>NC_084663.1:143239633-144490466 GCF_028389875.1 Rhea pennata
TCTCTGCAAGAGTTCATCTGCAATTAAAGAATGTCTGTAAATTGTTATCTTCATAAGCAGCCAGTTTCATTTTAGAAACATGAAGCCTTTTCAGTGCAAAAGGAGGAAGCAGCAGCAAATTTCTAGATTCCTACTGTAAGGAAAGGAATGTGATTAGCAGACAAACTAACAGTTACCTAGATACAGAGCAAATAGAGGAACTCAGATTTCTGGAAATGTGGGCTTACTATGCACAAAACATGAAATGCATCTGATCAAAAGTAAATATTAAGTGTTGCTTTAAGTGTCTTAACGCTTGGCAGCAAATCTTGTTGATTGCCCCCTTTCATTTCCAAAAGCTACACAACAGCTGCTTTGACTTTTGGTTGCATTCAGACATCCAGATGCTGATAGACCTCTATATACCTCCAGATTACCATAGATCCATACCACAACAGCAATGTTGATATCCAAGACTTGTCACCTTCTGCCTTTTGACAGCTCTCACAGGAGCTTGTTCACTTGATTGATAGAAAGCCATGTTGGCTTAAGACCTAGGAAACTAATATTCCTGGTGACCTCAGTAAATGCTTAAATAGGCCTCAGGTCTTTTTCACCTCCCCTGACCCATGTAGCTTCAGTAAATGAAGGCAAATGTATCATTTAACAGAAGCTTCTTCCCATCATTTGTCTCTACAGAATGGGTATCACCTTCTTAGTTATAAATTTCCCTGTCTTCAGTCACTGAGGTTCAATAGCTTTTTCTTCTTCAAAAATTTTCAGCAATGGGACCCTTATGATTCTGTTTCCTCAGTTCCTGCATCGCTGTCCACAGATAAACATTTCTCCTGTCCATATTTCGTGCTGTTTTCCATTGCACATGCAGAATGCACCAGCATCTCTGCATTCTCACCCTGTTCTGATGAAAAAATAGGGCAAACCACTCAGTACACTTTTACATAAAATGACAATATATTTGAGCTTTTGTGACAAGACAAACATTCCTACATATTGCTGATAAAACTAAGTTTTGGTGTAATACACTTTAATTTTCATAGTTGATAAAGGTATTTGGGTCACAGGGTGGAATTACTCCTGTTCTTACAATCATGCAAATTTGCTGGAGGGACCTTATTCCCTGTTACAAACACATGTCAACACCTATTAATCTGCTAATAAATGTCTCTGTGTATAGCTCCAATCTCGATGCTTACACACTAACTTTTAAGATATTACTAGGCCTCTTGACCTCACTGTTAGCTCTGACTCTACCTATAAGTACACTTATAAGTGAAATGTACTGCCCTCTTGAGGAGATTTACAGGTGAAACATACAATTAAGAGCTCTACAAATGTTCTCAACATAGAAGTCTGAGTTAAAAAAACATCTTCCAGAAGAGCTGGGATTCCACCTGAGCCAATAAAGCCTCCAGCATTTGCATCTTATCTTCATTTTTCCTAACCTTACACTGCTGTCTTTCCAGTAACCATTATACTGTGCCAAGTGGAAGAGGAAGAAAACTTAAGAGAAACAAGCTGTTTTTCATGCTTACACAAACATGTTTGTATATCCTGTTTTACATAGATGTGTGCATGGCTTATATGCATATTCACAGAAATATAGTGTGTATACATTACATATATATTGTGTATACACATACACTGATGTTTTTTACAAACTATTTTTTATTTTTTTCATAATAACAGTTTAAGAACACTAGTCTTTATAGTTTGATATACTATTTATTTTTTCACTAGAGATCATTTAGGTGGAAACAGATATTACACTGGGGCAATGCTGAGCTTACATGCAGAACTACCAGTGCAGCATAAGCAACCCATGTGACTCTGAAACAGACGCTGAGGGATTTGAAATGATCTACTGCTCCACAAATGCACAAATAACTAGCAATGACATCAGGAAACACTTACTCACCCATTTCAGTGATTACAGGGTTATTAGGCACTACTCTGTCTCTCTGCCGAGGCTGACTTTTGGCCCCAAACTAACAGGAGAAAGAAAGCTGCCAATGACGAAATTCCTTTCAGCAGCAGACACTGGGCTGTGGTAGTAGCTGGGAAAGACAGCACTGGAAGCAGGGCTACTCCTGTGATGCTGCTTCTGCATCATATAATTTGGGATCAAATTGTTGCACAGACTTCTTCCCAGAAGGGGTTATAGCTCACAGTTGGTATCAGTTGGAAACTAACAGGAAGACAATATTCCTTTCTTACTTCAGTTTTCCTGCTGCATACCTGGTTTGCCCTCTGGGACAACTCAGATTAAAAAAAAAGCCATCATTTTGTGCTCTTCGCATTAGGATTTAGCTGTGTTCCCAGTGAGATCTTTTCAAGGCTTTTCCAGTTTGCAAGTACTTATTCTGCGGTGGAGGACAAAAGCTATTGCGAAGTTTTCTCACAGGCAAGGTATAACGCCATTTTATAACTATGTAGGATAAACTTCTTAAAGTATATGAAAAACTTTTACAGGAGGGCATTACATAATATAACATATTTAACTTAAAACTTAACTTAAAAATCATATGTGCCTTGCTGCGGTTTCCCCAAAATACCTCTACATGCCTGTAGCACTACTACCACTCTACTTCAAACAGAATTATGGGAAATGATCATGTAGCCACACTGAACTACTGCAGGACTTCCAGGCTGGGTAAAAAAGGCGGAAGAAGCATTTAAAACAAAGCTGAAGAAAAGTGAATTGATATGAGTTCATAAAAAATGAACTTAGACTGGTGGAAAAAAGTCTAGGATAGTCACTCTAAAAGCATGCCCTGAGTTTGTTAAAATGGTTGCTGAAACTCTTACAATTTTCCCAAAAAAATGTTCACCAGTTCTCTGCAAGAAGCAATAAATAAAGAATTTGAGAACTAGCATATACTTTTGGTTTACATACCTTGCAAGAATGTGAAGATACTAAAAAATCTAGAACATCCCTTCAGAATCCATAAATCTAGCTGAACATGTTAACTAATCTTAACAGTTCAAGGATATACAATGTTATTATATTAGGTGGGTAGTACTTCTTTACAGTTACACAGTTCAGAAGAAATACTAGCTAACTACTAGTTTACGTTAGGAGAAAGAAAAACAGGAACATGAAGGTAATATTGAATGATGAGATGATGTTATTTTTAAAAAGAAGAAAGTCCCTGGAGCTGATGATTATCTGATGAGATAGAATCCATTTTACATCCCTAATTTTCCTTTCCCTATAGTGTTATAAACAGGAAATATTATTTCATGAACTGTGTAGACACATTGACATGTCACAAGGATCCAGAAAGAGGCTTCTGGAAAACAAAACCCTGAATCCTTATAATTAATGTGGTTATCCTAGAAAAGCTAAGCCTTATGAAAGATGAAATGATCATTTCCTTCATAGCAACGTCTCCAGCATTCTTTAGCTTCTTTGCAATGGAAATGCATTTTTTCCCAAACAAGTCAATTTTATTGCTTGTAGGGATTATGCATCCAAATAACACATATATATCATATATACATATACACACTTATTTGCAATATACATAAAATAGATGCAAGAATTCGATCATTGCAGTGTTCTTTACATGCTTGCAAATCTCACTGTGATGGTCATAGTGTAGGCAGAAAAGCAGAGGTCCAGAACAAAAATATCAAGGAAATATCTCTGCAACTCAGAGCTCTAGCACTTACTTTGCTTTTTTAAAAATACAGCAGGTATTTGAAAAAGTCAACAGTTTTGTAACCAACCTTGGACAAGCTAATCTTTGACTAGCATAGTCAGCCAAGACAGAGACTTTCCTGATAAGTGCTGGTGTCATTGATCTTCATCTCAGTCAGCTCACCGCATTCTCACACTTGTTCTGTCTGACTCTCGCAAGCTGCTATAGCTTAGTTAATAAAGATTACTTGTTCAATCTCTCCTAGCTATGTTAGCTTATCTGATGTTGTTTATCTTGTGCACATAGGGTCCTTTCAACATTGGACATATAGACCTGTGTAAATAACATAAAGGTTGATGAAAACATGTATTTTAACAGCTTCATGGTTTTGCCTTCTAAATAAACTAATTCACTTCATGCTGCAAGTCTATCAGAACAACAAATTTAGAAATTACCAGTCTAAACTTTAAACATAATAATCAAAAGCCACTTCTCATTATTTTCATATAAAAATTCTTGCATTTTGGATGACTGAAGAAATTCCACCTATTTTTTTGTGCTTTTTAATTTTACTTCAGAAAAATTTCTCTGCAAATGAAAGAAGCAATGCAAAAGCGGAATCCAGACAGGAAAGTCATGTCTTATTTCTGCATTAATAGGACTACACATCTAAGAAAGATGAGTTATGTTACATACATCTCTATAGGCTCTGTAAGTGATTAGACAGACCCAACAGTAGCATAATGCCATTATTGTTTACCAGAACAAACTAGAAGGAACAGAAGGCTTTCTTTTTGCTAAGTTTGTTCTTTATATATATGGGGTTGGCATCACCAATTTTTTACTTCTCTTTTATGCCAGTGGAACTACACTTGAAGACAGAATAAAATAAATGAGAAATCAAAAGAAGTAAATTAGGCCAATTGTTTTGAGACAGAAAACTTGTGTTACAATCTTACCTCTGAAGTATCTGAACTTTGTTTATAGAGCTTGCTTATGCCACCAAACAGCAAGCTGTAGTATAAAATGATAACATGTCCCAAATCCTAGGAGCACCCACACAATCGTTATAATTGTGATTTCATTTTCTTTTGCTAATGTCGCAGTCACAGTGAAAATGTCCACATATCAACATTTAGGCTCATGTTAAACTTTCAGACACGGGGGACAGGAATATAACTCTTTTCCGAAAAGAGTAACTCCACAATATCCTTGATTTGTGCATGCCAGAAAATGCATTTCAGTTACTTGATACGATTCTTGTGCATTTTTCAGTCAAAAATTATAATAGTTTCATATAAAAGATATTTTGGATTTCATTTCTGTGGTACCTTCCAAACCTCCTTGTTTGCAAGGAGCAGTGTCACACTTCACAGCCATGAAAAAAGAGCAGTGATTTTGTTCTGACAAGCTCTATGACAAGTGCAAACTATTTCCCCTTTCTGTTTTACATTTCCTCATTGATTCTTCCTTCTTCATTGGTTCTCCAGCTGCCCAGTATTCCAGAACTATTTTCAGTATTATGCATTTATCAAAGACATGAATGTCTACATAGGTCCCCTTTAAGAACAGCTACCTATATTCACACTTGTATTTAATCCAAGCATTTTCATTTTAGTATAATTTCCCTGGTTTCTTATTATTTTAAAATTATGTGAACAAAAATACATTTAAAGACAAATTTTCAATTCTGCTCTCAAGTCATAGCTACCCATAAAAAAATCTTATTTCAAAATCTAAATTCTAATACTTAGAATGATTTTTATGACCTGTTAGGCTGTGTGAGGAGCAGCTCCTCCTCAGGCGGTGATGGGGCAAGGAGATCGAGGGCAGGCGAGAGCTCCCGTCCCCCTGTGGGAGCCCACAGAGCCCCTGCCACGGCCCCCTGGGGTGTCCCCGGAACCCCCATCCCTGGCGTCAGGGGAGACCCCCGGCCCTGTGCCAGCCATGGGAGAGGCTCCCGGCACTGCACGGATGGACAGACAGACGGTGGGTGCCGCACGGACAACAGGCGCACAGCCCCGATGGAAAAGGGGCCAAAAGGGTGACCAGGCACAGGTCAGTGTGCTGGCCTGGCCGTGCCTGCACCTGAGCAGCACCTCCGTCCGTCTGCTCGCTGACCCCATTCCCAACCTCCTTCCCATGTAGGGGCTCTCGTCTGTGTGTAGGGGGCTGCGCCCCAGCCTGGGGCACCAGAGTTGCAGGCTTGGGGCCGGGAGCAACTGGAGCGTGTGTGCACGGTGTGGCTGCCATCACCATGCAGTTGCCAGTAGGCGTTGAATGGGGCAGGCAGGGAGCAGAGTGAGGCTGCAGCCATGTATGTGCGTGTGTCTGGGACTGAAGAGCTTGGAGAAGTCATCCGCTAGAGGGACTTGGAGATGGGTTCCAGCCAAGTGCCAGAGTGACTATGGAGCCTGAGGTACACTGAGAAGTGTCTTCGCTTTTGTGCGTGTGTGAGCAGTCTGTATCTGCAACTTGAGTGGGGCTGTGGCCTCAGGGGCTCATGTGTCCAGATGACAGTAGCTGAGGAGACTAAGGATTGAGGGTAGCTACTGGGTAGAGTGGCTGTGTAAGGCCATCTACTGGAGGGAGCTACATTGCACATATCACAGAATCACAGAAAGGCTGAGGTTGGAAGGGGCCTCTGGAGATTATCTAGTCCAATCCCCCTGCTCAAGCAGGGTCACCTAGAGCATGTTAGACAGGGTTGCATCCAGGCAGGTTTTGAATATCTCCAGAGAAGGAGACTCCACAATCTCTCTGGGCAACCTGTTCCAGTGCTCTGTCACTCTCACAGGAAAGAAGTTCTTCCTCACATTCAGGCAGAACTTCCTATGTTTCAGTTTGTGCCCGCTGCCTCTTGTCCTGTTGCTTGGCACTACTTAAAAGAGTCCAGCCTCATCCTCTTGACACCCTCCCTCAAGGTATTTGCAGACATTAATAAGATCCCTTCTCTTCTCCAGGCTAAACAGGCCCAGCTCTCACAGCCTTTCCCCAAAAGAGGGATGCTCCAGTCTTCTAATCATCTTCATAGCCCTACGCCAGACTCTCTCCAGTACTGCTATGTCTGTCTTGTACTGGGGAGACCATTACCTGGACATAGCACTGCAGATGAAGCCTCACTAGGGCTGAGTAGAGGGACCGGATCACCTCCCTTGACCTGCTGGCAACAGTCTTCCCAATGCACCCCAGGAGACCATTGGCCTTCTTGGCCACAGGGGCACATTGCTGGCTCTTGGTCAACTTGTTGTCCACCAGCACTCCCAGGTCTTTCTCTGTAGAGACGCTTTCCAGCTGGTCAGCCCCCAGCCTGTACTGGTACACAGGGTTATTTCTCCCTAGGTGCAGGACCTTACCATTATTGAACCTCAGGAAGTTCCCCTCTGACCAACTCTCCAGCCTGTCCAGGTCTCTCTGAACAGCAGCACAGCCCTCAGCTGTACCAGCCACTCCTTCCAGCTGGGTATCATCGGCAAACTTGCTGAGGAGGCACTCTGTCCCTTCATCCAGGTGACTGATGAAAAAATTGAACAGGATGGGACCCAGTACTGACCCCTGGGGGACACCACTAGCTACAGACCTCCAACTAGACTCTGCACTGCTGATGACGACCCTCTGAGCTGTCTTTCAGCCAGTTCTCAATCCACCTCACTGTCCACTCATCTAACCCACCCTTCCTGAACTTACTTATGAGGATGTTATGGGAGACAGTGTTGAAAGCCTTGCTGAAGTCAAGATATACAACATCCACTGCTCTCCCCTCATCTACCCAGCCAGTCATGCCATCACAGAAGGCCATCAGATTGGTTAAACATGATTTCTCCTTGGTGAATCCATGCTGGCTACTCCTGAACACCTTCTTACCCTTCCCATGCTTAGAGATGACATCCATGATGAGCTGTTCCATCACCTTTCCAGGGGTGCAGGTGAGGATGACCGGCCTGTAGTTTCTTGGGTCCTCCTTCTTGCCCTTTTTGAAGACTGGAGTGACATTGGCTTTCTTCCAGTCCTCAGGTACCTCTCCTGTTCTCCAGGACCTTTCAAAGATGATGGAGAGCAGCCTAGCAAGAACATCTGCCAGCTTCCTCAGCACTTGTGGGTGCATCCCACCAGGGCCCATGGATTTGTGGGTGTCAAATTTGCCCAAGCAATCTCTAACCCGATTTTCATCAACCAAAGGAAAGTCTTCCATTCTTGGACTTTCACTCTTGTCTCCAGGGTCTGGGATATGTACACGTGTTTTGCACAAACAGACCTCTGTCTTCAGCAGCCGGAGAACAGAACAAAGCTGTTGGTGCTGCCTGTGCTTGGTGAATGCAGTGTCTTCTGTCTATGTTCATCTGTGTAGCCATGTGTATCTACATGTTGTGTTCATGGAAATACAAGCTCAGCTTCACTACTGGCTAGAGCAGGAGGCTCACTGCTTGATCAGAGTTGCCTCTCTTGGGCTATCACATTTAGCAACCCCTAACACAACGCATGAGATAGATACAGTCCATGAGACAGATGCACAGAGGCCTGGTTATTCAAACAAAGTGTTATTTTAATGGCTGGAGCTATTTTGCTTTTTAACTTGAGCACTTATTTCAGTTTCTTGCTAGCCTGTTAACACCTAACACCATTATTTGCAGTTTTTGAAGATAAAGCTGAGCTTTTATGTAGAACTGGTTAACTCCCTTAAAAGACCAAATAGGGGATATCCTAACTGCTAAAACTGACAACAAATTAGGTGGTGATAATGCTTTCATTCTGAGCATAGAAATGGATGACATCAGTTCTTTGCCAAACACCCATTTCTTTCGAGACTTAGGGAGGACAGTGGTGCCAAACCCGGCTCCTAAAAAGCGAAACCCGCCCACGAGGTTTCGCTCTAAGTCCGCCTTTGAGCAGCTTACAACTACCGGTGAAGCTGCCATTTCGTGAAGCTGCTCTACCCTCACAGCGCGCTTCCGCTCCGCGACGACGCCTACCGGCGGCGGCGGCCCGCCCCGCCGAGGGCGTAGCGGCGCAAACGCAGCGGCCACACGCCCCGCGGCCTTCCCAGCTGCCTCCTCCCGGCTCAGCCCCGCTCCGCCCCGCCGCAGCGCCCTATAAGGGCGCCGCTCCCGCCCCCACCCTATAGCGCGGCACGGCGGAGCCGGAGGTGGGGGCCTGGCTGCTGCCTGCCCGCGGCCATGGCGTTGAAACCGGTGCTGGGCAAGCTGGTTAGCAAGAGGGTGGTGCTGGCCAGCGCCTCCCCGCGCCGGCAGGAGATCCTCACCAACGCGGTGAGTGCGCCACGGCCCTCGGCGGGCGCGGGAGCCGTCCGCCCCGGGGCGGGGGAAAGGCGCCGCGGTGCTTCCCCTCCCCCCGCCCCGGGACCGCCGCTCCGGAGCCCGCGAGGTGCCGCGGCCGGGAGGCGCTGCGCAGGCGCCGTGCGCGCGGCCCCGCAGCAGCCGTTAAACGGTCGCGGGGCGCTGGCGTCAGCCTCCCGCGGCGGCGGCCGGTCGGGTCTGGTCCGCGCCCAGCGCGGGGGCGGGGGGTACGGCTGCGAGCAGCAGCTGCTGCGGCCGCGGCTGGCTTCTGGGTTTGGTTTTGGTTTGTTTTCTTTCCCCCCCGCCCCCCCTTTTTTTTTGGTTGGGGGGGGGGGGGCGCTGTTTGCGTCGGCCCATCTAGTAATCTACACAAGCAGCTTCGGAACCTGGATAATTTTTAAGCTTAAAAGCCGCAAGGCAGACCAGCGGCAGTAGTACAGCAGTTTCCAGAGGTCCCTGTGTGTTTGCACGTCAAGACATGAAACACTTGGGTTTTATTCCAGTTTTTCCCCCCTCTTAGCCAGGTTTTCTCTGTAAACGAGTGCATGTGCCTCAATCTGCTCGTACTCAGATTAAAGTACGAGTGGATTAAAGTATACTGAAATGCTCCAATGAAGGGAGGGTTAATGTAATAGAGCAAGTGAAGGACTTTATCAGATTGATGAATGCCCTGCCAGCATTCTTGTTCTGGGACATAACGGAAAAGTTTGGGAGGTCTTAACCTGGCTTAAGCTCCTGAAATGTGTATCAGGGGTTTATGCGGGGGAGGGGACTAAGGTAAATCCCCTCCCTCCTTTTGTTAAGCACTTCTAGTATGCCTAGAATGGAGAGGGATCATCGACCCAGATTCAGGGCAGTCGATCTGCATGGAGAAACATGCAGACCACACTGGAAAGGTTGCAGGTCGATTTTGAATGGTACTCAAATTATTGAGTATAATACATATTATATGTATTATAATGCATCTGGTTTTGATTGCTCTGTGTTGTGTTGGAAGAAGGTACATTCCTTGTGAAATACAAAGAGGAGGAGGTAGCACAGATGCAGAAACATGAACTGAATTCTTATTAGGAACATACCCTATCTGCTGGGTGCAGTGAACTTAACAGGTGTAGTAGGAAGAACAAGGGTTTTAGTGACAGAACTACATGCAGATACTGGGCTGGTCTTGGTTTCCATATAACCATAGGTATAATAAAATATAAACTAGAGGTGATAAGACTTACTGAAAATGTGCTGTTATAGGACAAGTAAAGTACTAAGGGTGAGCTCAATCAGACACCTCAGTACTGGTATAGCCTACTTGTGAAGTGTGTAAGTACTATACTGTTTGCTATTTATAGGAAAAGAACAATGAAATTACATGATTAGGGTCTAATAAATAGTAAGGGTAAAATGATGTCAGCATGCCAGTGTAAAAGTTCTTTCTGATTAGAGTGCTTTTTGTTTTGGGCTGCTTGTGCATTGATACATATGCGTAAGCCAGTATTATTGCAGGACACTTCCTTCTCCCTGCCCCCTCCCTTCACTTACATGGAGAGGAAATTAAGTTTTAGATACCAAATTTGTATCACTTGTTTAATATCAAGTTTTACAGGTTGCTCCCAAAGCATCAGATTGACTGTATGGTTTTCCTTTCTTTGTTGCAGGGCCTGCGATTTGAGGTTGTTCCATCCTGGTTTAAGGAGACTCTTGAAAAGTCATCTTTTGCAGCTCCTTACCAATATGCCATAGAAACAGCAAAACAGAAAGCTCTTGAAGTAGCAAACAGAATGCATGTAGTAAGTTACCAGCTATTATAACTGTTGCATATTACCTTTTTTGTGCATGTTACTATGATTTAATTTGTATGTACTTCTTAGTTGGTCTGAGTGTGTTTTCCCAGTAAAAGCAAATAGGTGTTTTCTGTCATTTGTGGAAGATAGCTACTGAAATTAACTCACCTTGTCAAAAGGACATCTGGATCTGATACCTGACTTGTGGATTTCCTCAAGTGGAAGTGGCCTGCATCTCTTGTCAGCAGCACACCTACTCTGACTTGAGATATATAATTGCTTCTAGCAGTCAGGTATATGACTTGTATCCAGGGTGATTAGTGCTTATCTCAATAGTTATCCCTTCCAGGTATGTAGACTGTAGGGGCAGATTCTATACAAAATACATAGATGTGAATCCAGCATTTTACTGTAGCTGCCATTGAACAGTAGTTGTAACAAAAGAGGGCTCATGAATATAAGGGTGCTAGAGGAATGCTGAAAGATGAGACAAACTTTTCTATTGTAAAACACTCTGGGGAGGGAGGGAGAATCTGAAATCCTTTTTAAGAAGGGAGAAACTGATGACTGTAGTCAAGGCAAACTATGGCATTTCCTAAATATCAAAAGCCTGTCATGCAACTCATACTATTAGTGTGATATTTGACTTCTACCCTTAATTGCTGTGTATCAGCATATTCATCTGTCCTATACAAGGACTTATTCAGAGGTCCATGTGATGAGATCCATAAAATGCCATAAACTGCTAATAATTTCTTAATGATACATCTCTGAAAGCAGAGTATATTTGTCAAACCTATAGTGGTGCCAGAAATGGACTGTTGAATACTCTAAGCCATCAGTGTTGCATTCCTCAAAGCAAATATTGCATAGTCTCCCATGTAAATCGTTATCCAGGTTTCTGTCAACTTTTTCTCAGAGAGCAGTGTGACATTAGAGTGAATTTTAACCCCAGACCTAGCTTGCTAACATATACTGGACTTTCATTGCAAAACGTTATGCTGGTGATAATGATTTCAAAGCACTTTCTACTGGATTTAAAGAAATAAATGCTGGAATTAGCTTTACTGTTTTATACACATCAATGTAAGTCATCTCTGTACAGGTGTTTTTATATAATGATCAGTTACAGAGAAGAGTACTTTCTCACATGCTATGTTAAATTTGCTGTGCAGCTGATAACACACAGCTCAAAACTTTACAATACGTACAGGTTACAGTTTAAAGCTGAGAAAGGGCTAAAAGGAACTCTTTCATACTCCTGTTTTTCACTTTCCCAAAATGGACTGTGTGTGTTCCCTTTCAATATCTGTGTTTTGAAAAAGTAGTTAAAGGCTCTTTGGCAAGACTTGACTAAGCAAACACAGTTAAAGCTCTTTGGTGACATTCTTACCTCTGATTTCCATACATAAGATACTTCCTTTAAGGGAATTCTAGCTGTAATTTTGAAGATCAAGTTGAGAATGCAACCAATTCTTTCCTGGGTACATTTGTTCATCAGTAACTTATTTGGGTAAAATTGTGACCTGAGAAAGGTCTGCCGAAGCCTCCTATTTCTGGCACTTTTATGGTGGTATAAATAGTTACCATTTTGTAAACAGTACAAAAGGAGAAATAGAATCTGTTTTAAAGTCAGCATAAAGCTGAAAAGGAAATCAGTGAACTTGTTTCATTAGCTTGGATTTTAAAATATTCTTTGCTTGTTTTTTATTGCTTTTTGAGAAGTACTTTTTTTTTCTCTCTCTACTTTTGCAGAAACACCTTAGAACTCCTGATATTGTTATAGGAGCAGACACTATTGTGGTAAGAAGTCTTACGTATTTAAGCATTGTTTTACTATATAAAACATGTATAAAATACTTGTATCTTGGAGTCTAAAGCTAAAATTGGAAAAACTTTTCACTGAAATCATCCCTGCAGTACCTGCTGGTTCTATGTCAAAATAGAGATCTTTCACAAAAATCAAGTATTATGTCATAATTGTGTTACCAGTATTACATAAATAGTGCCTTAGATCCACTAGCATGTGATTTCTGTTATTGGGCAGCTGTTGATCATCAAGAAGTTCAGATCATGCAAACTATCTAATACTGTCTAATACTGTATTTCTTGGCAGACATTGCTTATACATGTGGTCTCCACAGAGAGAGTGAACAGTGAATGACAGGAGAAGTTTAATTACCCTCCTGTTTATGGAAGCTCCTGACAGTGGAGGGTGGCATATAGGGTTATACTCGTGTGCTTGTTGGTAAATTATCTGCTCAAGTGTCTGTGCTTCTTAGTCTACTCAGTAGACTCATGTTTGAAGGCTTGGCTGAAATTACAGTTTCAAAGTCTTGTGTCCTACCTCAATTTCAGAAAAGTAAGAAATAATAGAATATCTTTGTCTTTCTGCTTTAGACTGTGGATGAGCAGATCCTGGAGAAGCCAGTTGATAAGCAAGATGCATATAGGATGCTCTCAAGGTTTGTAGCTTTAAATAAGATTCCAAATGCATTGCTTAAGCTGTTGTAGTAAGAGCTGTACAAATTCTTTGCAATATTTGAAGGTCTCCATGGCCACAGATTTCTGATGCATTTTTTCCTAAAGAGTATAAGACAGTTCTGCCACTGGAAAAAGTCAGACCTGCTCTTATCTTGCACCTGGATGATTGTTCTTGTTCCTGCATCTTAGGGAGCTGATCAGGGTTAAAACAAATCTTTTGGTTTAACTGAGGAAAAAATCTTTATTTGGATTACTTTCCATAGTCATCTTACCACAAGACTGCCTATATATATAGGCATATGTGTGTATATATTGTGTGTGTGTGCATATATATATATATATATATACATATGTGTATATATATAAAGGTGGTACAAGGACAGGGAAGGGAAATAGAGCAGAACCATAATAGTGGTGTGCTCACACTTAATGACAGGATATGGCATATACAAGAAAGTACATACTAATGTGTTTACACTGATTGTTTCAAATTTTATTACCTTGTGTCCTTCTGAATATCAGGCATAAAGGTACCCAATTTCCTTAGTTTCACTTTTTTCATTAGATAAATATCTTGCTAATTTTCTAATAGTGTTTTAAAACAGAGTAAACATTTGTCTATTTTTTAAAAAAAATCTTTATATCAAATCCACTCAATACAGAAATTAGGAGAAAGTGAGTCGAGAAAGTCTTAAACTCCAACTCAGATGTTGGTACTTCAGATTATAGTTTAATGGTGGTGGGGCAGAACTCCACTTCTGTCAGTTCTTCATGGGAAGCAGGCTGGTAGTTTGAGGCTTTTGTTTCTCTTTCCCTTTAAGCTTAATGTTATTTTCTATCACTTTGCAGTCTTCATCTCAACGCAGGAGAAGCAGTCTCATTAGCACTTTCTTAAACATCAACTATTCAAAACTCTAGTCGCTTTCTTTATGAAAGATGAAGTATGATGAATCTACTGTTCATTTGTCTGTGGTGATGGAGGGAGTCAGCAACATATCATGGAGTGAGATCTGGTGAAACAAGCCAATTCAAGAATATGTTAGAGAATTCGAGGAGCTTGGTGTCTTTGGGTGTTTTTCCCTCTGTAGGTCTTTTTTTGTTGTTGATGACTTAGCATTGTGCTGTTGAGAATGAAAAATGCATTTTAACTTCAATAGTATTATTGAAAGAGAGCAAATAAGACCAGCATATGTTATTAGCAGGAGATTCCCAAAGGAATCTGTCTGGCAAGGGATTTCTTACCACTATGTACTTTTTTTATAAACATGCCAAGTTTGGTTATTTCCAAAAATAGTACCTATTTTGCTAACCTTACTCCTAACACAAGTGTTTCTGATTCAAAAAAAAAAAAAAAAAAAAGCACTTCAGTAGTTCAATCGCTTTAATCATGGATATGAAATGTACTTAAAAATTATTTTGTTATGATTCCTGTTGTGTTCAATATTAGTAAGAAAGTACATTGTACTAACTATATCGATATATATAGACATGTATACACATATCCAAGATGTCAGCCTGTAGTATTTACTCACTAATTTTTCATTTTGTAGTTAATAAGATTGAATCTTGTGCGAGATGGTAGGAGTGCAAGATACTATTTATTCCCACTAATCTAGTTAATCTGTATGAGACCATTCCTTAATTCGTCTCTTCACCTCAAGTTCTCCTGCTATTTGTTATACTTCTGTTTATACATTAAAAAGCCCTGTAAGGCACAGTGTTGTGCTCTGAAGCCACTGCAAGAGAGACCCTGTTACACTCAGCTCCCAGCTGAACCTAGTTATGTGAAAGGTCTGAGGTATCTGTCCTGGGTTACAGTGAAGATGTACTCTTTTCCTCTACAGGCTGCTTCTACAGCTGTCACTTATCACAGGATCCTAGTGGGTCAATCATTCAGATTTTTTTTAAAGTTGTATCATCTAGCTCCTTATTGTCAACTTTCACTCAAGTTACCTGTAATGATACAGGGGCTTTTCTTTTCCCTTATGCATTTGAAATATTTATTAATCCCTATGTATAGTAAATAGATGGCTGTCACTGACTACTTTCTCACCTTGTAGGCAATGATTTTTCTTCCTACTAATGTCCAAAAAAAAAAAAAAAAATGAAATAACTGAGTCTTACGGTATTTTTCTGGGGGGAGTGTGTTTTTTGTCTATTTTTTTTCAACTATATTAAAATTAAAATGTGTTTATTTAGAATACATCTCAGAACTATTGAGTAGTTTATTTGTGTAGTGGTCTATTTCTCCAGTTGTAGTAATATAATCATGTATAAGACGTCTGCAGATGATGAAATTCATAAAACTCTTGCTTAATGTGCATTTTTCCCTGATAGGTTGAGTGGGAAAGAGCACAGTGTTTTCACAGGAGTGGCTATTATACATTGCAGCAGTAAAGGTATATGTGTTACCTCATTGAAATTCAGTGTTTTATTAAAATGAATTCTTTTCATAAAGATGACCTGCATAAATGAACAAACAGAGGGTGGAAACTTCTCATATGCAACCTGAATTGGCTTCCCACTCAAGATGAAGTTTACCTTATGAATGTGTGCTTGTGTGTATATGTAGACATTTCCCACCAAAGCCAACCTTCGTATTGCATTCAGTTTTCACAAAGGAAGGAGGATGACTAAGTACAATAGCCTTTACAAGTACTGTCTCTGGAAGTTGTGGGATTGCTTCAGACCCGTGTAAATTTGTGGGAATGTCCTAAATGAAATGCAAGCAAGGTACTACAAAATACAAGATCGAGCAGAATCTGATCTGGAATAGCTTTCTTCTGTGTTCTAGTTACATTTGCCAATGCTTGCAAGAGATTGCTATATCTGGAGTTACTGCTTAGTTTGAGTTTTTTTTTCCCTCCTCAAATCTTAAACCATTTTTAAGGGATGAGTGAAATAATAGCTTAATTGCTTAATGTGTCAATCCCCTAAACTTATTGCTCCCTACAATTTTATGCTCTTTAACAGATAATTTATGTGGTAAACAAGTGGTTTAATGAGTACTGCATCACTAATACACTTTCAGGATTGTTTGGTTTGAGGGATTTCATGTGACTTCATGCCAAGTTTTCATTAATGGAACTTCTGCAAGGCTCCATTCTCAGATTTTACTGGACATGCTCCTTTCCTGTAAACAAATTCCAATAAAAATTTTGAAAACTGAAGAATGATAGCTTTTAGCTCTTATGACAGACATAATGCCAGTAATCTTACTAATCCTTATTAATAAATGGGTACATTAGGAGAAGCTTCTGGAAGAAGAAGCATTTTCCACTGTTGAAAGAATAATAACCAGAGATCTGCACAGCAGTAACAAAAGATACTGACTTAATTCTTGCAGGGAGGAGTAGAGATGGTTAGTAATCCTTAACATGCTAGTGATCAACTGCATGCATATTTTTCCAAGGCTGCTTTCTTTGGAACATGCTTTGTAACAGCCTCTCTCTGAAGTGATAGCAGATTCAGAGTGTAACTATGCAGGGGGGGGGCCAACACCCAGTTGTACCATACTTTGGAACATCTCTGGCTTTCTCACAGTAGCTTGCATGTGTAGAAGTCTGAAATACTACTTGAAAGATGATACTAAGGCTCAACTGTGATTCTGCAGTCATAAAAATTGTTACTGTGAGACTTGCTGGATGACTGAGTCTGCAATACAGATGCTGCTATACATCTAGGTGTATATAATAGTTTTAAAGAACTTTTAACAATGCATCATAATTAACAGCGGAGTTAGATGCTTATGGCTGTTCTTGTCATTGTTGGATGTATATATTGGCAGTCCATAAATAGCTCTGCAGGCACATAATTAACTTGGAGTACATCAGGAAGAGCAACCTGCTAGACTAAGATACAGCTGCAAAGGTAGAAAATACAAAAACCTTTTTTGAAAAGTAGTATGTGCAGAGGGGAAGTAAACAGATATGACTCAACTATCTCTAAAGAGCATTATTAGTAATTACATACACCTGTTCTGCATCTAGCTCTTATTTTTTTCCCAAGCAAAATTGTCAAATGACTATGAAGTGAAATTAACTCTGAGATACGTTATGCTTTCTAAACTATTACCTTTCTAAACTATTTACTGTTACTACTTGTTTGTAGTGAAACCTTCCTCTGGTTGCAGATAATCAGCTGGAAACAGAAGTCACTGATTTCTACGAAGAGACAAAGGTGAAATTTTCTGACCTGTCTGAAGAGCTTTTATGGGAATACATTCATAGTGGAGAGCCAATGTAAGTAGGAACCTGAAGCTATCGCACAGTACTTGAGAATAGGATAGGATACTTCACTAGCCTCTGCCATAAAGCACTTTGCATTGTGTTCTACAGCCTTTTGTTCCATGTGTGTCTGATAGATAATAGTATGGGTGATGCAACATGAGTTTTCTGTTCTTGTTGTCTAGAACTAGCATTGCTCCAGGAAAACTGAATGACCCTTTTGCTACCCTAACAAATACAAATAATGAACACTAAAATATTCTGGATTACAGCAAGTACTACTCTTCCAATATACAATTGCCTCTCTATCTGAGGCATTCAAGGAGCTTGAGGTAATGGCTGTAGTTCTCGTTAATCATAGTTAAAAGATACTCATTCGAAAAAAATAGTGATTGTCCCTCCATTCACTTTATTTTTATAATAGTAAGGAGAATTACCCAAAGCAGTTAGAGTTTCAGAGAGGCTTACTGAAAAGCTCGAGCTTTGCTTATTTAGCCTAGCAAAAAGCAAACGAGGGAATAAGATTAGTCTAAAATTCCACTGCTCTGATAAGAGAAGCACTGACTTAATTTTGAACTTTATTCTGGTGACCAACTTATGAATGTGTTTCTATGCCATAAATAGACTTCTACCCATTTCCTCTGCCCTTACATTTATACCAGTAACTTACAGAGCACAATCTTCCAACAGAAGTAGTAAAGAGTGAGAGCATAATGCTTAACTACTGTTGAGATGAGATTGGCCAGTTTCTAAACAAAATCTTAAGTAGTTATTCAGAGACAAAAAGGGAATTCATGTGATAACACAGAATATGACTTTCCCTTCTTCCAGCTGAAACTTAGCAAAAGCAGATTGGGCCAAGGTTAGTACTGTGGACTGTATCTGAGAGTGAACATCTGGGTTGTAATTTCAGTTCTGGTTGTATCAACTATGGTGTTCCGTTATGCTTGGTTTCTGACACGGAATAAGATAGTCACATTTTACTGCAAAAGGAAGAACTTGTGTAAGGTTTGGATGTGTCTTAAGTGTTTGTGTATGAATTGGCCGTATTTTTGGAAAATGTAAAGAGCTGAGCTCACTAAGAAGAGTGAAGTTGATTTGGATTATGCAGAGAAATGTTTTGGAGAGGATACAGTCTATAACAGAAAATCCTAGTTATATTTTTTGGAAGGTTTATCTTTAGTATACTGCTAATCAGAAAGTTGCAGTTTGAAGGAGAAATGCCCAAGGATGTTTAGAAAGAGTTGCAGATTTAGAAATATTTTGAATATTCTGATTATTTCCTCTGGAATAGAGTATGGAATAGTGTTGCTGTGGTATGGCAGAATGAATGAGCAGCATTGAGTAGTCATGTTCCTTCTGCTAACAGGATACGTGATAGCAAAAGTTTCCCGGTGGACTGGAAGTTCAGATAATGCACTTCACCATTCTCTGGAGCAGAATCAATGAATCTAAGCTCTACAATCAAGAGTAGAAAGTATTTCCTGTCTACATGTGAAGAAATTACTTAATATAGTGACATGTAAATTGTGCAAAACAGTGCCCAGTAAGGGGAAGCTTCTCATGTCCTTTTCCATGTGGCCATCCATATGGATTATGCATTTGTGCAACAAGTGCATGTATGCTTAAGCCTTTTAAAACAGTATTACAGTTCAAAGGACCATTAGTTAATATTTTTAAATGAGATTAAAAAGCACATGAAAATTAAGGTATAATCTTCTATGACTTCACAAAAAATTGATACAGTTCCATGTTATTGACGATTGGATTGACTTGTCATACAGTATTTTATAGGCCAATTTTATCCTTGCTATAAAACAGTCACTGGTGAGAGATGGGAATGAATTCTAAAGCATATTGTCAGTTTAAAATAAAAATAAGTTTAAAAAAGAGAAGAGAAGACCATTCTCAAGGTAGGCTGTAGTGAGACTAAAATCCTCCAACACTTTGGCTGCAGAATGATGTGCTTTTCCTTTTTTTGGTTTATCTCCACTCTTCTTTCACATGAAGGATTTTTCTGCTGTCTGGCAGGGTCCCTTTCCTCTTCTCCGGCTCTTTGTAGAAAGAGGGCTGAACTGTAGCAGTCCTTAGTATTTCTGGCTTGCATAATGAGTGGACTTAGTTTCTACTAGCCTCTTTTTGGCCTAGCTTTTTATTCTGTAATCTTTCCATGTGAACAGCTTCCTCTGTCTCTGCTCACAGCTTCTAATCTGAAGATCTTAAAATGAACGCAGTTTTTGGTATCTCTGTTGCTCTGAACAGTGGCAATGAAACCAAAACAACTTTATTGCAGTTTGGGAAAGATGAGGGTGGAGGATGTAAGTGAATAAATCTCGTAGCTTGTGCAAGTAATTAGTCTCAGAGCACAGATTAGTATGTTGACAACTTGAGATTTTTGGATGTCACAGAGCATAAAGTCATAAATCTGAGCCTATACATACAGCCTATACAGACACAGGGTTACAGAAGGAAGGCACCCTCCTTATACAAGAATTAATTCTGAATCTTGTTTTAATTTGTCATGTTGTTGCAGCTGACTCCTCTGTATGAAGTTGTTCCACATTCAGTAGAACTCATTAGCAAGTCTGTTTCTTTTACCTGCTCACTCCAGCTGCTTTGCAAGTTCTGTTTAATTGGCATGTGGAAATAGAACTCACGGGTTTCATGCTGTGTGTATGCTGACTGGGCATCCAGCTGTTGCTTCTCCCAAGAGATATGAGACTCAATTCTGCTTCTGTTTGCCTCTGTGGGGATGGTAATTGTGCTTTACAAAAACCACTATCCTCATACTAAGAGGAACTACAGGTGGGATTTGTCCCACTTCTGTTTGCAGTGAGATGACCAACTTTGGATACCCTGAGGTCTCCTGGTAGTTGATAGAAAGGGACAAGAAGTCTTAGCATGTATCTTCAGATTTATTTGAAATGTTTGCTTCAGTGGAGATTAATTGTCCATGATGTACCTGTTTCTGACTTCTAGCTTAGCCCTGCGTCACTAGCTCAGATGTACTCTGTCTAATGTGGCTGAACGCTGTCCACTTTTCTAGTAACTCTGAACATATGGGCCAAGACATGTATGACATATATGGCTTCTTTTGGAAACCAAGCTGAAACTCAACCAAGTATCTTTCTTCATCTGAGAAACAATAGTACTTGTCAATGCAATGGTGATTAATATAAGCGTTTATTCAGTGTTCAGATATATTTGTTGTCCAACATGTAGATATATTATTTTGCTGACATGAGTAAAGCAGTTTTAGAGCTGATAAAGAAAATTAGATTTTAACTTTGCATTTTCAAGTTACCTGCATTCTACCTCTTCAACTTCTCCGTTCTCTTTGGAGAATGGATAACTTCTGAAATCTTTGGATGTTGCACATGTTCATATTGAAATTCTCTATCCTTTGTAGGGTACAGTTACTGAAAAACATCTTGGTCACAACAGTGATCTTGAAAGATGCATTTCTGTAACATGTAATACAAATTAGTTGTGGTTGTATGTACTGTTTTATTAATATATTGCTAATTTTAAGGCTTCATTTAAAAGTATCTAGTTACAAAAGCTGATGGGATTAGATAGTTGACTGCAGGAGCCAGTTATGAGTGATAACTGATTACTATATGATGTGTATATTAGTACCGGGTTTAAAAATCAATTGAACTGTTATTTGATAACTATATAGCATCACGTTTTTGAACTCAAGGCTGTAGCTGTGGTAGAAGATCCTATTCTGGATTCCATGCCAGAAGACAAAGTTTAACAGAAAAATAGAGGTGGCTGATCTGTGTTTAAAAATCTTTCTAGGCGTGTGATACCGCTTCTGTTGATGGCCAAAACATCTCTTGCCTTCCTGTCAGCATATACCAGAACAGTTTCATCATACTGGAGTGCTGTTTCGTAAATATATATATATTTATACACACACATATAAAAGGACTTTTGACGATAAGAATATTCATAATTCAGACAGTAAGTCTTCAATATGATGTAAAAAATGTTCCTTCTGTTACAACAACAGACCTATATGGTGCTGATCAAAATGCAGACTGACTGCAACATTAACAGAAAAGCCTCATTTCCTAGTCTGTAGTAATTAAAGTCCCGTTTACTGTGATGTTGATTCTTCAGTTTCTACCTGGGCTGGTATCTGAAGGGTAATCTTGAAATACATTATGGAAAATATGAAGAGCTGTTTCTGAGCAAACCTGAGACTGGGAATCTACTATACTTCTTATGCAACAACTTGTAGAAGAAAATATTACTACACAGTTTCATACTCTAGGCTTTAAGGTATCTTCTTCAGTCTGAGTTCCTCTGTGGCTAATAAATCACTGAGGATCTTTCATCCTGTTGTGGAATAGGGCTAGGGCCACTGCAGTTGGTTGGCCCAGTGGCAGTGTTGGTCTCGGTGATGCTTGTTATCTTCTCTGTGTAGGCAGGACTTGGAGAATGCTGAGTAACCTATGGCAACAGTCTGACTGCAGTCAGATGGAGCTTCTTTTTAGCAGATTACAGCACTTGGATTACCTGAAACTCATGGACTTTATGCTACGCACCCCCTAATAGAAATATTTAGTCCTGCATTTATATTGCAATTCATGAATTGCAATGTTGAGCCTAATTAGCAGCTTTAATCTGTTTTAACTTGAGCCTGCTAGTCTCTATGACAGATTCTGCAGTACTGGTGGATTACTTTGTGCTACTGTTACTCTTGACTTCTGTCCTAACTGTAGTTAGATACAACTTTTTTTGTATATTTTTCTCTCCCCAGGGACAAAGCTGGTGGATATGGAATCCAGGCCCTCGGTGGAATGTTAGTTGAGTATGTCCATGGAGACTTCTTGAATGTAGTGGGATTTCCTCTGAATCACTTCTGCAAAAAGCTAGTAGAGTTGTACTGTCTGCCTTCTAAACATAGCATACACCATATAAAGCATGACTCTATCCCTTCTGTGGACACTTTTGAGAACCTAAGTGATGGAGAAAGTGAATCTTCAAATTTTGCAGAGTGTAAAGGGGCTAACAAGTTGACTAGTAGCAGGACACATCCTTCAGAACCTGTTTACAATTCAGAAGACAGTTACTGTGTCAAAACTGGTTTTACGGTGCCTTTGGAAAATCAGAACGGAGTGTTGGAAAATGCAGCAAAACTCCCATCTACAATTATAGAGTTGATAGATGGTTTTAGAGCTTCAAAGGTAAAAACAAACAAAATTCCTCCAAAAATTCTACTTGCTACTGTTCCTACTAATACGATTGTTTCATTGGACTGTAGTATATATTAGCAGATAATATGAAATATTTGAGCTTGTGTAAGAATGTCTTAGTACACTTAGTAATAACTAAGTGTAATTTATAGAGAGTCTAGCTGAAACTTCTGGGATGGCAGTGTTTTCAATATTGGGTTTCATTTGTTCTGTGAAACTTGAACTACCTGCATGATACTGATCTTTGATCTGAGAAGTAAAAGGACACAATTACTCGACTCCCCACCCCAAAAGGACTTCCATGTTTTACCTCAAGTGTACTCCTTGAAATTCTGCTGGGGGGTGGGGGTCTGAGAAGCAGCAGCAAAAGGACCCCCTTGTTTCCTCTATATATGTTTTTTCATCTTGTCTAGTAGTTTATGCAAGATCGTGGTTTATTTTTTTTTCAATAGCTACATCAGTGATTCAGGCTTTGGTACGTGTGCACGTTAAGTGTGAGGCTCCAATGTAACAGCACCCTCAGAAATGTATATTGCAAAACTTAGTAAATACTTTTAAGAAATGTGAATTTCTTACTAATTACTTGAGGGTTGGTGAGTGTTCCCACCTGCCACCTCCCCATCACAGGAGCACAATCATGTTAGAGTTAACTTTCTAGATGCTGTCTGCAGGAAAAAGTATTTTATAGGTTTAATTTATCTGTTGTTTTAAATATTTACAATGCTTGTTGCTTTTTTCCTTCCTTTTAACACTTCATTCTTTGCGTTATAATTTTGTGGAAGATCTTAATCACTTATCTGTTCCTTATTAGTATTCTTTATAACCTGTTTCATATTCAGGGTATTTTTAGCTGATAATACAATAGCTGATGGAGATATACATAAAGTCTACAAACTGAAGGTCACATGCTCTGTCTAACTGCCAAGTATGATCGGAAAGGAGTAAAAATGGTGTCAAATTTTCTACTTAAAGCCCTAGTGTAGTTAAGACAATGGCAAAGAAGGTGAAGGAGAAATGGGCATTCTAAGTAGATCAGTAATCAATCAGGTCTTTCATGTTTCAGGAAGAGGTGAAAAAACTAAAATGTCACTAAAATGACAAACCAGGTTCTAAAGATAGACCATTTCTTGGCCAGGGTGGGTGGGAGGACAGAGCCAAAAAACAGTGGGCAGTGGTTTTGCTGAAGCAGCAAAACAAGTTGTACTCAGATATGAAGGAAAAACGTAGTATGTTGGTCACTGTAAGTCAATGGGTGAGCTGCTTGCAGGCGTGCGAAGCAGGACTGAAAAGCCTTGAAACTAATGTGTTTGCACATAATGTGCAAAATGGAAGTGTAGCTGTCTTCTGCAGAAATAATACAGATCTTAAGGAAACAATAAGAGGCTTTCTACAGTGTGTTCAGGTATTACAGGAGACTGCTGTGTGTTAGGCTGTAAACTGGAACAATTATCTTAGCGTTTTATGCAAAATGCAGCTAAGTGAATTGAAACTTGATATAATCAGATGAAAATGCCAATTAACTGGGCAGCAGCAGCAGGCTATATTAGCAGACTCTTCAAGCAAGGTGTATTGATAAGAGTATATTTTGATGTATTTCAAAAAGCAGGATAATGCAGAGCATTTCCCAAAGTTAAATACAAAACATGGAGAACCACTATCATTTTGTTTATGTATATTGAGCTATATATACATATATATGTACATATAGTTCAATGTGATGTAATGCTGAAGTTACATGCAATGGAAGAGATGGAGGCAACTGTAAATAGAAGCAGAAAACAAGTTTTCTTTTCCCAACAACTTAAAAGTTCTATTGTGAAGTACTGAGCCCCATGTTGAACCAATGAGAATTACTTTTTTCCCTGGCTTGGATCCTCTAAAATTAATTACCACTTAGTGAATTACCAATATCAACTCTCTCCATGTAGAACAAAGATAACTGCACAAATGCATCTAATTTGATAAAAGTTCTCAGTCTCTATCATCTTGATTCCTAACTTTTATTTTGGTCTTTATAAAGCAGACCAGTGGAGGATCAGAATTAAATAACACTTTTTAATTGAACCTAACACATTTGTGGGTTTTTTATTCCCTTCTTGATTTTTAAACAGAGTTACAGAATCGTAGAAAGTATTTTGGATCTGCCAGTGTCTTGACTGTATCTTCTTGCCTTCCCTCTTTTCCCCCAGGTGGTATTGTTGTAAAGATTGGGCAGGTCTTGGAGGTTAAATGGTATAGACCAGGTACATTTGACTCAGTATTGTGAAAGTCTGGGTTCTAATAAGCCCCAACTCTACGTTGTTACTAGAATAACAGAAGAAAGCTTAAAGAAAGGATGAAAGCTAGAAACTTGCACGTATGCAAGTGCACACACCATGCTCCCAATTTAATCTTTTTCTCTGATTTTTATTAAACAATGCAAAACTGTGAGGATAAAGAGTTTAATTTTTAACGTGTTATAGTTGCCACACCTGTTAAGAAATGGATTCAGTGACTACTCTGTGTTTCCGGGCTTGTGTTCCACATCAGTTCCTTGGTTTTAGATGTTTTAAGTCTTCAGTGTTCTGCTTCAGAATACTAAAGCTACAACATTGGAGAGGTATACAGATTGAGGTATATATCATCACATCATTAATGGTAGTCTCCAACTAATACATTTCTCTACAAGTTCAACTGAGTTTTTTCAGCCTACTCAGCTGCATTGCATGTGTTTATTTGCCACAATCAGGCACTAACTAATCTGTCCCCATTCCTTATGTACCTGTCCTGTTAAGGGACAAAATACAGTACAGTTATGCCCTTAAGTTTTATTTCTGCAAATTAAACAAAAAGCAATCTTTTTATAGTAACTGGAGCTGTTATACTGAATTAATGGGGCTTTCCAGTTCTTTGTTTTCTCATACTCACTTTTTTATGGGCTTTCTTTGGCATTAGTTCAGAAGTGTGCTTAAGCATGTTTGAATTTATAGATATTTGGCATATGTCTAACTATAAGCATGTTCTAAATAGATCTCCCTTATACAAAATCTGTAGATTGTTCCAGTATTTTTCATGCTCCTCTGTCTCCCAGTATCACTTAGCTAAAGATACTGAAACCTTGGAGAGGAAAGGATAACTCTCATAGCAGTTACTTTATTGTTACACTCTTACACAACTACTTTCTTTAGGAATAATAATACTTCTAAGATGTCCAGGACAAAAGGTAGAGTTTGTTTCTTGATCACACTTTTTTTTTTTAAATGTAACTGATCAACGAGTATTTCCTACACACAGGCTCTGTTTGTAGCTTCTAAGCTGAAGGTGTTTGATCATCTGAAAGATAAAGGTTCACTGAATGCTGTGGATGTTGCAAATGAGGTTGGAGCTTCCCTGTGTGGAACAGAAAGACTCCTTGATGCATGTGCTGCTCTTGGATTGCTGGAGAAAACACCTCAGGGTGACTCTTTCTTTCCTGTTTTAAAAATAAGAGGGAGAGTGAGGGAGGATGAAGGATCAAGCTAGTGAAGCTATGCTTTTTCACCTTCATAGTCTCATGAGTCGGGGCAGAAGGGTTCCCCTAAACTACATATAGCACTAGGGAAATATAGCACTTGAAGATCACTGCTGCATCCCAGAGACCAACCTGATGTTGTGGGTAACTTGGATTTGGGGGGGGGGGGGGGGGGGGAGAATATTCCACCATTGAAATGTTGTTAGCTGGAAATGTTTTATTTGGGGGCAACCACTTCTAAATGAACACCTCAAGCCTCCTTTCTTGGAATTCTGGGATCACTGACATCCAGTTACTGTACCCCGCTTCCTTGCTGGACGCAATACTGACCACTGCCAAATTCTGTCTGCATGGACAGTCACATGGGACAGTGTAATCAGCCCAAATGTATAGTATAAGATAAGGGCCAAATTCTCTTTTCTGCTGTAGCAGTATAGGATCACAAACTTTTGCAGAGCTTCAAGGTATTACTGAGAGGAGAGCTCTAGGATATGTCCATTTTCATGGACAACAATTTAAATGTTAGTGCCTTTAACTAGCACCATAGTTGAAGGTACATGTAGGTGAGGGAGTCAGTAATGGGATTAACTTTTTCAGTCTGACTACATACTTAGTTTCCATATGTATTGCTTGAGTGGTAAGCCTTGAAGCCTGGTCCTGTGCCAAGAAGAGGAAATAAGTCTTTCAACTTCTTTAGAGGACATGACCAAGAGAAAGCCCTAAAGGCAAAACATGTTAGAGAAAGCTTGAATTTAAGGGAAGGAGGAGTCATAATCTGAGAAATGTAGCCAAGAATGAGGAACTTTGAATAGTTTTCCCTCAATATTAGGTGTATAATTGAGATGCTAGCAAGAAAAATCTGTGCCTATCTGTCTTTTGATACTTAATATTTTTCTAAAAATTAAGTCCTTAGTGGATTCTGCTCTTCCAAGAATGAGACTTTACAACTATTTCATAGGAATGGTTATACAAGAAGATACTATGATCCCAGGATTGCTACTTAATAGCTGCAGATGAAAATATGCCTGCAGATACTAACTGACAATTACAAGCACTGAACTAATTAAAATTGTTTTCTTCCCATTAGGTTACAGTAATACAGATTCAGCAAATACCTATCTGACATCAGATGGTAAATACTCACTTCATGGCTACATTATCCACTCTAATGACCACCTTTGGCCTCTTTTTACATACCTGGAATCTGCTGTCAAAGAGGGAACCAGGCAGAACCATCTAGCCTTTGGAAAGAAAACAGAGGACTTATTTAAGGTAGTCTAAACTCTTATTTGTATCAAAAGTAGTTGTAAATGACTCGGGGAAAAAAACTGATCTAGGCCAAAATTAAGACTGAGCTGTCTAAGGAAGTAGGTGAATCTTGGGATACTAGAAACAGAGTGAATGTAGCTTAAGTCCCACACTTCTGTTCCCTTCAACTTTAATTGTGCAGGCTTTAGGCTTGAACATGCCTATGCAGTCAGTATATTAGGAAGTTGAAGAGTGCTAAAGAAAATTGTCTGGCTAAAGTTTTGCCTGTTCAACTAACATGCTCCCAGAACAACCTCTGGGCACACTTAGCTTACTGATGTGTAGCCTTTATGTAACACCAAGTAGTACTTCTGACACATACATTCCTTCTAGCACTGAAAGTTGATACAGTACTGATGTGAGCAAAGATCCAGTGCAGCATGTGCTGACTGCATGTTCAAAGCTCTATTTAAAGTCATTTTGTACAAATGCAGTAGAAAAGGGACCCAGTCTATTTTATTTAGGGTGCAGTCTTCTGTGTACTTCAAGATGGCATATACTCTTGTTAAGAAATGCAATCCTTCCCTCCCATCCCTGTAGCATTCCTTCCCTTATGCTAGCACAGGTGAATGTGCTAGGACTGGGGGATCACTTAGAGCTATAATCTAGCTTTAGAGTCAGTTCTCCAACCTGCTTCACTAGGTGGCTACATAAATGCTTGTGCCAGTTTAAGGATAGTAGACTGAGCAGGGCTTTGTCTTTGACAGCACTGCTGCTTTAAAGTTTAGTTCAGACTAGATCCTGAGGCTTTAATTTGTACTTAACTCCTAGATGTTGATTAAGCCATTCTCTCCTCCGACCCTCTACCCCTCCCCCCCCCCCCCAAAAAAAAAAAAACAAACATTGTTTATGTGCAATTGATGGCAGGAAGTAAAGGCTTCTGAAGACCTCCAGAAGAAGGTGCTGTTAGCCTAATATTAATGCCTAGACTTTTGGTGGACAAAACTTTGAGGAATGCTTCCAAGGCTAGGACTTAAAGGAAGCTTAGGTATCTTGCTTCAGTAAGATGGCAGTAAGCACTTGAATTCATATGCAAGTTAGGTGCTTTAAGGTAGGTGAACTGGATCTTGTCCTGTGTTGCTTATCAAGATTATCGCCTTTAGTTTACTTGAGTGATGCTATCAGCAGGAGTTACAACCAGTTTAGGCCTGGACTCCATGTGAGTGCAGGATAGTGTGTCCAAGCAGAAAATACACGCTACCCCTGTGTACTAATGGCAATACCTGGAGATCCTTCCACTGCATGGTTAGTAAAACCTCCAAGACTGCATTGAAAATACCCAAATGTGTGCTCTTTGAGATACTACAAAAGATGTCGCTGACTGGGTTTTTGGAGAAAATGTAGAATTCTGCTTCTCACTACAATGAAACCACTTGTAATCACCAGGAAAGGACTTGGATGAGCAGCTCATCAGTGTCATTTTGAACTAATCCTTCAATTTTAGACTTTTTTTTTTATGGTGTGGAATAACCCCTATTGTCTTGGTTAGTTTTAGTTTTGCTTAGTCTTAGTAATGGAAAGAAGTTTGACTATTGTGGATGCTTTTAATTTTAGTTTTATTTATTTTTTAGGACTACTATCACAGCCAGGAGGTGAAGAAGCGTTTTATGGCTGCCATGCACAGCATTGCCCACCTGACAGCAAGAGATGTGGCTACAGCATTTGATCTTTCACAATTTAAATCTGCCTGTGATTTAGGAGGTACTGCCTGTATTTGAACTTTTGCATACAAATTATAGGGAAAAGCTGTTTTTTTTTTTTTTTTTTTTTTTTTTTTTTTTGGTTCTCTATTTTATTAGTTCATGAAAACTGCAGTAAAACTGTCTAGTGTTATTTGCCTAGTATTGTGTTGTTGTGGTATTCAATAGTAGGAATAAGAGTTAGCTGAAAGCAGAGTTACTTACATAGTATTAACCTTAAAATCAAATGAATTACTCAAATTTTGTTTGTGGTGACAACCAATTATGTACTGACATGGCTCAGATAACAGAAAAAGTTTATAGTTCAGCTGATAGAATATTGCAATAGGAGCTCCATTTTCAACTGTACTGTTGCTGCCCTTTGGCATTTGCTTAGGATTTTCAGAAATAACAAAAGGATATTTGGATCCTTCCATATTGGGATGTCAAACTTGCAACACTGCGTTGATCTGAAAAAAACTTTGGAATCCTTTAGAATGGATTTAAATTTTTTTGTTTGTCTTTGGTCACCTTTGAATATTAATAATACAAAAATGTTGAAGACCAGTGATATACCTGAAGAGACTCTGCTCGTTAGTGTCCTTTTTCGCTGTATGCTTGGAGTTGCATAGAGAGGGTGATGTTACATAGGGAAAAGATCCAGTGAAGGAAGAACACTTTACTCCATATCTGGACATACGGCATGTCAGAATTTAGCACAATATTGGTGCAGCCTTTGCCACTTGTCTAGAGATTAAGACCTCACCATCCTGTCATTCACTTTGCTGAAGAGTGGTTGTCAGTCTTTAGAAATCAGCGCTTTCTAAATGATCCATAATTCTTCTAGTGCTCTTCATCTGCATATTACAAGTCTTTTTTTTTCTGTCAGAGTCAGTACTCTCTGACCAAGTTCTTTTAGATATTTCACGCATTACTGATTTCTAATGTTCTCACTGTCACAACATTGAGGTTCCTCAATCGCTGGGAAGGAATATGCGGGTTGAAGCCAACTCAAGCCCATTGCTCTCCTCAGAATTCCTTGGTTAGTTCAAGTTTTATACCCTGTATTGAGTTGAGTCACAGATATATTTCCCTCTCTTGCTGATTCGGCTAACTCAGGGGTACGTTCACATTACTTTGATAAACTTGGGAAGAAATATTTACACCTGCTCCAGTTAATGGTTCTGGCTGCTTATCTGCAACAAAAGTCACCCTTCAGCCCCTTTGTGTTGAGATGAAGTCAGTTCTCTGTGCAACAGCTGTGATTAACAGGTTGCATCCTAGATGATTCCTGAGCTTCATGGGCGCCTTGCTGTTTCCTCTGAGCCTTCTTCCATTGTAGGGGTTATCGATTGGTCACAGGTTTCACTAATGTTCTTTCACAAAAAAACTGAGCTACTGGGAAGTTCAATGGCTTACAGTTCAATGATCGTGTTAACAGGCCTATGACAGAGTAGGGAGTAATGTCTGTGTTCCCCAAACTGAGTCTTAACCACCAGGAAATGCTATTGCCAGTGTTCCTTGTGGAGCTTACTGGTTACTTCTAATTCTAACTTCATGCCTCTATCCTAGAGTTAGTTACAGTCTTGTTTTTTTAAAAAATATGTGCAAATGCCATGAGAAAAAGAAGAAAGATCAAATCAAGTCTTTTTTAAACTTCCAACAGGTTGCACTGGAGCTCTGGCTCATGAATTAGTACAAATATACCCAAATCTGAAGGTCACTGTATTTGACCTTCCAGAAGTCATTGAAAACAATTCGTATTTTCAGCCTTCGGGACAATGCACAGCTTCAGTGACATTTGTATCAGGTAAATGTAAAACATGACTTTTGTCTGCTTATTTCTGTTATCCTGGAGCACAGAGCAGATTAATCTGCTGGAGGAAGCAATGTGCTGTCCTGGTATGTCTTTCACAAAAGACAGCATGGGCTAAATAGTTATTGTGTACGTCTCCATAAACCTGCAGGGTGAAAAAACAACTGGTTATGGTTGGATAATGTGGCTAAATAAGGCAGTATGACTTAGTCATATTTGTGGGTACCAGTGGAGGTGTGGGATTGCTGCATGTTGTCTTGGACATTTTTCTTACTTATGCAACACTAAGTTATTTTGTAGCCACTACATTAATTTCTCCATTCATGCTTTAGGCTTTCTCTGTGTCCTTGCGTGTTACAGAATTCTTAACTGTGATCTACTCTTCTCTTTAACTATACTTTCTTTTACTACAAATCAGTGCAGACCTGTACCTGTTCTTTCACATTTTTTACTATATCTCAACTGAAATTCCTTCCAGTTCTTCCACAGAGGGGTGTGTGGCTCTTCTTTTTTTTTTTTTTTTTTAAAAAAAGGTACTAATTCTGTGCATTCTAACAGGTGATTTCTTCAAGGATAATCTTCCAGAAGTAGATCTTTACATTCTTTCACGTGTCCTTCATGATTGGCCTGATGAAAAAATTCATATGTTAATAAGCAAAATATCAGCTGTTTGCAAACCAGGTAAGGGTTTTTCATCTTGTAAGCCTACTAGGCTATGGTTAATCATGATAATAAGTTTATACTAAAAATGAATGCATGAGTCTTGCTAATGGCCTTTGCTCAAGTACCTATGCTTACATTATAATACCTGTTAAGTAAAAAGAAAACAAAAAGCTTCTACTATTAAAACTATATATGAAAAAAAAACTCTCACTTGCAGACTGTGCATGTAACTATTTAATCTGTTTCACCTCTTATGCCCTTAGCAACATAGATACTAAATCCTCCGCCTTCAACACCTAAGCATTTGCTTATTTCTGTACATATGAGTAGTCTGACTGGATAAAGGCCATTGAAGTTAATCAAGAGAAGGCAGTTTATTTTGTTATTTCAGTAATGAAATATGGGATGTTGGAATTCAGCACTACATGATGCACAGATTTCTTTAACTATGTAGCATCTTAGGCTTTCTCTTACATTTGAACAGTACAAAACATCAAAGGAAAAGACAGACTGCAGGATGAAGAGGAGAAACACCTGATTATGCTTTGCTAATTCCTTAATTCAACAGGAAACTAGCTATTTCATAGGAGAACATTCAGTATTAGATCTAGGCCATCAAGCATAACTCTTAAATTACAAAACAGAATTGTGGTGACTGTCTTCACCTTGTTATGTGAAGACTGAGCTATGACAGATTTCAGGAGCTGTTTGGTTCAAATGGGAACAAGACTGAGTTTCAGAGCATAATCAGGAAGTGATGTGAACCTGACTGAAGATCTCAGTAGAGATAGTGCTCTAAGCCCCTCCTTTCTTTTGGCACGCAGTGGTTGCTTCTAAGAGAAGATTATTGAAAGGAAATTTCCATCACTGGTTTCCACTAAAGTTCATTTAAAAATCAGTCTGCCCCTCTCTATCAAAAAATCTGAACAAAAAACACTACACACTTGTAGTTAGAAATATTTTACTGAACTGCTTTTGGTTGTTTTGGAAATGCAGGAAGTGCCTTGCTAGTGGCAGAAATTGTGCTTGATGAGCAGAAGACACATCCTCCTAGAGCTGTACTGCAGTCCCTCAGTATGACTGAAGGCAAGCAGAGAAGTGGCTCAGAATATAAACAACTACTGGAGAAATATGGATTCGTGAATGTACAAATTAAGATCACAGGAAACTTATTAGATACTATTTTGTGCTTCAGGAAGAGTTAGTATGCTCAGCAGCAACCTGGGACACTGAGGCTTTTATGACACTTGTACAATAAACTTATCAACCAGCATGTATTGTCAGTTGCTTAGGATCATTTTTGACTTTTATGTGTCATAGCAACATAGATATTACAAGTTTTTGAATAAAGGTTTGGCTGCAGCTTGTGTAGGAATGAGTTCTACCCATTAAAAAGTGTGTGGGGCAGCCTGAAACTTCTGTGTGTTAAATGCCTTCATATTTAGTTCTTTTGGCTAGTTTTTGCAGGCTATATAAAGCTTACAGTTGACACAGCTGTATAGCATGGTAAGTTCAAACTACTAGTCTGCATGAGCTATATTCATACTTTAATTCTTTTAGATTCTAAAAAATTAGAGAATTCTCCCTATGCAGCATATTAAGTAGCTATTGCTTGTTTTATCAGAAATTAAAAGAATGAACAGTGTACCATCTGTATCAGATTGGGGTTGTTAGCCCTCTTTCTGTGGGACTACTCAAATGCTCAAGTATACCTTTTTCTAGGCATGTTTTTCTAACTCTAGCTTTGTGCTACTTTTACTGTTACTTGAGGAAACACTAAAGCTCCTAGACCAACTATGTCACAAACCTCAGTAGCCTTTGACCTCAAAACAGTGCACTTACAATAGGCTCTAGCTCAGAGCCCTTCTTCTGTTTTTTTAGTTTTAGCTTTTTGGGGGTGTAGTTAAACATCCATATATGCTTTCTGTCCCATTATTTGAGAATTATAAAAATTTCTGCACAGATCTTAAAGTTGCATATAGAAAATAGCAGGTTCTTAATATTCCAGTTCTTAATTGGAGAGGTAAACCCATACTGTATACTCCATTTCTTCAACTAATTTGTCATTGATGTTACTATTCCTATTTTTTTTCTTTTCCTGATACTACATTGATTTTTTTTTTTCTATTTAAAGTGTATTTTGTAGTAGAATTCTTCCTGGAGATTAAAGTTGCACTTTAAAACTAGTTTTAATCTTAGCAGTTGGTTTTTGTCTGCCACATTTCTGCAGGAGTAACCCCAATGAGCCAGTGTAAAAGAAGCAGTGCCTGTACTGAATTGCTAATCTCAGCAGTTAAGGGTGTTGATGAGCAAGGTCAAGAGTTACTCACATCTGCCTGTCAGACTTTGTGTTAGAGCACAATAACTTTTATGATCAAACAACCTTTGAGCACTGAATAAGGCAAGAGTACCGTAATGAGAAACATGCTACAGACTTTTCAGCTGCACAAAATCAAGGAAACATCTGAGAAGCCTCATATAGGCAAAATTGCATTCATAAAATTCTGTTAGGGATTTAAATTATTATACCTCTAATGTTTGTACAGATTAGTCACTTTCTAAGGAAAATATCCAGCTATTGCATAAACCTGAAATAAGTATAATGCATATCAATGCAAAAGAAAGAAGTTAACTTGTATTCTGAGATGCTCACTCAAGCCATTAGATGTCTCATTTCATAAAGCTACTCAAAGTTCATCATGCTGTTCTTTAGATAGCTGGAAGTTGTTTGAGTCAGAACACTGCAGTTTTAAACCTGGTGTACCTGGGACTGTTGCAGACTTACACCTGTGTCTTAAGTACTCACTGACTGTAAAATTTGAATAGAACATGCCTGGCTACCATACAAAACTCAATATATTGTGAAGCATAACATTTTATACTTACTGAACTTCAGTCCCTTGGGCATGGTAGCTGCAGTACAGCTTTGCTAGGCATTACACAAGGGAAACTTTCTCAAGGTGTGAATATGAATTTTATTGAAATAAAATGCTATTTATATTAGAGAAGTCAGTTAACAGAATGATGCTAACTTGGACTGCCTTACAAAGGAGGCTAATATCTGTAGGCAGTTCTGCTTTGCTGAACAGCAAGCGACTTCTGCCTTCTGAGATATCCCCAAACATTGTTACAGGTTTATTAGTTGCTGACAGGAAAACAGAGTAGGGTCTTGTAGAGAGAGAAAAGATATAAGCAGTGTTTTTACTTCCCACTTGGCCTGTATCTTCCACACCCTTGACTTCAATGGGTTGAAGTCATGCCATTATAGGGTGTGGAGAGATTCAGGGCTGGCTGTCCTGAAAGCATTTAGAAGGAAGCTGTGAGACCTTGATAAACTTGAGTAAGTCTGGCAGAAGCTATCAAGACAGCCTTGGGGCTGGAGTATGTAGCTTATGAGGAGAGGCTTGAGGGAACTGGGTTTCTTCACTCTAGAGAAGATTTCAGAGGGCCCTTTCAATACCTAAGACAGATTTACCAGAAAGACAGAGTGAGGCTCTTTACTGAGATGCACAGTAGTAGAATGAGAGACAGTGGGCATAAACTGAAACAAGGACTAGATATTAAGGAAATCATTCTAAGGATAATCGACCACTAGATCCGGTTGCTCAAAGAGGTGGTGGAATCTCTGTCCTTGAATGTTGTAAGCCCCAAGAATGAAGCCTTGAGCAACCTGATCTGACCTTAGAGCTGACCTTGCTTGAGTAGGAGGTTGGACTAGAGATTTCCCAAGGTCCCTTCCAATCTAAATTATTTTACAATTAATTTAAATATCCCAGTTGCCTGAGAAATGATAAATTGATCATCTATCATTAATGTTCAAACTTAGTTCTCCAATTCCTTTTGAGAAGTTGGTATTTTTTTCAAAGGGGTGGATTTAATGGTATTCTTGTGCTGAAAAGACTCCTTGGGCAGTAGGCATAGCAGAGGAAAACTTGGGACTGTTCAGAAATCACGACATGAAAAACCTTAAATGAGGGAGTATGTCTTAAAATCCTAATCAACTTCTGCCAATAAGGCCATAGATTTTCTGTTTGTTCTTGGGAAGCGATATTCAGGTATGCTTCTCTGAAGCAGCTCTCTTTTAACCTATGCTCTGCCCTTACAAACACTTTAGAGGAAATCTGATGCAGCTGGAATCTGATGCAGGAAATCAATCAATTTTTGAGCAGGAGTGAAATAATGAAGAGGAGATGGATAATTATGGGAGCTAAAAGAATGATAGGTAAAGTGATAGAAACAAGAACTCTGGCACTTGCTCTGAATGTTGAGGTGAGTAAGAATCCTCAAGGATGGAGCAAGCAGCCTGTAGGAGAAAAGAGACAAAACTTAGCAGGGGGATGCCTTACCTCAGTCATTTGTTTTATGTCTGTTTTCTGCCTCCCCTGAACCACTCAGCACAGAAGCTTAGGAAGAGCTATTTAATGACTAAACCCTTTTTGTGAGCTGTCAGTTCAGTTTTGGATCTGTTAGCTGACTACTGGATAACAGAGGTATTCTATGTGTGTTTAAAAAAATGGTTTTGGACCACTTTACATGGTTTTCAGTACCTTTTGGCTGGAAATTAATGTTCTTGCTAAACCCTGATAATTTGGATTAAATGACTTTTTAATTCAGAAAAATTGTCATGCGCATTAACTTTCGACCATGGCCAAAATTTCTTCACTAGAAGGGTTGAAAGTTAAGTTCTTCAGTACGTCTCATGAAGAAATTTCAGTTATATTAGAAAATATTAACTAGAGATTTTCTTCCCTGTGCTGACTTACTATGCACAGTAAGAGTGCATAGTCCTCTTACTATGTCTAACTTTTGAAGCTGTTCTTCTTGGGTTGGCTGTGCCTATTTGGTGTATTTTTTTTTTTTTTTTAGATTATCCTGTTGTTATCTAGATGTCCCAAATAACTTCCTATGGCAAATTAGAATGGCCATTCTAATTGTATCTTCTTTTCAGACTGTTCAAAATTCAGACACTCTCTTCCAGACCTGTAATATAAAGCTGCCTCAATGACTTAGAAATGATAGTCCTGCTTTGGTCTACCTAGTGATGTTTCCTATGTAATCAGTTCAATTCATTAAAGGCAAAGCAGCATCACAGTGGAATGGAGAGGGAGTAGAAACTGTACTGAGCAAAAACAAATTGGATTTATCATCCTAATTTTAGAAACACTAGGTATTCCAGTCCTCTAGTTACCTTGAGCTCCTTCTGTCAGTAGAAAAATAGTCATGATCAGAGGATGATTCATCTCACTTACCTGATTATTTTAAGATGACTGAATTGCCCTCTGGGAATGCTGGTTTCTTTTCAGAGACTACAGATGGTGCTTAAAAATGGGGCTAGCTGAAAGACAGCTATCTAATTTTTAGATGCCTGAATTCGGGCAGGAGAATGCCACTGGAGAGAGACTATGTTCAGGTTCACCTCAGACATACTTGGCCTTATTTTTTTTTAATTTGTAAAAAAAAAAAAATACTTGTGTCACTGGTTCATTATGGGATAAGTGGTTTGTACTTATCTGTAGTAACATAGTTGATGATATGGGGATGGAGGAGGGAATTTGCTAATAATAAGCTATCAGAAGGACTCCTATGACTCCCAATCATAACATTGAGATCATGGCATTTTCTTTTATTCTCAAATCTCGATTTCTTCTTTGAAAGACTGGAGTCCTCACAGAAATAATGTGAAATATTGGCTTCTTCTCTGTTTTTGTAATGCTTGCCATCAGAGATCTCTCCACTACTTTGTGGCAAAAGTACAATATAAATGTGAAGCAATATTGTATTCCAAATAAATAGCAGTATTATTCCTACCTTGTTCTTTTCATAACTCTCATGCCAAGTCCAAAGAAGTATTTTCTTCTTTTTCTGCATACACAGCCATAAATTAACTTGTGAGAGTTTGATCCCTTGATATCGTGACAGGAAACGTCATGATTTTTTTTTTCTAAGAATAGTACTTAGTCATTTAATAACAGAGGGCAAATCAGTAATTGAGAAATAAAATCACCTGTCTCTCCTAACTTGCACTCTTCTATATGGTAACCGACATTCTTGTCTGACAGTGGATTAGTACTGTTGCATATGTTTGTTTTTAAATTAGGCTGTGGGATTTTGCTGGCTGAAATGGTGTTGGATGATGAGAAGAAAAAGAGACGCACAGCTTTGCTGCAGTCTTTGAACATGCTTGTGCAGACAGAGGGAAAGGAGAGAAGTGGTTCTGAATATCGATGCTTACTGGAACAACATGGATTCACTGATGTCAAAATCAGATTGACAGGAAATTTGTTAGATGCAATTCTCTGTATTAAGAACTAGAAAAAGATGTAGTAGTAAAATCCGAATGTCTCAGTAGTCAGGCCTGATATTTTTCAATTATGCAGATATATTTTCAGTTTCCTATCAGTATCATAGACAATAAATGCTTTGTCAGCTTTCTGAAGTTACTTTTAAAAAGAGAAAGAGATTGACTGCATTTATTTTGAGTGTTGAGTAAAACGATGCCAGAAGATTATGGAATTGTTTGGTGGCAGCGATGTTATGACTGCACAGCATTCATAGTACCCTCAGGAACAAGCCTCAAATCGCGAATGATGACAGCTGCTTTACAGTAATATTGGCATTGCTGAGAAATCAGTTTCTTCATATTTGGTGCAATTAAGATGGTCTCATTTTTAGACTACCGTATGTCCTTCCCTGTTTCAGGAGATTAATGTAGGTAAAATTTTTCTACTATTTCTCTCTCCATCATCATCCTTTTTAATATCATTTTTATTTTACACTCTGCTGTAAGTAAAGGAGCATTGCCTTACTGCACTCCACAACTTGCTGGTACCTTTGCATTCTACCACCTTCTATCATTTTTCTTTAACACTTTATATACTTTTTTGTTCCTTCTTTGCATCTTTCTTCTTTCTCAACATACTTTCTGCTTGTTCACTTTTCACAGGCCACAGCTTGATCAGAGGGAAATGTTTCAAATGCCTTTTACAGTGGTTCGCCATTATTTCTTGCTCACCTTTCTTTCCTCATTGTCTTAACAGCTGTGTTTGTGCTCCTTACATATTAAGAAAAAATGCAGATGTAGCCAGATTCCAAATGACTATGTTTACTACCTATATGCAGGCAAGGTTAGCCTGAGATGCTAGAAGTGTAACTGCCTCTGCCTAGCATATGCTCTTTGTTTTCCCCTTTTGCTCATGTATAGCTGATTCCCAGAATTCCTTCTCATGTCCTTTCTTCATGATCAGTGCTCCACTCCAGCTCCAGATTGTGTCTTCTCCTTTGTAACTTAGTCAAGATGATTGTGTGGCTACTGTCTTCAGTCACAGGGCTCCAGTTTCTTCCACTAACATACTCCCAACTGTTCGCGAGTCTCAGCAAATTGAAGGTTGTGGAAAAAAGCAGCTACTAAGAGACATACTGTTCTTTTCATGATTGTACCCACAAACCTGGGTGGGAAGGCCCACCCTAAGTAACCCAGAAACGGAATACACCAAGTGCTAAATAATAGACAAATGCCTCATCAGCTTGTGTGTGAAAATCAATGATAAAACTCACAGTGTAATGGCATTTATTGCCACTTGTAATCATCTCTCCCTCTTTCAAGACTTGATCATGAGGCAAAAATAACCTTCTGCCTGTGAGATCAAATTGTAAGTCTTGCTATAAGCATTTGAAAACAAAATGCTTTTGAGTACTGAAGGGTGAGAGATCCAAGTTTCTCCCATCCTTAGGAGTTGCCTTTGCACATATTGGAAATTACACACACACAAAAAAAGCTAAACTGCAGTGTCCTATTTAATACTTTCTCAAAAGACAAATTATCTTCTGATATGGTATGTGATCAATTAGTATCACTGTATCTGCCTGCATAAATGCTGCAGCCTAAGTATTGTGCATGCTGCACAATATCCTGCAGGCAACTTCATCATTCTTGTAACACTGACATCTGATGGATAATATATCATGATTCTGTAAAACCTGCAAGGTAATATTGTATTCTTACTCTGCAATTCTTAGCTGCAAAAACACTTTTCTTGGACTGTCAATAGGTGCTTTTCGTGTCTACCTATTACCAATCTAACCGTTCCTTTTTCTTAAGATTCAGTATAGCCACTTTTTTGAAAAAGAAAGTTTTCACAGCCAGTAAGATCGCTTCAGAGACAATTTCCAAAAATTCAAGTGGGGAAAAACAAAAAAACAGTGCAGGATTCTCCATCATGGCTGCTATAGTTTACTACTGCTGAGAATGTTGAGTGCATTTTTTTGTCTTCCTTTGTTTCCACTCGCAAGCGTGTTTCTGTTAATAATACAAAGCAGACTTCTTGCTTTGAGTGATTTCCCTTGGCCTCTTTACTTCTGGGAACCATGGATTATAAGATAAATGTAAAATTAATTAGGATAGCTAGAATCATCTCAGACACTTGTGACAAGAGCTGGAAGCTTTGGTCTGGTCCTGTCAATTGCTACTTCATCACTCAAATAAAAACACAAAGGGAATAGTCTCTGTAGGAATACCACAGTTAAAGTTGCATGTGCATCCCTGAGGATATGCATCACAGCCTTTCATTATGTATTTCCAAAATACAGTCCTGTAACTCTGCATGTATCTAGCACTGTGTGGGCAGAGGCCTCAGTTCACTACATCCATTCAAGGGTTTAGAACATAAAATAGTGTACAACTGACTATCTTTTCATGTATAATAAACAGTATAGTGTTGTATTAATACATAAGAGTCTGTGAAGTAGAACTGTACCTAGCACATCCTATTCTCACTATGGAGTATTTGAGAGATGCTCTCATTTTGAAATCAGTAAAGCACAAGTGCATGTAAACAATGGTTTTAGATACCTCAGCTACTGCAGTTTTGTGGTCTATCTTTAGTCATACTGACTTATTTTTTAAAAAAATTTGCTCTATTTCTTTTTGTATGAAAGATCCACTAAAAGAGTAAAAGTGAAAGCAATTATGAAAGAAGAGTACTAACAAAGTGCTATTAAAAAATGTGTGCAATGACCTCCATCTATAAAATAATTTCAAGACATTTAAAAAGAACAGGTAGAATTTCAGACAGAACTTCAGCCATTAGATGTAAAACTTCACTTTCACTATGCAGTAAAATTAACAAATTGCTGATGGGAGACCAGGCTTGTTTTTTATAGGGGCAAGGGATCTGCCATGAAGGCTTCCTCTCACAACCCACATAAGAGCTTTTTACACTAAGTTTAAGCACTTAAAAAAGAATTTGGGACCATATTTTTACATCGCTATTGCATGTTACCTAGATTCAACCTTCTTTGGTGTTATTACTTTAAGCTGGATTGGTTCAGTGATGTACAGAAAAGCCCTGAGGTCAGGTGGGAACAGAGGTGAGAAACAAGGAGATCCCTTGTAGAGTAACACCTCATTCCTAAGCTGGCGCTCAATATTCACAGCAGAACTAGCCTTCTGGTTTGCTTGATTATTCTCTGACTTGACCACCTATGCTGACAAATACATGCTATTGAATACGGCATTCTGCTGTCTGGCACTGATCTACCTGCAGCTGTGTGAGGTATACAGTTTCTGAGAAATCTGTCTGTTAAGTTGTATAGGTTAAGGGCAATGAGAAAGAAAGGGGAAAAAAAAAATTAAACAGACCATACGACCGAAAAGTGACTGACGTGGAAAAACGCCCCTGGCTGGATGGTCGCTCTGCGCCGCAGTCTTTCCAAAGAGCGCGCTGCGCGGCACCTGCGGGAGGCGAGTCGGGGCCAGGGCGGTCCCAGCGCCGTGCCGCGCCGCGCCGCCGCCGGGAGGCGGCCGTTGGAGGAAGGCGGCGGCGCGCAGCTCGCAGCGCCCCTCGGCGAGCGGGAGCAGAGGCCGCCGTGCCCGGGGGGAGGGGAGAGGCGCGCGCGCGCCACCCGCCGTAACGGCCGCCCGCGGGCGGCGCGGCCCCGCCCACCGCCGCCGGCGGAGCCCCGCCCCCGGGCGGCGCGGCCAATGGGGCGGCGGCGGGCGGGGCCGGCAGCGCCCGGCATTTAGCTCATGCGCGGCGCCAGTCCCGCCCTTTCGGCCTGAGCGGCAGCGGCTTCGGATCCGGCTCCGGCTCGGCGAAAACATGGCGGACCAGGCCATCTCCTTCCTCAAGGACTTTCTGGCGGGCGGCGTCGCGGCGGCCATCAGCAAGACGGCAGTGGCGCCCATCGAGCGCGTCAAGCTGTTGCTCCAGGTCAGCGGCGCGACGGAGCCCGGCGGGCGCGGCGCCGCCCGTGACCTTCCCCCGCTGGGGCCCGCGCGGCGGCGGGCGGCCCGGGGCGGGTGGCGGCGCATCCGCGGCGCTGCGAGAACAAAGGGCGCGCGGCGGCGGCCGGGCCGCACCGGTGCCGGCGCGGGCGGGAAGGTCACGTGCGCGAGGGGAAGCCGGTTCCGCTAGGCGGGGCGGGGCGGCGGCCTGGGCCCCGGCGGGAGGCGGGGAGGAGGGGGCGGTGGCCTCCCCTGTCACTTCCCGTCCCGCTGCTCGCGCCCGGCACAGAGAGGGCGGGGGCAGGGGGAGGGGCGGCAGCGCGCCGCCGTCTTGGCGGCCCTCACGTGACGGCGCGGCGGGGAGCTCATTGGCTCGCCGGCGGGGCGGGGCCCGCGGCTGCAGCGCGCGCGCGCGGCTGCACGCGGGGCCCTCGCGCGGGGCCCGGTGTGACCTCTGCGGACGGGCGCGCGCCCGGCGCTCCGCCCCCGCAGCCCCTCCCGCGCGGCGTCCGCCTGGCGCCGCCGCCCCACCCGGCGCCGCGGCGCCGCCCCTGCGCGCGCGCCCGCCCGCCCGCCCCGCGCCCCAAGGTGACTCGTGTGACCTTCGCCGGGGCAGGGCCCGGTGCCACGCCGGCGGGGCCGCGATGGGCACCGCACCGCTCACACGCACACACACGCACACGGCCCGCCGGCAACCGCGGGGGGGGGGGGGGCGCTCTGCCCCTGTAGCCCGCTGGGGGCCCTCCGCTGCTATGAAGCCGTTCTCTCGTCTTCACGGTGATAGAAGATCTCCTTTATCGAGGGAGTCGTTCCTCCTGCAGCCTCCCTCCTTTGTGTGAAGGTTAGGCCGTTTAGCTCTGCGGTTAGCTTGGCCTCTGGTCTTGACTAAAATGCAAGTAAATAGTGGGTCTGTTTAGTCTCCCCTTTCAGAATGTGCCCACTGCCTGAGCTTTTTGGAAATTTGCCAAAAGGGCTGGGTTTGTTATGGTAAACCAGCATAGTCTGCATAGAAAACTACTACCAGGCATTCAAGCGTAGTGACTCTTTGTTTTATAGTATAACTGACCTGAACTCTGTTGCCTGCAGGCCTACCAAGGCATACAGTGAAAATAAGTATTTTCATTTGCAGGTACAACATGCAAGTAAGCAAATTGCTGCTGATAAGCAGTACAAGGGTATCATCGATTGTGTAGTGCGTATACCAAAGGAACAAGGAGTGCTGTCCTTCTGGCGTGGAAATTTGGCAAATGTTATCAGATACTTCCCAACTCAAGCCCTCAACTTTGCCTTCAAGGATAAGTATAAGCAGGTGTTCTTAGGAGGAGTAGACAAGCACACTCAATTCTGGAGGTATTTTGCTGGTAACCTGGCTTCTGGTGGTGCAGCTGGAGCCACTTCCCTCTGCTTTGTCTACCCCTTGGATTTTGCAAGAACCCGTTTGGCTGCTGATGTCGGAAAAGCTGGTGCAGACAGAGAATTCTCTGGTCTGGGAGACTGTCTAATCAAAATTACCAAGTCTGATGGTCTGCGTGGCTTGTACCAAGGGTTCAATGTCTCTGTCCAGGGTATCATCATCTATAGAGCAGCCTACTTTGGAATCTATGATACAGCAAAAGGTAAACTTTAGAAGGGAGCTGATGATAAGTCTCTTTGAAGAATGTGTCTTTCTACTGCCCATGTTTATGTATGTCTGTCTTTAACCATTACATCTGTTCTTGTGTGTCACTGTCTATATAGTTCATGTGATCAGGAAGGTGGAAGGATTACTGCTAGTGTCAGTGATGTTGCACTGCTGAGGGCAAGATTTCCATGTTTGTTAGTGACAGCAGGCTACTTCAAAATGATCTTGCTTTTCAACTTGTTCTTAAAAGCAGATTTTTTTTTCCTAATGTCAGTATAAGATCTCCTGTGTTCAGTGCATTACTGTAGTTATATTATGCAAATTAAAATTTCCAGCATAATAGGATTGAGCAGTTTTACCACAACACCTGTTGATCTTGATAATGGGGCATATGTCACTAATATAATTTACAGCTCTATAACAAAGCACAGTGTGACTCTCGGTGACATTTAATTTCGTTACGCTTAAAATAGTCTTGTTGCATAAAGTTCCTTGTTGCAACTTCAAACTATAGCTTTGTAATGTTTTGTCATAGTTTTAAAGTAGCTGTCATTCATTCAGTGAGTGCATTGGAGGAGGAGGAAATGTAAGATAAAAAGCTAATTAGTATCTTTATTGCAGGCATGCTCCCAGATCCCAGAAATACTCATATTGTTATCAGTTGGATGATTGCACAGACAGTGACTGCTGTGGCTGGTGTGGTCTCCTATCCTTTCGATACAGTGCGGCGTAGGATGATGATGCAGTCAGGACGCAAAGGAGGTAGGCTGTTAATGTTTGCAGTTCTTAAGCAGCATTAAAAATGAAATTTTTTCTTGTCATTTGTCATTACTTACAGTCATCATTAAACTGACCTTAAGCTCTGTTGAGTGGGCAACACTAGTAGGGCTCATAATTTGTGTTGTGACATAGTACTTGAGAGTACTTGTGTTGAGAACTTTTCCTTATAGTGTGTGTAGCATGCACTGGGGAAAAAGAATTGTGTTTGTAGTGACAAATTGGATGCTGGCAATTAGGTAACAATATAATTGCCAAAAGAAAGCTTAGTAATGTATTCTTATTGTATGACTTTGCTTGTAATAAGTAGGTAAGAGGATTGGAAGCTTTCCTATAGCCTGAGAGAGTGTTGTTTAACAGCTTTAAATGTGGTTTGGCATGCCACAAGGTAGCTGGTAAAATAAAACAAGGCTATTTGTAGAAACAGTTCCTATACAATTATAGGAGTAAAATTATTCTTTACTCTTTTTCTACAGCTGATATCATGTACTCTGGAACAATTGACTGCTGGAGGAAGATTGCAAGGGATGAGGGAGGAAAAGCGTTCTTCAAGGGTGCATGGTCTAATGTTCTTAGAGGCATGGGGGGTGCTTTTGTGCTTGTGCTGTATGATGAATTCAAGAAAGTCATTTAAAAATAGCCTGACTAGAATTGGAAATCAAGTTGAGCAGATCATGTAGAATAACTACCATTATGGACCATTGACCTTCAAGAAATTCCTGTGAGTCTTATTTATCAGAGCCAGATATTTGTAGATGGGGCTAGAAACTGGCTTAAGGGACTGATCCATTTCTTAGTAACCTCCTTGGGGATGCTGAAACTATCAATTCAGCATAGTGTTTTCTTTTTTTTTTTTTTCCAGAAATCAGTGGCATTGGTTCTGGGTCCAAAGTCAATGGGTCCAATTCAGGCACAAAAAATTGTTTGCCTATGGATCAATCTCCAGTTTCAAGTCCCATCTTTTAGGACCATAAAATTGTATTTGAAAGTACTTGCTAACAAATCATGTCTTTTCCACTTGTACTGAAGCACTATGTACCATTTTGCACAGCTGAACATCTAGCAATTATGTTCTTAAATTGGGGCATTCTGCTGTAAAACAATAAACATACTTATTCTGTCTGTGTTGAAATTATTACATCTAAGCTTTGGGAAAGCCTCTTTTGGTTGAAAATTTGTTTCAGATAATGGTTTCTCTGATATACCTGCACTGCACTACAGCAGAATAAGCTTGACTTTGACTCTCTTTTTTTTTTTTAATAGTTGAATGTGAGATCTTCTTTGGCAGGGGGAAGCATGGATTGTAATAACAGAAACCACTTCTTTGTGCCTGATAGTGTACAATAGACTGCTGCAAGTGGCTTTTTGCATGATTCTTACTGATCTACAACTTGTCATGTAATGTAAAATGAGTTTTTTCTATTTTAGTGCTAGAAGGGTAACCCAGAGTTCCAAGGGTAATCAAAAAATGTTAGTGATGCTTTTGCCCTTGGTAAAACAGCATAAAATGAAATACTAAAATTAAAAAAAGAATAAGCTACACAGCATTCATGCAAAAACCCAGAAACCTTGTGAAATGCCTTTAACTTGTAAGTAATCTATCTCTATAGTACTGTTGCTGCTATTTGAAAATGCTGGATGTGCTCTTCAAGATCTTATTTGGACAGCAGCAGTGAAGTACCTTCATGGAAGGTGAAATTTAAACTGGAAGTTCATTCCAAAAGGTGAAGTTGACTAGGGAGAGGGGGGAGTATGTATGCTTCTGTTAGCTGTAACATATGGTTTAAAGATAGGTCAGCCTTCAGTTTTCACTGATAAATTGTTAAGTCTGCAGATTAAAGGCAGGTTGAACAGGTTCCCATAATGCTATATGGGATATAGTAATACTTACGTGCTGTTCTCTATATGTATATAATCTTCCTTTTGTACTTTGTAATATACAAAGGCATGTTTCCTTAAGCAACGAGGTAAGGGGACCAGTAAAAGAAAACAAGGCGTTCATCTTCCAATCGTGTCAAAAAAACAACAAACAAAAACCCTCTACATCTATGTGTAGAGGGGGGAAAAAATGTGTAACAGTTGCTGAGGCTGACTGTTGAGCTGTCCAAGGGGTTTTTGTGTGCCTTCTGAGGTTGCTACTCAAGATGAGGTATTTAACTGCTCTTCACTTGGCTGATAATTATATCTTCCTCTCTGACATGATGTTCCTTTCACTGTTGCACAAGCACTGCTTTCAGCATCCTTATGAATGTAAGTATATAGCTACATTGTATACAGGCTAATAGGAAACTTTATGTACCTACTGCAAGCAATTCTTAAGTGTTTTTATCTTGTTCAATGATGTGGTGTGGGTAGATCATTTGATACTGACCTTGCCAATCAAGCTGCTGTTTCAGTTGTAATTATACTGATTTGGGGAATAAGGGTTGTTTATGTATGAATATGTCACTTGGTTTTATTTCCTGTATAAGAAAGATGGAATTTCAAGCCACTTCCTACGACTTGAAAGGTGGAAATAAGGATAGAACACCTTGTGTAACCTTTCTGAATGTATCACGGCCCCAGCTTTGTGAGACAAAAGAACCAAACTTGGCAATGACATAAGCAGCACCTGAAAAGAAAGGGTGAGATTCCTCATGCCCCCTCAACCCTCTCTAGAATTTAGTTTTAAGCAGAAAAAAGAAATCTATGTAAATGTGGGTTGTTTAAGTGGAACTGCATTTTTTTTAAAAAAAACTTCTGCTGTGCATTTCCGCATGTGCTACTTGGTGTTCTTCATTTTTCACGGATACGACCTCCCTTAGTCATGAAGCAGCAATTTTCAATGTGTGATCATGCAGTGTGGGAACATAAGAGGCAAACAATAAATGAGACTTTTAAAAAAAGCTTTTGTTTTCTGCCTTACTGAAACAGTTATTTGGTGAAATGTATTTATTTTGAAAAAAGTTAAACAAGAAAAGATAGGATTTTTTTTTTTAAAAAAAAGAAAATCCTGGCATCTAAATTCTATATTCTGCTATAAGAAAATGAGTGTACAGTTTGAAGGGAATGAAATGCATTGGTGTGAGGTATCTTTAAATATAAAATTTAAAATCAGTTACCAAAGCTGACTCACATTTGCTAGAATTATAAAATTGTATTATATCAAGTTTACTGAAGACTAACATGATCTAGGTTAATTAAGTCCATATTAATGTTGCAGAAAGTCACATTTGCATTAAAATAGTGGAATCTTGACTTTTGCAAGCCAGGATTAATATTTTTGGCAGGTGTCTTGTTTTCCATTTTGGTTTTACAGAAAGGACAGAAAATTGATTATTTTGTGACAGTTTGGTATTGCTGATTATGCAAGGTTGAAGGGTAGTTCTGAACACAGATTTCAAATAACTAGTTTTTGCTTCAGGAAATAGCATAATGATATACAAAACTGATAAACTGGGAAAATAGTGGACCATTCTCAATGGTTTCATATAGGACAGTCCTGTGTTCTTTAAAATCAGAGGAAAGAGCAATGAAAATGGGAAATCATAACACTAGCTGTATTGTGGATGAGAGGTGCTTTGTCTTTACATATTTGAAGAAAATCTCAGGTTTAAGCAAGGCTTGAAGATGCATTTGCAGAAATACTTAGCTGATGGACACCTTTTTGAACAAAGGGAAAAGAGCAAATCTTATTTGTTGTTATATGGTCCCTTTTAAGTAGATCTTAATGGAAAATAGTTTTATAAGTTGTTCATTTCTAGACTGGACCGAAGAACACACTGAATATTCCAAAGTTGTCAAGGTGTGTGACTTTCATTTAGATGAGGAATTAAAAGTGCTTTATTTTTCCTTTTCAGAAAGCTAAGTCATCTCTTCAACCGTAATTGTGTCTTCAGGGTAACTTTTTTTTGGTAGATTTGCATATTCTTTCTAGGGAGAGAGAGGAAAAATGCATTGGTCTGTAACATGCAATATACTGCAGATTTATTGTTTGGCCTTGAGAGGCATTTAGAAGAAATACTGGATACACTAGTACCCAAGGCACCTGGTCTTGCTATTTTGGTATATTAGAAACACTTGAAAAACAGGAGATTGTCCTTAAGTTGTCAGTGAAGATTATGTTACCTTTAACCTATATGATCAATACTAGGTATTTGTATCAGTCACTTGAAATAAAAAATGTCTAACAGTTGCAGTAACAGACAGTAGAAGAAGAAATTTCTTCTGTGAGCGCTTCCATATTGCATGATTTTTACCTATCTAGGTATAAACTAGACTACAGCCTGAGTAAAACATTTTGGTTGCTGTTCTAGAGCTTTACTTGGCTTAAACATTAAAAAAACTTCAGTAAGTGTTACACTGGAGTAGTGTAAGGTCATAATACCAATACAGAAATACAGAAAGAATTGTTCTCCGAGGCTCAAAATAGTGGAGAAGATAAATGTATAGAAAGCGAGGGGGGAGAGAGTACTGAAAAAGCAGGTCTCGTGCTGAGGGTTTGCTACAGAGCATCAGACCATGGTGTCTTGATGGAGGAAGTTGCCTGGGGGTCTATAGACTGGTCACTGCTGCAGGACTTTACAGCTATGGGAACTTGCACACTCAGGTGCTTGTTGAGGAAAAACAGTGTGTCTGCACACAGAACGTGTCCTGCAAGTTCTTGGAATGTATTTAATACAGGTAAAGGGAAGGTGTGAGAGAATTAATTCTGAGTGGAAGAAATGCTTGAGGATGAGGAAACATTTGGGGTGAGAAAGACCTCAAAACAAAAGATTACTTCTATTCCTTTAATCTATCTTTATTTTTGCATCAACAAATGAGTTGGTTAATATGATGTTTTCCAAAGCAAATTAAAAACTGCATGGGTTTTTTAATAAACATGTTAAGGGTATAAGTTCAAACTCAGCGTGGAAGTTTAGGGTTATAAATCACAACTCTTTCAATTGTCTAAGGAAAAGCATTATTGTCGGTGAGAAAGAGAAGAAACAATGAGGAATTTTGGAAGAGTAACAGCAACAAAATCAGGATGTGCAAGTTTCAGAAAGTTACAATTGGCAGAGGACACTAAAAGTTTTGAAACGGGTCATAAATATTAGCGGTTGCTGGAAAATGTTAGGGAGATGGAGTCTAGTCAGTGGAGAAGGACAGCTCTGCAGAAGTAATACGTTTTTACTTTCATATCCACTTTAAAAGATCAGTGTTCAGGTGTTTTCAACATGGATTGCCTAAGTGGACAAGGGGTAAGAAACTAGGTTAAAATAGGTAATGAAAGGGCTAGAAATTGTTGAGGTGTATAGATGCACAGATTGTCTTCACACTGCCAGGTTGCAGGTACAAACCTGAGTAGAGGTCATTGCCTGAGCACTGACAATTGCCGCTGGTGGAAGCGCTGGTGCCAGCTCATGAAACTATATCCACAAGGACTTCCAGCTTGTAGTGGGGTGGTTTGCGTAATTTTGGTAGTGTATGTACAATAATTTGGAAAAACAAATCCTAGGGTTTTTTGTTTGTTTTACAAAAATAGCAATCTACAGTGTCTACAGTTTCTAGACTGTTTACTATTTTACTAGCAATTGCCATTTAATAACTTGAGAGGAAAGGCATCATGTTACAGTCTATGGCTGACTGTCGTGAGATATTGGGTATTTATGACTTTAAAAAGGTGTGTGAGAGAACTCATCCAAGTTGTATTGCTCTCTGCTTTTTATTAAAACCAAAGATGGTACATGTATGAAGATAATTTTTTGGTATAGATACCAAAATTGGAGAGTTCCAATCAGGAATAATAGCTTTGAGGATTTTTAGTAAAGGAGTAAAGGAAAATTTTCTCAGTGTCATTTTTAAAAGCCTCTTAAAAGTTTTGTTGCCTGCTGGAATATTGCAAGCAATAAAAGCTATCATGATCTGTTTAATGTTAAGAAGATAAAATATTTGCTTTAACCAGCTAGTACAAAGCATTCTACTGCTATGCAGAGGCAAACAATGTTTTTAGCACCACTTCAAGTAGCTAAGACACTAACCAAGAAGAGAATAAATATAAGAAATAATGGCTGTATATTTTGGGGGGGGGGAGGCTTTCTGAAAGCAAGGATAATTGAGCATTAGAATAGACCATCTGTTATAGAATAGACATCTGTAAGAACATTGCAGAATATTAGTGGTGAAGTTGGACAAAACATCAAAAAGCTGCTGAGATTCTTTCCAGTCTTGATCTCTATTTTGAAGTAAAAAATTTCTTAAAGGAATATAGGTCAGAATTATGAAACACTTGCATTGTATTAACAAATGTTGATGGTAAATGTTTCTTCACTTCAAAATAGAAACGACTACCTAGCAAGACTGGTACACAAATTGTCAATCTTGGCTAAAATGATTAGTCTGTCCTTAATATATAGCTGCAAATGCATACAGGATAATCACTAGTCTCACCACTGCTATGAAAAAAATTCTAGTTTCAAACCAACATACTTCTCAAAGTTTTTAATAAATAAAATACAACTCTTGTCTTTATATGCCAATTTTTCTAGCCCATGGTGAATTCTAGTTAATAAACGTGACTAAATTGAAAAGAAAACATACCTGGACATCTTCATCAGTTGGTATGTTAAATTTGTCTCTTGGTTGTGGAATGGGAGAACATACTCTTTTGAAGCTGCAGTACCTTTGGGTACAAAACAATTATGAAGAAATTAAAATATTGGGAATACAACATGCAAAAACATCATCTGTTGCTCTTTAAGGACATTTCAAGACTGAATGTGTATTGTTTGACAAATCACTTTGAGGAGAAGAAAAATAAATGGAGACTGATGGATAACTTTTTGTGCTTATTTCTTGGGTAACTATACTTTGTGTTTAGTCACAATAAATGACTTTCTTAAATCGTCAGTTTCAGTCACACAAAATATCTTTCTTCTACCCCAAGTGATAAGTTTTATTAAAATAAGGACAGATTTGTTCTGATTCCCTGTTGTTTGGTGTTATGTGAAGCTAATGACTTCAAAGCAATGTGGATGTTAAATGCTTAAAAGTAAAAGTTTGCATCACTTATTAACTTTAATATTCTCCCCCCTCCCCCCCCCCCATTTCACCTGTAGCAATTTTGTATGCTCAGTGCCAGCCAAAACCATACTGGTAGTAATAAATCATGACACCAATAATAACATCCTCGTAGTTTTTGGAGGTAGGGTGAATGCCTGTGTTTCATAGAAATAGCTACTTTACTAAGGTTGTTTTACCTTTTGCAAAAGAAGAATTGGAGCAATGTCACAGAGATTGTTCCAAGTGCTATCAGAATTAAAATCACAAAAATAAAATCATCTTTCCCTTGACCTGAAACACCCAAAAGACAAAAATCATAGCATGACAGAAAAACTTTCATGATTGGTAGTAATTAGTGCTGATTTCATGTAACTTCTTGAATAATCTGAAGAACTCTGATTTGGCATCTTACAGAACCTTGACAAAAAGGTGTGCTTGGTACATTTTAAAACAAACATTTTAAAACTCAATTTAAATTTCACAAAAGGAGAAACAAAGTTACAAAACATAAGAAACATAAAATTCTTGGGGATAAAAAGGAAAGATGGTGAAACTATGTAAACAATGTTGATTGCGGGGGGAAGGAGAAAAGGAAGGGCCAGAAAGAAGAGAATGATATCCATGACAAAATCTTCAAAGACTGAAAGGTAGCAACAGATTTGTCAAAAGGCAATGGTGGGTCTGCCTCAGGCTGTACCTATAACCCTGGCATCTGAGTATCTGCTGCTTTTACAAATGCAACTGATCAAAGACTTGTATCAACCTACATCATTGTACTATTTAGCCATTTTCTCTATGTTAATAATTTCCATCCTGTCCCTTCCATGTCGGTGCATAGGAATTAAGATTTTGTCCACATCTGTGAATGTGAGCGAGAAAGGGAGGTGAACGTGGTAATCCTGGAAAAGAATCTAGATGAAAAGAATATCACATGCTTACCAAACTCAGTGGGTTCACTCCATTCTCCCCAGTTTGAGTTTACAAGACAGTTTTTTCCACGTGCTCTGATTTTCAGAATATATTTTTTTTTAGCATTGTAATTTTGAAATTCATATCTGTAGTTCCTTACCTAAAATCAAAGCAATTAAACTTAGTATTTTACCTCGTATGCAAATGTTAATAAAACTCAGGTTTTAATTTCTTGATCCAAGTTCTATGGAAAAGTAAAGGTATGATTTAGTAGGTATCCCGTGGTTAAGCGTTGTTCTCCCCGAGTTTGAAAGCATGAAAAACTAGCACATCCTACCATAGAATCTTTGTGTTTTGGAGCTGTAAGTCCACTATTGGGTCTTGAATTTAATCTCTTATGCTTTAAAGACACTTTGTTCCTGTCCTTGTCTATAGATCCTAAAGAACAAAAGGACAGAAAGCTGAAACTGGAGAAACACCCTAGAAGTTTACCTTAAAACCCTTACAGGGATCAATGGTGCAAAGAACAAATTTCCTTGATGGTGGCTGTCTTTGCTAGACAAACTGTTTTTGAGACAGTCTCCTAGCACATATGGGCCATCTGGTCTCACGACAGTTTCATACAAAATCTGGAGTCTACTAAGTCTAGGATGCTTTCAGGGTTGAGAGGACTGCAAGTTTGTAAGGAGGAGGCTAATGGTATATATTGGAATCAACTCAAAGATTTTGAAAATCATTACATCATTTCCTCTCTCTAGCTGTCCTAAACTACAATAGTAATGTTCCACCACCAACTGCGAGAAAAAAATGAAGAAAGTGTTTCCATTTTTTTGTTAAGCAAAGTGTAACATCTAACTTTGATTAAAATGTTTCTGTGAAATAAATAAAAAATACGAAAGTTTGTAAAATGCATAGAAAATTCTGCTTGGTGTAGTATTCCAAAAGAACATATTCAAGAAGCTTACATGTAAAGATACCATGAGACATGTCTTTCTGAGTTATTCTTGTATATTGGTACCAAACCTATAGATCTAGAAGTAACTCGTTCTATGTAACGGTAACGTATATGCTCTACAGAGCAAAAGTGCAACTTTTTGTAAAATGAGAAAACTTACTGTTACGGGAGGATCTATCTTCTCTTCTTTGAGCTTATCCTGAAAACCAAAAGCAAATTTTCATTTTTATGATTTTCTTATCAGATAATCAAATATTTCTATCTCTTTTATATTCTATTTCTTGCTTGTAATAATATAAGTAATTTTCAACTGAAAAATTCAATTGGCGATTCTGCTTCAATAATGTCTCAGAATGTAGCATTTTATTCAGAGTTTTGACTTTGTCCGTTTCATTTTGAAAAAAAAAAAAAGGAAAAATAAATTATTTGTCAACGGTTGTGTGAAGCTAAATTTGCCCCTAAAGGCACATGTTCACTATTGTCCAGGGGAATTACATGCAAATTATTCAAGCAGTCAGTTTATCCTCCAAGCAAAGCAGATCTATAAGGTATTTGTTTCACAATAATTTGATAACGTGTCAGAAAATTGATGTGAACAAATTTCTTTTCCTTCCAAACTCAGTTAAAGCCTCTATTACAGATCTGAGTGATCTACACTCAGGGTTTTCCCAAAATACTGTTACACATCCCATGCAGTCAAGATTTATTTGACTAGAACCAAACACAGACCTAGATCAAAGAACCTGAAAAATGTGGAAAATCTAAGATTGAAGCGAGAAAGCATGAGTATGAAATGAGCAAACAAAATCACCAGCAGTGGTTTTATTTAGGATCTCAGAAGACATTGAAAGGCGGAGGTCCTGGAAACATTTATCATATGTAATCTCAAAAAGTTAGTTGGCATTATGGAAGTGTCAGAAAGAGGATATTGAAAGGAATGTCTGATTTCAAAAAATGCATCCAGCTTATTTGGTGCCTTATAAATTAGTCCTTAGTATTTCCCCACAACTCTTTGTCTGCTGCGTTCTTTCAGCTTTGGACATGGGTGGAAATCATTGTCCTATACTGCGGGCAGCGTGGGCGTGTTGAGCTGCCTAAACTTAGGTATGTAGTGCCCTTGCTTTGGATGCCTTGTTTTGGATGACTGCTTCAGAAAGGTGTGTGTCATATCTACTGTCCCTGGGCAGCTGCATCACGTACCCAGAGCATCTCAAGGGGCTCGGGGCGCCTACGTGTGCTCAGCTGAAGGGAACCCTAGATATGCGTTGACTGCAGTGGGAAACTAGCTTGTATGTAGACACCTACATCTAGGTGTTTACATATGAGATGAATTTCACATCTACATGTAGGAGTCTTGTCCTAAAACTGAATCTTATTTAAACATTTTGGTGAGATGAATCCCTCCTATTCTGACTGCTACATAGGAAAGAAAAGCTAATATGTAGTTCTTTAAAGGAAATATACTTTCATTGTATTGCGTTAGTCATATGTTCTAGCCTATATCTTTATGTAAAACTTTAACAAGATCTTACTATCATATTATACCAGCCAAAGGCAAAACTACGAACACTGCAATTGCTTCTTGAAATAGCTGTAAAGGCAGATACCACAAATACATATAAGATATTCTATCCAGACAGTTAAGTTGTCCGCAGTGTGTAAGCTGCAGACTTTGAGCACTTTCATGAGATTTAACGATGTATTAACCTACTGGAAACATACGTTTATGTTTAGCCCTTAATTGGTCTTTCCTATAACATTTTTGCATTACAAAGGCTGAAGGAATTGCCACTAAGTAAGCCTTATGGCTGTGGCTGGGAAGCAGAGTAAGCAGAGTCCTTATTTGTCAGAAAGCAGGCATCATCCACGTGTGCAAATCATAAAATGATAAAACAGATATCCCAAAGATAGGGATCTTCCTCCCAGAAGAGCTAATTCTTGTCTCTGTGTCAACTTTGGGGGCTCTGAGAATTTTCCTGGCCTGACTCCTGAAGCTCCCAGAACAAAGCAGGTTTTCAACTTTTTGTTGTTTTGCCTTTTGTTTATTAAAATAAGGTCCTTTAGGCACTGAGATCTGTGGAGGAGGATTTGACACCTCAGTCTATCTGCTCAGTTGCGCTTGGTGGAAATTAGTCACCACTACGGTAAAGTGACATGCTCTGTATTGTCCTGTACTTTGTTTATGATTACTGTAGTAACTTGATAATTAAATTACTAGTGTTCTGTATATAGCGTAGGATAAATCCCAGCTTGCTTTTGGTATTTACATGGTAAGCATTTAAATCTGAGCTGATCATCTTTCTCTTATAATCATCAGTGGGGAAAAAAAGGAAACATTTTAACGACACAATTTGTCCGTTATCTACCTTAGAATGAGATGAATAGGGCTTCATCTGACTGCACAGAGCATGTAGCTGAAAAGTGAATATATCCAACACTGATGTCTACACTGGCATTGTGCAACGTTTCCCCACCCCCACCCTGAGGTGCTGGTGTAGAAATCACAGAATGGTAAGGTTGGAAGGGACCTCTGGAGATCGTTTAGTCCAGACCTCAGCCTAGCCCTGTACAGGGATTGAACCCATGACCTTGACATTAGCAGCACCATGACCTAACCAACTGAGCGAAACCCACCTCCTAGCTGTATTCTGTTTCTCAGAAGAGTGGCTTCTGTTTCAACCCTGATTTCAAAAAGGGGGTTTTGGTGGACATTGTGTAGAAAAATGGGGACTGGCACGGCCGGGGTGGGCTCCAAGGGAAGGACACTTTCTGAAAGAAGGTTGCCGAAGAACATCATATTGCTGGATGGGTGGTGGGATAGATGTGCACAGGCAGACAGTAAAAAGCAGTCCCATGTGAGGCAGTTGTGAGCTTTCCGGTGTCTGCAAAATGCCTGCAAAGTGACTGACGCTGAGCTTCCTCTGGGAACCAGCTAAAATGTGACAGGACTTAGACGGTGCTTAAGCGTGCAGCAAGGGCAGCACTCGTGTTCCTGATCCCGCGCTGCCATCCTGTGGCCATTTGATGTGATTCTTTCGGAATGACATTGGCTTAAGTGTGCCCTCAACAGTCTTTGAGTTTCTGTGTACTGTCTGAGAACTAGCTGGAAAAAGTATAAATTTGACTATTTGAAACACTCCTCATAAGCATATCCTGCAGTGGCAGGATGCAAGAACAGCAGGACCAAAGCAGGAGACCACCACAGTTTATGAGACAAGTTAATAAATGAAGGAAAATAAAATTTGTTTGTTATGTGCATGCACGTATGTAAATATAGTGCCAAATGAAATTCAATAAATTATTTTACCTTACTTTGTATGTTAATTTCGTATTGAAAACAATCTTTATTTCCCACATGACTTGTAACGGGTTCTCGCCATTCAATTATGCAACCCTGTGGATCACCAGTACAATTGACAGTGACATTTAACGGAGAAGTAAGTCTTTCTGGAATGAAATGAAATAATTAGTAAAGATGTGGTCAATAATCAGCTACAACTCGTGTTCATAGTAAAAATAGTAAAATACATCTGAATTTGAGGCAACTTGTGCACAGCTATGTGATATTGATGTTAACCCATATCATCTGGTAAACAGGAATAAAATTCTGTAGCAAAACTAGGCAATGCAACACTTGGTGCTGGACATCTGAAGTAACCGGAATCCATGTAAAAAAGGCATGAAGGCTTTTGTGTAATTCAGCAATACAATCAACATAATGTCATTTTTCTGTGTCTAAATTTCATATTGATAATGCAGGTCCCCATAGAGGAAAGGATGGAGGTTATATGTGTATAGTAGTATTTACATAGAAAATGAAGTCATCTGAATATGAGTGCCCAGAATGTAGTTGTCTATATGTGAACCAAGTATCTAACCATTACAGTCAATGGAGACCTGCTCAGTGCTGCCCATGATGTCTAGGTTATTTCAGCTAAACACCTCACTGGACTTTATGGTCTTCATTGACTACTGGCAGGATTCAGTTGCTTGAACATAGCTGTCTCCTATGGTGCCCAGAAGGGCACTGGTCTCTCACCAGTCCTGGACTACATCTGAAAGCCTTGTGCAAGTCTTGAATGTCTTACTGTGCCTCCAATGGCACTAGATGCACATATTTAGGCATCTGAATCCTACCCTATATCTGTTAGATACACCTAGCTCATATACAGGTATCTACCTATTTAACTAAAACAGTCTTAATTTGTAAGCTCCTTCTGGTTTTAGGACACTCAGAAAGGCAAGGAAATATAGGATGACTGAAGAGCCTGTCAGCTTGATAGTGCAATTAAAGTCTGGCCTTGAAAGTTTGACCTCTCCATTTCATCACTTAAATTACGTGGATACATTCACATCACCAGGCATGTGTGTCTGCCAATGGGTTGGCCAAACTGGTAAAGAGGGCTTTAAACTAGGAAGGATGGGGGAAGGGGACATTTATAGAGATAGGGTAGTCAACAAAACACACCTCAAGTTGAGGGGCCTCCAGCAGGTGCATGCAGCCAGGGATGTGCATATGAGATATGGCTATGGGAGATCCTCTTGCCACCCCTCCTGGGAAACCTGCATGCACAACTACCTCTCTGAAATGCCTATACTCCAATGTATGCAGTATGGAGAATAAACAGGAGGAATCCGAGATCTGGGTGTGGTCTCAGGGCCATCATCTCATTGCAGTCACAGAGACATGGTAGGATAGCTCACATGACTGGAATGTCATCATGGATGGCTATGTGCTTTTTAGGAAAGACAGGCCAGGAAGACGAGGTGGTGGAGTTGGTCTTTTATGTGAGAGAGCAACTGGAATGTACTGAGCTCTGCCTGGAGGTGGATGGAGAGCATGTTGAGTGCTTATGGGTAAGGATTAAACGGCAGGCTACTATGGGTGACACTATCGTGGGTGTTTACTACAGGCCACCTAATCAGGAATAGGAAGTCAATGAGGCCATCTACAGACAACTTGAAGTAGCTTCACGATCACAGGCCCTGGTTCTCATGGGGAACTTCAGCCACCCTGATATCTGCTGGAAGGACTACACAGCTAAGTACAAACAGACCAGGAGGCTCCTGCAGAGCATCGGTGATAACTTTTTGATGCAGGTGATGGAGGAGCCAATGAGGAGGGGTGTCCTACTGGACATCATTGTACTAGCTAACAAAGAAGGACTGGTTGGAGACATGAAGGTTGGGTGCAGCCTTGGCTGCAGTGATCATGAGATAGTGGAGTTCAGGATCCTGGATGGAGGAAGCAAGGCAATAAGAGGATTGCAACCCTGGCCTTCAGAAGAGCAAACTTTGGCCACTTCAGTGAACTACTTGGAGGAATCTCATGGGTTAGGGCCCTAGAAGGAAATCAGGGGTCCAAGAGAGATGATTCAGTGATTCAAGCATTACTCCCTCCAAGCTCAAGAGCAGTGCATCTCTCTGGGTAAGAAGTTCAGCAAAGGAGGAAAGAGATCTGCATGGATGAGCAAGGAGCTCCTGGTAAAACTCAAACAGAAGAAGAAAGTACATAGAATGTGGGAGAAAGGGCAGGCCACCTGGGAGGAATATAAGAATGTGGTCAGAGTATGCACGGATGCAATGAAGAATGCTAAGGGCCATTTGGAATTAAATCTGGCAAGGGATGTCAAGGACAACAAGAAGGGCTTCTTCAAACACATTAGTAGCAAAGGGAAGACTAGGGAAAATGTGGGCCCGCTGCTGAATGGAGTGGATGTCCTGGTGACAAAGGATACAGAGAAGGCAGAGTTACTGAATGCCACATTTGTTTCAGTCTGTACTGCTAAGGCCAGCCCTTGGGAATCCCAGGCCCTGGGGACTGTGGAGAAAGTCTGGAGAAAGGAAGACTTTCCCTTAGTCAAGAAGGATCAGGTTAGAGATCATTTAGGCAAACCTGACACCCACAAATCAATGGGCCTCAACGGGATGCACCAAAAGTGCCAAGGGAGCTGGCAGGTGTTATTGCTAGGCCACACTCTATCATCTTTGAAAGATTGTGTAGAACAGGAGAGGAGAACAAGAGAGATGGAAGAAACATCACTCTAGTCTTCAAAAAGGGCAAGAACAAGGACCCAGGAAATTACAGGCCAGTCAGGCTTACCTCCATCCCTGGAAAGGTGATGGGACAGCTCATCATGGATGTCATCTCTAATCATGTGAAGGATAAAATGGTGATCGGGAGTAGTCATCATGGATTCACCAAGGGGAAATCGTGTTTAACCAAACTGATAGCCTTCTATGATGGCATATGTGGCATATCTTGACTTCAGCAAGGCTTTTGACACTGTCTCCCATAGCATCCTCCTAGGCATGCTCAGGAAGTGTGGATTAGGTGAGTGGAGAGTGAGGTAGATTGAGTACTGGCTGAAAGGCGGAACTTAGAGGATTGTCATCAGCAGTGCAGTCTAGTTGGAGGCCTGTAGCTAGTGGTGTCTCCCAGGGGTCAGTACTGGGTCCCATCTTGTTCAGTTTACTCATCAGTGACCTAGATGAAGAGACAGAGTGCCTCCTCAGCAAGTTTGTCAATGATACCCAGCTGGAAGGAGTGGCTGGTACAGCTGAGGGCTGTGCTGCCATTCAGAGAGACCTGGAGAGGCTGGGTGGAGAGGAACATTATGAAGTTCAGCCAAGGCAAGTGCCGGGTCCTGCACCTGGGAAGGAATAACCCCATGCAGCAGTACAGGTTGGGGGCTGACCTGCTAGAAAGAAGCTCTGTGGAGAAGGACCTGGGAGTGCTGGTGGTCAAGAAGTTAACCATGAGCCAGCAATGTGCCCTTGTGACCAAGAAGGCCAATGGTCTCCCGGGGTGCATTAGGCAGAGTGTTGCCAGCAGGTCAAGGGAGGTGATCCTGCCCCTCTACTCAGCCCTGGTGAGGCCTCATCCCGAGTCCAGTCCAGTCCTATGTCCAGTCCTGAGCTCCCCAGTAAAAGAGAGACATGGCAGTATTGGAGAGAGTCCAGAGTAGAGCTACAAAGATGATTAGAGGGCTGAAGCATCTCTCTTTTGAGCAAAGGCTGTTGGAGCTGGGCCTGTTTAGCCTGGAGAAGCGATCTTATTAATGTCTTCCAATACCTTGAGAGAGGGTGTCAAGAGGATGAGGTCAGACTCTCTTCAGTGGTGCCAAGTGACAGGACAAGAGGCAAAGGGTACAAACTGAAACACAGGAAGTTCTGCCTGAACATAAGGAGGAATTTCTTTCCTGTGAGAGTGACAGAGCCCTGGACCAGGTTGCCCAGAGAGGTTATGGAGTCTCCTTCTCTGGAGATCTTCAAGGCCCACCTGGATGCAACCCTGTCTGACATGCTCTAGGTGACCCTGTTTGAGCAGGGAGGTTGGACTAGATGATCTCCAGAGGTCCCTTCCAACCTCAACCATTCTGTGATTCTATGATTCTCTGAACTGTTATTTCAGACAGGCTGAAGGCTGTCTCTGCATTTCTTTTAGTTCATTTTTTTGAACTGTATTTTTTTAGCTATCATAAATCAAAGTCCGTCCTGCAGTGTAGAATTCTCTAATAGCTACAGACTTTGTTTTACTTTTTATTTTCTCTCTCTTCAGAGCTAAATTCCCCACGTCCTTTTTTATATACAAAAAAATAAAGCAGAAAGAAATTACTTACCAATTGTATACAGTTCGATGTACTCATCATAGAACTGGATCAGGGAGTCTTTGCTAGACCCATTCACCACAAAGTAAGTAATTGTATCTTTTATCATTACATTTTGGAATTGACATCCCCTGTGCCTCCTGTTTTCATCTTCAACATAAAGCTCACATTCCCTCTCTTCTTCTTCTCTGTGTACAGCAAGGTGTTTTAGTTGAATGCATGCGGTGTCATGTGCTGAATCAGAATTCAGAATTGCCTAGAGTCAAGTAAAGCTACTCACCTTGAGTTCTGCCAGTAGAGAAAGTACTGGGTATCACGTGGCACATCCCTGCCCGCATGCCAAGTGCAGTTCATAAGGGAAATATTGTAAATCACACAGGAGAAATTTTTAATGGCTGTCCCGGGCATGCCTGCAAACAGAGGAATGTCCCATGTCCCCTTGCTCCAAGCCAGAAGGTCTTGGCATCCACTTAGGTATTTTAGGCACCTACAACTTCAGCTGATGATTACATGAGTTTAAGAATGACGTGCTTCATTTTAGGTAGCATAAATGGAGGATATTTATCTTGTGTTCAGTACAGATTTGTTAGATGCTGAAGGCATAGTTAAAATTAAATCATCTTTAAGACTTTGGTCTTAAAGTCCGAGAGAGTCTGTACTTCTCTAATACAGATTGACATCAACACTGGCTACTCCTGTTCTTTGATATGTCCCATGTAGTTTCCAAGTTATTCCACTTCAAAATTAAATGCTCATGTCACACCACTGAGCAAACAAATATCTCCCTTTTAGTCTTCTGTCCCCTATAATAGGCACCGTGTCCCTGCAAGATGTATTTCAGCTCCTGGTGGCCTCTGTGGGAAAAACCAAGAGCCTAACTGAGGCCTCCAGAGAGGAACAGAAACTCAAGTGCAGAGCTATGCGTGATAGATAAAGGAAACTGAGAAAACTGGACTCTTACCCTCTTTTGACTACCTCTGAACTGTGAAACCTGGGAGTGATTACTACAGTCACATAGGTAAAGCAAGGCATACTCGTCTTCAACAGCATCCTGTTGGACGCTGAGATACAAAGAGATACATTTCTCCTTCTGGGATTAACATTTAGAAAACTTCTCCTGTCCTGTTTATACACTGTGTTTAAAAAACAGACTTTGAAAAGTAAACTTGTTGTACCCTCTGATCAAATAGCCTAGCAGTTAGAGGTTTTTGCCCTGGGAAGGAAGTGGCTTCATCACTTCCTTTTCTGGAGCATGTTCAAAGAGGAAACTCTTGTTCTTCAGAAGTACCCTCACCGTGGAATGTGCAGTCATGTTCAGCTTCATTCTCCCTTTTTCTTCAGTGAATTTGCTGGCTTCTGCTTCAGTGTGCCACAACATCAGCAAAAGGATAGAGACTTCCTATGCTAATGTCTCCAATCTTCCACAGCACTCAATAGCGAGTCAGTTCTTGTGGAAGCAAGGTTGAGTTTCTCATGGGGAACTTGCACACTAGGCTGGTTATGAAAAACACATCAAAAGCAAAGGGTTTTAAAAACCAATGTCCTGTCTTGCATTTTGAGGAGTGCCATAAGAATGTTTCCTTTGCCAGGTCCCAAGAATGAGATGAGTAGGGGAATACTCTCTCTACTAGGGTACAAGTGAGCTGCTAATCTTGTCACCTCTGACAAGTGTGAAATACTCCAGTTCTGCACAGCAGCAGAACTACTCATGACTGGGCAACTTTGGTGGAGAAAACTGAGAGGGAAATGGAAAATGGGCCATTAAAAACACAACTTCGGAATTATGAGTCTGGGATCTGCTTAAATCTCACTTGGTAACTCACATGTAGGGCAGGCTCAGAGTGTATTTGTAGACAATTATCTTGTCTCAATGGGTGTGTACCAGCTGAGGGAACTTGAGGTCTGGATGTGCCAGGGCCAGATCAGGAGATTACTACCTTCAGTTTGCTCGTAGCTGCTTATCACCAGCATTTCCTTTCTCTCTCCTCCTCCCATCGACTTATTTAATGGATCACTCTCCTCTCCTTTAGCTAGCTTTGTGATCTAGGTCACGACGAACTCAACAACAGTCCAGCAGAAGAAAGTTTAATAGAGCTGTAGGTGCTACCATCTTAATTTCTAGCAGTCAGAACAGTTATTTGAATCTATCTCTAAACCACAGTTACTCAGTGTCATTTTGGAGCCCTGGGGTGAAAGAAAGTAATGCAATTACTGATACATCTGTACTAGTACAACTCTTGCATAACTCTGGAAACATTTGTTAGTTAGCAGATTTGAAAGAAAAAAAAAAAAGCACTATTAAAGCCAAGGAAAGCAGCTAACTTCCTTCCTATAAGGAATTGTTTTCCAAGCCATTTTTTTTCACCCTTAAAAGATTTCAAATGGAGAAAATCTTACCCAGACCTCAAAGCATTACCTCTAGGAATAAATGCGCAGCTTTTTGAGATGTTTGTGTTTGGTACTTCAATGGTAAAGACCGCACCATTGTGGAGGGGCAAGTTTACCTCAATTGAAAAGCAGCACGGTGAACTCTCCACCTGAAAAATAACACATTAGTGTTTTATTTCCTGTTTTTAGCTCTTCTGTGTTAGATGATGCTGAGTCTGGAAGTACATGTTAGCAACTCAACTCCTAGGGCCAAAATCTAGTTTATATATGAGTGTGTTGGACTTATGGGCTAAGTGTCTCCTTTGCCAGTTGAGGTTAATGTAGGATGTAGCTGAGTGATGACTCAAAAGAAGCATAACTACACAAAAAGTTCTCCAGCTCAGGAGTTTGTTACTATACTCATACGTTAATGTCAGGGAAAGCTGATAATAACCTAGTAATGTATTAGAAGATGGTTAATAAAAGGGAGAAACAAAACAGAATTTAATGAGACGATCTTACAGAAAGGGAGATAGAGGGGATTCCGCACTGATACATACTCATCTGATGTACCCTGTGGTTAAGAAAGATAGTCTATGGCATTATGTTTATAATCTTCAGTAAAAGTGTGATGCAGTATTGTAATATAAGTTTCTAATTAAGGCATCTACTTTGCTGAGCTTAATAACCACTCTCTCTTGAGCTCCCTACTTTTCTCCCTGGGTGGTGTGGACCTGCTCCAGAGGCATGACCTAATTTACTGGGAACCACTGCATGAAGAATCTAAGATATTTAATGTGCATAATAGTATTTAGGGAGTTCACTTTTCATTTGAAGGGTCTCTTTTTCCCTCAGATTCTTATACTCTGTCACCCTTGCTTAATTGTCACAGGTTGATAGTCTGATCCATAGAGTTCAGTTATCAGGGGAAATTCTCTAGGTGTCTGTCTTAGTCTTACTCTCCTTTATTTCAGCAGCTAGATTCCTATTTCACGCTTCGGCTTAGTTGCAGTTCAGGCTGTAGCCTTCTTTCCACTTTAGTCCCCAGAGTTTTCTGATACGTACAGGATGCTCCTCTTACAGCGAGTGCATGTTAACACTTGCAGCTTTCCACAGCCTCCATACAGATCAAACTGTAGACTGTAAAGAACCACTAATCAAATTTTACTTGTAACTGATTCATTTTTTTCATGATAAATGAAATCTATAGAAGGTAAAGAAAGAGGTGTCATTATTTATCCTCAATAAATAGCAAGTTTACCTTTTTCTGTATAGGATCCATATCTGTGGCCACAGTACAAGTGTACTCAGAGAAATTCATGCTGCTCTCCCAAGACAGTTCCATTTTTCTCCAGTTCAATATCAAGTTTGTAATAGGTGATTCTTGTGTCTCTACTGTAAATGTTATACAATATTTTCAGCAAGGATATACTGTTGCTTTTATTCAGTGCAGAGGCTAGTATCTAGCAGGCCTAAGATAATAATTGGCAGATTATTTGCAAATATCCCTCATAAGTGAGAATTTAAACCCTGTTTCTCAAAATATTGTTGCAAAAGCATTTTACTCACGCTCCTTACAACAGGTATCAGCATGCAAGGAATGAAATAGAGTCATCCACCAAATCATGCAAATAAGTCCGAGAGTATCAATCATCTTTTCTTCTCTGGAAAGAGACAACAAGGAAGCCTTAAGGGGAAAAAAAAAAGAAAGAAAAAAGGGTGATGCCAAGGTGTACTTGGATTTCTAGAAAGCTTCCTTTACATTTGGTGCATATGTAGATCCATATATATACGTGTGTATACATATATATAAAATTTCTCAGTACTTGTTTTAAAGTCTTTTTTATCTTTATTGTATAAAAGACTTATTAACTTTCATAATTTATTTTATGCTCTCCTCTACTGACTTTCTTTGATTTGGATATCTTTTTTCCTAAATGTATTTTGTAAGAAGTAATCAGTAATTATTCCTGACCATGCTTCTCTTCCTTACTTACTTTTTTTTGTGGCTGTGCTTTCACAAGTTGCCCTTCTCTGGCCCAGACCCACTGGTGGGGCTTAAGACACCTTTCACAGATTTTCCTACTGGTTATGCTAAGTGACTCTCCGCTTTTTAAACTGGATTCTCTCTCTCTCTCTCTTTCTGTTTAGATATTTACACCCCTCATGCCAGAACAGTCTGCTTCAAATACTGAGCTTACTTGTTGCAACTTAGGAGTCAGATGTTATAGAGAATTTTGGTGAATTTAAATTAATGAAGAAATGTGAGTACCTGCAAAGGATAATTCCATATTCATTCGTGTGATATGGAAGTCTGCCCAGAGACAGCCAAACATTGGCATCAGCTCCTGACAGAGCTGATATCCAGAGCTTAGGTACCATTTTTATTCTCTCAGGGGAAGTTAAAACTCTGAAAATGATTTCTCTTCTCCCAGTGCTTGTTTTTCTGCTCCTTTCTACATGAAGAAGCAACACTGATTAATGATTTTTTTTAATTTATTTTAAAAATTCCAGCAGTCTAATTTTCTAATAGCAATTTTCTTGACTGCAGGTATTTCTAAGGTTAATTCTAAGGTTACGGGGTACATTCTTACAAGCACAGGAAAAAAGAAACATAGCTGTATTTTCTTAAATTACTATCCTCCTACATTAATTTGTATTGCCATTTCCAGAGAACCAATTCCAGATTGTTTGAACCAATTCCATTTGTTGTGTGAACAAAAACCCAGCCAAACTCTCAAAGCAAACTGAAGTCTTGCTTATTTCCACATGGCATATCATATTTTGTGCAAAATGACTTAATATGCCCTGTCCATCACAGTCTCTAAGAATCAAACTGTTTATCTCTGCAGCATCAGTCTTTTCTTTGTAAATCATCATGTTACAGCAAGGATGTGGCCACAGCTGCTGGGAGGTGATACTGAAGAATCTTCTGTACAAGCAATACAGAGGATTGGCACTGAAATGCTCCATGAGATATCGGGCTCAACAATTATCTCTACTTTCCCATGCTATCAGTAATCTCCCCAGCATTATACATAGGAAGCTGGAGTGGCTCTGTCCGTTTTCTCTGCCCCTTTTCATATAAGTAAATTTTTTCCCTCTTCAGTCTTCTGCTTAGTTACTCTGAATTTTTTTCCTTCCTTTCCTCATCCTATGTTCCTTTTTAGTCTTTTTCTTTTCCTTTTCTGTCCTGTTATTCCCTTCCCCCCATTTTCTTTGCTTCATCTTTCTCGTCTTCTCCAGCTGTCTGCCCTCATGGCTCCTGTCAAAATCACCCACAAGTTCTGAACACGTGAAAACACTCCCAAACCATGAGTGCTCTCCATATTTTATCATGGAAACACTCACCTGTAGTACTGCCAAAGAGACTTCATCCTACCTAGAGAAGTGCTGCCATCAGCATTGCTTCCAGGCTCTGGACATAACATTGGGTTTGCAGCGGGAAGAGTACTTTCCTTTTCAGAAAGAGTAGTTCCACCTGCCCCAGCACTCAGGCCATTTGCTTCCCAATGGATTTGTGTTTCATAGCCGACTGACTTTTAAAACAAATTATACGTGAAGGAGTAAGTATTGAGTTGTGCCTTCACTCCTTAGCTGAATGTATCAACACACAGCCAAGTGCCCCCGGCCTTTCTCTGGCCTGCCGACAGGGTAAGAGGCAGAAGAGCTGTGTTGAGTCAGAAGCCACCTGCCTGGCCCATCCACGTCTTGCGGCCAAGCAGATGGCTCCACCACTGCATCCGTAAAAGCTACATGCCTTCGGGGCCTCCATCCTCTGCTAGACCGGTCTTTTGCAGACAGACTCAAACTTTCTCTGCTCTGAATAGACCTCAATATCGAGGTGTCAGAAAGACAGTATACTCATGTCAGACTTTTGCAAATGTATTTGTGTTTAGATTAGCCTGTTCCTTCAAATAAGTGGTTTTTCCTTACATATTGTTGATACAGAAAATAATATAAAAACACTTCATCTGAGATTTATGAGGCTGAAAACTCCCATCCTTAACTTTCTTTTTGTTTCTGATATACTCCTTCCTTCCTTTCTTCTGATCAGCCTCACAGGTGTCTTGGTTTCTCAGCATGTGTCTGTACTGCTAACTTGGGGAGAGCCATGGAGGGAACTCAAGCACCTCATTTTCCACAGCCCTTAAGTCTTAGCTTGCTCCGTAGCTCAATTTCAAATTATTCTACCTAGCTCTGTCCATGACAGATTTACTTTAAAACTAGTCTAGCCATGTAAGCTATGCAGCTGTGAGCCAGCCACTGTTGCTCAGCCTTGGAGTCATGGATCTGTTCCTGCATTTTTTTTTTATAATTATTATTCAGAGGTATGGGCATGGCCCATTATGTTTATATTTTCTTGGCTATGTCCTCCTTTTTCACTAGCAAAATATTCTCAAAGATGATGTTTAAATTACTGCCAAACTTTTTATCTAATGTTACCAGAAACTATATGTTTTATTCAGCAAAAATGAGCATATCCCTGATAAGCTGGATGTTTTTGCGATGTACTCAAAAACATGTGCCTGTTTGGTCCTTTGTAGACAGACATGGTCAAACTCCAATCTGCTCTGGAATGATCTGAGTTGTAAAAGTGGCAGAAGGAAAATACAGTCATGTTTAAAAGTTATGGTATATCTACAGTAGTTTCCACAGCAAAATATGCATTAAAAATCTGACTTATAAACTTTAATATGTTATCCTGTAAATCTGTATGGTTTATTGTCTTTACTTGCAACCTGCGAGTACAGCAAGCATCCTGTACCAGAAGACATTACCTGAGACCAAGATTCTTTGCTTCTAATTCCCCACTTTGCTAGTGATATTTTCTTGGATGGCTCTAGGCAAGCTACTTCTGCTACATTACAGACTTCCAGAAATGAGAACAAGAATTTCTCTCACAGGGTGATGTGAGGATAAACTGAAGCTTATAAATTGCGGGCATATGGAGAGCACCATATACATGCCAGGCTTACTGGGAAACATAAAAACAGGAATAAAAATCAGACAATACATATCAGATAGTGAAATATTTCTCTTATATTGCTGCCTAAATGCAACATTCTTAGAATAGATTCACTCTCTAGATCAGTATTTTGATTTTTATAGATGACATAAAGTTGCAGATGATTAAAAAAAAAAAGGAAAAAAAAAGAAAAAGAAGAAGAAATGGTTGATACACCAGATGGTTATATTGTGATTCAGAAGGATCTTGTCAGACTGGAGAAGTGGGCAGAGAGGAACGTTGTGAAGTTCAGCAAAGGAAAATGCAAAATCTTGCACCTGAGAAGGAATGACCCTATGCATGAGTACACACAGGGGGCTGACCTGCTGGAAAGCAATTCTTCAGAGAAAGACTTGGGTCCTGGTGGAAAACAAACTGACTACGAGCCAGAAATGTGCCCTTGCAGCAAAGGTGGCCAATAGTACCCTGGACTGAATTAGGCAGAGTGTTGCCAGCAGGTCGAGGGAGGTGATCCTACACTCTACTCCGGGTGAGGCCACATCTGGAGTACTGTATCCAGTTTTGGGCTCCCCAGTACAAGAGAGACATAGACATGTGGGAATGATTTCAGTAAATGGCCATGAAGGTGATTAAGGGAGTGGAGCATCTCTCATATGAGGAGCAGCTGAGAGCACTGGGACTGTAATCCTGGAGTAAAGAAGATGCAGGGGAATCTTATTAATACCTGTAAATATCTGAAAGGGGAGTAAAGAAGACTGAGCTGGACTCTTTTCAGTGGTATTCAGTGAAAAGAGGTAAATTGAATCACAGGAAATTCTTCTTAAACACAAGAAAAACTTTTTTTACTGCAAGGGTGGTCAAATATGAGACATCTAGGGGCCTAGAGAGGTTGGGGAGTCTCTTGGAGGTATTCAAAATCCAGACAGGCAGTTCTGAGCAACCTGCTCTAACTGACTCTGCTTTGAGTGGGAGGTTTTGGACTAGAAGGTCTACAAAGGTGCCTTCCAACTTCAGTTATTATGTGGTTTACTCTTTTACAAGTACTAGTAATCTACATATTTCTAGATAGATTAATTATTAGAAAGGAGACAGAAAAATGCATTTTTTTTCTGTTATTGCAAAATAAATGTCAGATAACAGATGTCTAATAGAGCAACAGACAAGAGAGACATTTCATAGTCTTCCTTGATTCTTGTAAAAAGCTCTGGAAATTTTACATAGATTTACATTGTTTATCAAATAGGCTAATGCATCATCAAAATTTTAATGTTCTTAAACAAGAAATCAATCCAATTTTGGCAAGTGTGCTAGTGTGAGTGGACCTAACAAGCTATAATAAATTTTGTATTAGGCACCAAATCTTCCATGTCACAAGAAACAAGCAACAGATAACAGTAAAGACAGACATACCTCCTCTTCAGAAAAACCTCTTCCTTTATCTTGTTTGATTTTTGGATCGCAGCAGCAAGGACATTTGAACCTGTAGTTGTGGTCATGCAGGCATCAGACAGACGTTCTGCTCTGTCAGCTAGTGATTTTTACTGTGTATTGGTATTCAATAGCAAATGCTGCAAGTCAAAAACTGAGTTAGTTTATCATTTCCCTCATCGCTTTTGAACTTCCTTAAATTTCCTAATTTGAAGAGGCTGATGATTTCACACAAACTGATTATGTTAGTAACTCTTCCTTCCTGTTATGTTGGATGTACTTAGCACTAGTAGTCACTAAGTGCAAATACACAGTGGCTGTAGCATATTAACATACTCTCCTACAGACAGACACATTTCCAGAAATAGTATTTTCTGGAAATGACTGCAGTTTGGGGGGGGTTGTTTCTGGTTCATATTTAAAGTGCTTACAACATGAACACTTAATTCTATCACGGCCTAACTGGCTGTATAGAGCATTTATGAGCTCAGCATCAACCCAGTTTCTCCCTTTGGGAAGACCAATCCTTAAGCATACATTGCAAACAGCCAAGAAAATAATCCTCCCTTGCAAAGAAGTTGTCTTGAAAACACAAGATCCAAATTTATGAACTTCCTCAATGTGCAGTTCTGTGCTGCTTTTGTTTGGTTCATGTTAGGCCACAATATTGTGGGTTAGATGCAAAAGAGTTTGAATTTTCAAATGAAAGAAAATTACCAAAGCTACTTGTTAAATTCAATAATATCAGGTTTTTAAAAGACTTTGCAGTTGTAAAAATGTGAGAATCTAGCCAGCAATGTTTGCTTTAACTTCTAGGTAATTTAAACGCGGCTCTGGGTCATGCTGAGTGTTAGCCACTTCCCACTTTGTTTTGCATGATAATATATCTGGCATGCAGAGAAGAAAATAGTTGTTCTTCACATGATCACAGAATGGTTGATGTTGTAAGGGACCTCTGGAGGTCATCTGGTCCACCCCCCCTGCTCAAGCCAGGTTACCTAGAGCACATTGCACAGGATCATGTCCAGGCACATTTTAAACATCTTCAGGGACAGAGACTCCACACACCCCCTGGGCAACTTGCTCCAGGGCTCAATAACTCCCAAAGACTGGACCGAGGGTGGGATTCAAACCCACGTGTGCAGAGCACAATGGATTAGCAGTCCATCACTTTAACACTCAGCCACAAAGAGCCATTGGCAGTGGTGGGATTTGAACCCATGTCCCAAAGAGACTGGAGCCTTAATCTAGCACCTTAGACTGCTCAGCCACACTACTGCCACAATAGGCTCTTTTTATTTCTTGCTTTTCTCAAGCTCTCGTAGCAAGAATGATTTGAATTACTCCATAGCTTCCACCCCTCAGTGAATGCGGGAAGGCAATGAATTTGCCAGACTTCTTAGGAGTGAGGCAGGATTCTTGCTAGTCTGTCTGTTAGAGGAAAAACTACTCTTAATCCTGCTTTCCCTGAACCAATTCTTGTTTTTGTTTGTTTTTGTTTTGCTTATGGGCGTGTCCACCAACAGAGAGTTACTTCACAGACATTTCAAACTGCAAATATCTTTGCTTTTCAATCCACACTACTGAGCTTTGTGCACCGTTACCCCCTGAGTCCCACCAGAAGGGCTTATTAATAATATTTTATTTTGTAAAACCTTGATTATGGGTGAAAGCACTATACAACAACTAAGTCTGGCAACACTGAGGGTAGAATGCACATAAGTCCATGACTGAGCTGCAGAATTTGCAATCAGTCTCTAGAACCATATACTTCATCTTTGGCTCAGACCTCGCCAACTTTTTCAGTACTTTGGGGACAGGACTGGCACGTTCCAAATATTCTACTCACTATGAGAATTATTTCCTTCTTTTACAAAGCCTGAATTGAACATAACCAGTGTATGTGTTAGTGGAGTCTGGAATTGCCTGTTCATCAAGTATGTTCTACTTTGGTACCATCAGCCACCTCTACTACTACTACATTCCTGCTTAGATTTTCTATAGCACCATCATCCCTTGCCACAGGAATTTATAATGGAAAGTATGTACCGGTATGCCTTCCTGATAGGACAAATTGGGAGAAGGTGAAGACAATGGGAGGACTCAGCAACATGACATATGCTGACCTTTTTCATAATTTTCTGAATTTTTCATTTAGCTAACTTAACATTCCTGGACACATTCCACAGCAGCAAATAAGGATATGAGGCTATAAGGGTATAAGGCTCACCACCATCAGGAGATGGTCACTCCTCTGGTCATAAAGCTTGTTAAGATGACAACAGAAGACCTACTTTCAGCAGGATTTCTCTGAACTCACCCCTAAATGTTGCCAGTCTGAGAAAGGTTCATATTAGTGGAGTCTAATTTGAATGTGACAATAGAGTTAGTGTAGGGTAGAATAAACAGAAAGAAAACCTGAGTAAGGTTTAGTCATGTTTTCATTAGACATTCTCTGTGCAAAGATAAACCAACTTATCTGTTATAATAATAGGCTTTGGTAGGGTATTTTGTCTCATCTCAGTATGCATCTTTAATGTGTCTGAACGAGTGAACTGACAGAGGTCAGTGAATCCTGCATACAGTGACTTTGATACCTAAACAGCTTCAGATCTCATTGAAGCTGGTACATTCCCTAGTCATGTTGTACTCAAGTTACCTCAAAGAAGAAACAAGATTTCCTTACCAAGGAAAATAAAATTTTGTGTTAGCATTTTGAATAAAAATATTTCTTCTCTCCTCTTACTGGATACTGTCATGATACAAATGGTAATGAACATCCTCAGCTCAAACTCCTGTATTTTCAGAGGTAATACCTGACTTGTGTAATCAATTCTCTCTCTTAAGAAACATAACCTAGGAAGACCTTGAATATCTAGAAGACAGTATCCTCTCTGAGTTGCTCTCTTACCCTATCAATTCGTTTTTTGGTTTACTCTGCTAATAGGAACTATAATAGTTCAACACTACGTCATTTTTTCCTTTCCAAAAACATGTTCATTACACCTTCCAAGCAAGTATTTCTCACTGTTTACTGTGTCTGATGGTTGAGAATCTACCTCTGGCTTTGTGATATTGGAGAGGATTTGAGCCTGAGTCTGCTCTAAAAGGACAGCCATCACCTGGGAGCACGAAAAAGAGGACAAGGATGGGAACAGTTGATGAAGACAACCTGGAGGAGTTGGCCTGAAGAAAAAGTGAGACAACTCATCCCAAGTGAAGGAAATAGGAAAATCATGACTAAATGGTTCAGAGACAATTTTGACCACTTTTATCCCCATAATGCTTCCTGAAAAAGGCAATTGATTTTGATAAAAATATTTTCATCCTTTTCTAGTTGAATGTTTGATCAGGTTCTACATAACCCAAAGATGGTCTTAATGACTCATCTGACCAGCAGCTTCAGGCTGTACAAACAGTGGCTGAATTATTTTTAGCTGTTCTATTTTAAACTCTGCTCTGGACTAACTCACCAGGGTCATGTGTGCACCAGACAGCTCTGCAACCTTTCCCCCTACCTTGGGGCCTGGCTACCTGTGATGAGGCCAGGCTGCTCCAATCTGGATGGATAACCTGGGATCTCACTGAAGGGAGAAAGTAGGGCGGAAAGAGCTGGGAGATGCCTCATTAGGGATATCCACCTATGCAAACTCTGCCCCTTGGCTCAGATGCTACAGTTTAACTCAAGCCATTGGTCCTGTGCCAGCCTCATATCCTTCTGATCTTCACTGCGCTTTCATAGAATCACAGAATCACAGAATGGGTAAGATTGGACCTCTGGAGATATCTAGTCCAACCTCCCTGCTCAAGCAGGGTCACCTAGAGTATGTAAGACAGGATCACATCCAGGCGGGTTTTGAATATCTCCAGAGAAGGAGACTCCACAATCTCTCTGGGCAACCTGGTCCAGTTTCTTGCTGACATGAACCCCTGGTTAGACCTTGGCCTGACCCTGTCAAGGCATCTTGTGGGACAGTCACAGGCACCAATGTAGGGTGGTCTGCTTGGATCTGTTGCACGTGTTGTAGATGTTGCTAGATATTTCCTGGACAGCTCATCATGAGTGAAAGAGAGAGAAAATCACTTTACATGATCTGAAAAATCTATTGGTAATAGTGTCTTAGTTTATCATCAACAATTGCTGCATTAGAAAGAGCTCTGGGAGAAACAACAGCCTAATAAAAGCCTCAGAAATATTGCCAGCCTTGCACAAGAAAGGAGCAAATGGACAGTTTGAGTCCATACCATTCAAGAAATTGCCCATTGTCACATGAAACTATTTTGTAGTAGACTAATAAAGATTGGTGAAATGCACAGAGTTCTAGCAAATGTACATCACCATTTTTCACAATATCAGTTCTGAAAAAAGCCATTTCAAAATAATGATATTTGTTTTCTTTTTCTTCTTCCAGATAGAGTAAATTTAAGAGACTAATGGTTGCAGTCAGGGTTATTTTTGTACTATTCCTCCAGCTTGACTGTGTCTGTCTGGATGACAGCCCTGCCTGTGCGTGTATCATCTGGTCACACTAGTTTGGTGTTATCTGAAAAAGTGATGAGAGTGCACTCTGTCATTTCCTCCAAGTCATTGATAAAGATATTAAACAGGACAGTTCCCCAGATAGACCCTTCAGCACACCACTTGTCATTCGAGTCCATTAGCCACCGAGCAATCTGAGCCCAACTCACCAATAAGTTTTTGACCGTCTAGTTGTTCACACATCCAGACCATAATGACTCAACTTGGATATAGGAATATTTGTGGGAGACACTGTCAAAAACTTATCTAAAGCTGAGTAAATGACATTTACTGTTCTCTCATCCACAGATGGAATCATTTTATCATAGAAGACAATCAGGTTGGTCTGTCATGATTTACTCTTGAAAAATACATGCTGACTACTTGTAATCATCTTTTTCTCTTTCATGTGCCCAGAAATATGCTCCAAGAGGACTTGCTCCATGACTTTCCCAAGCTGACAGGCCTGTAGTTCCCCAGGCTAATCCTTTGGCCTTTTTTTGAAGATAGGTGCAACATTTGACTTTCTCCAGTCATTGGAGACCTCCCTTGACCTCCACAACTTTTCAAGTTTGATACAGAGTGGATTGGCCAGCTCTCAGCACTCTTGACTGCAGCCTTTCAGGTCTCATAGACTTGTATGGGTTTGAGATTTCTCATGTAATCCTTGACCTGGCTCTCACACACTGTTGGTAACTCCTCTCCTCCTTGAACCTTTTGGATAGTCACAGAGGACTGGGAGACCTTCTTGGTGAATACTGAGACAAAGAACGCTTTGAGTACCTTTGCCTTACCTGTGACCATTGTTACTAATCCACCTGCCCCATTTCATCAATGGGACCATATTTTCCTTTTCAGTCTATTACTACTCATGCAGTGCTAGAAGCTCTTCTTGTTGCCCTTGACATCCCTGGCAACTGTCAACTCTATGAACTTTGGCTTTCCTACATGTCTGGGAAACATTTCTAAATTCCTCCTCTGTAGCCATTCCAGCTTCCATCTCCCGTGTATGACTTTTTGCATTGGAGTTCCGCCGTGAGTTCTCTGCTTCGGCAAGCCGGTCTCCTGATATGTCTACTTATTTCCCTGCGTATCTGGATGATCCATTCTTGTACTTGGAGGATGCTGTCCTAGAACACCTGCAAGTTGAAGTATGTTATTCACTTCCAGGAGAAAATAGGAAATATGAGGAGTTTAACATCTATTTAACAAGACTTCAATGATATCTCCTGAATGTTTTGATATTGCTTTTATTATGACTTCTATTCCTGTCCCTGTAGAGGGTCCATGAATAGCTTAGGGCTCAGCACTCAGCACTGCTGGCGTATAGCTCATGGCTAGGTTATGGTGGATTAAAGTCAAACTATGCTTCACTCTGGCAATTCTGTCCAAGAGAAATGGTTGTACAACCTCTTGTAGTTTAGTTTAACCCATCGCTCCTTTAGCATGTGGTTGTGAATATTTCAGTTCTAGCCATTATTGTATACTGAGGGAAATGCAAAATGGTTTGTGTGTCTGTCCAGCACGAACTCAGCCTTAATTAAATTAAGAAATTGACCCTGTTGTGCTATCTCTTGAGAAAAAAGCTCCCCAAGTGAGTCTTTCATCAAAAGGCAATAATTAACTTCGTAAAAGATAAGTAGCCCTTGTGTGCCAAGAGCTATCAGCATCCGGTTAGACTAGAAGATGGACAGTGCCGAGGATGGTCCCTGTGTATGCCGGTGCCTGGAAGGTTTCCCAACACTGGAACATGCAGTTCCCAGCACAGACTTAGCCAGGGCTTGCAAGTGATGTCCTGAACAACTCCTGGCTCAGGCCAGGACTAATGTCTAATCAACAGACTTTATTAATATGTACCTGGGCTCTTATATACCATTGACCACAGTGACAGAAAGTAGTCATGGGAATATTTAGTCTAATAATCAAATGTCTAGTGTCATAAAAATCTAGTCGAAGAATCAGATGTCTGTATTCAAATGTCTAGCATAGAAATTTGAGTCTTTGAGTTTGAAAATGAGAAGCAATTCTACATTAAAGCATAGATCCGATATAATTCAGTTATTCCTTACTCAGTTATGAATAACCACAAAAATCTGAACCTCTGACATTGAAAGAAGCAGCAGAATGTATCAGTTATCAAAATCAGTGGGGCTAAATCAGTGGGGCTACACAGAGAATATATTTTTTTTTTGATGTAAATAAAAAAGCTGTAAGTCTAATTCAGTTAAGGAGGAAAACTGCTGTCCCTTTTCTTTTTGAGTCTTAAGACAGTTCTGGAGCTCATAATGAGCTTCCAGTATTTCATTCTCAGGTAACAGCAAGTGAATGCCTTACCGGCCAAATGTCCAAAGTAGAGAGTCAGATGACACCGCTCTTTCTTTTGCTATAACTTCTGATGCAGGATAAGCCTTGTATAGAGTTAGACTTTGACCAAGGGGAGTCTTGTGTATGCTCTGCTATTATCTGCCAAATTCTGATTTTCTTGCTGGAATATTCTTCCTTCCCAAAGAAAGGAGCTTGTAAAACAAATTATACCAGTAAAGCAGAGTTTGACATTGTGCTCCTGATCTTTGTCATGGGCTTTAAAAGAGACCAGAGGAGGTAAGTATATTTGCCTTTTGTCCTCTATGCTGACCATTCTCTTTATAGTGACTACTTGCCTGTTGAAAGGATTTACTTTGTCTGCATATTGATACACTTTGCAGGGGATGCAGAAATCCAAATTTTACCAAGTAGTGATAACACTGTTATTCTGTGCAAATATTAAATAATACGCTTTACTTCTACAAACCCAGTGATATGAACCATGAGCATCATGTGCAGAGACACTCTCACAGTATATGATAAAGACACAGATATGCACACTCCTTCACACACCTAAATTAAACATAGAAGTTTACTCTTTGGGCCCCATTCATAGTACAAACTCAAATAAAAAGATAATTTTTTATCTTTAGAAACAAAAATCTCCTAAATCCTGGCTTAGCAAAGTAACAGGGTGGAAGAGGCTGTAGAAAATAAGAATTCATCTGTTAAAAAATGGAGTCATAGCTACAGAAGGAAAAGAGCAAAGAATATGCACTCTGACAGGTAAATGTAAGAACACGGTGAGTCAGAGCAAAAAGGGTTTTTACAGAATAATCTGTAAAACACATTAAAAAAAGAAAAGAATAAAAAATTTTGTCTCAAAAAGGGAAGCTTGTCACAAGCATGGAACCAATAGATGGTCAAGGCATATTAGAAGACTTTCTGAAGGAGATAAAGTGAAACCAGAAGATCTCAGCTAAGAGGTCCTTAGGGATATTCTCATGATGGATCTTTCCTTCAAAGGGAATGAGAGAGAAAATCACTCTCAAAGCAGAGTGTTAGTTGAAGGGGTTGTAGTAAAAAATCAGTATCATGTCAGTTTGAGGCAAAATTCAATCAAGAATTGTGAAGGAACATAAGAATGAATAGTTTGAAGTATTCATAAATGAATATGCCAATAAATTCAGGTATAAAATTGCCTTTGTATCAGAAGAATGGAAAATTCATTTTCAAAATTGTTTCAAGGTTGATCTGCTGAATTATAGACCAGTAAATATTATATCTTTATAGGAAAAATGGCAGAAATGATAAGAAAGAATTAATTAGTGGATTCATGAACAAATATATTAGCAAAAAGTCAGAGTATAACTTAAAATGGAAAATCATTCCTCTCAACACTATTATATTTCAAGTATTGTTTGAAGGATTCAAAGAATACATACTCAAGGGACATTAGGTTGGAATTGTCTGCTTGGTATTTACTGAGGTCTTGCAGAAAAAGTACTGAAGAAACTAAACTTCCATGAGATAAGAAAGAGGATCCTCACCTGGATAAATAGTTATAAGTAGTTGTTCCGGATAAGAGAAGTCGAAGGTGCAGAAGTACAATAAAGTGAAAACACTGAGTAACTGGATAATAAATTAGTAGATTAAATGCAATGTACATAAACCTGAAGTTGTGTGAAGAAAAATCTTAACATGCTGAAGTGCTGAACTGATTGATTGAACATTTAAGTTCAGTATGACCTTTCTTGTGCTCCTATATATTGCTATTGCCATAGGATAAATTTCCAAAGATTTTATTGTTTGATCTTAAAATACTTGATTTAGGAGATGCAAAATATTTTCTAGATATTTTTCTGTGCACCATCTGGGCATGATAGTAATCCATTTGTCCTTGGGAACAGAGGAGATCTCATGATTAACAGAGAACCTCTTCTGAAATCTCTTACACTAATATATCATATGAGCAGTTCAGTGGTGGGATCCAGAAAGGCAGCAGAGTAAAGAAACCCAGTAATCTAACATCAGAAAGGATGAAATTGTGAGTTAATAAAAGCCTTAACAGAACATGGAGAGCATGTTATTAGGAAGAAAGGGTAAAATTCTTATTTACTGAAGGCATTAGTAGTGAATTCAGCTCTCAGTACATGTATAGGTATATGTATACTATATATATATATTTTATATATATATATAGGTATAGGTATAAGCTAGGGACAGAGATAGCTTTGGAACTTAGTATTTGCAGACATAGAGGCTCAGTAGTTCAGGTAATTTCTGCATGAGTCAGATCTCTAGAAGCTGGAAGACACCAGTGTCAGTTGAAGACCATTCAGCCAAGAGCTGAATATTGCAGTATCCTCTGTGTTAAGGAGTACATTAATGTGGTAGGAGCCAGTACTTTGTTTTCCCCTTAATACAGTAAGTGGATCCTATCTCAAGGGTAGGTGAGCAGCTGGGGATCTGCCCAGTCTGCAGTCCATGTTGCTGTTACACAGAACAGTTTTTCCAAAGTCAGGAAGAATGGCAGGATAAATAATGGCTGTCATGTCCCTTATAGGAGCAATGTGACTTGTTTCTGCTACAAGCACAGGCTAGTTGTAGTTTTATAATCTGCATATTTATTGGCCTGAGGAGCTACTATGTAATGGGCTTAATCTTCTTCCTAGCTGTGCAGCCCTTCCAACATGCCCTGCCCTCCTGGTTCTGGCATCTGTTCATTCCCCAACTCCAACTGTAGCTCAGAGGGTTTGTGTGGGCCATAGGACACATATGAAGAACAGCAAAAGAAAGGCATGATCAAACACAGCTGAGCCCTCGTCCTAGCCCTGCAACTCTTCCAAAATGCATCACACGCTGAGGATCCTGAGGTTGTACATTCACTAACCCTAAGCTTATATAAAGTGTTCAGATACAAGGTTCATATTGCTTATGGTGCGTATATGAGTAAAGAAATTCTGGACCAGACCAATCTTAGCCCTCTTCCTACTCTCACAACCTCCAGTATGAACCACACATGCCATCTGAAGCTGTTTTCTCCCAAACTCTAAACCTGTCCCAAACTCCACCCATAAGATTAGATATTTGGTAACTAATTTCCATAGAGAATGAAAGGAGAAAGAAAATTGATCCAGATCTATTATACCCTTCCCCCAAGATGAATCATTGCTCTGGGTACAGTAATTTGATCTCAAACAGTAACATAAGTCTGTGTCTGTCCTAGTATCTTAATGTTAGACATAGTATGGTCCAGATAACACATGTAATTGTTGGCCTGGGCAAAAATGCTGCTTCTCCATAAGTCTGAGGATCCTCCAATGTTCAAAAGAATCTGGGCTTCCTGAAGCTACTTTCTCCAGTTGTATCTCACCTCGTACTGGGTACTGTAAATGTCATTGCAAACGTCCAAACTCTAAAAAGGACAAAAGCTCTCATCAGACAAGTCTTTTTCTCTCTTGCATAATTCACTAATTCCCTGGTGTATGATATTGTTGGATCAGAAGAAAAGACATTCCTACACCCACATATAACCCAAGCATATTCTCAGAATGGGTCATACTCCTCTGCAATAAGAAGATATGAGCACCACATCTTTGATACTATGCCTTTATTAGTTTATTTCTCCTTTGAAAAAGGATCACAGTTTATGAACCTCTCTGATTTCAATGAAATATTTCTATCTGAAATATTTCAATCATATCCACAAAAAGGACAATATGCAGAAAGAATAGTTACCCAAACAGCTGAAGTCAGTCCAAATTTAAAGCAAAAACAATAGATTTTTAAAAAAATTGCACATGAGGTAACCATCTCTTTTGGCTGCACTACTGTCTTCGTCTTTGAAAAGGAAGAAACTGGAGAAAACCTAAGGATTACACTAGAATTTACAGAAGGATATGGAGTCATCTGAGCCGAGAAATGCACTTGCAAATTCCTCATTTTACTTTGGCTATTTCATTACTTCATCAACTAATATTATCTCTTCAGTTTCCGGTGTTATTGATTGCATTTTACACTCAGTCTGCAGAAAATAAAATAAAAAAATCTGTTAGTTTTTTAAATAAGCATACCCTCTGCTAACTTATTTGTAATTCTGGAAGTGCTTCAATATTTGTTGTATATTTTATAAGCAGATTTCACTTCTTTATTTCTTAGCTAATAAGTTTTTCTTAGCAGAATATAACAGTGAAATTTCAGCCTCTCTATAATGCAGGCATATGGGTTTTGAATGGCCTAAAGGTGAGCAGGGAGAATATATGTTTTTCTCTAGTACACCATGCAGATTATCACAAATCATCTCAAATAAATTAAAAGAAAAGGATTAACTTTGTCAAGTTATGCAGGCAGATGACTGTGCCTTGGCCTAAAGTTTAGCTAACTGAACAGACCATAAGAAACTACTGACATGACATGAGAAATTGCTGGAAAATAAAAGGGATGGTTGGATGTGGGTGAGCTGCTGGTCAATATGCTTGTCTGGTCAAACCATGTGTCTGATCACTGCAGTCTCCCCTATCATCTTACAAAATCCTATTCCTGACTGCTTTCTGTGTCACCTTCCTTTCTATCCCGTATGCATCCCCTAGTGATCTTTAAGCTGAAGTAGGCTAGGAGGAGACCCATGCCTGGAACGACCAAGGTCAGTGCCAGTCAGTGGGTCAGAGGTCCTGGAGTTAGGACGTGGGCATTAGGTGGACTTACAGTCAAGGTCATATTGGATGGACTAGTGTCTGTGGGGTGTTGTGCATGCAGAGAGTGAGGGTGTGTTCACGCTTCCCTGGTGAACTTCATCCCTGCTCAGCCATCAAAGAGCAGCAGTAACCCTCTGTATTAAGTTCTTTATCATTTAAACAATATCTTTTAGACTGTAGTAGAACTTTGCATTTCATACATTTTGTATAAATAGAAAAAAAAAAGATACCTCTAGAGTTGTATCAGGCAGTACATGAAGTGCATTTTTGGGCTCTGGGATTTGTGGAAATGCTGCTTTCCAATAGCCGGTCCTGGAGACCAAAATCAGATGGTATAGAAAAGAAAAAGTAAGTATCCAGCATGCACCAAACCCATTGCACCCCTGAACAAGCTCTTATCTTCTTCCAGAGCAGAAGAAATTCAAGAGAAATGAAAAATATGTATCGTGTCAGCACAGAATGAACATAATTCAGGAAAACACTAAGAATTCTAGTGAATCTTGCATAATCTTTACTGGAAAGAATAATCAACTTGTGTGTTTGCAGTAAATTCAGCACTTCAAGGAATCCGGAGATATACTGTGCAGACAGTATGCACTACAAATATTCACTTCAGTTGTACTGCTCATATGAGTAATTGCACATAATTGTTCTCCTTGCAATGTTGGCAGAAGAGGGCCCTGTGGGCCAGGCAGGAACTTCAGGAATCACAGTTACAGCATCTGCAGTACCATACATCTGGTTTGGTTTCTACGGCAGTGTGAATAAAAAGATTTTATCTATACGGAGACACCTCTCTGTATTTACCTGCATAAGAACTTCATGCATGTTTCATACACACAGACAAAATAAAATAAATGCATAAATTAGGCTTACCTTTTGCAGAACAAAATTGTGAGGATTGCCACTGAGAGTGTTGCAACTATAGACAGAAATAAGACCAATACTGAAGGAGAAATAATTTCTTCATTTCCTGAAAGAGTAGCAGTTGCAACATTTTAGTGTAATAAAAAGAAATAGGTACATAGCAATGTCAAACATCTCCTTTGGTTACTGACTGGTGGATATCAGTCTAAAAGGTTTCTGACATAGTAAAAATCAGCTCTTTAACTTAGTGCTTAAACGCTAATATGTGCTGGGAGAGATTGACATTCAACCCGTTTATTCATCTGCTGAAAAAAATACCTGCTATGGTTTTACTTACACCTGTTTATATTGATTTTGATCCATCAAAATGTTTGAATATTAAGAGATAGATGTATAAATACTCTCTCTCCTTTTCTTCCCAGTAGTGTAGATTGAAGCAAAATGTTCGCATATCATTTCTGTTTCTGTATTAGCAGGTGCAAAGCAATGTGTGAGGTAGACAGGAAATAAGTGGGGAAAACTAGGCCAAAGAATTGATTTTTGTTCTTACCAAACTCAAGAGGTGCACTCCACTCCCCCCAGGCTTTGCTTACAAGACAGCCACCACCGGCTGCTCTGATTTTCACAAGGTACCTCTTTTTTGTATTGAAATTCTGAAATATGTAGTTATTTTTGTTTTCCTAGGAGAAAAACAATTAAACTGAGAAATTTTTCTTCACTGCATTCTAGATGTTCTTCACTTACATTCTAGTGTGTAAGTAAGTTTCATTTACCACAGAAACTTTTACAAGGTTATGACAGTATTACTTACACCAGTAGACTGGTGTTACAGAGCAAAATATAAATGCATGTCTGTTTATTATGCATATAATAGGCATGTATCCATATGTCTCCTTTCAAAAATAACCTGTCCCTCAGTAAACTTTTTCTGTTTAGAAGCTTTTTTTTGTCTTTACACTGCAACCTGTGATTTGTTATGATACAGTGCAATATCTTGATAATTTGCCTTTCTTATGGCACCTTCACAGAGGCTGAAGAAGATGTTGGACTGTCTCATTTCAATACTGCTAGAATAGAGTGATGTGAGGAATAAACTGTCTGCATGCACCTCACATTCCTCATGTACATTATGACTTTTCAAGACAACCGTAAATTCCCATCTAAACCTGTAAAATTTATAGAAAATTGAAATACTTAATGTTGTTAGAAACTACTGAAACATGCTTACTCTTGGATACTTTCAGGATAGAGGTGGAATATGCAAGTTGCACTAATTAGAAGGAGGTGCAGGATACCTGGAGAACAGCATACGTGGATCTCCTTCCTGAAGGGCTTTTGTTGTCTTTGTTTTTCATAAACAGCTAAATTCCTAGGAGAAGTTTTCTCTGTATCTCTTCTCTCCTGTCATTGACATGTAACTTCAAACTACAACCAAATATTTGAGGGGTAGCAGGGACAGCACAGTGCGAAATTGAAAGTTTTTCAAAATATTTACAAAATAATAATAAAGTTCTGTCTTTAAATATATTATGTCATATAAATATCATAATGATTTATCAGTTTGAAATGTTTAAGAAATTTACAAATAAGTATCTTATAAAGTATAGGATATTGAGTGCTGTTATACTGATATTAAAGGCATTTACATGCTCTTTACTTTTCACAGGTGACTATGAAACCAATATATTGCCAATTAACTGAACAGGAAGACTTACTGTTATAAAAGTATCTTTGGTCTTTTCCTCAGGATTAGCCTGTAAATTAGAGAAAAACTTTATTTTTATAGTTGTTTGTTTTGCGATTAGATTGTAAGTCATGTTTTATCCACTATCTTCTTTCACCCCATTGCTCTTTCTTATCTACTCAACAGTTTGTTCAGAACTGGTGATTTATCTCAGATTTACGATCTAATACATAATTCTACAATGCCAAGTTTATATAATGAGTAATTCTACTATGGAAAAATATTGTTTTCCTTACCACCAGAGTAGAGAAATAAATTTCCTTTCAGATTGGTGATTGAACTGAAACACAAGCAAAACTATAGCTTTATTTCTGCATACATCAGGGGGAAAAAAGAGACATAAGAATCTGTGAGATACAACTTTTAGTTTATGCATAGTGTTTTTATTTAAAAATTAATTTCATTACTTTTAGTTGCAAATGTTATATAAACATTGTTTCCTTTTCCCTCAGATGAAACATTTTGAGACTGACATGAGTCCACATAGATTTCAAGCTGCCTTTCAACAATATTTTTCATAGATACAGTAGAATTCACTCATTTATTCTGAGTAACTAACAACTGCAATGTAATGTAGTGACCACACACAGCTGATTACTGGCAAACTGTATCTTCTTCTCTGTTAGCCTGTCAAAGTATCAGCATTAGAGGGTGCTGGAGGAACTGACGGATGTCACTGTGAGGCTGTTTTCATCTTTGAAAGGTTGTGGTAACTGGATAACTGGAAAAAGGCAAGCATCACACTCATCTTAAAGAATGGCAAGAAGGAAGATCCAGGGTACTACAGTCACCCTCACCTCAGTCCCTGCGAAGCTTGTGGAGCAAATCCTCTTAGAAACCATCTCTAAACATACTAAGTGCAGGAAAGTGATTAAAAGAAGCCAGTCAGCATGTGTTTGCTGATGGCAAATCACGCCTGGACAACCTGATTGCTTTTTATGACGAGATGGCTGCACTGTGGACAAGAGGGTGGGTATGTTGTACACGTTGACTTTAGCAAGGTCTTTTATTCAGACTTGCACAGTCTTCTTTTCACCAAATTGGTGAGAATGGGCTGCATAAGTGGACAATATTGTGTATGGAAAACAGGCTGGACTGGCCAGTTCAGAGAATTGTGATCAGTGGTGCAAAGTCCACCTGGTGGCCAGAAACTAGTATAATCCATCAGGGATCAGTATGAGGACCAATATGATCCAATGTCTTCATTAAAGAGATAGATTGCATGACATAGCACAACCTCAACTATCTGGAGGTTGACATCAAATTAGAAGATGTAATCAATATGCTAGAGAGTATGACCACTACTCAGAGGGACCTGGATAGGCTGGAGTAATGCACCGGCAGAAACCTCATGAAATTCGACAAGTGCAAGTGCAAGGTCATGCGTCTGGGAAAAAATAATCCCATGCAGAAGAATGGTCTAAGGCTGACTGCTAGGAAGCAGCTCTACAGAAAAGAGTCCAAGGATCCTAATGGACAAATTGACTATGAGCCAGCAATGTGCCCTTGTAGCAAGGAAGGCCAACCACATTAGGGCTACATTAGTAAGGATGTAGTCAGCCGGCCCAAGAAAGTCGACTTTCCCCTTTGCTTGGCACTTGTGTGACTGCATCTGGAGTACGATGTCCAGTTTGGGGGTCTAAAATCATTACACACTTTCATTATACACTTTCCGTTTGTTTTGGAATCTTCCCAGGCCATTTGCTGTTTGATTCATCTATTTGAGCATGGGACTAGTTGAGGGAGAGTGGAAGTGTGTCATTTCATCTACATCTTAATTGAATAAGTTGGCTAAACACTCTTAATTGTCAGGAGAAAGATATTTTAAAGCTTGTTCTTTCTCATGCTAAAGTAAACATCTAAATTAAGCCAGTTAGTTAAACTACACAAATATCCTTCTATTGACTTAAAAGCAAGTCTAGTAAGCCACCTTAAATATAGACAACTGCATTATAGACAGCTGTAATTAGAAGAGATGAATTCCACACATCACAATTAAGAACAAGTTAGAAAAGCTAATGCACATTTTTAAAAAGTAGGTAAATTCTAATTTCTTTATTTCCTCTCCAGTTTTACTACACATTATTATTAATGAAATCAAAACATTCAGGACTGTGATGATGCTTAGGTTTAGCAATACAGTTTGTCCAAATGGTTATATAGTATGGCTATTCAGAATCTGAAAATCAACTTGGTGAGCGGCTAACAAAGATAGATCAAACACCCCTTAAGAGACAAAGCAGTGACTATTAATTTGTCGTAGAGATCTCTAAAGGGTGATCTAAATAACTGCTGCTAAGACTCATAAAAATGGGGTGTAGACTGCTTAAGACACTTTAATAACCATAAGAAGACATTAAAGGGAGTATTTCTTTCATAGATTATATTCTGATTTGCAAAAGACAAAGATTCCAAGAAGTATTTGAAGATTCCAAGCAGTTTTACTGAAATTGCACACTTATGCAATGGTGATATGAACTTTCCTGTAAGCTTCTTTTGCTACAAAGATAAAGGGAATGGGAGAAGTAATAAAGCTTTATACCAATTAGTTGGGCCTGGGAGAAAATTCATGTATGAGAGGGCAAGATCCATCCAGACTAAGCAGTTTCAAATAACAGAAATCCTGGGAATGCCTTGAATTTTTGGCCTAGGCTGACTGTAGTACAGGCCAGGTTTTCCTCTGTAGACACTATCTGCCATCCTGCGATCATTTGGTGCAATTCTTCCACAGTTCTAGTAGCTAATGTCTACTCTTTCTGCAATGAAACACAGCAACCTATCACTCTGTATTGATTCAAAAAGACTTGTAAAATTAAGTTCTGAATTTGAATTGCAGGAGCTTAAATGATTCCCTTAATTTTAAAAGGTAAACAGCGTTCAGATGCTCTGCATTTCAGCTTTCTCTCTCCCATTTATTTTCCTTTTTATTTAACATTTTACTGCTTTAGCTCTTAGACCAATGGTTGCTTTGCTTCCATATGCTATCTGGGATATTGTATGTATAACACACATACACACACATATGTTATATGTGTGTATGTATATATTCATAGATATGTACATATATGTGTATGTATATATCTATATGTATACATAACACAAAATTCATATACATAATACATAATTCTCTCTATATATATATTCAGTGTATCTATGTACTATATAGATATAGAATATACAGAAATTTCAAGTCCCCTCCATCAACCAAGACTTTTTAACTGAATGTACTGTCCATTTTTTTATGTTGTCCAGAATTTATAGTCCATCTCTGCCCTTTCATAGACATGTGGTCACCACTGGAAAAACTGTAGTCCTGGACAGCTCCGGTAAGTCTCAGTACAAGAAGCACCTTTTCCTGAGTTCTGTCACAGCCAAAACTGTGGCTACATTCAAGTCATGATGAATCCATGCTACAGCTGTACCCATCCAATGTACCTTCAGCAATACCTCACTCAGGAGAACAGAGGCAAAGAGATGGGGCAGTACATGGTGGGGTATAAGAATGGGAGGACCCCAAATAAATGTGGTGCTACATATGAGAAAGACTACTTTCTCATATGAGAAGAGAGAGAGGATTTATTTATTATGTATGTGTGTAGGTAAATGCAAACATGTATATTAATGTTAAACATTGGTCAAGAAGTTCCTCTTACCTTATGCTTTATGTAAACTTCATATTTAAAACACTTGTCTTTGTTTGAATGACTTATTTGGGGTCGTTGCCACTGAATTATGCAACCTTTTTGAATTCCATCACAGTTGGCAGTGACATTTAATGGGGGCATGAGCTTTTCTGAAATGATACAATCAAGAATGCAATTAAAATCATTTTCTTTTATTTTTGCTTTGATAAAAGGGAGTACAACTGTAGGTAGCATATCTACAAAGAAAGACACTTATTTGTACCTATTTTTCTTAGAAACTCTATTAGATAAAATTGAAAGATTGGAGTTCTTCAGATCCTGTCTCTAGGATCAGAAAAAAGTAAGGACTGAGCCAGGGAATGTGATTTAGGAGAACAACAACATGCAAAGCTTCCATTTACTTTGGTGAACACCTAGGCAGATTTCCTTCTTCTTTTTATGAGGATGTTTCTTACTAGGGAAGAGCAAACTGATGCTGAGAAATCCAAAGAACTTTTCTTTCTTCAAGCCTCCTCACCTGATGCTTCTGTAATATGAAGGTGTAGCTTGCTTGAGGTTGTAAACTATGCAGTTTAATCTCTCTCCAAAATTAGCTATTAAATTACAAATTTAAGAATGGAGCTTCCATTTTAAGAATCTATCCAACTTCTCCACATATCTGCCATAGGTGTGAGCACAATATGGAGACTTTATATTTCAATCATTCCCAAGGACATGATGCATATTGTAAAAATGAAAGATAAACAGTCATTGATTGCAAAGAGGGTGATAAAAGGGTGATAGAAGAACCTTCAGTTTCAGCTAGACTTCCTCTTTTTGATTTTTAGAGACTGGATAGGGCTAATTGGGTTATTCACTGTCTATAATTATGGTGAGTCCTTGTAAGGGACTGTCCATACAGGAGATGGTAAGGTGCTGTCCTATTTGTACCGATCTGTTCCTGGCTGTCTGTGCCTTTACTGTGCACACCTGTTTGGCACTCACGCTCAGCTCTTCCCATGACAGGTCCTGGAAAGGGGGGATATGGAGCAGTTATATTTCCCCACTGGCCTAGGACAGGAGGGATCCTCTGAATCCTGCAATCCACCAGACTTGGCTACTCTTAACAGCATTGATCAAAGAACATTTGTGTTTCATCTGCTATAAATAAATGCCACAGCTTCATTCCTTCTCCTTGTAGATTGAAGCCTTGTTTGTCCATTTTTCAACTACAATACCAGAAAAAGTGAGGCTTTGCCAAATCACTGAACTTGTTCCCACAGTAAATGTACAGAATGCTCCCAAGTACAGCACTGCGCAGAGCATGTGAAAAACTGTGGTATTTTGTATACATATTCATTTCTCTAGTGAGGGTATGTTGTGAAGGTGGTTGCCATGCCCACTGGCTGTGAGAAAGAGGAGCCAGTGCTCAGATAAGCTCCTTCTAACATGTCTCTTCAGATGAAAGGTTTTTGGCCATCATTGAAAGGACAGAGGTGTGGCAAGAAGTCTCTTACCTCCTGAGGACTTTGCTGGAGAAAGACTTAAAAACAAGAAGATTGGTCCCACATGGATTACCCTCTGTGGAAAGGTTTTCAGTGCTGAAGAAACCAGGGCAGGTTGTAGCTGTAAAGACTTCTTGATTGATTTTACTCAAGCCTTTTTGTCTTGAGGAAAAGATTTTCCCGAAGAACCCAGAGTCTCTCTCTTTTGATTTTAGGTCTAAGGTGAGACATGCATACTTGACTCTTTAACAGGCAATTTATAACCTGGAAGGAAGTGACTATGGCCATTGCAAACAGGAAGCTTGCCGTTGGAAATGACACACTTCAAACCCAGTGTTAAGGCTGTACAATACCAGTCAAGCCATGGAGTCTGTCCGCATAAGAAAGGATGGAAAAGCAATGACTAAAAAGAAAATCTCTGGGTAAAGTACTAAAACTTGAAGAAGTAAAACAAGCAAGGCAGAAATTCAAGCTATAGTAAAAGAACTACTGCAAAAATAAAGGTTATGATATACTGTGTTTCAAAATATGAAGACAGAAATACTGACTAGAACACGCGATTGAAAGTAATTTGAACAGAGAGGCATAAGTTGCCCCTTTTGTCATTGCAAGGATAATGTATGAAAGGAGAACTCAGGGCTTGCAGCCACAGATACCATATTTAAGGAAAAAGGGTTCTATCTAGTAGTGTTTGTAAATGGGTAACCACTGTGTGAACCAACAGGTAGGTAGTTTGTCAAAAGGAAATGGTGTGCTACAGATTCTTCAAGGGTGTAGACTGGAGTAGAATTCTGCAGCTCAATATTAAAGCAAGAAATGAGACTATTTGCAACAATGTTAAATCTAATAGGAAATAATATGAAAATTTGTTTTGAATTCATTGGTACAGTAAATATATTTTATATATACTAATATAGCCTTTAGGCTAATATTTAATTGAATGGGTTTTCAAGCTAAGAAACATAATTTCACTATATTTGTATGGGAGAAGAGAAATGTAGAGGTTTCAGACATAATTCTGGAATCTGATACCAACATCCATTAGTTTATGTGCTTGTATAGCTTTCAGGAAATTCATATCCAGCTGGAAAACCCTGTTTCTCAGCATTTGTGTTCTGTTAGGTGGTCAGACTTCTCTGAGCTGTAATTTCATAATGTCTCTACCTGCTATTGCTGATTCACTTTTGGAATGATATTTTCGCAGCCACTAGGGCCAGGATCAAAGTTTCTAAGGAAAAAGAAAGTCTGTTTTGTAGGGAGAGATTTCTGCAATGAGTGCAGCTCCTTTGCAAAGACGAATTCTCTGCTTTCCTCAAGCAAAAAATGAAAATAAAGCAGAAAGAAATTACTTACCAATTGTATACAGTTCGATGTACTCATCATAGAACTGGATCAGAGAGTCTTTGCTAGACCCATTCACCACGAAGTAAGCTTTTGTACCCGTTATCGTCACTTTTTGGAATTGACATCCCGTGTGCCTCCCATTTTCATCTTCAACATAAAGCTCACATTCCCTCTCTTCTTCTTCTTCTTCTCTGTGTACAGCAAGGTGTTTTAGTTGAATGCATGCGGTGTCATGTGCTGAATTAGAATTCAGAATTGCCTAGAGTCAAGTAAAGCTACTCACCTGGAGTTCTGCCAGTAGAGAAAGTACTGGGTATCACGTGGGGCATCCCTGCCCACATGCCAAGTGCAGTTCATAAGGGAAATATTGTAAATCACACAGGAGAAATTTTTAATGGCTGTCCCGGGCATGCCTGCAAACAGAGGAATGCCCCATGTCCCCTTGCTCCAAGCCAGAAGGTCTTGGCATCCACTTAGGTATTTTAGGCACCTAATCAGCTGATGATTACATGAGTTTAAGAATGATGTGCTTCATTTTAGGTAGCATAAATGGAAGAACTTATATAAGTAACATAAGTGACAGGCTCTACGAAAAATTTCAGATAGATATAAACTTCAAGGATAAGGATACAGTTGCATCTGATGATAGAATAAGGCTCAGTGAAGCCTAAACTGCTCTAGTACAGACTGTAAGATAAAAGGGCTACTCCTGTGCTTTGAATTGTTCCAATTCAAAATGAGACACTGGTACCTCAAAGCCGCTAATTGAAATATTTCCCTGTCAGCCTTCAGAACGCTACAGTAGTATTTATATTCCTGAGGAATTTGCTTCAGTGCCCTGTCAGATATGGAGGGAGAGAGAGAAGCCTAACTGAGGGTTTCAGAAAAGGTGAGAAGCCCAAGTGCAGACCTCTTAAGTCTCTCCAGACTTCAGAGAGAAATGTTTACACAAGTAGGTACGGATGTAAGCTTTGAAAGTCTTTGTAGTCTGCAGAGATACCTGCTTCCACCTGGAACTAATTCCATGAACCATCTCATGATTAAAACATTTCAGTTTTCTCCTGAAGCGTACTCCCCACCATGCCCCTTCCAAAAATGTCCCAGTAAGTTTTTTTAAACCTCTCTTCTAAAAGGAAGTATGACTTTTCCTTAAGTCATCCCTCTTTTTAAAAGGAAATTCAATTTTGTGGGGCTTGATAATACTAGAATTAATGCCATTTTGTATATGCCAGTTCTAGTTTGCTTAAATGAATAGATCATGTTCCGCCTCTCTTACTACTCTCATATATACTACCCCTCTCATACAAAATGGATAAATTCTGTAAGATCGATCACTACAAAGTGTTAGGCATGAGATTATGAGTGACACTATGATAAAACTAAAGGTATCACAGATTTCTCAAATAAGTTCAAAACCAGTAGCCACAAACCTGTTTCCCCTGAATTTTTAATAACGTTTTAAGGGCATTTAAGTGTAATCAATAAAATATTAGCACAAATATTTAAAAGAGAGATGGTAATTGAAAACACGGCAACAAGCAAGATGACTACTGAGGACTAAAGAACGACTGACTGAGTTGTCAAAGGAATCTCCTTGTGTCTGGAAACTATGCCATAAGACCGTGAACAAGAAACATGTTCTTTGCATAGGAAACAAATGAATTAAAGAATGATTTTTTTTTTTTTTTTTTTTTTACTCTTAAAGCATTGGAAGTAGGCAAATCCTTTTCCAAGGTTGAGCATATTACCTTGTAGAACAAATGTGCATATGCTTGAATACGTAGTGTTGTTGTTCACTGCTGTAACTGAAAAGTTTATACCGCTATGTAGAGGTGGTATTATATTTCTATCAAACTTGCAGGTTGTATTCTTTACCTGAAAAATGATATGCACAAGCTTTACTTTTCTGTACTTCATTGAATGGCTTACACAGCACTCCTGGTAGAAAGGGCTCAGGCTGGTACTTGATTTGTAACAGTGGGACCACTGCAACGGTGAAATGGGTACCAACATCTTTCCAAGCTCAAGAGCTCCCTTCCCAGAGGGTTGGGGTAATGAACCTTTACCAGTATAAAGAGTTCAGTGTTCCTTCTAGGAAATCCTAGAGGAAATCCTGATAAAACAGTGTTAGGAATAGCAATTCCTTCTGCCTTTCCACTGATAGTCCGCCAGAACATTCAAATATCCTCAACATGGAATATGTGTTTTCATAGGAATCAACAGCCGTTTGCAAAGTTTATGCTCCATGCAAATAGAAAGCAAGACACCCCACAAATGACTGTCTGTGTAAGAAACTGGTTTGAGATTCATCTCCATGAACTTTAGCCTTCTGACAGCTAGCATCTAGCCTGAGCAAGTCATACAGGTGCCTTGTCTAGGCACTAGTGAGAGAAGACGGAGACATTGGTATCTAAGAAACATGGGATACATTGCCCTCAGCCAGGGCCTGTACCTCTTTAGCAGCTTCTACTGGAGCTTAAAGAACTACAGTATCCATATTTAGATTGCTGAAATGAGGGTAACATGAATTTATGATATCTGTGATTAGTGATGCAGGTGGTATAATTGCATGGAGTATTAAAGGAATCCCAAAAGGTCAGGCTTTTATAGAAAATGCCTACGGAAATATTAAACATGTATACAGATTACTTATTGACATAGTAATGTAGCATGAAACGCTTCTTCTCTGTTTCTGCAAAATAGGCTGCCAAAACCTATACGTACTATTACAGTTCCTGTTCTTAAAACAATTCTATATTTGAGGTTGCCTCATTGTCAAATGAGGCAGATGCATGAGAAATATTGGCCAAATGAGCTGATACTACCAGAGTTTTGAATTCTAGAAGGAGGGAACTTAGCTGAGGCAGGAGCAATACATAGGGAAAAGAATAATGCCAGGAGGACAACTTCATGACCTACTTTGAAGTTTCAGTCCATCTTGTAGAGGACAGTGACTGAGAAACTATTCTGCTTAACATACAGAGTAGTTGCATAATAGAAGAAGGTCTAACATTCATCTTCCTTGAATGAGCACTTCTAAAAACAAACTATAGCATAAACAGAAGTTGCCTTTTCAGGAAGTCTTGACAGTTTTTAAGTCATCCATTTGCATAATCTGAGGTTCAAGACTTGTATCTGCTATCAAAACTTTGAATCTCTAGTCAGAAGGTCTGGTGAGATTTCTCCTTTTCAGCTATTTATATAGGTTCCCCATTTTCTTGAGCCAAGATGAGAATCTGGACCATGCAGACCTATGGACTGACCTAGAGAGTAAACCCTCCAAGAATGTCTGGCTATAGAGATACCATCCACTCAGGCCCACAATTTTTTTCAGGACTTAGCGACTCAATTTGCCCATATAAAGGCAAAATTTGTATTTGAAATACCCATGGATACCCTCTCTGGCCTCAGTAGTCACTCCAGAAAGGATGTCTTCACTGTCTTCCATGTCACACCAACCAGTCCTAAGCAGGCATATCATTGCTTCTCCAAGGCCACCTAAGACTTATCTTCAGTCAGTTAGGACACGGGCATCTAACTCAAGTCTATCCACTGTATTCACAAATCTACACTTCATGAGCTGCCTCCCAGCTAAGTTCCTCTGAAATATGGTCAAGAGGCAATCTTACACTTCAGTCCCATCAAGGCTCTGATTTCATAAGAGTGCTCTGAAAGCAAGTATTTCATGAGAATGGTGAGAGACAATGGACATACTTCAGTGCAAAGAAGGATCTCATTAAAAGCTAGAAAGAAGCACTAAAACACAGATCACTTTGTTCCTACCAAGGATATATTTTTCAGTTACTTAAGGATATGAAAGAAAAAGAAAACAAGTGCAATGTTTTATCTCCATTAAAACTTTACATAGCAAATTTACCTTTATTGTTCTCTCATCACCACCTTTATTCACAGAACACGAATACTCGGAGAAATTCATGCTGCTCACCCAACTCAGTTCCATTTTCTTCTGATTCAATGTCAAATTTTTAATAGGTGAGTCTGGCATCTCCACTGAAAGTAAGAGAGGAGTATCAGTACAGATGCAATAGTGATGTTCCCAGATTTTCAGGTGCAGAAGCTAACTAGCAGGCCCCAGCTATAAGGCAGCTTAACCACAGCTACCTCTAAAGAAAAGTACCTTACACCCCACCTCTGAGGATCCCTGTTAGAGCATTGTACTCACAGTCTGTGCATCGCCAGCCATCACACGCTGGGGCAAACAGCAGCATCCACCAGATCATTAAGATGATTCCAAGAGGAGCAATCATCTCTTGTTCCTTGGAGACAGAGAGCAGCAAAACTTACCCAGAATGGACGATACCAGAGTGAACTACTCATCCCCACTCACCCCTGAATTTATCTAGTCTGACTTCCTCACACTGCCTGCCTCCACACCATCCTTCAGCTGCTATGGCTCTAGTGAGGCAAGGTTTCCCTGTACTGAAACCATGCTGACACTTTCCCAGCAGGCTGCATTAATTCACTTCTTTGGGGATTTTGTTGTTTGTTATAGTTTCTGCCATCTAGCCGAAAGAGAAGTCAGAGACACCGTGGTGGTAGAGAAGGCTGTGGTTTCCAAGATCCCTTTTAGAATCATTTCATAAATGGGAGTTGCTTTGGCAATCGGCCAGCACTTCGGCCCTGTAATGAGTGATTATGTACCTTGGCCAGCAATTCTGCAATTGTACAGCTGAGTTCCTTCAGAGTTCTCAGGTGATGAAACCTAGTCCTGGTGACTTATTAATATCTAATTTATCCACTTAGTAAACCATCTGTATATTTACCTTAAAGTGGTCTAGCTCTTCTGCTACAGTTTCCCCTCTGACTTCAGCAGGACTGATGCAAATTGTGCATTGAGATTTTGTGTTGCAGCCTCATAGTTCCTGAGGGACTCTTTTACATTTCTTCCACCAAGGTGTCCCACTGATTCCCTTGCTGGTTTCCTTCTGTTGACATATTTAAAGGACTTGTTAGCAGCTTGAGAATATTTTCAAGGTGTTCTTCACTTCCTTTTATCCCTTCTGATTTCCCATTGACGTTAGATCTGCCATGTTTAAGAGTATTTTTATTTTGCTTCATTGATCTACTTAACTTCCCAAAAGAAATATATATGTTTTTTACTGTAATGTTTTGGTTTCTTCTCAAATTGTGCTACAGAATTGCTTTGCTTTCCAATACAGTAATTCTGAACAACTTCCATGCTGCTCTCATGCTTCTTTCTTCTGGATTGCTCCTTTAGGGAGCAATCTTTGCTTGTTTGCCTTTTTTTACTTAACTGCCTCCTATTCCATTTCAAGACAAAGTTAAAGCACAGATCATCCTACAGATTCCTCTTGCCCTCAAAGCTTCTCCAGCCTCTACATTGTCTAAATCCTTCTTGTGTACTGTCACGCTTGAGTCTCCAGACCTCTGCCCATCTCTCAGGTCTTGAGGGAGAGAAGATTAAACAGGCCTCTCAAGCAGTAAGAAAAATGTTCAGATAAACTGTACAAAAATTAAAGAAGTTGTAATCTTCTGCCACAAAGCAAGAAGGCTGTTGATCCTGGGACTGCTGTATGAAATGATATATATGTATATTTGATGACTTCTAACTTAAGAGCTAAAGACTATCTATGTGCTATAAAGGTTAATAGGAATTGGCAAGCGGGTAACAGTCACAAATAGAAAATGTCAAAATCATTCATAGCAATATTGATCAGCTCCAGTCACCCAGCGGGCAGCGTGTTATGATAAAGTCACTAGGTCATAATACCTGATTCATGTACTTTCAAGGATGTTTTTGAATATATACATAAAAGTGGATCAAGGAGGGGTATCTAATTTTGCTGCAAATTCAGTACCAAAAAATGTAAAGAAAATCAAAATTGTGGCTATGAGCTTTCAAAGCTGGGAGCAGGCACTTTGTTTGCAAAGGCTTTTATTCAGTTTAGCTCCATGTATTACTTTTTGCCATCTTTGAGATTTTGTCTAGGACATTTCTAGCCTTGGGGTTCCGGTATCCATCCTCCTGTCATACTGCATACCTCAGCGAACAAAACAGTCAGACAAGACAAAGATGAACCTACCTTGTTTTTCAAAACTTCTGTATCTCATTTATCTTTGTATAATAGTCTTGAGGCTCAAAGAAGCTAGAAAGACTTGCATCTGAAATGGTTGTGTAGTTATAAATAGGGCTGTCTCCCTACCCACTTGCATTATAGGGAACTCTCGTACCATGGGAAGTGTTGCAAGACATGATGTTCGTCACTTCCCTCCTTATTCTTACCAAATTCTTTTCATTGCACAACTCAGGATTTCATGTGACATGAACAAGCAGCTAACTAGTTATGTTTTCCTTTCTTTTGTATGCGATCCATTGGTGCTTTGGGATCTGTTCAGTATGCAGAAAACCTTTTCTTTTATAGTTCTTTCTGTCTGGTTCTAAAAACTGTTAGTAATATATAGCATCTTTTGACATGTGTCACAGTGTGGTGAGGCTGGGGGCTCCGCAGAGCCGGTGCCAGGTGGGGTCTGCCAACAGGGCATGGCCAGGGGAGCAGCTCCCCAGGAGTGCAGAACCTCAGGGTACAGTGAGGGTTGAGGGCCCCCAGGGTGTAGACACCATCGATTCAAGATAATCCCAAAACCTGTGGGAAAGAGAGGATTTCAATTTTTGGATATAAGATTCTCAAACAAGTTACATCAAAGCCAGAAGTCATGATTTGAGTTTGCTCAGTTCAGCAGTCCCAGTGCCAACGTCCCACTCCACCAGACCCACTAAAACAGAAAAAAAAAAAATGCCAGTAGTCCTATGAAAAAGCAGGTAAGTTAAATTCTTGTGCAAAAAGCCATTCCAGAGGCTGCTATTAAACGTTTGTTCCATTTTCAAGTTACAGCTCTCAGTTTTCTAGGGCAGAGGATTATTATAAACATCAAAAATACCAAAAGCTCTCTTATACCCTGAAATGCTTTGCTTTACACAAGGCAACATAAGACATTACTCGTTTAATATTGAGCTTTATGATCCGTGCAGACAAAATTTCATTTCATCACATATCAAAATTTAAACATAACTGGAAATCATGGTATTTTCAAGCTGTAAATCACGTAAAGCTTTTCCTCTTAAGAACAGTCAGATCTACTCTGCTGTAGTTTAAAAGTTGTAAGAGAGAGAAGAGTCCATGTACTTCTCTACCACTCCCATTCCTTGCCTATTATATTTGGAAAAAGCATCTGCTGCCCGGCATCCTGATAAGCTGCTCTAGTATTCACACCCTCTATCAAAATCCAAGTTCATTCCTATTGTAATTCCTTACTGACATGCCCAGTGATGAGACTGTATCAGCAGTTCGTATCTGCTGTAGAAGCAGATAGTTCATGTATCAGCTGTTCATAGATAGCATATCAGCATCAGGCACATTACATGTCAGATGTTCGGGAGGGAGTGGTGATCTCTGAATAGAGATCATACATGATTCACACTGGTTTGATGTTAGCTAAGGTTACGTGCTTATGAACACTAAAATCTCTTCGTCTTTCTATGCTTGCATGAATTATCAGCTCACCAAGCATACTTACTAATTACATTTTCTCTGCTTGACCATCTGTATCACAGGTGTTTGTACACATTGGCAATCAGAAACATAAACCCAATCCTTAAAGCATCCAGGAATTTTCTGTTAATCGGTTTGTTTGTTTGCTTGTTCAATTTCCTTAGGAGAAAAACAAAGATAATATAGTGTCGACTATCTTTGGGAACAAAGAGTGTTTACTTCCTATAGACCCAGAAATGCCTAGGCTCATGAGTATTTCTCATGTCTGGATTCCTACTAGTGAGTGAGATTAATGACTGATGAGCCTACAAGTGTTCGTTTTCCAGGTGCATTCTCCTATGTTGTTTGTAAACACAAATGATACTGAGGTTGTCACTGAGACCAGTCATGAACAAAAAGTGGATACCTGACCTTATTCTTTGCTTTTCATACAGTTTAGAAGACCTTATTCATTTTCTTTTCATACATTTCTCTTTAGAGAACTGGTATGGCACAGCAAATCTCCTCAACATGGTAACGACTTTTTGACTGCAAAAGTCTTTTCTACAAAAATCAAGATGGAACTAGCTCCACTTCTGATCACATACAGCATTAAAAGCAAAGAGCAAGGAGCAAACTGGAAAGCAACGTATTAAGTAGCATCCTGTGATAGTGTTTGTGCATTTGATCCAATCTTTCAGCACCCTGATATTGATTTAGGAGATGAACAGCTCACCTTGAGCATTCAGAAAGGGAAGACCTTAATAAACCCCAGGCATCCCTAGAAACAGTAATATGTGGGAATTAACAGAGGCTGGCATGGGCTTTTGTGGTCAAGTAGTGAAAAGCTACTTAGAATAGTAGCTTTATAAGGAATAATGCATAAATCACTTGAGAATTTACTTTCTCCATATGCCATGAATCACTTGAGAGTTCCCTTTCTCCATAAAAATTCAACAAGGCTTTTCTGAAACATAGTTACAAAACAAATAATTAGAATGAAAGGCAAATAAGAATTGCTGGATATTTTACCAAAAAGTAGACGTACTTTTGAAGTAGTCATGCAATAAGCTCTCTTTGTTAAGAATCACCATCTTTGTCACATAAAAGATGTCAACAGGAAAAGGAACTGAAAGTTTAGACTTCAGATCTGGAATGAACACAGTAATTTTGAGGAAAATGAGTCCATTGTCATAAAATTCTGTGCTACAAAATCTCATATTTGCATACATAGGCATCTTGTGAACACTTATTGCAGTGCAGAGGTAGAGGAAAAGACTTCTGACCATAATACAAAAATACCCTACGGTGTCCTCAACTGTGGAAGAAAAACATTCAGTTTTGAGGAGGCAACAGATTGTGTTTTAGGGATAAATAAGAGGCCTAGAAAATGTTTATGAGAATCAAAGGGGCTTCTGGGAAATAAAGAAAGGCTAAGAGAGTTTCTAAGCATCCACGTTTCTTTCTCTCTCCTTTCTGACAGCCTTTCACCTCCCTTGGTCTCTGTATTCCTTCCTACAGAAGTTTAATTCCTAGAGCTTTATGCAGTTTCCCACCCACTCTTGCAGCAGACACCTACAAATAAGAACCTCTCCTAACCCTTTGACACCTCTCACTGGAGGACTGGAGAAGGGAGGGAGTTGGGATTTGGTCATACAGCCCAAATGCCTGGCTGGGGAAGACGAAGGCTGCGATCAGCAGCGCAAAATTGGGCTTGCTGATCCTGTAGCCAGTGGGACAGAGGCAATGTTTGAGGACAGCTGTTGCTCTGAGCAGTCTATAGCTCCACAAACCTACAGAGGTTTCTTGGTGGCAGAATCAGTTGGAGCACAGGGCTTTGTCCACAGATGCAGTGGCTGGATGGTGAAACAGTGCCCATAGCTGAGACACCCGTTAACCACACTGTCTGGCATTGACGTAGTGGGATGTCGGCTGCCCTGGGCAACTGTCTATTTCGTTTGTGCCTAAATCTGTTCTTGGGAAGTGCCACCAACTTCCAGGCTTTAAGTCATCCCAATTAAGTTTCTTGCAAAGGGGAAACCAACCCTGTTTAGTGCCAGATTCTTTCACCAGCTTAATTCTCATCAGCATGACTATCAGTGCACCTCCACTGAAGAGGAGTAGCATATTCTTTTACATCCTCTGAAACTGTATTTCTGTAACACAGTGAGGAAGTCTGGGGTTTGAGGTTCTGACATTTGCGTACTATCTGTTTTTAAACTGGAATATGCTGCAGCAGAACAATCAAACAGCCCACAAGGACAGTGGGTGTTACAGAATGTTACTGCAGGCAGAAGAGCTCTCCCATCCCAGGGATCTCTTTGTCTTTCTATGTTTAGTGTAAATGCTCCCCTGAAGTTTTCAAAAATATAAACAAATTTTAAAAAAAATCCTCAAGGAAGGTTGATGTCATCCGTGGTGCTATCAAAGTCTGTTTTCAAAGAGGTGGCTTTATAGGCCAGGAAACTAGTGCTGAACGGGCTCACTATAACCCAGAAACTTGAAGAGAAACAGATTTTTTCCAGAAGAAAAGCCTGGGGTATAAAAGCAGTGCTTGTTTGCCCAGCAATAACTTCCAAACATTACTGAAATATTTTTCTGAAGCATTGCAAGAACACTCATAAGAACAAAGAAGAAGAGTCAAAACAGCTCAAATTATTTATGGAAAATGCAAGCAAATACAAAGAACTTTTAAAGTAAAGATTCTTGAGGAACTGCCTCTACTGTTATCTCTGCCCACAAGATAGAGAAACAAAGTATATAAACGTGCAGAAAAATTCATAAAGCTCATTTCACTTGCATATCATCCATTTCTTCAATCGTTGTTATTATTTCTTCAGCTTCATGCTTTATTAATTGATTCTCATATGCTATCTAAAAAGGAAGAATAAAACATTTTGTTAGTTTAATGTATGAGATTAGCCACTAGTTATAATTTATGACCTACCTGTTATTTAGACAATGGCTATTTATTTTACAGAAGTTACCATGGGACCCTGCCAGACCACTGAAGTAGGTCTGTCTAAGTCTTTCATTCATGGTGAGCTCCCAAAGAGAACCAAAATAATTTGATACTTCAAATCCAGAAAATTTACCTTTCTAAACATGGAGAAGTCAAGGTGACCAAGGAACAAAAATTAAAAGCATTTATAAAGGATCTCCAGTGGTCCACCATGTCCTTGTAGGCATGTTCTTGTTTCCAGACATGAATGTAACCGACTCAAAGACTTCCTGAATTGCAGAAAACTTTACCACAATTGCCTCCACACTTGCAGTCTCCACTGCTACCTGTGATTGTCTGTCTGTCTCTTTTCCTTGTTCTCATGAAAAACATCTATCTGAAGCTCTCTGCATAAGCTAAAATCTCCCAGCTCTGTGCTGTGACTCTCTTGCTTACTGCATGCTAGATACTATATAAGTCTCAACATCAGCTATGACACAAGTATTTTTGTTCAGCAGTAGATTTTTCTGCTCCTTCTCTCTCCTGCAGCTGACAGACAGCTTTGATCTGCTTTATCATTGCACTGAGAAGCTTAGGCACAGCACTGTTCTAGTGATGACTTATTGGGAGAAGAGGATTAAATTTTATATTTCCCCAATGCATCGGGTAGATGTACTCCAAATGCTTCAGAATGTAAGAAGAAAAAAACAAAAGAATTATTTGCATGTGGACTTCCTCTTTCAGTACCCCATTTACAAGAAAAAGAGAAAAAATTACTCCCTACTTCTGAGCATCTCTCTGGCACTTAGGTCATATCTTTCAGGCTGAAATGGGTGCTCATTTATAACAAATTTCCTGTAAATGGAAAGAAAACATACCTGGAAATGCATAGGTGAGATCTCATGGAATGGATCTTTTGGCTGTGGTACTGGAGTAGATGTTGTTTTCAAACAAGTTCTACAGCAGCAAAAAGGAATGGTGAAGGAAAGAGTGAGTATGCAGACACGTCAACACTGATTATGAATTGTTAAAGAATCATAGTAAATCGCTTTATTTCTGTCTCCAAATAGGAAATATCCGCAAAACAAAGAAACAATTTAATGTGCCACCCATCTATATAACAATGTCTAAAGGTGGGAGACACAACCATAAGGCTTTTTGCCATTATTAGATTGAGCGGTGTTACACCGGGAATTAGAACTACAGAGCCCACATGAGGAACATCCAGCAGGTCATCTGCTATAGTTCAATATCGAGTTTCCCCCTCTCCATTTAATAGGTATCAGAACTTTTCTTGCAGTGGGAGGGGGGAGAGGAGAGATTATTTTTTTTTTAATTCAGGCACAAAATAACATTTTTCCACAAGAACTAAGACTTACACTATGCAGATAAAAAATACGAGACTTGCTGTTATCAGTGATAATAGAAACAGAGTATATCCTGAAGTAGACATAAGGTGTTCTCTTCCTGAAAGACAAGCAGTTACCAAAATTCTCATTAGTTTCACAGAATAGGAATGACCATACAGTTGTATGAAACATCTACTTTGAAAAATGATAGTATCAAACACCAATATGAAGCAGCTTCTTCTTTAATTTAGCTCCCCATTGCCTTGTAAGGTGTGAAGGAACAAGATGGTTGGGAGATCATAACAGCGGAAAAGAGAAGTTTTATAAAGACAGAAGTAGAAATGGGAGAAGAAAAAGAGCTTGCAACAGAGACTTGAAAAAGATCTGTTTTATTCACTGGCTATCTCCGTGCAATAAGCACCCACTGTCACACCAGAGTGCTTGGAGGCTTTCCCTAGCATGAGGTTAGGTGCAAATTCTTTCCTCTTTTTCATCCTGACACATGGGAATAATATATGAGTATCATTTAAATGTGTCTCTATCTGAAAGTATGAAGCAATAAACGAGACAGACAAGTAATAGTTGAGAGAGAGCTAGGCCAAGAAGATGATTTTCATTCTTACCGAACTCAACGGGTATACTCCATTCCCCCCAGGTCTGGCTCACTAAACAACCGTTGTCAGTTGCTCTGATTTTGACGCTGTACCTTTTTTCTGCATTGAAGTTTTGAAATATGTATGATCTTCCTGTGATGTTGCTTTTCTAAATACAAAACTAGACTTAGAGCTTTTCCTTCACTAGAGGTGCAGATGATAACAATGTGTCAGGTTCATTTACTGATGCAAACTGTTACAGAAGAGAGTTTGCGCATATTTCTATAAACAGACCAGAGTCAAATAACAAATGATTTTTTTATCCGTTAATAAATTAGCTTGTTCCATCCTAACCTTTCTTGTGAATTTCTTTGTTATTGGTGATGTGAAGATGAAATTTACTGTATGCTTCCAGGCTCCTTAGCTTATGACTATGACCTGGGTGAGGGGGGAAATCAGAAGTTTATTTTCAATCTACAAGTAGTAGAAATTAATTCTTTACAGATTTGGTATTTATATTTCTGTATCTATGAAGGCATTCAAAATTGAAATATAGTGACTAGATTATGCTGAAGGGGAAAATTTGACGCATATTGAAATTTTTCTCATAAGATTATTGAGCCTTCTTAAAAAGCTGAATTTTTTTCTTCTCTTTTATGCTAACTTAATCTTTTAGGTGGTATTTCCTGCCTCCACCATCTCAACTCATTCCAGAGACATTCCACTTCTTATATGTCTAAGTGCAATGTGGAATTGCAATCCATATACATATGTATGAGGAGGTAGGACATACAATGGACTGTAAAATGGAAGGTTTTGTGATATGTATAGGAGAAATATAAAGTTCTACATGTAGGTATTTTTTGTACCATATATCATAAGTAACAGGTTAAAATATTTTGTGCTTAGGAAATTTTTAGATAAAAAGCATGTATGGTATACTGGAACTGGTAGATTAAAACCAAAATATGGTTTGAAGATGCTCTTCTATAGGTGAACTTTCAACCCAGCATAAACATTAGATTAATATGCTAATGAAGACTTACTATTTTAGATGCATCTTTCATGCTCTTCCCAGGATCAGCCTGGTAACAAAAAAAAACTTTAATTTTTAGGATTATTCTTTTTGTTCCTATATAATAAGGCTTCTTGCTTTCTGAGTGTTTGATTTTCAGAAAAAAATGTGCATTTTAAATACTTTCTTTTTAAGGCTATGTAGTAAGCTGTTGTTCCACTGAGAGTTTTTTTTCTCACCACTGGTGTTCTGAAATAATGTATCCTTTAAATTTGATGGTAAAACTAAGAATTAAAAAACTAAACAAACAAAAAAGCTCAAAATGCCCAGAAATGAAAATTCTGTGTTTTGCTCTTGCAAAACAAAGAGTCTGAGAAAATACCAGTAAATGGAGACAATTATTTTACATCAAAACTTTTTTTTGTGCAGCTTTTTCATTCTGAGGTGTATAATACTACTGCCCATATTCATTCAGCTCTTTAAAATACCTCCAATTGCTGAATTGCATCACAACAACCATGAGTTAAGGCCTGGAAAACATGATTATTCTGTATCAATAACCTAACAGAACATTTATTTTTATTTGAAAACAAGGATTCACATTACATTTTTAAAAAGGACAGGAGGGTTTTTAAAAAAAATTCAGTGAACAGATGCTGCATTCTTGCCCTTTTACATCTGCTCATCATAGAGCACTGAACTTTTCCATGCAATAAATATTGGATTTTGACATAATTACCAAATAAGATTTGCTAAAATAGCTGTCATGCAAATTCAAGACTCTCCCGACTGGGTATAAGGTGCAGACCTACTTCAGATAATTCTAAGAATTTGACCAGCTACAAATATTGAGGCAGCTAAGTAGTTAACCGGCTCTGGGAGGGTGCTTGCTTAGGAAGAAGCAGCACACAAAAGGGTCATAGAGTTTCAACTAACAATAGTGTTAGTTGAAGGAATCAACTAACATTGATGAAAAACATCAGGAAGCACCAAAAAAGCAATATTTGGCACAGGCAGTAGTACAAGTGCTTAAATGATGCCTTTAGAATTATCTGTTTAATCCATCTGCTTTCCTATTTTGCATTGTTCACTTTTTCTTCCTTTAGTGCTCTGCAAATAAGTTTAATGTCATACAGCTCTCATCTTTAAACCAGCAGGACTGTTGCCCAAGTGCAACATCTAGATAAGTTGTCTACATTTAAGGTTAACCATTTGGGCAATTTTGAATGCTTGCACTGATGCGATTATCCTAATTACACCCTGAATTTACTATCAATTTCATTTTACTGTGCAACTTTGCCTTTCGGTAGAAATACATCCACTGTCAGTCTGTCAGTCAACCCCTACATGAAACAACCCCAAAAGACCAAATTAATGTGGTCTTCTTTTGGGGGAGGAGGGAGGGAGGGACAAGATGGGGCAGGGCGGGGGGGGGGGGGGGGTGTATAGGGGGAAGGAAAGGAGTCATACCCAATGGAGTACCTAGATACATCATGACCAGATCTTGATTTATTTATCCGTTCTCTCCTTACTCTTTGGTAGTCATAGTTACTAAGTACTGCTTCAGCAATACCTCACTGGTATCAGTAGGATTATAAACAGAGGAGCAATGGGAGATGAAGGCAAGGTTGGATACACTAACGCTGGATGGAGATATCTAAAAGCTCTTGTAGCAAATCCTAACTTACAGAGGCATCTTACATCTGGATAAGTAAGTCAGCCAGCAAGGAATGAAGATAAGCTTTAGATCTCATTTAGTAATACCACAAATGTAACAGAGTAGTATTGACAATTACAACAAGTAGGAACAAATGTGAAGTGAGGCTGACTGCCTGCAAATACATGATGAAGCCCCTGACTAGCTAGTGCTAGTTCTGCATAACACCTAAGAGATTATAAAACATGATATGTTTTGTAACATGAGAATGCAAAGAGGAAAAATACAGAAAAGAAGATCTTGACCTAATTTCATCAAGAACAGCACCATGAATAACATTCTACACTAGTATCTATGTCCAGTATTCTCTGACTAGGTTCTTTTAGATACTCCACACACGGAGAGTGCAATGTTCAGTATAAAAATTTACTTTGAAGATATTTGACGTTACATGGGATTTTTGATTTAGCAGAGCTTTTGTCACAGACCATCCTCTCCTTGCAGCCAGTTGAAATAAATCATAACTCCTGGAGTGTCCTAGCCATTTATGTAACTATTCACCTGCCCATTCCGCCTTCAAATTTTGTAATACATTTATTCTAGCCAAATGATCGGCTTTCTGATTCCACTTTGCCTCAAGTTTTTTAGGTTTTTAGTGAGCAGATACAGGTTCTGTGGATATGTTTTCAATTGAGCTCTGTCATAAATCTTTTTTTCCAGTGTGTTTTTCCCCCATACATCTATACCATGTACTTGCCAATTTTTTTTCACCCAGTTCCCTAACCATTGGGTGGCACCAGCCCATACAGTGTATGAGTCTGTTTAGACATATATGGCTACTTCCACTGCTCCGAGTTCTGCTAGCTGGGTCAAGCTGCCCATTTGCTCTGAGAAAGGTGTTTGGTCTCTACTGATAAAGTGGCTTTGTTTCTCCACTGTTTTCCTACACAGCAGGTGCTCCTGTCTGTAAACCAGACCCCTGCTCTGGTCTGATTATAATGTATCATCTATATATTGTGTAATAAAATGTATTGTAAAAGTGTTGCTTTAGGTGGGAGGTTGACTGATTCTAGTTCTTTAGCTAAAATAGCATGGGCAATGGTAGGACTATTTTAAAAGTCTGGGGAAGGCAGTTAAAGATGCATTGTATTCCACCCCAAGTACAGGCAAATTTTGGGCTGTCTTGCTCTTGTATTCGGATCATAAAGAACATGACACTTTCATCCACGGAAAAGGACATTCATTTATTTATGTTAACTATATCTACTATGCTAGGAACAGTTGCTGTTAAAGTGACAGATGCTTTATTTAAAGCTCTAGAGTCAACAGTCAGGTGCCATGCCCATCTGTTTCAATAGGCCAAACTAGGCTGTTACATGGTGATTTTTTTTTTTTCTATAATACCTTATTGCTCTAATTGTTTGACTAACTCTGTCACAGATTTTATACCAGGCACAGGTAACTTATACTGAAGAATGTTAACTGGTTAGGCAGAAGTGGGGCTATTTGTAGGAGATTCATAGGCTTAATCATATGGAGATTAGTTTTCCCTATGACTGGAGGACTATCAATTTCCCATTTACTCCCACTAGCTATCCAAGGCTCTCCTTTCAGAATATCCATCCCCAGACTATTCATTTTGCCCAATAACAATACGTGTCCTAAGGTACGTCCATTGGATAATACTAATTTAGCCCGTACAACAGGAGAGGTGTTAATTGCACCATTAGCGCCCATTACTGAAACTTCTTTCTTTAAAGGAGCTTTACCTTCACAGGTACACTGATCTGTCATTTAAACCTGCGCTCTTGTATCAGTCGAGAATGTTGTGGTACATTTATCATTTACAGCGACCAACATTTCCAGACTCTGGTTCCGTGTGACTGCCTTGGCCGAGCCGGCTCCGCTATTCATTTAGGCTGCTTTGTTCATTAAGCGGCTCTGACAGCTGTGCCGGGGTTTCCCTGCTAATTGTCTTAGCACTGCAGCTGGAAGACCATGCAGTTGTCGCCTCGTTAGCTCTTTATCTAAGCATTTTCACCAGACAGGACTAAGTTGCTCAGACATACCATCTGGAGAATTTTTGCCTTTAGTATTTCTTGTTTGGAATTGAGGGTGAGTGGTGGTGCTGGGTTTAACCGATTGTATGGTCCTAATCTTTACCTTAATCTTTACCCTTATCTTTCAGATAAGGGTAAAGCAGAGAGCATCTACTGCAAAACCCTTTACTACTGAGCATCTGCATTTATTCCTGTCATAGTAGAAAAAGCAAGTAGCTTTAGTGCTGCTGTTGCTCCTTTAACTACATGCCACCTTGAGTGGCATAGGATGGCCAAGGGTTAATATTCGGGGGTTGCCTGTTCTGATCTACAGGCTCTGGTCCATCCAGTATGTGCAAGATAGCAGATTTTAGCATGACAGTTTGTAAATCCTAAGTACTTTCCCACAACCACTCTTCCTATCCCTCTCACAGTGAGGGAGCTGCCTGACCCAGCACTCAGCGTAGCCTCACAGTAAGTCAGCTTGCTGCAGTATAGGGGTTTGTAGGAGAATCCCCTGTCCTAATACCAAGCTTTGAGCCTCACCTGTGATGAGGGTAACTTGATTTGCTCCTTTTCCCCATATATAGACCATCCATTTTAGCTTTTGTTAAAACCTTAGTTTGGAGATCAATTAACTCTAAGGAAGTAAAACCTCTTGCATTTGTCCAAGAGACCACTTCTGGTGTTTGCTTGATTTTTGTCATGGGAGTAACTACTTTCACATTTCCTTCTCCCACGTCATCTGAATCATCATCGTGAGAAAGATCTGGAGAATCGAGATCAAATCATATATCTCCTGACCATTCATCATTCTTAGTATACACTGCAGCCATTACTTTATCAGAGTCTATTCGAGTAGACCACAGTAAGTGATCCCTATGTATGTGAGTATTGGTTATGATATGGAATGTAATTTTGATTCTAAGAATCTATTCTGATTTTCTAGCTATGTACATCCTGTTTATACACAATGTTATCTTTCATAAGTGTTTCTTTCTTTCTAGCATGCTATTCTTACATAGCTCCTTTTCTGACTTTTCCAATACTGCTCACAAGGAACTTCCTAGCAATTAGCAAAAGCCTACTTTTCTCTTTCCTTTCTTCTATTTTTCAAATTCATTCCAGATATTACTGGGGGTAGTATAATATTGTTCTACCCATGAAAAATCCCAAATAGAATTTTTCCATCTGTCTTTTTCAAATTTATTGGCTAGTATTTTCCAGCCTTTGTTATTATTCTTAAGGGTTTCTACCCTCTTTAATGGCAGTGATCCCATCTGCAGCTGGTCTAATCACTAACCTTCCCACTCAGTGCAAGCTGCCTCTGCCAGGCTCTCATTTTGCGAGTGTAGCCTTAAATTAGAAATCCTAGTATTGCCAAAACGTTAGCAATATTATATAAATAGTGTCTATAATACTCTAACCATCACAATGCTGGGTGTCCCCAACTGCCAGGAAGGGAGAGGTGGGTTGAAGCCAGCTCAAGCCCGTTGCTCTCTCCAGAATTCCTTTGTTAGTTGTTCAGGTTTATACTCTGTGTTTGGCTCAGACACGCACACGCTTCCCTCCTATACTGGTCTGGCTAACTCAGGGAGACATTCACATTCTATCGATAAACTCGAGTAGAAATATTTACATCTGGTTCTACTAGTGACTATGGCTGTCTATCTGCAACAAAGGTCATCTCCAGCCCCTTTGTGTTGAGATGAAGTCAGTTCTCTGTGCAGCAGCAAGGATTAACGAGACAAACCCTACACTGTTCCTGAACTTCATGGGGCACCTCACCCTCTGAGCCATCTCCCATTGTAGGAGTTACTGGTCAGTCACAACTAGATCCGAAACTACCTTATAGGGACACAAAATCCCATCATATCTTATTTAATCATTGCTTTGATTTTTTTGTAGTAGATTTAGAGTTTGTTGACATATCTTATAATTGTCCATGATAATGCCACTAGGTGATATAATCAGTCTACTTACTTGTACTAGCTATTCACCTTCAGCAAGGGGAATCCCTTGCCCAGCTAGAGAACTAAAGACCAGTTGCTGAGTGGGCTGAAAGCATTCCCTGAGTCGTTTGACCCTATTTGTGGGTAGCAACAGTCCTCAGCTCACGTGCAAGAAAGCTACTACATCCTAAAAAGAAGAGGTCACATAGGAATGGGAAGAGAGCCAGGCAATTGATTGTATGGTAAATATGTGTTTGGAAATGTAAGTATTATTCTAATACTAACAGTTAAAAAAGAAATTCTTCTTACCGTGTTTTCTATGACAATTTCATATTTGAAACAAGCATCTCTTTTAACATGACTTGTGCGAGGTGGTTGCCACTGAATTTCACAACCATACGAAACTCCAGTACAGTTCACAGTGACATTTAAAGGAGGGGTGAGCTTTTCTGCAATAGGATAATTCGGAATACAATTGGATAAAAAACAGTTCTCTCCACTTTGGCTTGGTAAAATACAGGTGGCTGTTCAAGCAATTGGTCTAGAAAGGTGTGGTGCAGCTTTACCAGAATTATCAGATTCACCCCATATTTTGATTCTGATTTAATACTCCAATGAGAAATCTGGAGCGTCTGAAGCTACAGTAGGTAAAATAAAATTAAAAAAAACTTTAAAAAAATGTTTATTGGTTTTTGGCATTGTAATACGTGCAGAGGCTTTTGAGACTATGTTCATATTAAACAGAAACAATTTATTTCTGTATTTTTTACTAGCAACATGCTTTAATTGACAAGCATTGGGGGTTTTTGCTTACACTTTTAAAACACTTGGTACTTTTGTATTCTGTGCAGGAACAGAATTATGAGATAAAGGTATAAGCCCAACATCAAGATAGTCCCTCTGCAGACTTAGTGAATTAATCCAAAGTTGACATCTTTCTTTCAGAGAACCAATATTTCACTGAAATATTCACAATCTTTGATTTCACATTGTCTCCACATTCATTGTTTTCATTCACTCCTATAATTTTTTACACTTTTCAGACATCAAGGTTGAGAAAAAAAGAAAAATATGTGTTCTGATGATCAGTATGTTACAAATGTATGCTCTTTTTCTAGGGATGAATTCTTCATTCCCTTAGTATAAAACTGGAAATAAATTTTGAAAAAAAAAATCCTTACCAATTTTGTACAAAGCAATCTTCTTCTCAAAGGGCTTAATGGCTTGTCCACTGCTAGATGCATTTACCAGGAAATGAGCCATCTTATTTTTAATTGTCACATTTTGGAATCTACATCCTGTATGCCTTCCACAATTATCTTTGATGTAATTCTGGCATCCCATGAATTCTTCTCTCCTTTATATAACAAAGTGCTTCAGTTAAATATCGATAATGTGACATGTCAGATCAGAATTCCCTGGAATCAAGCAGATCTGCTTACCTTGAGCTCTTCCAGTACAGAAAATATTGGGTATCTCCTGGAGCAGTCCTGCCTACATGCCAAGTGCAATTCATGAAGGAAACATTATAAATCACACAGATGAAATTTTCAATAGCTGTCCCATTCATACCTGCAAAAGAATGTCACAGGTCCTCTCTGTGGAAAAGTGTGTAACTGCTCAAAGCTGGGAGATCACCATATGCACATTTAGCTGTTTCGGGCATGAGATTAGTAAATGTTTCAGATGCTGAAGATATGTCTAGGATTCAATCAGCTAGACTAAGGTTCTGGCACAATGATATAGTGAAGACTAATAACAAAGGTGTGATCTTTGGTCCTTTACTCACTCTATGTAAGACTCTATCTACAGTGAAATATAAATTCTACAACCATGAAGAAGGCAAGCTATCCCTCCTATGTTTGTGCTCTGAATTTTGGTTGATTTATAAGGGACAAGACATTTAAAATAAGCTGCCTACCACTTGCTTTTGTGTAACACACAGGTGATTACAGCCTAATCCTCAGACTGCTTCCTGGAGCTAGCTTCTGTAGAAGTGTCATGGTTTTGATGGGAGAATGGCAGACTTTTGTTTCTGATCTTGAACGTGAGACAGTTGCTAATCTGCTCGATATTGAGGCACTCTGGTTTCACACAAAGGCAGAATCATTGACAAAGAGATGTGTTTTGGATATGCGTAAATTGATCATCTAAACCTGAACCCACGACCCTAGGGTATCTACAAGTTATACCAGAGGTGATTTCCTAACATACCTTAGACGTGTTTTATGGCTGGAGATTTCCTTCCTTAAATTTCTCCCAATTTAAGTCTTTGTTTATACATACATACACACGTACATGCACATACACACACATATGTTTATATATGTATGTATATGTTAGACATCCATTTATTCAACCTTGTTTTCTTGTTAATTTGGGAAAATTTCACAGAACTGGCTTGGGAGTAATCAATAATGCATATTTAAAATAAGCTTTGGAATGATTATCTGACTAGGGTAACTTGTGTTGGGCAGCTATGGTCAACACAGCCAGGTTCTTTGCTAGCCAGAATAGTTCACCTGACCCCACCTCTCAGCCACTGCTAAGTTTACTAAATACCTAACATCAAGAATATTTTATGTGAGTATTTTCTGTACTGTATACTTCACCATTTCAGAGGTTATCATATTGCCCCAGGATGAGCAACAGGAGTGTTCAAAATGTGTATTTCATTCTATCTCTTTTCTGCTCTTGAACTGTAAAATGAGAAGAGATAGTTCTCCAGAAAAGGAGTAGGAGCTCGAATACACTCCTAATATGTATTTTTTTGCTTACTTTCAGGAAATTACTTTCGGCTTTGAAAGATTTTGCAGACTACTCCAAAGAAGGAAGTTTCTTTCATTTGAGTGTACTGAATGTGTAGACACATAAGAAAGATTGCTGGAACTGTTTCCAGGTGCAAAGCGTTCAACAGAGAGCCAGTGGACTCAAACTCCATCTCTCAGAATATCTTGTGGGAATCACTGTCTTCACATTTCTCACACTGGGAGTAATTGTGCATTGAGGAAATGTTAGTGGGGACATGATCTTCCAAATTTACAAAATTTACAAATTTACAAAAGGGAAACATAACTGGAAAGGAATTAGGGAAGTTCTCTTCCCAAGAAGAAATTGTTAGCTAAATGCATCCAAAAATCAAAAGATCTGAAGTAGGATCACACGAACTGTACAAACATATTACAGGGATGAGTTTTCTGAAGCCTCTAGAAATCCTGGAAATCAATTCTGATTTCAGATCAGGTCACAACCTGGTTTACATGTGGCCCAACAAGTCAATGTGGCTGAGGACATAGAAAACAGGATGAAAAGAACTCCAAAAATGGCACTAGGCTCAAGGAAAAGGCAAGTGAAGCTACACCCTCGGCATCTTTAGTGATGACCTCAGTTTTTTATACCGATGTCTGAAGGAAGCCTATAGACATATACTCAAATGATCTTGAAAAACACTAGCATGAGAACTGCAACCAGAGTTGCAGTTGTGCTTACAAAACAGCCAGTTATTGGCTTCAGAATGTCACATGCGTATCAAGATTAAGCGCATGCTGGGAAGCTCGTCCACGTACGTGTTAGTCACAGTATCCTCTTTGTAGACAGGACTTTCATTCCAGGCTTTGAGGAGGCTTATTTTTCATTTCTTCTTTATTTACCTTTTTTTGTGTGGGTATACTGAAGAAAATCTAGCAAAGCAGTAAGTAGCACTTCTGTGTTTTTAAAGTGCTATCTTTTATTGAGCCTACTGTATTCACCTACATTATTAGTGCTACAATTTAATTTTATTTTTAATATCACCTGGAACTAACTGAGTAGTTCTCATGAGAAGCTTCTTCCATAATCTCCCATTATTTCAATGAAAGACTGAAATTTTTCTTCTTCTAGTTTATGCTTGAGGACAAGCTATATTGTTCTAGTGACTTATTACTCCTAATTTTTCACTTTGTTTTCACGACTCCTGTTTAATAATCCAATCTTCATCACTTTTCTATCATTATTTCCTTAAACAAGAGGTAGGACCATACTGTCATGACCTTTTTTTTGTCAGCTACAATACAAAGAACAGCTTAGTTTCATTGTAGCGCACTTTTCCTTTGGAAGTGCCTCCTACATTATTTCGTAATGAAATGTATATACAAGTATACTAATATACTCACAAGCATACATTTTCCACATTTTAATAACTTTAGCTATATTTGAAATTTTTCTTGACATTCTTTATATCTTTTCATGAAAGAAGAATCTCACTGAGTGAGATTGATTGTAATTGCACCCCACCCTATAACAACCCAGTATTTTAAGCAATTGCCCAGGTTGCCTAGGGAAACCTAGGTTCATTTCTTTTTTCCCGAAGACAACTTAGATTGCCTCCATCTCTTTTGTGAATATTAGGAGCCACAGCTGCAGAAAAAATGTCAAAGAAAATAAAATTTGAATCTGCAACCTTGTGGTAGTCAGGATTATTGAGGAAGAACTGGATCTCATATCTGGGCTTTGAATACAAGAGAATTTTTACTCTTTATTCAATAACTCTTAAATAAAATATGCATAAACAGCTCTAGTCTCTTGGACTCAATGGACCAAATGATCTGGAAAGGATAATAAGAATATCTGTACCAGTAGAAGCAAATAAAAAGAAATTCAAATTACTTTAACCTAACTCTGAAGAAACCATCAGATTGTGGGATAGAGTTTTTCTTACCTAACCTTGCACAAGTGCTATATAGATGTGTCTACAGCTAAGTCACTAACACAATGTGCTTTTATAGTGACTGTAAAGAAACAGATATTTAAGGTACAATTTAGCCAGCCTAGCCTAGAATGAGGAGATGGATGAAGTGTTCATAAAGCTTATTTCCTGTGCCGCTGAAAAGATAGTTCAAGGTGACTACCACAGAGGCGTCAATCTACAGCAAAGTTATCTACTTTGGTCAGATGAATCCAATAGGATTCATTCCTTCCCCCCTCACATCATCTATAGTTCACACGTAAGTCACTGACATCTCAGTGTAGAGTTATGAAATATTAAACATAAATACCACCAATACCCTTTGCTCACTGAAAATTGCAAATTTATTTTTGAAAATGTCTTTTTTTATTCTTTCCTTTTTTCCTTCCTTCTTCATTTTCTTTTTAACCTCTGTTACTATCACATGTGACACAAGAGATGGTCATATTAGGTATTTAAAAATGTCATGTTGCAATGACTATTCATCCAGACTGATTGCAATGCTGATTAGACAATAATAAAATCTGGCTGATATAAATAACACATGACCATGCAGCTTTGGAGTACTCTTGATCCTCTTATAGCTTTTTAACCAATGGAAAGGAAGCTTTACTTCAACACTGCAATACAGGTTTTGACTTAACTAGATGAATACACAGAGGAAAAATGTTACTACTTGGATGAGGCACGTAAAACTGGAAATATTGCCACTCTTTTCATATTTCAGTATTTTTATGTAGTTATTTTCAGACTGTAGGCAAAATGAGTTAATATGCCATCAAAATTTTGCCTAAGATTCATCATAGATAAAAGCATGCACTTGTAGGTAGTGCCTGTCCATCTCAGAGTTATTTTAATAACAAAAACTAGCACAAATAATAAGATGCAGTATTTCTTTGCATAGTTTCTTTGGAGTAAAAAGTAATACAGCAATAAAACAGAGACAAAAATAAACATACCTCCTCCTTGAAAGCCCATTTCCCTGTGGCAGTCACAACAATGGGACACAGAAAGGTCTGAAGCCTTGAATTTGCCTTGCTATTTTTTTGTGTGCTTTGACAATGTACTTTCATTCTTTCAAACCACTCAGGCAACAGGATATAAAACCCCACCTACATCTTACTCATTTCCTTGTTCTGTACTTCTGTAACATAGTGAAGAAAAGCACAGTTACAACCATTGTTTTTCTAAGTAAGGATAAGGTGACATCCTCTTTATCACTTCACTCACATAACTCACTCATTCATGTCACTTGTGCTTTATAAAGGCTATTGTATAGGGCAAAACCTCAAATTAGGTGAACATACTATTGAGTCCAATTTCCGGCTCAGATATCTGTCAGGAATCACTGTTTCAAGCCCCTCCACTGTCTCTGTGGAAGAGTGGCAAATCAGTTCCGACCTGTCCTTCTGTTTGCCTCTATCTTGTATAGCTTGAGTCTGATCAGCCATCTTTTTTGTTGCTTTTCTGGCCAGAGGGGGAATTGAAGGTTTCTCAAAAAGTTGTTTCCTCTTCTTCAGGTCTCAATTCCTCAATTTTATTCATTGACCAACAACAGGGTACTACCTCCTTGTTGAGACATAATTTCAAGAGCTGCAGAAGCAAGACCTTGTGTTCTCTTTCTCACTTTCCATCACAGAAACTTTCATAAAAGCAGAGTGAGTTATGGTTTTGGAACAGATTTACATCAGTGAACCCAAAAGCTAGTTTTCAATATTATATATAAAACCTGCACTGTCAGATGACAATAATGCTGTGAAAGGCTGGAAGCTAAGCAATTGACCTTTAGATGTGTCAATGAGGTTCACAGAATGAAATAGGTCTTCTGTGGAAAGGATATAATTATTGTAATTAAAGACTGTATCACAATGAATATGTATACAGCCCTAAAAGAAATAGGGTTGTCTAAGTAAATATAAATAAGGCTGAATGATTGTCTTGTACTTCCACAAAATTATTTTTTATTCAAATTGGTATTTCTAAAGTATTGACAATTCTAATATGCAATCACATGGTACATGGACAGTTTCTTTTGTGATAAGGCAAACTACTTTAACTCTTAATTACAGCTGTAGATGTAACATTTTTAAAGGAAAATTTGTAAAATCTTTGTGATATGGCCATGTCTGCTCATGCATTTAATGCTGCTTCCCGTTGATAAAATCATTTGGGATGACATGAGAACATTTAAGTGTTCTTTGACAAAAAAGTGTGTAGTGAGTAAAGAGTAAGCTGTATTTTTCCTTCATTGTCAGAGTAATAAGGGGTTTATTCACCTTTGACCTCCTTGAAGTAATTCAGGTTTAGGTAGAAGTGAGGCAAAATTTGAGATGAATAGGTCATCTAATGGTTTCTGGCATTAAGATCTTATAAAAATATTAGTGGTTTGCAAGTTATCTGAGCAGTGGATCTAGTGAAACTGCACTGATCTTGTCTATCTGGAGCTGCTCATACTAAGATTTCAACTCTGTGAATGTAGGAGCTGCTCTTGCAGCATCTGCTGACCTCACGTGAAAGAGAAAGAAAAGAACAGAGAACACGAGGACCTCTTTAGTCCACCTCAACTACTTACCACTTCAAGCATGTCAGGTATGAAGAAAATAAGCCTCTTTTGAACCTCTAGGTTTGTGCCTCAGTTGCAATGCAAAGTACAAGTGGTAGGCATAGGTGTGAGTGAAACTGCAGCAGAAGTCTCATAAACTTGTAAGATTCCTTCTCATACGTCAGCAAAGGTCAGTAGCGCTTTCATACCTGTTCTGCATTTGCTTCACATCTCTGTTCTTCCTTGTTCAGGGGGAATTTTGAGTGTTAAACCTTAAACTCAAACCTGAGTTCCTTTAGGATGTGCAGTTGCAAGAAGACCAATAGGAAAACTGCGGAAGTCAAGGACAGAGCTTATTGCTGGGATACTGCATGGCCAGGGGCTCCTTGGGGCTGGGACAGTGTTGAGTGGGAGCTGCCAGTGAGGCCAGACTGGGCCTGGCCACCAGAGCCAGTCTCCCCATGCCCTGAGGGAGCAGGGCCCCAGGGACAGTCTGGGTAGCCCCATGTGGGGATGTCAGATCCAGCCCCTTGATGGAGCCTCTTGCTGTCCACGGCCGCTGGTGGGTTGGAGCCACAGCTGGGGCAGGGGTGGGCTGGGGCACAGACACTTAAATTCTTTATAGGAATTTAGAGATGGTCAAATAATAATCTTTTAGCATAAGATGATAATTTTTTTTTATTTTTTTGACTGAAAACAGATGTTTTTTTCATTATTTAGAAAAAAGGATTCAGAGAAGTAATATCACAGAATCACAGAATCGGTGATATAGATAATATAGAATATACCATTTGACCAAAATCAAACACAGTGTTTGGATTAGGCTTTATAATGTTTTTTGGGTGGGCTCTGAAATGAAAATGTCATTGAAAATTAAAATTTGTGTGACGTACAAAATAATAAAATATTTTGATTTTTAATTTCCTTCATTATTATTTATTTTTCATTTGTTTACTGGAAAAGATTTGTCAGATTTGACTAAAATTGATGAATGTGTTTAGTATGACGGTCTGCTCAGTTTAGGTCCTAAATTGCATTTGATACAAAATAAATTACTGGCCTGAACGTTTTCAGGGAGCTCTGTTTCAAAAGTTGTATGGCTATGGGAATACAACCCAAAGATCTTTTTGATATTGTTGTTTTCAGTTAATTATTTCTTCTGAACTAAGATTGCATCAAATTAGATTTTCACCATTTCTCCATTTGTTTTACAGTATATTAATGAAACCAATACAGAAAGGATAGAAAGCTATTGATATATCTTCATTTTTATGATCACATTTGGGAAAGAAATAAAATATCTAGAGAAAGGTAATCATCAAGTTCTGAAGTGTGATTTTACACCATTTGGCACAGGCAAAGCAAAAGCTAACTGGGGATCTTGTGACTAGCATGCATTTTCAGTATGGCCATTCATTACGTATGGTCTCATTACCTATGATATCTTGCAATGACTAGAGAAAGTCCAGTCAAACCACTCTTGCTTATGTAGTATCTATGGCAAAATGCTGAGTCAGCAGCAGACGAGCTGTAACACTTTGTAAGACAAGTGGTCTGGTAACAACCTAATATGCAAACTATTCATCCTCCTTCAATTTGAAAGATAAGGAAAAAGCCAGACATTGAGTGGCAATCTACTCCTGCTGCAAGGCAAAGCACTAGTTTCTCCTTTCTATTAGCATTCCTGCAGCCTGAGCACCTGTGTGTGAAGGGAATATGTTCACTGGTAAGTACCTGGAATGACTTCCCTCAGAACCTCTACACAGGTCTGCAGAACATCACTCTTTTTGTTGATGATGCAGCTACTACAGCTATATTTCATTTTGCATTTGTGCAATAAGCCTGGGAAAGGCTTGGAGTACACTTACCTGTGACTTCAGCCTTGAGCTGGTTGTGCCTGCCTGTTTGCTATAGGACCACAACAGCTGATGAAGTAATACACTGTGTGGGAGGGCAGTTACTAGTTACCTCTCATTTAAAAGAAAATATTCTGCTTTGCTTATTCCCTTCTTTCTAAAACGTACCTTCTAGAAAAGACTGTGCAAGTGACTTTTTACTGGAGGCTTGTGGGAACAGATGAAGTAACATGTACAGAATTAATGTGAAAATGTAAAAGTAGAAAGAATGCAATGATGAAATATAAGTGTTTCCCTTTGCTTTCAGAGGTTTGAAGAACTACAGAGCATTCTGTGGGCTAATTTCTGTGAGAGTTGGTATGAACTCCCCAAAAGAGACTGATATTTCATTTGAGCGTGCATTTGCCTTAAAGCAATAGGTTTCCTCCGAAAAACAAAAGCTATTTTGTCAGTGGTCAGAGTGACATGCGGAGGAAGGAGGTTTATGATTTAGTTTTTGTTTTTCTCTTATTAGTGGCTTCATGTTAGAACCAAAGATGATTATGTAACACATTTCACAAGATAAATGTGCCAAAAAAGGTAACGTGCTTTTAAAGAAAAAATATTTTTCTGAGGCTAGAAGAATGAATAAATTGGACTGATCGTGCTGAGGAAGCCAAGGGATGTCAGTAAAGAGACATAGGTTTGCTTATTCATCCAAAGGTGATGCTGCTGCTTGTTCCTTCAGCAAGAGGACTGCCTTCCCAAAGCAGTGATGGGCTGGAGCACACGCGTGCTAGTGACAAGGGTCTGAGAAGAGTTAAACTATGTAGCTACTTGCAGTTCTCACAAGAATACTCATATTAAGCATGCCCACAAGCAATTGCTACTGCCCTTGTGAAGTTCAGGCCTATAGGTTTACTCAGTATGGCTATTGTCTCAGTGAAAAAGGAAATGCAAGAGAAGAAAAATATAAATAGAACGGAGCAGCTCAGAACTGAATTGTTCTGGTTTTCTGGCCGTAGAGGGAATTGAGAGAGTCCTACTATGGTAGTCCTTTCGCTCTTGTGCCTGCCCAGCTTCTGTAATTCCTATAAGAGGAGCCTGCAACACTCAGAACAGTTCTTGGAATTGCAAAAGTTCCGGTGGGAGCTGGGCTATGACATAGCTATGTCACTGTTAGGAAACCGGGCTGGTATAAGAACTCTAATTTATTGCCATGTGAGTTTCCCTTAATTATGAAAAAAAGATTTTAAATTGGAAAGGTTAAAGCCTGCACTAAACAGTCATACGAAGTAAACAATGTGCTATCAATTTTAATATCAGCACTTTGATCAATAATTGGGAGGGAATGTATAACTGGATGGAAAGTCACAGAATGCACAAGATTACTTGTACAAAGGATTTGGAGTACTACAGCTGCATCCCAGTTGCTTTTCTTTTGCAGTCTCGTAATCAGTGCTTGACCTAACTACTAACCAGGCAACTTGAAGTTCCTCCTTAGTCGCTCTCTCGGTCTGAAGAATGATTTGGTTTGTTTGTGAAAAGGAGGGGAGTTGGATGCCAGGGTATTCTAAAAGCATCTTTTACTAGACCAGCATTGCCTACCACCGACTTTTGAAGTACATCTATATTCTTCTCAAAAAACTACTCTTTATCTGTGCAGGCTGTATATGAATAGCACTGAAACTTTAATTTAAAAGATAATAATTTGAATAGTTGCACTGAGACTTCTTCCTAGTTGGTGGCTAAGAAAAAATATTGCTGGTATGTTCAAGAAGAAATTGATGAACAAAGCAAAAACTGTCAATCAATTTTATTTTTGTTTCTTTGGGTTAATCTGTTTTAAATTTAACATCTTTTAACCTGAGATACCAGAACTAGGCATTAAGTGATATTGGAAATTTGGATATGACTTAGAACTTTACTGTTTATTTATGTATTTATTTTTAGTTTCTCAAATCAATATACACATCTGCACAGTAGAATTGTCCAAGTCACAGGCCATCTCCAGGTCCCACGAAGTTTTCTGTTCAGAACAATTACTGTTTTCACCTATTCACAAGAACCAGTAAAGCTCAAATGCAAAATTCACATCCTTCCAGAAAAAGGGGTTAAGAAACTATTAGTTGAGTTCAGCTCTAATCCGCAAATATTGCCAGGTCTCCCCAAATTACAAAGTTGGCTGATTTTGTTCAAAAACCTCCTTTTGCATCAATTTGTGACATGTAGTTAAAGCTGTTTGTTTCTAAAATGAATAAGATACTCTAAAAGTGTAGCAAGATACATTTAATTTTTTTACTCCTTTTGTACTTAATAAAAAAGGATAAGATTGTTATGGACTGCAGTTGATGATATGTTCACCTCACATGGCTAAGGGAGTGTAGAGATAACTTGTTATAAATTTTACCATAACAGCACTGACCTGTAGACAACTGATATATCTAGATATGGGGTCTATCAAACTACTTGGAAGCTGAAATATAACTAAGCTCCTCATCATATGGTGATTACTCGTTTATGAGGTTTGTTTCAACTTCTGTTTACCAGAAATAAACATTTTTTTCATCTTATTTCCTTTACTTTTGTGATTTAGAAGTTGATGCTTTCTTGTCTTTGATCCTAGGCTACCATCATGTGGCCACTCTGAGGATCTTCCCAAGCAATAGAAACCTTAAGGCTGATTATTCTGAACCAGGAATGCAGCAATATACTGCATGACTACGGGATAAAGTCCATATAGCGGCTTTCAGAGGGCTTAATTTTACTTCTTAATTGCAATAAATTGTTCCTTAGTCAGACACTCTGCCCTTTGGTTTGTATCTTTCTGCTTTAATTCTTCTCCCAAATACTGACAAAACATATCTTCTTTTCAGGAGGAAAAAGTGAAAAAAAATTCTGAAACTCGTGGGTTTGGGCCATTCAAGGCATTTAACTCGTTTTAAATATATTTACATTGTGCTAACACATATCTTTATTTGTACTGAGTACAGAGATCTCCAGGTGAAACACAAGTCTATAGTGGAACAGAACTTTGTATTAAATACTCTTGTGCTGGGCTAATTTTAATTTATGTAGTAATATAAATATAATACAAAAAAAGGGAACTACATCCTTAATATATTACTTACAGGACTGATTTTGATTCTCTTCTTCAAGCAATATCCTATACTGAAGTCTATCAAAACCTGAAATCTAAATCCAGTCTCCATGCAGCCAAATTATCTATTTATTGTGATGTTAACGTGTTACTTTACCTTCCCCCAAACCCATTTATACCATTTTTTTAAAAAATGCAGAAAACTGAACATATTTTGAATATTTTTAGCTACAAACATGATTTTTCTTTTTTTTAAAAAACTAAAACTCCAGTATGTTAGCATAACTTATATGCCAACAAGGAGCAGATCAAAGTTGCAAGCTTATTCACGAAACTAAACTATTGCTTTGTTTATAGTCTGTTTTATGCATCGTTGCTTGCACATAGTGAAGGTTAAAGAAGACATGATGGATGGGATTTATCTCTGAAGTGCAGATTATAACTGCACATTGTAGTCATGTAAACTTCAGTTAGTCATTCTAGGTTCACTTAAGACTCAGTGAAGAGAAATGGATGGTTTCTAGGTAAAAATGAATGGAATGAGGGAAAGATTGTCTTGCCAGAGTGTATTTCTTTTCATTGACGATAAAGGTAGCTGAATGTAACTAATACAGACACAAATATCTACACCAAACAGACTTTTTTTCATAGAATCATAGAATCACAGAATCAGTAAGGTTGGAAGGGACCTTTGGAGATCATCTAGTCCAGCCCCTCTATTCAAGCAGGCTCACCTAGAGCATGGTAGACAGGATCACATCCAGGCAGGCCTTGAAGATCTCCAGAGAAGGAGACTCCACAGCCTCTCTGGGCAACCTGTTCCAGTGCTCTGTCGCTCTCACAGGGAAGAAATTCCCCCTCACCTTCAGGCGGAACTTCCTGTGCTTCAATTTCTGCCCATTGCCTCTTGTCCTGTCACATGGGACAACTGAAAAGAGTTTGTGCCCGTCCCCTTGACACCCTCCCTTCAGGTAGTTGTACACATTGATCAGATCCCCCCTCAGTCTTCTCTTCCCCAGGCTGAAGAGGCCCAGCTCTCACAGCCGTTTCAAAATTTCTTTGCCTCTTACATCACAGTGATAATCATATGATGATTACTAGAAAGTTGATATGCATCAGTCTGAAACCACAGTGATATAGTGGTGATGTAAGCACTTCCATTTCTTTCCCTTGTACTCACTATTTTACTCCGACTCGGAGAATTTTGCACATTAGTCAGGTTCTTCAGTCATTTCTGGTTTTGGCTATGCTGAGGAGAATTACCACATGAAAAAAAAATGTTAAGGAAGTAAATTGGTGATGTTCTTCCTCTGCTTTTCTGTATTTTAGTTAATTCAGCTAATTGTGTTTTTAATGCTTACTGTCTAGTAAGTCTTTTCATTAGAGCATTAGGCTGATCTAACAGGATATGATAAATGCTAATTTTCCACTAAGCAGAGTGGCTGACCTTTATTTGGAAAGCAAGCAACTATGCAGCAGTTTCTCCTGCCTGGGTTGCTTGCAGCTATTGGTAACTCTAGGTATAACAAGGTAAGATATGTATGCCAGCCTTGAATGCCATCTGCTTCTGTAGTACTAAATGGCCTAAATAAGTTAAAATTCACATTTTGGTGCAACACACATTAAAATAAGATTACGGTGCTTTGCTTTTTCATATTGAAATTAGCAGAACAGTTAATTAAAATTTATTTAGAGCTGATCTATTCAGCACGTGTTCTGAGAACACCTGTCTGAAACAAGTTCTCAGAGGCTTCATGTGTGGATGTTCTTCCTCATGAGAATAAAAGTTACATGTCAGTGTATGCAGGCATGTTTCTGGTTCCTTAGTTTAAATATTAAGTTTATCAGAAATAATGACCTAGTTGATACAGATTACTAGCAAGTTCAGGAGAAGCTGGAGTGTTGCAAAGCCTTCATGTAATGCACCCAAAAGAGGCTTTCGTTCATGTACGGGGCTATATTCCCAAAGCTTATCAAGAGGTTACTTATTTTTGGAAAGGTCATTCCAAATCCCATAGAAATAGGTGCAATTCTTCTAATGTTAACCATCTAAAAATTATACGCAAGTATGAAACAGAGTCTCAGCCAAGTGGCCTTTTAGGCCAAAGAAGCATCTCCAGAAGATAATTAATTTGGTCTGCCTTATAAACCCTAGAATAAGCATCTAGTTCATGATATGTTAATGTCTCTTCATTTCTTATGAGGAAAAGCTGGGGTGATGAGCTCAGATTTAGCAGTCTTAAATAGCTATCTAAGTAAGGGCAGATGAATCTCATCCTTCTCATGCAGAGAGTGCACAGTGCCACAAATATCAGTTGGGTTGATGGAGGTACTCGTAGTTTCAGATGGCATATCTCACTCTGTAGTTACATGAGACTGGAAGGATTCTCTTTCCGATAAGGTTACCTGCTACAAATATTACCTAGCTCTACCATGTTTGCACAGATTTTACTCCATCTTCCTCTTAGGTCTTTCCAGATATTGGAACATTTGTGATTCTTCAGAAATAAAGCTTTGTTAAGCTAAGGAATGATTATGTAAAGGGAAGAAAAACATTTAGTCACACACACTTTTCAGATAAAGCAAAATGGAAGTGGCTAAATTAATACGATGCAGCCTAACCCAGGGAATAATTTCACAAAATAAGTACAATCCTAACTCAGTCAGTAAAGTTTTAATCCTCCTGTGTCAAGACAGCTGGTGATACTCGTATGGTCTAGTGCACAAGGCAGGGTAGGAAAAGGAAATAGTATCTGTGACTGATAAAGGATCCAAATGATTTACTAGCTAGATGATCTAGTTACATACAGAGTGTTGAGTAAGCTGATCTGTAGGAAAAGGGAAAAGCAACAAGTGCAGGAGAGGATTTGGAAACATTAGGCACACAGCGGAAACTGCAGCCCTGAGAAATCACCTTAGAACAATAAGTATTTGGCATGTCATGCTGGGACTCCCCAGCATGCCAAATGGGGAATTATCTAAAGCTGGCAGTAAGAAATAGCACAGTAAAAGGCTATAGCCTTTCATTCTCTCCATTGGAAAAAATGTGTATCCCTTTTGTGGGACTGAAGGAGTGAATTGTGCATGGATTGCAACAGCTATGAACATCTGTCAACGGCAGGTCCTTAGCACCATTCCTTTTTTAAAGTTCAGGCAGGCATCATTCATTACTCTCAAGTTCCTCCCAGAGGTGGAAACCCTCTCACCCTTCTCTGTCCAGGAAATCAGAACTGTACTAGAGCAGTCCATCTCCACCCGAGGATTTTTTTCCCAGCTTCACCCCTCACCCACTTTTGTTTTCTACCGTGTAATCTCCTTCCAAAATCTTAATGTTTAGCCTGAGAAATTAAGTGTCTTCCATATAGCCATTGCAAAAAATATTGAACTTTTCTTTGAAATTTCATTCAAGGCAAATGTGTAGATTTCAGATGGTTCTTACAAAACATTCTAATATTCATAATCCGTATTTGTTCATTGTCTAGCATTTTATAATTTTATCATAAATATTTCCTGATGCTTTTACATGTGAAAAATAACAGTGCCTTTAGATAGCTCAGTGTTTTTGAGTAAGAAAAGACTTGCTTCTAAGAGTCCCTGGAACAGCTCTTCCAAGCATAGCTATTGCAATGCTTCAGAAGTGTCATGTCTCACAGATGTAGCTTGCTGTGAGTCAGTGCAATTTCTTGCTCAATGTATATAAACTAAATACGAGACTGAAAAGCGACAAAAACTTAGAGGAAGACTTTTTTTTTGATGATCTCTAGAGTAGTAATAAGGAGCTAAGAATCTCAACAAGCAAGTTAGAGTGCTGAGCAGAGCATCTAGAAATCTATCTTTCTCTGATTAGAATGAATTTTTGCAAATCTGCCTAAGTGAAATGGCCAGTGCCAATATTTTTGTCTGACCGATTGTAAAGAGGTTGACGTATTTTGGAAATTGTATTGTCTGTTTCAGAAACAAATCTTTCATTTACTTGTGCGGGGCAGACAAACAGCTAGAGGTTTTCCCTCTGCCTGTCTCTGTGGTGAATTTTATGTCACCAGTCTGCTTGATGACAAGTCAGTTTTCTTTCTACTGAGTTGTAAGTGTCGTTCTTCATTTCTGGGATCTTAGATAACTAGAGTTTGGTAGAGAAGGAATGTCAGAAGGATGAGAAACTTCCTCCAGAAATGACAGAGAGAAAGTGGATAGAATTTTTCCCCTCTGGAACTGGCTATGTGAGGTCCCTTACACTAGGATGACAGCATGCCTGTCTTCACTGACAATGTCATCTGTACACATCGTCCTTCTCGACTGGGTAAAGAGCACCCTGTGGTAATAATAGAAAACAACTTATCAAATACAGATTTATAAGATGAGAGACCCAAATAGAGGATTTAGAAAGGCACTTTACAAAATCTTCAATAATCTAGGTAGGAAGCAGTCTTTTAATAACCATTTGCAAAATAATAGAAGCATTGCCAGAGCCAGTCCTAGGTCTTAATGGTGGAAGAATGAAAATTAAGACTTGCAATTTAAAAATGTTATAAGGAGAAAGATTTTTTATGAGCACTTAAAACATTTTCTGCGTACTGGCTGGTAAAGAAAATAAAACGAAGCTGTACTGAAGGACATTCTTAAATGGACTATATAAATGAGGTATGGAGAAAAATGAATAGTGTTCTGTTAAAGGAATGGGATGAAAAGAATAGTCTTTTTCAGAGTCTGTTGCTTTTTTCAATCTGACCATTTTTAAAGTTTTTAACCAAACAGGGGGCACAGAAATGGCATCAATAACACTTAATTTTAGGGGGCTGAAAGGTGGATGTCGACATCTGAGTTTAGTCACAGAATCACAGAACAGCTGGGGTTGGGAAGGACCTCTGGAGATCACCTGGGCCAATGCCCCTATTCAAACAGGGTCACCTAGAGCACACTGCCCAGGACCATGTCCAACTGAGTTTTCAACTCTCTGGGTCTCCTGATTCAATTGTAGTTAAGAGAGATCTAGTCAACATAGTTTAAAGTATGATTCTTCTGTCTGACTGTGTCTACTTTAAGGTGAGATGAGGTGGTCTCTTGCTCTCTCTCTCTCTGTAGTTTACTCCATACTTTAGCTCCATCACCATTAACCAAAATGGCAGCCTGAACAGGTAGCTCATTGTAGATTTCAGTTTTTAGATGTCTGAATCCGTAGCTGAATTCTAATCCTAGACTGTCCAGTCCCCAAACTGAGGGTTGATCCCATCCCTGAACTTGTGATATATAGGGCAAAAATGAACATGGATCATAAGGCCTTCTTCACTTGCTTCCACCCAGCACTGTCTGCTCATTTGTTCTACATGTTCATGTGCTACACAGACAAGATAGCCAAAGTCTTCTGGAAATGGAATATATGTCTAACAAGAAGATACACTATACACTGTGTGGAGGAAGGACTGTGAGGGTTAGCAGCTCGCTTTTGTCCTGTTAACTGGGAAAATACAGAATTAAAGGAGGAATCATCAAAGTCTCTGTCTCCTTGAGGTATAAAATGATATGCATGGATCTGTAGTAGTTCCAATGCAGTAACAGACACATTTACACACCTGTGACCATGCATGGTGTTTGCTGCATGACAGCCATAAATGATATAAACCGATTTTAAGATCTAAGTGTAAATTGAGGGTTACATTATATGGCTTGTTAATGTTTCATTTGATTTCATAAGTTTATAGCTGACAAGTGTATATATTGCATTTTCTGTTGTCAGTTATTGAACTTCTGATCAGGAATGTTTGCATAAATTAATAATCAGATGCCAACATATATGTAAGTTAATCAGCTCTTAAACATCTAGGAATTTTCTCTGTTAAGCTATGTTTTACCAGTTTCTTTGAAAGAAAGATAATAGCTATGGAATATAGCTTATCTTTTCTAATACTTTTTACCTAATACCTAATATCTTTTCTATTTTTCCTAGAAATATCCAGGATGTATGACTTTATTGTTTCTTCACTGACAGGTGAGTCATCTATTTAAAGCCTTAGTTTCTTAGGTTGTTTGTCATTACATTTATTATGATTCATCACCAACTTGACGATCACCACTCCAGAGGAACTATATAGGGAGTTGTCAGCTCTTGATTATTGTTCTGAATTTTGCTGTGTAGTTCACAAAGTTTAACATGGAAATGTTCTAATAATAGTAACAATTCCGAGCTATTGCAGCTACTTCTGGTTTCCTGGAAGACTTGTATAATCTCTCTGCGCCTCAGTTCTTCATTCAGAAAAAAATTAAGGTCTGTTTTTTCCTATATTTCCCTCCTCTTTATTTCCTTCATTAAAAGTAGTCTGTAGTACATGTTAAATGGGTCTATTTAGTACAATACATTTGCAATGACAATATCATTGGCACTACCTTTATTTCAAACTTTTCACTGATTTCTCCTGAGCTGAGCACAAGCACATATATATAATATTGGATTCCTTTAAAGGATGCATTCCCATCTCCCAATGCTGATTTGCATCCCAGTGCAAAATCAGCTTACTCCACTGTGCCCCAAACCATCTCTTTCTCTCTAATAAATCTTTACTTGTAGGGTTGGGCTGTAATTGATGTTGACCTTTACAGATGTAGAAAAACAGAGAAACTAAAACAGAGGCATTGCCACAAAGGACGTTGCCTTCAGAGTCTGAAGTCTGCTCTCACAGAAGTCAACAGAGGCCTATTTGCTGTAGCTGATAGTTTGGGGAAAACAAATAGACATCTCCAAAAAATGACTTTCTCAGACAAGCCTTGTTTCAGTATATGTACATGTGCATCTATTTATTTTGAAAAAAATTCCAAAAGTAATCCACAACAAAAGAAACATTACATGTTGAGACATGAGATTCAGAGCAGGAAGACTTCCCTTCTATTAACAAGCACATATCACTTTCAGGATACTCCCTTTACCTTACTGATACCCTTTGAGCCTGGCTCACTACCCCTTTGCAGTGAAACCTTCCATTTGTGGTGATCCAAATCTTTGAAACTTTGCTTTCACTTCAGTGTAAAGCGAAAGCTGTGATTTTCTCCTCTTTCTCTAGTGACATGAACAGAGGTGGAACTAAAGGGCACTCAAAATGCCCCAGCACATGATTACAGACAGTAATTGTGCTGAGACAGTAAAAAGAAAATTCTAGGGAACTAAGATAAGGGAAAAAACCATGTCCTTTAGCCAGATGTCAGATGCATGAGAGTTTGCTGGAATTACCTCAACCTATGGTTTAGATGCCTGCCAAAGAAATGATTGCTAAGTACTGAATTTTGCTCAGTGTGCTAGCTTTATGGATAATTAGCAGCCATTCCTTTTTATAGGCAACTGAAACAGGGGTAATGTCCTGCTCAGCCTGTTGTCTTTGTGCATATTTTTAATTATATGAAATGTCATTTCATGAAATTGCCAAGTGAAAGGCTACAGATCACCCCAAATCTGTATGTGGTCTTAATATAGGACTTTGATGAACTGAAACTATTATTAATTTCAGTATAAGAGTCTATTAAAGATAGAAAAAATGTTGAATTCCTATCATTCTCACTTTTCTGAACAAGTTATTGTGTGAATAGTTTAAAAAAAATTCCCCCAGAAGTATCTGATTCTGAAATTCTTTCTTTTCGTCTTTATTTATAGCTACTTTAAAATATAGGAAAACTCCAGAAAACATACCACTATGTAATGAATGGGGTTTCCCTGAAGTCAGCAATTGTAGTATTTTATTAATGTAAATAAACAGGAGGAAAAGTGCTCCTTTCAATCACCGACTCAATATATAAACCGGACTTAAACTCAGCTAAATTTAAATGTGTTGCTAAAAAAGCAGAAGAGACAAAAGTAGAGTGATTTTATACATCTAATTAATAAAGCACTAAGTGTGTCATTAAGTTTGCTACTATTGCCATTGGATTTGAGATTCTAAGCCATATTCTTCTTTGCTAAATGTATGTGGCAGCATACTTCTAAATTTAGTGGAAGTTCTCAAGAATCATCTGCTTTTTTCTAGTCTGTTGTTAGAAAGATACAGGGTTTTTTACACACACTCATCTTGAGCCCATGTCTGATGAACTGCAAAACAGAGCACTAACTGGATTTAGAGGCAAAGGTTTTAATTTCAGCTTTACATTGTAAAATTGCATTATTTAACATAACAATAAAAATAATACACGGACCTAAACACATTTTTCTAATACAAGACCATGATTAACTTATGGAATCTATATAGGGCAAAGCTGATTAGAAAACAGTCACAGTATTCACAGCAAAAAACAACATATTGTTAAAAGAGTCGCATGTTGTATACTTAAGGTGAAAAATCTTGTTAGTAAGGCTATAATAATAAGAATATGAAATACTCCACTGGGATTTTGTATGACATCTATTTTTTTTCCCTTATACGTTTTTTAACATACACACTGAAAGAAGAAAAAACTTTCTATGTTTAACCATAGCAACCTCTGATTGGCACTGAGATGAAGATTTTTAGGCTTCTGCCGTTTCAGCTAATAAGCCATAAGTAGGAGAAAATCATTCTCCTTCTTCTGAATCTGCTATAAAAGGGAGAGGGAGGATATGGGATCTTTCCTTTGAGCTTCCCTGCTGCATACCCAGTACCTAAAGATGGGGAAAAACAAAGCAGAAGAATTGTTTTCTGTGCTCCAAGAGGGGAGCACAGTCAGCTACTGCTACGTGCGGCTAGCGCATGACAAAAAGTATTGCATGGTCTCTTTGGCTCTTCGTACCAGCGTATGTGAAATGAGACTTTTAGAGGCGGATACTTCTTCCAAATTTGAGAAATTTTTAAAAGGCAGTAAAAAACATTTTCATGACACCATAGGCTCATTTCAAATTTTTGCACCAAAACCTGAATGGCTTCAGAATGGCCTCAATGAATAAACTTTTCAGCATTAACAAAGAAACATAGCGTTTCCCAACCACATTCCCAGAAAAAAATGAACAATGTTTATCCATAAATTTTGCCTCAAAATTCAGCTTAAAGTGTAAAGCTTGAATGCAAAATATCAGCTTTTATCAATAAAATCATAAGTTGATACCAAACACGCTTATTATCACAGTAGCCAAAACTCCTGACTTCCGCTCGTAACACTTCAGTATGGCTTGTAATTCCATATTCAATAAATACCACCCTATTTACAAATAAAGAAGAGGAAAGTAGGAGAAATCCAGAAGCTAAGCCTGGCAAAGCTTCTGATGTGACAAATAAAACAGAAAGCAATACCTGCTCAAAACTTAAGACTTGTTTGTTCTTTTTCCTCCATCAGTTCTGTGATTTTTGGTTATCTGTTTATATTTTTGTTTGGCGCATAGTAAAAGAGGTATATTAGCCACCAGTAGAACAACAGTAAGTTCGGGATGATCTTTGGGATGCACACTTTAATTTCATAGTCACCGTTTCCACTACATGACTTGATTTCATCCAGAATCTTAGAAAAGCTCATCACAATGTGCAAAGGATTTTAAAATCTTTCTCCTCAACGTGAAAAGAAAAAAATGGTAACACCTCTAACCACTGAGTTAGTCATCAAAAGCTGAGCCTCTTTCAAAGTATTTAAAAGAATTTAGCTGAGGTTTCACTTAATGCACTGAGAAAAGGGAAGTCTCTTGAATCAATCTTTCACAACAGTCTGCAGTCAAGATACTCTCAGGTTTTGAACTCTCCTGCTTCTCAGGCCAAATGATACATAGGTATCCAGGATTTAACATGCATTAAAAAGAAAGGTAAGTTTTGAAAAATGAAGGTAAATAGTACTGCTATTTTAATCTTAATCTACCCCCAGCTTAAAAATATATTTGACTTACATTGTTTATTTCATTAGTCCTTAATAACAATATTGTGTAGTGTCACATATCGGAGCTTTGAAAAATACGAAACCACAGCTTTAAATGAGGTATAAGTTTTAAGGATATCTTAATTAGACAGATCCTGCCAGTGATACCCTTGAGATAAGATTGCTTTGTAAATTGCACTAGAGTCAAGAATAGAAGGCTTAGCAGTTTAATGATAGGGTTTACTCTCTAAATCAGGCACAATATATTTTCCAAGAGAGTTTGAAGTAGTTATTTTAGACTTTACTATTTGTTTCCAAGCAAATTTTAAAAGGCGCTGTTTCTTAAAATGTTACCTTTATTTCCTAATATGTTTAGGGATAGTCAAATAATCAGCCTCACAAATTTCTAAACAATGTATTTCTTCAGACACTGAGCCAGTGCACACACCTATACTTCAAGAAACTCTCAGGTCTCTTGAATTTTTAAAGTTAAACAGTTCATTTTCCCATACTCGCAGTAACTTCTATAAGTTTTGCAAAGATTGATTTTGCTACTTTCTTTTTCTTACCCTGAATTTCAACTTCCCTGATACACCAGGTAGATTTTACACAGAACCTTATAATCTCTATAGCTGTTCTGCGGTATGTCTTGGCAGCTCCATGGCCAGCACTGGTAATGTATAATACTTTTATGTTCTACACATTTCTACCTCTCCTTATGTAATTCCAAGCAACCCACTATTGTAAAACAAAGACACTGTTGGGCTGCAACCAATAGGTATTGGCTGTAGCTGAAGTTCACTGATGAAAGCAAGGGGATTATTGAAAGACAGAAGATTGTAAAGTATAAACAAAGTACTATTTTTATTTTTAGAAATACTTTTATACTGAAAATGAAAGTATTTTTTGACATTTCACTATTTAGAAAGCAACCACGTTTCTTTTTCTAGGTGAGTTTTTTAAAAAAATTACTACATATCTATCCCATTAAACAAACTGTAGTGTCTGTAAGTATATTTGTCTAGAGGGCACTTCTTCAGAGATTGAAGGACTAGAGGACCTTCTTCCCTGCAAAAATGTTAGGCAATTAATTTTATTTTGGATTTCACAGACTTTCTACACTATATGCTAACACAAAATCTTTTATACCTAAAACTGCATTAGATACATACTGTCCCGTCTGTATACCTTTGATAACAAATGTTCTGTAATTTGTGCTCATCCATATTGGCATAAAAGGAAATATACGTTCTTTGGCAAGTCATGAATCAAAACTCTTTCATTTTTTGATGTCTCTCCATTCCCTCCTCATTGTCTTGAGTATTCTTACATTGCACTGTTTTTGCTTTGCTATGTTCTGTGGACCAATTAATTGTGTGTAAACATAAGAAATTCCCCATGGGGTCAGTCCAGCGGTGCGTCTTGTACTTTATCTGCAGCAATGACAATAAGAGGTGCTACTTAGATATAATTCTCTGGTCTAGCTGCCTCCCACAATTTATTCTCTTCATGTTTCCCAGCATCCGCATGTTAGATCCACCTCTAATACCTTTTACTACCTGTTTATAGACCTGCTGTCCATGAATTGGACAATCCCAACAGCCTAATCACATTCTAAGCCTGCTGATATTATCTGTCTTCCTGCCTGTGGGAGCAAGATACAGGAGATCATTACCAACTGAGCAGAGAAAAGCTGTTCCTGGGAACAGCGCTGACCTCCTGAACTGCTTTTCTTTGGCTCAAGTTGGTTGTTTTTTCTTTCATAAGTTTATACAGACTTACTTTTCAAACTTTCCCTCTCTGCCAGGGTGAGAGTAAGAGTGGGTAAGTAGAACATGAGAACATCTGATGCATTAAGGTTAGCAGATCACGGACGTTTTCAGTTCGACCGAAGTCGTAAGTAACAGGGAAGGTGATAGAGAAGACAGGCAGAGACACAAACCTGACAGACAAAAGGTAATGGAGACAATGACAAAGACCCCAAGTGTCCAGCCACTGCCTGATGGGCCACTAGGACACTATCAGCATAGCTTTGGAAAGGGCTGACTTGGACTTTGTAACTGAGTCCTCTGTAGGCGGTGGCCTTCATGAAATCTCTTAACGCTGAATTTCCTCTCCATACAAATGTAGTCAGTTATATCGCCTCACAGATGATTTCTATTTTTGTCTCTAGTACTGAAATGCCCAGTTTGCTACTTTAAGATTTATTTTGTTCCTTTTCCTGTTTCAAGTCCCTTTTTGTCTTGGTTTTCCACAAATGTAGTTATGTTACTAACAGACATGAGTATGTTATATTTAACTTGCTTAGTTTTACTCTTCCCTCCATCATTTTCCCCTTTTTCGTAATTTAAATAAGGTACCTACATGTTCCTAGGGCTATTTTTGAGTGCCTCATCTCATGGAAATGAATGAGTCTTCTACAGCCAATACACTTTGAATTATAAACCCTTAAAAGATGCTTGTTTTCATTTTATCTTTTCCCTGGTTTTCACTCTAGCCAAACAGAACCATTTCAGGAGCATCATTAGTGAGAAATGAGGGTAAGCACAGATCACCGATCCCATCTGAGCAATTAGCATTTACTCCTTTCCATGGCACATCAAGCAGGCGAATTTTCTCATGTCTTTGCTATCTGCAGGGCTGAATGTTGTTGTACTAGGCTCGGCTGTGGCAGTAGCAGCACCTGGAGCATACGTCTTCCTGGTACCTGATGTGCCACATATACCGCAGGTGCTGCTACTGCCACAGCTGAGCCCAGCACAAGAGTGAATGATGGGGAGAATCTCTGCCTGAAAGCATTTTGTTATGTCTTTTCATAGCACTTTTGAAACAGCAGCATGAGAACTCTACAATTCATTATACGATCTACTGTTCACTGCATTGTACCAAAATAGAATTACATATGTGTATGCATATATATTTATACATATATAATGCGTATATACACATATATGCACATGCGTGTGCGCCCACCCTCCCACCCACGCATATATATATATGTATATGGATATACATATATATATATGTTTTCCAGGTAACCTCACTGTAAATTCTGGATATGCAGAACACTCTTCCCACTTTATGATCTGTGCCTCTGGTTAGTTAATGATGTACTATGAACATTTTGACAGACAATAGTTCCAGGGGTCCTTTTGTTGAGCCCTGGACAACATACTTGGAATGCATGTAGGGATCTGGTACTGAAAATATCCAGAGCCAAGATAAATCACTTAGTTTGTGAGTAAGAGAACCATATCACAGAGCTGTATTCATTCTATAGAGAACAGTGTCAGAAGTTGTCTCACATCAAGAGATCTGCCTCTGAATAAATAATCAGCCATCAGAGGATCACAAATATATATGTCTTTCTAAAATCAGCTTTAGCCAATATATGTAATCTGTTTGCTCAGTGTATCCCCAAATTAGCAAACACCTGATATACTGATGCTGATTTCAACTTTTGCAAATAGCAGGATTCATCTCTATTCTCTTCATATATTTGCAGTTCATATCCTCCTAAACTAGATATCCAAAATGGGTAACACTGCTCACAACCTAGAAGTGCCTGTTGCTCTGACTATCAATACAGGCCAGATAACTCTTACAGATACAGATACTATTTGTATAGTTGTCCAAAGTTACGTCAAATATTCCCATCCAAATTGTTTTCAGTACCAATAGTGTAATTTCTGTGGTCTTATTTCATTATCGGAGGAGTACTGTCATTTGAGACCAGCTTAGCTGGGGATACATTCTCTTTGGCACTAGCACATAGTCATAGACTTGGTTTAAATACAAACATCCTGGCGATGGAAGGTACTGATGAGCAAGGCCCATTAAACGTATATTATTTCATATTTGCTTCTTATATGTGACATCACTTAAGCAGCTAAGTGACTGTTTCATATTATTTCACAGATGAAAAATGAACACATCATGTCCTAAATGCTTTCTCAGCTAAATTTGGAACTAAAGAGTGTCAGTTTCTGCAGGCCTGAAGTGCAAAGCATTTGCTATGGCACATGTTACAGTTCCTGTCATGCTGATACTAAGCCTTTTCCAGTGTAAGATGCTGCTTTCCACTAGCCTGACAAGCAGACAACCAAATGTAGTGGGTAAGTAAAATATTAAGCTAGAATTTGTCCTACACTAGCTATCTCACATGTGTTATCAAGGCTTGTTTTTAGGACTTTAAGCTTGTTTTTACTGCCAGTGGAGAGACACAAAGATTTGTGCTAGGAGAGGTGTCCAAGATAGGAGGAAGTGAATCACTTAATATTTGGGGAGTTACAGACAGGTAACGTGAATGTCAGTGCTAAAGGCAGACATTGAATAGAGCTCAGCAACCACCTACTCTATGCAAGAACAGACATCTTTGGTGTACAGGCATTACTGAGAAGCAACTCCACAACTCAATATGCGATGTGGATTCTGTCTACCTCTGTGTAATGTCATTGTATTTGCAGATGCACTTTGGCTACATAATGATCTACGCATTGCTAAACATGAGTCTAGAATTATTCTGTTTTGGAACAATAATCTGACAGAAGAAGAAACAGATATATACAATGTGAAGTATATTTTGAGTTATAAATTCTTCAATTCTGCTCATGAAAAGAAAGTAAGTTGTTCAATGGTTACACATAGCTTAAAATGAAATAATATAATAATATAATATTACTTCATTTGACAGATTAATTTGCATAATTTGCCTTTTAATGCTTAGCGCTCTCTATCTTCACGTAACTCTTTCTTCCTCCTTTTAGGAAAGACTGAAGAAGAAGGAAAAGATAATACATCTTGAGTTAAATTCTGGTTTTAGTGCTAAAGTTAAAACACTACTTTTTGAAAAAGGAACAGGAGACCTAATTAAGGAGAGTAGCTGGACTGAATTTACTTATAAGGCACCTCCAGGTCAGCAATTTTCTGCTTATTATTAAGACATCAAGCATTCATGGTAATGTTCTGTCTTACATGGAGATATACCATTATTCTCTTATGCTATTTTTGATATGCATTTGTTAAAAAGATGACACATGGCATCTTAGAATATAAATATGGAAGGATGTGGAAACATCTTCATCAGAAATGTCTAGCTCTACTGAGATAACAGAACTACTCAACCTCTCCCCATTCTCCCTAGCAACTCATGTCTCACAAAAATTGTCTTCTCTATCATGTGGCTGCAGGATATCTTAAAAAAGTGGGGCTCTTCAGCTACTACTGTATTTTTTTTCTTTCCTGCAAGTGGGTCAGTAAGAGTTTTGCTGGTAGTAGCAGAAGTGCCTCTTAGTTGTCATTCTCCAAAAAGCCCAAAGGCCCATCAGTTCACACCTACCACTTATGTGCCCTTCTAGAAATGATGATATCGAATGGATTTGTAATGGCATCTATCACTTTATTATTAAAAAAAAATGTAAATTAAACCCCACACTTTCCTTTTCACCTTTTCTCTGTTGCAGTGTATGTTCAGAATCTTTCATGCATCATATATAACATTTCTTTTTTCAATTGCACCTGGCATATTAAAGCAGAAGCTCCTGAAGATCTCCAGTTTTTTTTTTCATATAGGTAAGGATCTTGTACAAAATATGTATGAAATCATATTATTTTGTACCTAAGTCCTAGATTTACAAGACTTATTTCCTTCCCACAGACATGTAAGAAAAGATTTTGAATGTCAGCGATATATAAAAAATGCAAGGGAGAAAAATATTGGATGCCACATGAAAGAAATATATTTCAAACCATCAAGAAAAATCAATTTAAACATATCTGTAAGAGATCTGAGAAATGATTCAAGGAGACAGTCTTATTATAAAGCTTTTATACCTCAGACAATAGGTAAGTATTGCCTATTATTGCCTATTACAAAACTTCCATTTATTGGTTGTTTCATTGTCCTGGGGAGAAAAGGAAGGAAAGAAGGAAGTGTAGCAAAATCAGAATTTTAACTCTAACTTTTATGCATTCATGTCTCTGGGAGTTTTACACAAAGATTAAACAAAATAGATTGTGGCTCAAAGAAGGGGTTTTTTTATTATTATTTTTTCCCTGATGTCAAATCATTATTTACGTATAATGGCATTTTAAAATGCCATTTTTAAAAATTGATAGGCTATTTTGAGAAAATATTTTAAAGAGTCATTTCATGCAATTTGAAATGTATTATACTCACCTTTTCTCCTGCATTTCTCTTTTCTTTCTTTTTTTCCCATTTCTATTTTCCTGAAGAAGAGGTGATAAAGAAAAAAGTATATGAAGCCACAGCATTTGCATCCATAATCGAATTTGAAAATATAAATGATGTTAAATATTAGTATCATTTCTATTTATTTATGAAGTCATTTTTAAATTAAAAATACTTTGAATTTAATTATTGCTATTTTGAACAAGCAGATAAGTTTATTTTTCCTTACTCCTCTGTACTGTGTGAATTAAAGGGGTAAAAAATTCTCTTGAATTTTTGTTCAAATTTCAGATTTAAATACTTTTAAAATTATGAACATATTGATCATGTTCCAGGACCTGTAACATAGGATTTAGGAACAACTCAAGTGAAAACAAAACATACATAAAAACAAACAAACAAAAAGAACATTTTCAAAATTGGCAAGATCTATTCTCACAGAATCACAGAAGGGTTGGAAGGGACTTCTGGAGATCATCTAGTCCAACACCCCTGTTCAAGCAAGGTCACCTAGAGTAGATTGCCCAGGACCCTGTCCAGATGTCTTTTGAGTATCTCTAAGAATGAAAACTCCACAACCTCTCCTGGCAACCTGTTCCAGTGCTCTGTCACCTTTGCAATAAAGTTTTTCCTCATGTTAAGGTGGAACTTCCTGTATTTCAGCTTATGCCCATTGCCTCTTATCCTGTCACCGGGCACCACTGAAAAGAGTCTGGCTCCATCCTCTGGACACCCTCCTTTCAGATACTTACACACATTGATAAGATCCCTCCTCAGCCTTCTCTTCTCCAGGCTGAACTGTTCCAGCTCTCTCAGTCTTTTCTGATATGAGAGATACTCCAGTCCCTTAAACATCTTAGTAGCCCAAGTTAAGGTTAGACCTCATTTATGCTGCTTTAATACTTTGTAGCTACTTAAAGATCTTCCCTAAAATTAGAGCTATCTAAAGCAAGATTTATGTTTTAGAAAAATAAGACATTTTCAAGATTTATTTTTTCTGGGGAAAAAAAAAAAAAAAAAAAAAAAAAGCTCAGGAAACCTGGTCTATGGAAACATCATATTAAAGTGTTTTCATAGATGATCTGAGAAGACATTCATTTCCAAACTGCCCACCTGGGGTCTGATCCCACCTCCAGACCCCAAAACAGAGATCTACCATAGTATCTCTAGCCTTAGGATCAAAGGCATAGAGTAACATATGATTTCAAGTAGGAATTAGAAGTGAGGCCCAAATTATTCTAATTTGCCTGCCCAACCTTATCTTTTCAGTCTCCTGCCTTTCCTTGTCCTGATACTTTTCAGGTGATCATCTCAGCCCAGGCTCTCATCTCGTGCACTTCCTCATGCAGCAGCAAACAGCTAGCAGCAAATAGGGATAGGCAGGAGCAAGTAGATGCTCTTTTTTCTGCTTATCTCTGTCCAGTGAATTGTGATCTCCTTCCTCATGCTCTAAGTGGCCACCGATGTCTCCCTGCAGGATCAGGGCTGCCAGCATTTCCTCCCTGCCCTTATTCTCTTACTGTCTTTTCCATTTCATTGCCAGTATCGGTGCACTCCAATCGCATTTGATTTAGCCACCAGCTTTGCCTTCTTTCTGAGTGCTGGGTGGGACAGTCATGTGCTCAGCATCCTAACTTTGTACATTACCATACAATATTTTCTTAGAGACCTGAGAACTGTACATTTCTGTTACAAGGCATTGAACAAACAGTGAATTTTTAAAACTCCCACGGACATTATAATGATTAGTAAATTGAAATCTGAATACATGGCTCAGTTAAGCAGGTGGAAAACCTCTTAGTTTGTTTTATTCCTAAAATTCATTGCCAAACTTAGTTACTGTACAGAAAAATCCAGGTATGCCTACAGGTGACATTTTTCATGTTATAAATAGTGGAATACTCCTGGAAGCCTCTAACATTACAAGCCAGGGCTGTCTTCTCCCTCCCGAAAAGGTAGCTATGCCCTTTGCCTCACTCCCATCAGAAAGGCTCCTTCTTATCTGGGCTCTCCTTAAACAGGAATATCTCTAGCTGGATTTTATCCTGCCTGCCCCTTTCACTGTCCTGGACATGCTGTGAATTAACATCCCCTCAAATGCAGGGTTTCATCCAGTAATGGGGCATATACTGTCTGACAAAACAGGACTCAGATATGTCCTGTGCTACACACAGCTCCAGAGTAACTCAAATCTAACTCCCCTTGTGCACAAAAGAAGTCTCCAACTTTATAGCTTCAGACAACGAGTGAGAGAAGGGAGAAAACATAGCTTCCTGCTCTTCGTATACTCACAAAAAGGCGACATGCTCTTGGAATCTCAGAGGTTTGAGGTGAAAAAAATGTCTCTGCTACTACAGAAACTGGGCAATGAACAGGTAGTGTTTGCTTTCCTAATGGCCAAGGCCCTCAAAGGCAGGTCTTGATCACTGCCAGGCTTGGTGAGCTTCAGGGAGAGGCAGAGGAGGAGTGCAATTTTGCAAGCCTGAGGAAGCCTGGAGAGAAATGCTTTTGCTAACTTTGTGGAACACAGCAGGAGATCTGTATTAAAAAGGGAGGAGACTTTTCAAGGAGGAGAAGGAAAAAAAATAGCCAAAAAGGAAACCTCAGTGCGTCACACATGCCTGTAGAAAGAGATATGGCCCTACAGGAACAGCTGCTCGAAACAAAGAACAAACCCAACTGCTGTGTGGACTAGCAATATGACCAGTTGTCCTTCCTCCTTCCTCTCTTTCTCTTTGGTACTACACTGCAGTCATATAAGCTTCAAACACCACCAGCTTTGCCCCATAGACTTGTAGTGAACTTCTGCCTTTGCTGGGAAGTGTGTGCTTCACAGCAGCACACTAACAGCTTGAGAGAGTCCAGGTGCCTGCACAAGCCTAGCACCAGTGTCCTAACACTAACCATGCTAGAGAGCAACTGGAAACTTGCTTGACCAGAAGCTAAAATCCTCTGGAACTGAAACGTCTCTTTTTCCCAACCCTGTACCCCTTCCCTTCCTGTACTACTTACACTTCTTATCTGGAACATAGTGATGGAGACAGGATTTTTTCTTCACGTCACCTATGCACATCTTGTTCCAAAAGCAAAACATTCCTCTATAGCAGGTGCTCATTTGCTCATTTACAAAAGAATCTGATATATTTCTCAAGCATGTGTAGCAAACCTTATAGATTGAAAAAGACCTGCCATAACTTGATATCCCTTCAGTAGCTCCTCAGTGAGAGCTGAAATTCTACTTTTTTTTCAAGGTTATACTACCAGGCATGTATACCTACTTGGAGTTAGGTTTATACTAGCTAACTTGGATATTGACAGCAGGGTATATGTGGCAACAGGAAAACTAACAGGAAACCAAGAATCCAAGCATTTACTTAGCTGCTGAATGGGGTTTTCAACCTGAATTGAAGTCCATAAGGCTATCTCTGTCTTTTATTATTATGTTAAAACTCTCTATATTAAACTACTATGCATTCCATCATCATAACAGAGCTCACTCTACACAAGCTGTAGTCACAGCAGTGGGTTGCAGATCTGCAAAGGTACCCAAAGATTTCAGTCTAGTCCTGCTGAGTGATAAGCAACATGGAAGAGGTTAATGCTTGGCTTTTCCATACAGTCTGCTAAAAATGCAGGGGTGTGCAGTAGAATTCTGATAGCTACCTAAACAGCTGTAATAAAGCTTTGGTGTGATCCAAATATCCAATAAGAGACTATCAGTGTGGTTGTTCAGGATAGGCGAAGTTTTCCAGAATTAGTAGAGCGATGGAAATACCATTACCAGCAACACGGGATGGTGCTGCTGCCCATTTTTTTTTCTCCTAAGAAAAAAGAGTTCCTGACAACTCTAAACAAAATTTTCAGGCCTATCCATGTTAATGATGCTAGGGCTAGTGCGGTCAGCTAGTTTGTGCAGTACAGCAGAGAAATCCTTTTCTTCCTGACAAATTACAAAGCCAGATATGGGGAAAATATTAAGAACAAGAATTTGCCTGATTGTCCTAGTGCAATCAGAGACATAAACCCACAAACACACCCGTAAACCCTCAAAACTGGCAACATGTTGTGACAGTTCCTCTTCTACAGTAGTGCACTAATTGGTCACTGCAGCCCCTTGGTACTCAGTAACCTCATAACTAACTGAGGAACTACTGGCTGGAAATCATGTAAGATAAGGGCAGGGGAGCTCTTTTCACGGGAAGGTTCTATCTTTGGTGGAGAGTGAGCTCCAGGCAGCAAGCCACAGGGCTCTTCGTGAAGAGTTCGTATTGCAGCTCAGCAGCCACCGTGCAGCCCCGTCTCCTTTCGGTAATAAGTGGGGATAAGCCTGGGAATGATGCTACACAGGGCGTGCGTTTAATTTCACTGGCATTACACTTTTCTTCAAAATAGCCTTCTCAGCATCGTGGTAAAAGATAGGGAGAACCATAACTGCTCTGAACTGAACAGAGGCTGAGGCTGCTCTGTGTGTGTGTGTGTGTGTAAATATCTGTCGGGCTGCAAAACTGCCACCGTCTAACAATATCACTGACGATATGCTAGGTATTGTCAGTAGCGTAGCAAAGTAGCTCTGCAAAGATGGCAGTCATGCCTGCATGGGTTGTAATTTTATCCATACTGATATGTAACCAGCTTCAAAATAGAGCAGACTGCCCCCAAATGGAGGCTACCAGGAGGTAAAATAGGAAACATGGAGTTTTATAGTTTGACCCCACATTCCCAAAGGCAGTAATTTATGACTAGCTTCCTCTGGGTACCCCATACGACACTGTGGAAATGATCTGACATTGCATAGGGCCTGCAGCAGCTCAGAGGTCTCCTCAACACCCATGGAGGCTGCAGAGAGCGAGCTTGGAAGGCCCATCCGCCCTCACTACCTTCCCTGGAAAGGCCTGTGAAAAAGAAAAACTCTTTTTGTTTTGAGACAGAAATGCCACTTTGTGAGCAGTACTTTAAAAGAGAACATCTGAGCTCACAGTATGCCTTTTTGTGGTATGATAAGCTCCAGAATAGTCACCCGTGTATTTTAAGGATTGGTTTGCATGAGCATAAACCTGCAAAGCGACATGAGGTAGAGAAGACCTCTCTGTGCTTGTTTTCAGAGAAATTGAATCCTCCAGTCAACGTCTCAATTTCCATTGAAAACAGAAGTATTAAAATTCACTGGAAACCCCCACCTACTATTGGTTCTGCAAATAGCAAGTGCTTTATGTATCAAGTGAAAATTACAGATCGTAAGGTAAACAATTCTGCAGTAATACAGTTAATTTGGGTAACGTATCTTCCATAACAAACAGGTATCCCTTGATTTTAACAGAATTAAAACTGAACCAAACTTCTAAGAAATGTAAAAGTCTTTCATGAATAATCCAGCATTTTTTATCTTTTTGGTCAAAAAATGAAAACCAAGTTATTTTATGAAGTTTTTTGAATTCATTTTGCATTCAAGTGGACTGGTTGTTTTGCCTTCTCTTGATGAATTTGAATTGTACTTTAATTTCACATAGGTTATTGATATTTTTTGTTTATTGAAAAATGAATATCAATAAAAAGAAGAGCTCAGCAGCCACTGTAATAATATTATTTTTAAGAAAAAAAAACAAAAAGGACAGCAATTTGTGGAAACTGGGAAAGAGAAAAAATGATGAGAAACTTTTATTCAGAATGGTTATTTTCAGCTAGAAAAATCTATTATTGAAAAATGTTAACCATCACATAATTCATTGCTGTTCAAGGATATAACTGCCAAGTTTGACAGTCCTCCATATAAGGAAAAGCAGCACAGCTACACTTACATTTTAAAGATATTACCACAGATTTCATGGGAAGATGAATGATGGCTAATATGAATTGGTCAGACATCAGCTTAGTTCTTGTAATAAAATTTAATCTTGTTTTCTAAAAAAGTAGTTCATACTCTTACTCTCCATCACTAGCTCTCTTCCTGTATCAATATGTAGGTATACTTTCAGAATTTATCTGAAGGATGTTATACATTTTTTAGCATTATCATAGCTATAACATTGATTTGATATTATGAAGTGTTACCTAAACACACAACTTTATTTATTTCTATTTGTTAAGAGTTTTTGCTAAGATGTTTTTAGTGAGTCAGTTGAATATTTTGAATCAAAGGCATGGGCTGCTTTGAAGCAAAAGACACCAGAGGTAAAAAGTAGAGAGTGCTTTTACAAAATACATTTTTTTAAGCACAGTCCAAATAAGATTCTATCACACACTGAGAATTTTTAATTCTTTTCCTGCCTGTATAATATCTCTGTCTTCTTAATGTTGCCCTTGAATTTTTAGATAACATATGAAAGTATCCTTGTTAGAAAAATGCTCATAGATATTTTAAAGAACTCCACTTTCTAGGGAGAAACTTAAACATGTGCTTAGGTGATGCCTTGATCTGAAGACTTACTGCATAATATGGCATTTTTACAGCATTATGTTATTACGGTGTATTAAAAATACACCATCAATTAAAAAAAAATAGTTCCATCAAAGTAGGATTATGCTGGCTTTCAATTTACTTCTCAAAAATAAAACATATTCGATAAATTAAGTTGCAATCTTAATTTGTTCCTGAAATTTTTAATTAGGCTTCAGCCTTGTCAAGTTTTCCTCTTGTATTTAATTCATGTCATATTCAGTGTATAATTCATGTGAAATATGTGTATGAATCCTTGCAGGATTGCGCTTACAATTTACACAACAAAGTTGTTTTTTCTAAATATTTTCCTTGAAAAAAATCCATCCTGCTCTTTGCATATCTTGCATATATTTGAAAAAAAATCATACTGTAACAGAAGTTTCTCTTAAACAGTAAAAATAGAAGTGCCATAATTTATGTTATACAGCAAAGTGGCAATCACTTCCTTTCCTTTTAAATTTCCTAGCAGTAACAGTTGAAAAATTTTCAAGTAAATTCTTATTTGAACTCCCTCCAACATTCAGAATAGGAAGACAAGCACTTAGTTCAGAATATGATAGCTAATATATACAGCTAATAGATACAGTTGAAAGCAGAAATGCAAAGAGGTAGACACATTACTGGTCACATAGTTTTATCTTCATAAACTACAGCAGGGTTTATTGAATCAGACACAGTGCTGCGCTAATACTGACAGGCAGCTTCCAAAAGAGTGTTGTCTCACACTTCTCCTGCACTTCTGCGTGTGGAAAAGGAGCTTGGGTCTGTCCATGGATGGTCAAAGCTTCCCAGCCCTCTTTAGGCTTTCCAAGAAAGAAGACAGGTAGCCTTCTAGGTCGTCTCTTCAGCTGTTTATAATCCCCTTATCCATTCCTAAGCAAAGTGAGCAAGCCGGTCCCACTTCAGCCTGCAGCATTCATGCAGCCATCGCAGCCCATATTTGCAGCTTCTGATTTCCTTCCCTTCCTCCTGTAAGGAAATGTCAGGTATATTGTATATACATCCTTACTCATGTGGAACAAGCCTGTTTCTTTTTTCTTATCTTAGACAGCTACTCCTTTGTTTTTTACACATTTGCAGGACATAAACATAGCGTACCAAGGGAAAATAACCAGGGCATGGAAGTGAAGTAATACCTACACCAGTGGAAAATCATGTTCACTCACAGACGAGGTGGGCTGGGAAGACAGGAGAGAGACTAATGGCAACAACAACAAATACATAGGAGGGCACCAGCTGAGTGAGGAAGGCTTTAAGACGGATCAACACCAAAGCTGTTAATAATTAAAAGAGTAGTTATCTAGTCAAATAGCACAAAATAAAGGTACAAAGTAAGGAAGAAAACAGCAGTGGTGCTATAGGAGACACAGGAGGGAGAAGAATGGAGCAAAGCTGAGATTCTGCTTCATAACCAAAGCCATGTCTTAACCGTTGTCACAGAGATTTCATGAGTAGAACCAATGACTAGAGTATCCATATGCAGGTTTGCAGATGTTTGTTGAAGAACAGGTAAAAAGAGAATGATTAAGATATACAAATCTATATTTATTTATTCTGGAGGCCAGAAGAGATAACTTGCTGAATATCTATGTGTACAAATAACAATACTGTGCTACAGATTTATCAGATATAAGAGATAGACAATAAGGTCTACAGGTAACAGGAAGCTAGGAAGGGTTGGCAAGTACAGTGGGAAATAAGATTAAGATTCAGAATGTTGGATAAGTCTGAAATCAACAAGATAAAATTCAGCAATAAGCAAAATCCTACAGGAAGTACAGGTCAAATGTGCAAACACAAAATAAGGAATTAATATGTAGGCAGCAATGCAGAAGAAAGAAAAGATCTGTGGGTTTTATGCAACCACAAACTGAGTCAATTATTCCATGCTTTTACACAAAGGTCAAATGTTATTTAAGTGGATACAACATGCATGCTACATTTAAGATGTAGACTGTGACTAATGTACCCTTCCTGGTACTGAGCTTCATCTGAAGTTCCAAATTCTACTTTGCACACCACCCTTTAGAAAATATAAATATATTGGGAAAAAGTTCAGAGAACATCAGTAAGAATTATCAAAATGATCAGAAGTTTTGAAAAAATGTTCTAAGAAAGGAAGACTGAAGGAAATGGTCTACAGAAAAACACTGTAAATAACTTGTATTAACCATCTTCTGATATACAAAAGATTATTAAGAAGAGCGTGGGGATCATATTTATCCATGTCAAATTACGAGTAGGATAAAAAGTGACTGGCTTAGTTTGAATTACAGAAAATGTAGCTTACAAGTTATGGAAAGTATTCTAATTCTAGGGAAAATCTAACACAAGAATGGACTCCTTAGGATACTTGAGATGGCTATGTATAAAGTACTTGAGAACAGATTAAACAAATATGCTGCAAGAATGGTCTAGGGAGTTATCACTGAAGGTTGCTGCACATCCTCATTGCCAGAAGATGGCCTACATAATTTTGCCAGAAGATGGCCTACATAATTTTTTAAGATTTCTTTCTGTCCTATGTTTTGATTATTTCTTATGATGACTTAAGTTGCTTGTTTGTTCCTTAGGGAGATTTTCAGGCATAGATTTGAGTTAGCTATTAACCCACTTGCAATTTACTTTTCAAAGTCCTCACATCCTACATTTTTACTTCTGAAAAACTTAGCATATGAACTTTTGAATCTGCTTCTGGCACCAAGTCTGGAAGGAAAGGGTTTGAAGGAAGAGACACAAATAGCACAATAAGTGGAGTCAAATGCACACTGTCAACCAGTCAGTACTAGGAGAACAGGAGGTGACCTCTTCTTAATGCTGCCTATGTGGTAGTATCTCACCATGCTTCCCTATCATCAAAGATGTATAGATGTAAGATGAAAAAATTTTGGGCCCCTCTGTGTCTGAGATATATAAAACTTTTCCTTGCAACTTTTTAACATTATTGCTAATTTTTATGAGCAGCAGTCTCCTCTCCTACTTTCTTTTTTTGTTTCTTCTTTTGTTCTTTCTTTTGTTTCTTACATAAACACAAGCATTGTTTATTTACAACAGTTGACTTCAGTTTTCCAAAATGACCAATGATTTAAAATCTCTCTTATCACCTGTGACACTCTTTGTCTGGACTTAATTTTTTGAAGTGATGTGTTTTAATTTATAAGCACAATTTAAGATATTACAAGAGAGTCACTAAAACAATAGACATTCCTCACCATTAGTAGCTAAAAAAAAGTATGCTTTTATTCTTTCAGAAAGCCAGGTATAACACATCACCTAAACCAAAACCCTTGAAACTTGATTTTGTAATTACTATATTCCTCATACACTTGGTATGATAAAAGATGAAAGAGGAATTGGTGCTTTCAGGTTCTTACTGTTCTATTACAGCTGATATCTTCCATCCTATCAATTCTGGACTATTCTTCATGTTCAAAATAGTCTTTTAATACATACCAGGTAAGAATCAGATTGTGTCTGGACATAAACACTCATTCTAAAAATCTTTTTACTGGATTTGAGATATAAACAATGATATTTGAAATCATTAGATTTATATGCGTAAATTGCAATGTGAAATCACCTAAAGATATCTTACTAGCCTGTAGATGTCTCCGAAGAGAAATATGAGTATCCTTTCCATAAGCCACCATACAAATGTGCGGCACAAGTGAGGGCAAAGAAAGAGCTATGCATAACAAACAAGATTTGGAGTGAATGGAGTGATCCAGTGTTTATTGATGATGGTAAGTTATCATGTATTTTTTGTAAGTCTTAGCATTATATATTTTATTATCATTTAGCATATTTACTTTATTACTATAACTGTTCTTCTCCTTGTAGTATATTTTACTATGGCAGTACCTCTGCCCATGCCACGTACCAGGCCCTAAGTTGCTCTAGGTGCTGTAGAGAAAGGCCCTGATTTAGTGAGTTATATTTCCTTGGTTCTAAGGCAATTTTGCACAGGGACAGTTTTGTACAGGGCTGTACCCCCATGGTATATTAAACCTGACTCTTGATAGCCTTCAGAAAACAAAAATTTTTGGCTGCTTAATAGCATGTATGAGACACAATTCCCTCTTTCCTGCTCTGCAATGGGCAGCCTGAGAGTCAGTCTACAATTATTTTAAATTGGAGTTACTCTCTGTCCAAAACCATGAATGACACAATGCACATTACATAGTCTTTAAGGACTAAGTCTAACATATTTAGGCCTATTACTGTATCAGCAAAACAATTTCTTATGTGGCAGAGTTAGGAAGTGCTTTAGCTGTCATTTATACATATCTACTCTGGCCCCCACAATCTGTTTTAGCACAAACTAAACAGAAGCACTGTAACGCTTTTCCTTCACATCCTATAATTAAATTTTAACATTCATGTGCTAACAAGGAGAGCTTCTGTGTTTTCCATGATGAGAAAACACCTCCACATGCAACTTAATGATGTCAGATCGGGTAAAGGGGAAGTAGAGTAATGGAATGAGTAATACCACATATTTAGGCAGAAAAACTGCTGCATAGACTTGTCTCTATACCAGCACACAAAACTGTACAATACTGTTTTTAATACAACAAAACAAGGCAAATATACATTTAATGCAACAGACTATGTATTTTGGAATGTATCTTTCTGATCCATTCAGCCTCAAGTAATGCTTGTCTGAAGAGACGAGAAATATGAGGCCAGACATTGCTATTTTTGCAATGGGTTTAACTTAAGTTCAGTTACAGGGTTTATAGGAGTAATCCATCCTCTCAGATAACTCACCACATCTCCCTGTTCTGTTGTCACCTTTCACCTACTACCTCTTTTGGTCCAGATTCATTCAACCTAACTGGAAGCATTTCATTAGGCTTGGGAGAGAAGAGCCTAGTTGCTCCACATGCCCTCTATGGCAAAGGAGAGAGCATATTTCTGCCCTTAGAGCTTTAAATTTCCTTTGGGAGATACTTCTTTCTTCCCCCCTGAAGACAGAGGGAGCCAGAGAGGGTGGCATGGCTAGCAGAGAGGTCTGCCTGGTGCCTAGTGCTAGGTTGAAGGCATCTGAACCAAGAGAAGGGTGCCTAGTGCTAGGTTGAATGCATCTGAACCAAGAGGAGGAGGGAAAATTAGTGCTTTTTATAGCGGGAAAATGTAGATTTACTCGCTGCCTGCCAACATCTCACAAAAAAAAGAAGAAGGAAATGGAGCTAAGCAGTCACGCATCCTGATTTCAGCCTACCAGCGCTGCTTTCTGCAGCTGCAGCTGTCCTTCAACTGTTTTCAACACCGCTGCTTTCCCAACTTCCTCCCCAGCTGCTGTTGAGGCTTAACAATCACAGCTTGTTTCCTCCGCTTCACAAAAGTTTATAACAGACCGGACTGCCATTGCATATAAACTCTAATAGCTCCATGTGTTCCGTACAGTACGTTGATTTACCTCCGGAGCACACTGCACATACACACCAGTTCATGTAATGCAGGCAATTTCCCTTCTTCCTTCCTGCTCTCAGAGAGAATCAGCGGCTTTTGTAACATGAATCTGTGGTATATATTGCACTATGTTGCACTGAGGGCTCACACGCTACGGCAATCCTCTTTAAACATCTCCTTTGATGCCGAGAGAAAGTTCTGTGCCCGTTTTATTTTGAATTCTGTTGAAATGACTTTGGCTGCTTCTAATTGGGAAAATGTATAATGATTGGACATTAGGAAGTGCATTTTAGTACTGCCTAGATTCTAAGAAGCTGTTACCAGTAGTATTGTTCACAGTAACTAATGGGAGTCATGTACCTAATTTCATACACATAGTGGATTGAAAAAATTGAGTCTTTTCGTGGAGTAACCTGAAATGGAAAATGTCCATTCAGTATTTTTATTTTGGAATATGTCAGTTTTTCTGTTGGAAGTTCTAAAACAGTATGAAATGACCTGATGTTTGCTTACTTCTATACGACATTCCAATGTTTCATCTGGGAAAGATGTTACATTTCTTTAACAACGCATTTTTAAGAGGCATTTCAACTTCCATTTAACAAAACTGAAACATAAAAATGAAATAACATAATTCAAAACATAATTAAAATATTTGTTCTGAAATGTTCCTTTGATATGAAAAGAATTTGCTAATTTTCTCATGGGAAACAGATTCATTTTCATTGGAATTAACATATGTCCTTGAAAACAATCAAATTAATCTGAACTGTATTTTTCAGTACAGAAACTTTCTATTAAAAAAGAAATGTTTAATAAGCTTTATTTATATACAGAAACTTGAAATAATCAGTCTAATTCTTAGAGCTGAGTATTCATAGACCACTTTGAAGTTAATAGAAATTTAGAGGTGCTGATTAAGTGCAAGCCACTTATTTTGGTTTCCAAATACTGTTTTTTGCTAAATTTAAACATTTGCATCTGAAAGAAAAAAAATCATAAAATGATCTGTCTAGAGGAGTACAGGTCATTCTTTTTCCTCATCCTTTCCAAAACGCATGAGGTAAGAAAGCAAGTGTCTCCATGGTATGGCTGGCTTAAGGACCTCTGTTTCCTCTTTTCTTGGATGTGTACGTGACTCAGGCCAGCAGAAAAATGTAGAACAATTACTTCAAACACAGTCCAGAGATTGTTCAGAATGTATTTTCTGAACTCCTATCTCAAAAGGCAAGGAAAAAATTTCCTCCTCATCTCTAAGCAAATAAAGAATAATTTTGTATTTTAGTAAAACATTAAAGGTATTCTTATATTCAGATTTGCTCAGAAGTTTGAGAGTTTTTCCTGGTTTCTCATCAGCATTGCATAAATTCATGATATCCTTGGTTTCAACTGCAGATTAAAGATTCAAGATTCAACTTGAATTAAAGATTAAAGATTCAACTGCAGATCTAGATTAAAACTAGAAACTGTTTTTCAACTCTTTTGTTCTTTGAATTTGATCTAGATTGATCCTAAAACCATAGTTTAACTGGCCTAGGACTGTTAACATTTTAAGAGCTGTTCCTGCCTGTTTTTCTTCAAAGTGATTAGTTCAAAGTAATTCAAACCGTGCTCTTGATTCTAAAACTAGATATTAAACAACAAAATAAAATTTGACAAGAAAATACCATTTTGAGTCAACCAAAGACTTTGTTACTTTTGATGTGGGGGAAGGAATGGAAAGCACAGAGTGATAATATTTGTTGAACAGTAAAAGTATGTATTTTTAGAATGTTTTGTTTGCACTTTTTTTAGGACTTTGCCTAACAGGGTTAAAAAAGGTAAATATAATGAAAACCAAATGTTACTTCTTTGGTCGACGAGAATATTTTGTTTGACAGAAACCTTTTTATTTTCATTTTGTCTTAAACCAGTTCCAGCTGTGAAGTGGTGAGGAGGCAGCTGCAGAGGGCTCACGGTGTTTTGAGATAGGAGGTGGCAACTGGAGGAATCCAGAAGTAACTGAGGCAGGAGAAGGAGTATCAACAGCAGGCAGATGGAGGAGTCACATATCTAGAGGAATCAAGGGTGGATGAAAGTATCCAGTCATAGGGCAGGCAATGCCCAGCATACAAGAGCAGCAGTCCACAAGAGCAGAGGAGAAAAGAACAGTACTGAATTCAGAAATCCCTATTTCACCTAAAAGCCCAGGGAAATGTTTCTTTAAATCTGAGTAGTTCAGAAATGGTACAATATTTAGATAAGTCACTAATATGCACCTCATCCATTTATGAACTACCCTTTCCCACAGCCCTTTCTCACATTATTAATACTATCTTTGCCTCTTCTTTTTAAGAAAAGACAGTGGACATCACAATGCTTATCCTCATCTTGTCTTCCCTTCTGATTTTCTTTGGTTGTTTGCTGACACGTGCATGTCGAAGGTAATATATATATCTAGAATGTAACATAAATTTCTGATGGAAGAGAGGTGGGGAAGGAAGGACTGGTCTCTTGCCTCAGAGAGCAAGTAAACTGCAATGGATTAGTAAGTCAAATACAAATCTTCTCAGATAAATCCTGTTTGCAAGAAACACCTAATTGTGTGTTATTGGCTGTTGTTCCAACAAAGGTGTGACGGATAGTCAAGACAAAGCTACTGTCACTCTCATCTCACAGCTTCCACCCCAGTTCCTGGAGCTCCAGTCTCACACATGACTCTCAGGTCTCTCCCTTCCACTAGAAATAGCATTTTGTACCACCGAGGGGCTATCTCCTTTTTTCTCTCGGTGTGACTTTGCCCCACACTTTTGTAGGTTCTGTTCAATGATACCAGTGCCAGCCGCATTAAAGATGAATTTCTTTGACCATATTGGCCAATTTCTTTTCATAATTAATGGGTATCTACAACATTCTTTTCCTCTAAGTTGCACAGCTTACAAGAAATAAGTTAAAAATGAAAAGATAGGCTGGCAGAAAGAACTTGTTCTGCTGTACCATTAGTGGCCCTACACCTGTTGCCATTTAATGCAACCAACTGAGTGACTAGTCCATGACAGTGCTCTTCTGCTTGGCTACCTAACTTTCCCATTCCGGTGGCAGAAAAGCCTTTTTTACATTGAACAATATTATGTTCAGGATAGGGTGGTAACTCAGCATGCCTTAATATTTGGAAGTTGCAGCATGTAAATTAAAAAGCTTTTGCTCTCAAAAGTTAATTAATTAATTAATTAACTACAAAATATTATTCCTGGTTAGGATAAAAGCAATTGCCGTATAGTCTATCTCCCTTCAGTAAACAAAGACCTAAGGAACTACAGATATGAAAGGGTTAATATAAAAATATATGTAATAAAAAGTTTCCCCTAGGGTAAACAAAATGTGACTGAAAGCTGTCTGCATCTAAACATTAAATAATGTTCTCATCAAATAACGAAGAGGGCCTCTGATCTCAGGAGAGCAATTCGGATGGCAGAGCTTTTCTGTGGGAAACCCATTGTGTTCAAAACCAATACATAATCCTATGTGATGGTACAATTAGTTTTCAAAGGTCTGGGTGGACACCACGCACTTGCTCTTAACTTGAATTCTACTAGATTTCAGCAAATGAGTTAAAAGATGTTTCCGATACTATGTGTGCTCCGGTCCTCAGACATTTCTTTCTTTTTTTGATTATCATACTTTATGGATGATATTTTTAATTATGATAAGCACAGATAGGAGTAATTTCACAGCAATAGACATGGTAGCATGCTGCAGACTCACACTTTCCTACGTTAAGTGTGTGTACATATGTATAGCATTCTTTTAAATTTCTAGCAGGCTGAGAAACAGTCAGGCTGATGAAGATTTAGGGAAAACGCTGAGCAAAATGTCTGCAATGAAATGAGAAAAGATAGAATAGTTTTAGAAATTATAAACGTCTGACTAATTTAGACATCTAACTCATGCATTACATTTTGGTACCTATTGAGATATTTCCCAAAGTGTCTAAGTTCTCTTTCTAATCAGTAGAAAGAGGTCAGTATCTCCAAAGGCTGTCAGGTGGCCCTTGTCCATTTAAATTTAATCACCTTCTTTGGATTTGGATAGAAGCTGTTCTTCACTCAGGTCACAAAGCATACGGAGCCTGAGCTGGTGTCTCCTCTCCTTATATAGGTTTCTGACTTAGTTAAAATGTTGCCTAATATCTATTACATGTGTATCTATTACAAAGTATTGCTGAATTATCCGTGTCTGCACAGGTTTAAGAGTTGTATTTCTGTATTGCTCTCTTGCAAGCACAGATGCCTTGAAGCTATAAGCACGCCTATTCCACAGGCTTCAGATAGATTCAAAACTTGGTTAGCTGCAGAAGAGACTCACCACCAGGTAGAGTACCTCTGAGTTTTTTTTTTCTCACAGCATTAACATATATGATATTACTTGGAGTCAGAATAGTTCAATTTAGATTGGAGCTGCAAGACAATTTTAAGAAAAAAAGGGAAAAATGGCAGAAACAATGTTTGTATTGAAGCCAAAGAGAAGAGTTGTAGAGATTACAGGACAATCAATGATCTTGGTAGACAGGAGGAAGAAAATCCTCAGGAGAGTATTGTTTCAAGACTGCCTCAAAGAGAAAGTGTTTCAGCATATTCATACTGAGTGGGCCCACAATTCAAGGAGCAATCACCATGACTCCCTGCAGAAAATTTGATTCTGAGGCACGATTCTGAGGCATGTGCTCAAGTTATCAGAGGGAAAGTCTGTGCAGAGATGTACAAGGCATTAGCTATTTTGGAATAAAAATCTGTGTGCACTTTTTTATGGCAAGAGAATACTGGACAAAGTATAAGCTACCCCAACATTGTACCTGATGCAGTATAAAATCATGTAGAGGGGTGTTTACTTTGGAAGAGTTGATATGTTGTGAGTTCAGATGCTAACTTACCTCATTGTAACTTATTGATCCTTTAGTCAACTGGACAAAAGAGAAATAAATACTTGTATTATTTGTGCAGATGTAATTAGTGCATTAAAAGAAAAAAAATTCACCAGTCAGGCAGTTTTCTAAATCCTTTGCTCTAGTAAATCTACACAGTGAATTGTGCTCCAGGAGGTATGGAAAGATGATTTCTTACCATGTTCTCTTACAGTACATGATGAAAAAGTGCAGATGTCTCTAAACTATTGATTTTCTTTTGGAGACATTATTGAAATAACAAACTGTCATGAGGATTTTCTCCATTCTAGTTATTCAAAACATTTATTTAAGAACTTCTTCAGGATTTTAATTAATTCTGTTCTGTCCTACTCAACTCTGTTTCTGTACTTTACAATATCTAAACATCTTCTAGTCATGCATGCAGTAATAAAACTAACATTCATCCATGTTAGCAGTTATGCCATCTTCTCTCCCAGGGGAAAAAATGTGTTCTTTGTAATGTTATTTTTTTTGTTTGTTTGTTTGTTTTTTCATGCAAATATACACATATGATCACAAACTGACAGAAACCATGGACCATCTCAATTCATGAATCATAATTATAATTGTGAGACAAGAGAAGTAGGTTGTTTTGTTTTACTTTACTGTCTCAAAGATAAATTTGTAGAAAAAAATGATGTGCATATGCCATATGATTATATTACAATTGCAAGATTGATGGCATGTCTTTTGAACTTGCACTTGGAGTTAACTCCACAAGCTTTGGGCTGTCTCCCAAGAAAGATCGGTGCTGCTTTTAATCTTTGGTCATCTTTCCAGAAGAGAAAAGCCCCATAGATCTTCAGAACTGATTGAAGCCAAACCTATTATTCCCAAGGCTCACTGTTGCTTCTGTGACACCTCTGGCCAAAATTATTTGACCAAATTTGATCAAATGGTGCCATATTTGCCACCTTCTTTGTGCTAAATCCTTTATCACCCTTGTCACCAATAATGGTGTGCAAATTAACTAATAATACCCATCGGGGAAATCACATTTGGACTACCGGAAGGTAAAGACAAAATCACGATTGCCAAATGTATTCTGTATCTTCTTCCACCCTAGAACTGTACACACAGTTATTCAAGGGTCTTATTTGTTCATTATATAAATCAAAAATCATAGCAATTTAAAATAAAGTTGTTTTATATCACTAACAGATAAGGAAGACAACTCTGTCCCCAAATCATTGCAAATACTGAACACATCTTTGACATAAAGACCTCAGCATAACTGTGAAATTACTGTCTAGATGATTAAAAGAAGTGGCTGAGATGACTGTTGATGGCAATCGAGGAAAGATAAATTGAATAAAACATATGGAACATATCATGTCTCAAATACCACTGAAACCTGAAATAATGGAGACATTGGCTTTGGATATACTGTAAGAGTTAAGACAACTGTGGAGAAAGGTGCTGATATTACCTGTTTCATCCAACAAATGAATGTAAACCCTGAAACTTTAGCAGTTCAGATCCAAAGTATGATTTTCACATAAACGCTAAATACATAGTCATATCACCCCAGAGCTTGACTAGTGACCAGATCTAGGACCTAAAACAACTAAGCTTAAGAGCAGCTTGTAGACTGAGAGTCTAACTAAATCTAATATCTGTATTCCACTTAGCATGACAGAGAAAGTAATCCATGCTAATCCCAGATATGCAAAATAAGTGGCATACTTGTAATAAAATTCAGAATTTGTAGTATCACTGAATTCAGGTGTTTGTGCATAATGTGATTTTTATCCAACAGAAACAGATCTCAATGCAAATGGAAATGCACTCAGAGACTGTGCTGGAATTTCCAGAAGAAAACTGAGACAGTGAACACTCAGCAACAAAGACACTTGATGAGATCTGGATCAAAAGACCTGTAACATCAATATGATTTCTTTTCCGCGTGTCAGGCATAATGTTTTTGTAATATTCGAAGTAAGACTGATACTGGAGTTTGCCTGAGCCCAACAATTTGATATTTCTTAAAATTTTTCAGTTCTGACATTTTGCAACTTTTAGAATGTACACACAAAGGAAAATGCAGCACCTTACAGGTTGTCTTTAACTGCTACTGATCTTCAGCCTAGTAGAATTGCAGCAGCTCAAAGCATTTGATAGGATATTGGGTTCTACTTGGGTCAAGATAGAATTAGAGTTTGTAATACTTGTTTCATAATACTTCAGCTGCTTCCAGAAATGTCCACTAGATCAATGCCTTTGAAAAATGGCTGTTCTTATAAATCCCATAATAATTACTCCATATCTGATTGAAATGGTCAGGAGAAATGATGGAAGTCACTGATGTTTACAGAAACAGCAGAAGAAGCTCATAAGGATTTTCTAGAGCTCTGCAAAAATCTTTTCTTGAGATACTGCAATATGTAAGCAGAAAACAACCAGAAAGAAAAGTCTTGTGTAAAGACATAGGGTCCTTTAATGTGATGGCCACATTCCTGTGCAGGTAGCAAAAGGAGACAGCTTTAGATAGGGTGAAGAAAACAGAGAATGTTTCATGTTGTACCCTAATATTTTTTGAAACAGTCAGTAAATAAGATATACATCTGTGCGTATTTTAATTCACCTGAATATGGGAAGAGGGTGGCAAAGTATCTCCTTCTCAGTGAAGACTTCACTGTTCCTTCTTTTGTACCAAGAGTGGCTGATAAGATCTTAAATTCTGGTCTGGAACTGCCTGGACAATGGAAGAACTGTCACTGACTTCGTTTGCCATACGGTCAGGTTCATGACCTCAGGGAAAAAAAAAAAAAAAAAAAAGGAGCTTTACTGTGTAGTTTTATATTTCCCGTCAATTTTATTTTTTATTGAAGGTGAGGATGGACTTGCTTATGAACAATAGTGTTCTTCCTCTTGTATCAATCAGCTTGATGCCTACACGGCTCAGCAGGGAGCATATAAATGGTAGATACGACGTACTGAATCAGGCTTCAGCCTGTAACGACAATTCCTTTTCCGTCCTGAGTGTAGATGAAAAGTACAATTAACAGCATATTCATTTCTCACCTGTATAGGAAGGAGGCATTTGGGAAACAAGTGTTATGAACTTAAAGATTCCTTTGCAGGTAAGGATATAGAACTGATACAATGAAAGAATTCAAACACATGTTGAATGAGATGGATAAGCACCATGCATTAGCCAAATACATCTGGAATCCAGACTTTACGTACTGAAATCAGGCCTCAGTGAATATTATATTGTTCCTTAAAATATATTTTATATGCATACATTTTATATAGTTTTACTTGAAGTACTTGAAGCCCACAATCAGTGCCAGGATTTAAAATGAGACATAGAGCCTATAGATTAAAGTAATTTTACCATTTAACCTGAAAATAGAATAATTCTTTTAAATCAAAATTGCTCTGTCTACAAGAGGCCTTAGTCTACATCCATACACATAGTCCACCCCCCCACACATGGTAACCTCCAAAGGCACACCAAAAAAAAAAAAAAAAAAAAAAAAAAATTGCAATACCAGTTGTAAAAAAAGTTAATTCTGAAGTGCAGATTTTGTAATAAAAAATCATTATCTAGACCTTTTTGGAAAATGCTTGAATAATTTTTTTTAGAAAATAGTACTTTTTTTTTCTTAAAATAAGAATATTATTTTAGCTATTTCAAACCAATGCTCCAGTAGTGGATTAATGTGCAATATATACATGATGAAAGATTATTATCTGAAAGCAAAATCTTGCAATTCTCAGTATGGTAGTGAGTGCGTAAGTATACATAAAATTTCTCTCAGCTCAGCTGGGTTATTCCTATGAATGAAGTGCTTACCTTCAGAAGACTTCATCTTCTAGTATTCAAGTGGCATAACTTGATAAGGCTCTTTACTGTGTAGCACACACAGACATTGCTGATCCTCTCCACTTGCTCATACATAAAAAATCTCATTTGTTTCAGTGAGCATTGGAGTCAAAATCCTCTGACTGGATTATAAAGCCCTGTGATATATCATGATAAGCTGTTTTTATGCTTTCTGGTACAGGTATGTATAGCTGGACGTATTATTGTATACTTTCATTTCCTCCTGAACATCAGTGACTATGCAGATATTGGGCTTTTCTTACCATTACTTCTGAGGGCACAATGATCCCTTTCTTTTGCTTTGAAGGAAGAGGCAAGAGGAGAAAGGAATCAGTAAAGCAGCTGCCTGATTTAGGACAGAGTGGGACTGACCGTGCATGAAGCCTAATCAGGTTCTCCATTGCTGCCACCTACTGTACACACTACCTGTTTTTAATGAGAAATATGCTTGAAGCTTTCAGTCTGGCTTTGCTCAAGGCAGTTCTGCTGATATGCTGCTTTAACTGCCCTAATACAACTGAAATAGTCCACTTCCTCAGCTCTCTCTTGAAGTTGTGGCCTATATTAGGGACAAGATCTATTTCATGCAAATTTAGCTTCCTCAGAGTTAGCCATTTAATTAAACATTAGGTCCAGGGCCTTGGATGCTGTGAGAAGAAAGATTGTCACTTTCAGAGAGCAATTTGGTCCATCCCGAAATATATATCTAAGAGAGGATGAGTTCTCCCTCACTTTAAACTCTAAATGATCAGACTCAGATTAGATGTCTATATTGGCAAAATATGCTTTCTAGACCTAGTTTATTATAGGTTGGTAGATGTTGCTTTACCTCTGGGAGTTTTTCCAACATGGTTGTAGCAGTCAAAGTTCACAGCTCAACATGTTTTAGACCAACATTATTATACTAGCAACAGGAAGTTTGATCAGAAACAGCTCTGATTGAGATCAAGGCCCGAGAATTTTGAGTCACAGTATTTTGGTCAAAGTGTGAGTCCACATTTTTATTCTTCTTACTGTCAAGCATCAAGGCTTAATTTCACTCTATTTTCAGTTTCACTGAAGTGAAAGAATCAGATACAGGGGTGTGTGAGGAATGTATGAATATAGAAGGAATATGATCAAAGAAATGCTCGGTGCATTGAAAAAAGAGACAACATCCATCAGGTCTGGGTGCACACAGTGTGTTCTCAGCAGACTGCCTCTGTTTCTCCATTATGGTTGTATGGAATGTCTGTTGGCATTTAACCAGCTAGTGCTAGATGACTGGTACAACTTGAGCTATTTATATGAAAAGGAACTAGGTGGTTCCTACAAAATATGTAACCTTATGAATAAAGATAACGTTAAGAAGATTAAAGTCCTTTGTGTGGAAACTAGCGCAGCACTGGACTGCACTATGAGATGCATCACTGCATCTCAACAGAATGCAGTCATGTCAGCACTCATAGTAATTGCCTCAGAAAAATCTAGGCTACACCTTGATTCTCTAGTTTTCATAAAACCTGACAGATGATCAATGATGCCCTCCAACTATTGGACAAATAATTAGAGAATATAATTCTGACTACATTTGGAGATCCTTTGGAATGACATAGACCCAGAGAAACAGTGAATATCTAGGAGTTAAAACTACTCAACTCTCCTATCACCCTCCAATCACTCTCCAATCTTATAACAGCTTCTGAAAAACACAGTCAACTTTTTCTAGTTGCGGTAAATCCAAAACATATAAACATTAAAAAAAGCATGCAAAATTCATGGGAAATCAAAACATTAACAAAGGAGGGAAAAAAGGTGGGAGCAGAGGGAAGATAGAAAGAGTTAGTACTCCAGACCATACAACAATGTTGTTATGCTTTCATTATCTCACAAAGATTCATTTGGATCCAACAAGCTGACACTTTATACCCATATAGTTGAAAAGTTATTGTATTTTACAGCTTGTTTTGGCTTTCAACTGTCATCTGGGCTTTTGTCCAAAGGAGGAAACTAATATGCCTTTTCTCATGACTAAGTAAAAGTTCTAGACCATCCTAGATAAGAGAGATTCATTTCATCCTTGACTTCATGCAAAAGGCTGTTATGTGAGGAAATCTCTTTCTGCATTTTAAGCTCTAGGACTGCCTGCCAAAGGATATTGCAAATGTACATAGGTTCAAAAAAATGTGGGAAAATCCATGGGAAAAAATAGATATCAAAGACCTGCTAGATACAAAGACAATTCTTATGTAGTCCTTCAGTCGTAAACTGCAGGACACCAGCAGAATAAACCTGTTTTTTTATTTTCTTCCCTAGACATCCACTACAGGCACTGTTAGAGCCTTAGTGGCCACTGGTCTAGATCAGTCTTTGGATTCATCCACTGTAACAATATTTATAATCTTATAGTAGTTGGAGGAACCTCTGAGGCTTTGTACGTTTCCCAATTATTCAGTGACTAATGCTTTTACTACTAATATTGAAATTTATGACCTCTGTATTCAGAAGAATGAAAAAAGCATGCTACTAAGGTGACATCTAAACTTAGATACTCTCAGATTACCATAGGGAACTTTGAAAATGCTTCATAAAGTCAGAGTTCATACTCACTGTGTTAATGTAGGGAATTCCTGTAACAATATAGAGGAGAGATTTATCTATTTATAGAATTTCAATAGCTTTCTTGGATGATCTGATGCTTTTTATACAACAATATATTTTATTTAGAGTATACAGAATGCATAAGCTTTATTCTTGATCCCTTTTGAAGATTTAGTAAAGAGAATATGCCATGCATAAACCATGGACTGATGTTCCAACATCTGACAGCATCTGACAACAATAGAGAGAGACGGACACAAGCAAAACAGCTCATTTTCAAGAGATCGAATAGAATTTGCAATAGCGTATTTTCACTATATTGTGAATGCAGTCAGCTTTGATGCACTGTAACATTATATCACTTGACTGGAGAGTCTGTGAAGTATGAGGTATTTAGGGATATATAAAGAGTGTAAATTATTTGCATCTTTACATTTGTCAATTTATTTCTTCATGAAAACCAATAAAATTAAAATAACAAAATATCTGTCCCATGTGTAGCATATAATTTGGATTCCTTTAGATTGAAGATAGTGTATGTTCAGAGAACGGCTTTTGCATGTCTATTTAACAGTTAGTTCTGTTGCAATTACAGACTTGTAATTACAGGCTTCCAGATACTTGTTTGGGGAATTCATGCTGTGCATCACCTGACATAATTCCTGACATAATTCCTAGCACACAGACTTGTATTAAATGTGATGAAGAACCACTTCTTCAGCAGAGGGAAGTGTGGAACTGCTGGACTTCATGAGAGTAGAGAGTGCCTCGGGGCTCACCAGGGCAGAGAGGTGTGAGGGCCAGCCCACGGGTGAGTGACAGGTAGCTTTCTTCACGGCTCTAGAGCCATGAATTAGTCTTAGGGCATAAGAAGGTTTGGGACGGAGGCAGGATACCTCAGAAGAGTCAGTTAGTCAAAACACAGTGGTCACCTGGTCTTGATTTAGTAACTGAGTTTATTCCATGATCTGTTCTCTAGGGCATCTCAGCTCTCCACTTGGAGCACTGCCAATGGGGTGCTATTTTGTGACAACTGGAAGCTCTTTCTTTTCTTTTTAAAAAATCTTTTTGGTTGTTTTGTATAAACACTTTTTTTCGTTCCTGTGAATAGATTTTAAACACTAGGTGTCAGTCAGTCACCTCACAAAAACAGATTCTCGAGCCACAGCATATTTGTTTTTGGTAGCAAAAACTTTTAAAGGGAATGTGCACAATAACGTACACATCAAATGATAACTGCAGTAATGCTAAACCTAGTTCCAGCAATTATTCCAGTGCCAACTCCACAGAGCAGTCACAAAGATCCCAACAGCCAGGGAATGTGGAGAAATCCCTTTCATGCAAAGATGCTTGCTCACACTGTGGTGTGGATTCATTCTATCTCTGTAAAATCCCTCTTAAGCTGCTTCTTAATGCCACAGATGACTGGTAACCAAATTCCCCTGATAAACGGCCCATGGTACTCAAGTTTCTGGAGCATTTGCAGAAAACTAGTTTTCAAAAGAAAGACACCTCATAGCTAAGTGGAAAAAACGGAGCTTAAGTGGTTCTCTGCTCTTCTGCATTTCCTAATAGCTAAGTTAGGACACCAGCGGGAGTCATGCTATCGTGTTTCAAGAAATTATGTGTCTCTTGTTTGCTGTGACCTTTGGAAGCTGCTCCCCACAGAGCACCACTGGAATACAGGAACTTATGTCTGCAGCCAAGCTACATCAATTACAGTTTTGACATCTGAGAGCTGTTTAAGCAAATGCTTGTGCTGACAACAAAGAGCTTGAAGTGTGCACCTTTTGTCAGATCTCCAGGGGCAAGGTAATGCAGTTGTCTGGTGGCGAACTATTGCAGCGACAGATGCTGGACTTCGTGAGTGAGGCCCCTCAGGCAGCTCTGCACTGAGGGTCCCAATTTTTAAGGATCTGACTATTAGCACTCTTTCACCACAACAGATGCAGAGATACACAACTTAGCTCCATAGAGTAATTATATACAATAGGAGTTGTTTGCTCAAGCCCCACTTCAGGACTACTGTATACTGCTTCAGGGTCCACACTAATATGTCCTCATTGAGCTCTCAGTGTGGATATAGAGGGTGGGGTCATGTTGCCTCTCTACTACGTGACATGGGCCAGTTTGGGGCACCCAGCTTTCTCTACATGTTATTGTGTCATGGACCTGACATAAATGCTTTCAGCTTCGCTTAATACCAGGGCACACACATCCTGCTTGGGCATGTAGCCACTGTCTAAAATTTGGTTTTGTTGCTACAGAGTTTTTATTATTTTATTCAGCTACATTTTGATTCAGAAATCCTGATAAGCCTTAAAGAATTTGTTGCATATTCCTGAAATATGTTCAGATTGCCTTTCTTTCCTGAAAGAATACATATACGTGTGTATCATTTCAACTACTCAGCTAATCTTAAAACAATGTCACTGTGTATTCCCAGTGGTAATTTACTCCAGAGTGTATGAAATAATGTATATTACAATTCTGGTCCTTTTTTTATAAATATATTTATTTAAAATGAACGCATCTCTTCTGTGAGAGTCTGGAGAGAAATGTCTTTTATGACATGCTGATCCCACAATATACAAAATTTTCAGTCCATCTGTGAGATCCCAGAATGCTGAGTTTATGCTGCTTGTGACTATCCAATCCTGGGGACTTGTTGGACTGGTTCATCTCTCTTCATATGTCAGTCCATAAGATGAAGGTCCATTTAGGACAGGTCTTCAGAAGATGCAGGTAACAGCCTTCAAGCTAAAAAACAGAGCTGGATTTTTCATTACTTTATACTTTGTGAGGCAGAATACAGCTATGTGCAGTGCTACCCCATGAGAGTAGTTGCATTTCTACCCACTCCACACTCATCTTGCCTGAGCATAGGTCACTGCACAAGGTGAGGGGACTGGAAAACCATTTTCTTTGATCTCCAGACAGTCACTGCATTTGGGTCTTTTTTATATTATTTGGTTTGTTTGATCTCACAACAGGGCTTCAGTACTTTTTTTCCCTGGTGATGTGAAAAAACAGAAGCGAATTAATTCCTCATCTTTGTACCTGTCTTCCTGCTGTGATCATTTGGCTATCCTTTCTTGTTTCCCCCTTTCTTTAGGGTAGTTTTACACCTGCACATCATCATGATGGCAATACAGCCCCTTCAAGTCAATAAAACTTAGCCATATTTGTACGATAAGCCTTCTACCAAGACAAAGGCTGCCTTGTGTGGGGCAAGATGCAGATACCTATATCCAAATTCATCTCACTTTAGTGAGGTGCCTCTGTTAGAAAACCAGAATGCCTCTGCAGTCAGTGGAGAAAGGCAGACACCTCCAAAGTCGGGTTCATTCTACCTGAGGATGCCTGTTTCCCTCTACTTCTCACTTGATTATACAGGGAAGCACAAAATCCCCAGTTTAGCACATAAAGTTTGTTGCGAACAAACACAAGAAAGACATTAGCTACATCAAAGATGTAACTGGGCAAATAGAAACCATAGTTAAAAGGTGTAAAATGGAAAGTTAGGGAAAGTAGTACAGTGGTGAATCAAGAAATGGCTCTCAAGCCTGCAGTCTCCTTATATCTGTCATCAGAAGATACTCTGTTTTGTTTATATATACTTGCTATTTTGAAATTTCTATGTCATTTTCGTAATTCTTTACTTCTTTTCAGCAGATGCAAGGCATTGATAGCCTTTACTGAAAATGTTTTCCTGCTGGCTTAAAATACCAATTTACGATTTCCTCTGATTCAGAAAAGTGAGAAAAATTTTATACTCATCATCTACTTGGGGTCTAAAATTGATCTAGTGTCATAGATACTATTTTTGCTTCATTCAGAAGTGGAACTCAGAAAATGAAGCATGTGATACCAGGCTGATATAATCTGTGAGATACAGCAAGAAGCAAAAAGTTGTATCTTTCAAAATTATCATATTGGTCTTTTGTTCAAAACTGAGAAGCTGAATTTAGTGTTTTACTGCTGAAATAAAACAAATGAGCAAATGTAACAAAAGAATTCTAAATTTCCATGTTCTTTGCCTATAGGGATTCTTTGACATCTATGAAGGTTGAATGCATTGGCCTGACACAGACTGCCTTTCTCCTTGGCGATCACTTCTTTAATGTTTGTGAGCTCTGAGTATTTCTCAGTCTTTACCTTCTATCAAAGTCTGGCTGAAATAGGCTAGCAGGATTAAAAGTAAGAAAGAAGTGGCCAATGGCAGATGTAACTCCATGCAAACATGCTATGCTGTTGGTCAAACCTCAGTTCCGTAATAAATCAGACTAATTTTTTTTTTGAAGACATACTGAAGATACACTGAACAATTATTTTGAAGTTATCAAATTACTAACATATTATGCATACGATATGACCTCTATTGAGGTTAGATAAATCTACTGAAACCAATTAAGTCATTACTTCCTTAAGATAGTCTCACATACAGTTAGAAAACTTCAGCAAATGAGTTAATTGGTATGGTTCATGCTAAATAATAATTTTGAAGTGTGAATTCTATTTTTGTAATCAATAAAGACCGAAAGAATTCAAAGACTCAACATACTGAAGCTTTTCTGGTCTATGTAAAAGATTATTTTTCTTAAGTGAAGTTGAGAGAAAGGGCTCCATTTAAAAAAAAACAATTGTTTTACAATGCAAAAAGTAATAAAGAGTAAAAACATTAAATTATTTGTCAGAGAAACAAAATGAGAAAAATATCAAGCTTTTTGGAAATAGTGTGGGTTTATTAAATGTCTGATTTCAAAAGCATATAACTCATTATTGTGGTTACACACATGCTAAATATGTGTTCAGTACTCTCTATCACTAAAATGTAACATTCACTGAATATATGGAATTTTTAAATTCCATTGAAACACTCAGGAACGTGTGACATTATTGCATGAAACCTGGCTGCTTAGCACAGAAAGGTAGAATTTGATTACAGAGTCCAGCTCGATATTTGTGCAAGCATAAACTATTCTATAAGAAACCTGAAGCTCCTGAAAAAATTGTTATTTCAAAATTATAAACACTGCATAGGAGGCAAGATTAAAAGATATTAGTTTTGGTTGGCTGATTGGAGTTGGTTTGGTGGGATTCGTTTTTTTTTTTTTTTTTTTTTAACCAAAGATAGATGATACTTGATACAAAGCAGCAACTTGATTTGTTGGATCATATCACAAACATCCTGTCAAACAAATTGATGGTCTATCTATTTTTTTTTCCTGTGTAGTGTGTGTGTGCTTTTTATTCACTTATTTTTTTCAAGAATGATTGGAATTAGTAGAAAAGTAATAAAGAGTAAACCAGAAAATATTATAATGATATTGTAAAAATACAAGGTGTAACTCAAAAGCTGCAAGTAGTTCTTATCTTCCCACCTCAAAAGTATACAATAAATCTAGATAGAGAAAAACAATAATGCTCAAGCGTATGAAATGGCTTGCATGTCAGAAAAGACTAAGTAGACTAGGATTCTTCAAGCTGGAACAGGGACAGATAAAGGGGAATGATGATAGTAGGCTATAATCTAAACAAATCAGATACACCTCTTCCCATAACAAGCATAGCTAAATTGTAGAAATCTTTTCCAAAGAATGTTGCTGAACGTCAACATGGGTTCAAAAGGTGATTAAAAAAACCTTGAAAAATAAACATCTATTCATCAAGAACTGGTAAACACATATCCGTGACTCAGGAAGCCCCTGAGCTACAGATAACTAGATAACAGGAGGTTGCATGCAATTCTTGTCCTATTTTTATATGCCTTCCTTGGTGTCTTAGGGGACAGCTGGAGCTCTAGTTGGGCTAGTGGGGCCATGTGTCCTCCTCCCCTTTCCTGGACCTTCTCCTTGGAACAGAATCCTACAGGCTGGATATGCTGGAGGCCTACATGGGGAGGAGAGACCTCGAGGTGGCCAAGTTGTGCCATCACCAGGAGGGAATAGGGAAGAAACTTTACAGTTGAGCTACAGTCTTTTCTTTCTTGCCTAACTCTCATCAACGGGAACAAAATATCATGTCTTTGAAATCTAGGTAGATATCTTTGATAGACAGCAGCACAAGCAGGTGTGGCCTGTATCTTTTTCCTGGAATCTGTTTAGTGAAAGGCTGTAGAAAGTTTCTAAGAATGGTGATTAAGGTCAGAATATAACCTGGCACAGTAATGATGTCATTTTGAACGATCACGTATGATTTTGAGCAGGACTCCATGACCTTCTGGAGGCCTTTCATAATGGCCACACTGGCTGGGCTGTTACTGCTGTTGGAAGGGCAGGCTGCAGCTGTGGCTATGGCTGCTGCCATCTCTGCATGAGGGCATACGACATTCAGAAGTGCTTCATCTATACCTGGAGGGCACATTTCATATTTTGAATCCCTGTCTCCCTTCTCCCCCATTGCAAAGCAAAATGCTTGTGCAGAGATGCAGTCTGAACATTGATGTGGGACTGAGAGAATCCATTTTGTTGAAAACAAAACTTTAAACTCGCTCTATGTGTTCTGCTATCTTTACTTTGTTACTTGATGAAGGAGATAATGAAATTGGAGATAAGAGAAAAAGGAAAAAAAGGCCTATCTTGATCTGTTTGTTTCTCCTTGTAAGTACTGTGTGTTAGGTGTCTCCAAACTTTGTTTCTCTTGCTCAAGATGACATTGACTTCATCAGAAATTGCAGATCCCTTTTATCATTTGTTGCTGTGTAAATTTGCCTTTGTGTGGAGTGAATCTACTAAACTGCATTTATTTGTTCCTAATTGAAGTTTGTATGTCAACACAGAGTGGAGACAGAGTTGAACCTGACTGGCACTTAATTTTGCTTCTCATGGAGAGAGAGAGGAGGACTCTGGAGAGCAATGGAGAAGGGCTGCAGTCTGCACAGTCTCCAACGGCGCAGCTGCTAGGCTGCAGCTCTTACAGTATAACGTGTGCCCCTCCCCACAGCGATGGAGCAAGGGAAAATTTGACTTTCACAGTTTCACAGCTGGTAACTGGTAATAGGGAAGAAAAACTGAAAACTTTCACTTCGCAGACTTGCACTCAGGGTAGCCATTTACATCTTGGGGAAAACCAGACAAAATTAAGGCATTCTATTGTAGGCTTGTTTTGCATTCATGCAGAGCAGCTGTATATCAAGAAAAATATAACAAGGCACGGAGCCCTCAGGCTGACCCTTCCTTATCTGTGAGTGATGCTGCTCAAGTTTGACTCTGTTATCAAACAGGTGAACCAAGTAAGCCTCTACTCTGAAGGCTACTCAGTAAAAATGACATAAAAACGCGTTTGTTTGGGCAGGAGAGGAGTGCCAAGTGGGAATAGCAAAGTCATGAAGCTTGTATTTATTTCTTCTAAATTGCTTAAGGATAGAAGTTGGTAACTTTAACAGTGAAACAGTGATTTTTCAAGTCACCAGCAATGCCCATTGACAGAGGTGTGACATAGCAACCTTTTGCCTGTGTGCGATCCCAGAAAGCCTCTACTTCTCCAAGACTAGTTTTTCTGACTACTGTGTACCACCTGAAGAGCCTTCTACTGTAGGTACATAACTGGGACTAGGCAAGAGGATGGGTCAAATATTATTTTACTGCAGTAATCCAAAGGATGCTGGAACACTCCTCTGTGGCTGAAAGGATTTCAGAAAAAGCATGAAATCTATCTAACTTTTAGATGTCAAGATAACTTATTTTGCTTACATTTCTATGTACTGGGGCTCAGTCATACCCAAACACCAAGACAAAGGAGAAAAATTTCAGGTAAATAAGATACAAATTTTCAGCATGATTTTCCATATCATACCTCTGATTTTAAACTGAAATAAAAGGACATCTTGAAAAGATGTTCCTCTAACAAAAGCAGAGACCTCTTTTCCAGCCCCAAAGCAATATGATCTTTCCATGAGCCCTCCCAGACTTTACTTGCCCTTTCCAGATTGCTTTCTAAAAATCACTAAGGAAAAAAAAAAGATTCTAAATAAACTTTCTTTCCCGTTTAGATCTAATTTGATAAAAGCTGCCACCTTCCATTCCCCATATGCCTGCTGGTCATGGCCATCACAAAGTTAATACAGTTACCAGAAATGAGCTAAACTTAACTCAAAACATGTGTTTGCTTGTACAATGGCATTTTAGAAAACATTGCTTATATTTCCCCATCCTCAGCTTTTCTATGGTTTGTTTGTTTGAAAACAACATTTGAAATTCAATTACATTTACTGCAGTTCTGAGAAGGGCCCCCACTTCCTTTATAAAACAACTCACAAGAGAAAACAAGATGGGGACTTGCTGGTGCAAGAAACTGTCTAGAGGCTGGATTTCCCACCTCCTTCCTATTTAAGTATAGAATTATCTCATGCACATTTCCCTTTTAATTGGTCTTGTATGAGTGCAAGAAAAGTTTCTCTTTTCAGAAAAAATAATCTTTATAATAACTAGTCCAGATAAAATGTTAGACCAGATTCCTCTTCTGTGCCTTATTTTCTCTGCCTGGCAATATTCCCTCTGCAAGCGAGCCTGCCAGGGCAGGCTCACAGAAGTCCCAAGTTTGGAGGGTCCCAGGTCTAGTTCAGGAAAGGCTGACAGTGAAGGTAAGAGAAAAGTGTAGATGCCTGAATGCTTCCAGCTTCTTCATCCATTCCAACAAGTCTATCCAGGCTACCTTTTTATCATCCTCTTGTTACTCGAATACGCAAGCTTTATTTCATTACTGACGGGTCATCTCAACAATAGGTAACGCCTGCTGTTGAATTGTATAGTAATAAAGGAAGAAGATCCTCTGATTGAAGAGTAAAAGATAAGAAATGTAGCCAAATAATCAAGTAGTCACCTTGGGTTAGACTAAGATATAATACTGCTTTGACAGCACAGTCCTCTTAGGATATATTTACATAATTGCCATTTTAGATACAGAGAATCTTCACTGTTGTTAAAGTCATTGAAAAGTGCAGGAACATTTTATTTTTAAAATCTCTGAGAGTAAAAGATGAACTCCGAGAACAACACTCCCTGATGCAGAATCCTAGTTCCTTAAGAGCAGAGAATTACTGCAACACTGGAGTTTAGAACTGCACTTCCAAGCTCTTTAGTATAGATATGTCATATATGGAGTAAACCAAGTCTCTTAACTCTTCCCTCCACACATAAACAACTTTGCAGTCCTAAGAACAGAACAGTAGCAAAGCCACTGCCTTAAAAATTCTGATATTCTTATACAGTCTTCTAGAAATGTTGGTAAATTAGGCCCAAGGAAGCAAAAGCATCTTTAGCCAGTTGTGTGATGGGCAGCCATTTGGTCAATGTGAGGGACTAACATTAAAACCCATCTAACCCTGCTTTCTTTGCAATTATGGAGTCCTCCACAGATACAAAGAGCCTAAGCTCTCCAAAAGCCCATATATCCCATTGTGGGATACTTGTCTAAAGCAGGCAGGATCATCAGCTCTCTCAATGTCTGCTGTATATTAAGAGAGCATTGCTCTCAGGGAGACTCAAAACTTTCGGATGGATAAATACGATATATTGAAAGGCTTCCCATCCAGAGTTTAAAGCTATACTTTAAAGCTTACATTTTAAAGCTACCTTTTGTAAGTTTAAAGGGTTAGGCAAAAAAGAATGAGAATTCAATATTCTGTCATTACAGTCTTAAATCACATTCATGAGTTCTTCATCAAGCATGGCTGGTAGAAACCAAGAATTTCTGCTGTACTAGGAATTCCGCTGTAATCCACACAGAAAATAAATCTAAGTATTTATAAATATCTTATTAAATGAAATATTGGAAAAAATATTTTGGAATAATTAAAATGTTAAAGTATGAAATACAAATATCTAATTCCACTACAGATTTGAAAAAAACTATGTAGTATTCCTATATTTTTATTGAAATATAAAGAAAAAAATGAGAAAAATAGGTTATATTCTGGTGTTCAATTTTCATCATATTTTTCTTCATCTGAAAAAGCCAAGTTTTGCTATCATGGACTGAAACAAACAGTCAGACAAGTTGAAGTTACAACCAGTTGGATTCTTCATTCAAAACTCAAACTAGAAAAAAAACCTGATTCAATTCAAAAACTGAATCAGTGTGTTTCCTTCCAATGTTATTTTCTTAGACTTTTACATATATGAGTTCACTTCTGAACAAATGAAAGAAGTGATAAAACACCATAAGACAGACATGAATCAACATAATTCTGCATAAATTGGTAGCACCTAAAAGAGAAGCCTGGGGCTTTCAAAATCTCAAAATATTGAAAAAAGTAAGTTTCACTAAGCATTTCTCTACTTACTTCCTCTATTAATTTAAATTTTAACAATTTAGCACTAATTAAAATATATGACTATAAATAAAAGCAAAGCACTAACCAGAACTCTTCATGAAGCAACAGACAGCTGCTTATCTATAATCCTTGCACATTTTCAGATAGGTAGTACTGCTAGGTGAACATAGATGCCTAGACTTCTGCAATCAAATTCCAGTTTAAAAAAAAAAAAAAAAAAAAAAAAAAAAAGCTGACAAACGCCAAAAATAAAAAAGTATACAATGACTTACTACAATGGAACTTTAGCAGTGTTCAGAAGTGAAATCACATCCTTAACATTTAAAACAATTCTTTTTTTTTTTTTTTGTGAAACAATGCTTCACTGCTTAATACTTTAATACCACAAAGGCTTAGTTAGGTCTGTGCAGTAGTATAGCGATGCAAGTTTTCTCAGTATATAGGAAAATGTGGAAGAAAGTCGAGGAGACAGGTGATGGCAGCTAACCAGACCGTTCCAGGCGAAAAGGGGCATCAACAGGGCAAGTTGACCACAGCCAAGTTCACATGACTGAGCCCGTGTCAGCGTGGGGCTACACCTGGGCTTTGAGTCGAGATCAGCAGTGAGCTCAATATGCTTACTGCGCATGTGTAGAGTACATAAAAACCTCACATAGTGCCTCCGCTCCCCGGCTCAGCGGTGCCTTGGGTTCCCCCGCGCCTTTACTGCCTCGATCGGGAAGCCTCTAGGGAATCTCCGCTCAGACGCAGAGGTGATAAACGCTCAGTATCGCCCACAGTGTGCCTTGTGTCTGCGTGTCTGGCCCTGACCGGGGGTCCAGACAGTGCCCCTGCCTCACCCTTACAGTCATGGAAGGACGTTATCTTTTGTGAAACAAACTCACAGATGTGGAGGAACACATCTCCAGACAAGCTTTTAAGTATGCAAAATCTTTGCAGGTCTGAGGTGCACAAACGTTATACGTGATCGGTATGGGTTTAACACAAGTACATTCACCAGAATGTTGTAGTGAAAGATTGTTTGGTACACGGAAATTGAAGGGAGAGGTATCACAAAAAGAAGTGATAAGGTCTTTACATTTGTCATAAAGGAAAGGAAAGAGCATTGGTGGAAAATATGAAGTTCAATGAATAAAACAGATTGACCACTGAAGAAATTCAAAATAAAGTGAATACTCTTTTCTGAAACCATGGTAAACAATGGTAACTCATTGTTTCAATTAATTTACATACAGATGAAGTTAGGACTTGAGATAATCAGACCCAATGTGTTTTTCTTAGAGAGGGGAGCAGAGTGGAGGACAAAGAAGAGGGGAAGGCTGAGAGATTTTTTGGGATTTGTTTTGTTTTGTACTTTTCAAGAGAGAACTAGATTGTTTCCACATCTTTGGGAGCCTACCAATGTTCCAAATACAATTACAAAATATGAAAACAGTGCTTCAGCTTTCATCTCACAAGTGCTGAAATGTTTGAGCGTACGCTATCAACACCTGGGGCAGAATGGAAGACAGCTTAAGCAATATACTTTAATCCTTCTCTGTTGAGCTTTGCATGGGAGCTGAAGAATTGAGAACCAAACTCCTTCCATCTTGTCAGTCTCAAGTATTATTCTTTATTACTAGATATCCCAGGGAGTTAGATCTTACCAACATATTTTCTTGGTTTTACAAACATGAAAAATATGAACTTCTAATAGCCCAAATACTTCCGTTGTAATCAGTACCTCCAGGCATTTTCCTGACTTATCCTCTTGACTTGCACAAATAACCTTACTCATAGTTCCATTACAATGAGTGATGCTTCCTCAGTGGGAAAAAGCAGATTTATGGGGTTAGATATGGAAGAGATCTCAGGCCAGTTCTGTGGCCTTCATTGTATAAACACTGCTAAATTCTCAATTTTATCAGCAGAAATGGTTATAAAATAAATCTGTCTGGATCATCTCTTGATATTGACCTCTCTGTTTAAGACTTATAGGCATTTAGCTAGTGGTGGGGGCCACAGATAAAGCTACCATCACTAAGAATGATATATTGGCTTTTTGCTCTTCAAGCAAACACAGTATATTATGGTTTCTTCACAGCAAGGGCTATTAACACTGTTGAGGTTTTACATATCCACGCCATTTTGAGACTTAGAAATCACTGATGAGACCATCCAAATGAGCCACTAGTCAGATCACTCTGACCTCTGGGGTGCCACAAGGAAAACAGTGTGGGAGAAGTCGAAGGAACATGACTGCATCACAGCAAGCAGGGCTGGCACGACATGGTGCACTTTGTCCTCTAAATTATCAGGGAATAATCATCGCTGCATGGCTGTTGTGGCACTGTTCTGACATTGCCTGCCAGATCAGACACAAAAATGCAGCCTGGCAATTCAAAGTTTCTAAATGTCTGAAGTGAGAAGGTATCAGCTATCCCTCCGGCAAAATTCCAGTTTGAACGTCCAGCTTTCTCCAGAATTTTATCTGAAAATAACGGTTGTCACTTCCTGTTATACAAAGGTACAGTATGAGGTTCTGCATAGTCCACCAACGGGGCAACCAAATTTCAGTAGAAAATTTAAAGATCTGCACAGATCACCCTGTTTCTGTATGGTTCCCACACAAAACTTGAAGAGTGCCAAAGAAATCAAAGTAACCGTTTATGTGTTTAAATTGGGCACGTGCCTTATTTAACTGAGCTTGCATCATTTCCTAAAGCACTGTGGGGCACAAGCTGGTATAAATGGAAGAAAATCATACAATAAAACCAGAATTTTATGCCCTGGAAAAATGCCAGGATTCATAACCATCCCCCCAGCTACATTCTACTTTGTCTGATTTTCTGAATTAAGTGGTGATAATTACATGCCTAATATGCATTCCTGTAACATACTTGTCTCTGTAAATTCAGTAATTGCTTATTCAAACAATGCAACAGGCGTGTAACACATAATTGGCATGCACAGTTACCTAATTTGCATCAGCAATCACTGTAATTTCATGTCATATTGATTATGCATGAAATCATGAGAATATTTTTAAAGATATTTGAAACCCAAATGCAAAACACAATCAGAGCATAAAATCAACAATCCTTTTATTTATTCTCTTCCTCTGCCTTTAAAGATAGTTTATTCTCACTGAGATATTCTTATCTTTTGTGCATTTATTTGTGCTTTTTTTTTTTTTTTTTTTAATTTACTTTTCTGGGACAGGCAAGTGCTTTCCTACAATCAAGTCTTTAGATGACTGCGAGCAGCTAGTTCCATGAGAGGGATAGAGCCACTGTGTCCACCCACATCAGCTAAAATGTTGCTTATTTTCACTATGGAACACAGTGCATAGGAAAAGCAGAGCCTTAGAGTATGTTTAACACCATAAAATATGGGTAACTATAGCCTTAATGGTGGAGCGGCTACTGGGGAGGGTTCACCGTCCTGCTAATACTAGCACAGATCCAGACTGTGGAGACACATCTTGTTGCAAGTACAGAATAACTGCCCTGGAGAGCCAGATTTCCAGCACTAACCTAAGCTTGAAGTTGCCCAGAGGCTTTTGTAAGAGGACACAACCATTAGAACGTACTCATTTGACTGTGGCATGAGGCTTAGCTGTGCATGAGGATGAAGTTATGCCTAGACTTCGTATGAGAAATTAGCATCGACTTAATTTAATACATTGCTGTCACAATAGAGGCTTATGGCACACTCAGGATATTGCTTATGCAATATTTAGAGGGGCATATTGAAGCTTTTCTTTAAAACAGGATGCTTGTATTTATAAATATCGTATCTAAAAATACGAAGTATCTGGTTCAATCTCATGGTAAAAGAATAAAAATATATGTAAGTGTATGCATACATATGCAAAATATTTTATATAATAAGATATGCATGTATTAGGCATCTCTTTATATTAAAAATATACACTCATACACACATACATACTCAAGATCATAAAAGCACTTAAAGAATATTATATCTGTTCCCAGCCAGAGTTGTTCTCAGCATCCCTCTCCTATGAGAGTGATAGATAATGCATCTTCTTTCTGTTTTGTCATTATTTGGCCTGTGACAGAGTTGCAAAGTATGCTACAGAAGCTGTCCACCACTGGGTAGTAGCTTTGGCATGTTTTATTTACTACAGTGATTCATTTTTACAGTGTGCTTTGCTTTGTCAGCAGCTGACTCTTGCCCTGCTCTGTGCTGAAGGTGTTCAATATCAAACAGGTGACTATCCACAAAAAGGGAACTTCCAGCTACCAGATGCAGGAGTTCAGGAGCCATAAGATCCCATCTCTGTGGTATCACCTTTAGTGCCAAACATGCCTAGAGAGGTTAGATACGGTTAGATGCTTGTACTGAAACAGCTGAAGCAACCTCAATTGTCCCTGTCCAAAGACACCACCATGGCTGTAATTACCAGCATTTCATCCTGCTAAATACTCTTTAATGCCGTTTTTTCCCCTCTGCTAAGTTCCAAAGTGAGTAATGGAGCATTGTAGTCTGGGTCTGCAATTAGATGGGGAGAAAGCAGAAGAAAATGTCTATTCTATAGATATAAAGGGAGAGAGTAACACTGAGAGTAATAGAGATACTTTAAAAATATAAATAACGTAAAAAATAGCACTTAGAAGGAAGAACCTTTCCTTACTGTGCTGAATAACCATTCCATCCTATGTATCTCAGTTCTCCCAAGTCCTCACCTGCTATGTACAGTGAGGAAGAGACCAGCCCAGGAAAATGTCAGAAGATTATTTCATCTTTCAGAGCTCAAGATACTTTGGGATTATCCAACAAAACTTGCAAGGTAAAGTGGTGGAATGCCTCTTAGAAACAGCAGAAAGAAATGAGAAGTCACTGGAGTTAAACAATTGTTTCAAGACGAGCAACGCTTTACTGCCTCGTAGCATGTTCCATAAAAGTTACTCACTGACTGAAGCTACAGTACTGAAATTCTTTTAAATCTATCTTTTAAATCATGAGAGAAATAGTATTGTAACTGGAAACAAACTTTTCTGTTGTACATATGAGGAACCTATGCATTGACCTATTTCTTGCAGAGATTCATAGCTATCACTGTCACTGTTTCAGCTTCTGGACCCTGCAATAACCCATCAGGTTAATGCCAGTTAAGTCAAAGTAGAAGTACATTTATGTAAGGGGACATTCAAAACAGGTGACAAATTATTAATGTTTCTAGAGGACTTGGGAGAAGGAATAATAATAATAATAAAAAAGGATCTTCCTACAGTAAGCACAAAACTAAAAGGTCTTAAGGTCTTGACTCTCTCTCTTTTCAGTGATATGTTGTAGGTGTCTTCTTGACCTATGGGATCAGGAATCCTTTCTCCTTGCTTGCTGCTCATTGTCAGTAACATTCTACACAGCAAGCTCTTTTCTGAAAAAAACAAATCCACTTTTAGGGCTAATCTATAGCTCTTCTCAGTGTCCTCCAAGGTTTCAGTTAGATTCAATTGCCTTCCCCAACCTTATCCTCTAATGAACCCAACAGATAATATTCACAGTCCTGGAAAAATAAGGACTGATACTATCTCTTTAGAAATGCAAAAGCCATTTGTACAATGCAGATGCCATTTCAATGAAAGGATCCACTTTCCCAGGCTCAATGAGAGGTAGACATCCATCACTATGATAAAAATTTATTTTTTTCTTGGTAGCAACATCAGCATAAGCAGATTCTGTTTTGTGAATATTTCCCTTTATAGTCCCCTCCTCTCTTATCCTGACTCCTCTACTGCCTATAACTGACCTAAATTCTTTGCTGATTTTAATCTTTACTTGAATAAACTCAGTATATGACTTCAAGGTCAAAGAAAAACTGTTCAAAATATCTTTGATGTTATCAGTCTTTGTGCAAAATTTAAACTTCAAAGCACTAAAATACATTTAAGCAATAATTGAAAAATCTGGAATATTTTTAGGACATTGTCAACAGTAATGGTGGAATATGAGAGTTTTCAGGAATAGTAAGTTGAGATGGTTCATGAGAGATTTAATCAATTTTGAAAATTAGAATGAACCATCCAGATCATCACAAGTCCACAGACCTCACTTCCAGGAACTAGAGTTGTAGATCTTTCTGTGATACAGTTTAAGCACACTAGAGGTGAAAAATGCTGATTCTCAGTCAAATTCCACGTGGGAAAAGTTAATTTAGCAATTTGAGAAAGCAGATGAAAATTCTCAACCAGAAAGTACCAACAGAGACCGGTTCCACTTCTGAAAATAAAACCCTACATTCCTTCATTCAGTAGTTTCAGAAGAGTGAAATTGTTATTATTAGCTATATTGTAACTTTTGGATAGCTTAGTTTTGTGAAGAGCTGATCTTATCTAAGGACACACAAAAGCAGGTGCAATAAACTCTCTCACAGATTAAATGAGTGTTGTACCTGCATCTTTCAAAATACTTGAGACAAGGATTAAGATGTTTTCTAAAGATAAGACTCATCAGTCATCTTAGTAAATCCTGAGTTTACTGAGTACTTTGTCTAGCATTATTTCACACTGATCAGTTGATTTTTTAGTAAGTTTGGTTCCAGATGTCACAAAGGTTGTTGTTAGCAGTTGCACACAAGACAATGTGGAAAGAAGTTAGACTGTTTCAACACACCCTCCACTGGCAAGCTGCTGAAACACCACCAGTTTTCAGTTAAACTACGAATGAACCCTGCCTCCCCCCCGCCTTTTTTTTTTTCAAGGAAAGCCACTGCATTTTTCAGGACTGGAGCCCATTTTATTGAAGCGAACTGCTAGCTGGAAGGTTATAAGCACTGGTTTTGCTATTGTTCTAGCTCACAATATAGCAGCCACAGAAATTGCCGTAATCAACATTTGTTCCTTGGTCTTTTCTAATGAAAAGCCAAGAAGACTGTCAAGACTGAAACAGATCTATTTCGCTAATATAATTTGAGTCAGAATGTTAGTTTTGGCATCAAAGTGCAGAAAAATCCAACAGCTTTGTTTTGCCATAGCCCATGAAAACAACTGCATTCATAACAAGTTAAAGGTAGCATGGAAAAAATAATTCTTAATGTTCTTATCTTAGTTTCAGTATCTCCTATAGAACTGCATGTGCAGATGCTTCTCCGGAAAAGCTCTTAAACTGTGTACTTATCTACTCTTCATCAGTATCTCTAGCAGTGGAGGGAGGAGGGGGAAGGGAAGCTTACTGGAAATTCCAGGGTACTTTTCATAGTTTCCCAGCCATTATGGACTCACCAGTACACATATGAGCCCACATATGAGCAAAGGCTTATCAGAGCACCAATGTGAAATCAAAGCGTTCTTGCTCTCATGCCCTATGCTCATCTTCTTTCTTCCTAGAAACAATCTGCATATTGCAGGCAAAATTCTCCAGCCTTGCCCACTGTCAAAGTACATTCAGTCCTCACACAGTGCAGTGGGAGATGAGTATCTATGGTGTACGAATGCAGAAATGAATTATGACGAAATGTTATTCTTTCCTTCCCTTATCCTTGCTAACATTTCTTAACTTTCATTAAAGTTAGTTTTCATATGAGCTGGCTTAATAAAGCTGAACGTCACTGCAGGGTCCAGAAGCTGAAACAGTGACAGTGATAGTTATGAATCTCTGCAAGAAATAGGTCAATGCATAGGTTCCTCATATGTACAACAGAAAAGTTTGTTTCCAGTTACAATACTATTTCTCTCATGATTTAAAAGATAGATTTAAAAGAATTTCAGTACTGTAGCTTCAGTCAGTGAGTAACTTTTATGGAACATGCTACGAGGCAGTAAAGCGTTGCTCGTCTTGAAACAATTGTTTAACTCCAGTGACTTCTCATTTCTTTCTGCTGTTTCTAACAGGCACTTTATATGGGACTAAATTTTGGATAATCTCAAAGTATCTTGAGCTCTGAAAGATGAAATAATCTTCTGACATTTTCCTGGGCTGGTCTCTTCCTCACTGTACATAGCAGGTGAGGACTCGGAAGAATTGAGATATGTAGGATGGAACAGTTATTCAACAGAATATGGAAAGATTACTGGTTTTGCATTGACTCCATTACTTGCTCTTTCTTTTTGGCAGGGGAAATATTGACAGCTAGTTTTTGACTACTGGACTATTGTTTTCTCCACTGGTGGTTTTTTTGAATGTGGAGAAAGTACACAGAAAGAAGGGATCAGTGAATTTAATAAAACTTGTTTTCTTCCAGGCTACAGATGACTATTTAGATTTTTCTCTCCTTTCCCATTTCATCCTCCATAATTTGCTATCTACAATTGCATATGCAATATGCAATTTAATACATTTAATAAATCAGAATTTAGCCCCATATATATGTGTTGACATCTCATTTAGGTTGCATTCCACTTAGCTTCTTTACTGTGCTTTGAGGAAACAAAGTTCAGTCTTCCTGCCTGCTGTACATAATTGTTACACGGTAGCTGAAGGTCTATCTTTTACCAGGAAAGAGCAAAAGAAGCTATTAATGATGGTGTTCTGGAATGGAATATGCCAGAGGATTAGAAATTTGAAAAAAAGATATATTCAATGATGGGAGATGAAAAAAAAGTGGCTTTTTTCTTCAAACTGAAGAGAAGTCACAGAAGGTATTATTATTTTCTAATCTTAAGAATTTTATAATCAAGAAATCATAAATAAATTTACTTATATAATTTCTCCTCAGTCTCCTATAGATTTCTTGCAAGAAATGCAAGAAAACTTGCATTTTCTTTTCTTTTTCTTTTTTCTTTTAGATATGGGACTGGGACAATATATTAATTTGAAGGTTAAGTACCCTAAAAATGATGTTAATATAAGCAGATTCAGAGAAAGAGAAGTGTAACTGATAGATGTGAATTTGATGCAAAATAGTTAAAAAACCCAGATTTCCCAGAAAGAGAATTAGGTTCATTTGCACTCCTGACTTTGTAACTCTGTTGTTTTCTTCCCCAGAAAAATAAAAACATAATATTAAAACTAAAAATGTTGTGCTTATTATATATGTGTTTATGGATACACGTGGTAAGCATAACATTTAACAAAGTGAAAAAAAATTAAACATGCACCTAGCAGAATCTTGAAAAGAATTGTTATAAATGAAGCAGGTAACTCCAGCTAATAGGCAAATTGCTAAACATGCCCACTTAAAAGATTTTTTCTTTTGCTTATACTGTTTCAGTACTTTACATCTTGAACTATTTATTCTTAATTTTTTTGATATGTCCATTGCTTGCTTGTGGCTGATTTTTTTTAAGACATATTCACCTTCAAACAAATATTTCTTTTTTTTTCTTTAAAAACAATGTTTTTATTTCCTTCCATTAAAATATTTCTGCTGATCTGTTCTTTGCAATGGCCAAGCATTTTTATTTTTTTTAAGTTGGGAGTTTAACTCAAAATTTTATATGTGAGTCATTAGTATTAGTAATGGACCTTATCAAAATGAAAACTTCCAGTTCATAAACAGCTATCCTGCACAGCATGTGACAATCCTTATCGGGACATCTTCCTTTTAATTTCTGTAGCACTCAGATTCATTCAGCATATTCTTTAGGATAAAATGGTCCTATAGATGAGTCTTTCATGGCCCAGCCCTGGTCCTTTCACAAAACAGCTTCTTCCTGCCTGCTAGGTTTATCCATCTGTAGTCATATTGATAGAAACTGCATCCAGAGGCATGCACACAAAGAAAGGTTGAATAAAAGATCTAGGTTATACATTACTTTTCATTCTGTCACGGTAACTTTGGAATATTTCACTTTGCAGCTCTAATAATCATCATCTGAAATAATTTTGTGTGATACATTTTTACCTACTGGTATAGCATGTATGGAGTCTGGATTAATGTTGCTCTTCATTTGTTGTAGTCATTGTCACCTGCAGCAATTGAGTACAAGGCAAGTGCAGAAAGTTACTGAATGAGAATGACATTGGTACGAACGACTGCAGATGGGGCTTTTACACATGAGCAGTCTCTCTGCAGTCTTTCTGGTGAGTTTATAGTTTCGACTGCTTGCTTACAGTGGTTACTACTAGCTGACAGGCAATGCCTCAGAATGAATGAAAGCTCAAAGTTTCCAATAAATTCAGAAAGCAACTTTTTTGGGCAGATTGTAATGATATGCAAGTGAGCACAAAGCAGCAGGAAACTTTCAGTGCTCTTTAGTGATAAAGCTTTGTAATGCAATCATGTATAAGATCTGTAATTAAGCTTACTTGCATTTTAAAGCTAGAAAAACAATGTTTTTGTGCACACAGTAGTTAAACATTTTTAAATCTAGAACAAGCACCACTTTCCTACTTCAGGGCAAATTACTGCAGCAAGGAGATCTACCTGCTGATTTAAGATGGTCATATTCAAGCCCACAGAGGGCTTGGGTCTGACTGTTACAGTTTTCTTCAGAGAAAGGAATATGTGTTTATGTTCATGTTGAGTCACTGAATATGCCTACTTTTCCTGTGTAGGATTTATAGGGTAAAATTGCCTGGCATTTTTGAACATAAGAAGTCAGATCTCTTGATCACTGTCTGATATTAAAATCTATGACTCAATTCCACTTTGTGCAGTTTATTCCTCTTTCCTACTCACAGTGATTATAATTTCAGGCTGCCTGGCATTCCTCCTCTGATTGTACCAAGTCCTGTTCATTATGAACCAAATGATATTTCCTTCTCCTTTGACTTGCACCCACCGTCTACCTACTTTCATCTCACACTTACTAGTGTTGCCTCTATTGCCATCCCTAGTCCTATCAACAATATAATATCAGCTGCTCACTTCAACTTGCTCACTGCAGAGCAAGATCCACAGCTTGAAGCTATATTCTCAGAGAAAGTATTTCTTGATGTTTGTTCTAATCTTTCTGCCTCGTAACTTCATTTGTCGGAAAGCCCTGTGTTGTGAGAAATGGTAAACAGTCACTCTTCAGTCACCACCTCATTACTCACGAGCTTCTTACACCTTTATCTGCTCTCCACTTAGTCACCTCTTTTCCACTATTGCAAAGCACTAGTCTCTTCATTCAGTCTTTCCTCTTACAAACACTGCTCTCTGCCTCTGAGCCTTGCAGCTCTTCTCTCTCCCCTTTCTAGCTCTACCACAGCCTATGGAAACAGGGCCCAGAACTGCTCTAATATTTCTACTGTGTAAATGTGAAGTGGTGTGCTGAAATTTCCCGGGTTTTCTTCCACTGCTTTCTTGTCACTCATAAAGAAACCCGGGACAGGCCAAGCCATAGTGAGGAGAAGAAAGGCTGACCAAGGGGTAATTTTAAAAAGATTTCACAGGATCTTGACTTTTAAGAGTGAGAGCCTTGGTGATTAATCCTCTCACTAAAATATTTCTGCTGATCTGTTCTTTGCAGTGGCCAAGCATGCTTATTCTGCGGGTGGGCCACCCATTCAAAACACAGTACACATGCCCTTTGCAGCCTATTAAAAAATGGCAATCAGGTTCTTCTGCCAGGATGACAGGCTGCATTGCCTCCAGCTGGCTGAGCTGATCTGACATGGGGTAATGAGCCCACTCTTTTCTATTGATGGGTCATCTTCCCCTTTATCCCACCCACTACAAGCACACTGAAATCACTTCCTGTTAATGCTAAAAACTGCAAGGAATCACCACATAAGAACTATTGTGTGTTTGAGTTCTAGGTGAAGGAAGAAATACATTGCGGTGGTTTGCTTTGCTGAACTATGTGATGATCAAAGAACCATTTCACACTGTTGATGACATAATAGGAAGGCAAATAAAAAGGGGAGGAAAGAAGCTGATGAAAGTAACCGAGGACGAAACTGGCAGGTGAACCAACATCTGAGAGCTGCTAACATGGGTGGAGGAGCTGGCAGAGGGCCAACGGTTGTTTGTGTGGTTTGAGCCAAAGTGCAGAAAGAAGTCAAAGGACTTTTCATTGACTTGCAGAAATTTTAGGTCAGGTCATGGAGGAAAAGTCACTGTCCTCAGTCTTTGGGTGTTGTCACTGTTGACAATCAAACTCAGTTTGATTGAACTCCCTAGCTGCCAATTACCAGCTCACTTTCGTTGTTTTCCCTGTTCCCGAGTGAAGTTGCAATGTCAGGGTGGATCTTATTTTCTCAAACCAAACATGCCAATGCAGCACCACTTGTGAGCCCTAAAGAGGGGGCACAATGTGATAGAGCTCTGGCCTTGTACTCATGGGAGCAATGACCAGCAGGGTGTGCGCAAGTTAATCAATTACACACTGACAGAGGAGCAGAAAGTGCCCTGCACTGTGAGGGGAGAGCAGATCTCGTGGCTCACAAGCAACTTTCCAGTTTGCAGACAGGAATCATCCACATTTAAGAAAATAAAAACAGGTAATCAGAGCTGGCTGTGAGAAAGGACAAGCCGGGCAAGCGTCCAGTAAGGTATGAAGAGGGCAGCAGGAGCTTGAGACAGGTGTCCATGCGGATGATTCACTGTGTGGGGGTGAGCAAGGAGGTGCTCAGGCTTTGTGGGTGTTAAGTCCCAAGCCTTTTTCAGCAGCTGCAAAAATATCTTAATGGCTATTTCAGCTTTGTGAAGGCAGCTGGTTTATCTGGTTGTTTTTTATGTGTTTTTTTTTTTTCTTTAGGACCTCAGCACTAGGTTTTGTTTCAAAAGTAGGAGTAATTTGGTTTGACTTTAAGAGTATCTTAAAGGGAACTAGAGGTTAGTGGGAGGGACAACTTCTTGAGATACCAAAATCCCTTGAAAAAGGAAAAGGTCAATGAAAATGGGCAGTTGTTTCTTGATAATTAAAGCTTGATTTCAGACATAACATGTCAAAATCATTCAGGAATAATTATAAGTCAAAAGGGACTTTAGATACCCTTTCTTTGCATATTTCTCTCCCCTCACTCCTTCCCCCAAAGAAAAACTATCTTAGGAGGTCTGCAGTCCAGTATGTTTTAAACAAATGATGGGACAAATCAGACTCCATCATCCCCCTCGGGAGGCAAGAGGCACATGCGAGAGCACATATGTTCTGGAAGGAAAATATGTTTCTAGCTCAAATGGGAACTTCAGAATCACCCTGTCTAAGGGGACCAGAGAATTCTGTCCCTCTGCCTTCATCTGCTTGTCACACTGATTCTGCATTTCTGACTGCAGAAACAGAGATTTCAGTTTTCCATTAACTACAACTTGCAGCCTAGTTTAGTATTTCAGTTCTGTGATGCTTGTTATTTATTTCTGGGAATTAATGTCTCCCTAAAGGAAGTTGGTCAAAACAAGGAATAGAAAAGTAACGGACTAGTGTATACACATACTGACTCTAATACAATCAAACAGTCACATGAGGTTTCAAAAATGCACTGAGATTTAAATGAATGAAAATAGCCTGAATGAGAACCATGGCAGCACTTCTGGGTGTATTCCAAGGCACAGCCTAGCTCTTTATCTGGTGTGACATGCAACAGATAAACTTCCACTCTGTCCTTGCTTAATTTTAACAAAAAATAAACTTCAAATGATAAGAAGTGTAGGGAACCAAGTCTCCAGCAAGTAGTACAGTATATATGCACAGGACGCTTTGTAAAGCAGCATGCCTGAGTAATTTATCTGTAAAAACAGATAATATATCTCTTCATGAGAAGGTTCCTGTACTTTTAAAAGGCAAGATTTCTGTATAAACACATAAAAAGCTCAAGGCCAATTGAGAGACACAGGTAGAAATTAAGGCTTACCATTTATATTTTTCTCTGTTGATTTCAAGGATAGCTTATTTTCTGTGATGTTTAAGGTAAGGGGAGATGGGATGAAGGAAGTTTGCATGTTTGCCTGCTTCACATGTCCCGAGACATGTGAACTCTAAACCTCTACCAAGACATCAAGGGAGCAGTCAGTACATCCGGAGAAGAGAGTGTGTTGACACTGAGAGTGGTCCCCTGGGGCTCTTTTCTGGAGAGGGGAAGCAGGCTAGTCCACGCTGACTTCTCAGTTCAGATTCACAATGTTTGTGAAGTGAATCTTTTGATTGTTCCCATGTTTTCATTCACGTAGTGGAGCAGAGGAACTGGGAACTGTGCTCCAGAAGGGCCCCTAACAGTCTTTGACCACCAACGGACATTCAGCCTATGAGGCTGGAACAGAGCTAGTCTAGGAAACACTCTGTTCCATGAATGCCTTATGGCTCTTGGGGCCTCAGCAATGTTTCACTCCACAGATTGGCTGCTCTACTCACTAATGAGCAGAGAGCAGTGGACATTGTGTACCTTGACTTCAGCAAGGCTTTTGACACTGTCTCCCATAACATCCTCCTAGAGAAGCTCTGGAAGTGTGGGTTAGATGAGTGGACAGTGAGGTGGATTGAGAATTGGCTTAAAGGCAAAGCTCTGAGAGTTGTCATCAGTGACGTGGAGTCTAGTTGGAGGCCTGTGGTTAGTCGTGTCCCCCAGGGCTCAGTACTGGGTCCTATCCTCTTCAACTTTTTCATCAATGACCTGGATGAGGGGACAGAGTGCCTCCTCAGCAAGTTTGCTGATGCTACCAAGCTGGGAGGAGTGGCTGATACACCTGAGGGCTGTGATGCCATTCAGAGAGACATGGGCAGGCTGGAGAGTTGGGCGGAGAGGAACCTCATGAGGTTCAACAAGGGCAAGTGCAGAGTGCTGCACCTAGGGAGAAATAACCCTAGGCACCAGTACAAGCTGGGGGCTGACCTTCTGGAGAGCAGCTCTGTGGAGAAGAACCTGGGAGTGCTGGTGGATGACAGGCTGACCATGAGCCAGCAATGTGCCCTTGTGGCCAAGAGGCCAACGGTATCCTGGGCTGCCTTAGGAAGAGTGTTGCCAGCAGGTGAAGGGAGGTGATCCTGCCCCTCTCCTCAGCCCTGGGGAGGCCTCATCTCGAGTCCTGTGTCCAGTTCTGGGCTCCCCAGGAGAACAGAGACATGGAGCTACTGCAGAGAGTCCAGCGTAGGGCTACAAAGATTGTTGGAGAGCTGGAGCATCTGCCCTATGAGGAACGGCTGTGAGAGCTGGGCCTGTTTAGCCTGGGGAAGAGAAGACTGAGGGGGGATCTGATCAATAAGTACCAGAAGGGAGGGTGTCAAGGCGATGGGGACAAACTCTTTTCAGTTGTCCTGTGTGACAGGACAAGAGGCAATGGGCAGAAATTGAAGCACAGGAAGTTCCGCCTGAACGTGAGGGGGAATTTCTTCACCGTGAGAGCAACAGAGCCCTGGCACAGGTTGCCCAGAGAGGTTGTGGAGTCTCCTTCTCTGGAGATCTTCAAGGCCCACCTGGATGCAACCCTGTCTACTATGCTCCAGGTGACCCTGCTGAGCGGGGAGGTTGGACTAGATGATCTCCAGAGGTCCCTTCCAACCTTACTGATTCTATGATTCTATGTTAGCCGAAGCCCAGCCTAGTGCAGCCCAGCAGAAAATAGGTCTCTTTAGACATGGTAATCATGATTATTCAGACTTTAAACTTTGCTGTTTCTAAAATACCTTTAATCTTGGGCAACATATTACTCTTCCTATCCCTCTTTTTATGTATAATGTTCAGTATGTGAATATATAAGGTATGGATATAATATAGAAATATGTAATGCTAGGTATATGGATATATTTGGAAGAGATAGCAGTAGATTATGTGTGTGTTCAGGCAGTACAAGAGAAAACGTATCCTAGTGCCATCTCTTCGGTAGTAACCTGCCTACACTTGGCAGCTCAGTTCCCTCTGACCATAAGACCCCCCTATTCCTTCCTCTGATTTGGGGACAGAGGTAGCTCAACACATCTGAGGTGCATCAGGCATGTGGAGTGAGATATAAACATATGCTAATATATTTAGCTGCCAATTCATAATGAAGAAGCTAGTCAGTTTATACTTCTCCTGCTCTCAGGTCAGTGGGCACGTCTAGGTCAGTGGGGTCATGCTTGATACGATACGATCGCAGATACCCAGCCACATCTTTCCCTTATTTGGATCAGTGCTGTGGGGACTTCTGATAAAACTGTGAAAAGATACAAGGCAAAGTATTGGCAAGATAGATACTGGCATTCTGGGAAATAATTTCTTTGATTTTTTAATAAAATACGAAGAAGTGTGCGTACAGAAATCCTGCACTTCTTATTTTTTATAGCTAGAGCTATGTCAATTTTTTTTATTTCCTGTAGTCATTTCCTCTAGTTCCCTCCAGACTCTGGTATAAAGTGATCAAATGGTAAAGTCCAGAGATTATGATTACTCATCTCTTCACAGTCTGTTGTGGCATTCCAACCATGAGACTAACCTTTGAAGCATGTTCAGCGATCTTCATATTGGACTACCTGGTGGCCTCTCAGTCACAATCAGCCGGTAAGTTCACAGGTATTTATTCAAGAAATGCATATATTAAATAGTAATATTTCTGTGAGTACCTTCTCTCATATATTACTATATTCAGTACTTTTTTGGTGAAAAGTATCAACCAAACAGAAACTGGTATCTTGTAGAGATGAGTGTGTCCTCTTCAAAAGAAAAAAAAAAAAAAAAAGATGATAGTAACAGCTTTATCTGAATGTTCCCCAAATAAAAATGAAGGAAGAAGCCAGTAATTTTGTGTTCAATGTTAAAGAAAGAAATATTCAAATTTTTAAGCAGGAGTGCTTACTGTCCAAGATACAGATTTTGATAGAGTGAACTGCATCCAAAAAACCCTACAATATCTTCTCCATTGAACAAAGATGGATAAAACAGATTCCAGGTAAGACGTAAGCTTTACTGTTCTGGAGGAATGAGCAAAATGGGAAATGTCCAGTAATGTCTTGTGTCTGAGAAAGTATTAAGGTAAGAGTGTTACTAGAAAGCAAGATTAAAATAGACATTTATGCCTGTTTACTTGGCTATCTAAATATAAGAATGTCTCTGTTTCATGTGTTAATTTGCAGTATCAATACTTGCAGCATGCTAAAAATAAATGGATTAATGCAGAAATCTAATATAAAGATCAAAACATGAGCTATTAATCTAATCTTCAGTCCTGTTAATTTATCATAAGGTACCTGTAATTCATTAATTTGTAAGGAGAAAGAAATACTTTACTCATCATCCTATAAATCAATTCTCTTTTCTGCTGTACATACAGTACGTATAATTTTCAGCTATGCAGCACTGCCTGATTCTTCAGTGTTAATTGCTGTTGTGAGTCACCTGCACTCCTGTGTCTCCCCACTGTCCGGACCTGGCAGCATCGTATGGCCATGCTGTACTGATGGCACGTACTTTGTGGGATGGCAGCTGAAAAATTACAGTTACAGCAGTCATTTAATGCAAAGTGTGGTGATGTCTAACCATAGTTAGCTAACATCATTTTTTACCAAAAAAACATTGATTTGATGGGATAAAAGGAGCATGTTATAAGGAGCGCCTCGTTCCAAAATATGTCTATAAAAATCTCTCTCTTGCTGTCCTGTCCCCTTTCTATGAAAGGGATTTTCTATTTAGTTTCAGTCGCAGACATTCAGTTCAACAGTCTTATGCACACAGAGCTGCACTTTCGCCTACATGTGTTCCTTTTGCTGAAATGAAACTGTTCTCATCGATAAGTAGTATTAAGCGTAACTAACACTGTAGACTCAGATCTGGGTCTTGCTCTCCAGTTACTTCTATACAGTGTGCTGCAACATGTGGTTACTTATCAGGTTTCATCAGTGTAAGGAAATCAAAAGTGGTTTTTCTTTTTTATAATGTTTCAATGAGGTTACAACAGTTCCAGTACATTTATGTTCCGTTCTGTTATCTTTGCAGACTGGGATTTTTTTCACTCCCTTTCCTTTCTTTTTTTGATCTGTTCCATTACATTCATGCTTTTTACAATGTTCCTTTTCAGTAATAATAGTTTTTTTTTGTAATAATCTTTGAAAGGTGACTTGGAGATGGAATGTACTTACCTATATTCTTGCTCGTGGTTGTATTTGCAAAATTTACTGCAAAAAGGAAATTTCTTTTTTTTCTTTTTTTTTTTTTTTTCCTTGTGAAAATGCTTTCTGCATGTGCAACACTGGTATTTTCCATGCTTCTCTGTCCCAAGAAGAGCTAAGTGCTCAGCAGGATCTATGAGGTTGAGGTGTTGTGTGGAGCCTTACCAGTTCCCTCAGGTTTTACCTAAGATTTAGAGTCAGAGATTTCTCTCCAGAGCTCATGTTCCAGGACCCTGATATATATCCTATATATAGCACGGCAACATACTTCCATCTGCATACCTAGCCAGACCAGCAAGCCAGCCTCTGACAGAAAGGAGCTGTCCCCACTCTTTGACCCGGGTATTGCCTTTTCATTGTATTTTTGTCCTTTCCATCTATCCATTATCATAATACTTAAAATCATTAAAATTATAGAGAGTAATGGTAAATGTATTACTTTGGGCTGTTGCCTAACTGTAGGGCCATGAGTAGAAACATGTTTCAAATAATTGCTGTGGATGAACTACCACATTAGCAGAAAAAGTTCCAAGGTGTTAGAGGTGGATTCATAAAAGGTTCATTATAAAGAAAAGGGAGAAATATGCCCTGTTTTTTTCTTTCTCTTTATTCCTCTTTACATTCTTTCCTATTGTATTCCTATTCTCTTTATTATTTTCCATTAACAAAAGATGGGAATGATTCTGCCTCCAAAAGCATAGGTGCTCCACAAAAAGAAAAATAATACCCTTCCAGTTAGCGGCAAAGGATCATCAGAAGGAAATATTACACTTCAGGTAACCTACATATCTTCAGACTATTTGGTGGCAATTTGAGCCCAGCTACAAAACTTTAAAAAATTAATATAAGATGTGCATCCTTACATGCTGAAAAAGCAAAGAAATGTGGGTACTACAACATATTTATGCTCTGATTTGGTAAGATACACACAAATGTTACTGAGAGAACACTTGCACAAAACAGCTCACATTACATTCAAAAACGCTACAAAATATGTGAAATGTGAAAGTATAATAGAAAACTGTGCTGACTGGAGCTCTACAAGGACAAACTTTAACAATAAATATTATTTTTAAAGTATTTTAAATTCCATTCTCTGTAGACAAATGTATTTCAAAGTAGTTTATTGATTATATTAACACTGCTTTCTTATAAAGTTCTTAAAAACTAGAGTGCAGGAAAGAATTTGTATATGTCAACAAAGAATTTATTACAAGTCCCTTTCCATTTCTATTAAATGATTCTATTTATTTTTAGAGTATTTAATAACATGTGCCCCTAAATAACTGCACTTGCTAGAGGTTGAATTTAAATGTTAAAATCCCAGAGTTCCAATTCAAAATATGTAGCTGGCCTGTAGGGTTTTTTTTTTGCATAAAAAAGATCTGATCCTAGAAAGATTTATGTGTGTGGTTAAGTTCATGTGCTTTGAATAATCCTGCTGAAGTCAAGCAGACTACTCGGAGTGTGTCAAGTTAAGTCCTTGTGTAAATCACTGCAGGACTGGAGCAAAATCAACATGCTTCTATGTCATCCAAAAACCACATACTGACCAAACCAAGAGTTAGTGTGCATCTCTGAAGTCTAGTCTTTACCAAATAGCTGTCTTACTGTAACTCAAAAACCAAAGAAAAATTAGTGTTGTCCATGGATCAGAACGAACTGGCAGCTTTTGTTGCCCTCCAACAGGCCACTCAGATCTGACCCTCAAGTTTTATTGAGTGTCCACTTCTTTCTGTGTGGGAATCCAATACAATCACTCTGGTTTCCTTATTATTCATCTCTAGAATCAGCCGTGACTTGACTAAGCCACTTGAAGTCCGAAGAAATTGAATATTCCATTAACTTTAGATAATACCAACTCTCCTCTGCTGAGCAATGTGACACCAATCTCATAACAAAACCCCATCAGGATCATTTGATTAACAGTAGAGTTCATTGGAAGTAGTTCTTTTATGGCCAAGGACCACTGCTGCAACCTCAGGGTTAGTGAATAGTGGGATAAATGCAGGGCATCGGGTCCATCACCCAAATAATGGAAAATATCACTGCTGTGTTTTTCAAAGGGGTTGTCTATGTGCTCAAGTCCAAGTGACAGCTTTGAACTAGCAGTCTTTTTCTGGTAAGGATCCAATGGACAGCCTGGATTACTTGACTACATTGTGGAGAGGACTCTTAAGTACCCACTGTTTGTTATGTCCTATTAACTAGAGTGGGTGTCTTTTCAAAATCTTGCTGTGAAGCGCAGAAGGACTTGTGTGCATAGCTCTGCGCAGAGAAGCTCAGCCACCTTCTGAAATTAAACTGCAGAATTTTCTTCATATTTAATTTCAAAATGACCCAAGAAGATGCCCTACGAGCACCATTTCACCACCTCTTCTTGTGCTTAACCATCACGCACGTAGCAATAGAAGCACATAGCCCTGAAAATATATGATTAGGCATGAGAGCAATCTTTATGTTTTTATCTTCTTTTCTAAGGCATGGACATTAACAGTTCTTTCTTAACATGAAGATATCTGCAATCAGACTAATTATCACAAAGTGGAAAGTACATAGATATTTCTAAAGGGAATTGCAAGGACTGATTCTATAATTATAAAAAGGATCTCAAAGGAGTACAGTATTCTCTATACACTAATATTCGCATTCTTTTAAAAATATTATGATAGTTTTATTTAAAACTGAAAAATCATATTATAAATATATTTAGCTATTTTAACTATTTTTTATAATATCTAAATTTTACTTTTAAGTAGTCTTGTGGATTTCAGTGACACTAGCCATAATGCTATATATGACATGGCACAGGCATATTAGAATTTTGTCCATAAGAATTAAGAGTATCAAACTGTGTTTGTAGACCAATAAACTATTGCCAGGCACTCTTACCATCATATTGCTTAGTGGTTTCAGTTAAAGACAAGACAATCCCTCAGATATGCTGCAGAACGCTTATAATGGCCTTGAGGGATTAGGAGACAAGAGCTAGGCTCATCTAACAGAGCTAGAACTAACTAGATAAATACTATTTTATGAGAGCTTTCGAGGTCTAGAAATTCTGTTTTTATTTCAGCATATAATTGTACTGACCTCTCCGTTCCTCAGAAAAGCAGATGAGATTTTCAGTTTGAGAAATCAATACAGGAATAAGCTGTAGACGTTAGTTAGGATATGGTTGAGTTAGATTCAAGTCTTTCTCTTGAGTAAAAGCATAATCTTTTTTTACTAAAGATCTGTGAATCATGTAGTAGGGACCTGGAGCTAGACCTGCCACAGTCTAGGATATAATCTAATCAGCAGATCACTTGATCCTTCTTGGATCTGTCAAAATTGTCTCTGGAATGGTTTTGATAAAATGACGTATTATGACACAATACCCCACAAAATATACAAAGATATTTTGACTAGTCCTGAATACAGAAGCTGTTAGTTCCACAGACAGAGCCATGTAGCCCTGAAATTAGTTAGACAATATGGCTATTTGAACTAGGGTGTTTCCACATACCTTTTTCACATACTTCTTGTTGATTAGTTAGCAAAAGTATAGCAACATGGAAGGTATTAGGCCTGATTCCCATAAACTTTCAGGGTCACCCTCTGTGATAAAACCTCATAAGAAATGTTATTAAATTTTTGTTATTAACTTTTTAAGACCCTTCAAAATGCCAGAGTGGCATAAAATGTAAATGGATCAGAGACAAAAGACTATTCTCCTGCTAGGTAGGAGTGCTCCTGCAGAAGTTTCTAGTGGTTGGTGCTTCATGCCTGGAGATAGCAGCCTGTAAATTTCATGCTCAAGCAGTTCATTGCTGATATTCAAGGTACCTTTTCTTCCTCTGTTCATTCAACTAAACAGAGTTACACATCTCACAGAGCTCAGAATAAATAAAACCTGTTTCCCCTTGATATATCATACTCTTCCAAAGCTTCTGGCTGCTTAAGATAAGCATATTTCACATGTAAGTGCTACCTTCAGCGTTTGATTGTGGAATCCCAATAGATATAGAATTAAAACACCTAAATCTCTAGAAAGAAGGAAAAGCTATAATGAAAACAAGATCACAAAAGGGAATGATATCTGTGTATAGCCACAGGACATAAAATGACCTTGGTTTGGGAAAAGTCTATGAGGTAGGATTGGCTAGAACATAGATAATGTACACAGTTCACCCATTTCTGCTGATCTACTCTAGGTTACCATGGGTGCTTCTACACTACTCATTTGGTCTTGACTTGTAGTGTAAGTCCCTTGTTTCTTAAAGCAAACATTAGACAGTTTACACACAGGTTCCACTTGGCAGTAGTTCCCAAATAGTTTTGCTTAGCAGAAAAATCTAAGACATTCCAGAAGAAAGTCAGCCTCAAGGCTTATGTCTCTTGCATTGCATACATGTAAACCGCTCTATACCTTTAGGCCCAAGGACCGTGGGGTGTTCTTTCATGTTGCTATAGATGTTTTCATTTTGTTAGTTTACAGTTTTAGTTTCAGCCTCTCTAGGTTATTTTATCCTGTTTCCTATCTTTATAGATATTCTTCTCTCATTTTATAATCAATCATCTGAGTCTATGGTAAAATTATTTTTGAAACATTGACTGTCTGCAAATGCCAGATGATGTTTCTGACAGTCGTTGTTGAAATGGTGTTCTCTGTCAATGCACTGGGACAGGTCGGAAAGGCACCGTCAGGACCTCTATAGTCAACTTCAACAATGAGCAGATGCAGATCACATGGGCAGCAAGAGAACTATTTCCTGGCGAGAATGTGTCATTTTCTTACACGTGAGTATTGATGATGCCTATTTTTCCTTCCTTGAAGGATTTACTCCAGAAGACTGAAATAGCTCGGTCCTTCTGAGTCATCTGTGACCTGAAAATACTCTTAATTTTTTTTTTAATCATCCAGCATTAAACTTATGTTCACACACTGCACAAAAGTGTATAAATCAGTAAATCTGTTGTATAATGAGTTATAGCAGACAATATAGGAAAACCTTGTTTTGTCTTTATGTTAAATGGTAATGTTAATTAGACTGCTGATTGTGATTTTTTTCCACATATGCCTGTATATTTTACTTATTAATTGACTTAATAAACAGAAATTTAACATTTAAAGGTAGTCATACAGTTTGATCTTTCCTTTTCTTTATGGTTGGTATATGAGAAATAACTTTTAGCAGTACAGTCTTGGAAATAGGAACATGAAAACCACATCCGTTTGAGCACAGTGTTCTCTTATTAAGGTAAAAGAACCTGAAAGAAACTTGAAAATTTCAGACTGCATGAGAAACAAGGACTAGAAAGTCAGTAAGGTTGGGGTGCTGAATTTCCTCACAACACTGTCAAATTTCCAGCCTCAAAAAGTTCCTTCCTTTTGCAAGAGTATTAAAGAAAAAAAAAATCAGTGAGCAAAGAATTTATTTGTATTAACTGCTAACAGAGTATCTCCATTCACCATTATTTTTTCATTTGTAGATTTGAAGGAGGCCAACACAAAGTTTGGAAGTCATGTCCCACCTATCTCTTGGACCAAGGGTTTAATTCTGGATGTTTGTTTAAGACAGAAGGATCCACCCTTTTCATCTCAATCATGAACAGTAATAGAAGCAAAGAGCTTTTTTCTAAAACACTAAAATCTGATTTTTATAGTAAGTGTGCAATAACACGACTGTGTCTTTTGATAGTCCTAGTGTCTTCAAGAATTCCTCTAGTTGTCCTTAGTCTGAGAGAAAATCAGTTGTATCCATGTATGTATCCGTGTAAATGTTACTAGTGTGTGCCAAAAACAAACTACAGATTTTTGGAATTACCAAGGCTGATTTTCATCCCTTGCTGTCATCAGCTTTTACATAGGCTTGTATGCAGCTGCAGCTAAGTAGGGTTATATAGTTAGAAAAAATTGTCCTAAAACACAGTTTCAAAACTAAAATTAAAATACTTAAATATGTGAGTGTGCATAGTTTAGTTCAGACCTGCTCGGTATGCATACCAGGAATGTGTATTCTCAACCTTTCATTCTTTTGTCATCTTCCGTGAGACATGATGCAGCAAACTATTTCTAATCTGAGAAGCTGAAATTATCAAATATTTCAGGAGAAATTAATCAATTGGCTATGTTATAGCCTGATAGAATAAAAGGGATATTCTCCTCATTGCTAGTAGGAATTCCTTTTTCCTGTTTTTATTAATTCCACCAGAGATATATATTTCACATTATTATGAGATTAGCTTATTGGCATCATCTAGAATTTTCTGCAGTTACAGTGTTTAGAGTGATTTTTCTGATAAAAAATAGGCATAAGATATATCAGGCAGAAATTATCCAAAGTCATTATTTTCCAAATATATTATTAGTGCTTATTCTTTAGCAAAAAGGATTAATCAAAAATCTGTAATGGCAACTATCTTTAAGAGTATTTTACATCTCCTAATTATATGAACATCTGGTGGTTCAAGGAAAGCTGGAGGCTCATCTGTAAATTTAGGCAATTAAACTACCACTGATGTTAACATGAAATTTAAGAGGGTTAGATAACACAACACAAATAATAGAGACCAACCTTAAGCCTCAAAACTAGGAGGACAGGGTTTTTGTAATATGAAAAAGGATCTAGAAGGGCTGAAGACACAAATAATGCTCTTCTCATACCTCTACTTTCCACTACTGAAAACTATCCAATTACATAGGTCAAACCATTGCCTTTTCTGTGGACCACCTGAAAATAGTGAGGAGTAGGTTCAGTTGTCCACAGATAGGCTCCCAGTGCCATTTCAAGTGCCCTAACGTATCCTGCCTGGCCTCCAGAATGCATGTCTTGTAGATTATATGGGACAGTATTTGCTAGTCCTATTCCAGAGTCATAGATACTCTAAAGCATATAAATTGGTGTTTGCCTACATTTAGGTAATTGAAGAACATACCACAAAAATGATATCTTTAACTACTTAACCCTGCTGTGTAAATAAGGAGACTTGTCTCTCTAGGTTCCCTCTATTGTTCATGAAGGGAGATAGACTTCCCTATAAAGTGATTTAGGGCCCGTAATTTAAGCTTCTACTTCTGAAGAAGCCTCTTTCTTTCTCTTGACTGAGGAGTCTGAGGGGACTAGAGTTCTTACTTAAGTATTTGCAGTAGGCTCCTGAAGTAAGTTAGTCTCTCTAAATGTGGGACTTTGAATGGGGAAAGGTGTCATGGTGCCAAACTTCATTTTGTTGTTCAGTAAGAAGGTCAACTGAAAAAGTGCGTCCTTCAAGAAGACTGACCACTTTCTTGGCTTACTACTCAGAGACGGATTGAGGGAAGGAAGGAATAGCAGTGATATAAACTATATTAAGGTAATTCATTTTAAAGAGATTATTGCATAATTTGTTTGTTTTCTCTTTAGTAAAGCCAAATCCACCAGAAAATGTGACCTTCCTGTGGAAAGATGACACCGTTACTGTTAGCTGTAATGAACCAAAGAGAGCTGTGAAGTGCTTAAAGCTTGAGCTTCAGTACAAAAGCAAGTTCGACAAAGGGTGGCAAGTAAGTTGGACATGACATTTTTAGTCAGTGTGGAAGGAGCTGGAAGAATCATCACTACAGAATGTAAAATAGAGTTGTTTTCATATTGTCCTCCCATCCCATACTTTAAAAAATAGCTAGTGGCAGGAAACAGCTAGATTTCTATAACAGTTAGATTTCTATAATTTTTGAGTATGACTTCTTGCTTTCAGAAAGACCTGAGAACAATCTAAGGTCATACATTCAGAATAGTAAAGTCTTGAGAGATATCAGCAGAAAGCCAGATAGAAAAGAAAAAAGTGAAAAACAACAGGAAAGAGAATGGAAGAAAAGAGGTGACAGAGGCTTTTTATTTATTTTGAAGTTAGCTAGTAAGTGTATCTTAATATTACTTCATTGACTTAAATCTTTTCAGGCTCACACATATCTTCTAAATATTTTTTTGTTTGAAGTCTCTTTTGCATGTTACAAACAGTAAATGTAGCAGTACTATATGTATTGACCGTTATGTCTTTCAACTCAGTATCGAACAATGAGGAATGGGTATGAATGGAGACGAGTCAGTCAAGAAATGGAGTTCTCAAAAATTCAGCGAAGTTAAAATTTTATTCTGGAGTTTGGGGTTGGCCTATCTCTTATTCTTCCCATGATCATGATAAAATGTAGTACTCTGAAGCTCTTTTGAACCATAAATAATTATAATATACCTTCCTTCTCAGTCTAGAAGTTCTAAGTGTTGCAGTGTTGGAGAGCAAGGCTTTGATCCAAGGAAATGCTATTCTTTCCGGGTCAGACTGAAGAGGCTAGTACCTTTATGCAACGTAGTTAATTACAGCAGTGACTGGGAAGCAGAAACATTTTGGATGAATGGTACATCATTAGGTAACAGCTGTGCTACATTCATATACTCTCTCAATGCAAATGGGGAGGGGGAGAAGGACTGCAAGAGAGGCTAGACAGGTGCATCTAGTTGACATAGCACTCTATCACGCTGCATCTAACACTGTCAAAGGAAGTTCATATGGAAGGCTGATTGCCTATTTTTAATTCTCATCCACACTGTTCCTTATAACACTTGATGCTACTAATTTACACAATGCTCAGTAAGGTTAAAAAGATTTCCATATTATTTGTGTTACAGTTGTGTTTAGGGTCCTCCAATGAAAGTAATGTGATGTATGGTGTATGCATATATACATATATATATATATATATATATATATAGGTATGTATGTATCTCCATATATATGTGTATGTGCGTGTAGCAAAGCAGGCACTCTGGTGATAGATGATATATGCATATCCAACCTGAACTCTAAGAAAATCCTTAATACACCATTTTTTATGGTAGTTTATTTCAAATGTTCATCAAGTTGAGCTACAGGACCAGAAAGCATAGCTAAATGATGCATAGGCAGAGCAACTACATCATAGCCTTCTTAATAGAATGTACTAGGTCAATCAAAATGGGGGGATAGGGGAAAAGAGATGAAGGAAAATCATTATCAGAATTAATTTTGCATGAGACAGGCACAGTTAATTGATAGCAATTGCCTTTGTTTAGGCCTCTGAGGGAAACAATATTTCTACTAGCTGTCAAAACTAAAGGAAAAATTTTAATGTAATAAAGACTCTACACCATCCCAACATGTTCATATCAGCTATCCACAAAATGCCATCTACTAAGTTTTATCAAAAATATGAAACATTCAGATGTCCAGTGTGCCCAGATCTAAGTTCTCCAAAATCAAATGGGCTATTAACTCACCTGAAGAAAATCCACAGAGCTGGACTGAAATTCTGGGGTAGAGGTGTGTGTAGCTTGCACTAGCAGTAACCACAAGGAAGCTTCATCTCCTTACAGACTGTGAACCCGTAAGCATGTCCTCAGGTATCGCTGGCAAATGTCCTCGAGAAAACACAGAGGACAATGTCCCCTTCTGTGCCTCTCAGAGGGAAGCACATGCCCCCCCTACCTGGACCATTTGACCATAAGCAGCCTGCAGACAACTGCAAGGATGAAAAGCAGAGAAGGGATAGACTCACGGTTTAGCCGTTCTGGATGTCCCTGGTTCAGAAATGACACTGGCAGAGTCAATGAGGCAAGCATTTCTCTTCAGAACCTGAATAAGTCTTTAGTGTCTCCAAATATACCATCAGAGGAAGCCATGAACAAAGATATGCTCAAGAAGTTTCACAAATACTGAATGCAAATACCTTAAGGGGAGATCACAGTTTTTCTTGTGGCTTTTTGTCAGGCTGAACAAAAGAAGCAGGTGGAACAGGCTGCTACAGGGAACAAAGTGACTGTGGGGCGCTACTTATAGGACAGTTGTTCTTGTATGAATAATTCATTTTAGTTCTTATAGCATCTATTTGCAGAGCAGACCATCATTAGTGTAAGGCAGTTTTGAGGTGGCGTTATAAAAGCTGCAGGAAAAACACTGAGAATGCTGAAAGATGCATAAATGCATTAGTTTATATACCAGTGTGTTGAATTATGTCCTGACACTAGCTGCTTTCTAAGATGTAAGTGCTTGCGATTTGGGGTTTTGTTTGTTTGTTTGTTGGGAGGGATGAGGGGTTGTTTGTTTGCTTTATCTTGGGAATTAATAATTTTATCTCGCGAAATAAGAAATTTAAGCTACCTATAAAATAACACTAGCAGATTTGGTGATTGCGAGTAGGTGTAGGTAAGATAGATTTTACCCAAAATTGCTGCATCACTGTCAGTGTGGTGTGGTGAACACAAGGAATATTTAACTTGATTCATTCCAAATACTTTTACTCTTTGTCCTTAAGCCCCCTCCTGTGTCCTGTACAAGGGTAATTTAGATAAATAAAAGCACAATACTATTTTATTGCATGGTTTGCGGATTCCTTTTCTTTTCAGTTTCAGTTGAATTTGTCTTAATTGTTCCTAAGCATTTTTTTAAAAAAGAAAAGTCAATGTACTAGCATGCTTAAGAGTATTTATTGTTAAAGCAAACAAGAAAGTTTTCACATTCTTTTCTGTAATTATTCCTAGATTCATGTGATGATGACATAAAATCTCAGTCAAACACGATAATTCTTTTAAGTTGTATTCTGGCAGTACTTCTAATGATATTTCTCCTCTTGATTCTTCTGTGTAAATGGCAGAGGTAAATATAATTTCAGTGGTCACTGTTAAATATTCATTTCATGAAAATAAAGCAATCATTCAAGCTTAAATCTTTTAGCACTTAAGATTCTTATCTGATAAATTAAGTTAACATCAAGATGTAGAAGTTAATAGCTTAATTACTATTTGAGGGCTAATGCATCCTGGTCTTTCAAACCTCAACACTTTTCATTTTCAAAAACAGAGAGAGTAATTCTGGTATAATGCAACTCTTCAGGACAAAATTCTTTCCCTTCCACTTCACTTCTATTCTTCCTTAGCAGCTGAATATTTGGAAGCCAGTTGTTTTTGCTATTGGTCACTTCAGAACCAACTTCTTGTGCAACCATTTCTTTGTGCAACTTCATCAGACTCAACGTCTGTTTGCACCAGGCTGATGTTAAGCTGAGTGCATTCAACTTTAATAAGACTATATTAATGTTTGGATTTGCAGTTTATTGACTCAGTTCATGATTAGAATCTGCAATTAAAAAATCTACTGCAAAGGCCCAGAAATTTGGATTTTTTTTCTGTGCAAAAAAAGACATAGATCCAGTACTACAGAAAATAGGTTGAAAACACGGAGCTCAGATAATCTTTCTAAGTTATAGGTTCATTTTTTTCTCTCATATGTCTAAGTTTATGTTTGTGTTTATGTTCACTAAGTAAGTCAGTATGGCTGTTTGCTGCACCATCTCCCCAGGTTGGGGGAATCTGACCGTGGAATTTTAAGCTCTAACTATATATTGTATGGAGCAAAATGCTACTTACTGACTAGCTGGAAGTCTGGATGTATTCTGAATTTTACAAGGATGAGACTAATTGAAAAGACAGCAGAAAAATCACTCTTAGTCTGATGGCCTCATCATTCTGTTCTATTACATAAATCATACCTGGCCTCAAACCAATCAAGTGACTGCTCTACAATATTGCTTTTTGACTTTAACACACATTTAAAAGATATCAAGCCTAGAGGACTGTCATGTTAATTATATCAGTGGCTACAAAACTTTGTTCAAGTGGAGGCATACATGAATGAATATACTGTCACAGAACACGTGTATTTTTCTTTCTTCTTTGCAGACTTCCAAAGTCAGTCATGCCTGTTATACCAGATCCTAAATATGTATTTGCTGATCTCTTTAATGACCATAATGGAAATTTCCAGGTAAATGCTCTTTTCACAGCATGACTGTGAACTGTACTATGTTGTGAATGATTTGGAAATTGTCACTGATGTCATAGGTGTCATTGTCACCTATGTTCTGTGCTGACATTTACCATGGGTGGTCTCTGACCTAAGGGAACAGCCCTTCCCTGGTGCGATGTGACCATGAGATTTCTACAGATCAAATGCCACTGTCCGTACGGTCAGTATAGTGCTACTTCAAGCACTGCATGAAGACATTTTTTGTAGGAATAGACAGAAAAAATTCAAGAAAAGACTCTCAGGGTGTCCAGAGAAACAGCAATACTATCTGGTGAGATGTCAGAATGGAATTTGTTTCTATTCCTGGATGTGACAGCTGGGGGAACTTGCCCCACTCTGAGGCAGATTCTTGCCCTTTATGTCTGCCAAGTGCAGTGAGCCTTAGTGCTGAGGCAGCAAGGACCTTAGTCTTTCGCTCCAGTAGGAAGCATCCTCTCTTAGCACAGACGTCTATGCTCACTAAGCCTTTAGAAACAGAATAGTCATCAAATGAATACATCATATGCAGTTTAAGTTTTAGACTTTAACTGTTCCTCAAATCCATGACATTACATATGTGATATATTATTCTGTATTAATTCTATTATAGTAAGTAGACAAGTCAAATATTTAGGAAAAACTGAAAACTTTCCTTATGTAAGATAGGTTTAAACCAAACCAAAAGAAGGAAGATATAAATGCAAATTAATACCAAAGCATTAATCCAAAAATGCTATGTTGTGTAAATCTCCCTGTAAACTCAGTCTGAATCTGGATTAAGTCAGAGCTGTGTGCAAGTTTACCAAGGATCACCTGGTATTTTTCACATCCAAAGATTTCTACAGGCTCTGATTATATAGGCAGATTCCTTCAGTGTTACATTTCTCCATAGTTAGCAGGAGTTTGTATACATTTGTGGATTCCAGCTTTCTCCTCTCCCTTCCTCTGTTTTTCCCTTCCTTCATTCCTTCCTCTTTCCCTCTCTCTGTTTCTTCTGTCTTACGTCCAGCTTGCCTATATTGCTTCTTTTTCATCATTGCCATTGTAGTTGAGCTGGGGAAAATGTCATTACTGAAGGAAAATCTAGACTCCTTCTAAATGATATCTAAGAACTTGCCAGTATTAACATTTCTATTCTCTTAGGAATGGATAGACAAAACTGAGCATGCAATGGTGCAAACCAAGCTAGAATATGAAGAATCAGAGTGCACCATTGAGGAAGAAAGCCACAAAGAAGACAAAAAGAATGTTGACAAGGAGAGATCTAAGGATAATATCATCAACTTTTCAGGAGCGGCTGAAAATAACCATCCCAAAATGCCTCAAGCATCTCAAAATGCCTGCCTGATGCCAACATCCAATACTACAGTTTCTCTTGATGGCTTCCAGATCTTAATGAATGATGATATGTATGTGATGTTATAACATCTGCATAATATAGTAGGTGTTAGAAAATAGCATCACAACTTGATCACATTGTAGTGAGTTTAGGAGAGTGACTGAATAAAATAAGAGATTATTGTAGGCAGACTCACATAAAATACCAGGCTATGTTACTTGGTTTTTGATCTGTGCTTGCCCAGAACTTATGATGACTTGGACAGGCTCAGTATATGAAATAAATATCTGATAATTTATAACATTAGGATTTAATGTTCTAACTGGGCCTATTTCTAGGACTAAACTAAGCCCCATTTTCCTGCTAGGAATGAAAGAGAACAAGTGATACTCCACTATGAAGCCTGGACTCGGTCATTGTGCTTATGGATTGTGCATGGCCAGTAAAAATTATATCACAGAGAAAATAATAGAGAAAATAAAGAGATTTTTTTCCTCATAGTGGTCATCTCACAAATACCCAACCATATACTCCTCATTTTCATGGGGTCAAGATATTGCTTTGTACATTATCCTCATTTTAAAATTTCTTGCTTTGGAAATTTCTTCTCCAGTGTGAAACTTTGTGCTTCATTGTATGCATCAAAGGTCTTCAAAAAGATAAAGTACAGTATCTGTATCCGAGAATAAAAAAGTGAGAATTTACAGAATTGCATCAGGCTTTATCCTGCAAGTAGTTCTGTGTAGACAGCTAGGGCTCTTTGGGCTTCCTCTGAGATCAAGTCCAAAGTGATATGACCTTAGGGTTTTCCCTTCATATGAATAAGCAATTTCTTGTAGAAAGCAGGTTTATTGTGAATGATGTTTATATTTAACTGAGTTGCATTTATTTCAAATCGTATTTTAATTCAATTAGCAGTTGTAGATTGTACTTAGGATTTGTTCATATTGCATATATCAGTTTTTTATTCTCATACTATGTTCTAACATCTTCTAAAACATAACATCTTTAAAATATATATGATTCTAATTTTAAAATGCAATATAAAATATAATTAGACCTCAGAAACCAAATCTTGACTATTTGGTAAGTTTCTCTGTATCACTTAGAATCATAGAATCATAGAACTGATAAGGTTGGAAGGGACCTCTGGAGATCATCTAGTCCAGCCTCCCTGCTCAGCAAGGTCACCTAGAGCATGGTAGACAGGGTTGCATCCAGGTGGGCCTTGAAGATCTCCAGAGAAGGAGACTCCACAACCTCTCTGGGCAACCTGGTCCAGCGCTCCATCACTCTCACAGTGAAGAAATTCCCCCTCACGGGCAGGTGGAACTTCCTGTGCTTCAATTTCTGCCCATTGCCTCTTGTCCTGTCACATAGGACAACTGAAAAGAGTTTGTCCCCATCGCCTTGACACCCTCCCTTCAGGTACTTATTGATCAGATCCCCCCTCAGTCTTCTCTTCCCCAGGCTGAAGAGGCCCAGCTCTCGCAGCTGTTCCTCATAGGGCGGGTGCTCCAGCCCTCTGATCATCTTTGTAGCCCTACACTGGACTCTTTCCAGTAGCTCCCTCTCTCTCTTGGACTGGGGAGCCCAGAACTGGACACAGGACTCGAGATGAGGCCTCCCCAGGGCTGAGTAGAGGGGCAGGATCACCTCCCTCCACCTGCTGGCAACACTCTTCCCAATGCACCCCAGGATACCATTGGCCTTCTTGGTCACAAGGGTACATTGCTGGCTCATGGTCAACCTGTCATCCACCAGCACTTCCAGGTCCTTCTCTGCAGAGCTGCTCTCCAGAAGGTCGGCCCCCAAACTGTACTGGTGCCTAGGGTTATTTCTCCCTAGCTGCAGGACTCTGCACTTGCCCTTGTTAAACTTCATGAGGTTCCTCTCCGCCCAACTCTCCAGCCTGTCCAGGTCTCTCTAAATGGCATCACAGCCCTCAGGTGTGTCACCCACTCCTCTCAGCTTGGTATCATCAGCAAAACTTAAGTTACATACTGCTTGAAAACAAATACTGTAGACAAATTGTAGCACTTAAAGCATTCATGGTATAAAGTCATTGAATAACTTTATTGGTTGACTAAGCTTTGCCAACTGCACACTTGTATTAACTAATATATAATGTAATTTGGATACTGTTCAAATCACAAAATTACACTGGTTAGTAAAATATTTTAATTCAGCACTTAAAAATGTCAAGTATAGGTCTCCTGCGGAAGATGTATAGTAATATGGATCCATCAGCTTCCAAAATCCATTTCTAGGTGACGCAGTTTGCATTGCAGGGAAAAATCAACAAATTTTCTGACCCATATCTAGGGAACTTAACTGGGTGGACAGTTCAGGAACATTCCTCAATTTTTGCTTGATGTTACCTTAACAAAATGAACAGGATTTATCATAGGCTTGGCAAATTTCCTGCCTTTTCCTATCTAAAACAGTTGAGCATCCCCCATTTCTGGAAAGTTTTGATAAATGTAAGATTTCAAAGTTTCAAAGCATAGTAAGAATGCAATGCAGTTTAAATTAATATAAACAATTAATACAAACTATTATTAATTATATATAATCTTATAATTTTTATTAGAATCCAGTTCAGCTCTTCTCAGCTGGTGTAAATTGGCATTATTGCATGATAATCAAAGAAATTACATTGACTTGCAGTAGGTAACAACCTGTCCCAGTGATGATTAAAAAATAAAATGCAAAAGAAAGCCCAGAATTTATTGTTTAGTTACTTCGTGTTTGATTCATGTATATATATGGCAATTTATAGTGCTAGCTAGATATCTTAGTAGAACCATTTTCTGTTGTACAAATATTATTCTGTCTAAAGGCAAAAATTTTCATAATATTCTGTTGAAATTTCACTTTGGAGAAAAAAAGAAGAAATTCATATTCAAACATACCATTTCAGCAGTCATCCTGAACTGAAATAATACTTATTTTTAACACAAAAAGTATAATATTTTTATTATATTTAATAGATTATTTTTGTATATATATACAAGTATGTCTATAATAGGCTATAAATAAAAATTTAAAAACTCATCTACCTAAAATATTTATTTTAAAAACATTTCTTATGAAGAGAATACAACAAGGAGGGGTGTATTCAAATTCAAAACAAGACAGTTTACCAAAAAAGGACTTTTGTTTTCTGGAAACTATGAAAAAGTATCCATAGAGAGATGAAGAACATAAGTTAAGCAGTAGCAAAGCCCCCCAGGTCCAGTACTGATGGTGATTCTGTTAAACATGATACAACATGCAGTCTCAGAGGGACCCAACATATAGGTGTGGTTAGATTAGCAATACTCATTGATCCTGAGACCTGACTGTCACAAGGACCCTAAGCAGACTTCTGAGCTCATCACTCCTGGTGCCCACAGTAGTCCATCCCTGATGGGGTCCTAGTAGCCCTTGGTGACACCTGGAACTGCTTACGAAGGAAGGAAACGTGGGTACATAGGCTGAAGGACAGCAGCGTCACCCTCCGCCCAAGCTCCTGAAGTGAACAGCTGGAGCAGAGGCTCTGGGGCACATCTGGTTTCAGACTGAATTGCCACTTAGCAGGAGAACAATCAGAAAGATCAGAGTTTGAGAATCTGGACCCAAGTAAAAAGTGTCTGAAAGGGAAGCAAAATGCCTATATGAAAATAGGAATATAGACTTGCAAGAGCATTGCTTTGATTCCAATACAGGTCCAGACACATCTAAGACAGCTCCCTCAGAAGAGACAGGTATTTTAACAAAACTTTCAGTTCTCTGAGATTTTGACAAAAGCCTGCATATTACCTTGCTATTCACATAAGAAGGCCCTTTTCTTCACTATAAAGATGAAACTTTCTCAGATGAAGTTATGCCTGCTTGCCTAATGCTCACTTCGCAGGAGAGCTCTGGGTAGCACTGCAAGCAAAATTCAAGAGCCTTTGCTCCTTGATGGCTCATTTGAGTCGCACACTGGATTGCTGCTTTCAGTTGCCTTCCCAAGCAGCGACATAATGTGAGGCTTTCCTAATTTCCTGTCTGCCATTTTCCATTATTTTGTCATCATTTTTTCTTCCCTCTGAAGAGGTTAAAGACAAGGTTTGGCTCAGCTCAGCTTTTGTCTTGTCTCATTTCATCTCATCTCCTCTTCTCTCCTCTGCTTTCCCAGATGGTTACATAGCTATTCAGACAGAATAAGCTTCCAGTGATTCATGCAAGCCTAGTTACAAATGAGCAAATTAAATGGCCAGACAGGAAAAGGCATGTTCAACTCCCCACAGTCAGAAGAAAGGTACACGGCAACTTTCATATCATCCTCTTTATTTATTCAAAAGTTGTCATGTTCTTCAAAGGCCTGAGTTCCTCAGATGCTACATCTTGTTCCTAATTATAACCCACAGAAAAGGAGAAACTGTGTATCATATGGTAGTCCAGACTAATTGAACTATATTTTCATATATTTTCATAACAGCAGAACAAATAGACTGTATTTTTATTTCTCAGGCAACTTACGTGCTGGCTATACTTGTGCTGAGCCAGTTTACATTGCTAGATGAACATCTCTACTGTTTTCTTTGCATTTGATGTCTGATTTTCAGTGACAAGAATAGGAGGAAATGATACATTAAAAAAATAAAATAAAAACAGGACCTATTGGAACTAGTCTTTCAACTTCTATTTTCCTTCATTTTTTTTTATTATGTTAGAGTTTTATAATTTCTTTGGAAATATATTTTTGCACAATTATTGAATGCATAATTTTGAGCAGAATATTGTTGCTTATTTTGTAGCAAACCTAAAGATTTCTAACAGGTTATTTGTAAAAGCTTTCAAAAACATCCTTACTTTTTTCATGGATTAGATTTTTACCATCACTAAATGTAGTGACACAAAGCACAGTTTATTTTATTTTTCCTTTTCCTGAAAGAAAACTGATCTGTGAAGATGAAAATGGAGGAGGATCATGCTCACTGAATACTTGAAAGTATTCAGTAGACTAGATACAAGTACAGTAGAAGAAAGTATAGTGGATTAAATACAATAAGTTTCCTTATACAACAAGTATAAAATGACTGCCATGTAGGTCTAAACTTTTCAAAATATAAAGGGCAATAGTCCTTTGGGTGTAAAAGGAAGCATAGCTCTAACTAATCTTCTGTCACTGAGCAGATGTCTGTCACTGACTCGACTTCTGCACATCCCCTGTGCATAGGCAGTCACTTCAAGAGCTTGCTACTGCATATTTCTTGCTGGCAATTCCTGACACAAGATTATGTAGATGGGAAACAGCAGGTGTACACTGCCTCTGAGCAATAACCAGGCCCTTAGTGGATCCAAGCTGAGGCAGTAAGTGGAGCCCTAAATCTGCAGTGAAAAATGAAAAGTTGCAACTTATTGTGCTCTCTGCCCTGACGTTCCTAGTGGGGAGGGGGGCAGAGCTCTTCCCTGGGAGGAACCAGGTGTATGTGGGAGAAAGCTTTCCTTGAGCTCCCCATAGCCCAGAAGAGGACCAGAGCAGCAAGCTCTGCCTCCTTCCTCCTTAGGGGCATTGCTGAAAGCCCATGAGGAAATGCTGAGACCGCCACAAGGCTGCTGGAGCTGAGCTATCAAGGCCACCTCTGGAGAAGGCATGAGAGGCAGAGGAGCAAACCTGCCAGCTCCTCCCAGCGGCTCCTCAGCAGACGTGCACACTCTCACTTCATCATCCCTGGCTGCAGCTGAGGAAGCCCACTTTCGTTTCGTAATGAAATGACACAGTTTCTCTCTCAAAATGAAATCTCTGAGATTAGTTGTAGAGATGAAATATCCAGGATTAGATTGTGCCTGAAGCTTCTGATTTCCTAGACTTTGAGGAGAAGTGTCAACAAGAGAAAGAAATAGCATAATCCATACGAAAACAGGTCTCGCTCTATATATTTGGACAAACTGAAAATGGTGTCAGAAGAGGGATGAAAGGAATATCTACTGCACTTACACCTTTAATTTTTCATAGACAATCCCATGCTTCATTTTCCTTCTTATGAGATCCTTTTGGTTTACTGGTTCATTCAGGTCTTAAGCAGTAGTTTCTGTCAGTAGATGTCAAACCATGTTCATAAAAGAGGTCAATAGTATTATCAGCTTTGTACATAGCAGGTAATACTGTAGAAAAAAAGTGAGAGACTACAACTTGCTTCCTGCTCTGATGAGACAATCTCTCAGTCTGATGTTCTCTGTCCTCAGACATGCATACAACATCAACAAACTGTTTTCAGAAGTGCTATACAAATATATATAACATCTCCATAATTAAATTATCTACTTAAAAAAAAGAAGAGTAGTGGGTGAGGTAGGTAAAGAGCATAAAGAAGTTAGATGAGAGAGGATGAGAAGGAAGAACTAGAAACTTAAAATAACACAGAATAGCTTCTTGCATTTCTGGATAACAGTTTCTATTTACCAATAAATAAATATGTGAGAATACTATAAATGTAAAAACGAAGAAATAAATGTAGATCTATTATATATATTATATCTGAATTATATATTATTTATATATTAAATATAATATAGCATAGGATGTTACAGTAAACCACACATATAACATCATGCATCAGAGAACTGGGCAGGTTGGTCATTTTAAGAGGGGCCAAAATGATTTTAATCTGCTTCTAGCTGGGGGATAGTAGTCAGGCATACAGCTTCTTTGAAAACTATCAAAATAGCTTTGCAAGCTATTGCCTGAGCTGAGGAATCGGTTTGGCAGAGTAGTTTTAAGGAACCCCTATATCAAAGCAATAGTTTTCCAAACCATTCTATATTCCCTTTGCAGTGATCAGAAGACAGTCAAGCCCTTAGGTGCTGTGTTTTCACAAGCAGCATGTCACAGACTGCCATAGGATAGACTAGAGCTCACTTATGTTTATTGATACCTGAGTGATAAGAGCTTACTGTAATCTCAAAGTATGATTTTTTCCACCAATAATCAATAAGTAAGGTAATAAAGTAGTACTAATAAAACATTATCAGTCTCCTATACTAGATTTTATAAAAGATTTCTGAAATAACTGAAGTAATGCTAGTAATACCAATGATATCATACCAATGATACAATATTAGGAATGTCAGAAATATTATAAAGCGTAGAGTACTAGTCACTATCCATCACTATTATGAATGAATATGAAGTGGCTAGGACTTTACCTTTTAGAGTTATATAATTTTATAACTATACAGACAATAATAAGAACAAATATTCTCTCATGGCTATACTCTGCTTTCTTCCTTCTTGTTTTTCCTGGTATCGATATGCTCAAGAACTATAATTATTTAAATAGTTTCCTGCACTGTATTGTTCTGAAAAGACTTCTAAAAAGTCTCTGCTGTTATGTTCTTGGGTAGTTATTAATGTGAAGAACATAGTCATGTTCAGTCTTTAACAGGAAAACAGATGGGTTGATAAATAGCTCTGATATAGACAGTTCTGTTTCATCAAGTAACTCTTTAGGGTAGTATGAAGTCCATGGAAAAAGAATCAGACCTTGTTTTGGTGTGAACCTTTTCTCTGGGCTCCAGAGCTGTGTATCCTCTTCCTCCCTCTAACCCAGCCAGTCTAGAATACTTTGTTTGTGTGTGTTTGTGCACGCACGTGTGTGTGTGTGTGTTTGTGTGTGTGTGAAAGGACTGAACTTCAAAAGAAGGTGAGAATAACCCACATAAACACACAGTGACTTTTAAGACATATAGGAGGTCCCTCTTGCCAAAAAGAGGAGCAGTAAGAGTTTGACTTTTACATGTTCTGTAAGTCCTCTAATGGCTGAGCTAAAAGAATAAACGGACTGGAGAAGAGTAGAATCAATACCTGCTCCTAATAAGATGAAAGGAAATTTTCAACCTTCTCCCACCTTCTCTTATCTGGCACCCTTTAGGCCTCCAAGCTGAGCACTGTGTAGAAAGTGTACAGTGAAACATAACAGTTTCTTAAATGCTTTCAAGTACACAAATCACAAGATGGGAAGTTACATGACTAAAGTCAGGTGCTTGTTATTGCCAGATCATGAATTCAAGTATCACTCACCCACTGAGGTCACTTTGTCTGTATAAAAAGGCCTAAACAGGAAAACAAAGTCTGGCCAATAATAACAACTAGTAATACTTTTCATCTGAAATTCTTAAAAGGCTGATTTTCAAACATTAATTCTGCCTTTTTCCACTGATTAAATGCATTCGTAGAAGCAATGGGACACAACAGCTGTTTACCAGGTCACAGAAGCATCAGCTCCTGAGAGGTGGAAGGCAAGGTGGGTTTCCAGGGCAGATATACAACAGTCCAACAGAACCATGCATACTTGTCTTCTGGGCAAACATTCATGTTTCCAGTGAATTAAATTGTCATAGACCAGATGAAAGTGATAGACAAAGACAAAATTCTGCCTCTACTTTTTAGCAGATTTTGCCATGAGGAATAATGTTACCACCGGAAAAAGTGGAAAAAGCTTTTGGACTTTTCTCTCATTAGATAGCCAAAACCTCAATCTTAATTTCCATCCAAAAGATTTTTCATCCAGAAGCTATGAAGCTGAATCAGGCTTATTCTGGGCCTACTAATACCTACTCCAGCTCTGAATATCTTACCTTTGAGCATCAAGTTTTTCCAGGGCTTTCTATATATAAAAAAGGAGAAACATCCCAAGACAGTATGGCTTCAGGTTTGCATGTGAGCCACTGTAAAGGCAAAATGCAGCAAAGCCACTTCAAACAGATGTTTTTGTTTCCTATCATATTCTGCAGATGTTGTTCATAAAAAGACTAAAGATGAGATAGGGGCTCCTACTGCATTGTTTTCCCCTTCACTATAAAATATTTGAATTTCAGTACAAAGAGCAGCAGTAAACAAAGGGTTGAGCAGATGTTTGAGAGTAGACTTATCTCTCACGGTATCTCAATGCATGCAAATGTCTCAGATTTCTGGCATGCTATTTTACAGAAGGTGTCAGATCACAATCAACAACATAAAGGGTTTGAACACCCACATATTGGAGATCTCCACATTAGAAAAGTCTCAGAGTTGCCACCCTCACAAACTTAAACAGGTAGCACAGTTAATAAGGCATAAATTAAAAACACAGGCAGTCAGAGAGAAGTATTTCTTTTTAATTTTGATTAAACTTAAAGCTGTGAAGTCATTCTGCATCTCAGGTTGAAATTGGTCAAATCAAATTTGTTTTTAAGGCTTACAACCTGGCACTAGGTGCTATTCCTGCTATCATGGGACTCAACAGGAGGGCTATCAACAGCGATGAACGCAGGGGATTGGGAAGCAAATGAGTGCACCTAAGTATTGTAGATTTAAAAGGCAACGTTCAGAGAACTGAATGATGTGTTTTAAGCAGTAGGATTTTTCCTCAATATCATACACCAGCATTTTATGGTACCACTTGATCTGATGTGAAAGTGTCTTAAATAAATCTAGCAAATAAATATTGCAAAGTGCAGCTAAAGCTACCTCAGTATTAGTGGGCTCTGTTGTATGTCAAGGAAGAATTTGGCAGCATTTGCTTGTACCGCGCTCGGCAGTTGGCAGAGCGTGATATCTGTTGAATACTGAAAGAAAATCCATTGATGTTTGTTCTGTCTTCTGCAAGATGTTTTGATGTGGCTTTTTGAAGCTAAGAAGCCAAAGGAGTTGAAAGACAGAGGATTCACATAGCCTTTTGTTCCAATGCTGCTTATGCAGCAACAGGGACATTCATGGAAAAATTAAATGATTCTTTCAAGAAAAGGAAGAGCATTCTGACTGGAAGGACATTTTTAAAAGTGAAATCTAAAAGCCCTGCTTATATCAGTTTCTACCTGATTTTGCACCACAAAGTCAGAAGATTTATAATGTAATATAAGATATATTATATAAGATTTATATAATGGACATCCTCCATTAGCTGTTCAAATTTAAATTTTATTCTAGACTTCCAAATATCATTTAGGAAAGACACTTAGTCACTTCTAGAAAATAATAAAAGCTAAAAAAAGATCAAAGTCAAAGAGAGTATGTTCTTCTTCCCTTTTTCTCCTTCTGCAAGAGGGCAAAGAATCTTTCATTTTCAAACTTATGATCTGATTTAGCCAGAAGAGAAATCACAGAAACACATGGAGTCACAGCGTAATTGGGGTTGGAAGGCACCTCTGGAGATCGTCTAGACCAACACCCCTGCTCAGAGCTAGAGTAGGTTACTCAAGGATGTGTCAAATTGGGTTTGGATTATATCCAAGGATGGAGACTCCACAACCTCTCCGGCAACCTATTCCAGTGTTTCACCACTCTCACAGTAAAAAAAAAATAAAAAAGCTTTTTCTTATTTTCAAATGGAATTTCCTATGTTTCAATTTTTCTCCATTGTCTCTTGTCCTATCACTGGGTGTAGCTGAGAAGAGTTTGGCTTTGTCTTCTTCACTCTATCCCATCAGATAGTTACACACATTGATAAGATCCCTCTGAGCCTTCTCTTTTCTGGGCTAAACAGTTCCAGCTCTCTCAGCTGCTCCTCTTATGACAGATGCTCCAGTCTCTTTATCATCTTTGTAGCCCTTTGTTGGACTCCCTCTAGTACATCCATGTGTCTCTTGACCCGGGGAGCCCAGAACTGGATGCAGCACTCCAGGTTGCTCGAGTTGCTGGCCTCAGCAGTGCTGAGCAGAGGGGAAGGATTACCTCCTTTGACCCGCTGGCAATGCTCTACCTAATGCAGCCCAGGATGCTGTTGGCCTTTCTTTGCTGCTAAGGTGCATTGCTGGCACATGTCCAACTTGTCTTCAACCAGAACCCCCATCTGCAAAGCTGATTTCCAGGTGGTTGGCCCCCCACTGTGTACAGATATGTGGTATTATTCCTCCCCAGGGGTAGGACTTTGTATTTCCCTTTTCTGAACTTCATGAGACTCCTGTGCTCCCACTTCTCCAGCCTTTCAAGGTCACTGCCTAAAGATAAACAACTTATTTCCCACAAATTTTACCTGCAAGCAAATGCAAAATACATTAGTTTATACATTTTTTTGACCTGCACTGGTGTAAGTAGGTAAAAAAATAGTATAATAAATTATTACTGTTTATCACACTTAGTAAGATAATATTTAAGAGGCAATGGAATGTTGGATAATGTTGTACTAGACACTGTACATAGACAGAGTCCGTTGCAGAGGACCAATAACTGAATTAAAACAGGAACAGAGACATAAGTGAGACAAAGGGTGGACAGCACAGATGGTATAGTAACCTTAGCTCTAAAACAGTAGTAATTAAACAATTTTTGATGTTTTGATGTGATTTATGCTCAGGGATCTACATGAAGCAAGAGTTGAAGATCAAATACAAATGCACTGATGATATTCATACATTCTGTCAGCATTTACATAGGGGTTTACAACTCGGTCTTTATAATAAGGAAGACACTTTACAAGAAAAATCAGCTTGAAGGGGAAAATTATTTAGCAAATCTAATAAAAAATATGTGCTCTGAGATACAGATAAGTTATTGGACCACACAACAACACATAAAGCATCTTAGTAATATCAGATGTGTTTCTGTTCTTGTAGTACAATACAGTCAGCTGCTTCTAAGTATTCTGGAAAAATATCATCACAATGCTCTATGTTATTTTGCTTAAAAGTTAGTTCAATGCTTCAGCAAATTAGCTTTTTAAGTGGAGGAAGCCTTAAGAGATCCTAAGACTAGAGAATATGGGCATGTATGTGGTAAGAAGAAGGGCAATAAAAAGTACTAGACAGTTGGGGATAAAGAGTCTTGTTGATGAGAAGAACTAACACTGCAAATTGAAATTTTTGATGAAGATAAAGAGGTAATTTTATTTCTGCAGGTTTCCTGCAAACACTAGAAATTGCTGAAAATATTAATTTAGTAAACAATATGCAAACTGCATTAGTTATTGTAGATATCTCCAATACTAGAAGGCATCTCAAATGGCACAAGATGCCTGGGCACACAAGACTGAATCACATTTCACTTTTTATATCAAATGTGAATTGGGTATCTAAGTTCCCTCTGGTCACCTAAAGACAGGATCACATCCAGGTGGATTCTGAATATCTCCAGAGAAGGAGACTCCACAACATCTCTGGGCAACCTGGTCCAGGGCTCTGTCACTCTCACAAGAAAGAAATTCCTCCTCACCTTCAGGTGGAAATTCCCATGCTTCAATTTCTGCCCATTGCCTCTTGTCCTGTCACATAGGACAACTGAAAAGAGTTTGTCCCTATCACCTTGACACCCTCCCTTCAGGTACTTATACACATTGACAAGATTCCCCCCTCAATCTTCTCTTCCCCAGGCTAAACAGGCACAGCTCTCGCAGTCGTTCCTCATACGGCAGGTGCTCCAGCCCTCTGATCATCTTTGTAGCCCTACGCTGGACTCTCTCCAGTAGCTCCATGTATGTCTTGGACTGGGGAGCCCAGAACTCGAGGTGAGGCCTCCCCAGGGCTGAGGAGAGGGGCAGGATCCCTCAACCTGCTGGCAACAGTCTTCCTAATGCACCCCAGGAGACCATTGGCCTTCCTGGCCACAAGGGCACATTGCTGGCTCATGGTTGACTTTTCCACCCAAACTCCCAGGTCCTTCTCTGCAGAGCTGCTTTCCAGAAGGTCAGCCCCCAAACTGTGTTGGTGCCTAGGGTTATTTCTCCCTAGGTGCAGGAACCTGAATTTGCCCCTATTGAACCTCAGGAGGTTCCTCTCCACCCAACTCTCCAGCCTGTCCAGGTCTCTCTGATTGGCATCACAGCCCTCAGGTGTGTCACCCACTCCTCCCAACTTGGTATCATCAGCAAACCTGCTGAGGAGTACTCTGTCCCTTCATCCAGCTCATTGATGAATAAGTTGAGTATTACTAGACCCAGTATTGACCCCTGGGGGACACCATTAGTTACAGGCCTCCAACTAGACTCTGCGCCACAGATCACAACCCTCTGAGCTCTGCCTTTCAGCTGGTTAGTTACAGTGAAGCTAAGACAACCAGCTGAGACTAGACCACTAAATCTTATATGGATGAATTTGGAAGAAATAAATTCTACTCAAATATCCAAGAGTGTAGCTGACACTGTGGCTATTATGTATTTTGCTTTTTCTACAGGAGGAACTGGAATCTGACACAGATATGTTAAATACATTATGGAAGATGATCGCATATAAACTAGAAGGCTATGTGGGGCTTTTGCAAAATACACATGAAGAATGTCAATACCTAGTGTACAAATCTGTCAGAAAGATCATTCCTATATACAACAGCTATTCATTAAAAGGACTTTCCAAATATGCCCACACTTGTAGGAAAGCAGCAAAGAAGGTAATAGGACATGTCAGATTTCACCAGGTCTGTTGTCAAGTTTCTCCATTAGAAACAAGACTTCTGAGCAATCACATGAAAGAAGTTCCTAAGTAATCATTCACATATAGGTTATGTTTTGCCTCTCGTCTTCAAAGCATCCCCTGGTGGTCCGGTTGTAGGTATGAGACAGTCTTTTTCTCCTCTATCCACATGAAAGTCGGTACGGAATCTCAACCAATAGCTTCCATGTGAACATGGGATCTGCCCAAGGGGGTACTAGCAGAAATCCGAAACAAGCCTTGATGTTCCAATAAGATAATATGAGACCACACAGACAATTGTCCCTATGAAATATTAAATGCAGATTCTTTTGATCTCAATAAATAAGATACTATTATTTAATACAATTCTCTGAAAGATGAAAATAAATAAAAGTAAATGAAAACATACCAAGTATGAATATTTTTAATGTGGGTTGAGACATTCCGTGTTGTTTTTACTTGTAATCTTTTCAGGCAGGACTTTTCTGGTCTGATTTATTCAAAAATATTTTTATCTGAATAATTTATTTTTTCAAAGCTTTTACAAATATTCAGAAACTTTTTAAAGCTGAATATCCGTATTTATGAGCCTGAATCCACATTCAACTATCTAATACCAGCTCCATGACATCAGAGATGGAACATATTTCAACCTTATTAAAAAAGTTGCAGGTCAAAAATAAGATTAATAGGTATATAAAACGTTCACTGTAACTTGTGCAGTAGATCTTATTTTTACAGAAGCATATTTTGGTAGTAAGTGTCATACCAATATATCGATTATACGAGTTCATTTAGTTTATCATGTTGCTATGATAGAGTAACCAACATAATCTATTGTGTTGCTCTAGAGAGAGTTTCAGTGGGTGAAGAGGGAAACGTGGGTAAAGAGAATTTTACCAAACTGAATTTTAAAAATAGGAACCAGACACATACTATCTTCATTGAGGACTTTTAAACAAACATCTGTCAATTTTGTTATTTCACCGTTTGCAATAGCTATACAAAATATGACCAAATATTCTTCCTTAAGTTCTAACAGAGCTCTGGTAGTGTTTAGAGTGAATTTATAGCGTATCAAGTATAGAGGAGATATGATGCTAGCTAAGATTCACATCACTACAGTTTAAAACTCACTAGCTGTTTATAGGTCTGCAAACTTCATCTGCAGAGCTGAAAACCCCCATGTTGTGGGACTACTGGAAGATGGTTTTTGTTTTGTTACCTCTTTTTTTTAATGTTTTTGAGTAGTAAAGATTACCCTGCTGTTCAGCTGAAATGGTGCAACCACTTTTGAGAGTGATGCTACAAAAAATATTCTTTAGACCATGTTAAAAAAAAAAAAAAAAAAAAGAGGAACGTCACAAATTGTTCTATGGAAATATTCTGGCTCCTCCATATTTTGGCACTAGGATCACATTCAAATAATGAATGTGCCATGTTATGTGTAAATTTGCCCAATCTGACCATGTTATAAACCTTTGAAAAATTGTATCTCATGTACACTCTGCAGGGTCTTGTCAGTCTGGAGACTAAATTAGTTGCTCCATGTGCTGAAGGTGACTGGCTGCCCATCACTGGGCAGCTGCTTCCCAAACCCAACAACGGTGCACTGCTGGAGTCCCTCATAGGTGCCATGGGCACTCGCTCTGAGCCTGAACCTCACTTTCACAGAATCACAGAGTGGATAAGGTTGGAAGGGACCTCTGGAGATCATCTAGTCCAACCCCCCCTGCTCAAGCAGGGTCACGCAGAGCATCCAGGCGGGCCTTGAAGATCTCCAGAGAAGGAGACTCCACAACCTCTCTGGGCAACCTGGTCCAGGGCTCTGTCACTCTCACAAGAAAGAAATTCCTCCTCACCTTCAGGTGGAAATTCCCGTGCTTCAATTTCTGCCCATTGCCTCTTGTCCTGTCACATAGGACAACTGAAAAGAGTTTGTCCCCCTCCCCTTGACACCCTCCCTTCAGATACTTGTACACATTGATCAGATCCCCCCTCAATCTTCTCTTCCCCAGGCTGAAGAGGCCCAGCTCTCACAGCCGTTCCTCGCAGGGCAGATGCTCCAGCCCTCTGATCATCTTTGTAGCCCTATGCTGGACTCTCTCCAGTAGCTCCATGTATGTCTTGGACTGGGGAGCCCAGATGAGGCCTCCCCAGGGCTGAGGAGAGGGGCAGGATCACCTCCCTTGACCTGCTGGCAACACTCTTCCCAATGCACCACCATTGGCCTTCCTGGCCACAAGGGCACATTGCTGGCTCATGGTCAGCTTGTCATCCACCAGCACTCCCAAGTCCTTCTCTGCAGAGATGCTTTCCAGAAGGTTGGCCCACCAGCCTGTCCAGGTACATGGGGTTATTTTTTCCTTAGATGTAGGACTCTGCACTTGCCCGTGTTGAACCTCATGAGGTTCCCCTCCGCCCAACTCTCCAGCCTGCCCAGGTCTCTCTGAATGGCATCACAGCCCTCAGGTGTGTCATCCACTTCTCCCAGCTTGGTATCATTAACAAACTTGCTGAGGAGGCACTCTGTCCCTTCATCCAGGTCACTTTCTTGTCCCCGCAGCCTGCCAGGGCACCAGCCTGACTTGGAAACCCAGTACAATATAGGGGAAGGGGTCAGCAGGTAGGATAGATGAATGGAAGATAGAAGTTTGAAAGATGTGGTGAAAAAGAAGGTGTTATGAGTCGAATGTAGTAGAGATGATGGTTGAATGGAGGCAAGTGTTAAAGAGGAAGTTTAGGGGAAGATAAAGAGAATCAGCAATCAGCAGGAACTGCTGAGGCAGGACACAAGAAGGAAACAAGAAAAACAAGAACAAGAACAAGAACAACAACAATAACAAAGGAAGAGTTAGTGCTAGGGAGGAGCAGGAACACTCTTGTGGCCAGGAGTGGCTAATGCAGAGGCATTAGGATATGTTTCCCCGGAGCATGGCGCAGAGGCTGGGTCCAGCTATATCAAATGGAGGAACAATGAGGCTACATAGGTGCCCTGTGATCAAAAACATATTCTACAGAGGTAGAGAAAGGGGGGAAATTAGAGGGTGACAACTTTCTTATTGATCCCTCAATATATCTGCATGCTCCAGTGATTCTACCTGTGCAAAATCAACTGCTCTCAAACCTCAGTATTTCTGCCATCACAGGACCAAAGTCATTAGTCAAATGTATTCCTCTATCCTCTTCCAGTGGGAGGTCCACACAGTAAACATTTCTCCTATTTCTATTTTCTACCATACCTTGAGTAATAAAGGGCAGCTCTGCAAGTATGACAACCCCAATTCTACTTGACTGAGTTTGTTTGTGTGTGCGCACATGCATACATGAGTACTATTCAAGATTTTTTCCCATATTCTCTATGCTTAAATTAGTTAATTCAAAGACAGAAGGCGTAAAAGAATTAAAAGAATCTTGAAGTTGCAAAGCTGCTCTGTAGTCCAACATTAGAAAATGTCCGAAAGAAGTTAAGCTTAATTCATCACTATATGAACATGTGTTATGCCTGAGGATTGAAATAAAAGATCGTAAGTTTCCCATTTGACTGAAAAAATAGGATGAACAGTGCTTAGGAAGGAATCAGTTTTGTTTTATAACTGAAGATCGCTTGATGCTTTGGAAGTGGGCACTGAATGAAGCAGAAGAACAAAAGGGACTGTGACAGAAGTAATTGAATGTTTATGGAAAACTACATTCCGTCCTGCCTTTTTCAAAAATTTTCTAGGAAAATCATAAACAATTCCTGTTCTTATATTTTGATATATTCTGGATACAGAGCCTGAGATTTTGCTGAGCTTTCACAGTAGTCACTAAGACAAATAGCAACACTATTCTGAGTATACATACTAGTACATACTCTGAGAAATCAGACCTGAGGCATCTCAAATTACCACCCCAAATTAGCTGGCACTTTTGACAATTCCCTATCTGTAAAATGGGGAGAATGATACCACAGGGACATTATGAAGATAACTTCATTAATGTCTGTTAATAACGAGGTGAAAAAAAAAAGCACCAGGGAAAAGCCCATTAGGAAATGAATAATTATGTATTCAGCACAAGGTTTGGATGGTGTGCAGAAAATTAGGTGTGGGGACATATATTAAAAGATAAGGAAAAAAAGAAATATTGTGTGACTGCTCATTCTGTGAGCACAGTCTGTCTTGTGCAGTGAATGAGTCAGGAGTCCTACGAGGCAAATTAGAGGTGGCTGTGTAATTAAAGACTGCATCACAATGCATACACATAGGCCACTGCATTTCTCTTACTTCTCTCTTTATATTGTGACTTTGTAATCTTAGCATTTGTTTCTTAAGTGTATTATGGGGTAATAAACAGAAGTTTACAGTATGAAGTAAGCCTATGATTGTTGAATGTTAAGAGTGGAAAGTTCCCAGATCTCAAGTTAAGAAATGCCAGAGTTTCTCTAATTTCTTTATTTAGTATAACCTGATAAGTACGTGGAAGAACCAGAAAGAGCCCCTCTTTGGACACCGTTGAAAACACCATTGCCTTGTATGAAATTAATACTTTTTGTGCTACTGTATTTCTGGTTTTATGCATGGAATGAGGCGCAGGTCATGCGTGTGAATTGCATGTAACTGTGGAATTCAATAAATCTTTATATTCCCGAGAAGCTAAGAAAGGTGAACAGAACCAGCATGCAGAAAGTGCTCCAGGCCTTGAGCATACTCTATGGAAAAGGTGGGTAATGAGCTCTTTGAGGCTGAAGTTTGTATTTGCCTTATTTTCATGAGCATGCGCACATGGATTTTTCAGGGATTAGAGGAGTCATCCTCTTAACAAGCTCTGCAAAGGAGATTTCCAGAGGCTTGTACCTTGAGCATACACAAATTAATTTTTGTCTTTCCCTAGGGAAAATAACAATTATTTTTTAGGTCTAATAATATTTCTTTTGACATTTCAGGCTTTTTTCATAGACTAGAAGCAGGAAAAATAGTTCTATTTTCATTTCAAGTCTTTGACAAAACTATTTTCTTTAAAGTGATTTTTAGAAATTAATGATCTATCTTCCTGAAACTTCCCTCAAATTCTAATCACAGAGGTGGGAAAACATGGGCAGTGCTCTCCAGGAAAAGGTTTATAGTAACTGAAAGCATAAGCTCAGAGTGAAAGATGCTAGACATTTATAATTGAAAGTATTACTGTCAGTTCAACATGGCAGTCATATCCACTTAGATTTGACTATTGTGCAAACAAAACAGAAGTCTGAGACAAATTGTATATTATCAGGCAGATTTTCCCAATAAATGTGACTATTCTACCAGTGTCTTAGTAGCTGTTTTTTTTTTTTGTCCAACTTCCTTATGATGGTTTCTCTCCTAGGTTAACTTTTTTTCAAAATGTACCTTAAGATTGTCAAATATGTTAGTTCAAAGCCCAGCATAATCTGTAAAAAGAAAAAGAAATTACTGTTGACTTCACTGAAGATAGCATCAGTTGGTTCAATCTGCTTCACCACAGTGGCTGAAGGACTTCAGTTGTTTCTGCACCAAACTGGCAATGTCTAGGTGGATCTAGCTATTTTCTTTTGCTGTAGCTGAAAGAGACAGGATTAAAGGTCAGAAGATCTTCTTATTTTGTTCTGGATAGGGGTTAGACTAGGTTGCCAGAGAAATTATATTTTTCAAATGAATAAAAATTTCAGGTAGAAGAGAGCACACAAGCTGAGCATTTTACAAGTTGACTTATGGTAGTATTTTGTCCCCTAACACTGACGTGAACTAGTGTGGTTCATTTTATTGTCATTTTCTGAAGCATTTCCCCTACTATTAACATGTATATTTTTCTCATCAAAATGCAATGGGAAGAAATTTGTTAATATGGGTAAGAGGAAATAATTACCTCCTGAGATTAACAAAAGCATTTTAGAGAATGAAGCTGGTTAAACACTTCTACAAGTCCTTCTCAAGGTCTAATCACACCTTTAGGTGCCTAGATCATTTGGCAAATGCAGCTGATAAAATGTTTGTCTTCTGGAATATTTTATACCTGATTTTTTTATAATGTTGAAAAAGCAACTGATTTCCCTGGTAAACTAATTTAGCCCTTTCTAGAAAAATTATTCGGAGTGAGTTATATTTTTTCTTGGGAGGAAATGAATATATTCTTGTCTACAAATAAATGTATGTGAATGTATATTTTCATATATATGTGCATGGAAGTATATATATTTGTATTTTTACATATTATATGCACAGAGTATCATTTCATCTAGTAAGTTATTTGTTAGTCATCAAGCTTAATCTTGCAGTCCATGCTGGAAAACAGCGTTTTTGTTTTGGGTATTAGTAGTCAAGTAAGTACCCCTTGTGGTTTGAACAGCATTGGACTTTGTCAGAATAAATTCAAGAGTATATAAACCTGACAAAGGCCAGCGCTGGCTGAAATGTGGAAAGGTCACAAAATGGAATGGCAGATATGCTGGATTTTTCTACACAAAATGAATATTTTTTTATTGAGTTTCTTGATTAAGCAGGTTAGTGCTGAAGCAAATTGCCAAATGGTATGCAGGCAGGACTTTGTTTTGTTTTTTAGGTGACTTTATTGTTGTTTTATGTTTGGTAAAATAGGAACTTCTGCTTCATATGAAATTTCACCCTGTAAACAAGTCTGTTTAACAATTCTCAGCTGAGTGGTGTACTTCTCTTGAATGATCCCCATTTCTGGTGTGAAACAGTGCAAGCGATTATTTTTCACTTTGTCAGGAGTCTGAATAGTGATGGTCATTGGTGCTTAGTCATAAAATGTTAACTCAGCAAACAGCAAACAAGACAAACTTTTGCTGTGTGTACAAGGCCATATAATTAGCTGAACTGCTGCATTAAATGTAACTGAATCACAGGAACAGGCTAAAACCAATGGCTGTGATGGATGACGTGACAAAAGAATCAAACTAAATAAGGGGTCTGTTCAGGAAAAAATTAGGCTCCAACGCTGCTAATGTTTATTAGGCTTGTATTGGTGTCTCCGATCTCAGGCAAGAGCACTGCTGTGTAGGAGGGAAGGGGATGAAATTGGGCTCTATTACTTTAGGGTGAGTGAAATTGAGTTAGAAGTCCTAATGGATATAGATGTCAGCAAGGGAACTCTGATTTGATGGGGAAGGGAGAGGGAAAGACACATGAGTTCCTGCCATGTTTACAAACATAGTGAACTACACTGTTGCTGAGAGAGAAGTCCGTGGCAGCTTTTGCTCGCTGCCCAAGAAGAACTGCTCCCCCTAAAACCCCCTTGGCATATGTTGCATCAGAAGGGGGACAGCAGGGAGGAGAGATGGCAACAGAGTGGCCGAAGAGGACTCCTGATGCCTGTGCGAAAGAGATGTGGCCATGCAGCTCATCCTGCTCTCGCTCACGCAGCACTTGGTGTGTTAGGACAACTTTGAGACAGGGCAGCTGGGGGTCTGAGGTGCCATCTTAGAGGAGATATGCAGGTACTTTCTGCCGCAGAGAAATGGGACATTTTAGTCCCTGTGGTCAACTGGGAGCTTAACATTTCCATGTCAATATGTCTAAATGTTCACATGGGCTTTTCTGAATCCTATTCCAGTCCTACACTGTTTTCTATTAAATTTGACTCTAACGAGAACCTAGTCAGCCACTCTGTTGATTCTAGAGTGAGCTCTTCAGTGCTCTGGACACTGCATTGCTGCTTGGAGATAATTTTTGTTTCCTACAAGAACTATCCTGTGATTTTGTTACAACTGAGAACACAGATAGTTATCAAGAATTATATTTATACTTAAGCAAAGCAACTGAAATGTATTTAATGCCCTCTCTAAACTTCTGAGGGAGAGGGAAGAAGTAAGTTATTCTCTGAGAGGAAGCTAATGAAATTAAGATTTCTGTAGTTATATTCTCATATTAAAATGTTAATAACAAAAAAGAAGGCTGTATAACAGGTATTGGCAAACTGAAACAAAAGATATATAAACTAAGCATCCCTCATCAATAAAAACATCTATTTTCTCAAAATTATTATTAGCCTAATGCACTCCTTTTTTTTTTTTTTTCTTTCTTTTTTTCTTTTTTCCTTTTTAATTCTCCTCTGCATTAATTGCCTTTTCAGGTTTCCCTTCAGAGCTGGGATATGGATGGTGCCTGTTGTGCTCTTCTTTGAAAAACTACTTGGCCCTTGAGGATCTGGATAAGTCAACATAAACTAAGATAGAGGGTGCTAACCTCTTTAGGCTAGCAGGCTTGAAACAGGGCTTAGAAAACACAGAATTGGTATTTAAGACTGCCTAACAGAGAGAAGCTATGTCGTCCAACTGAGAACACTCATCCCGGTACCTATTGTAGTGAAAGACTGCAGACTTCAAATCTTTGTGTAATCAAAATGTCTTCAGATCTGTTTCCTTTGACAAGGGCATTCTTTAGCCACTAGGTATTTTAGCAGAGCTTGTTTTGAAAGTTGCCCACATTTGAGCAAGAAAAAAAAAAAAACTTAGATCCTGATACCTTTCAGGAAACAAGATTTTTGGTGTTTCTTTTTCCGTCCAAACTTAGAGTGAAAATATTACAGGGTGCAAAAGTGCTATGACATCTTTTGATGGACATATTTTTGCAGTTCTATTCCATAGATGATGCTGTAGGAATCATTTTTCTTCTTTTTCTGTCAAATGTAACTTATATAAAATGAGTTATTAACCAGTCCCACTCCCTTTCAGGGGAATAGTCCTTTATTCTTCAGTAGCATCAAACACATCTTAAGCAACTTTCTCAATTATCTATGTAAGTTTCTCTCTTTTTTAACTAGTTCTTCGTCGTCTTAGTGAGTGTCTCTCACTCATCCTTTCACATTTCTCCTCTGAATCTAGCTGCTTGGGTAACCCAGCTGAATATCACCTGTACAACAGCTTAAGGTCAGAGGATTAGGAACAATAATTTTATTTCCCAGCAGCAGATACAGACAGCATTTCCACAAGAAACAATAGCAGCAACTTTTGCTAAAAAGGCTTCCACCTTCATACTCATGTGTTCCGCCTTATTAAGTGTGGTGTTATCCAAATACAAAATTGTAAATCTCCAGAGTTAGTTGCAAGTTTTGTAAGAAAGTCATTCAAGAATGGTGCCTACAACTCTTGGATCTCTCAACGACCTTTTTCTGTTCAGGCAGCACAGGCAACAGTCACATGTAATCCCACACTCGCAACATAACTAGACAATTGTCTGAAGCTGAGTTATTACAATTTTACAGAAGAAATAATTAGCAACAACTTTTCTGAAGCTTGAATCTTCTTCACTGTCTAAGAAAACTTTGCATCATCCAATATCACCATTGATATTCAAAATATCTGACTTGGGGTTTAGGCTTACTGAATGTCTTGTACATACTACATGGGAAAAAGATCCATATTTCTATATATGCCTGCCTCTCTTGCCTCTTTTCTAGCAATCTGCCATGGCAGAATCATTCCTTTATCATCACTTATATATTTTCTTGACTAGCAGAAGAAAGAGGAATGAAAATTTCTTTCCACATTTGAGCAGCATCTTTACCAGAAACTATTCACTAAAATGTTGGCTGATTTTTTTTTCTTTTCCCTTCTGCATAAAGTAAATATCTTTAGATAAGGGCTTAAGAGACCTGCAAGGAAGGATATTGCCCCCCCACTATAATGGTTGTCATTTTGATCATTTCTCTCTCACATGCTTGAATTTCTGAACATAACCGTCAGAGACAGAGAAAGGAGTTTCTTGCTCCACATCAACTCCCAAAAATCATATTACTGGTAGGAAATGTATTGGGCCCCAAAATTGGAGACAGCTTCCATCTGCATCCTATTTCAAAACCCTTCCCTTTGCAACACAAAGATGGAAAATATATATTTTTATTCCCGTTTCAGCTCAGAACCTTCCTAAAGTTTTCTTCCAAAGTCATATTCTGCTTAAATCTCTTTATTCACTCCTTCCTCTTCATGCTTTTTGAAAGATTTTTCTTTTCTGCATTCTATGTAAAAAATAACATTTTTCCTCTTGAGTTCAATAGGAGTGCTTAAATAAGAGTTTTACTATGTTCATTTTTACCTTAAAAGTTCTCATTTGGAAAGATTAGAAGAGAGAATATTTCCTCTTTAGAAGTCATCAGAAGTTTCTTGGTGATAATTCATTATTTTTTGCGAAGCTGGTTAGTACAGATGGGTGAAGCAGCTCTTCAAAATTATCCAGAAATATGCAAATTACTTGACTAAATTAGTGTTTTTTACCTTTTATTGGTCAGAATTTCTCTCCTGGCAGACTTCTAAGAGAACAAATTCCTGACATCATTCTGGGCCATTCTGCTATGAATAAAGTTTTGTACATTGATTTATATCATCCTTCAACTGAGCTGAGTGAAAGAAGGGATCACTAGGCTGAGGAAGCTGTGAAAATGCTCTTCTTTGAAAGTCTGTATAATGCAGTATTCACACGCTTGGTCACTCTTGCCCCTCTTCCAGGTGGCATTCATGCCCACCTTTTAAAGTGCTGTTGTCCTTAAAGTCAACTTTGAAAAGAAAAAGGAAAAGAAATTTAAGAAATACATATCCTGTCCAAGTAGCAGCTCTTACCCGTTTGAAAAATCTTTCTTCCTTCCCACTACTTGAAGTCTTTCATTATTTCAGAGGAGTACTGGTTATGGGGAGGGCTGGTTAGTCAAAGTATCTCATTTCCAATATCACCATTGTATCAACTTTAGTTTTTATCTGACAGTCATGAGGACAAAATGTTTGCAATCGTTAAGAAAGATTTTATTTTACATAGCATGTCGAGTAAGGTGTCTCTTCCGAAGGCTGCAACAGACACCTTCAACTCTTCTCACATTTTCCTGTAAGGTTTATGTCTAGACATTTTTAGCTCGATTAAATTTATAGGTGTTTTTCCCATTCCAGTTAAAGTTCCTCAGAAATGCAGTCATCTAACATTTCTAGATTGTCCTTGTCTATTTTCTATTGAAGAGTAAAGCTAAATCTGCACGTTTACAATACCACAACTTTTAAAGAAAAAGCTGACCTTATACAAAGAATATGCGCAACCTGTTCTAATCTTCATGTTCCATCCCTGATGCGGGCCTATTCCTTTTGTCTGAAAATTATTAAAGCTGACTGTTCCAGGAGTAGTGGAAATAACAGCAGTCAAAATGTGCATTACTTTTGTTAAATCTATCACAAAAAAAGAGGATTCCTATAAAAAGTATAAAATGTAACTCCTCGTTTTATCTCCAAAACCTTTCTAAAATTTGTTTTATTCTTTTACCTCAGTGTGTTTTCATCATCAACAGAAAATGCAGTACTCCGAGAATATTACTCATATTTTTGGAATTTGTTCATTTATTTTCCAGCTTCAGACTCTGAAAGTTATCTTTATTCCTTGGAAAGGAAAGAGTTTGTCCCTTAAACCATTAGTTTTTCTCCGAACTTTCTAAAATTCTGTTATCACGTTTGTCTTCAGGTTCTTAATAAAGGTGTTCTGTGTAATATAGCTCTGCAGAAATTCTCTATTTTCTATTTTCAGCTGAGGCAGATATAAAAAATTAAGACAGTTTCTTCCTCCTGCCTCTAGTTTAGATATTTGACATCCTTCATAGATTTACTCAAAATATATAGTGCCTCTTGTGAAATAAGTACTTGTCTCTTACTATTTCTCATTAAAATCACCACCAAACTAGCCATTTTCTCTTGCTACAGATCTGTCTGTCCTTTCCTTTTTAGCTTTTGTTTGTTTGTTAGGTTCAAATGTACCTCAAAGTGTGCTCCTTTTTACTGCTTTGCAGGAGGCCAAATTTCCTCTGACTTTCGACATTTTCTTGTAATTTTTGGACCAGCTATGCTAATTCTAACTCCAGGATTCTGACAGCTATTGTTTTTCCTTAGTTCTTGTTCTCTTTTATAAAGATTGGGAACTTCAGTAACAAAGATTTCTTTCATTATTGTTTGACAGAAGCCCACAGCATTGTTAATATCTCTTTCATCTTTAGCATTTTCTTTTAAAAATTTCTGAGAAGCCCTGTGTATTTTTTTCATATTTCTGAGGTCACAGAATACAGCTCTGTTCAGTCTCCGTGTGCGCTGTTTGCTTGTTGATTACTGTGTACTAACACAAAGTCTAATTGATGACGACAGCTGATTATTGAAGAGAATCTGATTTGCTAAGGCAGAAAAGACAGGGACTATATCCGTTCTAAAATCTGTATTGTGCTACTGAACAGTAAATGAAAATTCTAATTCAAAAATTCCTTATTCTCCAAATGTTGTTCAGATATTGTTTTACTAGCAATTTACTAGCTTTTCTCATATTTTTCCTTGCCCAATTCTCAACTGCCTTGATCACCCAAGGGACAATTTCAACAGTCTCCTGCTACCTTTATTTATTCAGGATCCTTAACAAGAATAAAAAGGAAAAAAAAAAAAAAAAAAAAAGATTCTGCCTGTGACTCGTAAGAAAACTATTATCTTTTGTTCCTTTTTAGATGACCTTTAATTTGCTTCTTCATTCATCAGACACCTCCTAAAAAAAAGTGACTTTTAGCTGATTAAGTAGCTTTCATTCTCTCAGTCAGCTCTTGTAGAGAACAATGTACTGTGTGTGCCTGTGTTTTTCGTAGTTATTTTTTATCCTCATCTTGAAAATGGATTTAACAATGTATTTACCTGGTCTCCCAACCTGTATTGCTTGTAAAACCTTCTTTCTCTTGACAGGGCCATTTGGACCTCTAACTTTCATAGGTACAGTTTTTATTGACTTACAAGTCCACAATTTATCAGCCCATATTTTTTTATCCTTTTTATTTCTATGAACCCTGTCAGACTAAGACCTGCCAATAAAGAGTTGAGCTATAATACCGAGTATATACGTTAAAACTGACTTTAATTCTTTACAATACAGAGATAATGAATGTCCTGGTTACTTCTCAGTCTCCCGGTATACCTGGGTTACTCTTTTGGTCCTCCTTCACCATTTTATACAACCTGCCTCTAAAATTGTCTTCATTAGCCACAAACCCAGCCAGCTAAATGTATCTCCTCACATTATTCTCCACCCCTTGCTATTTGCTAAATCTAATTTCCTATCCACTTGGATCCCTAAATAATCTTTTTCACAGCCTCCTTTCCCCTAACACAGAAATTCACACTCATTCTTTGTTGGTGATGAACATTCATCCTTTTTTTCAACTCCCAGCGGGAGGTTCCCCCTGGAGGATTCCCTTTTGCCACCCAAAGTGAAGCTGCAGCATTATATTGTTTATGCAGAGATTTGTGGCTGGGCAGAACTGGGAGGGATACTCCTCATTTCCATGTTTCAGGGTATCCTCCAATTCATTTCCCATTTTACTCCGAATTCATCTTTCTTGCCTTTCTTTGGGGGTTTAGAATTATGCTTTTCCATTCCCATTTTCTTTATATTTTTGTTACCAATTACACTAATTTTACTGTCAGTATTGATATCTTTGCCTTCTACTTTTTCTCTTTTCTTATATTATTACTCAATTATACCCAAGTTCCCTCAAATAAATACAGCTTCATGATTTTAATATACCACGCTTTTTCTTTTTTGTTCTGTGGTGCCTTCTTTTTTTTTTAGATTTAAAAATTTTCATTTCTATAAAATGGTGAAGATTTTCACTCTTTCTGGAAGATTCAGGTTGTAATTCTCCATCCATTTTGTACTAAATTCAGTTTCTCCAGAACCACATTTCTTTATTTTTCTCTTTTTTCTCCTCTTTGATGTGTTTCTGTTGTTGACATCACAAAGGGTATTCAAATGAAAGTATCCTCTGTGTTTCGTTTATTTTTCTAAGATGGACTATATTGTCTTTCATGCCTTCATTTTTCTCATAGCAGGCTACAGATGGTCCTGACATACTTATGCCTCATGTCCTTTCCAATGTCCAAATGAAGATCGGGAAACTTTCCAACCCAACTGCAAATAATAATAATAATAATAAAAAAATAAAAAAAAATATTTTGAACTGTCTTACTCTCATAGTCCTGGGCTTCTTTGAAAAGGAAGGAGACAGGTTAGCGACCCTATGAGTGCAGGCCTGACTTTTGCTTTTGTTTTCAGTTGCAGAAAATAGTGCATGGTGGCTTCAACTATTTAACAAATCTCTCTCTCCTTTGTACCTTGTGCAAAACAGCTAATTCTTAGATTATTTCTGCCTTTATGTTTTAAACACACCTGCTTTTATTTTCCAGATCCATTCCTAACTGTAGTTTGGGAGTTTTTTAATCAGTATGTGTCTATAGACTACTAATCCTATTCTTAGTTCCTTTCAGCTTGATTTTAAATCTACTAAATCTTGGTTCCACTGCCAATTTAGATATCAGATTACTAAGGTTAAGTCAGAGAAGAAGGGGTAATGTGTTTTCTCTAAGTTATGCATTTTAAGGGGTTGCAGGTTGTGCATTTTTCTCCAGCTTTAGGAGTCACAATATATTTACTCAAGTGGTACAAATCAACCAACCTCATTTCTATATCATTTTGATGATTTTTTTTCCATTATGTACAAATCACTAAATAACATTTTTAAAAAATAGAACACTTCATTATACTTCCAACATTTGGCTTCTCACTGGGCAACAAATAGGAAGGAGAGAGAAAGGGGTGTGTGTGTGTGTTGAGAGAGAGAGAGAGAGAGAGAGAGGGAACACAGTTTGTTTTATAAATTACAAAGACATCAGCAATAAATATTTTGATAACTGAATGCAGTTCTGATTCAGTTAACCGCATTCAGTATGGTCAAACACAAAGGAAGTTTTATGCAAGTGTCTCAGAAGTGGATGTGTTCATTACCTACTTCAAAATTACTTGGTGGTACATGAGAAATACTTGGTGTCCTAACCACATGCCTTATCTTCCAGGGTAGATATTTAAAGCTTCAACCAGCACTGTATTTTCTGCCATTCTCTTCTTCTACCCTTTCTACACAATGGGAAATGTTTCTGTCCCCTGCAGCCCCCATCCCATGGGGGCTGACCAAATTCAACTGACCAAATGTAGAGCTCTATATATTTGACCGTCCCACTAAACGTCCTTTAAACTGATGGAGAGAAATAGGCATTTCTAGGACACAATTCATCACCTCCTAATAGAGATGTCTAAGCGAGTCAAGTGAATGATGTATGAAAAAGCCTATTTCTTTCCACTAACTGTAAGGAAAGCATGGGATGTCTAGGCCAGATTTAAGCTGCAAAAGAAATCTCCTCTGCAAGGTCTCAGCTCTACTAATATCCCCAATAAATAAATCACTTTAATTACTGAAAGATGCACACATTCTTGAAACTAGAAAGGACTATCACAGCCATGTAGCCCACTTTCCTGGATAACCTAGATCTATTTCACACTTCACAAACTTTCACTTCCTTTCGCTAAGCCCAGTAACTTGTGACGTAATGAAAAAGTCCAAATTTTTCTTCCCTACTTTCCCCTCCAAGAGCAAACTCTTGAATCGCCTTAAACGTTGAGTCTATGAGCAATGTTAAATAACAGTTTCCCAGAGTTTAGGGAATTTACAAATCACAAAAACTCAATTTGCTTTTGGCCCACAGTTTGCTCCCTACCTAAAGAAGTGTACTATCTACTTTCTTAATGGCCCTCTTTATAAAAAAAAATAAAAAATAAAAAATAAAAAAACTCATAGGCCAGTACTCAATGCCCTGAAAATCACTTCATATTTCCAAACTTAAGGAGAAAATAAGATTGTTCAGGGTTTAGAGTTACTCTATTTTTGGTATATTATATATATTTCAGTATACTGTGGAACTGCTTTTGTTTTGTCTTTTTATTGTAGTGCTAAATTTGGCATTAGGTTTTAATAACTGTGCAGTGCTTTGAGACCATGCTGAAAGGTATTTTATCAATTTAAGTTACTATTCTATTATTGCTTTGCCCCAAGGCTCACCTCATTTTCAGCAAAGCCCACTCATTTTTTGTGGAGTCATCACTTTTTCCTTCAAATTCATTCCCCCTCCCCTTTCTCCGGCCTTTTCTTTCCCATCGAGAAGGGCCAAATGAGCAGCTCTTTCTAAAGCATAGCTCCATCTGGTAGGATTATTCTGAGTCATAACTTCCCTGGTGCCACTATTCTCAGGAGCCAAAGGTATCAGCTATCACATCTGTGTGCGCCCTGTCTCTAGGACCTGGGATTATACGAGGCACATCAAGCTCCACAGTTGGGACTTTATTTTAGGTTCAAAAAGTACGCAAAATGCATATCCAGACTTTGTAGTGTTTCATCCCTGCCTTCACAACACTCCTGATGAGGAAAGCTAGGTTTTGGCATGGGGGTGGAGGGGAAAGAAAAGAGGAGGAGTGCTAAATTTAGTGGCAAGAGATGGGCTTCTTACATGTCTTTTTAATCTAGGGATAGAAAATCTTCTGGAATCAGAAATCATTTAAGTGTTTTAAGAGGATGAGATGTTTCCAGACTCTTGCTTTGAAGCTTTTAACTAAAGTATCTTACAGTTCACCCCTGTACCTACAAATTGTGAGCTCTGCTGAACTCATGGAGGAAACAGCTTTTTAGAGAGAAGGTAAAGCTTTCATAAACAGGGAAACACTTTTGGCCCTTACTGCATGGGTTAAATATATACCCATGGTATCATTCTGGATGAAAGCTAAAGTCAGTCTTATTCTATCAGTCTATATTTAAATAACAAGTACTGAAGAGTAAATACAAGAGAACGAGGACAAAGATCGGAGGTAGGGGTAGAGAGAGTTAGAAACCATTGCAAAGAAGAACAGGAGATTTTAAAGCTCACAGAAAGTAGAAACCACAGAAACAGAAACTGGGAAACAGAAAGTTCAAGTTCATTACAGATAACAAATAGTATGTGTGGACACATTAATCATTATCATTACTATCGGTGTAAATAAGAAATAGCTTTTCAACCTACATCAGTAGCATTAGGTTAGTTTAAATGAGAAGTGAAGTTGGCAGATAGGGAAAAACCACTAATCTATAATCTGTAAACTGAAAATCTTTGACTACGTCACCAAAATATGAATGTGAAGAATGGACGCCTTTTGTTTGGGTTTTCAGAAAACCTTTGGCTAAGTCTCTGACCAAAGCCAGTCAATCAAACAAGCTGTTTTATGGTGAGAAATAAAAAATTACCATTCACCATAAATTGCCTGTTAATGCTGCCAGGAGAATAGTCATGCTGGCCTTTCCTTATAGTGAGACGGGAAAAGGTAGACTTTTCCAGGTAGACTATTTTTAGTTTGCAGTTGGGACACTTAGACAGGATTACTCATCTTCTACAAGTGCTTTTCTCTCTTCATCAACTGCAAAGCAATTTAGGGTACAGTTGCAATTTTGGACTTTAGTTAATTTCCTGAAGTTAGGCTGTACGAATCCAGGCTAAAGTTAAAAGCCCATTTTCCATCACTGCACACCTTAACATTTGGCTGCCTCTTAGAGCTTTTTAATAGTAGAACTATTAGTTTAATAGTAGAACTAATAGTTCTACTATTCAATATAATTGTTAGTCATCAGGGTAGGAAGTCGAGCACTGAGATGGTAATATTTGCAGATGATGCAATTACTTAAGTGACCAAGACTGAATTATCTGTCACTAGCTTTTCTTAGAAACAAATTGTGGATTATATAGATCACTGATCTGACTTGGCATTTCCTGTACAAACTTTGAGCTGGCTGATACCAATACTGAACATTTCAATTTTTGTCTATCACTGCAGTAATTGACTAAAATCCATATAAAACACCCTACAGAACAGAAACAGCAAATTCGCTAGTGGATTTCGTGCATTGCTCTCTTTTACGGAAACCAAGCTCTGCTGAAGAGGAGACAGAAGTCTGGAGTAATTATAGGTGGTTAGGGGTCGAGATATATTCGTATTCTGAATCTCACTTCTGGTGAAAAGTTTTTTCCAAGAGGAAATTTCTGAAAAGATTCCCAATCTTTGCTGGAACATTGTTCCATAGCAAAATCTTAGCTTCATCCTCTCAGCCAAAAAACCTTAATTCCCAGTATTCACACATTCTGCTCTAGATTCCCTGCTCAGAGGCAGAAAGGAAAGGAGGGTCACTCTGATGTCCCTCACTTAACTCTATCCAGGCAAGGAAGTGGGAAACACCCTTCTTACAGTATCTCAGCACCTGTGCACCAAGTGCCAGCTGTAAAAACAGAATTGAAGACACACAGACACTTCCCAATATTGAAAATGTTCTCATTTCTCTCTCTCTTATTTTTTTTTTCTTTTTTCTTTTCTTTCTTTTTTTTTTCTTTCTTTTTTTTTTTTTTTTTTTTTTAACCGTAACAAACATGGGCTTGTGAAGCAGCTTTCATCCACATAAGTTTTCAACTCTTAAAACAAAATTAGCTGGCAAGTCAAGAGCTATCCAAATACCAGATATTTTTTCTTTGCTGCAAGTCCAAAATACAGTGAGATGAGAATTAAGAGAATACCTCTTACTTATTCTTATTCCCTGCAGCTTCAAGACAACTCTATCTTTTGCATGGAATACGCATGGAATAACTTTAATAACAACTCAAGACACAGTGTTGTAACCCGGTTCATAAGTTTCTTTTTCGTTGCCTTCCACAAAACCACCACTTAAATCAAAATCTCCTTAAGAAATGCTGATCTGCAGAATATTACCAGATGGGTCTCCTGCCTTCTGAAGAAAGGGGGAAATGAGAGAGCCTCATGTTTAACGGCATATGAAAGAAGAAATACAATGTGTAAACTTTCCACTGACGGATATAATAGTGTTCTCACTTTTAAAGAAAAACAGTACTTCCTAGCAGGAGGCCTGCAAGAAATTTAACAATTACTCAAGATTTAGTTATACAGCATGGCATTTTCAAACATGTGCAGAGTCTGTTATTTTTTGTAATTAAATTAATTTAAATAATAAATAATTTAATTAAAATACATTTGGACTGTGCAATCCCTAGGGCTGGAACTGTGTGCAGAGAAATGATGCATATTCAATGTGAAGTTTAATGAGTAAGAAAATGCAGAATCCTGGAAATCTGGTAATGCGCAATACAGTTTTGGCACCTTCCCCCTTCTCCCCTATTCCCTTTCAGAGTAAAAGAGGGGCCAATTTACCAGATCAGGCTTTAAATCATTCACAAGTCTATTTTCCTAAAAGGGAAATGTTGCTAGTGTTTAGGGTTATTTTAGCACAACATGTGGTTTCCCAAATGTTTCGCTACAATAGTCCTAGTGAAAAGTGATAGGAAATTGACTCTGTAACCCTGTACAGCAATGTTTACTTTACCCTCATCAGTATTTTACAGACTATAGGAAATCATTACTTGTCTCTTCATTACAAGCCTAACCCTGATTAAAAACTCCTGCTGAGATTTTCAAAAGTGACTAGCACTGTCAGAGCTTTGCTTTTAGAGTTCGTCATAGTTCTTGATTTCCAGAGGGTGGATGCTCAGCATTTCCTGCACATCAGGCCCCACTCGGCTCCGCGGCGAAAAGCTGAAGGCCCCCGCTCACTGTCCCGAGCTCACGAAAGCCTTTTGATTTCATTACTGCCTGTCAGGTAAATGCAAATCTCAGCTGCATGATTCGGGGCCCTCCGCGGCACCCTGCTCCCGTCCTGCAGCAGAGCCACCCGGACGGAAGCGCGCCCAGAAGCCCGTGTGAAGTCAGGCTCTGCCTGCCTGAAGGGTAGGGAGGCAGGGGAGCAGTGCTGGGCCCTGCAAGAGCAGGGAATCACACGCTCCGCGGCACAGACAGGATTTGTTCCTGGCTAAGCGCGTGAAAACGGCCTTGTGCGCGGAGTCCCGTCTGCTCTGGTGGCCGGTCACGGATTACATAGCTCAGCTGTCCGTCGAGTCGGGGGTCCCTTTACTACTGATGGCCCTGCTGCAAGTCTGCGTGAGACACCACCAATTCTTAAATGGTGTCTCAGAGGGGCTCTGATTTTCTCCTTGCTTTGGTGGGCTGTGAAAGGCTTACACTCATGCTGCTGACTCTTACGATTTTATAGGAAACCATGCAATACATGCCAGGGTTTTTTTTTCCTCTTAAAGCCTCAGCTCCTGTAGCCAGGTAGTCACCGGAGAACCTGAGTTTCCACTAAAAATCATCTGCTAGGCTGATTGATGAAAATTTAAAACACAGAATCCTAAAGATTCAAAGAACAGATAAAAAAAATAGCTTTTTTGTTCTTTTAAGCACTGATGATCGTAAGGCCTGTCTAATGGTTTCAGGAGGCCTTAGTCAGGGGTTTGAAAGGATTAGCAATATTGATGATGCCTCTGAGAAGGGGTTGGTTATTGCTGTCTTTCTTGTGGCTGGCCAAAATTACTGTGCAGCCTGCTACTTTGCCTATAGACAGAAGAGCCTTTATTTCAGGTGGTAAAGGTCAGATTTTTGATGTTGAAGATCCAGGAAAATATCCTGACAGATGGTTACGGTGTATATATGTGTTATGTGGCGACTTTCTATTATATTTAGCTATTATCAGTATTTACATACCAGACTATTTCGAAGTTTGAAATAAGTGATTAGAGAGCAACCGAGGGATAGCCTTCTGAGTGTTTTAGAAAGTCCATCAGCAGGAATATCTTCACACATGTCCTGTTCCATTCCTGCCACGCCAAATATGACAAACTACAAATATAACAGCTTCTCACTATGTTGAAATAGTGAGGAGCTTAAAAGTCCTTGTGACTGCTCCGACTGAACTGGATTCTCTGGCTGTTTTCAGTTACGGGCAAGATACACAAAACTTCAAATTCCAGCTGAGTTCACTGGCGACTTTGGGTACCTACAAGGGGATTTGGCACGTAATGTTTTTGTGGATTGTGACCCCTTTCCTCAATATTTGGCTCAATAACATATTCTCTTCGAATCTCTCAGTGTATTTTTAATCAAATCTAATATCATGTAAGGCTGCAGATGCAGAAGGGTATTTTCACCGTTTAGTGAAACACAACCACTTCTATCACACAGCACCATTTCTGTGTATCGGCTGGGGAAGGATTTCCACGCGGGACCAGAAGGTGGCAGCAGATCTCTGCTTCATTTTTCCTAAGGTGATTCCAACTTTTTTAGCAACTAAAACGAAGAGGAAAGAAAAAAGGAAAGAAAAAAGGAAGGAAGGAAGGAAGGAAGTTAGTTTAAAACTAATTGACTGAGAGAGAAAAGAAAAGTATCCTGGTTTTAATGTCACAGATAACTATAAGCAGATTGTCTCTCACCCCTGCTCATCACGTTGCATTAATTTACAAGCAGCTCCTTTACCAAAAGCCCTGAAGATTCATCAGAAAATGGAAAAAGTTCCCTGCCAAGTTGTGTGTGTCGCGTGAATGGCAGCGTGGAATGGGCCAGCCTGCAGTTACCCTTCAGTCAATGCTCTCCCAAGGGCAAAAGTGGCTTCAGCCCTTGTACAGAACACATCAGCATTGCATCTCTGAATAAAAGTACTTTCTTTAAGCCTGATGCATGTGTAATTAAGCAAACATAATACCACACTCATCCCTTCAAAGAGCAGAAAACCCACCGCTCCTTCTCCTCCCTTCTGGCACCCAGGGACTAATGCAGGGGGTGACATACCACGATGTCCTCTTCAATCAGAAGAGGAAAGTCATTCCTCCTTCTTGTGAGCTGCATCAGGGCAAACACCAGGACGATCACCAGGAATCCCAGCTGAGCACCACAGACTCTGCTGAGAATCCCACCCTCAGCGCTGGACTCCCTGGTGTCATGTTGCCATGACCCAGCTGCTGCCACCAGAGCGAGGGCTGGGAGCAGCCCTGACATGAGGAGGTGGTTGCAGCAGCCCATCGCTCTCGCTTTTGGTGCCCACCTGCCAGAGAGATGCCAGCAGCCTTCTGATCTCCCTTAAGAAGGCAGAGATTTGTCCAGTTTAAACTTTTAAAGTTCAGTGGATCTCCCCTACCTTCCACGCAGAGCCATCTATAAACAATCCTGGCTGATAGCAGGGACAAAGAAAGAGAAATCATCATTTTGCCTTTCCATGTATATCCTCCTTCTATCTTTGCTGCACTATCCCTTTCTAGTAAACTTTTTTTTTTCTCTCCTCTTTGATCTATGGATGCTACTTACAAGTTACAACTGCTCCAGCCTATGAGCCACCAGCACAGAAAGTTCTCTGTTAGAAAAGAAAAATAATTTGAAGGGGAAGAAGGGAACTGCTTAATAACAGCACTAAAAAGGTCATAATTAATGATTTGGTTGTAAAGGTGAGAAGCTGAAGCACAACATTTACTAAATAGTTTATTGTTAAAAAAGGAAACTTCATCTGTGGTAATTTTTTTTTAAACAGGTAAGGTGGAGCTTACCAATGAAAGGGAAGCTTTCTTTTTCTAGGTTCAGTTTAGGTGTCAAAATACATTTTAAATTAATTTATTTCCACCAGTGCAAGGCAGCCCATTTTGTTTGTTCAGGGGCTGTCCCTGATTGTTTTACTTAGTTTCTTTGGAAATAAACCAAAGCACCAGGTTTGATTCATATGTCCTTAAAGTCAAAGGGAAGTGGTACAAGCATCTGCTCTGACCAGGTGCACAACAAAGCCCATATCCTTTAACTGCATCTAGTTCTGTGATGTGGGTGGTTATGTTGGAACAAATATTTTGGGAAAATAACCTGTCTTGACTTAAGGACTCCATGTGAGGTAATGAAGTAGTCCTGATGATTATTTATCAGGACAGTTAAAACTTGTACCTTATTTCCAGTTCGATTTTTTCTAACTAATATAGGAAAGGTGGTAGTTAGACTCACAAGGATAGTTCATAAACATTAGTTGTGATTTGGTCAAAAGAATATTGGCTATCTAGAATAAAAAGGGGAAAATCTTGCCCATCCATCAGTTAAAATCTTGACAGTTACAGATCTTCTCTGTGCCTGATAATTGCATCCTACTTAGGCACATTCACCTCCAGGAAATCCTTGAGCCCCCAGTTTGTTGATGCTTAGACTTTTGATACAGTTATGAATGTACTTGACTGGAAAAGGTAGAAAAATAGATCATAATGTGCAAAGACAATAAGTCACTCTTCCTTGTAGGACTTCTAGATTTTAATGTTGAGACTCCTATCTCCTCCGATTTTCAGTGGATATGACTGAAATCATCACCAATGCTGTCAGTGAAGTTATGCCACACAATTTTCCATTCATGTAATTCTTAAAGTAGACGCTAGCCCTTTAGCTTTAAAGTCTTTTCATTTAATTTAATTACAATTATGATGGTTATTTTAATTTACTGTGACTATAATTAAAAAATAGAAGATACCTGCAGCAATTATTATAAAAAATGATTTGCCTTTTTCCTGAGAGAAGGAGATATAGTTCAGAGAGACTTTTCTAGGTGATACTTTTAAAACATCATGCAAAAATGCAATGCATCAATGCAAAAAGCATGCTGATGTTAAAAAAAAGAGAGGAAAATAATCAGACAAGTAATCCTCAGCAAAGATTTCAAAGGGTAATGCTGTTTGCTGGGGCTATGCTAGATTAGTATTACAGAACTTTTCAGAATAATTTGCAGGAAGAAATTCATTTGTCAGAAAGGTGTTGTCACTAGCAGAAACAGTGCCAGTTTTGTGAAAATGGTGGTTTGGAAAGGAGGTTGGAATCTAATCACTCAGATCCTTAAGGTATGAAGAATAAAAGGAAGAGCTTTGGAAGATTCTTGTGCCAAAATAGTCAACAGATGACTAAGGGCAAGGACTCAGTCTGTAAGGACATGTTTTTGGCTTAGGGAACACTGGCCAGTCAGCAATTGGCCTGTGGATGTATCATGTTTGGGAGGGATATGATGCAGACCCAGGTTTGGTCTGGTGGATTGAAGCAGTGCTGAAACAATGTGTCTATGTTTGTTTTGCCCCTTAACACCTGGCTGGGAATAAAAATAGCTTTAAGAATATGGAAGTTGGCCATCTGTGCTTTAGAGGATGAAAGAAACCCCACACAGGTGTAAGAAGCAGACTCTGTGGGACATTGAGTGAATCTCTGTCAACTCAAATGGAAATTGATGGGAACTGAAGACACTTTGGCCTTCTGGGAACTAAACCTGAGGTAAGAATAATGACCACTTGTTTTCCAGTATCTTTTTTCCGAACTATTTTATAAGACAGAAGGATGTTGATTTCCTTGCGTTTCCATTTTCCAAATTGAAAGCATTTCCATTTACAAAACCCTTATTTCTGACCAGTAATGACTTAAGCTGATTGCTACTAATATTTATACATTTAGTCATACTTAAATATTTGCTAAATTTGACTAAACTCTGCTCGGTTCTGTAACTTCAAATTTTACCACATAAGCACGGATCTGAAAATTCCCGCTATGCTTTTCACAAGTGGAAAAACATATTCATTGACTGACAGCATGATAGTGTAACTAAGACAATGTGCGAAGCACAAAACAAAGCTCAGATTTGGGATGGCAAGAGGTATTGTACTTTACACAGACTGAGACACCTTGTAGGTCAGTTTTGCTGTTCTATTCAAGCACCGAATGAATAGATCCTGATTCACGTGCCATGCTGTATTTATTTCTACATGCACTGTTGCATTGACTATGGTCACATTTTCAGACTAGTGCTAGAGAATTGAAGTCAAGACGTTCAGACTATCCAGGACTGAGGTGTCAGTGAAGACCATTGCCTTTGGTTTATTTAGAAGGAAACAAGTAGTACAGAAATTCCTAGATGTGTGGATTAATGTCTACTCTCCTAATTTCCACTAACTTTTAGAGTTCATTGAGAGGAAATATGGTGCATCTAAGAACATAATTAGTCTGAACGTTGTAGGCCAAAGATAGTACTACTAAGCTCAAACAGTGAAAAATGGAGGTTCTGGGCTGTTAAATGACAGGAAATTACTCATATCAAATATTCTTTATGAATAAGATGAAGTAGTTCTTTTTTTCAGGCCTAATGCTCCATCCAAAGTTAAACAGTTATTTACCTGGAAACTGAGAAAGCCCTGGAAAGTAATGATTACCTCTTCTGCTACTGAAAATGGAAACAGCTTGTGACACCAACCTCATGCTGTGCTATCCAGTGACAGAAATCAGAGTGATTTCACTGAAAGGGATTACTAAAGAATCTGTTTCTCACTGTAGTTCATCCTGACTTGAATGCAGTCAGGATACACACTGCAAAGCCCATTTATTTTGAAGAACTCTTTTTGGAGAAGACATACCATCTGGAAGAATGTTGCTGTTGCTTCTGAGCTATTGCTGTGTGTATCTCAGTTTTAGGTTGTTTAGAAGTGAAACACTGCATGATTCAAAGCTCTACATAATTTATTAAAGTGTGTACCAGTGCAGTGATGGCTGGAGATAAGAAGAAAAGCATACGAACCTAGGAGCATCATAGTAGGTCGTATCAAAGGTCCATCCAGCCTAATATTTCTTAAGAGAGCACAAAAAGGACAAAATGAGTAATGATACTTCCTTGGAATGCATTCCCAGTCTCTACTGAATTATGGACACATTATTTGCACATGATAGCATCTTTGTCCCTAAGAGAAAAGAAAGGAGTAAAGCAGGCATTCAGGAGAAAGGATTCCTGAAGACATAATGGAGGGGCTGGAAGGAGCAGGGAAGAGACAGCAGGAGAAAATCCTGGCTTCAACAAAATGAGGGCACTGACCCAGAGCACAGAGAAGGGCCACCTGTGAGCTACTGAGAGCCAACTGTGATTTCCTTATTCACTGTGTTCAGTAGATCTATTCATACAAATTTTTGTTAAAATCCATGGGACAATCTACAGAATATTAGCCAGTTATTGTAGTGGACTTAGAAGCTGTCTGAATGAACTAGGAGTTTTTTTTAGTCCTACGGATGATATAACTAGAACTTTTTCTGATATCCATTTGAGGTGTTACGAGCTACAGTAAAGAACTTTTAAATATGTATTTTTGCATATGTACCATTCGCTATCAGGAGCAATACTTATGGTGCCAGGAATGCACCATAAGTATTTTTTACCAGGAAGGGAAAGTTGATGAGGCCTTCTATAGACAGCTGGAGGTAGCCTCATGATCACAGGCCCTGGTTCTCATGGGGGACTTCAACCACCCTGACATCTGCTGGAAGGACTACACAGCAAGGCACAAACAGTCCAGGAGGCTCCTGCAGTGCATTGATGATAACTTCTTGTTGTAAATGGTGGAGGATCCTACGAGGAAGGGTGTCCTGCTGGACCTTGTCCTTACCAACAGAGAGGGACTGGTTAGAGATGTGAGGGTTGGGGGCAGCCTTGGCTGCAGTGACCACGAGATGGTGGAGTTCAGGATCCTACAAGAAAGAAGTAAGGCAACAAGCAGGACTGCAGCCCTCGACTTCAGGAGAGCGGACTTTGGGCTCTTCAGAGACCTAATTGGTGGAGCCTCATGGGTTAAGGCCCTAGAAGGAAGGGGGGGGGTCTGTGAGAGCTGGCTAGTATTCAAACATCACTTCCTCCAAGCTCAAGAGCAGTGCGTCTCTATGAGTAAGAAGTGCTTCAAAGGCAAGGGCAGGAGACCTGCATGGGTGAGCAAGGAGCTCTTGGCCAAATTCAGACAGAAGAAGAAAGTACACAGACTGTGGAAGAGGGGACAGGCTGCTTGGGAGAATTATAGGAATGCAGTCAGAGTACGTGGAGATGCGGCGAGGAAGGCTAAGGCCCAGCTGGAGTTGAGTCTGGCAAGGGATGTCAAGGACAACAGGAAGGGCTTCTTCAAATACATCAGCAGCAAGAGGAGGACTAAGGGAAATGTGGGCCCACTACTGAATGGGGTGAGGGCCCTGGTGACAAGGGATACAGAGAAGGCAGAATTACTGAATGCCTTCTTTGCTTCAGTCTTCACCGCTAAGGGCAACCTCCATGAATCCTGCAGCCTGGATGTGAGGGAGAAAGTCCAGAGAAGGGAAGACTTTCCTTTGGCTGACGAGGATAGGATTAGAGACCTTCTGGGCAGGCTAGACATTCACAAATCCATGGGCCCAGATGGGATGCACCCACGGGTACTGAGGGAGTTGGCAGATGTTGTTGCCAAGCCACTCTCCATCATCTTTGAAAGGTCCTGGAGAACTGGAGAGGTGCCTGAGGACTGGAAGAAAGCCAATGTCACTCCAGTCTTCAAGAAGGGCAAGAAGGAGGACCCAGGCAACTATAGGCTGGTCAGCCTCATCTCCATCCCTGGAAAGGTGATGGAACAGCTCATTCTGAATGTCGTCTCCAGGCATATGGAGGAAAAGAAGGTGATCAGCAGTAGCCAGCATGGATTCACCAAGGGGAAATCCTGCTTAACCAATCTGAGAGCCTTCTGTGATGGAATGACTGTCTGGGTAGATGAGGGCAGAGCAGTGGACTGTGTACCTTGACTTCAGCAAGGCTTTTGACACTGTCTCCCATCACATCCTCCTAGAGAAGCTCAGGAAGTGTGGGTTAGATGAGTGGAGAGTGAGGTGGACTGAGAACTGGCTGAAAGGCAGAGCTCAGAGGGTTGTCATCAGTGGCGTGGAGTCTAGTTGGAGGCCTGTGGCTAGTGGTGTCTCCAAGGGCTCAGTACTGAGTCCCATCCTCTTCAACTTTTTCATCAGTGACCTGGATGAGGGGATGGAGTGCCTCCTCAGCAAGTTTGCTGATGCTACCAAGCTGGGAGGAGTGGCTGACACACCTGAGGGCTGTGCTGCCAATCAGAGACCTGGACAGGCTGGAGAGTTGGGCGGAGAGGAACCTCATGAGGTTCAACAAGGGCAAGTGCAGAGTGCTGCACCTAGGGAGAAATAACCCTAGGCACCAGTACAAGCTGGGGGCCGACCTTCTGGAGAGTAGCTCTGTGGAGAAGGACCTGGGAGTGCTGGCAGATGACAGGCTGACCATGAGCCAGCAATGTGCCCTTGTGGCCAAGAGGCCAACGGTATCCTGGGCTGCCTTAGGAAGAGCGTTGCCAGCAGGTGGAGGGAGATGATCCTGCCCCTCTCCTCAGCCCTGGTGAGGCCTCATCTCGAGTACTGTGTCCAATTCTGGGCTCCCTGATACAAGAGAGATATGGAGCTACTGCAGAGAGTCCAGCGTAGGGCTACGAAGATGATCAGAGGGCTGCAGCATCTGCCCTGCGAGGAACGGCTGTGAGAGCTGGGCCTGTTCATCCTGGGGAAGAGAAGACTGAGGGGGGATCTGATCAATAAGTACCAGAAGGGAGGGTGTCAAGGCGATGGGGACAAACTCTTTTCAGTTGTCCCCTGTGACAGGACAAGAGGCAATGGTCAGAAATTGAAGCACAGGAAGTTCCGCCTCGCCGTGAGGGGGAATTTCTTCCCTATGAGAGTGACAGAGCACTGGACCAGGTTGCCCAGAGAGGTGGTGGAGTCTCCTTCTCCGGAGATCTTCAAGGCCCACCTGGATGCAACCCTGTCTGACATGCTCTAGGTGACCCTGCTGAGCAAGGAGGTTGGACTAGATGATCTCCAGAGGTCCCTTCCAACCTTACTGATTCTATGATTCTATGAATGCTTTGGATCATGGTAAAAAGGAAATATTTTGAGAGTCCATTATATGGCATTAAAGTTGGGGCTGTTTAAACATGATGTCCAGCACTTTGATCTGTAAACAGTCCTTAAAAATGAGCTGGGGTTACCACTCTTAATAGTCCTGACCTATACAGAGGCACAAGGAGAGCATGTTCCCTACTGCAGTCAGCTGAATTCTCCGATTTAAATCATTTTTAGGCCCTGACCCACGCACTCCAGAGGTTTGAGCTCCATTTTCCCTTTGTATCTGATCTGAATTTTTTTTATTTTATTGTGAAACTAGTACAGGCAGTAAGATAAGAATTACTTTCACATACAACTCTGTGTTTGTACAACACTTGCTTCTGCTTGCTAACTGCATGGCTATTTCAAGTTACATTTCCTTTGAAAAACAATGTTTTAAATTGAAGCATGAACTGTTCTGTTGCATGCCACTATTTCCCCTCACCCTTTTCATTCTTTCTTTTTATTTTCTTTTATGAATTTTCAAATAAAATCTAGAGGACTGACTAAAGTTTTAAAGCTAATTTTGTTTTTGTATTTATTTTTTATGATGTTTGTACTAAACAACAATTTTCAGAGTCATGCTTCATTCAAAGTTAACTAGATACAGAATAAGGCCATGAATTACTGCTGTGTGCCATCATTCCTCTGGGGACTTCCCAGATCTAAGTCTCCATGTATTGGATGGGCAGGAAGCAGGACATGAAGGTAGGAAACATGGGCCATCCTTTTTAGTCTACAGAAATCCACTGATAAGGAAGCTATGATGAATCTGAAGATAAAGTAATTCTTTTTTTAAGGGCTAATGTTCCATCCAAAATTAAATGCTTATTTACCTGGAAATTGGAAAAGCCTTGGAAAGTCATGAAAATATGGCATCCATTCTACTTTGGGAAACCCTTCTGAGAAGGGACTCTGGGACAACCAGGGACTGAAGAGCTACTGATGATGATATTTCTCTATAATAACCAAATACCAAAAGCTAATGTGAAAGTAAAGCTAATCCACCTCACTGCCTGTCTCCAGCAATGCCTTGTGGGCATGGCAGGAAATTTTCTCCAACCTCCTTACTTCTGTTAAATGCCATAGCTTTACTTTTTCTGTTCCTCCAAGAATAATGCATGGAAAATATCACAAGGGAAACATGGCAAAATGGTTCATTGTAGTGCAGATTTTCACAAAAAAGAAGTATGTGTATGCCCTTATTAGAGAAAATTAAAGTACAGGAATTACTCTGAAGCCCTGCACCCAGCAGCATCTTCCTGACAAAGCCACGGGCAACCCACTGCCTGCACATGGTCCCATCTCTAAATCCAGAAACCCAGTACAAGAATCTTGGGACCAAGGAGGTGACTGTCACTTGTGCAGTTAGATATCTAAGCTAACTTTAAACCAAGTTATTCCACTATCAATATCTATCTTGTTACAGTGGCAGGGACCTCAGTACAGACTCTCCAAGATTGTTCAGAGCTTTCTTAAGTCCTCAGCTGCTGAAAGCAGTGTGAACACAGGCACAGTACTATTCTTTAGCACACTGATAAGTTAAAGTCACCTCAGATACACCTGCACTATGTGTCCAAGTTCAGCATCTATGTACCCTTAGAGTGCAACATTAGATCCTACTCGTTCTGTCTATGAAAATCTATGACCTGCACTTACACTTTTCCTCTTGCATGAAGGCCCCAAAACATATGCTCTCAACAGGAGGAATCGTTCATAGCTAAATGTCAAACCATCTGCAACTCAAGGCTATTTGGTCCTTTGAAATAGAAGAAGCAATCAGCAAAAATCTCACTGAGTCAGGTGAATATTTGGAGCTAGACCAGTTTCCACTGAAAATGGGATCATTTTTAAATGACAAAGAGCATTTGCCTGGTTTGCTATGTTGGAGGGTTGAGTAAATATGACCCTTGAAAGTTCACGAGAAAGAATTAATTTTTAAGCACTTTCACAGAACAATACTAGAATTGGGGAATTTATAAGCAATCTATCTTTATAAAATTGCACAAAACAAAAATGGCAGACACCTCAGCTTGATTTTTCATAAAAAGCCTCTTTGGAAGTTAAAAACAAAACCACAGCTGTGGGAGACCATATCCAAGTTTTTATACGAAAATTGGAATGTTATTCTTTCAAATGATAGTGTGATTGTCAGAAATATTTTTAATTATTTGGAAAACATTTTTAGTTGAATTTATCCTCCCTGCATACTAATCAAAGCCCACAGAATTTTCCAGGCATGAGTCTGACACATTTTATGTAGGTCTGACTTATACTTACATCAGTACACACATGGTAGTACCAGCATTTGATTTTCTTCAAAACAGATAAACTGGTATGAGTACCCATTTGGACACTGCTGTTCTAGGATAAAGACACTCTCTCTTGATCTCACTACAGCATTCCAAATTTCTTGAGTAGATAAGGCCTTGATGTATAACATAAAAATGAGATGCTAACTTTAGCAAGTCTTAATCAGTCTAATAAGGACAGTCTGCACTTGCTCCTGATTTCTTAATTGTAACTTGCAGGAGGAAAATATCTCTCTCCTGCTAATGTCAAGGCCTATGTTCATATAAAAGGAACAAATACCTGTGAGCTACAGACTGTGCCTTGGGGGAGGTCCTTGAGCCATGGAAAGGAAAAGGATAAGGAGGAAAATGCAAGAATGTTTTTTTCTGTCATTTATCATAGACACCAGAAGAAATAGAAGTTAAAAAAAAAAAAAAAAAAAAAAACTTTAAAAGTAGTAGCTGTAGGCATGTTTTTGCTAATTCAGGTTGTTTGCTATTCACTTCAGCTTTAATATTCACTTACTAAGGTGTGTGACTACAGCTGGCTATCATGCTTTTAATAATGAAGTTTCCTAGAAAATACCAATCTCAGTGCTCTCAAAATGTAAACAGCAGGTATTCTGCTATGTTTTGCACAGTAGTATCTGGACAGATGTTGAAGTCATGTATCAGTGTTACAATTCAGCTGCTTAAACACAGCTTTACCTCTTTTTTCTCAGAGGGATGCTGTTTGTGCCACCAGCACTCCCCCTTGTAGAGCAGATGTATCTACATGCCAAACAAGGATCAAGAAACTATATTGCCCAATTTTCCAAATTTATTCACCTCCCAGAATGAAATCTTGAGGATAAATTAGACACACACACACACAAAAAAAGATATCCAACCACTGCAAGCAGATTTGGATATCTTACAACGTGAGTCCAAACACACAGTGTACTAGAGCTTAACTAGTAGGTGTGATGGAATTGGATGGAGGGAAAAGGAGAGAGAGAGGAAGAATAGGAAATTTCAAGGTCTATCTACTGAAATCTGAGGCAGGAAAGGTTGTATTTTATTCAGTGACTGTTTGATATAAGGGATTGTTTGTGTGTTTTATCTGAAATTGTCATTGGATTAAACACATAAACTATGTGTTTTATCTGAAACTGTAATTGTAAAAAACACAAAAAACAGGGCACTCCTAGGGGAAGTGGTTATGTGGGTTTTTGAATCCTGTCAGAAAAAAGTTGAATGTGGTCCTCCCACATCCTGAACAAATTCTTTCTAGCTATTACACTGTTGTACGACAAGCGTGCTCAAACCATCTCCTGCTATTGCCACGCTGTAGAAAAAAAGTGGCAATAGCTCTTGTGATCCGTGCAGATTTTTTTCTCCTGTTAAGGGCTTTAAGCGTACCCTTGAACACAGGCTTTGCTGAATGCTTCAGTAGCCTTCGGCAGAGGAAGACTGCGCTCCCAATCCCTTTCAGGCTCCAGCTTGAGGCCTCAGCTAAACTGTGCTGTCATGACCAAGATGCTTCTTGGCACACACAGAACTTCAGTTTCTTAGGAGTGTTCAATGAGAAAAAGTTGTAGCATCTTCAGAGTTGCGGGCAGCTGTGTTAGCGTTTTCGGTCGCTTCAGTTCATTTCAGTGGCTAATGCCTTATTTTGGAGTCTGCCCTCATGTGTTTTCTATCTTAGCTTTTGGGCAAAAGTGAAGGAAGTGATGTCAAAGATGTATTCACATACAGAAGAGTCACAAGTTCTAGAATTAAATGGAGAAAGAAAATAATATGTTAAACAGCAAAATATAGAGCTGATTAGATAACAGTAGATGATTTTCAGCTCTTAGGTTGTAGCTTAACCATCTTGTGTTAATCATCAGATCTAAGTGTTCCTTTGGACAAGTTATGTTTGAGGCAGAAAGCTCCTAATTCATGCAAACTGCTAAACTGCATCTGTTAGTACCATTTCCAGCTACAACTAGAAAGGAACGAGTGAAAATATAGGATGCTTTTTTTCCCCCCTCCCCAATACAATCCCTGCACAGCTGTTAGCTATTCCCCTTGCAGCTTTGACACAACATCAGCTACAGCCATTCTGTAGCTTTAGGATGATAAATCAGAGGGGCCTATGGAAGGAATAGACGTCAGTAAGGTGCACAAAATAACAAATGAATTCTCCTTTTAACTTTTGTGCTGAAATCAGTGCCGTCCTGCTCCCCAGAGCCACAGAACAATTACAATTCCTCTTTCAAACTGGCGAGGATCGGCTCGGCATGTTCCAAGGGAAAGCAAGAGATACGGCTACGGGTGCTGTAGTATGTACAGCTGACAAACAAAAACAAATTAACAAAACTCAGGAAATCTTGTCGCCTAGCAGAGCACAGAAGCACGTAAACCAGACACTACAGACTCCTTTTTGGCATTTTTCATGTAGGAAGTCTGTGCCATATAAACCTAGCAGTCAGAGCCAGAAAAGATAAGACTTGCTCAGGTTTGTTCTCTGTCGAGGAAATTACTGGCAATAAGCTTTTCTGCTCTGCAGGTAGGAAAATTTCTCACCGTCAGGCAGAATCATTCTAAATTCTGAGGACTGTATTGTTAAAAAGTCAGTGTTTCCGTAGCCCTCCACCTCAGATCAACACATACATTCTCACAGTATTAGCTCAGGTATTTTTTTTTCTTTTTTACTTTCACCCTATTACCCATAACTAAAATGTTCTTTACTGTCCAAAAGAATACCCTTCCTTACATCGTATCTTTATGGCCTAAAGTAACTCCTTGCACAGCTAATTCTTCCAACATTCTGAGAAGTTGCTTTTTTTTTAAAAAAAAAAAACAAAAAAACCTTGAAGTCCATTGCATGGATGGATCAGTATCTTCCCAATAAAAGGGATCTCAATATAAGAAAAAACAATGTCACATGGCAGCACATAGAAGTAGTACTGAGAACAACCCAGGGCATATAATTTCTGAATGCAGATATATTAAAAAGAAAAAGTTGTGGGAGCTTTTTACTATGCACTATCACTCCTAAATCTCTTGGCGTTATTTGCCTCTTCCTCCTATGGGACACTGACTTCTGCATTACAATATTTTTCCCCACATGTATCAGATCTTCTCAAATTGATCCTGTTTCCTTTTTCCTGTCCTTACACTTATCTCCTTCTTTATCATTTCTCTATTGTTCACAACTTTCCAATTTAGCATTAATTGTGAATTTAATTAAACTATGGCCATTAACATTCATTTTATATGCCTCCCTAACAGAATTCTTCTTCTAGATCTTAATGACACTTAAATAAATAAAACCTAATAGAGATCCCTATGGTACCTCACTAGACACCTTAACCTAGTTTGATACTTGCTACTTAACTGTTTACCAAACTCCTTTGAACAATCTTCAAACCACAGAAGAGTTTGTATATTCAAACTAAACTGAATTAATTTTTAGTCCAATTTTCCTGAGACTCTATACTGAATGCTTTAGCTGAATGCAAATAATTTACATATCTCACTTTTATCTGTGAAGGCTCTGATTCTTTAACCCTTATGATCACACTTAATTTTAAGAAAATGTCTAAAGTAAGTGCAAGTAAATGTCGGTTGCAATTAAATAAGGCATACATGTGTTCACAAGCTAATGGGTTATTCACCTAGTTCAGAAACCGTTAATGTAAATCCGGGGTCTTATTGTGCATCAGTTCTTTGTTTTCAGAAATATTATCCCTCCAAAGTTCAATGCAAAAAGCCATATGTCATGTTGAAATCCTCAGTGAAAGGTAAGTTTCAGTTCTGCTTGGAAATATATTTAAGAAAAAAAAATGAAATAATAAAGAATGTAACAATAAGCTAACATACCGGTAATCAAACATTTTACAAATTCTTGCAACGAAAAAGAATTGTGAAAAGTATTTGAAATTCCTGTACAAGCATTTCCTGTCTTGGAATGCTGAATCCCAACTACTTGTTAAAACTGATGTTCTTCTAGGAAAGCGTAAAGCTGTTTCTTGCCAACATTAATGATAACCTTACCAAAAGGAAGACCAAAACATTAAAGGAAATATATCAACGGCAGGCAGACTCACCGTTTTCTGGAGACTTCTATAAAATATTTCTAATTTCCTCAGTACTGAGGAACTTCAGCATAATGAAAGCAGTAGGAATTTGTATTTATAAAATTCCTTCAAATTTAAAATGTGGTGTAAACTAAAATGCCTAGGCTCATTAAAATTAAGGTGACCACTGAAGACAAAAGGAAAAAAAACAGAAAAGAAAACAAAAAGAAAAACAAGAAAAGAAGAAAAGAGGTTAAGAATAGGAATTTACTGTGAGCAGAAGTAGAAAATCATCAACCAATTTACAGGTGACTTTGTTCTCAGCTGCTGCCATCTTTCCATTTCAAAAAGCAAAGACCAAATTGTCCTTGTTCCCCAGCAGTGGATCTGACATCTTCTGCATCCGGCCTGACTGATGATGAGCCATGTCGTTAACACAGTGCCTTTTGTTGCGATAAATGGCTCATGGCAGGGATGCTAGCTGAGATGACGGATCCCTTTGCATCCTACACAACAAGAAGACTGGTAGAAAGCTTTTGAAGTTGCCTGTCAATGGAATCATTATGAAAATGGATAAAATAAAATGTTTAGAGATGGTCAGACAAATGAAAAAATGAGCACAAAGCGCATCTGGTTAGAAACACTTTAAAAATAATGTCCTCCATAAATATTAGGTTACCTGTGTAAAAATATACACAACATATATGCAGCATTATACATTTGTATACACATCTGAGACAAATACATTTTACTATAATGCAGGCGAATAGACCAGCTAACACCAATGATTCCTTTAACCAAGTATGTTGAATGGGAAGGTCCCTTAAAATTGCAGAATAGCCAAGAGATTTCCTTTCTTCATACCTTTTAAAAAATAAGAGAATTTTAAGGGAATAAATCAATGCAAAAGCAAGAGGCAAAGATCTTACCTGAACTGAGATATTAGACTTTCTTCTTTCATTTACAAGTACCAATATAATTGTGAGTAATCTGTACACATATTTATATTTGCATGTCTATGTGTGTCATTTCATTTGTAGATGTCTATGTACTTTAGAAATATATAAATACATAAAATTATATGTTATAAATTATAATATATTTTATATATTTATATAAACATTTAAAATATTTCAATCTCACTTCATCTTTGTGAACTGAATAAGTATGAAAATACTTTTTATTTAAAATAAATAACCTGGGATACACTAAGACTGCTGAACATTGCCATAAGTGGCAGACCAGGGAACTGAACCCAGAAGTGCTTAGTGGTGTCAAAAGTGATTAGATTGCCTTTGAGAATCAAATTATGAGGAAAACTCTTGGGAGAGAAATATGACGAGGAAACACTCCTTCTTAGATCTCCTGGTGTGCTCCTGCTCCCATCAAGCATTTCAACAGCTCCATGCAAGTGCTGTTTACTCATCTTTAATAATCTTTAAATTTTACCCTGTTACTTTTCCTTTGAGCAACTATGCTACTAAGCTCTATCAAGATCAAGATGCAGAAGTACGGAGAAAATCGTAAGGAAGACCGTTATCAAAACTGTAGCCAAGAAATCAAGGTTTGTGGCAGAGGCAGAGGAATTAAATTCAATTAATTTCAGTTTTCTGACAGTAGCGTACATTCCCTGTATGGTTTACTTGCCACTTTTTTTTTCCCCTTTGAAGGTTTTTGGTTTTATATTGAACAAAAGTGAGCAATTTTAAATAATAAATAGTACTCTATGAATATAGATTTATCTATGCCTATTTCACCTGTGAAAATTGAATACAAGGATCTTTTAATTCCTAAAAAAAAAGAAGATATAACTTTGCAAACATTGTCTACTGCTTGTGTCTAAAATTATGCATTTCTTTTGGTTTTAAGAAAAAAAATCATTTCTGATCCACTTTCTATTGCAATCAATGGAAATCTAATAACATTAGCTTGAGTTTGATCAAATTTTTAGAAAGATATTTATAGTTTGGGGGTTATTTTAGAAGATCTTGCACATGTTGAATTTTATTTCAGAATATTTTTCAGTTTATTTTTTCCAGGGGGAAAGATGTTCTAGGTAAGACTTTTTCCAACCTACATGTTCAAACATATACATCTCCACTCAACTATTTTTCATCCTACCTTTATTTTATAAGGGAAAATGTGAAGATGTCTTATATCTGAATTTTTCATCTTTAAATCTTACTTATGAGATTTCCTATACAGCACACTGAACTATCAATAGTCGTTCAAGGAGACACCAATCCACACCAAGATGATTGCATGGATAACAATCCAATCCCTTTATATTATATTTCATTTACTGAACAAACTCAATTATCTGGACTGCTCTGCTATAGGAACAGCCCCCGAAGACCAATTTCCTGTGTCTTACTTGTATATATGGAATTTAAATGAAAACTTCCTGCTTGTTATATTATAATAATAATTACTTTTGTGTTTGATTGTTTAAACAAAACACTTACCATTTGTCAAAAGTTGCTGTGGTTAATAGAACTACATCATAGTATCTTTCAGTAACTGCTTTCCTAAAGTATGTTCAGATGTTACAGCAAATACAAAAGTATATCCAAAGCACTCTTATCTCAACAGATAAGTGCGGCTATATATTTTTGAATGGTAATTATATTAAGTATGCCTAATCTTTAAAAGAAGACTTGCTTAACAGGAAAAAAGCTTGTGGATATAATAAACTTATTCTACTCTGCCCTGCCATATGTCATGTATCAGTGACAGTTTAGCTCCATCCTACCCTTTAGTCAATAGCTATCCCAAACTCTGGCTAATAATTATGCTGACTGGTAACATTAGTTAATTAATTAATTAGATTAATTAATTAATCAATGTTTTACTCTCTTGCAAGAATCATCTGTTCTCTATATATCTACTTTTTTTTTTTTTTTTGATCATGGAAGCATTTATCTTAAAATTTTGATGTGGCTAGGAAGTTCCCGATTTTCTCCAGAAATATAACTAAAGCATTTGCAACATCTTACTGCACAAAGGATAGGTTTTAGGACCAAACCAGCACCGAAATATTAAGAAAGGAGACATTGAGATTAAAACAGACCCTTTTACAGGTATGTGCTATTGACACGAAATTCAAAGTTAAATAACAGACTAAGTTTGTGAACAAATTTAATCCAAACCCAAAATGTAAAAGTTTTGCACATTTTTTTCTCTAAAAAATTAACTAGACTGCAACCTACCAGAGAGTCTAAACAAAGTTATCTCAAGTTCTCCAGATCGTATTGTTATATTAAATATATTACACATTTATTTTCACTCTGTTCAATAGAAACCTTACCTCCAGCAACAGAAACAGAATCTCCCTCTTCCAAAGCATTTATAAATACTGAATTAACTTCCTCAGAGCTGTTGAGTTCTGCTACAAAACTCACCTGGGAAGTTATCATAGCTTCTCCTTGGTACCTGAAGGGAAAGTGCCCCTTTCCCTTAAACATTTCATTACAGGCTCTATGTGCTCACTCCAGCACCTTTCTAACCCTACACAGTCTTATCCTCATACCTCTTCTTCGCATGTGGCACACAGTTTGAGAGGACCTCCTGAGAGGTCATCAGGTCATTATATTCCTGCTAGTCCAGGACTTGATCTCTCAGGAAAGCTCTCACTTTCAAGTAGTCTCCTGCAAAATGGAAGTTGAATGCAGAGAAAAGAGGTCTGTGCTAGCTCAGAGGTCTATGTTAGCACTTTTTCTCTCATTGTTAGGTCCCCACTTCATAACAGACAGCACCTGATAAAGATCTATTTCCTGTTATTGTGTTGGAGTCCTCTTTCCATGGCTTTTCCTTAGAGGGGGCGATCTAGGTTCCTGATTTTAGCGGCAGCTAAAGAAACTGAATCCTAAAGAAAGAACCCAAAAATGTGTAAATGAGGTTATCTTGAACAGCTTTAGTTTTTTTTTTTTTTTTTTTTTTTTTTTTTTTTTAATTTAAACAAGATAGGCGGAGGCTGAGATGCTGTATTCAGAGATGCCCTCAAATGCTATCTTTTTATTAAAATAAGATAAAAAGGCAAAAGTTGTCAGGGAAAGACATAAGGGAAAGAATAGCTCCTAGAGAAATAAATAAATAAATAAATAAGCGCATGGGGCTCTTAAAGCTTTGGTCTACTACTTTTTTTATTTCTGTTTTACAATGTATACATTCTTTATTTTATTTTTCTTCATCTTTGCTTTGTCAGGACATTCCATAAGCTGGCTTTGCTCAAAACCTCTTCATATCAATAGGAATTCAGTGCATGAAATAAGAATTCATTACTTTTCCACGCTGCAGTAACAAGTTAATGTATTATAATACACAGAGACTCGTTCTTTTTACTTCAGCAGCATCTGCAGATACTTTATTCAGGATCTCATTCCTTCTCCTGCTATGACTAATTCATCGTTATGATGTTTGATTTTACTCAAATACTGTGCTGTACAGCTTGCTTGCTTAAGGATGACAGGAGCATGGCTTAACTTCACTCTGTAAGTTTGCTCCAGTTCCCAGTGACTGCACTGAAGAACTGGCAGATGTGTTGCATGGTATGGCTGCCCCTTCTGGTCATTGTTCAGACCAGGGACCTGCTGGAAAGCATCATGCCATCCACATTCTGCACTGCTTGTGTTCCTTCCAGGAAAAAAAAAGGGGGAAGGGGGGGAGGAGGGAAAAAAAGGAAAGAAAAAAAAGGTGTAACACTGCCTGCCATTCTAGAAAAATACTCTCCTAGATGCTCAGGGATGATTGTATCCCATTTTGTCCCATAAGAGAGGGAGAATATGAAGCAATATGAAGGGAAATATGCATCTTTGCAAGACAATAAATGAATATCATCAAGACTGGTGCTGCCATATTTAGCAAAATTAAAACATTAGAAAGCAAACCAAATAAGGCATATGAGGAAAGTTGTTCAGAGAGCTCCTTGTAGTCCAAAGCAGAAGTCTGCTAACCATCTTGGACTGGGTAGGTCCTCTGATTGGATTCTGTGGCTGTGAAATGTTTATTAGAACATGGACACCTTGCTTCTCTCTTTGCTTTTCCCACAGGAACAGTCTTCCCCACAGTGCCAGGACTGCTGAACTGGTGTTTCCTGTAGCCCTAGCCTCTCTAATGAGGAAAAATGTAAAATGTCAATCAGTAAATGCCTAATATAGTTAGAACGAGCATCTGTTGCATTGTCTACCACAGGAATAGTCACGCTGTGATCTTAAGTTGTATGTGGCCCTTCTGAAGTTATAAGATAATATTGCTAATAAATTACATCTTATGATGAGTATCAGGATTTCTAGACACAGATTAATGCTTAAAATGAGATCATATATATCTAGACTCCACAGTGTAGTCAAATTTTGCCATTAGATGTCTTTTTCACTATTCAGCATTAATTCTAACTTACACTGAGGATGCATAAAAAAGAGAAACATGCAACAACTTGCAAAAACCATTATCATTTTCCTATTCCCTCTCTTTTAACCAGACCTTTGATGGAATTTCCCTTCCCGAATAAAATCAGAAGATAAAGCTCATTGTATATGATGATTATATTGCAGTTTTGGTTGTTAGGCTGTTAGGAAAGTTCACTATACTACCACATTTGTTTCTATTGCAATACTAAAAAGAAGTTCCAACCAGGAGAAAAATCTCACTGCATTAAAACTACATAGACACCTAGGAAGAGACAGTTATCACCTGAAGAACCGATAGTCTAAGGCAAAATTAATCACGAGTAGAAAAAATAGACTTGGAAGATTTTTGAAGGATAAGTAGCAAGGTCAAAATTGGAGCCAGTCTGCAAGACGCCGCTGGATGATTCTGCTTCCCAGGAGAAAACAGTGGCTGTCCGTTCGGACATCTTAGTCATTTTGTTCTGCAACCCGCAGACTGCTACCTCATGAAAGTTGTTTTTAAAAATTGCCCCCAGGCCCTGCACAAAGCATTCCGAGTGGACGTGACGTTTATTGGAGAGAGTGCACCTTCCACTTCATTTACCTCAGAGCAGAGAAAGATGAATATAATTGAACATGCTTCTCTCTTTGGTGCAATTTGTTCATGAACGTCGTTATGCTGAGAGCAAATGGGCATTAAAAACACGCCTTCCTTGACCATGAAAAGAATGTGTGCACATTCTTACCCAGACTATGTACAGGAAATCACTCACAAACGTTCAAAGGCATTGATGGGGGAAGGGAGGAGACTGGAATGGCATTCCTTAGGTAAGAGCACATGAAAGTCTGGTCAGATTAGTGTAATATATTATACAAATGTGACACAAAAATGCTCGTGGATTACGCTTCCTTCGCTGTATCATATTAGCACCTCATCATCCCAGCCTACCACAAACAGATGCTAACAAGTTACGAGAAAAGAGCTGGAATATGTTGAGGTTTCTGGCTCACATTAGTGATGTGCACAATATACTGTGATACTGCTTGCCAGGATGTGATACACCAATTAGTAATGCATAATCTCTGAAAAACAAAACAAAACAAAACAAAAATTGCCATGAAAAGAGTGTTTACAATGTGTTGCAAAGTGAAGAAGTGTGCTCTTGTGGGGAACATCTATCCCACCTACTGCAAGGTTACTAAGATACAACGGAACGTGCTAAAGTTGCATATGGTACTCGCTAGAAATGCACTGTCCCCTTTCAGTGAATTTCTTTTCTTAGATATTTTAAGAAAGTTCTAGGGTACTGATTTACTCAAATTATCATAGAATTACACTTCTATTGAAAGTGACTACCTCATCATAGAATTGGTAAGGTTGGAAGGGAGCTCTGGAGATCATGTAGTCCAGCCCTCAAATGAGTGGCCCATACAGGGATTGAACCCACGACCTCGGCATTATTAGGACCATGCTCTAACCAACTGAGCTAATTGCATTATTTTAGTAATCTTCATATAATTTTTATTTATTTGGTTCTTTTCAAGTAAAGTTGGCCTCGGTGTTGACTCAGAGGGAATAGAAAAACATCAGTCATATGCTAGTCCATGCTCCTGCAAAGCCTCTGGAAGATCCGAACTCAGTAGTGTCTTCCTCACATTCAGTCCTATGATTCATTAAATATGATGATATTACTCTTCCACAGTAGCCTTTTTTATACTGGCTAGTTCCATTTTAAAGGGCCAGAAGACCATGCAGATGCTCGCATTTGCACAATAAAACCTACTTTTGCCTCACGCAGCCTTACTTGCCATGCAGAGACAAAGTCAGGGAAAAAAATGTATGTGCATGTTTGAAGGTGCCTTTTTTTTTCAAGAGCAACAGATGAAATTTGCAGCTGCTGAAAAAATAGCTTTTCAGATTACACTTCACACGAATATGTGGAATATTAATAACAATGATAATTATAATAATAAATAATAACATATACTATGTACACTAGGTTAAGCTCTGAACACCTCAAGTTTGCTTTTGTTTTGTTCTAATATGTTTACACCAGGGGAAATATATATGGCAGATAAAATCTCTTTGGCTTTCTCCCTCGGAATGGTAATTATGCCAGGCCTTCAGTGCGGTAAGGTTACAATTACACAACCCTGTTTCTGGTTTCCTCTAGACATATGTGCAATATATACATTGCACATAAATTGACTCAAGCTAATTACTTTTAAATAACACGTATGCTTTTAAAAATAGCAAGCAAAAATGGAACTTCCTAAATCTATTGTGAGTCATATTTTGTTTTTCCCCAGGCAGTAAAAAACTGTGTCTGATCTTCTCTTGAAAACATTTTTTGAGCAGGGTAGGGTAGGGGGAAGACTTCCTCCTAGGCTAAAAACCAGATATACTTTGCCCTGTTCTGTGTCCATCACAGCCACAACTCTCCAGTTTGAACAGAACCTGGTCTGTTAGAACTTAAATATGAAGTTGTAGCCCCAAATGATTTTTTTTTTCACATGGTTGTAAGTAGGGATTTATACGGGATGTTTTTATTACTATGGAAAAACTTGCTTGTCAAGCAGCTGAAAAAGAAGTTTTCAAAAAATGGTTATTTATAAAGTTAATCATAGCACTTTAATTCAAAATGCATAAAAAAGATGTTGTGAGAGGAAACTTGTAGTTGCTGATGGCATCACATCAATGCCCATAATAACAGCATTTCAAGTCCTGATAGCATGCTTTCTTCAATGATCACAAAGAAACTGGAAACGCTGAAGTCACTGTAAACTCATAGAAGTGCTATGAAAGATATAAAGTACCCAGGTCTCAGGGCTGCTGTTACCTCTCCTTGGAGCCTGACGCTCTACAGAGTTTCAGGGAGAGATTGAGCTCCTTCCATTACTCCTGTAATTGCATTACTGAGATACATCTGCTTTTTTCCACAATTAATTTCACTAATTATACTGTCCGGTAGCAATTAGAGAGGCTCAAAGAGTACATGTTGGGTTAGTGGCAAAAGACCAGTACACTGAAGTAATAGGAGCTGGCAAGTGTTGTGTAACAAAATTTCCATATCTAACCACTCCAGCTGAGTAACTTTGCCATGGTCAGATACCAGCATAGCGGCAGGGGTAGGAGGAGAACCCAGAAATCCTGATTTCCAGTTCAAGAGATCCAGATTTTTTACATAGTCCTTTTTGTAAATGGTTACTATTTCACATTTAAAATATTTTAAAAATACATATAGAAAAAAGGCATGTTTATTGTATTGATTTAAAATTGTTTATTGTATTTAATTAAATGACATGAATATAGAATTAAAGATCAGAAGGGTGAGTCATCATGACTCTGCCTCCACTCTCTCCATCTCTCGAAGACAGGCAGGGAGAGAGGAGCCCAAGGCACGGTGCCAAGTAAGTTCACTTGCTAAGGCTTCCTCCTACAGAGACTTGGAAGGGAGGAGTTTGAGTTTTCCTCACATGTTGTTTGTTTATTTGACTATCCTTGGTTGACATTGTGTCAGCTGATTAATGAATGAATCAGGTTTATGGCTTTTTGCACATGTGTGTAGAGGTCACCCTAGGCATATTTCACAAATTAGAAAAATAAATTAATTAATTAAACTTATTTTCTACTGGGAACCTCAGCACCTGAAATAACAACTATTTCTCCATGTATTTAGTTTCGCTCTGCCAGGACACATTCTCCCCCCACCGTCCACCCCTTCTTCGGGGTTGAAAAACTGTTTTAGCCAATCAGTTGCAGTCAGGTGCTGTGGAGTAGCAAAGACTCCATAAACTCTTTTATATATATATATATATGTATATGTGTGTGTGTGTGTGTGTGTGTGTGTGTGTGTATAGAGAGAGAGAGAGAAAGAGTTACAAAGTTACCAACTACTTCCAAACTGGAAGTGTGAGATGCTCTAATTAAATTTGGCCTCATTTCCCCCTTCTGTTACAGCTGCATTTTGGAAGTAAATTTTGTCTGCCTGAACACAGGCACCTCCACAGGTGAGGCAGGAAGCATGCAGGATCTCCTACTCCCTATTGCCCCTCTATGCTCCCTACCTGCACACAGCCCATAAACATACCTGGACAGTCAGATAAAAATAGCCATCAGCGGAGAAAAGTAGGGGGGAGCATCAATGTACCCACCACTGTGCCGGGTGGTGCTACCGTGGTGGCATGTGAGGGTACACACTATGTGACAGATTGGGGTGATTCGAGCCCTAGCCTCTAAAACTTGAAATTGTATCATAGGTTTCAGAAAATTCAGAGATTTTACTTATTTGTGGGAGGGAGAGAGAGAGATTAAAGTCCCACTTTCTAAGTTCATTTCTGTTTAGGAAAATAAATAAAACACTTCTAGTTAATTTGCTTATGGACATAAATGTGAAAAGAGGTTCTAAGGATATTACCGGTTCTTGGAAACTAGGGATAAATAAACTGAACCTGAAAATGTTAATTTTTTTAAAAAATCAACTGTTTAAACCACTCTCAGCATTTATTTGTGAGCTTCCTCCTGGCAGCTTGGGATGGTTTGCTTTCTCCAAATCAAGGGGAAGAAGGCTGTGCAAGGTGTGGCCTGACTGGGAGCGACTGGCCTCAACTGAGGCCTCTGGATTTGCCTTTGAATAATTTCCTCCTTGCTCTCTCCCTCCTTTTCTCTCTTTACCATCTTAATTTTCCTTTTGGTTTCTTCCTTAGAGATGTAAAATCACACTTTCTCCAAGCACATAGATCATTCTGGGAGGGAAGAGGATCTGTAGCACATTCCTGAGGTGACCTATCATCCAAGTTGAAACAGGAATCCCAATACTGAAAATTAATGCAAGCACTCATGATTCAGGAAAATACATTGACCTAAACATCAAGTCTACTCGTTACAAAAATTCAGAGTGTATCTTTGAAAAATTTCTGCTCTTCTATAGCTTTATATCATCTGACAGATGTCATAAAGCAAAGCAGAAAGAGAAGTTGTGTACAAACACAAAATAAATCAGTAATCTTTCCTATGGATCAGGAGAAGATAACTACATGGCATTTTGCCTATCTTTCATTTTTTCTGTAAACCTTTATTAGGATTTTAGTGCCATATTTATTTAGTCTATCTCTAAATAATTGTTCAACAAAAAGATTTTATCAAGCTATAGATTAGCTCCAGACGAAAAAATGCTTTTCCTAGATGTTGGTGATTTTTTGGTAAAATTCTTTTAAAAGCATATTCTATGTCATTTTCTTGCTTCCTTCCTTCCTTTCAAAATACTTAAAAAAAAAATAAGAATATTTTTTACTACCAGGGGACTTTTATGATTAACACATATTACTTATATTCCATAAACACAGATTTGACCAATATGCTCTATGGTCTCTGATATCACATTTACAGATGTACATTAAGTGAATGCAATTTAAAAGAAAAATATTCTTTTTTTTTCAATAAAAGAGTGAATAAATGCCAATAGCTATGATATTAGTATAGTATATATAATATATATCTGTAGTCTATATATATCTGTATAATATTTGCAATTCTGTTAAATAATTTTCATAATTTTTTTTTGGTCCATGATGTAGCATTATTCATCTGCTATATGGCATATATCAACAAAGTCATTAGTTATTAGTGGTTTGTTACATGAGGCTATCTTTGTCTTGTTACTATACAACTCTTTTAAGCAAATTACCAATGGAAAAGCTCACAGAAACTAAATTCATTTTTCATTGTATTAAAAGCTTTTTTTTTTTTTTTTTTTTTAATGAGCAAACTAGATTGTGCAAATTTTCACATAAAGCCAAGGCAATAAGGGAATAAAAGCAGATGAAGACAATTCATTTGAAAATCAAAGGAATGCTCACAGAAATATGTTGGCAGGATTCACCCAGCTCTATTTTAAAATTGTTTAAACACTGTATAGAGCAAAAAAGAAACAGGAGTAAAGGTTTCTTCTGGAATCAGTTCAATCAATTAATCTGTCTCTTTTTTCTTACTCATTTAATTACCACTGTGAAAAAGCAGAGGGAATTAAATCACAAAATAACCATTCAGATAACATGATGGATCTAACTGAAGTCTTTGTAAGTGATCAAATTCTGGGGTAAAGCTAGAAGAGCCTCCTCATCCCACCCGTTTGTGCACTGGCCGTAGGTACTAGGGGGTGCTGACTTAGGAAGAGAGCTTCAGCACAAAGACTTAAATTTCTCGCTTGTGCAGCTAAAATCAGACCTTTCAAATAACCCGTACAACTTTAAAATACTGGCTGTGCTAGTATGCAGGTCTCCTGCTTTCTGCAGGCTCTGCAGCCCCGCAACACTGTGCCTCCCTCCACTGCAACGCTGCCAGGGGAGCGCCTGAAGGGAGGCGTGAGGAAGATTGAGGGCACTGGTGGAGGTCACTGGCAGGTTAGTGGTGTTCGCAAGACCGTGACACTGTTGGTTGCTTATACTGGGGTTGGAGGGGCAAATCTGGGTTATGGAAAACTCATCACCATGGGGCTGCTGCCCCGTGCCGCCAGAGCCTGAGAGTGCTTCCCCCAAAGAAAATATGCTTTCTCCCCCCATCTTCAGTTCCCTTTTTTCCCCCTCTGCGCACTCTCCTTCCCCTCCTAACCCCATGTAGCAGGCTTAGGGTCATCCTTCACTCTTCCCTGAGGCTGGAAGTTGTTCTCCCTTAGGGACTGCCAAGACAAGTCTTTCTCAGGCCAAGCTTGTTTGTGGACGAGGACCACTGTCTTTCTTAGGAACCTGTCACGCTGCCCTCCCAATTGCATTTATCTGAGCTAGAAGTGAGGGCAAGGGAAGTGCACCCTTCCCAAACAGCAATGCAGACAGCAAGTGCCTATGTGCAGGTGACACCAGTGGCAGAACGGACACAACTCTCCCACAAGCATCTGTCTTTCCTTTTACCACCCCAGTCAAACCAACCTGTTTTTCTTTTTTTTTTCCCCCCTCAAGGAGTCAAACACAAGTATGATATTAAGCCCGTGAACATCAATACTGTGCAAACCTCCACCGGCTGCTTGCACAAGGAAGTCTGGCACTGGCAAGGTGAGGCCAGGTGAAGAATCCCTGCCTTGTCAGGCAGTCAGGTGCTAGCCAATGTGCGTGTTTGCTGGAGGCAAATACTGGGGGGCAATGCTGGTGGGAACAGGAGCCTCACATTTCCCCCTGCTTCTCTCTTTGAGGCACAGCAGTTGTGGGGACTATCTCTGATTTCCTTCTCGGCCGCTACTGCGCTGCCGTCCCAGGAAAGGACTTTGGCCCTAATTGGAGTCTTGTCCCTTTTCCTTCCCCTTTGTATTTTGGCGAAGAGAAGATGTGGGTGAAAGAGGTAAAGTCTTTCATATGTTTCAGTCTGCGGTAATCACATCTCGTAAGCTCCAGCACCGCTGATTAGAGACCTGACGACAGAGCAGTTAACCTATTGATTCTCCCAGTAGAGGGCATTAAACTTACACTGATCCAGCCTTAGAACTGATAAATGGCACACTAGTCCTGTATCACATTACTGCAAATATGAAAGTGCTTTTATCAGTGCCTGATCCCAGATCTGTGGAGATGGACAAGGCTATATATTTTGTATTAATATCAAAAGAAGTTTAGTCAGAGGATTTCTTTTTTTCAACCATAGGTACCAAAAGCCCTCCTGGGTAATCAATTTCCTGAAATTCTTCAAGACTTCATAAGCTGCAACAATGAAAATCATAACCAGCAAGCCTTTTAATTTCCTTATTGTGTTATTTAAGCAATAAGACATGACAAGGTTTGTGTTATGCTGGGATATCGCTGTGCCTCGGGTGAGTTGTGTTAGGCATGAGGCCGAAAATCAAGAAGCTGAGGCCACCTGAAAAGAGGAGCTGTCCCAGGACACCGTGCATTTTTTAGCATTATTTCATGACTGGGTATAACTAGGCTCAGAATCAAAAGAAAGAATTAGGGCAGAGGCACAAAAAGTTAAATGTTATCTGCCATTATATCATAATCATTGTATCATAGGCAATAAAAGCATATCTGTTATTTAATTTTTATATATTTTTTCCCTACTGGCTTCAAAGTGAAAAAAAAGCATTATAAATTAATGAAGAAATCAATTAATCTTCAAATATCCTAATTTCACCAGTTTTTCCTATCATAAAATATCATAAAACCTTTCCACATTTCCAAATTAAATGTACATAAAACTGTTAATATCTTCAGTTTTAACTTCATCTTACGAAAATATTGTTTTGTCCGTTTTTTGCTGAAAAAAAGGTATGGCATTTGAAAATGAAACTTTCCTCTCGTCCTTGCTACAATATATTTCACTTGGAAAAAGATGTTGTTTTATATTTCTTCTATCGGCTACTTTATTTTATTTCTTACCGTCTGCTTTCAGTCTTATATCACCTCATGGTTAGCAATGTGTATACCATATTTGTCTCTGAAACCTTCCTCTTAAAGGAATTGCTACAGAAATGGTAAAATCACTTTAAGTATCCTGGAATAGAAACCAAAGGAGTCCTTCCTGTTCAGCTGAGGTATGGGGAGTTTCCCAGCCCTGCAATGGAGGAATCCTCTTTCTAAACAAAATTCTCTTTTAAAACTCACCTTTGCAGCTTTTGAAGGTGCACAACCCAGCAGTTACACAAGGTACTGTTATACCAGGACAAGAGGATCCTTAGCTCTTTATCTGTAACAATAGTCAAATCATAAGTTTTGCGTAAAGTGGTACCTCAATCCCTGTCTCTTAGACTCAAGCAGTAACGGATGCACCTCACACAGAGTTACACATGGGTGGAAGTGTTTGCACAAGAAGGTACTTGATTTTTGCAATTTTTTTTTTCCAGCTACCAGCTTTGAACTCACAAAATGGTTTAGAAAAGTGAGACAAGAGGACAGAGTCTGGTACTGAGCACCCAAAATACTTGCTTATTTCAGTGAGGTAGATGGTCCTGATCCTCTGAATGAAGTCCCACTAGGAAAAGTCAGAACCAGATGTAAAGTATATGGGAAAAGAGGCAGATGGGAAGGGGAGTCTTAATAAGAGAGAGGTAAGCAAAGAAAAGGAGGACAGCAACATACACAAGGAGCAGAGAGAAAGAGGAGGATACAGAGAAAGAAGTGGGAGGCAAAACCAACCCGGCAAGGTGATTTAGCAGACAAAAGCCAAGAGTGTTATTAAATATATAAATACAGCTGGTTTTTCCTAGAAATGTAAGAGAAGAGGTGGAAAAAGTCAGAAAGGAAAAACCTTGCTGGAAAGGTTTAATTACGTATTATTGAAAACAAGAGTCACCGCACAAACAAGAAGCCACAGCAGTATCTAGCAATTTAAAGGCACCCCAAAGCCAAAGGCTGGGTCTGGTCGATGGACATTGACTTCATGTTTCTGTGAAAACTCACTGAACACCCGGCTGATGAAGCGGAACAATAAAAACAACCAACTCAGTCTCACAGGGTGGTGCCAGGATAAGGTCCCCGTCCCTTGCAACAGCTGGAGTTTACTGCCACTTGACAGCAGCGTGTGAGGGTGTTGGGAGGTATTTGTAGAGAAATCGAAGGACCCTGTAATTTTAGATAATTTGTCTCAGCCTGCAGGAATAAGGAATTGCTTCCGTTGTGTTGGAGTCAAAATAACATGGAGAATTGTACTGGAGGCCATCCTGATAGCTATTTATGTTAGTCAAAGACAAAGTACGCTGTGTACTTTTAATTATAGCTGTGCCATTCTCACTGTGATAGATAAAGTTGTGTCAGCACTTCCACTACAAAACCCTATTTTTAGGGGTTTATAACTCAGCTGTTCAATTTCGCTTTAGGCTGAAACTTGGCATGCAAAGTCTCAGCCTGCAAGCACTTTTTTCATATAAATACGAAAAAAAATACTTTTGGTCACTTCTTATTTTATAGAAAATCAGATTTTAACACTTAGTCATTCCTAGTGCTAAAAAAGTTTCATTATTTGAATTTTACAATGTCCGTTATGTGTCATGCTGCATTTTTAAAAAAGGTATTGCTTTTATTCATATTGGCAAATTGGCTACTGTCCATGAGCAGTAACTATTTTTAATCATGTTTTTAAGCATATATCCATATTTATATTGTTATGATCCGTGCTCCGGACTCTGTAAGGAATAGTAAACGACAGGCCATGCAGGCTTGAGCATAGAGAAAGAACCACAACAGCTGTTAGTTTACAACAAGCACACAACTTGGAGTGTAGTCTTCAATTCATTTGCATAATTAATTTTTAATAATGACAGCATTCATTTGTTGCCTGAAAAGGAGAGCACAGGGCCTGCTCCCTCCAGTCCTTCCTTAGACAAAGCTCGGGGCTGTGTCACTGCCCTCCTGTCACCAGTGGGAAAGGGCTCAGGCCCTTCACTTGTAAGGTGTAAGCGGAACTGTGCTCTCCCCCTGTTTGTGTGGATTCCACCGAATCACGCACCTACGCTGAGAGGAGGGAGGCTCTGGTGTCTCTAGGGTGCCTCCAGGAGTCCTGCTTATTTCACAGCATGCACCCGCAGAGAGAGGGATGCTGGCCCTTGGAATCAAACGGCTCTTCCAGTCTCAACCCACCGGGTGAATTATAACTCACGTCCTTTCACAACATTGTTCAGCATCAGAAACACTGCCTATGACAAGGAAATAAGAATTTTAGATAGACTATCTATCTCACCATTGGCAGTATCTTTGTGTACTTTTAAAACGATCAGCTAAAATATTTCTGGTCTGTCATTAAAACTCTGCAGTGTGTGCTCTAACCTGTAAACCACAAATGGGCAGGTCTATACCACTTTTACACCAGTCAGCTGATAAACATATGCTCTGGATAACACTCCTGGATGAAATCAAGATGCGCCTTTAGAAAGTTGCATATCCTAAATAAAGAATTTGGCACATTATGCCACATAAAAATTAATTAAGTTTTTAAAATCTGGGCTAAGTTCATATCTGGTCAACAGCACTGATTCCAGTCAAGTCCTGCCCTTGTCTTATTTCAATTTGATAGAATGGCTGTTGCCTCTTCCTCAAGAGACGCAGTGGAAAAAAAAGTGAAACGAAGGCCATCAAATAGCAATGTGTGTGCGGACTTGTAAACATGATCGGCTTGATCTTTGAGAGTCTATCAAGACCGAGCTCATGCAGACTTCAGAGGGGATCGAGCTCGAATCCACTGCTTTGACTGCAGCGCAGAACCACAGCAATCTTTTCCAGGCGAGAGCTAATACATCTCCACTCTGAATGACCACTTTTGCTTTTACTTGTCACAGCAGTAGGGATTAACCTGTGCAATTTGTGGCTCACAATTTCAACATTACTTAAAAAAGGAAAACACACACGCACATTTCTAACCGATTCCTTTACATTTCAGCAAAGCAGTTATCACACGAGCCCACTGTCATTCAAAGAGGACAACGTGAACCTCTTGACAAAGGGCATCCCCGTTTCCCCATTTCTTGCTGCAAGATGGAAAATGTGGATCTGCAAGAATCCAGGAGAGCTCAAACACTTTCTTTTCTCTTTAACCCTGCTGCAGTATATAATAAAGAGGAAAACAGCAGCAAACTCACAGGAGAGCACCCCGCACCAGCAGTGTAAACTGGTGCCACGGTGGGCAGGCAATAACAGGTGATCACGTAACTAGCCCCGGCACGCACAGACAGCACGGCGGGCTCTGAGCATTGCACTCTGCTTATAGTAACAACACCAAAACTCAACTGAAAATGGAGCCAGGGATTTTTATCGAGAAGGCGCTCTCCCGCACCGCTGCACGCAGGAAGAGGTGTGGCCTGTTTATTGTCACAGATTTTTTCCCCCTTCTTTCTCCAGGTCTTTAATCCCAGACTTGGCTTGTTGCGCTTCAAATTGAAATATCCTGAACAGATGTAAAAACACATGTGAGCCACTGCTCACAAGCTGTGCAAAGCTTTGTTTCATCTGCTGATGATGTGAGCCTAAAGGAGATCTTTTTAAAATTTCATCACTATTCAAAAGGATAATTAATACGTACCCCCAGGCTTTGATTATGCTATACCCAGTGTGTACTGCTGGTACAAAAATAATGAGGCTCTCATCAGGCCGAATGAATACTTGCAGCAAACATTCAGTTTCCATAAGAAATTTAAGATTCAGTGGCGGTACCATGTAGGTGGCTTAATCTAATTTTAATTTGTAACACAATACAATAGATAAGATCATTTGTTTGTAACCAGCGCAGGCATTTTGTTTACATGAAACCCCAGTCAGCATTCAGCAGATGGTCTTTTTAGAGGCTTAATTGAAGTTTTCTAATCTAACCTTTTTTCCCTCCATTATGAAGGGGAAAATAAGACACATACACACCCCCCAAAAAAAAAAGAAGAAGAAGAAGAAGAAGAAGAACTACAAGGAAGCAGAAAAATGCGGTAAAGCCCTTTTGCAGGGAAAGCATGGAAGAGCATTGCTGCCTGCTGTCAGATGCAGGTTCATTCAGCGCTGAGAAGACGCTGAGGTCAGAGATTTTAGGCTGCTCCAGAGGTGCAAGGATAGGGCCCTTTGCCCCTGCCTTTGTCGCTAGTGTGTAGGTATGCCACAAATCACTGCCCCTGCCGCTCCGGAGATGTTCTGCCTCAGCCACGCTCCTGAAATTAGCTGCTAGCCTTTTCCATGGATGAGGCATCTCTCTCTCACCCCTGCCTTCTCACCGGCTCATTATTAGATTTTAGTTTTTGTGTACTTTCTTCATTCAGCTATTCTGGTTTCAGCCTCCTTCTGGTCTGTCCCTGCTGCCCTCGATATTACCGCGCTGACCACAATAAACACTTTTCTCCTCGCTGGCTCCAGGCTGCCTCTGGCAGCCTTCCAGTAATATGCACTGGAATACAACCTTTCCCAAACATTTAAATCCTCCTCACATATTGTGTATTCAAAGAGTTTGACTCATTGGGGTTTCTAACAAAAAAATTAAATGAGGAGTTTATTTTTCTTTTCACAGGCTATAGGGAGCACACTGAGGATGTGCGCCAGCCTCTAGGCCCTTTGGGAGCAATGCGCTATCACAGTGATGGTGCAGAGCAGCCACCATGCTCTCCTTGCGCTGCTGGTGCTGGGGCCTTGCCCCGTGGGGTGGGGGGGAGCTCAGCAGGGCAGACACCACGGACTGCCGAGGAGGGCTGTGACTGCCTGTGAGGATCCAGTCTCACCACTGCTCTCTCTGCAATAGGGATGCAATTCATGCCACTAAGACCCAGTTCTAGAGCTTTACTCTCTGAACAGCTGGGTTACAGAAGAGGTAAGAAACTATGTCATATAATAAAGAGAATTGAGTCTTACTTGTAGTAAATGACCTGAAAACAGTGGCTTTGAGCTTTGCTTAAACAAAGAGTCATTCACCATTAAGGAATAATTGACACTGAGTACTTCCAACATTGTTGTAAAAAAAATCATTTGAGTGGGATTTCTACTTGGTGGTTCACAAGTGAAGGGAGAGATGTCAAAGAAGAGGGTGGTCAAAATAGAAATGAGCTAGAACTAGCAATTCCACCAGTCTAGCTGTCCTTAGGTAGGGTGCGTTCCCACACAGCTGTTCGTGGAGAGAGATGCACTCAAATTTTTGAGCTCCAAGCCAACAGGAGAGGAACCATGTTCAATTCCAAAGCCATAAGACCATGTAAGAACAGTGAAGAGGCCAAACTAATAACATTACACATATCATAATGATATAATAACCAGCAGTATAAGTAGAGGACTGTGCACATGGAGTGATTTATATCCTGGAAGAAAATGAATACCAGTGTTGGGATAAAAATATCCTCCAAGGAGACCACAAGCCAGCTGGGCCTCTCAGGTCAAGCTCAGCACTGCATTCACGGAGCTATGTGGCTTTTGGCTGGGGATGGTTTGAATCCTGTTGACTCAGAATCCAGCACACAAAAGCAAGAGACTAAACAAGAAGGGCTTGTTTGCCTTTTAGAAACCTTTGTACATTCTCATAGAAGCAAAAACTCTTCATGGGCTGTCTGTCAGTCTGTATTCTAAATAAATGTTAGTCTAGGTCCGTATTAACTTCTTTTACAGAGAATGAGAAGAAACACTGTTATTGACAAGGTAAATTTGATTGGGCTAGTCTTTCAATGGAAAGGCTCAAACATCAATACCACTCACCCCTAGATGCCAGCACCATCTATTAACTGCTTACTGGGGCAGGCAGTTCATTCACCTTGCTCTCTGGTGATTTACGGCAGATTAGGTCTTGTCCATGCTTCACCATGGAAGCAGGAGATTCTTCTCCAAAAGAAATCTGTAACACCTAAAGTAACGGAGAATATCCCATTAGCTGTCAGTCATTTATGAGCTGACTTTTTATTCTCTTTTCAGGCAGCCATTAAAAATTAAGATTACCATAGATACTCTAACATATCTAATTCCAGGAAAGAGCAGTGACAAACATTAGCACAGACTGGATGCCATGGATTATGATGCAGCAGAAGGATGAAGGGAGAGAGAGATACATAATAATTACAATTATTTCCAATTATACAAATGGAGGACTCTGAACACAGGATGATTTAGACACTGGAGGAAAATTAATACCAGCATTAGGATTAGGATTTCTCCTGAGGAGAACATAAGCTAGGGAGCATGTCTTGAACTTCTTTTCTGAAATGAAACACAGCAAAATCCATCAACGAAAAAATATATGTAACCTAATGAGTTTGTTTTCTAGCACTATTATTTTGATAGGCTTTTTGTAAGGGCACGCAAATAGAGACCTTGATGTAAGATGGTCTGTTCAAGAACAAAGAAAATATCTCCGAATGCAAGGTTTCACTTTGTAAATTTCGTCATGTTTCATCAAATTCACCTTTAAAGACTCATGGCGGTACAACACCGTGATACTGTAACATTCACTTTAAAGGTCATATTTTCAAGGTAGCATGTAGGGATTTATCCTCATCGTAGTGAGATTTGATTCTCTTTGCAAGTTTTTTGAAAATACAGGTACAAACTTAATGGTTGTTATTCCTGTAATTCTACTGGAATGTGGAAAATAAAGTTATGGAACGCAAATGTTTATTGACTGAAAATGTACATTGCAGATAATCAGTGCCACATGGCTTTCACCAGCAGACTAGAGGAGAGGAGCACAGGAAACACAGAAGTGGGCTTCTAAGTTTGTTTGCATAATATAGTCCTAGAAATTAAGCTTCTTTTGAGTGTCAGGCCTATCTAGTGGCAGCATAGAGGAAATATAGGAGTGTAGGTTAAAGGCCATGGCCATTTTCCAAACTAACCATCAAAATGCAGAGCTGTTACAAAATACTCCCATGGTAATGCTCTGATTTAACTTCAGGGAGCATAATTTCTTCTTTGGCTTTTCAGGTGTCTTAAATCCACAGTTTAAGACAAATTACCTGGACTTCAAACTGATGTCCCTTCCTTTAGCCTTTTGTATCTCTGGCTAGGCAGCACCCCTCTAGAACAGCTGCAAGCACACAGCTACTTTGAAGATATTCATTTAAGGGCCTTAATCTGCAAAAATATCAGACCCACAGTTTAAATATTTCTGACACATCAAAGGAGCATGTCACCCTACTTGTTTTATACAAACCATTGGATGCATGATCAGAAGAACTCAGCTCTGTAATGTTTCCTGCAGTATAAAGAATAGTACTCATTCATATTCCAAATCCCTTGTGAAGTACCCTATCTGTTCACTATGAAGGAGTAGTTCATAACCAGTTGGAAAATACATAAGAAAGTGCTGTCAGACTTAAAACCACTGTTTTCATTGGTTATGCATATATTGCATAGATAAGTCTTGGACTTAGATCGAAAATCATGCCCCTTGGATAATACATCCTTCTAGTTAAAGGACACGGGCTCTTCTGGGATCAGTTTAATAAGGGACTGTGGCTTTTTGCATGTGTAAGTTTCATTTAACATAACTTTCTTGGCTGAGAACCTTAGAAAAGTTGGCATTTTTACAAAGCCGCTTTCCCCACATTGAATCTCAATGTTAACCTGTCGCAAGGCTCGGATTCTGCAACTTGACATCTACTAGCATTGATTTGCTGGTAGACCTGCACCAAAGGTACAGCAGGTGATGTCCGAACTCTTAGAAAAGAGGAATTGTATTCCCTCCCCTCTGATCAAATTGATATAATTGTCACATGAGCTAAAGAAGCAGTCTGCGGTATCTGAGGGTTTCTGTATCTACTAAGCCATTGACCCTACGCAGCTCCCCTCAAATCATTCAGCATTTTGCATGAATACCTGCCCAGCGCAGAAAGACATGGCATAGGGGAGTTATCTTTAAGATGGAGTTTTCTATAGGTCAGTTCGTTTCAGGACATTTCTCTCCACACTATAATATCTAGTGAGCAGTTACTCTAACCACCTAATTCATATCCACATATCACGGTATTGCTGTCACTGAGGACATGACCAAGGAGTGCAAGGGATATGTCACCTTTTGCACCACTTCCACAGCCACATATACTTTCACAGCCACAGCTGGACATAAATATCTGCAGCAGAGAGTGGGCAGTAGTAATTGTCTCCTGCAAAAGCACAAGCGTGGCTATGGAAGTCAGGAGTTAGTCTTCTGATTTTCCAGTATGTCTTCCCCTCCTTTCTTTATTGTGTAACTCAGCAACCTAACTTCAGGACATCATTCATAAGGATATATTTACCATAAAGAACAAAACACACAAACAGTGGTATCTATCAAGAAAAAAAGGTTCCAAAGAGATATTTCTACTTGAAGGAAAACATTCAAATCACCTCATAGTGCATGCTATTTGGTCCTTTGAGTGAAGACAGAGATGGTTTCAGGCTTGACATTCAGATATCCATTCTGCAGTTGATCTCATTTGCTTCCTCCAAACAAAAGGGCATTTTGCAATCCTCTCCTTCCTTTACCCCCACACATTCTTCTACCAAGGTAAATGATCAAATCCAAATCCCGGGTTAATGAGTGCCAATCATTGCTGCAGCCCCCTTTTCACGCTTGGCAACAAGTTCCCCGAGCCTTAGCAAACAATTATCATTCAGCTACTGTAGAAATTGATTCTTGGGTTGACGAGAGCAGTCCTCCCTCGGCTGGTAAGGTCCTGCCATGGGAAGCAATTACTGCAAGATGCCAGCTGACAGACTCATTCCGTGGAAAGTCAGGTTGTCTTGATCCTCAGGCACTCTCTAGGCAAATTGTATCCTTACACTCATCTCAAACCTCTTACGAACTGTTGGCTTCTATCAGGAAAAATGGATTGTTCCCTTTGTTTCTGTGGCATTTGATAGAATAAAACTGGACATCCTGCCTGCACAATAAGGAGATTTAATTTTAAAATTCTCACACCAAAATGCTGCAGTATGATAAAGAAAAAGAGAATCATAAAGCAATGAAGATTGCTACTTGCCTAGGGAACAGTAATACTGTGCAGCTATTATGACACTTTTTTGTGTGTAGAAAAAACCCAAATTCTGTTAGCAGTAGCCTGTCTCTTGTGATCATAATTTTCATTTTCCCCTAATTTTCAAGCAGTTTCTAGTACCAATTTTTCACATCACTTTATCTGACATTTTTTGTTTATTGTCATTTTTTAAAAAAAAATCTGTGGTATTCTAAGGTGGGCAACTGGACAAAAAACAAAGATTGTCTGCATAATTACAGCTTAGTGGCAATAGCTGGACTTTGATTGAGATTTTGCCAAATGTTGATGAGACACAGACACGTAGCTCATATCAGCTAGCAAAAGAAGGTAGCATTTAAAAGAAAGTGATTATTTTTATATCTATCATTAAATGATTGAAATGTAAGACTGACTAAATATATCAACAGTAAACCATGTGCTCCACTTCAAACAAGTGCTGTCAATAAGAAAGAACACTCTTTCTCATGAATTCATACAATAATTCTTGGGCTTGCTTATTTATTGTTGCCTGTGCCATAAGCTCATGGAAGGATTATCCCTAAGTTTAATGACTGCAAACTCTAAAGACACCACTACATAAAAGATAACAAGAAGAAAAACAAAATGTAAGGACTTTTTAAGCTTACCAATATTCTAAGATGTACCCTGAGGTATTTGGACAATTGCTGGAAGTGGCACAGGTGATGTGAGTTTTTAAGATAAAGAAGTATTTTGTAAATGGGCATGGGCAGTTACATATCCCTAAGAAAAGAGGGTAACTCATGATGGTCAAATTAAAATGTGTTTTGGATGAAAATTCATACAAGCCACATTTGCAAAGAGAGGCTATAATGTCTCAAAAAAAAAAATAAAAAGAATCACTTAATATCAGTTACTATTGTTATTACTATAGCTAAAATTCATCCAATCTGCTGAACTCCTTAGGACTTAAGATGATCTTAAAAATGTGCTTCAGGACCAAATCTTCATCCTCATAGTGCCAAGCACCCACTGAGCTCAGTGGAGCTGAATAGACTTGAATAAGCTGAGAATCAGGTTAGGCCCTTTCCCAGAATCTGATGAAACATTTCTTAGGATTCCTCCTAATTAATTTTCAGCCTTTTTAGGTTTTCTATTCCCCCTGAAAATCTTTTACAATATATTTTTGCCTTTTCTTTTTGCATTAACTGCATTCCAGATTCAGTGAGTACAGAGTACACTCTTAGAAAGCCTTTTAACCTGGCTGGTAAGTTAAAACTCTCTAAATCTCACATGCCCACAGGGTTTCCCACCTTAATTAATTAATAACCCCCTCCTTGTCCTTTTAACTGGGTCATGAATTAATTTAAAAAGTTAATTATGCAATTCTTTCCTCTCGCTTTACTTATGCCTTTTATCCATGTGTCTATTGGCTATAAACAATCTGGAAATACAGCTGTATAACTGTGGATGGATGTTATAAGCTTTGGACTGATGACAAAAGGGAAAAACAAAAACAAACATACGTCACCTCTGCTTTCCCCTTCTTTATTGTTCTACTTTCTATAGCAGGCTTTCCTAGGTTTTGTAGAGAGTAGTAAATCCTACCAATCACTTGAATAATAAGCTAAAACAAAAGAAAAGAAGAAAAAGGAAATAAGTATAGATGTATGTGGGGCTCTGAGGAAGCACAAACCATCAGGTAGATAAAAAAAAAAAAAAAAAAAGTAGTAAATGGCTTTGTGATTTCCTCCAACTACACCTTTACCATGTTTTTCTCCTAGATGAAATCACTGCATTATTTAGAGTGTAAAAAGGGTAACAGAAAAGAACTGACTCCTCTTGTAGCACATGTGATTATAGGCAAAGCCTGTTTTGGTATGTTTCTAAGCATGTAGGAACAAAGAGTATATCAGTCTAGAAAGGCTTTTTATGCCCTCTATAACTAATGTAGAACCTTAAAGCTATTGGATATTTTTAATCTCCTCTCAAAATTCCCTACTGAATTTTAACTATCAATGAATCTTAAGAAAAGGCACACCCATCATATGTTCTTTGTCCCTACCCAAAAGGTGAAAATCAACTGTGAGACAGTCACCCCCGCCAAAACCTCACAAATAAGTCCCTAAATACAGTACCTTCAAATAGAAACACATTGAAGTATCCTGAGCCAGCTGCAATAACTTTTCAAGAATGTAGGACTGGAAAGTACCTTTTAGGTCAGGATATCCAAGACTATTACTGTCAGCCAACTGAATAATATGATGTCTAGTATTAATGTGTCTAGTATTAATTCTTGTTAATATAATCAGAAAGCTTTACTATCCAACCCAATATGAGGTCTCAGTGTGCTTCACCAACCTATCTAGGTAGGGTGTAGAGAACCCTTGAGGACTTAACTAATGATAATGTTTCCTCTTTGACAAGCGAGGGAGCTGAGACACGGAGAAAAAGCACCCATTGAGACCACGGTGCAGACAGGAATAGGATCCGACATCTGAATCCCTGTCCACAGCTGTAGCCACCAGACATACTGCAGAATGCTTCTTTTTAGCATAACTGTTTCAGAGATTAATATTTCATACAATCATCAAGACAAAGGACAAAGGTTGCCATAAGGCTGCAATATTATGTACAGGAAGTGGTATCTACACAACAGAACACTTGCCTCAAATCTAACATGCACAGTAGGGACCATTTATCTTGGCACATTGCCAATTAAATCCATCGCTTTCTTTTCCTTCCTCTTTTGGAGTAAGTGACAAATTTCAAACAGTGCAAACATCTTAACTTTGTAAGCAGATAACAGGAAATATGACTGTGAATGAATCTGCTCTGAGGATTAGCTGAGGTGAATGCCCATTGAAAATGCATAAAGGTTTCAGATGTTACTTGTGTCACTAAGGGGACGCTGCATATTCATTAAAGTATCACAAGGAGCTCATTTCATATTAATGGAGAGGTCATACATCCTTCCAGAGGAATTCCATTGCAAAGCAGCACAAATCAACGTGCTACTATTTTAAGTGTTACCAATTTGAAGCTCTCCAAATTCGCAGAACAGCCTGCATTTGCAAAATGATTTAGTTACTAGGAAAAATGCTAGTGACTTTTCTCATCTAAAGGAGGTATAACAGAAATGTAGTAAGTATCTTTATGTATGGAAACTCAATTGAAACTGCACATTAGGTATTCCCTTTTGGTGTGCAGGAAAGCTTTAAATATTATGCAATATATATATGGTATCAGTGTTCTAAGGCTACTTTATTTGGCTGCAGTACAGGAATTTGAAAGTTTTGACTTTTTTACAAAGTTCACCAGTCTAATCCTTTGAATCTTTAGACTGCCTCTTCCTTTGCATTTTTATAGTGGAAATAGCCAAAAGCTTCACAGAGATAAACCGTATAAGGACTTTTAGAGCTTATTTTTTTTGAGAATAAGAGTCAGAGAAGTAGTCAATATATATAAATTTGTGTCCATGCAATACATAGATTCTTGCCCCCCATGTTTATGAATGTTGAGATGGTTAAGCAGTGCTGGAAGCAATACAGATCTAAATCTTTCTCCTCTTCGCAGGAGAAATGTACTCCAGTATTCTATCTTATTAGAATATATTATCAGTGGAACTATTTGGAAATTACACAATGAGACTATGTTTCATGAGAAAAAGGTGCTTCCCTGCACCTGCACTGTTTTGCATTTACTGAGCAGCCCAGAGGTTTCTTTTGGTAGCGGTGCAAGTTGTCCACAATTTTCTGCCTGTTCATCAGGGCAGTGAACTACTGGAGTCCCACCTGTCCTTATGGACCTGCATTTCCAAGGGGCGCTGCTGGCCCTCTGGGCAAGAATTTCACACTTTTGGACAGTCAGGCCAGCTGTTTCACCAGAAGTGTGTCTACTCCCCAGTCAATATTGTGAAGCTGTATGGTAATGTTGCTTCATAGCACTTCTGTAATGCAGAACTGACACTAGCATGGCTGGGCACAAATGGCATAGAAGTAGCCCAGGTGTAGCACTAGTCTCTAAGGGAGAGTACCTGCAGTGCTATATCTGCAGTGTCCTAGAAGACAACATAGGCTATTTACTCACATCTGCTGGATTTAGCTTGCTGAAATCCTGGCTGAAAGGCTACTGTGACTCAGAATAGGGTGCAACTACGCCACAGTGTGCAGGGTCCAGCTGACCCGGGAATCTGGCATCCAGGAAGCCAGATGTTTCAGAAGTCCAGGTGCTGTAGAGGAAGAGGGAAACGAACGGATCTAAGGGCAAATATCCCAAATCTAAAACCTACGAGCCTGGCAGCTGCCAAGGAAAGTGCCATGATCTTGGCAGTGTCTCACTGCCTGCTGCTGAGGAACAGTTATGAAGCTGACAAGAGTTAAGTCAGTATCTCTCAGTGGAGGGAAGGGTAAAAGGAAGGAATGCACTTAATTTAAAAAGTAATGCTCACAGAAGTTTCCTACACATTTTTTTTCACAGAATTTCTATTTTATGACATGTTCTGAATAATTGGAGATTGTTCTAAATAAGAAACAAAACCAAAGTTGTCCCTGCCAAAATTTCCCATGAAAGGTTAAATTTCAAGTTTCAGTCAACTGCAATTGCAACTGAATTTTCTTGAGAAAATAAATATTTTCAACATATAAGAGGGAAAAAAACAGGTATGGATTAGTGAGGGAGTCTGAAGTCTGCCAGGACACTTCAGCTGTGTTCCCATCCAAGATAATTCTTCAGATATTGTTAATTATATGCTGTGCTCTTCCAGTGTGGTCTTTTTTGACTTTTGCTCTGTCCTCTCATGTGCTTTTCCATTTCCTCCTCTTCTCTTCCTCTCTCTCTTTCCACTCTGCCTTCTGGGTTTTGCAGCTTGTTGGGAAATGGGACCCTCCCACACAATGGTTATACAGTTAGGAATATATTTGAATACACATTTAGGAAACAGTCTGTGCTGTGCTGCTATGATATCCATTTCAAATTGTTTAGATTAATGGCAGCTACATGCCTAATTTATTACTGTAATTATTGTGATAATTTAGAGGAGATAAATTGAAATCTATTAGAATTTAATGTAAAAAGCTGTAATTAGTCTGCTTTGGAGAGGGGAGAAAGCCAATGCACATAACTGAAAATCCATTAAGCCAATTATAATGTTACTGAGGCAGAAAATATGCAGCCATCTAAAATAAACCCATGACTTTAGCATAACTGTACCCTAAGCATACAAGCCCATGTGTCAGATTCCTTCATTAATTTAATAAACACATCAAGGCAAAAAATGAGAGAATTCCTTAATCATGATAATTAACGCACATAGTTCAGACTGAGAGTTAGGGTGGGGAGACAGGGGAGAACAAAATTTTGTTGCCATTGAGCAATTATCATGCAAATAAAACTACAGCAAAAGCATTGGAGGGAGTTTACAGGAGAGGAGAATACACTGCTAATCATGGCATAGGCTTTCTGAGCTATTCCCAGAAGTGCTAAAAGCTGTCCTGGTGCAATTAAAAAAATAATAAAAATAATAAAAAAAGAGAAGACAGCAATTTCTATCACCTATTTACTGTCAAATTAATTCAGCTGCTCCTGAGATGCCATCTGTATCAGGAGAGCGAGAGTGTCACTAGCTTTACGATCCATCAGGAGAAGTGAGAGCGCTGTTCTGTTTGATGGCTCTGATAATGGAAAGAAGCTAAGCAATTGCAACAGATACATCATAGATTTTCTCATAATTACCTGACCTGTTACACTGTGTCACTCTGCCGCCAAACACACTGTTTTTATGTCAGAAGCTGTATGGGCATTCTTTACTTTGATCATTTTGTATTCTGCAGATGTCAGCATTACTGTATTTTAATTGACTCTGGGGTAGCATTAAAAAGTACCTTCTATTTTGGTTGCTCAGACCTGATGAGACTGACAACCTGGCATTTATGAACATTAGGTCTTCTTGGTAACTATGTCAGAAACTGTGTTTTTCCTAAATCCCCTAGGTATGAATAGCAAAATGATGTTAGTAAACCAGTCGAAAAATTGTCTATGCAAGAGCATCTCTGTCATTCTCTAGCCATAAAGATGACAAACATTTTAATTAAATTAGACTCCAGAGTCAAAAGTGCATGTTGTATCCCAAAGTGCAATTAGGAGTTGACCAGTATGTTGAAACAGAGTTAAAGCTGGCAAGGCCTGAAGCTGTGGATAAAAGTGCTAGCAACCTCAAAATAAAGATTTCTTGACAACTTCCATATTCCCAGCATGCTCTATTTGCCAAGATCATGTTTTCCTCCTCCTGTAGGAAAAGACAGCTAGCTTTTTCACTACTTAGCTTTCTTGCAGCATTCAGTGTAATCCTCAAAAATGACAGTTAAAAATGTTAGAAATTGCACAGGCTGCTGTAGTAGAAACATCTTTTTTTTTTTTTTTTTTTTTTTTTTTTTTTAAGAAGTATTCTTGGTTGAATGAAAATATGAACAAGACTGCATGTGAGTCATCCATATTTCCTACTAAGTGTTACACATCAATTTATTTCCTAAGAAATCCACAAACTCTACAGGTTCTACCAAGGTGTTGAGATTTCTACTTGACTCACTGTCAATAACTACCCATAATTACAAGAGAAGTGGAAGTCCAACTCAGAGCCTCAGAGGTCAGTCCTTGTCTCCTTCACTGGTGCTGCTTTAATAAATGTTGACCAACATATTGTGTGACAATTATTGCTTCACTGTTAATATGAGTAAAGTGTGTCTTTCCCTCACCACTCCCCTGTCCCAGAGTATTCCCCTCATTTCTTCTCAGGCACCTGTGAACTCATTTGGAAATTATCCTCACTGTTTATGTTCTTCTACTCAGATACCAATGTATGTGCAGGAGTATCCCCTTTTTGACAAATCGAACTATGTCAGAATATTTATGATCTGGGGTAAATGAGTTCACCTTCAGATACAAAAAAAGTTCTACTGTTGTACCTAAATGGATAGATAGGTCATGTGTAAAATGAAGTGAAATTATGAGGCACCTAATTAGCACACATATTATAAATATTTGTTAAAAATGTCCTCCTAAATTTTCCCATAAAATCAATGAGATGACTTTGTAGAGAGTATCACAAAGAGATCACAGGTCACCAGAGCTGTACGCTTTGGCAAGGATTACCCTTTAAAGATCTTCGAAAACACTCACCATTTTCCCTTAAACTTAGGCACTTTTTTTTAGTTGGATGGACTCACTGGAGCCCTAAAACGTATGTGCAAAGTAGATGTCTAAATTAGTCATTTAGATACCTAAATTAGTCTTTATCTACTGCAATTTTCCTACAGCCAACTCTTATACATATCAAGACCACAGAAGATTCTGGTTTTGAGTTTTGTTTACATGTAATTTTCAAGATGACATTTACAAACTACTAATATGTTAGTGAACACTCCTAGATGGTCTACAGGGTTGACTTTGATGTAGCAATGAGGCAGTTGTCAGTATCAAGCAACTAACACTCTTTCTAAATTTCACAAAGAATTAAATTTCTATTTGCATTATGTATCTGTAACTGTAAAATGAACGAAGATCAGTTTTGTGACCTAGGGATGAGAATGAGCAAATAGCATGACACACGCTTTCCACTCAATACTGTAATAACAAAGATTACTCCCATCCTAGACTGTAAAGGTGAGGAGGCTACTTGACTGTGAGGGTAAGACTGTAAGTTGAGTGATCTACCCTTCCCGCAGCCAACAGTTTGGAAAGAAAGATCAACATCTAGAAAACCCTCAGGTGAGAGCTATACAAACACTTAAATGCTGCAAAAAATGTTTACAGTAAGAAATAGAGTGCAAGAAATAGTTTTTCACAAATAAGACAGAGATACCTTGATTGCAACATACAAGAATCTGTACAGGAAAAAAAAAAATGCTATCAGGCTCAGTAGTTCTACAAGGGAGGACCTAACAAGAACCTCTGGTTAGAATTTGAAGGCAAAATATTATTGCATTAAGCATGGTTAAACACTGGAACAGCCCTAGGAAATGATGAATAGTGTATCTTTTGCTGCTTAGAATGCAGTCTTTGTACTTTATAAATTACTGGGTTTAAATCATGTGTATCTGTGATAATGCAGCAGTCTAGATGCTTTGCTGCTTCTTTATTGCCCTAAACTCTGACTTGTTCTCTTCTCCCCCTCTCCTATGCTATATGCTCCTATGCATGTGAGGAAATCCTGGTGAAATCATTCACTAGGCTCTCCCTGAGACTTACAGAAACCTAACCGAGCATCCCAGAATTCCTGCAGCTGAAAAAGTTTCTTGCCTGCAGTGATGAAACTCATTCAAACCATTGAGTTTAAAACCAAAAGAGAACGTATTTCAGGGAACATATTTCAGTTCACAGTTAGTTACAATATTTTACATAAAAAATATGAAAATGTCTGGACTGGGTCATACTAACAAGTTATATATCCTGTCTCTGGCAGTGAATGATATCAACTATGTAGGGCAGATAATGAAAATCGGAACATATGAAGTGATACTTCCCCAGTACAGACTTCCAGAGAACAGTTGACTGAAGCTTGTGGTCTTCCTGAGCTAGAAGTAGTATTTTTGTATTTAAAAGCTCTGCATAGATTTTTCTTCTCTACAACTATTGGAACTCATCTGTGCTTTCAGCATCCTTACTGTCTGTGTCAACAAACTACATATACTGCTCACTACCCCTCCGTTTCTTCCGAAATTCTCCGCCTCATGTTTAGGTAGTCAAAGAGGCAGTGAATGACTGCTCCAAACTGACTTTCCCCTCAGAGTTTTGCAGATCTCCATCATGCCTTCACCTGTGCCTTTGTCCAGATCTGGACATTACTTGGATGCTTGTTACCGCGTCCCTTTCCTTGACGACAAAGTACCTCTGTGGATTTCCTAGTATTTTATCTAGGCTTGTTCCTAGGAACTGCAGTAAGTAATGGAAAGGGAAAGTAGACCCATTACTTCATTCTTGTTGATTACCTTCTATTATTAGTTACCCTGGATTACAAGAGGGTGATGAGTACCATTAGGAAAAAACAACGTTACATGATCAAATTAAGCCAGTTTACTGTTTTTCTCTCATGACAGAGGCAGTCTCTTTTATATATAATATTTGCAGCAGTTCCACACAGATAGAGATGAATTCCTTTGCTATCTTTGGCTCTCAAATAGTGTTAACAAACTGATCCATATTTGGGGGGGTTTTTTTGTTTTTAATTTTTTCCCTGCCAGAGAAAGTTGTAATGTATCTCTGAGTTCCTTCCTATCTTAAAAGCATTACTGGCAGAACTTGAACAAATGCAATGCATGGAAAAAAGCATGTACTGTATTATTAGAATGGTTCTACCCATAAATTAATACAAGAAATTATGCCACTTAGGACTGCCAGCTCCAAGATCTTAGAGCAGGCATACAAAGTTAATTGAGAACAATTCTAAGAGAAAGATGGATCCCGAGGTATTTGAAGCCCTGAGGTAACCAGCTGGCCTGAAAATCTAGTGGGAGGGGAAATGTAATTAGATGTTCCAAGTAAATTGCCCCAGATTTATTGATATTGATTTAAAATCCAGATAATCCTCTGTATGATTTCCAAAGGAACTGAGCAACTCTCTTATTTAAAAATACGATAAAGCAGCACTATTTGCTGATTGTATCTACTACGCACACTCATCCACTGTAATACTTTCCTTTGGCAAAAAGAGTACAGCCAGCTTTGTGGAGGCAACAGGAATTTCACCTTGTTTCCAGCAGAAGGTAAGGAGGCCTTCACATCACAGCTATCCAAGTTTCAGCAAAACAGAATATCAAAATAGATTTGTCTTGTCAGTCACTGATAGTCCTGACTATATGTCACATCATTTTTGAAATCTTTCCACTAAGTATTTCTACTTTACCAATGTTCTTGAAGAAGTTCTCCATAATATAGCAAAAAAGGATCAAAGGCAAACTGATCTCACTGAAATCTTAACATCTTAATTTTAAAAGGGGTAAATAGATGTTATGATGGGAAAAATTCTCACCCGTTTAATGTCCTTGTGAGGATGACAATCTTAAGGCTTTTACTTGGCTGTACACTAAGTTTTAAGGCATTCTGAAATGATAACAATTGCTCTGGCTCTGGCTCTGTATTTCAGAAACTGCCTGAACAGACTGATCCTGAGGTTCTCCCTGTCATATATTTGTCTCTGCCAAAGCCAGCAATGGCTTATTAAGAGTATTCATGACTTTTGAAATAATTTATTTTTTGCAATAATTACAATTACCAGATATGGCAGAAAATTCCATGACCTAATTAAATAATGTATGGAACAGCATTCCCTTTCTTCAGATTTAATTATGCACCTTTCCAGTTCACTGTTCCTATCTTAAGGCAAGGACACCAACAATGCCTGCTCTAGACCATTTGTTACTTTTCTTTCTTTCTTCTGGGGACAGCAGTAGCACCAAGATGTGGCTTGAGATGAAATGCTAGTTTGACAAGGGCAGCTCACAGGACCTGGGCAGGACATCTGCTACCATGATAGACTTACTGACAAATGCTATACAATGACTCTCCTTTGTCTCACGGGTGTTTTAGGCTGAATATTTCCTACATGGGAGCAAACAACTAATTTTAGTGTTTGGCATTGAGAAAGAGGGTTACTCACCCATGTAATTTTGGCATCATTTCTTAATTCTAAAATTGTAGTATATAGTGGATAGGCAGCAGTGTTACATACGTTTCTGGAAGACCTGGGAGATATGAGAAACTGTGGAATAAGGAAGTGATACTTTGATAAATGACAAATCTCTGTTTAGTTTTCCAGTTTTGTGGTTGGTTGATTCTATCAGATCTCGTAGTATCTCAGGACAACTTTACACAGATAACCTGGTTTCTCAGATGGAGAAGGTAACTGGATTTTGGACAAACTTTTGTGCATTTCCACAAATCTCATCAGTCTGAGATGGGAACAATAATGCCATCTTCTCCCTCTGAGTATAGCTCTAGTATCTTTTCGACCCTTCTTAGGCAACAATCTTGTATACACATCTTATTTTGAATAGCAAATGAGAGATATATGAATTACTCAATATAATTGGATTAAAAATAAAATTATGGAAAGATTTCTAGCTGTAAATCCCAGAGATCTTATGAGACTTGAAAAAAAAATTCATGTGGCAATCTTGGAGCTAGAGCCAGCAATCACTGAAGTCAGTGGGAAAACTCCAGTAGCTTTCAGTAGATATTGAACGGAATATGGGGGTTAGTCTGCTAAAAGAAAAATTCTTCACCTGACTTCTGTATAGTGTGGGTCATATAAAAGGGATTGAGAAATCCAGCCCCAAACCATTTTAATACCAATGTCACAGAGAACACTGCCAATTACTGAGTCACTAACCTAATTTAGACCTAAGGTATTAATGGAGACTTAGAGGATAATAAATACTAGAAGTGCTGAAGGAAGAAGAGCAGTTTGAAGCCAACAAGTTACACTTTTTTTAGGAAAACTGGAAAATGTGTTGCTCAGTCTGGCAAAGACCAGGCTATTAGCACTGCTCATATCTCAGTAAAATCAGGGGCTTAGCAAGCTTTTTTACCCATCGTATTGGCAAAGCCTAAAGGATTTCTCAGACGGATGGATTTGGTCTAGATGAGTACATTAACCAGGATGAAGCCCTCCAGTCAATGTGAATGGAAAAATAAAGTTTAGTCACAGATCTGAGCTGGTGAAAAAGGATAGTCCATGAACAATGACCACTGATACGGAAGGCTCAACTATTGAGAAAAGTTCTCCAAATTCCAGTCGGCTGTCCATCATTTCACACCTGCATGCGCTTGTTCCCACTCTCTCAGTCTCAAAGTAATCACACTGAGCTTGGGTCCATGTCCATGTCCACGGTGTGGGCCAGGAGGGAGCATGGAGTCAACTGGCCCAGACTGATGGAGACCCTTTACCAAGATAACGAGGAAAACATTTCAAGGCAAATTATTTTCCAAAAAGTATGCTAAAGCTCATGTCTGACAATAAGTTTCTAAGGTGATGTCTTGTTTGCATCTGCCACCATGTCATGGATCATATATTGTTGTGTCAAAGTACAAGCATGGTGCACAGATAAATTTTGACTCCTATGACCACTTCTACTTGTACTACCTGGCATTATTGTTTCTTTTCCTCTAAACTTCTTTATGAGGAGAAATAGCATCCTTCCAAGGGTAAGACTTGCAGGCCCTCTAAAAATATTGAATTGGTTAAGGGAAAGAGCAGGAGTATCTAGCAGCCCTTGAACACTGCTGTAGAGGCGTTGTGGGGAGCAGAGGTGTGATCTGACACACCTCTATGCAAGGTGTGCAGTGCACATATTTGGAAACAGAAAGATTTCCTATACCAACAGAAGAATGGAGCTTCTGGGATAAAGCCAAGTAGCCTAATTCTCCAGAGAAGGAGACTCCATAACCTCTCTGGGCAACTTGGTCCAGGGCTCCGTCACTCTCACAGTGAAGAAATTCCCCCTCACGTTCAGGCAGAACTTCCTGTGATTCAATTCAAATAGGCCTTTATTTAACAGGGTATTCCCTCTGCTAAAAGAATGGAAAAGTACTTTTTGTAAATGAAACAACTAAAAAAAAAAACTATTTGCTAATTGTTTTGATATGAATAGTAGATAAAAGTGAAGGACAGTAGGAGGTAATGAATAGGAAAACAGGAGGAGTTAAACTATGTATTCTTCAGTATAGATTACTTATTAAAAAAAGACTTTAAAAAACTCACATGCTCTTGAGAATGAAACAATGTGTCAGTTTATAAACCACAGAAATGAGAATCAAGAAATAGGTTCATCTCTGAAAAGACAAAAATTGATAAAAAGATAGAAAAGTAATATTTGCTTTTGGGTTAAGGGAGGATAATACATTGTAGAAGAGAGGACTGAGTTAACAGAAGTATGTCAGAAGATGGTAAGAATGTCGTTCCACAAAGTGGAAGTTACCAGTGGGCACTCATTTGAACTCATGTAGAAAAGGTTTGCTCATTTGTCTGTTTTATTTACTGTTTTCACAGCCTTGATAATGGCCCATGTGGGAACACTCCTGTATATATTTAAAACTTATGAATTTTGCTTGATGAAAGATTGCAAGATTTAGACCGCCAAAATCTTGGCTCTGCTGAAGTCAATGGCAAAAATATTCCAGTCTCTGGCTAATCTATTTTCTGTCTCAGACATACAGTGCAAGTCATAATCATTTGCCAAACTGCTTTAAAAAAGCCTTTTCTCAGATGAACAAGTAAGAAAAATGAATTCTGGATATAATATTAAATTTTGGAATCAGTCATTTTTCTATTTACTTCTTAACTTTAACTGCCTGCACATATTTATTCTTTAAGCAAACGAATGATATACAGCAATAAGCCAGCTTCCTGTAATCTGGTAACTTACCTCATCTGTTAAAATATTTAAATATATTAAAAGATCTTCTTGAAAATAAAATAAACTTTAAGCTTCTCAACAGTATGAGTAAAGAAAAGTAATATATGTGATGAAAGCAGTGAGAGTTCATCCTGCAGCCTAGTGAAGTACCAATGTAGTCTTACTGTGTAATTTGGAATATTTGATATATGTAACAGATCTATGAATGACAGGCTCGAGAAAAATCTGTCATGTACTTCTTTTCCATTATAGCCACTGAATGGCTATGTGATGGAGCATCAAAGCCCTTCAAATGTATGCTTTTCTTAGCTGTTCTCAGGTTAGGCTCTGTGTAGATACAACTCTGATGATAAGCCCTTCAAAATGCACAGGCATTTTGATCACAGAAATGCAAAATGCTGTCTGTGAATCTAAACTGCACTGAACTAGATCCTCCATAATGCTAGTGAACTAGGTAAGTGTTTCAAAGGCTGTCTAACTCTGCTTCAACATCAATTGCCAAACTCCAGCTAAGAAGTTTTTTACACAGGAACAGAGAGCAAATATTTTAAACCCCTCCTTTTTTTTCTCTCTCTCTTTTTTCCTCACAAAGGCATGCCAGAATGCCCATTTTTTAATAATAAAGAATGAGTACTCCCAATTGAAGCTCTCCTTTCAATCAAGGCCACAGGCTAAAAACCTAAAAGACAATGGTACTAGAAGCCTCCTGGGATCCTGGACTGCTGCATTATTCCATCTCAGATATGCAAGTCGAAGACATAACAAGAGTTAAAAAGGCTGTGTCAGGAATATCAACTCTGACATTTCTCTTTGTAACTAATTTGGTACAGTTATGTTACTGAACTCCACATAAGCAGTTCATTTATTCCTTGGAAAAGGAAGGAAGGCAAAACAAACATTAAGTGTAACATTAATATAGGAGGCAGTAAAATTTATATTAACAATTTCACCACAGTGTATGGGTATCAGTGTGTTTTACTGTTTTATAGTAAACTTGCATAAGTAAATCTTTAAAAACTAAGCATGCTACTGTATAGATGTAGATCTATTCATCTAGCTTCATCTTTTCTCTAAGGGCCATTTTCATACTTTTTAAGAACCTTACAACGAATTAGATTATATTCAGGCAAACGCATAGAATCATTTGCTTCCTCCTCTGCAGCGCTTTCTTGGGTGTAGATGTGTGTACATACCTATTAGAAAGCACACACAATACACATATATATAAATGCATACATTTTTACAACATTCAGTAAGAGAGAGTATTAAGATATTATGCCTTACCAGCCTTTCAAACACTTAGATTGACAATTTTATTGTAAATCAAATGAGACAAATAGGCTTATACAGTCCTATTTTGACTACTGTTGTATCCATGCATGTACACTGATATATTTATGAAAACTGTTTCAGGATCTAGATTAATATAATTTATTCTTACTTTTTCCCCAAACGATTCATGGAGAAACAGATGTGTATTTTCCAACATTTGTCAAGCACTGCTTGAACAGAAAGAAAAACTAAACAGAAATTGCCTGGTGATGCCCAGTGCAGGAGCCACCCCATCACACCTCTGAACATATGCATGCACCTGGCATCCCACAGATGCTTGGCTTCTGCAGGAGATGTAGAGAATGTCCTCACTCTGCTTCCATCTGCAAGAAAAAATAGTCAGGCACATAGGGAAGCCCAGTTAAACCTGGTGAAGCTGGTGCTGTGCCCTCAGAAGCCACAATGTACAAAAGGCAGTAAGGGTGCCCAGGCATCCTCTGTTTTCTTATTTCCTGAGCACAATAGCTGAGTTGGGCAGCATTAGTTAATAGGACTAACGGCAGAACCTGTATGGTACAGCTTCTTGGACCAGTTCTGAGCATTGTACTTTATATATTTGACACTTGAGCTATCAAAGGGGAACAGTGCCTGTGGCAAGCTAGGTTGCAGTAACAATCTGTGCATTTTAAACTGTCTGCATCTACTTAGTTACTATAACTACTCCCAATTGCATGATTAAATACAAATGATGTTTCCATATATTAACCACAAGCTTTTTTCCAATATGTGCAGAACCTGATACTTACAGCACAGGATTCTCGAATGGAATAACAGTTATGGGAGTAATTGCCCAAATGTGTATGATTATCACCTACAAGGATGTATACACCAGCTAAAATTAATTGTATGATGAAAAATCTTTTCCAATATGCTGAGAATGGAAACAGAGAAGTAAAATTCTGCTTCTTTACAAAGAAGTCTCTCATATAAATTAGCTCCCCATTTGTCACAACAGGTATTAATATAGTGCTCAAATTTATCATTTACATTGTACATTCTACATGCTATGTATGTGTAAATGTTGCCTATTTTACTGTGCCAATACTATCTTTGAGAACAGTATTGATTTAAATAGAGGATTTAGCATCCGAAACTACCTTAAATTCCCATTCTGTTTTTTACAGAAAATGAATTAAACTTTAATCAATGAATTACTAACCCTTAATGAAGCAGTTACATCAACACATTTTGAACAAAAGAATAAGAAAGCCAGAGAGATAGAAAAAAAAGGATAAAATGCAGAACAATAGATCACTCCAAGTTAACTAGCTATCTTCCTTTTTTTCCCTTTCTAAAAGGCAGAAACAAGCAGAAATCAATGATAACTTCAGTCCTGTGTGCCATACAGAGGGAGGGAATTTTTCCTTATTTCAATGGTGTACAGAAGGTAATGCTTTTTGGCATTGGGATAAAGTCTTGGAAGCAGATATACCCTTTCTTCCTTGTTAGCGCTCTAGCCACTAGTTAAAGATCTTTTTGCCTGTTTTTCAAGGCAAGGGAAATTTGATAGCTCTATTTAATCTGAACTTTCGTAATTTATTTGATATGATGCATGGAAGTGGTGAGCAAAACATGGCAAGGAGGAGAATATACTAGAGCAGAAAAGTGCCACAGAGGAGACGGAGGAGGAACGGGCAATGAGAAGCACAGCATTGTTCCAGTCTGAGCTCTAAAACTGATTTCCAGGTGAGTTACCAATCTTGAATTTTTCTACTTTCTGTCCCAGTTGGTCTCATGAGTTTCATGAGGCTTATTCGTTGTCTGTGTAATCACAGAAGGAGCAGGATGCAAGCGTGAGACATCATTGACATGAAAGAGACAAACATACTTTCAGGATGCAGGAGGAGATGTGTTTCCAGCAGAGGTGGGGAAGAACTGATGCCTTGGCACTTGGCATTGAGGTGAATTTAATATGGAGAAATGTATACAGCTTCAGGACATCCGCATACTAGAAAGACAAACTCACATAAGAGATAAACTCATGTGGCTGCAGGTGTAGGAAAGACTCTGAGGAAGATGGGGGGTAAGGGCAGGTCTGAAACCAAAACTGGCAGCAGTCTGAAGGAGGACCTGCCTCACATCCACTTCTTCCACCTACCATGATCCCTGGCCACTGCTGAGGGCCGTCACTGAAATCTCCTCCTTCCCTGTAATTTAGGAATATGATCCTTTTACCTTGACTTCAGCACCTGGAATCCTGTCCTGGTGGTGCAGAGGACATCTCCCTGTCCCCAAAGTGCCAGATTCAGCTATTCTTAAGGAATTCCCATGGCAGTGACCTAAAGACCTGCCACCAGGATATTTTAGATGACAGTACCTTTCCTGTATTTCATGCAGAAAAGAGTTGAAAATAACCTAAAGGGGGGGGGAGGGGAAGAGATTTTTAACCAGCGGCTAGAGCGCTAACAAGGAAGAAAGGGTATATCTGCTTCCAAGACTTTATCCCAATGCCAAAAAGCATTACCTTCTGTACACCATTGAAATAAGGAAAAATTCCCTCCCTCTGTATGGCACACAGGACTGAAGTTATCACTGATTTCTGCTTCCAGGCTGCACCTACAAGATAGAGCTGTAGAAAATTACGGTTTTCCTGTCTTCTGGTAGGGACTATTGATTTCACCATCTACTGTTACTTCTTTTAGTCAAAAGCAAAGAAGCGTATATTAATGTATCCCATGCAAATGCAGCCACCTGCATATGACTCATCAGTTGAGAGGATTGTTTAGTCAAGGCAAGTAATGTAGTGCTCCTAGAGGAATTGTGAACTTTCTAAGGTTGAAGAGTAAAAGTCTCACTCTTGCACAAGAGGAAATATGAGGAGGTTCCTTCTTCTCCATATAGCATGTCTCCAGGAAGAATATGGACATAAGCATTCAAACACAAATGATCAGCCAAAAAAAAAAAAAAAAAAAAAAAAAAAAGTGTCCATATATTGGAAGAGCCTTTAAGAAACATGAGGATAAATTCAGAATCTTGTGCCTCAAAGTAGCTGTTATTACAAATAATGAGGAGAGGGGTTTGTTTCTCCTAATCAAAAAATTTTCCTCCAGCAAGTCTGAAACAAAATGGACACACATTTTTTTTTTTCTAATATACAGTATCTAGGATGGTTTTATCCATTAAAGATATATGTAGACTAAGTCTTGTATTACCTCATGTTCTTTCTCCTCTGGTGTGTATGATTCTGAGAGGTAGATCAGATTGAACATGTCAAAGTCCGCAATTTCTGCTTATTTTTGTTTATTGCTCTTTTCTTTTCTTTTTCTTTTCCTGGCTGGACAACAAATGTTACACCTAACATTTCACATTTAAAAAATATGAGCTGTTCCTGTAATGATAACAGCATTTAGAGAAAATAAAAGCATTGAATCTGACAGATTGAATAAGACAAGAGTTTTGTAGTTAAATGTTTTGTGTTTCTTCATCTTTGTCCTTACTATATAAGTTATATATTTTGTCTGAATTCTAAAAATATAGCCTTTTTGGATTCAGAGTTTAATGAAAACAGAGTATTATACTATGAAAGGTGACCTATTGAAGGCAAAGTGCTAATAAGTAGCAGATTGTTCAACATGACCTAAACCCCCTTTTTATTGAAAAATGAGATCTACAAAGGTACTTTGTAACATGTTTCATAAGGACTTAATTTTGCTCAGCACTAACAGGGCCATTAAATCTACTTAGAATCTGGATTACAAGAAAACAGGGATATTTGTATTCTCTTTTACCTTTTTCTCAAAGCAAAAATGCATGCTTGTCATATTCCCTTAAGATGTTTTTTTAAAGGAACCAGAAGAAACTTACTAAAATATGCTCTGTAGGTGCAGTTAGGGAAAAAAAAAAAAAAAAAAAAAAAAAAAAAAAGCGGAGGGGGGAGGATGAGCTGTGGAACTGACTTTTTTTTACCATTAATTGCAGATGATTATGCAACTTGCAGGAGGACTTATACTCTTAATGCATTGTAGTGGTTTTCTATGGGGCAAGCACATAAAGATGGTCTTATGTCCATCATTTACTGCCTAATTATAAAAGAAATTGCATTTCAAAGATACAGTCACATAACAAGTTGTGGTAGTGGCTGGGTAGTGAGTGTGCTGTGGCTATTGCTAATCAGAGTTTCCACCTTTTTGTCACTGTTACCTTGTAGGGCCACTTCTCATCCCGCAACTTATTTCTCAGATTTTCCCATTGACTGTGGTCTCACATTTAAGCTCTAAACTCTTTGAGGCTACTGCTTCACATCCCTCTAAAGAGTGTTTAGTGCTGGGATGCCATATCTCAGAAAAAATAAATAAAATAAAAATAGTCTTTCTCATTAGAAACTCAGCTTTAGCTGGAATCTATATCTAACATAGCTTTACAGATATCCCTGCTTAGTGAACACGCACTTTTTCAGACAGTTCCCTGTAGGGGGTCCACCAACACATTTGAACAAATCAAAGGCTGGATGTTGTTCCCTAGAATAATAATCCATCAGGATGATTCACCTTGACTATATCTACCTCTGAGGAGGAAAATTAAGAGGAGAGCTGTGAGATCAATAAAGGACTCATCTAAAGCTCTGAGACCATCTTCCACAATTTTTACATCTTTTCTACTGCCTGTGAAGACTAAGTGGGAGGCCAAAAGAGCTAAGAGAGGAGAAGGACAAAATTTCACTTTGAACTGGGATGTAGAAAGCCAGTGTTTAATTCCCATCCCTGTCAGCAACACTCTGCATCACCCTCAGTACATCACATAAGGCACATATGCTTAGGAAGGGGCAAGTGCAGCACCAAGCTTTGTAAGGCTGTGTTTTCCCCATGGAATACGTGTAGTTCATATGTGGTGATTAAGCTCCCCTATATGATGCCCTGGAATAGCCAGGCACCATTCAGAGAAGTCAAAATGCTGAGCAAGGGATGGTAACACTACTCTCCTCTTTCTCCCTACTTCATAACTACATGTCTTCTTCAGTTCCCCAAAATTCAGTAATCCACAGCTGGTTTCCTATCCCAATGCCTGCCTTATTTCATTCTCCCCACTGCTGGGAACCCATTCCTAGGCCACCTGCAGCTCACAAGTCTAAGATTGAGCTTTCTGTGAGGGATGTTATGTAAGAGCGCTCAGTCAGAAGGAAGAAAGAAGGGACGTGTTCATGGAGATTCCTAAAAGTTTGCTTCATATTAGACTTCATACTATTAGTCTTATATACAAATAAAAATTCACCCAGGATTCCTCTTTGCCTGCTATGCCTACAATTTCTTATTCCTTGTTCGTTATAGAAAAGACTCCAAATCCCCCTGAAGGAGTGGCCTCCTTCAGTTTCTACTTCGCTCTGTTCTTGCTATGGGGTTTCAGGGATAAGTTTTGGGACTGCTGCCCTGGTCATTGCCCTGGAGGGACAAAAGGGGCCAAAGTCCATGCCCTGGTTTCAGCAGCCTGCAGAGGTATAATGTGGCTTACACTTACCTCTTGTGAGCAATGTGAGAGAAATGGTCAAAGTTTAAAGAAGTTGTTCAGCCCAACCATTTACTCTCTGGCTTAGCCAGCTCACTTCCCAGACACATCCCAGGATCTCATTATAACGGGAGCTTTTGTAGTTTTACAGACTGCTGCAATACTAGAAAGTTACCTGTCCTTAGCTTGACACTAGTACCTGCTCAACAAAGCTCAAGTGCATACCTCTGCAAGTGCAAAATGGTGATTCCCACTGTAATACAAATACACCAGTGCACGTGGTGGTTAAGCTGACTCTGGAAAGACATGCAGCAGAACAGGGAAATACGGCAGTTCTCTTGACTGTCCGTCCCCTTCTCTAACCTCTAGAGCACACTTCATAAATGTTTGAATCTTTAATAAAATCTTCTGAGTGTCTGCTTCCTGCAACACTAACTGTTTTAAAGTATTCATGGGTTATTTGTTTATGACTCTTAAACAAATCTATTAAACACTCTGCATTATTTTTAGTTAAATTTTGTTTTTTCCCCTTTCGCTTTAATAATTGATATTGTTTTGGATACATAAATATGTCCTGAGAGTATTTGTCATTTTTTACTGTTTACAGTGGGGATTTTTTTTCCTTCCATATAAAGTATGCTTTTCTGATATATGCACATTTCAGAGAAGTTCACAGATAATATATCTTACAATGGCATGTGAATTTGCTGGAACTGCAGTTAATGCTGCTTGGGAAACCTCATGTTTTAACTTCTCACCCATCATATGGCCATAGAGAAGAAGGGCACTCCTCATATAAAAATATTATAGAATCCTGCAAAGTGATAAAGAAAATCTAGCATTCTGCTCCCTATTTTGGACAATTACTAAATGAGAGCTGTAGTCTAATATACTGGGAATAGATGAGATGGTACAAAGGAGTACAAAGTAACCTGGGGTCTTTTAGATAAGGGGCTTGTTGCATATGACAGAGAGATGAAACTAGTATTTATGAACTACCTACTTAAGTAAAGAGTGGTTGGAAATCCTTAACTCATATCTACTTGAACTTTGCAGATATTGAACATTCAGAGAAGTCAACAATGAGCTCAAACATTCCTAATTCTGCAAATTGTTAATAATTCCAGGAATTTATTTTTTATGTTCCTGATAACTTTAAGAAGAGAAAAAAAATGAAGGGAAGTGGATCTGCTCTATCATCAGTGCTTTTTAGTAAAAACTGCTCATGAAGTCACTGGAATGACTGGCACAGAGCTGCTGAAAGCAATAGGTAGGTATGGGTTCACACAGAGAGTGCTCCTTGTAGGCCCCTGTCAGCTGATTAAAGTTCACAGCTGCAAAGTCTTGCATTGCTTGCCTTGCCTAGGGGGACATCTAAGGCCTCCTGCATTTCTTTTCTCCTTTCTGAAAAGGATTTTCAAGTCTCTGATCCTTGAAGCACTCCCACCTACAATAATAGGATAAAAAAACCAATAAGTAAGTGCAACAGGTCAAACATGACAATTGAGTGAGCAAGCAGTGCCTATTATCAGTGCTTAGGTTACCTTTTTATTTAAACTTCATGGAAAAGTCAATGGAAAGCACAAAAGCAGAGCAGAAGTCCTTGCTCTCCTCTCTCTCTTTGTATTTGAATCAGACTTCTCTGACATAGTCAGTGAGCACACATTTGGGCCTGTATATGCAATAATTTGTGGAGCACGATCATCCAGGTGGCACTGCTATATAAAATCAGCAAGCATCATTGGATCTTAAAGAAATGTCACCTTCATGCCTGTGGGAATAGGGCACAGCAACAGGGCAATTTTGCTCAGGAGTGGAAGGAAGAAGAGAAGAGAGAATAGAGTTTGGCTCCTGGAAGGCAGGAAAGGCAGGAAGTGTTTGGCTTGCATTTATCTGGTGGTGACCCTGTTTTAGGGAGAGCTGAGAGTCTGCTGGGCTGTCTGCTGAAGTGGCATGTGTGTGAGGAGGGACCTAGTTTCCTAGGTGAGACTCATCACTTCACCTAATGTCAGTGTTTTCTTGCAGTAATCCTGCTTTGTGACTTTTGGGACAACTGCAAGGTTTCTGACCTGTTGGGTGCAAAGGGAGTAGACCTTAGAAGATGTCACTGAAAATTAATACTTAGCTATGTTCTTTTCTAATCTAGTAACTAGAAAAAAATGATAGATACAGCACCTGGTTTGGACTAATGTAACATACAAGTTGCATGTGGCTAATGCTCAATGCACCTCTGAAAGAGGGAATTAAACATCACAATTGCAATAAATAAGGAAGGCAAACTAGACTACCTACAAAGCCGTTTGACCTGCCTGGGCAATATTAAGCAACAGAGTAAAAATTGCAAATGCTCTTATAGATCAGTTAATAAGACATAAAATAAATTTTCTGGAGCCAATAAATGACTTCTTTCTAAAAAAACTTGCCTTGGAATCCACAAGAAAACAGGCTGTTCTGGATATAGTCTGGAGAGAGGCATAGAACCTGCTTCAGTGGGAGAGCCACTCTGTGATAGTGACCACAATATTCAATTTCAAGAAAGAAAACTACATAAAAAAAGATGTAATTGGTAAAAAAAAAAAAAAAAAAAAGAATCTATACAAGACCAAAGAAGTCTAGGAGCAGCCTGGAGGCTGTTGAAAAATATAGCTGTGAGAAGTCAGACAAAATGTACACCACAATCCAAAAAGAAAATAAAGCAGTCAAAAAAAAAAAAAAAAAAAAAAAAAAAAAAACCCAAAACAAAACCCTTCAACATTTAATTATAAAGCTATTATATAGCCATAAATAAAGTTATAAATGCTATCACAGGAAAGTATTTAAAAAATGGAAATCTGGCCCAAAGAGGGAGAACAGGAAAACCCATATACATAGCATGTTGAAATAAATATTTAGGAGGGCTGAAAGGAATGTGAAAAGCTCCTCTCAAAGATGTGCACAAGAAGTTCCCTGACAACATCAAAAGCAGGAAAGGCTGAGACCATGTGGTCACCAAGATGTAGAAGGGGCACTCGGGAATAGTAAAACTACAGCACAGGAGCAGCTGGGAAGACTTCCACAACTGATACATTTTCTGTAGCAAATGGCCACTTTGAAGCAAGCACGCAGGCAGTATTAGGCGACGTAGATAGATTAGGTGTCAATAAACCGCCAGGATGGAGTGCCATTCACTGTGATGAGCTCAGCCCTGCAGTCTCAGAGCTACTGCTGGAGGGGCATCAGCACTTCTTACCTGCAGCCCAGGTAAGCTCCACAGCCAGCAGGTTGCCAGAGTAATTTCCACCTGTGAAAGGCTCTTGAGAGGATGTGGGAATCACAGAGCTGTGACTTTGATTGTATCCACCAGGGACCTGTGCTGGTACTAGCTTTATCCAGCATCTTAAAATTGCAGAGAAAGGAAGTGCACAGTGAAATCTCCAAATTTGTGTCTGAAATTAAGCTATTTGGGGTAGACAGTTGATTCACGGGTCATAAGGAAGTCCAGGAAGACCTCATAAAACTGAAGGAGTGGCCAAAAAGATAACCTTCATTATTAATAAATGCAAGGTAAGGCATCTAAGGTTCAGTACTCTAAACCATGCTGAAATCAGAGCTGGCAGTCACAGCTTGGGTAAAAGACTTTTGAGTCATCATTGGCAGATGTCCAAAGTTATCATCTCAATGTGCAGTGGCAGACAAAAAAGGCAGCATTGCTGGGCATCATCCAGAAGAGCTCTGAGAAGGAGAGAGGGTGTCATTTTGCCACTGCATTAAGCTTAGATGTGCAACACCTCATGTGTTCTGTGTGCAGTTCTGGCTCTGCATCTCGAGAAGGACTTAGGGGAGCTGCAGACAATACAAAGAAGAACAGTGAGAAGAATCAAGGGAATGGAGCAGCTACCTTCTAAGGAGGGACAGCAGAGGCTGGGACCCTTCATTTTGGAGAGGGGAAACACTGAAGGGGAAAATGAAAAAGATTTACAGAATCAGGAGGATGCTGGGTAAGCTGAATGCAGAACCATTATTCACCAAATCTTGCAATACTGTAACTGGGGAGCACCTGATGAAACAAGAGGGAAAGTGGCTAAAAAGCAAGTGCTCTTTTACTGAGCAGGCAGCAGACACCTGTCCGGGTAGTAAACTCCTGTCCTGCAGGAGATGCAAGAACAGGCAGTATCAGCAGGCTGAAGAAAGGAGGAGTCAGAGTCATGGACAGCAGGTCTATAAACAGCTGCTAAAAGGACTAGAGGGGAAAGTTCCCTCGAACATCCCTAATCCAACAATTGTGGAAGCTGGTGGTGCATGAGGGAAAGGGACTGCAGCGAAGTGACCGGTCTCGTGTGTTACATCCCTCCTGCCACTCTGCTACAGACAGAGTACCAGGCTGGATGGAACACTGGTCCTGCCCAGTAGGGCCTCTCTTACATGTTTATATTCTGGTATAACGTCAAAGTGGAAAATGAGGAATTTCAGTCAGGAATCAAGGAAGATTGCTGTTCGTTTTCATCTCTCTTGCTTTAAATTTCATTTGTACTGAAACTGTTGAAAGAATAGTTATATGCCTGCTGATTGTAACTATCCCTGCCCATAGACTAGCTCATTCCAGAAAGAAATTATACTAAATAGATCTAGCCTCCAGTTGGAAATTGCTCAGATTTCTTCTATCAATTGAGAGAAAGGTGGTATCACTGGAGTGGAAACAAGCAAACAAACAGAAAATCCAGCATTGGCAGAAATATGCGCAGCGGCCAGAAATACCTGGAGGATGAGCTCAGGCCCTTGGATTGGAGGTCAGCTTTTGACGGAATTTTGCAGCTTCAAATCTGTCTCCAGTTAGAAAGCAGAGCTTTTTCCTGCAGTTTTTTCAGTTATTCCTAGCTAGCTGCCATTCCAGCCCTCATCCCTTTGCTGGCATTTGCTAGGCTCTGTGACTATTTGCTCAGCTTTCTTCCATTTTCTCCTTGACCACATCTAACCTTTTCCTTCTGTGATCCTCTTTACTTCTGGGTACTGCACTCAGAGGCAGCATAGAGACCTGCCAGACCAGGGCAGCTCAGACCACCGCTTTTACGTCTTTTTAGATGAAGTGTGAGAATCACTCTAGATTGCCAGCTTCTTCTCCTTCCTTCCCCCATCCTTGCAAGAGGTAGCCACAGACTTGACTCCGCCCGCCTTGAGATTTCTCCCATTTTTACTCTACGCTTTTGTTTTCATGAGTACTTTAGTATGTATATCCTGATACAGATGAGTATGGTCAAGGTCCAGAGACACAGTTGGCATCTACAGGTTTTGCTCTTTAATAGAAAAATGACTGGAACGGTGTTTCTGGGTTTCATAGCAAAGAGACTGGTGTGGTATATCTGGGTTTTTATTTCTGGGCTTTTGTTTCTAAGCTATCTCAGGAATGTGAGGTAGCACAATCCTTTGGCACAGAGAAGCTGGCTTGCCCAGGTTTATTTCAGAGAGATTGCCATCATATAGTTCAAGTAGGGTGATGGCCCTGTGGTGTAAAGTCATACTGCCCCTTCATGTCAGGGCAGGTGGCTCATGTCCTCACCTTCCCCAGTGTTTGTCTGTGTGTATGTTAATAAGTTACTCGAACCATTATCATACACCAGTCTCTTGAGCTTAACTGCCTGAGAAAACTTGGAAACACAATAGCAGTTGATCTTAGCAGACAGTTTGGTCTCTTTCTGGCAGGAAAACTAAGTGTTTGCATGGCAGAAATCAGAGGGGAGAGAATGAAGGGAGAAGATGAAAGAGCTACAAATTATGTTAACATAAAAGTCACAACTAAAAAATTATATATTAAAATTATGTATTAAAAATATTTAATCCTGTAAGCATTTCTATTTTCTCCTTAACTTTCAAGGCCATAAAATACATGAACACTGAAAGGAAAATGGTTTGTGCAAAGTATTGTCCACTGAATGCTCATTTACTACTAACACTGGTAGCTGCAGAGGCTGCAGTGCAGCAACAGACACATTGCCCCACAACTGTTCCTGCTCGCATGGCACTAAAGTACATGCAGCTTAGACATTGTCAGTAATAGTGTTTTACATTTTCCTAGACAACTTTTGAGGTGGGTTTCCTAAAGAGACTTAACCACCCGTTCGCTCCTCTTAGCACAAGCCTGTGGTTCTGAGGTCATACGGTGATATGGTCATCACAATGCTCTTGCTATTTTTTCTCCCCCACCTCAACTTAAAGGTGAGCTTCAGCTCTCCCTGCTGCCTTTTTTGGGGGCAGAATAGACAGCACTTTTTGAGTGATATACTTGCTTTAATACTGTCATAAACAGATTTTATGACAGCAGAATCATTTCCAGCCAAACCTTTGGCAAAACATAAAGAAGCCACACTAAGCTTATGACTTCTTCTATAATGTCTCAGACATAAAAAGGGAGACTAGATTTCTTTTGTCTCATATTGAGTGCCTTTCTGAGATTCTCACGTACATGCTGTTTTCCAGCATAATCCTTAAGTATTCCTCAGGCTCCGTCCACTCACTGTGCCTTTAAACTGCTTGCTTTGGCATCTTTAATAACACTTTCTCTGGCTCATAGGGATAGGTTGTGCTTTGCCCTTTTTCTTTCTTTCTTTCCACAATACTGTTTTTCCAGAGTCTAGTATATTCAGGAAATTGTATACTACTTTGAATGCAGGTTTACAGCTTGACTACTAGAAAAATCATGACTATAGAAATTTCACTTCGAGTATCTTCTCAAAATAAGTGTTTTTCTGGGAGGGATATAAAGGAAATGGACAGAAAAAGAGCAAAATAAAGGCTTTGGTGCCATGAAATGGTTTATCCAGATCTCTTTAATCTTGCTATCTAGCTTGTACAGTCAGCTCAAGGCTAACGGAAATACTACTGCATCTTCTTTTGAGAAAATTAATACTCCTTAGAACTGCCAGGTTCCATTTTATTATTTCATTATACATACCTTCTTAGCCATTTTGAGTAGACAGCTGTAACTTAGCTATTTTTACTATTGTGCTTGAGAAGTAATCATTCTCTCTTATTGCTGTAGGCCTGCTACTCAGATCCTGTCAGCGGAGAGGGCAGACTGTTTTATCAGTAGCAATTTTTACTGTTGATACTTTTCTTACATTCCCTCCTGTTCTGAATACTGCTTTTGCTTGCCTCTGGTTTAAGTCAGGTGTGGAAATGCATCCTAGTTTGCAAAAGGAGCATTTTGGTGTAGCCTTTCGTATAATTATGGTCTGCTGCACTCTTCAACATAAATGAATTTGAACCCATCTAAACCATGCCAAACTCTTCCAAATATGAGCAGATACGAGGGTATGTGAGCCAAATCTGTAAGCTGAAACTCATCCTAATTACAATGCAACACAAAGGAACCTGTCTTGGTTTAGGTTTGAACTGTATAAAACTCTTCTTTTGGCTCTCTGATATTCTAGCTGAATGCAGCATGAAGAAGTGTCTAGGATTCCTATGATGAGTAAAAATGTCACAACAACTACCTTTGTGAAATTTTCACTCCTTTTAATTTCAGTCCAAACACCAACTCTAAAAACTGGGGCTCTTTCTGAGGTTGAATCTCTTTCCATATAGTATTTGGATCTGAGCAGTATTCTGCCTCCATGTTTAAAAATAAATAGATCATGTACAAAAGCACATTTAATAAATTAATTTTTAAAATGGTGTCTCAGTATTCCAAAATCAAGTTTATTTTAAAAGAGTAACTATATTAGAAATTAATACTGATGTGGACTGATGTCTGAAAACACTACATGAGTTGAAATTCCAACTGCTCAGCATATAAACTTAGGCCTGCATGTAGAAACTCCAGAAAAAGGCAGAAGATGCAAAGGCATAAAATACTGTCAAGGGTACTGGATGAATTCACAGGTTTCTATATATTCCTTTCAAAAAAGAAATTATAGGAAATACTGAGCTGTGAATTCCAGACAGACATGGAAGCTATAAGGTGGGAAGACCAGGAATATAACAAAAATGTAAGTGCCTTTTACAAGAAATATTTCTGATTTGAAGGGCAGCAAGGAAAAGAACACAGTGGGTGAACTTTACCAAAAATTCAAATATTTCACTGGCTCATAGAGCACCCGAGCAACATAAAATGGAATAAAAGCTGATGAATTACAGTCCTTTGTATTGGTAAAAAAGCACAAGATTCTTCAATGTCAACATTAGATATAAAATGTGTTCCTTACTGTACTAAACTGCATTTTATTGAAACAGCCAAAGTAAATTTTTTAGCTCTTTACTACTCAGAGTGTTTACTTTTATGCTGTTTGTCATGGACCGTAACCTCTGTGGTAATCAAAGAGTCCATAGAAGACCACAGACTCATTAATATATAACCCTGTGGGATATCACATTCTCGATGCTTTATCCTCCCTCACTGGGGAGTAATGAATGTATTTTCATATCAAAAGAAACAAAGATCGAGGTGAGGCAGACATGGTTAGGAGAAGCCTCTAGGAGAAGAGCAGGGTTGCTGGTGAGCCCTGGAGGAAGGTCAGACTGAAAGCAGGAAGGTCTACAGCATGGTATCCAGGAGTACAGGAAACACGGTGCAACCAGAGAAACATGAGGGACATAATCCCAGGATGGTCAGACGTTACTTGCCTTTTACTCATAGTTGGAGTTCATTAAGGGAACTCTTGAGGAAACCCTAAAAGATGTATGAGATTGAACAGGTACCAAGGAGGAGACGTTCATGAAAAATATGTACCTCAGACTTAATGGCAGTGCCTGGTAGGAGCTGTGAGCAAAATGCTAGTGGGGTGAAAGAAACATGCTGGGACAGATGAGGAGCTGTACATTGTTTTTCTGGGAATTTGAAATCAATTATAGTCCTAGATGAGAGGAAACAATAAAAGCACTTGGCTGGAGGACTAGTTCCTCTGCACGCACAGATCTAGTGACCAAGTCCCCTAGAGGACTGTCCAGGACTGTGAGCTTTGTCGTACAGTATCATCTTTCTTTCTGTGCATAAAGCATTCAATTTTATACCCATTCTAGCTTGTTAACAGAGAGAATACATTTATTTTTCTACCCATTAACAGTACTTGCTAATTGGCTTTTTGTATGACTGTAGCATTTTAAAAGACATGAGATGATGCATTGTCTTTGCAAAGGGCCTCTCCACTACACGGATTTTCATTATAGAATCCATATACCCATAACCCTGCTATCTACACCATCTCATTTGCCTGAAAGTAATATAATTACATTTATATGCCATCTATTTCATCTATGTTTCGTGCTAGTTAAATCAGTTTCTTCTGCATTTGTTTCATGCATTCACCACAAACTGATATGTATAACCTATGCATATATTCATCTCGTCAAGTATTCATGTACTGGGTTCCTGTGTTCATTATTGACAGAAATTATTCATCCTAATGAATCCATGGGAACACCAGAAAGAGCATATAACACCAAAATAACTTAAATTATACAAAATGTGCTAAGAAATGTGTGTGTGTATGCGTGTGTGTGTAAGACTAGCTCAGATTAAAAAAAAAAGCAAACCTAAAAAAAACACTTGTACATGTTGGCTCGATGTGTGGATTTATAGAGGCCTTTTACTTCTCCAGTGGTGTGATCAGAAGGACTCATGTGCCAGGTGTAGAATTCCTTTAGAAAAATAAACAAGCAGCATTTTGCATAGTCATTATGCTGTGATTGGAGTCTTCCGAAATACAGGAAAGGGAAATTGGCAACCACGAACACCCTTTAGCTCTCCATGTGTATTAAATAATTAAAAAACAAAACCTCAAGAGCCTAAGATGTATGACCGGACTTGGGGGCAGAGAGGGGATGCATTCATTTATTTGTTTGGTTGGTTTAAGAAAAGTTGATCATTCAGGTTCGGCCACATCTCGCTATATCAGCAGGCATGTGAAGAAGTTTCACCCAGTTAAAGGAAGTACACCTTTGCTCCTGAAATGTTTATCATTATAGAAGAACTTCACTGGATTCAAGCTGTCCTGCAATGGAGTGACAGCATGAGAGGATTGGTATGCACAAGATGGAAGCGACCATAACACTTTCACCCTTGTGACACCGGTCTGTGGCCAGCGCAAAGTAGGCTGCAAACAAGCTTTGAGCATATGATACATGGAGGATGCTGTTTCTGATGTTCCCACAAGCTCAGGAAGAGCAAGATGCCATCCCGAAAGCTCCTTGCATTCTCCTCATGTGTTAGAACAAGGAAAACCTGGTCTTTGTTGCCCAGCTATCCTCTCAATTAATTCTTAAGCTTTTTAAGGAAAAGCTACTGAGACATTCAGTGCTCTATAAAATGGGACTTTGACACTTGACTTGACAAAATATCGTCCCTTTTTACTGTCTTTGATTCCAGAATCATAAAGTATTTTATAAATATTAATGAATAAAGGCTCAAAAATATTCAGTCATTGTGTCTGAACTGGCACTGATGTCATGGATGGGGGCAGAGATATTAAGGGTACAATTTATTCTACCTTGATTTAAATTTCTGTATGAGTGAGTTATTGCAGATCTCCTTCACAGTTGGGGAAAAAAATGGGCATTTGTAAGGTGTGATTTAATCTATTTAATTGATTTAATCTATTTTATACATTTATTTTTAAGGAAGTGAATGATGCTCTAGAAGTATCTTGTTTGTGTATATCAACTACAAAACGAACCCTTAAGATCACTCCTTCAGATTTAGACATCTACAGTATGTGACTCTATGTTTGCTAAGACAGGCACATGGCCCAACTTTACTTACTCCAAATTTCCTGATTTACACCACCAAACTTTGACCAAATGACAATGGTCATAAGTACATACATTATGCAAAAATGATGAAGTTAACTCATACTGTATCAGAGTGTTACCTAGCATCTGATATGGATAATAATAAGATGATAAATTTTCTGTCGGTATTCCAAACTTGAGATTATATCAGTAAATTTAAAGGTTATTAGACTAATAACACTCCCAGACAAAATAATGGAAAAAATTATCACTAATCCTAATTACAAAAAATGAAAATGTAAGAATTTATCATCAGCCAATATCTCTTTGTGGAAAATAAGTGTTGGCAAACAAATCTCTCATGATTTTTGCAAGTTTAGCTAATAAAGGTAGTTACATAGAGATGTGTTCATGTCATTGTTACCTTGGAGTGAACATGACGGTGTTCCAAGAGGAACAGTCAGTATTTTCTTAAGTGTCTAAGAGAAAATGTAAACTGCTACTGTTAGGACTGGCAGACTGGGAGATAAGAACAAGGATGCAGATCAGAATAGCAGTCTGAATCACATCATAAATTAGACTAATTCAAGCAAAATATATCAGTACAGAGGTCCAAACAGAGGTCTAGAACATCTTCTCATTTACATGAGTGCATACTACTCACTACCTAGAAATACATTGTCTGTGAAAAAAATCCAGAGATCTTAATGGAAGGCAAGTCACCTCCAGCTATTTTTGTGATACTCTAGTAAATGAGCTAAGGAGCATGGAGACTGATTTCATCTCTGTGATGAGGCTTGCATTGAAAAAACTAAAAGTAGTGAACAATAATGTCCATTTTTCTAGTCCGTTGTAAAAAAGCATTGAAAACTTGCATCTGAAAAATTGAAAAGTACAGAAAAAAAAGACAAAATAAAATCTAAGAAGTTCATTTATAAGTTTTTCAAATGTTTTGAAATCATTGTCAATGAGTTCACAGTAATACTGTAGGATACAGTGTTGGTTATTTTTAAGTGATAACACGCTGAATCTCCTCTCAGATGCAGTGTGTTTATGTGCACCACTGGTGGACAGAGAATTGTTTCTTTCTATAAACATCTTTATACTGAGAAAATACTAGGGATTAGAATTCTAGATTTTTGTTAAAGATCTTTTCCAGAAAGTTTTAAAAATATATATTAAAATGAAGGCAGTAGCATGGTTTGTGCTAATGTTTAGAACAAGAGAAGAGAGTAAATGACTGCTAGTTTCCAGTTCTGGTTATTCAGTAGCTTCGTGGGTAAGCTGGAAACTTTTCATAAAGTACCTGATTTATCTATGTCTCAGAGATGCACTTCATGTTTTAGCCAAAATTAAATTGAGCTATATGTTGTTGTTATTACAATTGTCTTTGTCTATTGTTTAGTGATTCTTGAATTAAAGCAAAATATGAGTTTATCAAAGTAATCTGTACCAGACTAACAACTTAGTGTTGATGAGTTTAATTTTTTTTATTATTATTATGGCTTCAATAAAGCTTTTACCTTGGTCAGAAAGTATCAGCTTTGAGAGGAAGATAGGCAGAAAGGACTAAGGAAAGATCACAATCAGTAGTGCTGAAAGAGAGAGCAACTAACTGGTTTCAATTAAGATTCCAACTAAGATTCTTACTAAGAATCCTGAAGGTTTTCTCTTGCAGCTGATTTTATCTAGCATTTACATTTAAGCATAAAAATCAAGAGGTTGTTAATTAAACCGCTGATGATATAGAGGAGGCAGTCATTATCGTCATAGAGGAACAACAGTATACTATATAGAAAGAAATAGATGACCAGGAGAACTAGAAACGTGAGGAAACAGACAAACCCAGATTTCAAGGAAAGTAGGGACTAGTGACAAGAATTTTTCCTAGAGGCTAGTGCTGGGAGATAGAAGATCCAAATATAAGACAACTCTGAGCTGACAAAGTGTGCTGTGAAAAAAGAGAATGCAGTCCTCATACATATTTGACAAGATATTTTCAGTAAAGAAGAGTGATACTAACTGGGTGAAGCACAGCTGAGATCTGTCTCATGATCTTAACATATATCCATCTTAGGAGGAGCTTTCAGTAATTCCAGAGCTGCCTGCTTTGTTTCCTTAACTATACAGAGAAAGCTTACAGTGGATAAAGACCCGAATTTCAGACAAGTATTCTGAGACAGCCCTCACCTCTTGGCTCTTGGTGACTGCTTAAAAACACAGGAAAAATAATTCTCCCATCCTGAAAGGCAGTGCTGACCTAAGAGCAAATAAGTATAAACTGTCCATGAAAGAATTAGACTAAGGACTAGAAGAAGCTATATAACATCCAAGGAGTGAGAATCTGAAGAATTTTCCCAATAGATGTATGGGGATTCAGCAACTTACCAAATTTTACAGAGGAGTTTGACAAGTTTGTGAGCAGATGTTCATTGTGGTATAATTGTCAATGACAGTAAGGTCTGGAGTCAATGGAGTTTCCGCTCCGCATTTTTTTGTTTCTCTCTTTGGAGCAGAATTGTTACAAAACTTATTTGTTATTTATTAATTATGAATTGTTTACACATCCATTGTAAGCAAGGAAGATTCTTTTTTAATATTATATGAACATCCTAAAGCTTTGTAGGCTCTCTAAATCAAGAATGTTCTTTCCAGAAATGTCTCTATATAACTACACAACATCCTCTTTGAAAGCCTCTGCCATTTGGCTTAAATAATTCACACAAGCCACAACGTTCCCTTTATTAAAAAGAAACATGCTGCTTCAACATGCAGAATGTCCTTACAACTTCATGTAGACAAAAGTTATCCAAACATGAAGGGAAAAACACTCTTTTCTGGAAATACTAACACTTTCCCGTGGGAGTAGTCAACAATGTATAATTCTGCATATCCACATTTATACTATTGTATTAGTTCTACCCTGATTTACATGAGGCATAAGATAACTATAATGCAAGAGCTATGTCACTAGGCAATGCATTATGAAACTACAACAGATATAACATAGTTCCTCTTGAGGTACATAAATATATTCCCAGAGAAATATAAGTAGGACTCTTATCCACTACAAAAGTTGCAACCTAAATGTAATTGATTTGATAAAGCCTTGAAAGTTAGATATTTAGAGTAAACCAGTGATCACAGCTTCTTCCCTGTGTGCACTAGAAATAGACAGGTACCTCTAGCAGGTGATTCATTCCTTCTCTCTGAGGTGCTTACCATATGTTTTGTGTGTAAACCATGTGTTTACTCTCTGGAGATGCCAGTCAGTTTCTAGAGAATGAAACTAGATGATGCTGTTGGAATAATTGCCTAATTTCTACAGGGCTAATGTTAGGTGGGGTGAAATCCACCCATCAGTGAAATATATTTCTTTGGTTTACTACACTAGTCTAGAGGTATTGAATTTAAATTCTGTAACCACAGGTTAGAACAGTAACAAAGACTGAACCCCACTACCATGTGTTCAATCAGTTTTGGTTATGTATTCAGCAGCTTGCCTGTGCTGCTTTGGGCTTCTTGCTCTTCCTATGCTGAAAGGTTTAACTTTCTGTTTCTGTCAATGCAAGACGATATTGTTTACAGGCAAACAGGACAACCAGTCCTACAGATCCAATAAATTACTGCCTTTCCAGGGCAAGTCATGACATGGAATCACACATCACATCATGAGAGCTCCAAGTCAATACAGTAGGCTTAAGAGTTATGGGAAAAACAGCACAATTTGAGGGATGCTTGCCTCTCTGCTAAGAAGACAAGTGCTGAAGTTTTGAAATCTCCAGTATTATCACTTGGGGCAAATTAAAAGATGCTGAAGAAATAGTGCAAGTTTTTGTATCATTGTTAAAAATTTGCTACTTGTCTTTTAGCTCTCATTATAACACATCTCAGGATATCTCTCTATAACAACATACTTGTTTTCAAACACAACTGAAATTGGTTTTGTGGCTCAGAAGTCCTCAACTGTGAGGAGAACCTTCTGTTTGAACGATTCTATTATACAAGTTAGTCAAATAGGTTACCGTCATGCCATATAAGGCAGGCAATAAATACAGTTTACAGGTGAATGCAATGAGCATGGATTGCTGAAGACTCTGCATTCTTGATATTTCAGTCTGGAACAGTGCAGTCAGCCATGTATGTGTTTTGCGGGGAGGGTACTGTAGGTTTGCTTGTTTGGTTGTTTTTTTTTTTTTTCTGATTTTAAGTTGTCTAGTTAGAAGGAAAACTCAGACTAGCTTTTCTGGATAAATGAAATTCTCAAGGTCAATTAGATTAATGTAATACAGATTTAACTAGATGACTACAAAGTCTGTGCAGAAAGCCAGTATAATACTTTTAATTCCAGAATATTCTAGGAGTATGAAAGATAATCAAAGGGAGTGGAAAGGAAATCACCTTTTAACATTTTATGCTTGAATCACATTATTACTGTGATAAGAAGAAATGCCATCATGCTAGCTGCCATCGAGTAACTATGCAGGGAGATTAACCGACTCATTGTCCCTTGACAGCTGCAATTTAAACAGTAAGATGCTTCATTTTGTAACCCAGCACATTTAAACATTGATCAGGATATTCTTTCTGAATAAAAGATTTAGACTTCATATATCAAAAAGACTTATCCATTCTTCATACTGCCACAGTGAGACAGCGCAGCTGATGGAAGAGGAAATGCCCATTCTAAGGTATACTTATAATATCTGATTACTACGTTTTAGTATCTGATATTTTTTGATGAATGTCTGAACACCTAGCAGAGAGAGAGGTGTGTTTTGTTTTTTTTTTTTTTTTTTTTTTTTTTCCGCTACACAACAGCTGTGCCTTTTGAATCACATAGATTGGCTGAAAGGAAGTGTCACTCCATAGGCCAAATATCATTCAACATCAGGCCAGCTGAACTCGCTAGAATGCAAATACATTGTCTTGATAGTCTTGCTTGAAAGACATCTGTAGTCACTGCACATATATAGAGAGCAAGGGCAGAGCCTGACAGATTGCAGTTGTCAGGAAGAAAAAGAGACAATTTCTGGAAATATTTAAGTCTGCTTTGGAAAGAACCACTACCACACCAAATCCCAATTGTTCTAGAATGATAAAAAAATAGGCTAAAGAACAATTATAGCAAATCTTTGAAAATGCACTGTGAATTAACTACAATTTTGTCAAATAATACTTACTGCTTTCTGTAGAGTCTCAGATATAAATACTATAGTGGAAGAAGTGTTGGCTCTGTTATTTGGATGATTTGTATTTTTACAACCTGCTACAAAGATGGCACAAAAGATTTATGTTTCTCAAAAAAATATTCTTATTTAAAAACTAATAGGTCACTAGTTCTATCTCTATGCTTTACTGCTGTCAACAGCACTCATCAGTCTAGCATCTGAAAGCTACCTGGGTAAATTACTTTTACAATCATTTTGTCTGATTTTGGAGAATCTTCTGTTTTTGCTCCTCAGCTGCAGTGTGCATGCACCTTTTATTCTCCTATTCACACACAGCAAACATGAAATAAGATTGAAAAAGAGAAGAGAACTGCCTGAACTCTAAGGCTACATCTGTACTGATATACCACAGTACATATTACCTTTCTACTATTAATAGGGCAGGTTTTCTATGTGTACGTGACTAAACTATTTTCCTCCAAAACAGAGTGACCTCACACATACTGTCTGTTGAGAACAGTCTCTAGTTTATGCTATCCTTCTGTAGCCCTAAATGTTCCCCATGGCTAATATGGGAAGGTGCTAGCCGGAATACAACTGAATCTGAATCGTCTCGGGAACCATGCTAGTAGTTAAACAGTATGGATATTTGTATATCAGCACTTGAGTCTCTGTCCCTGGGAATGACTCCAAAGCAACATGTTGACATGGTCTTTGCCAGGTACAAAACTTGCAATAATAGCAAAAGATTGGATGCTTTGCTCTCTTTTCATCTTTGCAATTGGGCTTGTGGATACAGGTGAAACCTGTTAAACCCCTGTGGCTAAAGCATTCAGATCTTTGGCACATACTTTCCAGAAGTGAAACACATATGGGCAAGGAATTCCAGTAACTCCCCTTCTCATTCATTACCTTCCACTCTAATAGAGATTGTTGATTAAAGGGAAAGAGATTCTTTGAAAGGTGCCACACACAGGGTTAATCTGCTCTTCACTGGGAGCTGCACCACCACCTCCCAGCCAAGAATACTTTCTGTGCTCTTCTGTGTCTATCAACATCAGTGCTGCCAAAAGAGCATAACTGCCTTACTGGACCATAGTGTAGCCAACAGAGTTAGTCCTTGACTTCTTGATGGCTTTGAAGAACAAAAGAGAAGGTTTAAAATTAAATGAGGTAGAAGAAAAGGAGAGACTACAACACACAATAACTGGATTCAGAGGCTGTTTTGCTAGAAACAAGGCAGAGGCAAACAGGACTGTTTGAGGCTTTCCTTCTGCACCACATCACATCTATCCCCCTGTCTTTTGGAAAGAAGACACTTCCCTCCAAGTCGTATTCTATGTGGTCCTATAGGATTCATTTATGCAATCCACACTCCCAACACATCAAATTTACTTTCTCCTAACTCATCAAATTGGAGGTCCTCTCTTTCCTGCCACAGTGAGCTCTAGCATAAGTGATATTCTTTTAAAACAAAATCTGATGCTTTTTCCAAATGGCTGTTTTTCTCTTGGAGAAACAGTTATTTGCTCTGCATTGATCATTGGTGTCCTTTGATTGTTACTTTAATTAGTGTATGCACCGGTCACACCTATCTTGATATTCATGCGGTAGTTGAGGTTGGAAGCGATCTCTGGAGATAGTCTAGACCAACCCTCTTTCTCAAAGCAGAGTCTGCTAGCAGAGGTTGCTCAGAATATTTTCTGTTTGGATTTTGAATATCTCCAAGGATGGAGACATGGAGACTCCACAACCTCTCTGGGCATTTGTTCCAGTGTTTGACCACTCTCACATTAAAAAAAAAAAAACTTTTTCTTAAGTTTCAGTTGAATTTCCTGTGTTTCAGTTTGTACCTATTGCCTCTTGTCCTTTCACTGGACACCATCACAAAGAGTCTGGCTCTATCTTCTTCAGGTATTTATGCAGATTGACAGACCCTTCTCTTCTTCAAGCTAAACTATCCCAACTCTCTCAGCCTCTTCCCCTATGTCAGATGCGCCAAGCCCTTAATCATCTTTTTGGTCTTGCTCCTATAAGTCCATGTCTCTCCTGCACTGGGAAGCCCAGGTTTGGACTAAGCATGCCAGGTATGGTCTCATCAGGGCTGAGTAGAGGGAAAGATCACCTCCCTTCTAGCAATACTAATACAACCCAGGATGCTTTTGACCTTCTTTGTTTCAAGGATACATTCCTGACACATGCTCAACTTGTTGTGCACCAGGATCCGCAGAGCAGTGGCTCTGCAAAGCCACTTTCCAGACAGTTGTATTTTCCTCCCCAGGTGAAAGAATTTCTCTTTGTGGAACTTCATGAGCTTCCTGTTTACCCTTTTCCTCAGCTTGCTGATGTCCCTCTAAATCACAGCACATACATCTGATGTATCAGCCTTACTGTCCACTTATTCAGCACATATTTGAGGATGAGTAAGTCTATGAGGATGGTATAGGATACAGCATCAAAAGGATTACTGAAGTCAAGATAAACAACATAAATGGCACTCCATTCATCCTTTAACTTGTCATTTCATCATAGGAGGCTATCAGGTTGATCAAGTGTGATTTCCTCTTCATAAATCCATGCTGACTTCTCCCAATCACCTGCTTGTCCTTAATACGTTTGAAAATGGTTTCCAGGAAGATTTGCTGCATCACCTTCCCAGGGATCATGGTAGGGCTGACTGATACGTAGTCAGACCCTGCAGCCTCCTTCTTGCCTTTGGAAGATAGGGGTGACATTTGCTTTCTTCAAGTCCTCAGAAACTTTTCTGCTTGCCATGACCTTTCAAATATAATCAAGAAAGGCCACACAGTGACACCAGCCAGCTCCCTCAACACTTGTGGGTGTATCCTATCAGGTCCCACAGACTTGCGTCTGTTCAGTTTGTTTAGGTATTCCCCAACCTGATCCTCCTCCACCAAGGGTAAGTCTTTTTTGTTACAGACTTTCCTACTGATCTCAAAGACTTGGGATTATTAAGGCTGCTCTTGACAGTAAAGGCCAAGGCAAAGAAGACATTGAGAACTTTGGCCTTTTCTGGGTCCTTTGTCACTAGATCCCCTCTCATATATGGCAACAGGCCCATATTTTCCTTCATATTCCTTTTGCTCCTGATATATCTGTAGAAACCTTTGCTGCCATCTTTCACATCTCTCAACAGATTTAACTCTGGATGGGCTTTGGCTTTCCTAACCCTGTCTGCTCACCCAGTGTTTCTATTTTCCTCCTGGGTCACCCACCTCTGATTCCATCTCTTGTATACATCCTCGTTATGTTTCAGTTCAGTCAGAAGCTCTTTCTTCATTCATGCAGGCCTCCTGATGCCTTTTTTTTGTTTTGTTTTCCTGCACATCAGGATGGATCATTCTTGAGCTTGGAGGATGTGATCCTTGAAAATCAATCAGTTCTCCTTTACCCTCTTCTCTCCAGGACAGTCACCCATAGGATTCTTCTAAGTAGATCCCTGAAAAAAGTCACAGACTGATCCCCTGAAATCCAGGGCTGTGATCCTGCTTTTTGCCTTATTTCCTTCTCTCAAGATCTTGAACTCCATCTTCTCAAGGTCACTGCAGCCAAAGCTGCCTCTGAACTTCACATGTCCAGCCAGTTCTTCCTTTTTTGTAGGTAAGAGGTCCAGCAGAGCATCTCCCATCATTGGCTCCTTGACCACCTGTGTCAGTAAGTTGTCATTAATGCACTCCAGGAACGCTGTGGATTGCTTTCCCGTTGCTGTATTGTTTCTCCAGCAAATATTTCAAATGTTTCAAGTGTTCAGAGTGTTTCAAGTTCTCCATGAGGACCAGAGCCTGCAAATGTCAAGTTTCTTCTGGTTTTCTGAAGACAACCTCCTCTACTTCTTCTTCCTGACTAGGTCGTCTGTAGCAGACACTCATCCTTAATGTTGCCCACGTTGGTCTGCCTGCTAATCCTGACCCACAAGGTCTCAGTTGGCTCATCACCTATCCCCAGGCAGAGCTCTGTGCATTCTAGTTGCTCTCTCACATAAAAGCCAAGTCCTCCTCCTCACCATCCTGACCTGTGCTCCCAAAGAGTTCCAGCTATATGTATCTGCAGCAGCACTCCAGTCATGTGAGCTATCCCACCACATATCTGTGATCCCAACGCTATCATAGCCCTGTAACTGCATGCAGACCTCTATTCCTCCTGTTTGTTCCCATGCTGCATGCAAGGCCCCCCAAGTGCACTTATTTCCCAGAAAAAATATGAATGATGCCCTCTTGACACTTCTTTATTTATGTGCTCATATTTAGTGTGGACTTAGCCTTCTTTTGTTCTTTTCAAGGTCTCTTCTGTCCACATCACCCTGCACCCAACACACCTGCACCCTGCACCCTCTGCTTATCAACGCAGTCTGCCACTCCCTCATCTGATTGTGAGTTGTCATCTCCCTCCTTAGGGTGATGCAGACCACCCTAGACAGCAGGTCAGCAGATAGGGTATCTGTTCCCCCACAGCAGGGAGTGTCCCACTGCTACTATTCATGTCATGGTCCTGGTGCTGCTGCAGGGCTCAGGCTCAGCTGGCGGAGCTCCAAGCTTCCCCTTCAAGAATTCACTCTACACCAAAGTCTCCTTGTGTCAGGGTAGTTGCTCCAGGGACTGCTGGGGACCATGGTTTGTAGGGTATTACCAGCACTACCGAGCACATGCACAGCATAAGCTTCAGTCTCCCTTCTGTGCATCCTTCCCTGGCAACTGCAAGCACCCTGAAGTTACTCAAAAAGTTTACCTAAGTCCTCTGATTAACTCAGGAAAAAAAAATAAGATAAGAGGGCTTAGATGGCCTCAAACTTCCAAAAATAATGCAATTTTTGAAAGATCTGGTTGTTAATATATCCATTTTGAACTCTCAAACAGCCCCACATAATAGAAACCCTCCCAAAAGCTGTTCTTTTAATAAAGAACATTTTTTCTGTAAGATGGTCTAATCATTATCTGCAAATTACTAAGAGACTTGGAAAGGCATCATCAGGGCATACTCCAGAAAGAGCTCAGGCAGATGGAAAAGGTTTTCAGAGTGTCAGCAGACACAGTGAAGGTTAAAAAATCACTGTCAATAACAGAATATCATGACTTCTGTAATATATTTTATATTTTCTGCGATAGGGCATGAGCTGGACACTTAGAGGTGATATTTAAGTTTCAGAATAACTTTCCCTCCCTTATTTCATTTATGATAGCAATAGACCAGTCTATTTTCTTTCAGCAAAAGCAGTAACTCTCTACTTAAGTCCCTATTTGGAAAAAATAATTCTTTATTTCAACTATTACATAGTTCATTATATAGTTCAACTATTACATTATGTAGTGATATTTGTTACATAAATATTATTTTTATTCCCTTCCCTTCCCTTCCCTTCCCTTCCCTTCCCTTCCCTTCCCTTCCCTTCTTCTCTTCTTTTCTTTGACAAACACACACATACACTACTGAGCAGTATATATTCAAGTGCTATAATATCAAACTGTATTCCAAAGGAAAAATATGTCATATTTTGTCAGTGATATGATGTTCTACAGCAATTTGTGGCCCTTCCTATAATGAAAAAATGGGTCTTTAACGTAGCTAAGGCTTTTGGAGACTGATAAATAGTGAAAACTACAGCCATCATGAGCACGTGAACTTGCACTCACCCTTCTTTTTATTGGCAGGCGGAGATTCTCTGGAGTGCAATAATGAGAAAAAGCTTCTCTGGCTCTGTTGTGGCTGCTTTGCTGAGGGTGGTAGTGACAAGATCAAATGCCATTTTGGCGCTAATTGTAAGTATGTTGAGTCTCACTAAGCTGTATAAATACACTTGTGGTCTTATGCTACCAGCCTCTGGATCAGTACGAAATATTGAAGATCAAAGAGGCAACAAAATCTGCTGAAATAATAAGAATGGGTGATTTCAACTAACCATAAAAAGCCTAGTCAAACATCACAACAGAATGAGTTTGAGGAACAATTTCTTAACGCTTTAAACGAGTGTATCTTGGAACTGTTATATCATCCTACCATCTCTAAGCAGAGACATTTTCATTAACCTAGTCCCCTATGCCTCATGCTACAGAAAAAGTAAAGGTAAAATGTTCAGGATCAGTAGTCATGTAAATATTGTCCAATATTACTGAAATCTGTTAGGGTGCGAATAAAGTTTGGAAAGGGGAGATCACATGAAAACTAGAAGTTAGTTTGAAAATGAGGAAATTAAAACCCTTCAGCTCAGTGTAGATGCAACTTAAGCAAGGTATAACATCAAGTACTGTATTGCACGCTGTAAGGCTATGAATTCACATAGACTGTGCATGTGTGTGTAACTATGTATACACCTTAAAATACTTCCAGCAGCAGAAGTATTTTCCAGACATTATCAGGAAAGCTTTCTGAATTTATCTAACTCCTTCGTACCTTTAATTAATTATTTTCCCCATTGAATGAACCCATCATAATACATATTAAGTACCAGTCAGAGCTGTCACTGAATTATCCATACTATCCAGAAACTGAGGAGAACTGTATTCAGCTTAGTCAAATTGGTTCCAGGCAGTTGCTAAATGTATCTCTAATGACTTTAAATTGCCAAACAGTTTTTATAGCAAAGATAATCTATATGCACAGATCTGCTCTGTAGGGAAGAGTGAACAATCCTAGTATCTTGACAATTCCCAGATCTACCAGAAATGAAATTTTCACATGCTCAGCAACACAGTACGGTAGCATTGCAAGGAGGAAAATATTGATGCTTGGGTCAAAATGTCTAGTAAGTGTGTTTGCTAAATTTTCTTATATATGTAGTATCTGAAACAAAACTGGTGAAAAAGGCATCTTCTATCAGATTTCATACTGCCGTATAATAAGTTTGCTGAATAAGCACAGAAACTCCACGTTCCTGCACTTCTGTTAACTTTTCAGATATAGTTTGTCTATTCAGTGGTTTGATTTCCCCTTGGCTCTAGCCAAAAACGAGGAATGTATAGCACGAACACTAACATATTTGCAGCTCCCTGCTTGGAGACAAATATTATGTGCAACTGATGCTGGTACCTAGAATGCATACATCATATACAGGGAAGAGGAAGTCATTAGTATGTTCTTTAACAATAAAAAAAAGCATATTAAACTGCTAAAGACATCAACAAAGTGAGTCTGTATGGTCAAGTGCTTGACCACAGCGACAACTAGTTAAGGTGTGCATTAATGGGACCCTGCTTATCATTGCTAGTGCACTCTCTGTGTGCCTCTACAAGATGCTTCATAGAGAGTCCTAAAAATAGCAGAACATATTTTTTCTAAATAAGTAGCTTTTTTTGTTTGTTTGTTTGTTTTTTACAATGTTAAGTTGATTTTTGTCTATGTTATTTAGGAAGCATTCATGGGACAGTTGATGCTTCTTTTGGTGTCTAATTTAACACATGGACATTCCAGCCAGTTTTCACTGAATGCTCTCTGTACAGCCCAGTGGATTATGTGCTTGGCTTTGTTTCAGGAATTTGTGAATACAAAGCCTGCTGACTATGTGGTTTCATTCAAAATTCTACCCATACTTATTTGTTTTCTCCTAGCACTGAAATGGATGAATGCATTCTTGTTATTTAATTGTGTTGTTATCAATTCCCTCCCCAAAACAGTGATATCTGATTAAAAAAATCTGATATCAATAAAAATGCTAGTTAGAAAACTGTTCAGTCATACAAAAGGTGTGATATCTACCAAAGGAGCCAACTTACAAAAGGGTTAGTGATTCACTCAGCCAAGTTAAACAAGACACAAGTGGAGCTAATTGACTTCCCTCCTTCGACCTCCCAAGTATGAGTTTATAAAAGCCTGGAAAGCTAAATTAACCCCAATTGTGTCTTGTTTAACTTGGCTGTTTACATTAAATGGATAATTCTTTTGTGACCTGGCTTCTTTTGTAGATATCACACCTTTGGATAATTAACCTGTCCCCCCCGCCTTTCTAAATCAGTTTTTATTTTAGTTTACATGCTTAATGTTTTGATTCACAGTGAAAAAAAATAAAATTCTTCAGATTTTTGAGCAGACAAGCTTAAAAAAACAAAATAATAAATCTGAAAATACATTAGAAATAATTTAAAGTAGCAATGTACTGTGGGGGTTATCAGATGTTAGGGAGACTGCAGCCAGAAACTGATCTGAGATACAATTGACACAGTAGATGTGTGGTAAGATGTAACTCTAATAGAAAAGAAGAAACCACAGCTTTTATATACTTATCATAATAATAACAATAATATCAAGAGACCAAATCCAAATTCAAAATTTTACCATTGAACATGTGAGGACGAAGCAGTTCCCTCTGGCTTCAGGAGATGTTGGTGGGCACTCAAAGCATACAAATGTCAGATCACGTACTAAATTGTTAAAATATAAGTTGAAGAGTCTGGTGTTGGTCCTTGCTTTCCAGGAACTTGGGTTAGTTTTTACTGAAGTGTTATCTTAGGGAGCCTCACTATCACAGTTTCACATGAACTGCTGATGAAAATGAGGTAGAATGTTGTCGTAATCTGTTGGTGGGATTAGAGGGCAAATCCTGGCAAGCCTATAATAAAAAAATTTGGAAGGTTGATTTAAAGCAAAATGGATTCTGAAATTCTCTCTGAAATTTTCTCTGTATCAGCATATGAAAAGCCGTAGCGTTCTCTGACCTTGTGAGGCATTCAAACAAACAGCATGTCTGGGGCAGGATCAAGGCTGGAGATGATTGTTGAAGGTAGATAATGAGGCAAATCAGTATCCAGAGGTGTCTCCCATGCTCCCATGACTGCAGAGGGAGGCTGGAGGACTCGTTTTAACAGACTATGTTACTGAAATAAAATCCGGCTATAAGTGCCCAATAAGGGCCATACAGCAGCATTCCTTAGAATTACACCTGCCTAGTAGAATCAGGTCCATAATAGTTAAAGAAAATGGATACGTGAAATCAATACAGGATGTATCAGTGGAGCGTTCCTTTGTGCTTTATTTAATGATAGGCATGACACCTGGAACACGGGGATGGGTAAAACCTGGGAATGCTGAAGCATAGGAATTCAAAACTGACTGTTGACATTTTTTAGTAATCAGACATTGCATGGAAGGGTTTTTTATATAAGGGGTTTTATGAGACATACTCAATTCATGAATCAGCAAGACTGAAAGAATGACTAATATGTTTCTAGTTGTCTATATTCCATCTAGTCAATATTGAGCTCTAAATGTGTAAACTTTGTCAAAAATAAAAAGCTTGTTGAATTACCTCTAAAGTAGCATGGAGATATTTATAGTATCAGAGTCTTTGCATTTGTACTAAATACTCTTCTGAGACCTGAATCTTTCTACCTGCTGTTCATGGCAGATGTTTTCAAGAAGACAAAGTATACTTATGTTATAATTATATCACTATATTCCATTTTGAAATATATTATAATTTCAGAGTGACTATAGAACAGTATTTTAATTTTATTTATTTATTTGAATATTGGCATATCAGAATTGTTCTCCCCAGGCTGTGCTTTCCTTACATTGTACTAACATTTTAATCTGCAATTTTAATGTCAAAAATACAGAAATGGTTAGTTATTAATATTAAGGATTATTCATAACACAAGTAACAAGAGCAAGAAAACAGATATGAGCCTGGAAAAGAAGAATCAAGAGTCCAGAAGAGTTTATTAACATGTAGAGATTCAGAGTGGGGTCTGTTTGCTTGTTTTCTTGCTTGTTTTTGTAACCAATCAATCAGCCAGTTTTCTGAAGATATCTAATTCCAGATAAGGAACTGAAATCATCTCAGCTTTCTACAGCTCAAGCCTAGGTGTTGCAAATGCTGAGACTATGCAGGAGTAAGACTGGTGTCACAACAGGTTGATGTAGGTCAGAGAAGTGAATTAGTCCTTTCCATGCCTGGATCTGTCAATAATTTTTGTAGCTATTAAGTAAAGTGATGTAGAGATGACTAGAATCTGTAGTGCCTCAGTTTAGCCTCAACTGCATTAGTGTGAAATGATCTTCACGGTGCTGAAATTTCTGTACTGAAACTGTAAGCTCCTCCTTCAATTTTTAGACTCTATTACATTCAAAGCAGCAAAATTCAGACCCAGTGTTTACAATCTGAGCCCATCTTAACTTAAATGGAAAGTTTTCTACTACTAATAGAGGATTACAATTTATTTTGAATATTCAAATGCCTTGGTATCTCATGTCATCCGACCCTTTTTGGACGAAAGATATTCTGAAAGCAGATGCAAATTTTAACCAGAGAGTTTGTGCTGGAAGTCTGCTTGCCAAATGTCTCACTGTTCAGTTTATGTGCCTCCAGCTTAAATAAAAGCAGAGAGGGAGTTAGAGATGATTCTTCTTTTTGAACTTTTTCCAACAATTGCTGAAGAATTGGGTTTAATTTTTTGTAAGTTTTATTTTGATGGTAGTCAGTGAAAATTATTATTTTTAATGAGTTTTGCAAATTTTTCTTCCCTTGGGTACTGCAGTGCAGGAGACCTCCCTCTCTCACCCCATCCCATTACAGTTACCTAGCACTTTCCTCTCATGAATATAATGATATCAAATTATTTTTCATTTAAGGGGGGAGAAGATGGGGGGGTTTAACTGCCTGCTTGACAATGCTTTCAAATGGTGATGAAATGTCTTTCTCATATCTGAAGAGAACACGATTATTAGCACTGATTCTGACAGACATGATTTCTGAATATTTTTGTGGCATTAATTTAAATCAATGTAATGTTTGAAAACATTTCAGCTCCTCAAACAGCTGATGCAGCTTAGATTCAATTATAACAAATTGCAACACACTGTCAAGTCTTTTTACCAAGTCATTAGTCAGGGATTTTGCATGTGCGGCCAGCCTCCAAACGGAGTTCGCCTGGCTGACAGCTCTAATTGTTGGGAACTGCTAAAGGATTGCTAATGAACTGGGGGATCTGTTGGGCCTGTAGCTTTCTTCAAGGATGAAATTTTTGAAAACTTTCACAAGATCAAAGCTGCATAACACGGACCATTTGCTAAATTGTCAGCAGTAGAGTGAAGCAGTCTGAGTCCTAGCTTTAAAGCTGAAGCTTCAGTAGAAAGCATCATGCGACTCTTGCCCCTGAGCTTTTTTTCATGTGTCAGTAAAACCATACTGAGAAACGACTTGAAGAAAGATCCCCAGAGCTGCAATGGTCGTTATGGCTTAATTAGGAGGAGCAGAAAGGGAGATGAGAATTCCTCTCTGCAGTTATGATGCAAAACGAGTGAATTGTCCAGCACCATTGCAATCAGCCCTACAGTCATTAATTTTGAAGCTTCCAAGTTTATTAGCACATATGATAGCAAACAATCAACAGGAAGGCTTCTCTTCCTTCCCCAAAAGACCTACAGTGGAGTTCCCAGGTTTGTCTTTGGGATCCAAGAAAAGAATTGGCCTCACTGAAGGCAATAGGCGCTTTGCCACTGACTTCAGAGGAACCAGGTTTTCCCCCCTGGTATCTGCTCTAGTGCCTGCAGAAGGTAGTGGAAGCATTCCCATTAACTTTGTTGGATTCTGGTCTTGGCTTAGCTGGACGGCAATATGCAGCCCATGGATAGTTCCCAGCTGCTGCTGCTGAACAAATATGTTGCCTCATGTTACTCAGTGGCAAAAAGCCAACGTGGGGAAGGTAAACTTTTAAACCAATCTTAAAAGCAAAGAAAGATATGAAAACGTGTCTCCACCATTCCCATCTGGTTTATATTTTCCTTTCATATTCAAGTCTTATTTAGGTCTGCTTTTTTTTTCCTCATTGAAATTTACTTTGATATCCTTTTACTAAAAGAAAATAATACCTGCTGAGCTGTAGTAACATTGGTCAATTACTCAAATATCTTAATATAGAAATCTGCCAGGGGGGTAGAATGTTTGAAATGAGATTTACATTATTACTTCTTTAAATTAACACTTCAACAGGACTCTAGAAAAAACAAACTCCTTTCTACTTACACTGTGTGAGGTACAGTACCGATTTGATGTTATCCTCACCAGACAACCACTGTGTTTAAAAACAATAGAGAACAGCATAGCCTGGAAATTTTTTGGAGTGTCTGAAATGGTGACCATGATTCTGAATGTCACTACAATGTGAGATGTTTTGGATATGAATTCTGTATCTTAAGCCTCTCTTTAAAAATGTATTTCATATTACAGTGTGCCTACTTCTACCAGATATGCATCAGCAACATTACCCTTGTGAGGTAAATATTGCTTAGTCAATTAACAACAATTAACAACAGGTGAGCAAGCAAAAGAAGAATCTCATCCAATTGCACACACGCACTGACTTATACTTTCAGCCCACCACTGACTTTGTAGCAGCAGAAAAATTCAGAGAAAAATCTAACAATGCTTGGCTTAGAGTTAAAACCACAGATAGACATAAAAATTGAACTATTTTCTAGCTGAAAACTTAAATCCTCAAGCTAGCTTGAAAATTCTTCAGTTTTCACTAGGAGAGCACATGGGGGTAGTTTTCCTTTCCTCTAATTTTAGGCTGAGCTAGTCATCTGGCCTCTGTCTATACTTGGTTGGTAAGCCATCCTATTTGTCTTGGACACATATCTTGTGACTGAAGAAATGTTGTGGTAGAGTGTCTTTCTCAGTTGGCTCTAGAGGGAGCCCAAAGGACAAAATTGGACTACTCGCCAAATTTTTAGATAGCTAAAGTTAGGGCAGAGGAAGTCTAGTGCAGTGCCTGATGACCTGTTTTTGAACAATTCCAGTTGCTGAAGTCTTGATAGTGCTGAGCTTCTTGTTTTCATCCTCAGAAGAGGGCAGTTCCTGTCAGTTCCTGTGGAACTGACAACATAGGACTCAGATGGTGTTTCCTGGTGGCAAATACACACTGATCCAGAAGTGTATATCAACCAGCCTACAATATGATGTACCTCATCCCTATGCTCACTGAAACATCATCCTGTTCAGTTAACAGCAAGACATTGCTGATATACATAGAAGAATAGTGAAGCAAAGGCAAAAAACAAATCAGAGATGAAATAGAGTGCATCCTCGTACCTCTTGAAAAAGGATTTCATATTCATAACCTTCCTTAGCTTATGTTAGAGTCCTATTGGGAACAACTGATTATTTTCTTAGTTTTTTTTCATGCCAATCAGAATTATTTGATATTTTCAACATAAAGCTGTAGACTGAGAGCTGCACCAAACATGACCTGTAGCAGCACTGCCCAAATGCTTTGTTGTTGGAGCATTCAACCAAACTGTAGAAGTGCTTATCTACCTGATGGTGACTGGAAGCCTTGTGTCCCAAGAGAAGATGCCCTAGTCTCCTTGCTGCCTTCTCTATATCAAACAGCTTCTATATATGTGTGCTCAGCAGAGGCACACATATTAAAAAAAGAAGGATTTAATCTTGGTGGTAAAGCCTGACCTAGCAAGTGGGACACCTGAGTTCTAGTACCTACTCTAGTAAAAGCTTACTATAAAATATATGAAGAGTCAAAAGTTTCAGCATAATACTGCTGGAAAGGATTCATATCCATGAATCCAAAGTGAAGCCTGGATTTAGAAAATTAACTGTCAGAGAAAGCTGTCTTTTAAAACTTCTCTTCTCAGCTGTCTTACTGAGTAGCCTACATATCTCCTACCTAGTTAGTATGCTGGTTTGTGCAGCTTTCACTCAGAGATGTCTGACTCTACCTAGGACCCCTAAATTTACAAGTGACAAAATGCCTGGCCTTCATAGCAGTGTAAACTGCTATAGCAACTGATTTCTACTGCTCTAGGCTATGTGGGCACGGCTACCCTGCTACTTGAAAGCCTCCCTCCTGGCTGTTTGGGACTGCTCCACCTAGCTCTTTCTGGGGCAAAGCCCTGGTGTGATTTGGAGGACAATTCACTTTGGAAGAGAGCAAGATGGACAGGTTGGCAGTACATTTGCCCTCTCCCACCTAAAACATTCCTCCATCACTCTTTCAGAGGAATTTGTGTTGTCCATGAACATCTCATGCTTTCTTTTTGCACTCAGAACATGCAATGCATGCCCCCAGTTTCAAGCTATAAAAACACCATTCTGGTAGGCTGCAGCACAGTTCTACATTATTGCAGGCTCTCTGAATTAAATAGACAGACAAAAATAATAATCATGTCTTGAGACCAAAGGGGAGCTGTGTGGATCCCTGAAGAAACACAGAACCAAGTACTACGCAGCATGAAAGCAGCCAGTCTACTCAAGAAGAGGTTGACCTGAGCAGTCTGGACACAAGCCAGTCTATGCCATATGGCCTCAGGCCCAGAGACAACTCCTCATCCCTTTTTTATTTACTAGAATAAATAAATCTTTCCATCGTGTTTTTTTATGTGGGATGTATACAGAGCATAATGCCTCTGAGCTGCCTCTCCTTATCTGAAACACAGGGATAGCAATACCGCCTTACACTCTATACAGAATCTATTACGTACCGACATACTTAACAAGTAATAGTTAATAAGGAATAAGCATAAGAGGGTCTAAACTGCTGTACCTTGGGTCAGAATCAGCTAATGAATAGGCTGGGATGTGACATAAGGCTTGACATCTACTTAAAGGTTGAAGCTTGTACTTGATCTGCACTTCTATACTGAAATATGCACCAAGAAGGAACTCTACTTAAATAGTTGGTCAGAGAAATATTTAACAATAGCTCTCCTTCCTGATTTTTGCAGTTCCTCGGGTTCTGCCCCAGAAAGCAATTCAGGCCTGAATCTCTCTTTACAGAAACTGCTGCTTGCAAACTGTTGTAAAGTGTTATCTCTTGTATTGAATTCCAATTTATTAATAAAAAATATCCTTTCTGTCAGGAAAAAGCAATTTCCCCTTATCTGTGTCTCAAAACATAAGAAAACAAAACAGATGCTTGTAGCATTAAATAAAGGACATGCATATGCATTGAAATAACTTCTAGCTTATTTTTGTGTGATGCCAATATTTAATTATGTTCATTTTGCATTTGTAATTAGAGGGCAGAACAGATGGTGAAGACACAAAGTAAAGGAAAGTGTCCATTCATATAATCTGCTGTATGATGCCAAGAAACTATCCTACTCAGAGCCTGATCCAAATTCTGCTGAAGTCAGTATGAGCATATCTATTGACTGCAGGAGGGTTAGAGGAGACCACAGAGCAGTGTTTTACTGTAAACTGTTTTTCTGCTGTACATATGATTAATATATTTATCTCAGGGTTAGATTATTTATTTTTTGATTTTAAGGCAAATTTTGATTCTATCAATCAGATGTGGGACACCTTCTTGTTTGTCTTCTTGTGTTAAATATAAATTGTTTGTGAAAAACTAATTGTAAGTCCTAATATGAAAAACATTTCACTCTTTGGTGAGTTCTAACATTAAAAGTTCATGAAGTTAACAATATAAGTCACATAGAGAATCAGGTAAGAGTTTTTTAGATGATTTATAAAACCACTGAAAAATGGAAACACTGATCAAAACTTGGATCCTGTATTTAAGTCAAAGGTGCAATAAAATAATTATTTTACTTATTTTATAAATAATATGTTTTTCTTTTTCTTTCAAATTAGTATATTTGTTTTAAAAATAAGCAAATTTTAATCAAAGAAATAATTTTAAACAAATCAAGAAGAAGCAAGCATCAATGAAATGAAAAAAAGGCATTTTCAGTCAAACAAAATTTCTGTTGATCAAAATGAAATTTGTGCATGAATGTGTGTGTGTGTATGTGTAACTGAAACTTTTTTAAGTATGTGTGATTCATCATTTGTCTGGCAACAGTGACAATGACATTTCTCCTGATCTCTGAGCAGGAAATGGATGTTCTTAATCAACATGCCACGAACTTTAGCTGTATAAATGGCAGTGCTGATCCTGGCAGTAGAATATTAAAGCATGCCAACAAATTCAAGACAATGTTCAGAAGAAACTATGCTTTAAGGGCTTAAAAACGGGCTTACAGTAAATAACTTAAGAAACTCAATTATCTGTTTAGCTCATCAAAAAGATCAAGAGGTGACTTGATTATGATGTAAAAGTACTTTCACAGGGAGTACTAGCATAGAAAGTTGCTAACAAGAACTGATAATACGAAATTAAAGCCTGACAAATTCATATTACAAGTAAGAAACATTTTTGACATCAAGGGTAATTAACTGTTGGAACAACCTACCAATAGCAGTGCTTTGTTCTCTGTCTCTTGAAGTTACCCAGTCAAGAGCGAATGGAAGACATAATTTAATCCAATGGTTTTTGGTCATCTTTGATTTGTAAGGCTTCTACATTTTCCAGTGGGAGGAGAAGAAAGAATTAGTCCCCATATAGTGAATATAAGTCTATTGAAAATATGCTTCCTATTCTTAATAATCTTTTGCAGATCCTCTTAAAAGGAATCTGCCACTGTGAGTCAAACACAAATTATTAGGCTCAACACAGGGGAAACTGACTATACAGATGTTCTGAGTAGGTGGTCTCTTGGTGCTTTCTGACCTTTAAAAGCCCTGAATCAGGAATTTTTCAGATACATATATTTAGTTATAAAACATCATTACAGATAGGTATGACTGCATTGATTAATTACATATGCTCTTCACTAACAGGAAAGGACTACTAGCACAGTGCAAATAGCAAGTTACAAACATTTTCAGAAAAAAAAAAAAAGTATATTCAGACTGAGAATTAGTCACTGAAGAAATCTAGCAATAACTAATAAGCCCAAGAATTTTGCAGTCTATTTGAGAACAATTTGCAAAGAGAAAACAAAGCAAAAATCTTCAGATAAATTATTAATTTGAATTAGTCACTTAGCTCTAGTAAGGAGTTGTAGACTTTTTGAAAATATGTGGCAAGGGGATACAGTTTTAAATAGGCTGAAGCAAAAATACTCTGCTCTTCCAGAGCTTGTTTCATTACATGTTCTGAAGGCACTTAATCATTAATTACGCTGAATATTAATTATAACTATTTTACATTTGAATAAACTGAGGCACAATACCTTGTGTATGTTCACACAGCAAGTGGGAATAAAGTTGGGGAAAAAGCCTATCTTATTAACCATTAAGCATGCTTTCTATCACTATTTTCTTAGGATTTGCTATCCTACTATAATATTAAACCTGGTTTCCAAGGAAAACAAGATTTATGTGATCACAATGTCTACCTGTGTGTTAGCTATAATAAATGTGTTACAATTTATATAAATAAACAAATATAGAAACAGTAACAATAACAATAATAATAAAGCCTTAAAGTACTTCCACTTCAGAAATAGATTAAAATTATAAAAATATATTTTAACTTATTGACAAGGGGAAACAAATGTGAGAAAAAGACAGAGATTTCATTGTTATTGAGGGAAAGATTTATTTGGCCAAATGTAGAGATCTTCACTGCAGATATCTACATCTGAATCTGCCATTATATACCCCCTTTTTAGTCAGTGGCAAGAAATAGGTATGTGTAGGGTGTAATTCACCTCAAACTATAGTTTATGCCTACATTTGCCTGATGCTCCTCCCACCACCAAGTGCCTTGAATCAGCTCCAGGAGCAGTAGTCAGTTCAGATGTAAACAGTCATGCAGGCTGGGAAGGACCTCTGGAGGTCTGTCTCTTCCAAATCCTTCTCTTGCTGTTGTGGTTTGCTTACAGTCAGTTAAGGTGAAAAGTATATTAAATATTATGACTGGTAAAGGCAATTGCAATAGAACCTGGATCTTCTGGCTCCCAAGTATGTGTTAAGATTGTGTGTGCTTGGATGTGCAGAATTTACTACCACTTTTCTTTCAAAAATAATTTTCTAACATAGTTACTTAGAATTGCAATTAAAAAGTAAAAGTTTATTTTATTTGTTGTCATCTGTAAACCAGGAGCAAGCATAAAGGATGTGCCGTTGTAAACAGTTGCTACAACACTTTTGAAGCCAGAAGTCATTCAAATCCTTGTCTCCTCTCTCTCTCTCTTTTTTTTTTTTTTTTTTTTTTTTTGCTTTTTCTTAGCTTCAATTTTGAGCCATCAGTATTATAGCTTTTTTTTTTAACTTCAATTTTTGTTGGTTTTAAGGGCAAGATTATGTCTTGTGCATAATTTGGAAAACACATTGCCTACATAATGTATTCTTTCAGGAATAACTTCACAAAATATTTAAGAGTCTGCTTAGCTTGATCTATAGTTTATAGAAGTGTCACTGGGATTCAGCACATGCTTAACACCTCATTATTTCAGAAGGAGTGAGAGACCAAGTGCTGCTCCTCAGTCCTTCTCAAAATTGCTGATTTGAGGCCTTCTTTGATTTAGAGAGCTCCTTATCTTCTAGCTTCCTGAAGATTCAAAGGAATACATTTTCTGGATATGTTCACTTGAAAGGATTTAATTTTAATACCAAGTGTTGCATCAGATGCTTCCTTTTGTTGATTTCTTCATGTCGGTGGGACCTTGACATTCAGAGCACTCAGTAAGATGTCCATGAACAGTTCCCATTTTGAAGTTAGTTAAAAGTAATCATAAATACTTTTCTGAAACATAGCTCAGAGATCTCCTAGAAATCTAGCCACTTAGGAATAGCAATTGAATGAAAGTTTCTCCAATGTAGTATGTACAAAAGGAAACAATGTAAAAGCACCTATAAAATTAAAATAAAATCCCCTGTACATCTTATTTGCTGTATTTCTCTCATATGTTGCTGCAAAATCTACTTTGATCTGCATAGTACATAGTCAAGTCATATGGTACTGTAAAACGCCAACACTTATGAAGAAAGCATATGTAATTTAAATACATAAGTAGCACAGTATGCCACTCCTTTCACGTACAATAATAGATTGCTATAAGGTTTCAGGCATGAAGTTAAACATCCTGGAGTAGTTAAACAGGAATTTTACCCCAAAGCAAGTGTAAGAGCCACATGAATATTAAGGAGCCAGATGACACACACGGATAGCAACAGAAACATGGATGGATCAATGAGCTCTATCAGCTCCGTCTTTTAAAGTGCAAGGCTTTGAAGAAGAAGCAGGAAAAAAAAGAGTTATTTTAGATATAAGGAAATGATTATTCTCATGATAAATCTGATCCAGCACTTGTAATGTCTTTACTCTATTATTAAGTCATATATCTATAATATTGTCTGATAATATTTTCTTTAAAGTAAATGTAGTGCGAGTGATATTAGCATGATCATGATTCTAACAGCAACACAATAAAAAGAAAAGATGCTTTATGGCTTGCTTCACCATCTTAATAACATTTAGGTGATGATATATGTGTTCTGACAAGGTAAAATAATTGCTAAAAATAATATGAGGAAAATGTATCATTGGGTCTTTTCCTGTTATTTAAAAAAATCAATGAGAAATATAAGAAAGTTTACCATTTTTGAAAGAACAGTTTCATCTGGAGGTTTTTTTCTAGCTTCACAAATTCAGATAAAATTTTTCTCTTAAGTTTCATCTTAGATATTCTGCCAGAAGTTATTCAGTAAAAATATTTGTAGCAAATGTTATTTTTAGTAAATCCAGTAAAAATTTGGAGTTTGTGAATTTTGAACTTTAATCAAATATCAGCACTAGACATCTGATAAAAATGACTATATTTAGCTAGTTAACTAACAGAAATTATGCTATGCAGCATATGTATTCAGCACAGATCAATTTACCCCTTAATCCTATAGATTTGTGCAAAGCCAAAGAATTCACACTGTGCATTGCAGGATACAGGTCTAACATATTTCATATTTTGAAATTCATATTTTTAATACAATTTCATGGCTGATTAAAAGCTGTCAAGATGACTTGATGTAACTGTTTAGTTTAATAAAAAAAACATCAAAAGTTATCACTGGTACACAATTTGTCCCAGTTTTCAAATATCTTCGATTGCCCATGGGACTATGGAATTACATAAAGTGGCACTTGAGCAAAGAAAGAATATGAGTTTGATTTTTGAAGACTAAATCTTTTGGTGGAATCATAGAATCATAGAATTGGTAAGGCTAGAAGGGACTTCTGGAGATCATTTAGTCCAACCCTCAAACAAGGGGCCCATACAGGGATCGAACCCACAACCTTGGCATTATTAGCACCATGCTCTTACTGGAAGGGTGTCTGCATCCCAGGATGCATGGTTTTACAACTTTGGCAGGATACTCAAATAGATCAACGATACAACTGGATGGAAATGGGACATGAAGGTTAGCAGTGATCAAGCCACACCTAAAACAGTGTCATCTAGTAACATCCAGGTAATCCTCCAGTCCTCCTTGAGAAATCTCGTAATGTCCCCAAGAGGCAATAATTGGTTGTCCTTATTTTTGCTGCAATAGATAGCACAGTGTGTACATTGAATAAGTCAATGGTGGTTACTTTACAGAGAAAGGAGGGCAGGTGCTGTTGTGGCAGTGGAGGAGTCCTGGCTTCCTTACAGAATTCTTCTACAAGCCAGGACAGAGAAAATGAAACATGAGAGTGCTACAGTACAATTGTAGAGAAACTAGGAAGGAAAGAACAATGACATGCAAGAGTCATCAAGTCGAGACAGAAATGTGCAAAAAGATTTTGTTTGCAAGGTAATCATACCTTGCAAATACAATACTGCTGTCCTACAAAGCAACAAAATATCTGCTGTCTCACTTATTGCATCTAATTTAACTTTGAACAAATAGTTCTTTTTTAGCTACATTTCCATTAGCTGGCAGAGCATCCCAATAAGAGCATATCCCCTGCAAGTTCACACCAGATCTTCTCCCTGGTTACCTGTTCAGAAGCCCATATTTTAAATTCTTCACCATCATTTCCTTCAGGCCTCAAAGCATCTTTATTGCTCTTCTTTTCACTTGTTGCAAGTTTTCAATATCTTTTTTGAAAGCTATCCCTTAATCACAAGTTTCTTCTATGGTCTAAAAATAACCAGTAACTTGTTTGAAAATAAGTCTTACCTCATTGCCTTGCTTCTTTGTCTACAACCTATTTGTGATTAATTTGGCCAGTTGATGTAGCCAAGTGTGAATGTGCTCTTCAGATACATTCTACATCACAGCATTTCCTTTGCAAGGTCTAACTTAGAGCTGAACTGAGCTGTTCCTCAGGATCCTGCTCTTGTCTCGAAAGGAGATTCCCAGATGCCACTCTCAGGACTGAGGTAAGAGAACTATAGAATATAGAGAAAAGGACCTCTTTGAAAATCCCGGCTTAGTCAATGAATGTGAAATCTGCTTGCTCCCAGGCCTCACTAACAATTTCAACAGGTTTTAAATCAACTCACATTCCTTTTTTTCTTCTTTTCTCATTCCTATACAATGCAATAATATGCATACCAAAACCCATAATCTATTGTGAAAAGTACATCAAGGGGAATTCTGAAGATATTAGCCTTCCCCTCCAAAAGTAAAAAGACCTAATTCACTGAAGACATGATTTACTTAGTTTTATAGATGAGTTTCTTCAGTGCATTTCTCCTGTATTACTAAAATTTGGAAATTTAGGTTTTGCTATTTAATTCAGGAAACACCAAATAATTTTTTAATTTCAGAGTATAATCCACAGATGCAGCAGGCAATTTCCCTAATGTGATACTACTGCTAGTTTAAACAGCAGGCAAGCAAGTTGGGGACAAAACAATAGGCTTGCTTTGTTTATTGTCTACAATAGGTCACCAATATTTTGTTAATAACTGGATTTTTTTTAATATTAGCTCAGAAAAATACGAAAGCTTGGCATTAAATTGGTGAGTCAATTCATAATTTGATCAGATAGCATTCACTGCAACGGCTAACATATTCTAAAGCTGGGCAAGCATGCCAGGTCTGACCTAAGGCCCACTGAAGTTAAAGACTATTCCAATAAAACTGACATGGGAATTACATCCGACTAATATTTTAAAGCTAAGATAGAAAACTGGAGATGGAAAGACAAATGTAAAATTCATCATATTCTCCTGTGAGGGAATTCTAATTATTTCTAAGAGGTCAACAGAGCTTGATACTTAAGAATAAAGTGCAGGTTAGAAAAATAGTACATGTTTTGAGTGTCTGACTGGAAGGAGAGAATAGGAAGAGAAAGCAGATTTACCAGCTCTCTGAAACAGTCCTAGATCATGAAAGGATTACGAGAATGGAAGAGACTATTATTTGCTTTATTTTGGCTTCAGTGCAAGAGGAAGGCTGTTTTACCATACTTCTGACTCCCTCTGTTAGCGCTAGTTCATTTTTATTAAATCTTTCTTTTAATCAAGTTTATTCTATCTTGGCTTGTCTCTGCCCATGTCTTTGGTTTCATCATGTCTATGTTGGTTTTGCCTGGGCTTTAAGGATGGCATCCTTTACTATTCCCTAACATTTCATCACTTCTTGGGAATGGCAATGATTCCTTTCATTCTAAAATAGATGTCTAAAATCTAAAAGGAATACACACTGGAAAGTGACATTTAGCATTTTTATTACAGGGTAGGATTCAGATGGATAACTCAAATACTGACATCCATAGTGTTGGCATCCAGATTTAGATAATGTGAATCAGATCAAATATGTATCAAACAGGATATTCAAAAGCAAGACACTCTGATCACTTTTCAAAATGTGGTAGGTAAATACAATATAATTTAATAATAATATAATAATAAGTTGTTGAGAATTCTTTGGCCTAAGACTGTCAATCTTGCGGAAAAGCTCAAAATGACAATCAATATTGCCACTGTAAAGCGAAATATCCAAGCCATTTTTGTTTCAATCTTTGTATTAATTTATAGTGGAGTCAAAAGAGTAAGCAAATCAAAATATCTAAATTTCAGACAAAAAAAGTTTGAGGATTTCTGGTAGAGAGTCTAAAAAGCACTGAAAAATTCATGTGAAGCACTGAAATTTCTTTGAACTACTTCCTCCTATTAGGGAAATTTCTGTTGTGAAAATCTATGTCTTGCAAGGACTACTGAAAATATGCCCACTGAATTTCAAATGTGGATATCAGATTCACTACTGAAAAACTAACATATCACTCTAATACCTACTACTGTGAGATAAGAGTACGATAATGAAAAACAACTTTTCAAACAAAAAAAATTGAATTTTTTAAAAATTACAAACTGTTCAAAGTCAGACTAAACAGGTAAGTCTGTTATTGATTATAACAGACTGTGGACATGTGAGACCTAAATATATTTTTTTTCCAAATGAAATATTTCCTGTTCATAACAGAGGAAATTATGGAATGCTTTCCAGTCCTTTATTTTATGATAGGTTATTCCCTCACCAATATATAATTAGGATTTTAGCAATCAAAATGAAAAGATAAAAGTTCAAGTGTTGTGCTGCTGGTGTTTACTTCTCCACTTTAGAATCTATTTGGCACTAGAAGTTTGTGATAGTAATTCTTTATTCTAATTAGGTAACTGCTCAGGGCATCACTACTGAAAATTCATAGGAAATGCATTAATTTGGGGGTGTGAGCATCAAGAAGAATAATTCCACGTGGAAATAAGTTCTGGATAGTCACAAAAAAAGATTCCAGTCACAAAACACACAACAATTGCAGTCAGTGTACGTAATTTTGCAACAATTTTATATGCTACAGAAATAGCGTGAAGAACAAATGAGTTTTCCTTAGGTGACTAAATTTTAGATATAGACCATTATAAGATGTTAGCAAATATAACATTCATTATTTTTTTCAGCTTTCTTATACACTCTTAATAACTATGGTGTCTTTTTTGTTAAGTATGGCCAGGTAGACTTCCATGTTCTATGAGACATGAATGGGAGGAACAAGAGCGGTGAAGAGGAACCCTTATGTTAAGTGCAGTATATGAGGATTATGAGAATTATGAGAAATGTATCATTACTCTTGACTTTTATCTTGCGAAGAAAAAATTATTTAAAGTCTGCATATTTGCTAGAAAAAATTCTTAGATATTATTATTGTATAAGTATAGAATGTGCCAGTTATTTCTGAACATTCACGAAGTTTTGTTCTGCGGTATTGATCCTTTCTTCTCTCATCTAAAGAGATCTTAGAGGGAGAGAGCATATTTAAACATATATAAATTCATCCACTGATCTAAGTGGATATATATTAAATATATATATATATATATATATAAATATATATAAATATAATATATATTAATATATATATATTAAAAATATATAATTCTAGGATGTAAAATGTAACAATGTTGAAAGACAATGTATTCCTTTATATTTTCCTATGTAATTTTGAGCGGTGATATTAACCTTCAATTTCTTCTAAAATATATTCATTTTTTAAAAAACATTTCTTAATTGTATGGGATTCATCTGACTGCATGTCAAAATCTACAATTTAGACATCTACATCTCTGTCAATCACTACGGGTCTGTTTGTAGTAAATGAAGTGAAACAGTCATTTCTAGACCATGGTTCATCTCTTTCCAAAGTAGACATCTACATTTAGTGAAATCTGTCACCCGTTGAAAGCATACTTCTCTCATTACTGTAAAGGGAGTTCAGAATTATTAGGTCATATACAGACACCTACGGTCAGATGTAGACATCTAAAATCAGAAGAAATTAGTGCCATTCCTTGTATCTCTTGTTTCTGATCATTTGTTGTCAAGCAGTACTCAAATCAAGGTGAAACTAATCTCTGAGTTACTAAAATTTCTTATTTGACTGTATTACATTTCAAGAGTATGAATATTGCATATTTAACACAATACACTTATATTAAATAGAAAAATGTTTAAAAAATTAATCAAAACATTTTTCACTTCTTTTTCATGTTTTCACTTCTTTTTTTTACTCTTCTCAAGAAATTAAGAGGCAGTGAAAATTGAAATCTTCAGTGCCATACCTTCCTTAAAAAATTGGAAAAAATTCTAACTTTTTTCATTCAAGCATACTTTAATTAGTGTTTTCTTTATTAAACTTATATTACTTTAAATCATAGGAAAAACAAAACTTTGACAGTGTTAAGCTGCTATGCTATATGTATAAATGGTTGCTTTACATAAGAAATAGAAAGACTGTAGAAGCCACCTAAAAAAGTTGTTGAATCTTTGGACTTTGAAGACCCTATATTGAAAGCTTTGTTTAAACAGCATAAATTTGAAAGAGAGTCACATTGCTTATTGTGTAAAAAGCTAAATGATGCAAATGCAATGAAGAAAAGACTCCTCAATCTGGATCTGTTACAGCCAATGCAAAGAAGTTAGCTCCTTTTAAAGAGCTCTCAAGATCCATTCTGGAGAAGAGGCCCTATTATGTTTGTGTAGATAAACTTCAGCACTGTTAACTTGCTCCTTCCCCCTTAAAATATATAAACACCAAGTTAAATATTATTTTTTAAAAAGGAAACAAATTTAATCCCAAATGTAAGTAGTGCATATTTTTTTGATTTTTTTTCTTTTTTTAGGAAACAGTAGATTTAAAGTTTAAAAAGTTTACATAGAAACACTTCTGATCTCCTAAGTCCATGTGCACACACCTGCCATATCTCAGTTGAATGCTGGAACCATAACAGGAGAGCGTTATCCTTTTCTTTCCAACCTCATCTATCCCTGCCCTATTTTCTTCTAGAAAGGAAGAATATCATATACATAGGCTGTATGCCCTCCAGATTAATACACAGCTAAGACACCTGATGGACTAAGTTCTTAAGATAGCCCACAACGCACAGCTTCTTGACTTGGTTTCAGGGAAGTCTGATGGCATCATTGAAAGCTTGAGCAGGTTGTGGTGGGAATAATCATCTTAACAATCTCCTTCAATAAAAGTGAAATGTTTTTCTCGTTTTGAGAAACGATACACAAAGTCTATCTCCAAGTCTAGAGTAAGGAGCGGAGAAGGATGCAGCACTGAATTATAACTTCAGGGAGAGGAGGCAGGCAGAGTTCAGTTACCCAAATTACATTTAGCCAAGGCTAACACCTAGGGCTCTTCAGGAGGAATTGTCAGGTAAGAAGAGAAAATACTGGCATGATTCTCAATTGTTTCTCATTTGTTAGTGGTCACTCTAACTCAGTGTGACAAGAGAACGACTGCAAGTAGGTGTGACTGAGTTCTGTCTGACGGAAAGGAAGTGTGTTTGCACCACTGCATAAGAATGAATACCATTACAAAAAGCCTGCAGAAGGTACATAAATGTAATTAGAGCATTCACCTACAGGAAAGAATACAGGTCTGGTGCCAAATGGCCCCAGATCTTGAGAATATTTCAGTTTGAACCTCTGTTTAAAAATAATAGGAAAGTCTATATTGGAAACATATTTTATTCCATCTCCCAGAAAAGCCCTAAGGAACTGTGTATGTTTACAAATTCCTTTGGTTATACAGTGATGTTTTCCTCCTAAATAGTACAAGAAGGTACTTTACTGCCTATATCTGTATTTTTTTAAAATGTGATACTGATTAGGAGTATGAATGTTTCGTGGAACTGATTCATTAGTTCAGCTAGTAGAGCTCCATTAGTGGGTTTGCAATATCCACATACTCTTTTTGCATTAATTAATGTGTAGGCTTTTACGGTTCATCCACACAGAAGTGGTAAGAAACTTCTAAAGCTGTTATGCGTCTTAGAATATTTGCACATTTTCTATGGTAAGGAATATTGACAAGTGCCAATGTGTGCAGTAAAAGAAATTGACAGTATAAAGCCAGCCTTTCTTCCCCACTGTCTGTGGGGATTAGAGAAACAGGGCACTGAACTCAAGAGAGGAAGATTTTTTTTTTCCCTGATGTAATAACCCTATGTAAATAGTGTTTCAGGTAACGTAGCGAAATTGGCATCTTTAACTGAACGGAGGTAATTTAAACTCTAGATGTGAATATATTCACAGCATCTGATACAGAACACTGTGACTAAATATTTAATTTTCAAATAACCAGCAATTTTATGTAAAGGTTTTAAATTAAGTGAATACATTTTAGGGCATGGTATGGGTTTCAGGATTTCCAGTTCCCACCCTAAAAAGCAGTCATTAGAATCCAAACTCCCAATTAATGGTGAGCTGCATACAGTGCAACTCTAAACAGAATGGTTTGAAACTAGATAACAACCTGTGGGCTGTAAACAGAATGGGCTTAAGTCTTGCTGATTTTAATGTGGTTTGATCCAGCAGACTGTAAATGAAAGATTCTGCCCTAGCTTGCCCACTAATTTGAATTGCACTCATTTGACTTGTTTCCAACACCAGCATTATTACCTAAATATTTATAGTATCATAAATGAAGAATGAAAAATATTCTGAGATGCATTTTTTTCTTAAACTGAATATGCATGAAAAGAATAGAGATGAAATAGGGACTTACGCAAAAAAAACAGGCTTCTCTTAAACACATTTCCCTTATTGTTTATAAAATTTCCCACTAATTGCCTATTTAACCAACCTTCTCCTGACCCCTTCTTTTCTTTCTTTTTTGTGTTTTTCTCCACATATGTAGGGCTGCTGGTCAGATGGATTGTGTTTAATGGGAGCTGAGGGACTTGCAAAGTTCGGAAGGAAGAAGACTGAAAAATTCGGAAAAAAAAAAAAAAAAAAAAACTCAATCTACTTTAAAAATATTTCAGAGCCCAAGAGAAACCGTGCTGGTAGAGTTATCTGAGCAGGGAAAGCTTTAACAGACTGTGACCATCAGCCAGAATTATTCAAAATTCCTCCTAGTAAATAGTTATTGCACAGTTATCACATGAACTCCTCGGCGCCACTGTGGAAATTTCCTCAGTAGGTCCTTCCTCCTTCTGGGACAAAATTGCTTTCTCTGGAAGAGATACCACAGTACCATAACATATTCTGTGAAACCAGGAAGTGGCTATGTCCTTTTGGCTGATGTCCACTTTCGTTCCTGCACATGCTGTACAAAACTCTGAGTCTAAAAGCCAAGAGCAAAGCAGCAGGTGAGAGGACAGTGTCACCCCCATGGGGAAGCTACAGGCTCTACAGCTTCTGAAACATCAGGCTAAATTTGAGGTGCTGCCTCCCCACTTTATATTGCTTTTTATTTCAACATTACTTCAGGTGCTGCTTTCAAGTTCTTTGCCATGGCTGAAAGCATTGTCCAGCAAAAGAGGATTTCCAAGATAGTCAAGAAACCTGCTGTGATGGACAAAGTCAGAGCGTGTGGATCCGACAAGAGGAGTTCAGATCAGGAGTATGTTTCCCCACAGAGAAACTCATCTTCTTTCGCTATAAAATGCAGGTGGAAGGCTAAAATGAAGCAGTATAAGGTAAGATGACATAAAAATTAACAATAACCAAACAACTCCCTGTCTGGGTTTACTCTTCTGTGCAAAACAGACGCTGAAACTAAACCAGATACAAACCCAAAATTCTCACTGAGCAGAAAATGTTTGGCATTTTGACATCTGGACAAGGCACAGCAGATTATGAAATAACATATGAACAACACATAGTATAACAATGAAAAAAAATCAATGTGTACATTTATTTTTGAACTTCTCAAATAGCATATCAATGCTTTTGGGGAAAAAAAAAAGAAAGAAAGAAAGAAAGACAGCTTTGGGTGTTTTTCTCTTCTAAATAAAGAATGAAGTTATTCCATGGCCATGAAGTTGCTCCGTGGTTCGTCTGCTACAGATTTATGTTCTTTGTCCCATAAGCCATCTGATGATTACAGTAACAACCATTCCCTTCTATCTACTCCCTGGTTAAGAGGCAATACTGAGAAGGCTAGCCTGGAAATAACCTTGTACTATTCCGCTGAGCAGTACTTGTGTGCCAACTTCCCACCTGCCTCTCAAACAGAATTGAGAGCCATTAAGTCATCACCTGGCTTTTGATCAATGGAGGTCCTGCTCTGCTCTGTGTTCTCCACTAAAAAACTAATATGCCTGAAAATGATGCAATTAACTTTGAGACACTTAAAACTTTTTTTCTTTGTTTAATTTAACAAATATTGTCCAGCACAGTGAAAAACTAACTAAGGAAGCAGAAGTGAGCTGCATAAAAATGAGTAGACAATATAGTCCCTCAAATTTATGCACTTAGGAAACAGCCTAAAAAATCATTTTTTCATAATATTTTTTTCTCATTAAAAATGTATTTCTATTTATCTGTCATGACTACCTGATACTGAAAGTCTCCATTGCCTATCCTTACTAGAGATTGCTAAACACTGGGCACTTCTGAAAATCAGGCAGCTCATGAAAATCTGGCTTGTGATGTACAACTTGCAAAAAATAAATTGTTTTCATAGCTTTTCAACAGAAATACGTCTTAACTGGAAAACAGGTACCGACCAACAAAAAAAAAGGAAGACTGAATTAATTGACTAAGTTATTCACAACAGACAATCAATTAATTTAGCCGGTTCAACTACAGCCTCCAGCGAGTTTTTGGCCAAGACATTAGTGCTAATACTCTTACACTTGCCAAATGTGCAAGGGGATACAGTCATTACACAGGTAGGACACCGGCTTTCACTCCTGGATGAGACAGCAGCTCTACTAGCAAGCCCGTCAGAGCACGCAAGAGAAGCAGCGCTTCTCTTCTGAGCCAGGGAGAGTCACACTGTGACCATGACCGCTTCCTGCTGCATCCTAAGTTTTCTTTGGAGACCTCCCATGCAATCTTAACCCAGCCTGACCCTAACCTTGTTTAACTTGTGAGAGATGGCAAGGCATTGTGCAATAATGGCCCTATGTGGTATGGTTTCAACATAAAGGAATTTACATAAATCTTGATGGAAAAAAAGAATACTTGTTCTATTTGGTACACAAGAAGTCAGGAATCCTGGGTTAGAGTTATTCGGCCGAATGTCTACCAGCTTCCTGCAATATTTTTAGAATGTCTCAAGGCTTGGAATTTCCACTTCACCCTATTCTTACATTTCATCATTTAATTTTTCTGTAGTCTGGAATGAAAATCAATCTTATGAAACGGCAGTCATAAAAACATAATAATTCCTTTCCAGGATGTTATATTGCATTTTGTAATGTACTGTTCACATTAGCTTCTCTGTTGCACAGTATGTTAGTGGCGTTTCAAAACATAACAGTGAAGTAACTAAAACAGTTCATTAACTTAAGAATATTTTCAAAAAGATCTTTGGGCACCTTGTTGGTTCTATCTTTTTATAAACATCTTTATTTTAAGAGCAAAGTAGCATAGCAAATAATATTAGCCATATTTGGTGAATATTTGTTTTGGTGACTATCAAAATCTGCTTTTATATATTTTTTAAAAAATATATTTTTAAAAAATTAGTTGTAAAGTAGTATAACACAGAGATGTGCTTGCATTTTTCAGTGTAATGTACACAACATACTTGATTTTTGGAGTAGTGGGGGGGGGATAAGGATGTTGCAGAATTTTAAAGACAAATTCTTAAACATTAAATAAAATGATGAATAATATTGAGATTACACATAACAGTCCCTATTACGTGTATAAATGAGAAAAGCCTGTAGTACAGCTTTACCTACCTCGTATCTTTAGCTTATTATTGCTACGACAGGACTATTAGAACATGAAATAATGAAGGTAATTAACTTATGATATTATTCTCTGACACAACTTATTATTTTTCGTAGGTTTCAGAATAAGTACTGCATTTTTCAGGCATCAGTCAATGAGCATCAGTTCAAGGTGTCTGAACTTATGTTATAAACCTTTACTTCTTATTAGGCTAGACCTTTAATTGTGAATAGATCTGTACCATTTACGTGTATGGAGCTTTGCAGGATATCTCCGTTTCTGTGGACAGAAATGAAAACATTTTTTCAACCCACATTCTTCGCATTTTATAGACTAGTCCTTTTTTCTACTACCATGAAAACACTGAAATCTACAACCAGAACAGGAAATTTCACACACACTTCTCTGTCTAGAATATAGAAACCATAATGGTTTTGTTATCCTCGGATGCTATGCTCAGCAACTAGTCCTTACAGAAAATGATTGGGTTTGTTACTCAGAATGTTCCAGTTGACTGTAACTGCTAAATACCTACATATATTTCTTAAGCTTGCAGGCTTATTTTCACAGTAGATCTCCATTTGTCTACCACAGCAGGAAGTTAAACCAAGTTTCTTGTAATTGGTTCATTTCCTTAGGGCTGAATTATGGTTTCTGCATTTGAAGCGCTGGGGGATGGTTAGCAGCCTTGGCTTTTTAGCTGTGAAGAAGGAGGTGTTATGACTGGAAAATGTTACTGTAGGAAGTGAACTTCAAAGTGCAAAGGAGGAGCAAGTGCCAAGCGCCCCTTTGACCGGCACCTTAACCACCATATAAATAGACCTCCCACTTAACTAAACTCACAGTAATAATGAATAATATCACGGGAGGACTGTGCCCTACTTAGCTGTGTAAATGCAGTGTCCTTGCTTTTCCAATATACATATATTTCCCGGTATGTATATGTATGTATATACGTGTGTATATATATACATGTATATATGTGTGTGTGTGTATGTATATATACATACATATATATTTATTTATATATTTATACCCATTCTTAAAGACATTACCTCTACAGCAGACATATCATTTGCAATATAATCCAGCTGGAGTAGGCATACCTATACAAACTGACACACAGGCTTTTCTGAAATATTACTATTGCTTTTCCTATTTTTCCTTAGAAAAACCATCAGTATCACAAAAACGCATCTGTTCACATCTGTATGTCCTTTTCAACTAGAATAGCACAAAACTAACAAAACTATAGGCATTTCTGCCTTTTTATACATATTTTGGTTGGTTCCTTTACTAAGTAAGTCTTTAATTTCCTTTCATATACTTCATTTAAGACTTTAGTTTGTATTCTAAGTCAATAGCATTTTTGTATTCTGTCAATTTCTTTTAATGATATTATGTTTCATGACATTGAGAAATCATTTCAATGCAAACTTAAATTCACTATTTTGATGTTTTTTTAAAATCGTTGTGGGAAAATGTAGTTTTGTTTATAAAGTCATTTAAGTACTGCTTTTTGTTAGTTTTAATTTTCTCTCTTAAGAAACCAAAAGAAGTAAAAAATACATTCTCTTGCATTTGAAAAGCATTTAGAAAGTGTGAGAAAGTGAATAAAAATCTACTTTCACACACTGTTACTGTTACTAACTTATAAAATTTGGTAAACTGTGAGTTAGTAGAAGAAAGTAGATTTTTTGTACTTATTAAATTACCCACAGGAATACCACTTTTTCAAGTAAAAAAAAATGTATACTTTTCCTTCACGAATGTATTTCAAGAGAGTCATTCTGGAGGTGAAGCAGCTAGAGGGGAAGAGAGATTGTTGATAAATTCTTACATTGCACAGAAAGGATGTACTGGGATAAATATACTGATGTGGTTAAAACTGTGCAATCCACATTTCCTAACTGGGACACAGTTATTTATAGGTAAAATCAGGGTTTAGTTGAATAAAAATATTTCTTGATAAGGAGAGGAATAAACCATATCTGTTTGAGACATCTATGCAAGTGTAACTACTCTTATGCTACAAAATGTAGGCATTTTTATTTATTTATTCTTTCTTTTTTTCAGTGAACTGTTTACTTCACTTAAAAGGATGTGCCGAGATAGCTGAAACTACCCTTGTAGGCAAATTAAATTTGACTAACATTTCTGTCTGAAAAGGGCATTTTCTAAATGAACATTTACATTTTGGGAGCTGCCTTCAGAACAAGATCAGGCACCTTTCACAAGATGGAGGAAGAGTCCTATCATTCTCATACGAAACATCCACATGAGGGAGTTGAAATCCTCTCCAAATCAAACATGGAATGTGTTTGAACTGAAGCACTTTACTGTCATGCCTCTCAAAAGTCATATTTCAGGTTGAGTTTGATTCAGCTTTTAAACCCTGATTATATATTGTCTACTAGCTAAATGATTATTTTACTGTTTAATTAAAAAAAAAAGAACTCCCCTAGAACTCTCCTTCCCATACCGGAATCCCCTCTGCCATTGTGATTAGAATGTTCTTCAGAAAGAGAAATTCAAGTCCCTGACCTAATTTGGGTATACCCATATGACTGCTTATACTAATAGGCTATAATTCACTGAAATTTTGCAAGTATATTCCTTAGAGGAAGATCTGAGTTTTAGCCGACATTTTCTATTAAACATGGGGTGGAGGGAGAGACACGGTTATTATTGTCATTTATAGATCCCCCTGCTAAAATTTACTATTTATTTTGAAACTATTTATATTGTTTTAATGATGTCTTTACAGCTTTCTTTTGTATTTTTCTTGAAGATGTTTTGGTCTCACTCTACCACAGCTGTACTGCTTGTATGAAGGCAGCACAGATGAAAGACTAGTCCAATGTGGAGAAGTTCAGGTATCTGACTGCAGAGCACTGTAGTTTCTCCATCTGTAGAAAAGGCTTTTGACACAGTTGAAAAGGTATAATTACTTGCTGAACAAGAGCAGAAGCAAAACATAATGCTTTACATATTCATAATCTACTGCTGTTAAAGGGAGAAATATTGGAGAGTAGGAATTCTCTGGATGCCTGAAGAAACAATCTGAGAAGAGACATATCCCACTTCTCAGGCCAATAACCATAGATGCTCTGCCCCACCTGGCACCAGAGTCCATTTACAGACAAAGCCTAGAGGAAAGTCAGCCCCATGGACCTTCACAGTAAACTGCAAAATCTCAGAGCCATGAGATTGCCTTGGTACCTGCCTTCGTACATGCCAGATGGTTATTTCACATCATGTACCATCATTTCTAGACATGGGAATGAATAATCTCTTGAAACATGGGCAAAAATGAGGATATGTTGCCTCTCCTTGATACAGGACGCTTTCCCTTGTTCTTCTATGCTCCCCTCGTGGGGCATGAACACCCGTTGTGGTGTTCCCCAGTGAAAAGCTGTTGTCTTTCAGCAGAGGCAGAACAGGCAGCAAGACTGGACAGCAGAATCACACCTGGATTTGAGCGACTAAACGTTGTCTCTGTAAATGGGTGTCACAAGCATAAGTCATAAAAGCAAGTCAGGGTCTTCAAATTCACTGGACAGCACTAACGACGGCCTTATGGCTGGATAACAGGAAGATGTGGGGATACTGAACATCTTGTTCCTGAGTCTGTTCTACAACTCTTGCAAACAATAACTTGGAAAGATCCTGGGCAGAAACACTGGGGTAACAGTGATGGTTATGACTCCAGTATCTCCTAATCCTTCCCTATTACACCTGCTCCTGATTCAGATTTAGAAAATTTAGAAAGACCAGGAATTCCCCTAATTAGACTATAATCCTGAGAACATGTGTGTACTGACCTGACTCCTAGATCTGTTTGCAAAACAGAAATTCTAACCTCCGAATTTCATCATATAATCAGAGATTCAGAGGGCTATATGGACAGAAATATATGTTTATTCTTCTGGTATTTAGTGTAGTGATGATTTTATTCTCATGAAAGAATTTATTATAGGTTTACAGCCTGGAACAGACTATTTATGATGTACTTTGTACAGGGCTGCTCAGGTTACTGTCTGAGTAGTAGGAGCTGCTGTAGTCTGTGGAAAATCACTTATTTAATGGGATGTTATTAGACCTGTTTATTCAGAAGAGAGATGTTGTCAGATCTGTTGTGCAAACTGTTTGACTTCATGTTTGCATTTGGGCATCATTATAGATGCTGATAATGCTTTGCAAATCTCCTTGGAACTTGTGCTCTATCAATGGAAAGACATACTACTTCTTTCAGGAGAGAAGCAAAACCATGGAACTGCCTTTAGGCTGGGACAAAAACTGACGTGCCTCTTCTATGCCCAAATATTTCAACTCTAATAGGACTTCCTGCTGCTTGTATCATATCAATTAGAACACCAGACTTTCTCCCCTTCCCTCTCTACTTGTCTGTTGTCTCTACTGGTGATGTAGCATTATTGCTCCTAAAACTGCCAAATGTATTTCTTCTAAAAACACAACCCCTGTTTAAACGCAACTCTAGAAGGATGAAGTGTTCCCAGACTCCTTGTGTTCTGAGGAAAATCAAAATGTGCACCTGGTCTTCGTGATTGCTCCTGCTCACTTACCAAGAAAGTGGAAACATTATAGGTAATTACAGAATTCCTGCAGCTCCCACGGACAGCAGGATCATGTTGTATCCCTAGTCTGTATACACACAGTAAGAAAGTGCCTTGCAGAGCTTCCAGTCAAAGGAGACAGGACAAACTAAAAACAGGACAAAGCTTTTTCCTTTGTCATAATTGCCATTTTACTGACAGAAGGATAACACTAATTGTAATTACATACATATAAATATACTATGATTAGTATGACCACAGAAAAGAAAATATGCAGAGAAAGTGCTTAGAAAGGGAAATGCAGGGCTAAGTAAATTATAAAAGAAATTAAAATTCTCCATTTTAACCATTTACCATTGATACTACATAAAAGCAGACATTTTGTTTAAAATCTTTCAGAAAAACAGAGAATTTTCCTTTCCCTTCCCTTACACAAATGTAATCAGAGCATAATACAAGAATAGCTTAGTTAAGTGAACTTAAAAGAACTCAGCTGAAAATCCTTAAATTGATTTACTTAAGTGGGTAGAAAATCAGATCCTAGCACAGATCCCTGTACTTTCATACCAGAACTCAGGATCAGAGGGTTGAGTTTTCTTCCCTGATAACTTATATCAGATATCCAGGGAAACCGGGAAAAAAATAAAGTTCCCTACTCTAGTTATTTATGTGTACTTCTGTTTTGAGAAAACATTTTGTTTCTCTTCTAGATCACCTCAGGCTTGAGGAAAATTGTGCCAGTTATATCTTTTCATTACTGAACCATGCAACTGTTTTCAGAGACTGAATGAAAGCTTCCAGCTTATGGATGAGAGCTCCCATTATCATCTATTGGATACCAAATATAGTTTAGATGCATGGTCTTCTCAGTAGAAGTCAGAGTGGTAACCAGAGTGGGGAAAATGTTCTAACATGATTTTAAATTCTTCACTGGAAACTGCTTTTCTGATTACCTAAAGATTAACTAATCTTTCTCTCCTTATTCATTGAATAAAAACAGAGTCTGAAGAGTCCTCACTTTCTCTTCTTTTGCAACTTTACTTTGGTTTACAATATTTTCTAAGAACTAAAAGAAACTGCCTTGTTCCGCTCCCAGTCTAACTAATAGCAGTGCTTAGTTCTTACATTCTTCTCCTTTGTTTTGAATTTGCTTGGTGTATTTCCCTCCCAGGGTGGTATATATGTTACTTCCAGAAAGAGAAAATAAAGGGATGTTTTCTTCCATTTGAATATTTTCATTTAATCAAGGACTTACTACCAAAGATGATATTATTTGCCATTACATCCAGTCAGTTGATGGTATAGAAGTGACGCATCCTGTTTGCTAGGAAATGAACTGCCCAGTTCTCTCACCCCCAAAAATACATTTCTCAGTTGCCATTCAATATCAGTCACTGGTCAAGGGGAGTGAATTTTCTGCAATTGCTAGCTTTCTAGAAGTGAAAGCTAACAGGAAACCTGAGGTCCCCCTCTGTTCCTTTTTTCAGTCTCCAAAGTCAAACATTCAGCATATTTCTACATTATTTGAAAACATTGTTTCTTCTCTAGGTCATTTCCTGCCATAGTCCCTCCATTGTAAGTTTTTATCAGGTCTAAGGATTGTCCAATCTCCACCTGCCATTCCAGGATACAGTGTCCAGAAGGCTTAGAGCCATACCCCTTAGTATGTCTCAGGTTCCTGGAGACATCTAAAATGGCTTGAGCTGGCCTCATAGGCACCCCTATTCAACAAATCCAATTTATATAATATCTAAGGTTTCTGTATCACTCAAGACTTATCACTTGTAGGTACGCCTGCGGGGACAGAAATAGGCAGCTGGGCATTTCCTTCAATCACATTTTTACCTGCCTCAATGAGTGCCAGATTCAGTTCAAAAGTGCAGAAGGAGTAAATGCACAGTTAATTGTTTCTGCCCACAGAAGCGTTGTCCATTACAGAGCCCCTCAGAAAATTGACTGTTTTGCTCCTCAAAAGGTCTGGCTTTGAATGGGAAATGTCTTGAGTAGTCTTTTCTTCTCTCTCTCCCCCCCTCCCCCATTTTTTTTTTTTTTTTTTTTTTTTTTTTTTTTTTTTTGGCTATCAGGCGCATAACTTTTAAAACCTAGGCATTCATTAAGTATTTCCCACACATAAACACTAGTGCATATACTACACGGTTTGTCTACACCCAAGCAATAAAGCACCGTCTAAGACATTTCAGACCTACTGCACAGACAGAGATTTATCACAGCATTTGCAGCACGTTCTGGGCTACCTGGGGTTGCTGTACGGACAACTTCCTGCACGGATGTGCAATGAGCCTGGTGTTTCCTTCCAGGAGGAAGGAAGGATTCACTGAACATATTCTGTAGAACAATGTTGCATGTGTGATGTGGACTCATCTGGGATTTCTGGATGTGTGGCTGCCTCTCAGAGTTTTTGCAGATGCTTAGTTGCATCTGACTTGATAGTTCTAGCAGAAATTCTAGCATTCTTGAAAAAGAAAGAAAATCCTCCATATCCACCCAGACAGAAAATCGGAAAAAGAGAAGACATAGAGAATGAGAATGCTGTGCCAAAGGGAATGATTTTTCTTACCCTTTCTGATCTGATACTACCACTACATCCTTGTATCTACACCCAGCATTAGGAATACCCATCATATTCCTTCCCTGTCTCCCTCTCCGTCTGCAATAACTCCCAATAGAATTTAAACAGAAGGTCTTGATTCTTTGTTTTAAAGACAATTGCAGTGATTTCTGCACAAAGAAAGGTTGCTTCAAATTATTGGGATAAAGGAGATTGCAGTGATAGGCATTGATAGGAAGAGAGGAGCCAGCTGGAAGACTATATGGTAACCGAGGCAAACATCAGTTTCAAAAACTTGCCAGGAAATGGGAGTAAACCTTGAAAACTCAGGACATTCCCATAAATAGTGACATCTGGTCATCATAAAGATTACATTGGTAGATTTCAGTTGTATTTGAGATAGGAGCTCTGGAAGGCTAGCACTTACAGTAATTGTTTCTTTTCTTTCTTTCTTTTCTTCAGTACTTCTTGAACAGCTTAAATAGGAAACTTGATCTTCTCTGGGTACTTTGCCATTGTCCTCTGCACAGCAAATTTCCTCTGAAGCTCTAACCTGGGTTTATTTGCTGGAGTTTCATTTCCCTGTAAAACCTGCCCTGCAACACGGAGAGGAAATTAAGGTACTGGTCTTTCCACTTTTCCTCTTCATCGCTTTCCCTTGTGGTAAGAAACACTGATTAAAAAGAAAAAGTTTATTTAGCCAAAGTGAAAATCAATAGCATCAGTCAGGTATCTGTTAAAAAATAAATAAATTATACCTTTCTTTGGCTTCTATCAGTTACCTTCTCTTTGCAGAACCTGCAAGCAAATTTTAGTAACAACTCTCTCTGGTCTACCTGCTCTCTCTAGCTGTAATAACTTTCTGGTAATAAATTAAGCCTGGGATTTATTTATTTACGCTAGAAGTGCTGATAACTGAATTGCTTTTGCAGTATAAGACAGCATTTGTTCATAACTAAGTAGCACTTTGTGCCTGACAACGGGTTAATGGGCCAAAACAACTCATTTTGAGGGAGTCGGCTGTTTTGGTCCAACAAACTGGTTCCAGAATCTCACACATCCCACATTCCCTTCGCACATCTGGACTTTACATGGACAAAGTTTTCTTTCATATAAATTGTTTATTGTTCTGTGAGATTGATGCTGTTAATATTGGCTTTCAGAATGACAGATTAGCATCACTAGTTAATCAGGGCTATTAGCAGATAAATATCTGTAATTTAATCACTACAGTAATTTCTTTTCCAATAATAAGATTTACAAATGCAAGTGATTAAGTAATTAGCTTACATCTCCATAGATTACAATTCCTCTGAGCTTTCTTCTCTCACTTTTTTTCCAAAAGATTTCAGTATTTAATTAAAGTAACTGCTCCCTCTTTTATTTCCTCTTTGCAAGCACATGTGAGAATCATTCTTTTTTTCCAAACCAAACGACACCTTTTGCACATATTCCCACAAGGAACCCCCAGTTCCAACCTCTTCCATCTCTCCCTAAGGGTTAATACCCACTGTGCCTGTTCCTAGTGGCTATAATTGGTCCCAGTACTTTTTCTAGTCCATGCTGCAAGTGGGGTGCACAAGGGGAAAGAATAATTTACAGGAAGGCGGGGGGTGGGGGGGCAGGAATTGCCAATGGAAAAATTGTGTGCACTTGATAAAATAAGAGCCTAGCTTGCTAAAACAGTCTATCCAAACACTTCTCAAGGATCCCTTTGTTGCTCTTCCACTGAATTGGCCCTAGGGCAAAAGGCAAGTTCTACTCCTTCCAAACTTATATTCTCCTATTTGCAGAGTAATTTGACAGTTACTGTTAATTTCCTAAATGCAACATGAAAGCCGTAGAAGGAAGCCTGATAAAAAGGATGGGGAGGGGGGAGGAGAAGGAGAAATTCATAAAGAACAGCAGAGAATATGGGCAAAATTGCTTCCATGTGTGGTGCACAGGCAAGGCTTGGGCAGAGATCTGTGGCCTTCCCAGAGTTTGACCTCTTGAGGTTGTGCCAGTTTGCTGGAGAAAAGGCATTGCTCTTTAATGAAGGCCTAATTTTTATTGCCACTCCATCGACTTCAAAGTGCTTCAGGTTGCCAAACATAATTTCACTGGAGGTATTTTCAGGTGCAGAGCAAATACTTCATAAATAATTTCCTCGTTAGATTACAAATTCCATTTAAAAAGGGGGAGGGGGGAACCTAGCTGTTCTGAGGCTTTTTTGGAAGCTGATTAAAAAATCTTTCAGAGGAGTTCTTTATTACTTTTATTCTGAAAGAAAATAATTAAACAGTTTTATTTCTTATTTATATTTTTAAATGAGTATGCAGCTCAGTGAGATGGCCAGGCATGACGGTGATGTTTTTAATATGCTCTCAATGAAAAAATAAAATCTGAGGCTCTGAACGCCTATTCCTTTTCTCTCTCCTCATCCTCAAACTGTTGCTAAGCCCAGTAACTGCCAGCAACCCAGTGGCAGCCTAGCTGGGGCCCCATTTAATTATGTAGATCTGTCACATATCTACATTTTTCAGCTGTTTACCCTTTTCCTCGAGTAAAAAATACTGTAATTAAAATACACTACCGAACATCCTCTTTATCACACACCCTCCCGTGAAGCAAGCGCAGGGAGCTGCTGCAGCTGACAAAGTGCCGCTGTCAGTCAGAGGGAATGAGGATGATTTGAACGGTGTTTATGTTTAATGCACTTTGCGAGCAGAGACGAGCCCGTAGTCAAGACAGAAGGGAGGCTGGCAGGGAGGAAACGGGAGCCAGGAGCGGCGGGTTCCCATCCCAGCGTTCCCGGTGGGTTACAGCGTGAATGGTTCGTCCCTCACACTCGCCTGTCCTTGGCCACGTCACTACCAGCAGCGTGATGATGCTATCGTTTAACTCCTTAACATTTGTAAACCCCACTGAACTCACAGGACAGAAATATAAATGCCAATTATTACTTTAGTGTGGAGTGGGTTCATCACTTTCTGGTTCTAATCTGTGCTTGGTTACCAATAATTCTGCAGATTTAATGGGCTGCAATTTTTCATGTTTTTTTGTTTCTAAGGTTCAGTTGCCCTAGAACATAAGGAAGAAGTGAAAACCTTTTATAAGAACAAAGCGAACAAAATACCAAGAGTTTGGCCAATGTTAAATTCATTTTCCATTTCTTTTTTCTGGAAAGTGCTAGTTGGAAGATGAAAGTTAGCATAAGTATTGCAGAAAACATTGTCTTCTGTTGTCACCTTGAAAAACAGCTGTATTTGATTAGATTACAGACTTTTAAAACCAATATATATATTTTATATACTGCAGCTGTATACCTGCAGTCAGGCTTGTTAACGTCTTCTTATCCCTAAATCTGTGCTGACCTGGCTCCAGCCCCAAAGCCTTGTGTACATACTCAATGTTTGAACCTTCACTTGACTAGGTGGTAAACACCTAAAACCCAGGATTCATAGGTTGTACCAGGAGTGGTCATTTTATGGCTTAGATAACAGTGAAGTGTGAACAGAGCTGGGAGTCATTTTCAACTTTTTTGACTGACCAGGGGTGACTGCACACACTTTGTTGTTTCACACCCCTGAGCTGCAGAGCCCACTAGCATCACACTCTTATTTCACAAGATAAGAGAGCTCTGGAGTTGCAAAGGTTCTCTTTTATAGCAGGTACTTTGGAGCCTGTATCTCTCACTCAGGATGAATGTATCGAATAAGTGTACATACTCGACTCCACTGCACAGCAAAGACCACAAAAATAAAGCTGTGATTCATGGTTTTTAATGTTCCTTTGACATCTAACAAAGGCTGCTCTAAGGCTCTGAGAAAGTAGTTATAACTCAGAGACAGAGTAGTAGCCTTCTATTGTTACTAGTTATTGCTTTAGTTTAAATAACAGAGAGAAGTACAACGGATCTAAAAAAAGATCTCTGATCAGACAGTTGGGAAATATTTTTGTCCTTCAGTCTAAAGCAATTCTGGTGAAAATGAAGAAAAAAGAAATAGCTAACATAAAATAAAGCTTAAAAATGAGGAGACATTCTAAAGTTAGAAGAGACAAGAAATATGTTTTCCTTAGTTAAGTTACTTTAGCTGCTCTGAGGACTAGATGCCTTCTTCAAATATGACATCATCCATGCCACTTCTACTGAAGAGGAGGGATAGAAAAAAGGACAGAGGAATGCAAGAAGGGGAAGAATATTTTCTTGCGCTTAAATACAGCTTTCTAAGATTATGGATTAGTCTGAGTGCATCTGCATTAGCATTTCAGTTCTGATAAAGAATTTGCCTTTGAAGCAAGATCTCTTGGTTTTCCCCACCTACTATACTTTGACTCCTATCGCAGTGTCTCAGAGTGCACAAACAGTATCAGATGCACCTAAACTGAGAGAAGTAGTCCAGGAACACGCCTAATGTGCTCCAGCCATTAATAGGAATTCAGTTCACAGCACCAGATCAGACTTAGCCCAAATTACAACTTTCCAAATTTCATACAGTGTGGACCTCAGCCCTTCGTACTTCACTCAGTAACCCTGCTCCTATTGATCTTCACTATTTGCAGATGTAGGCAAAGTCTTTCTCTTCCACAGGCTGCCTGATTGACACCATGCAGCACTGTAACACAACAGAAGGCAAGACTTAGGATGTATAATTTGCTTTTATTCTATATATTAAGTTCAGTTTGAAATTCAGCTTCAGAATAAGAATACTCTTTTAGCCTAATTTCTTTGCAAGCAATTTGCACTTCTGTGATGCACCAGAAGGAGCAGGAAGGTCTAAATTGGTAAAAATTTGGTGAGAGTTATGTAATAATAAGGAGATATTTAGGCTTCCCTCATGGAGTGAGGAGAAGATGGGACCTTCAAGGAAGGGGAGCTCTTAGAGAACAAAGCACCATCTGTATTTCTGGCCTCTCAAAGCCAGTAAAACAAATGAAGTTGCAATGGAAATTCAGTGTAGAGGCTTTTTTCTTTCTTTTTCTTTTTTAGGAGATAGAGGAATATGGTATTTCCATTTCTCTTCTCTTTTAGGTCTAATCTAAATTCTAATGACTAATGTTTTACATAAAAGAGGTCCCTGCTACAGCCATAAAAGATACTGGAATTTTTTGCTGCCTACTTTATTGCACAGTATATTACTATATTAACAAATGCTGCTGTGATACAGCCAGATTCAGATCATATTATATATAATACACTATGTCTGCAATTTTTCTTGTTTCCCTGGTAACAACCGTAAATGCAGTAACTCCCCAGACTACTCCACCCCTCCTGCTGCTGATGTCAGGCACAGGAGAGGCACATGTGCAACTCAACTCCATACCTGTCAAACCAGGCGGACTCTCCGTTTGATCACCCATGTTTTGGTCCCGCAAAGACCATTCATTTGGTGATCAGAGGGCAGTGTTAATTTAGTCAGCTATCAGGATACGGGGTTGTGGGGGGGGGGAGAATTTCACCCACTTACGCTTTGGTTTTAATCAACAAAGGGAATGGGGAGGCTTAGAGTGATCATGTGGCTGGAACCGAGGCAACATATTCTTTGCTGAAAAAGCTAGGATTAGAGCCATTTCTGTTAATGTTACTAATTTCCAATAATTGGGTGCTGCTCAATGCCAAACTATCTCAAATTCCATACTCTGTCACATGCACGCCAGCAGAGTTCAGCATGAATAATGTTAATACAATGAAGAGGGAAGGAATGAATAAGGATTTTCCATGTGTTAGCTGACAGGATTGCTTTGAAACAAATGACCAATCCTTATTAATGCAGCTATTATTTTGATAAACCAACAAGAATGAATGTGGTATTAATGACAATGTGATATGCATCATTGTAGGAATTCCACTGTAATTTAACAATTAATTAAGATACCTGTAGCTATTATTAGAAAAGATTACAACCTGACCTTAATATCCATGTACTATACTGGGAGTTTGCCTGCTTTCACCTCAGCGTTAATGGAGCTAAACATTTATATGCAAGTCTGCCTTTTACAATCATTTAGTTTGTGTGTGAGTTTCTTTAGATATTTCAGCATTTTCCTCAGTAATTACAAGTCATCATATGGCTACAGTGAGCTTTAATGCACTGAAATATATCATTCTTCAACACCCATGGTAGTATGTACCTTCAGCAGGATAACCCGGAAGCTTATTTTGTACAGTGACTATATACAAGAATAATAATTCTTGTTTTCTGTATTGATCAACCATCCTGCCTCTGCTTTTTATTGATAATATGCAGTACACCAGATGAAAAATTTCAGTTCAAATGTTTTTTTAAAAGGGGAAAATTTTCTTACAAAGACAGTTTATTTCCAGAAGTAGCCTTTTTGCAAAAAACTTTATGGGCTTTATCTAAAACATCTGGCAATTCAAAGTTGATTTTGTCTTAATTCAAAACTATCCTTTCAGTTAGTTTGGTTTAGTAAAACAAAGCTCAAACAGCTGGTAGCAGCAGTAATTAGCCACAGCAATAGTAGTAATTGTATAAGTACTATTACTAGCAATTTGTAAGTACTATTACTAGCAATTTGTGTACTAGTGTAAGTACTAGTCAGAATCTTCAGTCAGTATCCCTACGCCGAGAATAGACAAAAAAAAAGGCCCTAACTGAAAGAATTAAAAGTCTGTGTCTTACAGCGGTGATAATTTAAGCAAGAATATGTAATGTGAGTAGTTGTGGTGGCCATGGGGTTGCTTAGGTTGATTTGAGATGTCCAGATTCCTGGGTAACAGCTAGAGCAGAAGCGGAAAGCGAAACAATGACGAGGTGAAGCCCTCTTCAAGGAAGTTTTCTAGCTTCCGGAACAATGCTGGAGCTATTCCCTTAGGGGAGACCCTACCAAACTGCCTTTGGGGAGCAGATCCCCAAATACAAGAATAAGGAATTCAGGATGGATAAAAATAATTGTTCCTTACTTGTACCAGAAAACTTATTCAGAAATTACTTAGGTAGGCAAAAACAGATTGCCTTACTAGTGAAAAATATGGGCCTTTTTAGCTTTCTATGAGGAGATAATCAACATTGAGTTAAAGCAATCGAACACACTCTTTTAGTCTCTCTTCTGTTTGCAAAGCTTTGTTGCTATTTGCTATTGTACGGAGTAAACAATATTTTACCAGAAGAAGCTTGTTCAGGTACTCTGTTTGCTCTGCTGGTAGAATCCCAAAAGGAGGAACTGCAGATCCTCTTCCAGCTTACCTTTTTCTGGCAAGTACAAGCTTTCTCAGCCTAGACTCCAGGCTGCATGATTGCAAATTAATTCCAGCTAAAAACCATATAGCTGTAATTAATGCTCTGCTGTTTTCCAGGCAAAAAGCCCATTCAGCTGAGCTCTCAGGACATGTTAGTTAGAGAAGATGGGCATGTTAAACCTGCTATTTAGTGACATGTTCAGGCTGTATTCATATGTAAACAACTTGGACCACAGTACCTTGCAAAAAACATGTACCCTACTGCACCTAGTAAGCCTGCTTGCTCGACTACTGCACCTAGTAAGCCTGCTTGCTCGATCTGATACTGTAGCCCTGGATCCAGAGAACACTTTAAGTACGTTCCTTTTCAAAAGGTAATTCATGTCTAAAAAAATACATGAAGGATCGGACTCATCTACCTATCCTGGAAGACTTCTCTTACTTGATTCTGTTTCCTGTAGAAAGTCATTTACAGTCATTTGAGATGCCTTGAAACACATGCACAAGACTGAAATTTATGACACGGGAATCCCACTGCCTTATGGAGTGGCAACAGAAGGCCAGGCAAGATACATTACAATGTCTGAAGTAGTATTAGAAATCTGTCATCATTGTCCATACCCTGTTCTTCTCAGTCATTTAAAGCTTGTTTTTCAATTACTACGTAAATAATCATCCACAGTGCACAAGGCTGCCATATGATTATAATCATTATTATTTTGCAGTTTGCCATAAGCATCACAGTTCTCTGAAGGTTTTAAAAAAAAGCTGGGTTGGGATCCAGCTCCATGTTCAAAATTTCAATAAATGAGGGTGTTTTAAGTGTGAGCCAGGTGCCTAAGTTCCTTTACAGTCAATGGAGACCAATCACTACAATGATTGGGTGCAGAGAGCTATTAATCTGATTAAATGGGGGGACACGGGTGCCCACACATGGCTGTCTAACATGATTTGAGATGCTATAGGGTCCTGAGACATCCATACCTCTCGGACACACCACAGCACCTACGAGAGACCTCGCTTTTCTGAACTGACAGCCAGAGACCTGTCAAAATGCCTTGGGACATTTCAAATAGCACCAGACACTTGAGTGTGGTTGAATAAATTGACCTCTAGGTATCTATTTCAGCTGCTCTGAGTAGCTCTTAAGACTTCATTGACTGTATTGATTAAATCTGCATTGACTCTAGCAGGAGTTTAGACACCTAGTTCTCATGCGGATGCCTACAGTGTAGAAGCCTAAGTTTACACTGCTGAATCTAAAGCCTGAATTCCATTCTCAAAATAAGATTGAGTTGCGTAACAAGTGGCAATCTGATATACCCTAGAGTGTCTTCCTTCCCTTCCAGCTGCCCAGGGATCAGCCAGGCAGCTGGTCTCCCTCAGATCATGTGTGTACTTGCCAGATGTGAATGGCCTGGATACCACAGGGAATCCCAAATGACATGGATACTCGTGTTTAGGTAACAGAATTGAATCCCTGGTTGTCTGTCAGTTTTCTGACTCCTATGTTGTTCAGGTTTCCTCACAATTTGGAAGCAGCGCTAAATAAAGAATGTGGAAACTCTAATATGGAACCTATTGAATCTGGAGGTAATATGCAAAAAAGATCTGGTATCCATAATTTGATTTATAAGAAATGCCAGAATGGCAGAGAAATAAGCACCAGCCAGTTTTAACCACTAGTTTCATATAAATAAATCATTTATCCATTGTAGACATTCATTCAGAATAAATTCTTCTCTCCAAGCATTCCAAAATGGATTGGCACAGCCATGTCTGAGATCAGAATTTGTTGTATATTACAATTATTTTTATTACTAAATTCCTCAATTTTTTCCCTTTTTTCGTTTTTTACTCAGCCAACTGGGATTCAGAAGTTGCTGTAGTACTATCCAACTTCTAATATTAAAAATTCTGTCTCATAAAAAGTGGATCTAGCAGGCATCAAAGACTTGCATTCCACTGCGATTTGGATGGTAAAGAATGTAAAAGTGTAGATCTACACACCTTAATATTCTCAATAAGACTTTCCATCTTGCATCTTTTTATCCTTTAACTGGATGGGACTGCCAATAAGTTTCATGTTAAAAAGTAATAAACTTACACTGCACATAGCATAAACATTTTTATATGTATCTTGATATAATTGGGAACCAATAACATCTTGATTAAATTATAATTTATGTAGATACCTTTTAATAGCATTATTTTTTCTGGTAGCTATATTATGGTTTAACATTTTACCTCATCCAATTGTCTATGCTTCCACTAAGAGCTTGATGAAGCTGAAATTCTGTGAGTCTCTTCAGCAGTGCGGTTGCTTAACGAATACTGTTTATTGATCTCTTGACATACACTGTCCTCAAGATCCAATTTATCTGAACAAATTCTTTTTTTATTGTAGCTTTTCTTACAACTCATAAGGATAATTATATATTTTATATCTCTGATTTATAACAATGGCAAACATCTATCCTTTGCTCTGAACATCTGTAGAATAAATCATAATTTATTACATCCAACACACGTAAAAAAATTTTAATCAAATGGATATCCTCTATCACTCATCAAAAAGCATAAACCTTAGACCCTTTCAGCTGTCCCACATTTCTCCATCCTCTATTTCCCAAACTGCCTACAAAACCAGAGATGAACTTTGCAACATGTCCAGATGATTAACAAATCAGTCCTGGTGCACCAAGAAAGAAAAGTGAATGCCAGAGATGGTTAAGGTGGCTGCTTTCTTGTGGTCTACTGCGTGGAATTCCAACTCAGTGTTTGTATTGTTTCTAGTAATCACATTTTTTTGCCAAAAGGCATTCTAAACAATTTAGAGACTAAATACATCTACACAAACTAGCATAGAACTGTTCTGTTTTCTAGAATTCTGTTTTACATGTTCATTCCAGGAAATTCTGCTTATAGGTTTTGATAGAAACCTGACCAGCATTAGTGCAAAAAGGAGTGCTCAGTAAGAGCTCAAAGGCAATAAGTCTCATTTAATTCCCTGTGATCTCAAGATATATGTTTTCCTGCAAGCAATGCAGAGGCAAGTCCATAAAATAAATAAAAAACAAATCTGAGCAATGGTTGCAACCTAAAAGAAACAGTTGCATCTTCTCTATCAAGCTGAGATGGAAAAGAGCTCCTGTTTATTGCCATTACTCAAAATCAAGGACTGCTGCCATGCCTTTAGTGCTCCTCTAGTTATAAATCTGAATGACAAATGGCAAATACACTTCTCAGCAACAGATGCTAGTAAAATCTTCAGGTGTTTAACTTAAAGTTATTTTCAGTAAAACACTGAAGTTTTAATTGAAACTCATTTCTTCCAGCGTATGCTGGTTCTGATATATAAATCTCCTAAAAATAATTTGTTATTGTTTAAATAATACTCTAAATGTTATTAACATGGCATTATAGCAATAATTAATATGTTTCCAGACAGACTTACTGAAATCTTTTTTATTTTATTTGCTGAACTGTGAATTTTCTAACATCGAAGACCTGCAACTGCCTACATCCAACCCAAAATATCCACTTCCTTTCCAGGGATTATATCAAACTTCAAAGAACTGTTTTTCCCTAAGTTATACTCCAATTATATTTCCTAAGTTATTCACTGCAACCTTTCTGGAATGAGAGACAGGATTTCTCTGATCAAATTCTTCATTTATATCCACTGTTGACATCACAGAGCTCTACTAGTGTATTTCCAAGGGTAAAAAAAATCATTTTCTGAGAAAAGCAAAAGGCCATAATAACACATTATTAACTTCCTGGACTAGCCATAAAACTATGCTTGTTTCACTGGTCACAGAAAGTTATATTCTGTAGAATAAAGGGAAAAAAAATCAGAAATAAGGGGCACCTTTGAATATATTAAGCTGAAAAATACTCTTCAGCAATATCAGATTTTGTGCAAAATATCATGCAGTATGCTAGGGGACTGAAGTAACACTTTTTTAATAATGTACATGCTTTTTTGTAATATTAATTTGCATTTTGGTAACTGCTTTGGTAAATATGCTTCTTCACTCATTTTGAATATATATTCCCAGGAAGCTATTATTTTCACAAATATCTAAATAATAAGAGCATGAAACTGTAGTGAGCTGATTTGTCTGGTCATTTTCTCAGAATTTACACTTAGGTGTTCTATAAAGATCAGACAAAAGATTACTGGATTTATATGATCATTTCAGAGACTAACCTCTTTTCTCTTTTCCCTTGTCTCAAGAGACATTTACATCTTGTGTTAGTTTTATTTACAAATTGATCCGAATTATTAAGACAAATAGATTGTTCTCTGCTTCTGTTTTAATTACTGTAGCTTACCCTGCACAAATTTGATTACTGTTCCCCAGTGAGCCTTTGTGGGTGACACTTCCCCCAAGTGCTGATACCCTCATGAACCAGCCCAACTGGCTTCAGTGGGGAAAGGGAAGAACTGGAGGTGAAAAGTGTTGGAACAGCAATGTTGTAGGGAAGAATATCATACACAGCATCCAAAATAGATTTTCTTAGATTTTCTTTTTTTTCTTCCTTTTGGAGAGCTTGCAATAGTTCCAGCCCCAGTGAGACAACCTTCTTGTGCCAAAGGCCCTACTAAAAGACACTAACAGGTAATATTTAATGGCATTTGATAGTAAGTTTTTTTTTTTCTTTTCAGATATATTTTAAGGGAGGTTTTGTGGAATTTTTTATTATTCCAGTCATTGCCGTTACATGACGTTACCAATTTTCAGTTAATCATCTCCATACTATCTTCTCTCGTATCACTCCTCTACTAAAATTCAATAAAATATTACTTTAATCATTTCCATTTGTCTCACCTCAAAGTAAACCACAGCCCAGAAATAATGACATGCTTAGCAAGGTCAGTTGATAAGTTCTTTCCTTCCAACCACTCCAAATCTTTATTGACAAATCTAAAATTGCTGTGCAGAATCTGATAGGCTAGGGCTTTGCTCCCTGAGACAGAAAAATGATCTGAATGGAAAAATACAAAAGAACAAAACCTTGCAGGATAAAGACCCGTAATATAAAAGGGGAAGCTCAGCTTTTAATAAGAATTCATAGTCTCCTGCCTAGCTTTTGAGACTGAACAAAATAATTGCAAAAATCCTCCCTTGTCAAAGCTGGAGATTCCAGAAAGGAGATTAATTCCACTAGTAGGGCGATATGTTCTTTTCTCTGCAAAGTAATAAAAGAAAGTTAGTCTGCTAGGGCCCAGAAAACTGCCATCAGTAAAAAAACAAAAGGAAAGGTAGTAGAGAGGAATTCTTCCTCCATCATGGGTCTGAGTCCTACCTTTTGGACTCACAAATACAAGTTATATTGAGATTTTCTGTACTTTACTTTTCCGTCTACATTTGTTTACTTATATTTTATCTCTTTCCTTTTTAGTAACAAGCCTTAGACTAGATTTTTGCCTCTGTTCTATTAAAAAATCTCAAATTCTTGTGTTTAAAATGCTAGACTAATAAACAAAACATCTCCTTTTGATGTATTTTTGAGAGGAATTATCCCCTCCTTTATATTTTTTATTCAGTTCAGTGCCAACAGTGTGGTTTAGAGTGCTTACACGACACCAAACATGTCAGACCACTCTTGAGACTTAGGAAAGTTTCAGACTTTAAAATATACACACACTTTTGACTAGTGATGGAACCTAAAAGTCAGCTAAATCTTTGCTTTCCTTACTCAAAGTACTTTTGTGCAAGGTAAGATGAGTAAAATATGAAATTTAGAAGTCTAGAAAATAGATGGTCATCCTGGATTTTGGTATCTCTAGAGAAAAATCTAAGCAAATTCTGAACCAGTCCCTTAGGATAAGATTTGAGCTCTCTCTCAAATTTAATTTGAGACACTAAAAAACAGTGATCTTCCTCTGCTGATCTAAGAATTTTTGTCTCTATATTTCTCCCTATACTGCATTTACATCTTAGCATGTGCATGGAATTTGATGGTTCTAAACTACCAAGAAGACAGTGAAGGGAATTCTTGAGCAATTATGTTCTAAAAAATAACAGTTGGATCCTGTCATACCTCAAGACAAAAAGTATCAAATTAAGACGAATGATAATGGAAGATACATCATTTCCTTGAAAAGAAAAAAAAGAAAAAAAAAAGAAAAAAGGACAAATGCCGGACTATTTATTTTGGTTACAAAAATCCTCTCAATTATCCTAAGATACTAGAAAAACAACGGAGAATAAAAGCTGTCAGGATATTTTTGACTTGCTCTGGTAACAGATAACATTTCCCAAAGAACTACACATACAGGATGAATGTTAACACTGATGGTATTGTCCATACTGTATATAATTTGGTTTTACCTAAGTTCCTCTTTTCTCTCTATAGAATTCAAGGACATTTTTAGAGGATGATCCTTTTTCTTGGGAACTAACCAAGTTTTTTGAATAATAAAATATGACAATAATTAGAAAATAGTTTGAGTGGGTTAATGAACTATGATCCATTGAGTCATGGGTTTCCAGAGCAGGTGTCTGAATGCAAGCCAGCTGTGAGCATTGCTTTTTTCTAGTCATATGTCTGTCTGCTGCATTGTCTCTCTCCTGGAAGCAGACATTTTCTTTTCATATTGCTTTCTTGTTTTGTTGCTTCCAGCCAAGATCTGTATTCTCAAATTGCTTGCTTGCTTTTCCCTCAAAAGGAAAAAAAAATTTTCCTTTTCTCACCTTTTGAAAGTGAATTCTGTACTAGAGGAAGACATTTATCTCTGTTACTGAAATCATCCCTTCACCACTAGGTGAGATACAGAATACTCATAAGGAACCATTCACCTTATCCCCTACATAGAAGGACCAATTTCTAAATATAATTAAGTAATTCTGTAGCCAGACTGAAGAAAAGGATGTGATCTGGGGTGATCTGGGATAAAAGTAGGTCCTGCTAAACAGAGGACTTAGGACTGAGAAAGCCAATTTGACTTCTATTTGTGATGCCTCATGCCTTGAGCCTCAGAGAAAGAACAGTAGGCATCCCTTATAACATTGGAAAGCAAACGCTATGAAGCAGCACCTTTGGGGGTCATCCATGAATGTCTTTCCTAAGAAAAAGTAAGTTTCTCATGACCATCTGGCCATCATGTCACATCTGGTGAGAGCTCCAGTCAAGCCTACCAAAACCAACCTAAGAAGTGTCGCTGAGGTGCTGAGTGCTGTTCTATGGAACATGATTGTGAAGTCATTCCAATTTAAGGATGCAAATATACTTCCAACAGCCTGTAATTGTATATCTACGTTGAATTTGAGCTGCATATTCGATCCTTTTTTGGCAAATGCCAAAATTACTGGACTAGGAAATGCAGGGAAGATAGAGATCTTCTCAAGAGTGTATGAAGACCTTCTCCAGAAGGTCTTGCAGTGCTGTTCTAGAGCAGTCCACTCACCATATCATATGCCCTAGAGACTTATAGCACACATGCACTAATGGGTCCTCAAGTGATGCATTTAGCCCCTTCAGAAGGCATGAGTCACCCTGAACTGAAATGTGTTTTGATAAGGATAGTACACAACTTTTGCCCCTGGGATGCTATTTCACTTATTTTTTGCAAAAATTCCCTGGGCTAGTACCAACCCTTAGGGATGCTGTAAGTGATATTATAACTTTTTACACACTTCATTATACATTGTTCTGCTTCACAGGAATTCATCCACACACTCTTTATACATTGTTATCTTTTAAATAACTGTCTGAGTTTTGGGCTCAGTACATTTATATTCTGAAAGGGAAATTCTGCAAAAACTCAAAGTTTCATCTAATTTCATACCCAAATCATGGGTATGACAAACCATGTCTGAATTCTACACAGAAACATGAAATTTTTCTTTCCAGACAGGCAAGAAACCAGGCATGATTCACATGGCTTAGACTTCTGTTCTGAACTTTTGCAGAACTCTGTTCTGTATCTCATTACCCATCCCCATGAGATACCCAGTTTCTAGCCTTAAATGGGGCTAAATTTTGTCAGAGAGCATCTCATATACCATAAAGGAAGACTCCTTTTTTGGCAAATCAGATATCTCAAGGAAAGTGAATGAATGGTGTCAGAGATGAGCTTTCATAAAGAATTTGTATGTATGCATTTCTCAAAAAAAAAAAAAAAAAAAAAAAAAAGAAAGAATTTGGAACAACACAAGGATACATCTTCAAATATATTTTGCAAAATTATAAAGGTAGAAGCATTAAACCATGTTAGACTAGAGAGTATTATCGGTTATATTTATTGTCTGGCTCTTCCGTGGGGCTGTGTGTTTTCTCTTCTGCTGAGCTAGTCAGATGCCAAGACAGTTTTCATCTTCTCAGGGTCTCTAGGTCTCTAGGTCTCCATTTCTTTCATCCTGAAAATGGTATGCTTTACAGCTATGACTTTATGTTCTTTAGGCTAACACTACTTGAAGTTGCAAAAACAAGCTTTCTAGAAACCTCATAGTTTAGAAAAATGTGACTGTACATTTTGTGATTTGAGATATATATGAAATTGTTCTGTGGAAAAATAATATGGAAAATATAAACTTACACTGGTTTCTAGCTTATAAGAACTGTATCCTAAAAAGTGCAAGCAAATACTATTTTTTAAAGAAAAAAATGCATGTTCTGCAACCTTAAATGTTTCCGGGTCTACAGAGTTAAGCTGAATACCATATTTACTTAAAAAGAGTCAGTGGACTCTTTTTCCATTTCTTTTTCCATAAGAGGACCATTTTCTTCCTAGATTTTTTCTCTCCAGCCCAGAGTTTCAAATACTAGCTGAATAGTAACCTGCCAGTTATCTGTGCTAGATACCGTAGGTCCGCCTAGGCATACATTTCTCTCCTATATTGCTTATGTCTATTTCATTTTTCCTTATTATTTCATTGTACTAAGTCAGCAACAGCAGGATAGACTTCTGTTTGCTCTGCCTCTGCTCCAAGCTCACCAAACACCAGAAAGATTCAACCCCAAAGCCCTAGATGTTGCTCATGTACAACATAATGTTCCTAGACGGATGAAAAATATTAACTTCAGTACAACATCTCCAGTTTAGAGGTAATTATTCTACATCAGTAAGAATAACAAGAAAGCAGGGCAAGCAGAAGCTTAGGTAGATATACGGAGAATCTAACATATAGAAGACAATGGATCTAACCTTTATGTGTATATATAAAAGCTCTATATTTTGGCGTCAAACTGAAAATTATAGCCATTACTCTACTATTGCTTTTATTTGAGCAAATAAGGTAATATTTGAGTTGGAATTGGATCTTAAGAGTCTAGTAATATAACGCTCTCTAATTCCTCATCATTTCTAGTGTGCTTCCTCATGCTTTTCTCCCACAGAGAAAATACCTACTCAATCCAGATATACATGTGTTACATATGTCTCCTTACAAATAAGCTTTGCAGAATGACTTTAAGATATGATCAAAGCAGAACACTAAGTCTTTGGGGGAATTGTCTCAGATTCCCTGAGAAAAGGAGTTTTCAAGGTTTCCTATTTCTTTCTTTCAGGTCCTCCAGTATAGAACGTACTCATGCCCTCTCTCACTTGTTCTTCTATGTGGAAATGCTCTTTCAGTTTGTAAGGACATACTGTCATCTCAGTAATATTGGACCTAAGCTTATACTCACTTCTGCTGTTACAGAATTACAGAATCATAGAATGGTTGAGGTTGGAAGGGACCTCTGGAGATCATCTAGTCCAACCTCCCTGCTCAAGCAGGGTCACCTACCGCATGTTGCACGGGATTGTGTCCAGAGAGTTTTCAAATATCTCCAGAGAAGGAGACTCCACAATTTCTCTGGGCAACCTGGTCCAGTGCTCTGTTATCCTCACAGTAAAGAAGTTCCTCCTCATATTCAGGCAGAACTTCCTGTGTTTCACTTTGTGCTTGCTGTCTCTTGTCTTGTCACTAGGCACCACTGAGAAAACTCTGGCTCCATCCTCTTGACACCCCCTTTTAAGGTATTTGTATATATTGATAAGATCCCCTCTCAGTCTTCTCTTCTCCAGACTAAACAGGCCCAGCTCTCGCAGCCATTCCTCGTAGGGCAGGTGCTCCAGCCCTCTGATCATCTTTGTAGCCCTGTGCTGGACTCCCTCCAGTAGCTCCATGTCTCTCTTGTACTCGGGAGCCCAGAACTGGAAGCAGTTCTTCAGATGGCCTCACCAGGGCTGAATAGAGAGGGAGGAGCCTCCACCTGATGATGACACTCTTCCAAATGCACCCAAGGATACCATTGGCCACAAGGTCACATTGATGGCTCATGATCGACTTGTTGTCTGCCAGGACTCCCAGGTCCTTCTCCACAAAGCCGCTTTGCAACAGGTCAACCCCCAGCCTGTACTGGTGCATGAGGTTATTCCTCCCCAGGTACAGGACCCTGCACTTGCCCTTGTTGAACTTCATGAATTTCCTGTCTGCCCAGCTCTCCAGCCTGTCCAGGTTTTTCTGAATGGCAGCACAGCCTTCTGGTATATCAGCCACTCCTCACAGTTTGGTATCATTAGCAAACTTACTGTGGCAGCACTCTGTCCATTCAGGTCATTGATGAATAAGTTGAACAAGACTGAACCCAACACTACCCCGGCGTATACCACTAGCTACATGCCTCCAGCGAGACTCTGTGCCACTCCGAGCCCTCTGAGCTTTGCCTTTCAGTCAGTTCTCAATCTACCTCACGGTCCACTCATCTAACCTGCACTTCCTGAGTTTACCTGTAAGGATGTTATGGGAGACAACGTCAAAAGCCTTGCTGAAGCCAACATAAAGAACATCCACTGCTCTCACAGAATCACAGAATCAGAGTGGTTGAGGTTGGAAGGGACCTCTGGAGATCATCTAGTCCAACCCCCCTGCTCAAGTATGGTCACCCAGAGCATGTTAGACAGTATCTTCTGCTATCCCCTCATCTACTCAGGCAGTCATCCTGTCATAGAAGGCTCACTGTTGACTGTCAGCTGTTTGAAAGCCTCACTGACCTTCCTTTTGAATAGTACTTCTTGTATCAGCAACAGTGCATACATTCAAATGTAATGACTTCACAAATATATGATTGAACAGGACAAAGTCATATCTTATCTAAAATGCTTTCTGATTTATTGTCACTGTTTAAAAACTACATTTATGAGCTTGATTGGCTTAGCAGCTAATAAACCAACATGCTTACTCTTTGACAGCCTCAGGTAAATATGTATGGGTAAGAACCAAGATTAAAAACTGTCTATATAGTAGAGGCTGAAACTAGTTCAAAGCAAACATTTAGGAAAAAAGAATCACAATTATGATAAGGTGGAGCAGGTATCACAGCAATTATTTAATACCTTCTTCCATGGAGGATGTACAGTAATATTAATTGTTCCAAACTCATTTAAAAGCCCTATACCTACATCCACCACTGAAATATTTTCTGAAATTCATTCACTGCTTAACAGTTGAAAATAATATCTTTTAACAAGTTAGGAAAAGAGAAGAAAAAGGAGGAATAACTATATTATCTCTAGCTGGAATTTCAGAGATGGTTGAAAATGGTAGCAATGGCTTTTGGACAAGATACCAGTAGGACAAAGTTCAGAATTATAATGTGACTTTAAGTATGCTGGAAATTTTCCTATCTACAGATGGAGAGTATATAGACACTATATACTGCCTTGGCACTTATGCCTCTGTTTTCTAGCTGACTGGTTAGTGATTTCCTTTAGATAACAACTGGCATAGGTAAGAGGACTTTAGAGGCATGGGAACAGCTGATACAACAAATCCCACACTTCGGTCTCTGAAGAAGAACCAGAACCCTTTCTGAGAGTATGAGTCTGCAGTTTCCTGAATTGGGACACGAGCATCTGGTGACTGGCAGCAACAAAAGCCTCCGTGGGCTGAACGTAGACATTTTTACAGGTGAAGCCATTCACTACAGGCAAAATGAACGGCCACATCAATTCCATTTTTCAATCTGCTCTAAGGACGTGTTGCCCTCCCCTCCCCACCCCAAGTCCCCTGGTTCAGTAATATTTCGTTTCTTGTCAGCTTGAGGATTGAAATTCTGGGGTCTGGAATTAATATTGCATCCTTGGCTTTGACTGCGCAGATCTGCAGAGAAGCAGAAGCAGTCTTCACATTAGCGTACTGCTCCAACAAAGCTAAGGGAAGGAGGATACATTCACTAGGAGTCTGCTGCACTCATGTGGTGAGACATCTGCTGATATTTAAGATAACTCAGGTATCTGCACAGCATTATCCTCTTCCATGTAGACCATTTTTCTTGATGAGCTCTATCCAGTCTGCAATGCAAAGCACCTTTTTTATATCAGCAGGAGACATTTTACAGAAACAATATCACAGAAAATCAAAATCCACTAAGCACATAGGATTAAAAAAATTACTATATATCTTTCCACTTCTCTAAGAAGTCCAGAGGTTGGGAATGAGAGAGGAGAAGGGAATGTGAGACCTCTCACTCCTGCCCATTTCACAGTCTTCAGGGCTATTTTAATTTCACATCAATAAGAGCCTTCTCTCAGCATCAGAGCTACATTTACTGATTTTTGCTCCTTTTGACACTGATGACCCTATGACTATTGTACATGTCCTTCACAGCTACCAAGGAGCAGCCATGAAAATAACTTTGGAAATCCCAACCCTGTGCTAATTTCCATTCAGATCTCTATGCAATAATCCAGTGACTCATGTAAGGGATGTTTGGTTCTACCTAACTAGGTTGTATTTGAACTGGTGACTTAGAGATAAATTACAGAATCACAGAATTGGTAAGATTGGAAGGGACCTCTGGAGATCATCTAATCCAACCTCCCTGCTCAAGCAGGATTACCTAGAGCGTGTTAGACAGGGTTGCATCCAGGTGGGCCTTGAATATCTCCAGAGGAGACTCCACAACCTCTCAGGAAAACCTGTTCCAGTGCTCTGTCACTCTCACAGTGAAGTTCTTCATCATATTCAGGCAGAACTTCCTGTGGTTCAGTTTGTGCCCATTGCCTCTAGTCCTTTCACATGGGACAACTGAAAAGAGTTCAGCCCCATCCGCTTGACACCCTCCCTTCAGATACTTATAGACATTGGTAAGATCCCCCCTCAGTCTTCTATTATTCCCCTATTATTATCATTCCCCTGAGCCATTCTTCACAGTGTTCCATTTCTAATGGATGCAGCTTTGTCCACCGGTTTGGCTGGTCCTTCTTTTTGTTTTCATATGAAAAATACACTCTCTTTAGCACTTTTATTTTCTTGCCATTCAAAAAGATTCTTGATTTCTGTTTCCTCCACTAATTCATTTTCCTCAACAATCTTCACCCTTTCTTTCTGTCTATGCATAGTATTCCCAAAGTTAACATTAATTTACTTAGCTTATCCAAATGTACTTCATAATTTAAACAGATTAGGACTCCAGTCCTTTGAAGTAGTCATAATCTTTGACAAGAACCTTTCTTTTCCTCCTTGCCCCCCATGAACACAATACTCGTGGAAGGGCTAGGTTCTATGTCCTGTGTCAGAGGAGGGAGGAAGATGCCTGTAAGTATAGATATAGGTACAGGTAGACCTATAGATTTGCATATGTTTTTGTACACATGCAGGTATAGCCATTCTGAAAAACAAAGCATGCCAGGAAGTCAAAGCTGAGCAACTCTCTTCTGGTACTCCTGAGCCAACAGGCCTCAGCTCTGACCTTCAGAGATCACCTCTGTAGGCACGAAACATTTGTATCTCTTTAAAGAAGCAGCTAAACTACTTTTCTAGAACTGTAAAGTTTGTGCAGCATGAAAAGGTAACTAATTTGTGAGCAGGAAAAAAGTATAACCACATTTCTGTCAAGAGAGAGGGGCAGAAAGGAGAGAGATACTGAATATTTTTAAGCTACTTGATCACATATGTCTTTTCAAAGGAGAGAGGGAGACATTAGCAGCAAACAGAGGAACATTGTCATCTGCAAACATAAATATTTCAGATTTCAGGTACACTGGGAATGTCATTAATGCAAAAAAATGACAAGAAGGGGCCCTGGAGTCAGCAATGACCGTGGGAGGCACTTCAAGAGATAGAAGAAGGGGTTCTGACAACAAGCACTGTAATAATAATAAACTCCTTTGAAAGTGCGTAGGAGATAGGTAGAGAATCAGGACAAAGAAACTATATTGTTGTGTTGCAGTTTGAGTTTAGAGGGGCGGAGGAGAGAGGAGGAAGAACTCGACTCCTGGTAGTGTTAAGTGTTCGTGTTGCTGCGGTGGTGCCTGTGGCATGCCCCCTATCCTACAGATGAAAAAGGGCGATCAATACATTCAAACAGAGCCATACCAGCAAGCTGGTAAGATGAGAGACGATATAAAGGGGGCAATTAGTTAGAAACAATTTAGATTTAGGGTGGAGACAAGTGGTATTACTTGCCAACAGGGTCAACAGATAGAGATTGAATGGGAAATTCAGCATCATGATGTGTTATTTCCCTGTCAGTTGGAATAGTCCTGGAAGGCTGGAGAAGCAACAAAATAAAGGAGGTGAAAGGGTCAGCAATTGCTGTGGAGAAGATAAGCTAATTCATTACTACATGACGATCTAAGTCAGATGATCAGGGTCTTTCTTCTTGATCCAATTTCATGTCTAAAGTGCCCATTTTAATGAACTAAACAGACACTAAACTACTTAGCAAAATTACAAAAAACTCAAAATTGAAAAATCACAATGTTATGTGACAAATTCCAATCCTTATACGAATGAAATCTATTCACCATATATCAGTCTGCAGTATGAGTGTTCAGTACTGAAAATGGCTCTACATTATTCACCATTAGGATTAACAAGGATTATTTATTATATATGTATCCTATAGAATCACACAAAATCCCTTTGTAGTCATTGAAGATTTTACACTTATAATTAAAAAAATTAAGTGAATATAATAAGAAATATCTTTGACAGCTGTCATTTAGTTTTTCATTATTTATGATGAAATTACATCACAGGCTAGTAAATGTGCTTTAGTATATTTTTAATGAAGTCTTAATGATTCCGAATCTCAGTACGACATCCTGCTATTATATCTTTTTCAAGAAATAGGAAAAGACAAATCCAAACATTATGGATGTAAATTACCTCATAGCAGGGAGTGAGGTCCTCCTGTATTATTATTGCCAATTCTTCAAGCACGAAATTGATACTTTTCTAAGGAAAAGGAAAAGGAAAAGGAAAAGGAAAAGGAAAAGGAAAAAAGAAAAAAGAAAAAGAAAAGAAAAAGAAAAAGAGAAAGAGAAAAGAAAAAGAAAAAGAAAAAAAAGAAACAGAAAAATTTAAAAAGAAAAAGAGAAGAGAAAAGGAGAAAAAAGAATAGAATAGAATAGAGAAAAAAGAGAAGAGAAGAGAAGAGAAGAGAAGAGAAGAGAAGAGAGAAGAGAAGAGAAGAGAAGAGAAGAGAAGAGAAGAGAAGAGAAGAGAAGAGAAGAGAAGAGGAAAAGGAAAGGAAAGGAAAGGAAAGGAAAGGAAAGGAAAGGAAAGGAAAGGAAAGGAAAGGAAAGGAAAGGAAAGGAAAGGAAAGGAAAGGAAAGGAAAGGAAAGGAAAGGAAAGGAAAGGAAAGGAAAGGAAAGGAAAGGAAAGGAAAGGACAAAGAAAGCTTGTTGCTCTTTCAAATTGTCTCTGATCCAAAGCAGGAGCCCTAAAGAACTTCTCTAGTCTAAATTTCCAGACTGGAACCAATCGGTTGACCTTTGGCCTTTTATAACTAACTTCCCTAGAAGCTCTGGATATTAAAGGAAATATATTTAAAAAGCATGTCTTCATTTGTTTTAATGTTTTGAAATTTACCATGCTAATCAGTAATTTAGAATAATCTTGAAATATTAACTGGCCATTTGTAATCTTTTTATCAACTACAAAGAACACATAAATGGATCCCAGGTTTCCTCCCTGGGGGAGATAAGGGGTTTTTCAACTGATACCTCCATGGCTGGAAAGCCTGGGATCACTCCACAACACGTGGAGACTTCCAGACATTATTACGTTTACTGAATGAAGAATGTTTTTCTTTATTAATGTCCCCTCTGGACAGAAGTTACCCAAATGTAAACAACTTTGCATCACTCAAACACTTGAAAATAATACAAAGATTCAGGACAAAAATGTAAGCCAGTCAGCAAAAATGTTGTGCTGTATAGCTGAACTTGATTCTTGCTGCAGTAGTTTAGCTGGATATCTGAAAGGCTGAAATGAAAACTAATGGCAATAGTTTGACATGATGAGTGCCTGACCTGTCCTCTGTGGACTGATTAATCTCAAATGTTCTTAATCCAAATAAAAACTTTAAAAGGTGCCTAGAGCAGAAGCAGCACCTTCCTTTAGTTCTCACATTTGAAAAGAAAAAGCCACATACCTAATATACAAAAGAATAAGCTGAGACTCAAGCAAGCTGATTTGAGTGAATAGAGCAGCAACAGTTCTTTAAACAATCCATCAAGCAGAGGGGCAATGGTAAGAGAAAGATTTACTTCTTCAATAAGCAGTAAGTGCCATGATTTCATTCAGCATTGGAAGAGATTAACACAGATCTTTCCATCCAGATATCATAAAAGCTACCAATAAAGACAGGAAAAGTAAGGAGTACATGTTCTGATGTTCTACAGGCCAGCAAACTCTGGTCTGTGTTAGTCATCTGTTCACAAATCTCTGACTATGATTGGCAATCTTAGGCATGATAGTCATACAAGAACAAGACAGTAAAGTCATACAAGAACAAGAAGTAAAAGCAATCTCATTGATGTTACTGAAAGACACAAGATCTACAAATGGTCACTGGTATACATTAATGTAACCCTCTTATGCCACTTGCATATTTGATGATGGTGATAGACCATGCATATAACTGACGAACTGAAATAAATTTAGGAAAATCTTCAAAATGTACATAGATGGCAACAGATGTACTAAATTTAGAAGGACAGATTAGAAATAAATAAATAAATAAAAGCATTGTTCAGATATTATCAATGACCACAGCCCTGAAAAGTGCAAACATCAAAAAAAGGAAAAGACTTTCCTTGTAGAACTGCAAATTGTAGGACAATATAATAAGGAAACACCATACAGGAGATCTTCCCGCCACTTTCACTAATGTTTCATTAAAATCAAAGAGAATTAGTCCTCTAGTGGGAGACTTCGGACCTTGATTCATCAAGATGTCCTGCAAGGAAAGTGCGAGGAAAGACCACATTAGCTAAAGAATGCATACAGTGCTGCCAAAATCTGCATGGGAAGAGGACGGGAAAGCTAACTCCCCAAACTGTTTCCATTTCTAAATATCAATAGTGTCATAGCCATCAGATTGAAAAAGAAGTGAGAATGCATCTTGCATTTTTATGTTATCATACTGTTTGTCTATTTGCCATTCCCACCAGCTCCCCCAACTCTATTGGCCATCTTCAATCCCACTGACAGCAAATAATATTTTAAAGGATATTAAATATCAGCACACATTCTTAAAATAAGTGATCACATAACAGAGTTGCCTTAGTAGTATCTCTACTCAGGGAAAGATTTTAGGATGAGTGACACAACTGTAAGGACATAGGAGAAAGACATTATAATGTTAAAACCACAGGAGAAGAGTAGCTAACTTAATTAAGAGATTGCATCTGATTAAGTACTAGGGAATATAAAGGTAAGGTACTAATTCATTAAAAAATCCATTGAAGAATCCTAAAAGTTTGTGTTCAAATGTATATATCTATATGTGAGAAAGGTTTCTAAGCTCCTGTGATAGTGAAGATCGAGTCAATCTTCTCGACAGTCTGGAGAGCTACACAGCTGACCTACATAGGTCATACTATGGAATAAGCTGAATAAATCTTCAGACTCTTTTGGCTTTATTGACTAGATCTTCATAGGCTGTAATAGGAATAGTTTTAGGAATGGCATTAGGAGCTATGTTCAGGCAACTGAACTGAGCCCTGGAACCCATCTTAAACTTCACTTGTTCCATTGAGTGTGGAAATACTAGCATTTCAATGTTCCCTAAATATTTTTCCTTGTATTTCTTAAGGTTGTCATCCTACAATGGTCAGATCACTATAAAAAAGTTGTCATTGACATTTTTGCAGGATATTATCCTTACAAATCTTCCATAATCTTCTCTTTTCCTGCCCCATTTCCTTGTATGATAGTTGTGTGCACATAATAGCTTCATACAACCTTGAGCATGTACCATACAACAGGCCATCATAGCACACAAGTAACATAACTACTGTTACAACTGAGGGTGTTTTTAAGGAAAACACATGGGTCAAACTTCAAAATCATTATGAAAGAAGAAATAGTATGAAGTATATCTAACATTTTGTTGCTCGCCACAGACTGTTGAATTTGTTCATTATTTAATGACTTTAATGTATTCATACGCGTCTATTCATATCAGTATTCTTATAAAAATAAAGCTGCATATATTTTAAGATTTTTAAAGACTTGCTTTCATGACAAAAGCTTAGGGGAAATATTTTCTTCAACATCTATATTTTTCCAGCATTTTCATGTACATAGTTATTAACTATTTATATAACCATTATATGGTTATATAGCTTATAAACCATTATACGGCTTATATAATCATTAACCATACACATAGTCAAAAACATTTCAAGAGTAAGCTGTGACAGAATGCGAAAAGAAATGTTTTTGACTTGTAAGTGCTTTAAAATCAAGTTCCCTCCTTTCAGATTAAAGGCTGTAGGAGCCACCAGATCACTTCGTGGTGCTCAAGTGAGAGAAGCATTGGAAACTTGTAAGGCAGGGACCAGTCCAACACAAACAATTAGCATAACAATGAGCTTCTTTAGTGACCAAGATAGACAAGGACATTTCTGTCACATGCCCACTGGTGATTATACTTCTCTTAGGAAGCTTTAAAGCGTGAAAATATGGAAGAGTTCTTCAGAACAAAAATGATCTATGTCCTGCATGTGAATAAATAACCACATTGATCACCTTAACTCATTTGTCCAAACAAAGAGGAACACAAGCCTGGCATTCAGCCACACTCTTCAGATCCCAAGGGTGATGTTCAGGCTGGTACATGGGCCTCTGAGGTTCAGTATGAGAAGTGAAGCAGCAAAATGCCCTCAAAGATGACTTTAAAAAGTGGAGAGCCTCAGGGATGTACAAGAGATAAATAGAAAGATGGCATTCATTGGAGGTGACTCTTGGGATGAAGAGACAAATCCATGCTTGGGCACACGACATGACCAATGCCTGCAGCACAGTGGGTCAAGAAATTAAGAGCCCAAAGATTACATTAGGACCTATATTGCCTGCCTACACATATGCAGGATGAATCCTTTCTCCATGCCTGTCCTTAACCCTTGCCCAATTCACCTACTGAAAGCCTGTTTATTCAGGCCTTGTGCCAAGACAAGGGAAAAAGAAAAGAATCTGAAAGATCCTTCAGATTGCTCACATAACTATTAAATTGATGTGGAACGTAGTGTCACCCCCTGAACACACTGAAAAAAGGAAGCATTCAATGAGGAAAATTTAATAAAAACAAACATATTCTGATAGGATTACAGCATCAAAAGTGCATATGTTCCACATGTTTTTATTTCTCTTTAAAATTAGAAAAAGTATCTTCGCTTGATGTATCCTGTAGGGCACTTGGCCAGAAAACACTATTATACTATTTCTTGCTTCATAAAGAATTTCATTTAAACTATGAACCTTGTGATAGGTAATTATATGCAGGAAGCAGAGCACATATGAATTTTATATTTATGGTCTACACTGAGGTCACAATTTAAATTCTAAAAATTGCCTTCAGAAATACCAGTTAGTGTGTCGTTTTTATTTTAATTGCATTTCCTCCCCTCTGGTACAGCATGATCAACTGAAAATCAGAACACATGTTTTATGTAACATATTTAGAATCTAGCAATAAACTATTACCATCCATATAAACATTAAACCCATTTGGAATGCTGCTAATGGAGAAGGGGGGGAGACAGTGGAGATGCTAGTAGATCCTTTTGCCCAGGAGAAGAAAAGAGCATTAAAAATTTTTCACATGCTCCTCTTAACAACTGCTGCTAATGAACTGCTCTCCTTCTCCCCAAAGTACAAGCATTGTATATTTTGATTTCAAATTAAAGGTATTATTTCAGAAAGATTTACTAAATTATTTTTACTTTTATACCCATGTAATAGAAATATGCCAGTTCCCCTCAGTGCAGTAAGCAAAGACATTAGAACCACATAACAGGCTGGGCCCCAGAGAGGATCTAGTTCCAAATCCCATCTGACCAGGAATGTAGAACCATGGGACTGCCAGTGCATACGACCAGCAACTTCTTTTTTTTCTTTTCCTGCTAAAGCTCTATTTTTCATGGTTTAATACAGAATACGCTACCAGCTGAGGGAATCAAATTGGGACTCCTTGTCCTTGTTGGATATTCTGACCACCAAGCTCAGGCAGGTTGCCCTTTGTCTGCTCACTGACTTTTGCATCTGCACAGTGGCTGATCTTCAAAAAAAGTGGCAGTGATTGCTCTTATCTAGGATGTCCTGGTGATTAATGACACCTTGTGATGAGTAGGATCATAGGATCATCGGATCAGTAAGGTTGGAAGGGACCTCTGGAAATCATCTAGTCCAACCTCCCTGCTCGCAGGGTCACCTACAGCATGTTAGATGGGGTTGCATTCAGGTGGGCCTTGAATATCTCCAGAGAAGGAGACTCCACAACCTCTCTGGGCAACCTGGTCCAGTGCTCTGTCACTCTCACAGTGAAGAAACCCCCCCCCGTCACGTTCAGATGGAACTTCCTGTGCTCCAATTTCTACCCACTGCCTCTTGTCCTGTCACCTGGGACAACTGAAAAGAGTTTGTCCCCGTCTCCTTGACACCCTCCCTTCAGGTACTTGTACACATTGATAAGATCCCCCCTCAGTCTTCTCTTCCCCAGGATGAACAGGCCCAGCTCTCACAGCCGTTCCTAACAGGGCAGGTGCTGCAGCCCTCTGATCATCTTCGTAGGCCTACACTGGACTCTCTGCAGTAGCTCCATGTCTCTCTTGTCCTGGGGAGCCCAGAACTGGACACAGGACTTGAGATGAGGCCTCACCAGGGCTGAGGAGAGGGGCAGGATCACCTCCTGTGACCTGCTGGCAACACTCTTCCTAATGCACCCCAGGAGACCATTGGCCTTCCTGGCCACAAGGGCACATTGCTGGCTCATGGTCAATCTGTCATCTGCCAGCACTCCCAGGTCCCTCTCCACAGAGCTGCTCTCCACAAGGTCAGCCCCCAGCTTGTACTGGTGCCTAGGGTTATTTCTCCCTAGGTGCAAGACTCTGCACTTGCCCTTGTTGAACCTCATGAGGTTCCTCTCCACCCAGCTCTCCAGCCTGTCCAAGTCTCTATGAACAGCAGCACAGCCCTCTGGTGTGTCAGCTACTCCTCCCAGCTTGGTATCATCAGCAAACCTGCTGAGGAGGCACTCCATCCCCTCATCCAGGTCACTGATGAAAAAGTTGAACAGGATGAGACCCAGTACTGAGCCCTGGGGGACGCCACTAGCCCCAGGCCTCCAACTAGACTCCACGCCACTGATGACAACCCTCTGAGCTCTGCCTTTCAGCCAGTTCTCAATCCACCTCACTCTCCACTTGTCTAACCCACACTTCCTGAGCTTCTCTAGGAGGATGTGATGGGAGACAGTGTCAAAAGCCTTGCTGAAGTCAAGGTACACAGTCCACTGCTCTGCCCTCATCTACCCAGCCAGTCCTTCCATCACAGAAGGCTCTCAGATTGGTTAAGCAGGATTTCCCCTTGGTGAATCCATGCTGACTACTGCTGATCACCTTCTTATCCTCCATATGCCTGGAGATGACATCCATGATGAGCTGTTCCATCACCTTTCCAGGGATGGAGATGAGGCTGACCAGCCTATAGTTGCCTGGGTCCTCCTTCTTGCCCTTCTTGAAGACTGGAGTGACATTGGCTTTCTTCCAGTCCTCAGGCACCTCTCCAGTTCTCCAGGACCTTTCAAAGATGATGGAGAGTGGCTTGGCAACAACATCCGCCAGCTCCCTCAGTACCCGTGGGTGCATCCCATCTGGGCCCATGGATTTGTGGATGTCTAGCCTGCCCAGAAGGTCTCTAATCCTTTCCTCCTCAACCAAAGAAGTCTTCTCTTCTCTGGACTTTCTCCCTCACATCCAGGCTGCAGGATTCATGAGGGCTGCCCTTAGCGGTGAAGACTGAAGCAAAGAAGGCGTTCAGTAATTCTGCCTTCTCTGTATCCCTTGTCACCAGGGCCCTCACCCCATTCAGTAGTGGGCCCACATTTCCCTTAGTCCTCCTCTTGCTGCTGATGTATTTGAAGAAGCCCTTCCTATTGCCCTTGACATCCCTTGCAAGACTCAATTGCAGCTGGGCCTTAGCCTTCCTCGACACATCTCTACATACTCTGACTGCATTCCCACAATTCTCCCAAGTAGCCTGTCCCCTCTTCCACAGTCTGTGTACTTTCTTCTTCTGTCTGAGTTTGGCCAAGAGCTCATTGCTCATCCATGCAGGTCTCCTGCCCCTTTTGCTGCACTTCTTACTCATAGAGACGCACTGCTCTTGAGCTTGGAGGAAGTGATGTTTGAATACTAGCCAGCTCTCACAGCCCCTCCTTCCTTCTAGGGCCTTAACTGATGGGATTCCACAATCAGTCTCTGAAGAGCCTGAAGTCTGCTCTCCTGAAGTCCAGGGTTGCAGTCCTGCTTGTTGCCTTACTTCTTTCTTGCAGGATCCTGAACTCCACCATCTCGTGGTCACTGCAGCCAAGGCTGCCCCCAACCCTCACATCTCTAACCAGTCCCTCTCTGTTGGTAAGGACAAGGTCCAGCGGGACACCCTTCCTCGTAGGCTCCTCCACTATTTGTGACAAGAAGTTATCATCAATGCACTGCAGGAGCCTCCTGGACTGTTTGTACCTTGCTGTGTAGTCCCTCCAGCAGATGTCAGGGTGGCTGAAGTCCCCCATGAGAACCAGGGCCTGTGATCGTGAGGCTACCTCCAGCTGTCTAGAGAAGGCCTCATCAACTTTCTCTTCCTGGTCAGGTGGCCTGTAGTAGACACCCACAACAGTGTCCCCCATGTTGGCCTGCCCTTTGATCTTTACCCATAAGCTCTCGACTGCCTCCTCCTCCTCCTCCCGGCCTAGGCGGAGCTCGATGCTTTCCAGCTGTTCTCTCACATAAAGAGCAGCTCCATCACCTCGTCTTCCTGGCCTGTCTCTCCTAAAAAGCACATATCCATCCATGGCAGCATTCCAGTCATGTGAGTAGGTGCATTTTCTCCACTACCACGATGAGTCCTGCTGCCTAGAAACCCCATCTCCTGCTTTCTAGGCCCGTGTTTCAGCCACCTGCCTAGTTTACAGTAAGTGCATGGGCAGGCTAAGGTACTTGTCTGGACTCCTATACTCAAGGAGAAACATAAAATCCACTAGAGGGAGATTTGTCCCATCCTAAAAATTTGTCACATCCTAGGCAGGTGTGATAAATCACCTTAAAGGAGGCGCCCTGATCACGTATAGGACAGCTATCAGTTAGAAGGCTGCAGTCAGGTGAGATGAATCGCATGCTAAATAGTTAAAATGTTAAATAAACATCTTTTAGGAATGTCTCCAGTCATTTAACCGGTGCTTTTTAACTCTGACTTGGAAGATCTGGCACTATAGGGGAGTAGTTTAACTTCTGTGATCCATTTAGACCTTGGTCTCTTTACCAGGATTGATGACAAGACTAAACATTGGAGTGACATTTTTATGTGACAGCTTTTCCACTAAGTAATATAGTGAGCTATCACTTACTTGTGACAGCTCTGGTAGGCAATCAAATACTGTATAGCTGGTCAGACAGTCTCAAATTATTTTAAATTTTTACCAAAAAATCCTATTTCTTTTCTGGCTTTTATTGCTTCTTCCAAAGGAAATGTCTGGATGTTCAAAATACAGTCACTGTGATTTGAGTTGGATATACACCTTTGACTTTGAATTTTAGAATATATTATAACACAACTCCCTGCCATCAAGTTCCTGTCATACCTTCATCATTTGTCATAGAAAAATTTTTTGATTGACTTAACATAGATACTTTCAGATGCTGAAACTGAAAGAGCCAGTTCTTCAACTGGTACAAGTCAGCCTAGTTCTATTAACATAAATTGAAGCTGACTGATTTATACCAACTGACAAAAGAGTCCAGTATCTAATAAAAATCGGAAAGGCCTTTACATTTTACTTGACACTTACAGAGGTTTTAATCAAAGTCTACATTTGCTTGTTTGATTTTTGGTGTAAGAGAATTTTTTCCTAGTATTTATTGTGCTTCTGGATTGAAAAAATGTAGCAAAACTTTACAGTTCCTGAGTAAGATATCTATGTGATAGTTAAAAAAGAGTTGTAACCAATAGCCAAATTGAACTGTCAGTTAATATACATCTAAAAGCAGTAACATCTTATTATAAAGAGAGCTCATATATATTCACTCCTTCCTCAGTAGAAGACCTTTCTTGACATGGAGAAAACTAGACTTAGGAACAGAAATGTTAGTCCAGGTGGAAACGTATGTTAGCTCTTTTAAAAAAATAATGAACATTTTTGAGATATTGTTATCTAAATTACCTGATTCAATCAAAGGGAGCACTGAAAAATATGATCCTGGACTTTAAATTTTCACAACATAATTAGTCATCTTCATAGACTTCTATGCATACTAACATTGAGATGAAAGTTGGAGATACAATTTTAAATACAGTGGTACTATCTCTCACTAAGGGAGTCCCAGAACCATAAATTGCTAAAGAAGGATGAAAGATTTTTTTGAAAATCCCTAATAATATATCAGCGTTGCTCTCCAGTTCTTCCCTGACATCCGTTGTAGGCTATGATTTGAGAAAGAGTGGTGGGCTAGATGGACCTTGGCTTGATCCAGTAAAGTTATCCCTGTGCTCTTCTGTTCATTTACAGACAACTGCACAACATGTAACCTCATAGGCTGCAAACAAATTCACATCTCAAAGAACTGTTAGAATATGCTTGTAAAATGATTGATTTTGTTTTTACTTTAAGGCATTTCTATAAAAATTTCCATAAAGCATTATCCAAATGATTCTTAGTGCTTCATTTTAACCTCTTTGATTTTTCAATGGAAATTTCCAAGGAACACAAACAAATGAAGGACAAGTAAATAAGAAAGAATGGAAAGAAATAGTAATAGAATCAATGCATTTTTAAGTTTTTTTTCTTTTTACTTTTCAATGGCATAAAAAATAGTACATTTTCACACTGAATATTTGAAAAAAAATGTTTCAGATTCTGAGGAACTAGCCATTTTCTACAATGAAAGAAGCACTGATAGATTGGTCTAAGCAGAATCTGAAATATCTGTTTTCTCACATGGTCCTGGCACTTGTGCGACAGCTGGCAGTATTAACACTTTCACTCTGTAGAGTGGTTGGATCTTTGGAAGTCTTGAGAATCTACAAATCCTCTTAGACATAGGAAAACATTACTTTTTGTCCTCTTGCTTTCTACTCAGCATAAAAATAAGAATATATCAAAATATGACATCTACACTCCAGAAACCATGCTTCATAATTTGTACAAATGTACAAATGTAAAAAATAGGAAACAAGGAATCCCATAAGGCAGTATAAACATTTTTTAAAGGAATGCTATCTAATTCATATATACTACAATTTCTTTTACAGACAAACCATAAAAAACTTTTTATTGTAGTATGTCACGAGGCACAAGAATATATGCTGTACTGAATTCCAAACATATGACCTCTGTTGCATTCCTTTCATCTACTCATTATATAATTCTGTCAGCAACAATAATCAAGTTTGATGTACATAAGTGTTCACAGGATTGAGTTTAGATACTCTAAAAGATTATTCCCTAATATTGTTTCCATTATTTTGCATGGGGAAGCAGTTAATCTCATAGAATAGTAAATATCAGGATCATTAACCCAGTTTGGAGGTGGGGGAATAAAATTACTATATTATCTTTTTTGATTTTTCTTTTATTTTAAATATTATTCTTTTCAGGACAAAAACGAATAGCAATACGGATATTTGTTATTTAATTTCCATAATAATATTGGATATATATTTGGCTGAGCTGATAGAGACAGAATCTCAGTTCCTGTAACTTTCCTGTAGACAGTGGAAGTTGGTCAATATACATCTGCAGAAGAGCTGTTTTTTAAGATCAAATCTCTCCACAGCTCCCTTCTTACACACCAGTAATATAACTCACATAAGTAATCCTAATGAATTCAAGTTGAGCATGAAAAGACAACATTTAAAGATAATTCAAATTCCACAGTGATCAGAGGATCACATTACAGAAGTCAGCACATTTTAAATGAATAATTATGGCCCTGTTCTATTTTCTATCACTTCTGAAGGATGAGGAAGTGCCTTTTAACCTGAAGAACTAGCACTTAGCAAAAGCGTTTTAAATGGCAGAGGTTTAGCTGACTAAATAAAGATAATGTAGAAGTCTACATCAGTTAGTCACTGTAGACTCCTGTGCTTCTTTTTCTTTTCAGATAGATCATCCTGCATGTTATCTTGCTTTCCACTTCTTTTCCTTCCCTTGGAATAACAATCATTTTAACTGAAGAACAGAAGAGCTAATGATCTCTATCTTTAAAATCATTTGCAATAAGGCAAGTTAATTTATCTGGTATAGTATTTTAGTAGAGTTGGAACTAAAGATAAAGACTGATACAGATATATTTTAAGCCCATGTTTATTCCCCTGAAGCCAATACGTTTACATTGGCATGAAGAACCAAAAGATACCCCAGATGCCAAAGCTCTGTGAGACGAAATTTTCTGTTACCTTCTGTACACTTGATCTATATACTGAAACACTTGTTATCTAGAAGCTTTTTCCCCATAGGATGTGAAAGTATTATACTCTATCTTCAGAACTGCATATAAGAACAACTAGAGCTAATTAGGAATTGAAGATGTTCCACTATATTAAATAATGGACTATTGACAGCACTAAGGAGAAAGATGAATACTAAAGGAAGAAATAGTCTTTTAGGATAAACATAAGTCAATTGAAAGCCAGTTTTAGAGAATCTGCTTTATACAAGGTGGAGTGAATCCACTTCAAAGAATAACTATCCCGAGGTGCGAGCAGGAAAACCTTAGAAATTACTATGATTATTCAAACAGTCGCTATCCTAGTGTGATTAGTTCTCATTTTTTATAGAAACATTTTGAAAAGTTTTGGAATGACAAGAGGAAATTTCTCAAAGTCTTGGAATTTTTATGGGATGAGAACATCATTTCCCCTTTGGTATTATGAATAACTGCATCTATTTTTTTAAGTGGATACTTAACAGTTGTACAAATGAGTATAAGATAAATTGAATCCTTGATGGATCACTTACCAGCATTAGCTGTGAAGAAAAAATGTTTAGTTACACCAAAAAATAAAAGATTATTAAGTGAGACTTGCTTCCACTTCTCAAATTCATCCACATGAGCTTGAAATATCAATAAAGTAAGGATAAATAATGCTTATATAAGCAACATCAGAATCAATGTACAAAAGGATCTAAGTATTGATGATTTGCTGATCACAGGCTAGAAACATCACAAGCATGTTCATCTCCAAAACTGATACAGTTAGTCAGGAAATTCTCTCAAGAATAAAATGAATCCAAATACTTACAGATAATACACAGGAAAAGAGAAAAAGATCTACTACTCTCATAAAAAATAAATATAGAAGGGCAGGAGGGGGGCATTTTTTAACATTGGGAGCAACTTTGGTTCAGAAATGAAGCCCCAAGCAGCTTTTGATTTACATTTGCTGATAGTTTGAATTTTTGTTATGTGCAGAAATACTCAGAAAATCTACCACAAAAAACTGCCTCAGTACTGCAGTTATTTTGAAACACTGCAAGTAAGTTTTCATAGAAATTTTACATCAAAGCAAATTTGTTTTTTTTACTTTTAAAATCTTACATCCTCATTCAGAGAGATGGCCCTCCCACATTGAGATGATTATTCCTCTTCATACCAAATACACAACACTACAAAAGAGTTTGTTCATTCTGAAGTTCATGTAGATATGATTTTATCTCAGCTGCTTTAGATCATCCTTATGTGTTGCTCATTGCCCTGCTTTTGTATGGATTAGCTGCCTGTGAACTTGTTCTTCATGATGCTGTGGTGCAATCCTGATCAAATGTTTGGTAGATGCTGTCAGGCAACAACTTATGCCCCATTTGATATCAGACAATGATTAGTGCTTAGTAAGCACTGAATCACCTACACATTATAGCAATTCTAAGTACCATGGTTTCCTGCAGAGATCTCAGGTTTCACTGCCCTTGGAAAGCTGCGTACTCTGTCTTGCCTGGAGAGGAGTTCCCAGGATTAACAGACCCCCTTCCTTCAAAACAGAGGAAAGGAAGCTTCTACTGACACAGACACCAGCCAAAGTCCTTCAGTCGAGTGGATCAGTATAGGACATCCAGGAACCCCCCACTATCTTGCTGTCTGGTATTTCTGCCAGACAGAAAACCATGGGAAGATACTGCAGTGCACCTCAGTGCAATTTTCCAAAGAGAGGCTCAGCAGCTGGACAAGCCATATGTAAAAAGAAAATTTTCAGGCCTGCCAAGAATCTAGACAGATTGGGAAGCATCCTTTGCATAGAGATGTGCTCCAAAGCAGCAACAGCCGCAGCCTGCCAGCTCTGCAGAGGAGATCTCCTTCCCACAAGGTGTACGCTTCATTACGTGACAATTAATGGTTACAGCATCACAGGAGGCACGCACTTAATCCATTTTTCCAACATACCAGACATCTGCCACAACTCTGGGCCGAGGAACTTCTCTCTGCCTTCAGGCGGCCTCCCAGCTCTTGCAAAATGGTTTCAGCTCTGGATACCACCAGCACTGCAAGCTGCATCCTCCTGGTGTATCAGACCACATGCCCTTGACCACCCCATGTGCCCATCTGCACCTTCTGCTTGGGACAGGTACTTGTCTGTCTCTTTCCTACCCATTGCGGGCCTGGCCCTCCCTGTTTTTGGTTCCTTCAAAAAGGAAGGTTTTGGTCTCCCACATAAAAGTTGAAGGGAAATGTATTTTCAGTGACATAGTGGTAGAAGTATACTGAATTGCAAGTTGAAGAAAATATTACAAGGTAATTTACTAAAATCAATCTACAGAGGTATTCTAAAATATCTAAAGGTTGCAGAATATTTTTTAATAATTTCCTCAAGATTCTTAATTCTTTGTATTCAAAACAATTATCATTTTTAATTTGTTTTCCTGTAGTCTTTCTAGAGATCTAGACATTTCTTATATAACACAAAAGCGGAAGATGAGGTCTTAATAGAATGGGCACTAGCCTGAATTTTTTCACCCAAAAGTATCTCACCTATATTGAGAAACTTCTTTAATATTTCACATTTACAGCTCAAGCAGAATTTGCAAATACTGAACATCTCAGGAGAATGCCAGATCTTATAACATGTTCTGACTAAAAAGGTTTAGTGAAGTCTCGGTAAACAAGTAGTATTTTAGATGTTTTAGTAAACCATGTTTTCGAAGTTCACCCATCACTAATCATACTCTGATAGCTTGTCAGAGATCATTGCAAAGAACTCCCCACTGAAAATAAAAGCTATATAAACACAACTAGTTACAATACTTTGGATTTAAATGGATGTATTTTTGGCAAGAGGGTTCTGTCAACATTTATCAGGGAGATGGGCTACATTTTATACTGTTTTGGTTCCACAGCTAATTTGGACAGCAAAATGAGATTTCCTCGTAATGAGTACAAAGTCACCTGCTTTGTCTCTTTGGAGGAATTTTAAATATTTAGCATATAAGGTATAAGTAAAACAGAAGAGTTCTCATAAATATCAGCAGGAAAGCTGTCTAGGCATAGAGATCTCCTGAGTAAAAGAATCAGTATTTAATAGCTCCCTTAATCTCACTTAATGTTAATGGACAATTGGAGGAAACTACTCATCTGGAAATCACTTTAGCAAATTAAACGTGGCCAAACATCTTTGCTTAAGTGAATCTGAAAGCAAGTAATCCATCTTACACAGGATTTTAGAGAAGTCTCCAAACTCTGAAGACTGTATGTCAGTTTAGTAAATGAAAGTCATTTATGAGCTCACATCAACATATTGTAAGCTCAGTCCTTGCCTTGACAGAATTCAGTAACTAGTCTCATAGACAACAAACTCCACTTACAAGCACTGCACCTCAAAAATTTCCGAGGAGCAAAACATTTTCAAATATTTTATGCACACATGTCATTTTATGTTTTTTAAATTACTGTAACCGGATGAGACTTGCTCATGTTCATTGATGACATCTTGTACAATGACAATATTCCATGTGCCTTTTATTATGTATATCAGGTCATTTTCCACTCACCTCACTGAATTCCTCTAATTAATTATAAAATATTAATTTCAGATACGGCATAAAATCATGTGTGCCTACCCATCTTCCTTACTACTTAGTATATTTAATGTGTTTTGATCAGGGGAGTAAATACTACTTGGTAACAGTTTACTAAGAAAGAAGCTGACCTACATTGCTACTACCTGCCTTGCAAAAGGTGTCTATAGCATTGTTCTGAACCCATCATCTATCATTAGTAGCATGTTGCACTGTTTCCCACAGTGCCTGCGTAAAAGGAAATGCAATGTAACGATCACGCGGCAGGTTTGATTCTGTCAGGGAATGCCTTGACACAGGACACAAGGGGGCCAAACGTATCAGAGTTCAAAAATAGTACAGATACTTGGAAGATATGTCCATTGGTGTCTACCAGCCTCACAGAAACGATGTGCTCTTTGCCAGAAAAACTACACGAGGAGAGATTACAGTATCTATGCTCTCCTTAAAACTCTTCTATAAGCATCTGGTAAGTAAAGGTTACAAAATACTAACCTGGCCAGAAAAGTCATCCTTATGTAAACTTCCATTAAAAAAAAATATATATCTATGAGAACGTTGCAGACATTAAGGATATAAGTTTGAAAACTGTGGACCTCATTTATTTCATACTTGTCTTTTCTTGCTACATTTCATGTCTTTAAGATTCAAGTTTTTTGTGTTTGGTAAATCCAAAATATGTGTAAATTAAAGTTGTATACACTAATTCACTGTTTTTTTTCTGAACTAAATGAGCTGATTTTACCACCCTTTATTTCATCACTTGTTTTAACCCACACACTTCTGCAAAGAGTTTTGATTACTGACTTAAATTTAGTTCACAGAGCAGATGGGTAATAGAGAGAACAGTTTTGAGAGTAGGAAACCACATTCATGCCTAGCAAATTCCAATCACTTGAGTTAAATTATACTCAGCATGAATTTTGACTGGATAGTTTATTCACTTTGAAATGGATAAACAAATTTTTAAGTACCTGTTAATAACTCCATTTAGGTATCTGATGATAAATTAATTCTTCATGTAAATCTGGTGAAACCAGAGAGGATGGATTTGACTATTTAATTTCTCTTTATGAGGAAGGATTTGCAACCATATTACACATTGATTTCTAAACATTCTCCTTTTATATTTTAGCACTGTAATTAGTATAAAGGAGTATGGGTATGTTGGTTGTATGATGGATGAAAAGGGATATCCTAAGCTAGACATAGTATACCAAAAGAAGCTGGAAGAGTTCAAGGCTCTATGCAAAATATAACAAAGAAAAGAATTTCAATTCTTCTTTCTGGTAATTAAGAGTAAGACCCAAATGTTGATGTGGACACATTCTTCATCGTTTCTCTAACATGCTAAAAGAATTTTTGGTAACTAGAAGTACAGGATGATCAGTCATCATAGCTGGGTGATGAAATTCAGCCCTAACGTAAATCTAATTCCACTTAAGTCAATAGAATTAGATATATGTTATAAAATTAGCTCAGTTGGATTATTGACTAACAGCGACCTAGGTACACAATACATTTAAAAGAAATGCTTGTCATGAATAAAGAAAAAAATCTCAATCTTTAAGATAATGATTTCCTAGCACTATTGTATCACAGAATCACAGAATAGTTGAGGTTGGAAGGGAGATCTCTGGAGATCATGTAGTCCAGCTCCCCTGCTCAAGCAGGGCCACCTAGAGCACATTGCACAGGATTGTTTCTAGATGGCTTTTGAATGTCTCCAAAGAAGGAGACTCCACAATCTCTCTGGGCAACCTATGCCAGTGCCCAGTCAAGTTTTTCCTCATGTTCAAACGGAACTTCCTGTGTTTCACTTTGTGCCCATTACCTCTCGTCCTGTCATGGGACACCACTGAGAAAACTCTGGCTCCATCCTCTCTACACTCTTTCTTCAGACACTTATACACATTGATAAGATCCCTCCTGAGCCTTCTCTTCTCCAGGCTGAACAGCCCCAGCTCTCGCAGCCTTTCTTGATATGAGAGATGCTCCAGTCCTCTAATCACCTTGGTAGCCCTGCGCTGGACTCTCTCCAGTAGCTCCATGTCTCTCTTGTCCTGGGGAGCCCAGAGCTGGCTCCAGCCATGGCCTCACCAGGCTGAAGAGAGTGGGAGGATCACCTCCATCCACCTGCTGATGACATTCTCCCCAATGCACCCCAGCATACCATTGGCCTTCTTGGCCACAGGGGCACATTCCTGGCTTGTGGTGAACTTGTTGTCCACCAGCACTCCCAGGTCTTTCTCTGCAGAGCTGCTTTCCAGCAGGTCAGCCCTCAGCCTGTACTGGTGCATGGGGTTATTCCTCCCCAGGTGCAGAACCCTGCACTTGCCTTTGTTGAACTTCATGAGGTTCCTCTCCTCTCATCTCTCCAGCCTGTCCAGGTCTCTCTGAATGGCAGCACAGCCTTCTGGTGTGTCAGCCACTCCTCCCAGCTTGGTGTCATTAACAAACTTCCTGAGGGTGTACTCTGTCCCTTCATCCAGGTCACTGATGAAGAGGCTGAACAGTAGTGGCCCCAGTCCCAGCCCCTGGGGGACATCACTAGCAACAGGCCTTCAACTAGACTCTGCACTGCTGATTACAACCCTCTGAGCTCTGCCTTTCAGGCTCTTCTCAGTCCGTCTCACTGTCTGCTCATCTAGCCCACACTTCCTCAGCTTACCTATGAGGATGCTATGGGAGACAATGTCAAAAGTCTTACTGAAGTCAAGGAAGACAACATCCATCTCTCTTCCCTCATCTATCCAGCTAGTCATCCCATCCTAGAAGGCTATCAGGTTGATTAAGCATGATTTCCCTTTGGTGAATCCATGCTGACTACTCCTAATCACCTTCTTATCCTTCACATGCTTACAGATGACATCCAGGTTCCATCGCCTTTCTGGGGATTGAGGTGAGGGTGACTGGCCTCACAGTAGTTTCCTGGGTCCTCCTTCTTGCCCTTTTTGAAGGCTGGAGTGACATTAGCCTTCTTTCAGTCCTCAGGCACCTCTCCTGTTCTCCATGACCTTTTAAAGATGATTGAGGATGGCCCAGCAATGACATCTGCCAGCTCCATCAGCACTCATGGGTGCATACCATCAGGGCCCATGACTTGTGGATGTCAAGTTTTCCTAAACAATCTCTAACCCAGTCCTGCTCCAGCCAAGGGAATCTTCCTTTCTCCAGACTTTCTCCCTGGTCTTCAGGGTCTGGGATTCATGAAGACAGCACTGTAGTGTATATATAACTTCAAATACCTTTTTAAAATTGCTGTTGCTGAGCGTATGTACTTCTTACATTTTTTTAGCCAATCATTCTAATATAAAAGTTCATGTGTTTCTAGGTTTCATTATTGTCATCCAATTACAAAGAATCTAGAAAATAAAGATGAAGATGTAAACATTGAATTAAGCTTGAACTTCTCATTTTTCCAGAATTCATCAGATAAATTTAAAATCAGATTAGTATCATATCTTTGAACATTTGGTTCACGTTCTTTACAGTTCTTATGTATTTATCAGCTTTTCATTGGAGAAGTCTCTGGTGTATTTTTAATCTGTTTTCAGTTCATATTTTTTCAATTTTCGGTTGATATGAGAGAGAGATATTTAAACACAGTTTGCAGTTGAATTTAAAGAAGCTGTTTCTCTTACTCAGAATAAACTGATATAAACACAAACCATTGTTCTTCAAATTAGGAACAGAACTTCTTAAATAGAAAAAGAAAAGACTAGAATGAAATCTAGAGTACATCTTAAAGGAAGAGATGCAAATAAGTTAAAAGAATTTCTCTGATTCATGCAAAACCATCTTACATTGAGTTTTGGTTTTTACCTACCGCTCAGTAAGCTAATCCCTCACTATATATATACTTTACTATGACACAAAGAATACCTGACATACAAGAAAAACAAATGTATACATCACACTGAGTAGTTAAAGATGTAATCAGGAAAATCTCCTTATTTAATGTAGAATCAGGCTACGGCTGAGTAAATCGTGATCATAATCAAATCATATTGATAAATCATAATCGTATCCAAAACCCATGTAGCTTCCTCTTTGATGGTAAATAATTCAATGGAGGAAGTGAAAAAAGGAAGGCTAAGTTGTTAGAACTGGGCAAGTATTTCAAGGGAACCTCATCTGGCTTCACCCCAACATGACCACAGTTCTTTTACTGTTGCAATGCCAACACAAAGAAGGCTCCATAAACCTTGAGTAAAGTTTTTGGTGAATCAGGTCCAAATGTTTTTTTGTGTGGTAAGAAGCTAACAATAGTGCTTGTTTTCTCAACAATTATTGGCACATTTAGAAGTATGTCTAGGTTGAGGCACTATTTTTCATACACAGAAAGTGCTAATATATTTGCATTAACAGGACTCATTTCCTATTATTTCCTTTCCTCCCTGACTTTTTTTTCTTTTGTTCTATCTTTTTCTATTCCTTTTTTAAAAAATTTCTGGGCTCTGAGTGGTGTGCTTCAGATGTGGCCTTGTCAGTGTTTTACTACTAGTAAACACAGCTAGGAACCATAGTTCAGTTCCTCATCTCTTTGAGGGGGAAAGTTCACCAAGATTTTTGGCACAATTTCTTTCCTGTCTCTGTTCAGCTGTACTGACCATTGCAATGGCAGTAAGCTAAGGTTTACCCACCTTAGCAACAGAAAAATTGATTTGACTGCCTCTGTTTCCCTTCTTACATTGTGATCTGATATATATATATGCTGTAAATTGAGGCAAGCATCTTCTACCTGGAAATCTGCTGGCCCTGGTCTTGTGTAACACACCAAGGACAAAAAGAGAGGTCTCCAGACATTTTGGTGTAAATCTGTCCTGAGTATGTGGACACATTTGCATCTTCTCCAGGTTAGGAGACCAGAGCATATCTGGCCATCAGATCAACTATTTTCTCTTACTGGATGAAAATCATAACAACATGTGAGGACTTTGAAAAACCGCAAAGTGATGTAGCAGCCATCTTGCCAATGTGCTGGAAAAACAATGTAAGTCCTCCATGGTGTAATGCCACTACAGCTTGTGTTAGAGATCCAGTGACAGCAGTAGACCCAAATCTTCCATGCAACACACATGGACAAGTGTCATTTAACTCATTTTGAGTCGTGGACTCAGAGAAATTTCAGGGAGCTCACGACTGAGCCCACAACCATTAACCAGAACCAATTATTCAGAGAAAAGCTACCTTCAGAAAAGGAACTAAATCTTACTGCAAGCCAATCCACCTTTTGCAGAGAGCAGAGAAGCAGCTAAATATGTAATAGGTTAAAATATAAATGGCTCTTTAATCTAAAATAGTTTATAAACAGCTAAATGTGGCAAAAAATTGTAATTTTAAATGCCAATGTGAATGGGCTTTCAGCAAACAAATCTGTGTGATATCTCTGCTCTACTGTCATACCTGGTCTGACAGCTGCCATTGTCTGACAGTCATTTCAGTAAACATGGTTATTATTTTCTCATACAAGTAATAATAATGTTTTACATTTCCTTTTTCATTTATAACAACAAAAAGGTACACTTCTTGCAGAAGTACTTCTCATATTTACAATATGGGGTGGGGGGAGAGGATGGAGCAATGCCTTGCTGACCAGTAAAAGATAAAACAAAAAAAGTGTTCTTACTACAAAATGAGAGGGGTTTTTTTACAAAAGATACTGACAATTTTTTCAGAAAAAAATGAAGTCACCGGTCACTCTTGTAGAACTCTGCCTAGTGAGAAGTACAACAGACACTTAAAGGTTTTCGATAGTTAGGATGGAAGCCACTCCAACTAATTTTAGCACTTAATATATGCCACAAATGTTTTAACATAATGCACCATTCTTGTGCTCAAACTCTCGATCTGCAGTGGGAAGAGGCAGATGCCTCTAAAGACTATCCTGTCAGTCTAAATTAGATGGACTGGATTTCATCCCTAGGTGTTTCCCGTGTTTAGCACACCTGTCCTTGTCTGATCTTGGAAGTAATCTAGGCCACGCTTGGGGAATTATTTGGGAATTATAAAGCCAAGGACTACATCAGTATTTTACGAAAGGATAAAATATCAACCAGTGGGGAAAATTTCCTTCAATCCAAACATGCTGTTTGTCTTGCAGATAGGAAAAGGAGAATCAATGCTTTGGTACTAGATGCTCATTTTTAAGACAAACATTTTTCAGTCTTTCACTGGAAAAGGGTCAGGACAGATACAGGACAGATATGTCCAGGGAGGAATTCATTTCCAAACAGACTGCTGAATGCTGGCATGCTCCAATAATCAGCGCTGGCTGTCTTCTCCATCTGGCTGTGACAGGAGTCACAGGAATATGGGAGTATAGCTATCACCCACATCCTCCAGAAATGTAAGGCTCCTCAGGAATCTTACCCAGTTACTAACTGATATGATACAATGCTTTGAGGACATATACTATCACACCAAATTCAAAATATATGTGGGTTTTTTTGTGTTTTAAGATTGTTCTTTGTGACTGGAAAGAGCAACGGTAAATCACCCTGATGCTTCCTGAATAAGGGGTACTATCTGAAACCACCAAATGAAGGCAAGTGCATCCTGCTGTACTGTGCCAAACAGCACGTGTTCTTGGCTCCAAGAAATCCCATTTTAGTGGAGCTGAAATTTAAAAGATGTACATAAGCTCTATTAAGAGTAGGATCCTCAGATGATTAAAGGAAAGGAGTCATTCCACTGAAGTCAGTGCAGTTGCAATAATTTATATTAGCTCAGGACCCAGCCCTAAGCTTCTTTAATGCATGGGGTTTTATTTCTTAATAATTTATTAAGCATGGTTTAAAAGACAAATCATTGATGGTGATTCCTGTCAGAGAGAAAGCTTTCATGCTAGCTGCATTGTGTCTGACAAGGCAACACAAACGGTGGTCCAGCCTCTATTGTATACAAAGAATGGGATTCAGTTGCTTAAACATTGGCATCTGTTGCCACTTGAGACATCTCAGACTACCCCACCTGGTCTCCAGCTGCCTGTCTAGGAGGACGCAGATTTCTTGTAAGTCCTGTGACATCCCTGTCAGTCCTATGCAGATTCCTTGGATGTCCTGGGGCATATCAAACAGCACTAGATGCTTGTGTTCAGACTACTGAATCCCTCTCAAGGCCTGCAGCCATCACCAAAATAACGTGTATTGTGTAGCTCCTCTTGGTTTGCTCTCTGCTTTTTTTACTGCCTTAAAGCATCTTTGCTACCTGACTTTTTGCAGTGTTCTGCCTACGCTGAGGGCTATGCAAAATATCAAATATTATGCTGCTCAGTAGGTCAAAAATAAATAAACACATAGCTCATGTCCTTAGCCTCTTAGCTGACTATTGTCTGAAAAAGCAGAAGCTTACTGAAATGACGTTTTGTTTACAAGTTTATTAGAGGTGGAATGCATGTCTTCCTAAGTCTGGAGAAAGGATTTAGCAGCAGACTGCAGATATCTAAGAAGCATTATCCAAATGTAGGTAGGTGTCCACATTTGAGGTACTTGTCTGAGCTCTCACAAAAGTGGATGGAGATCTAAAGCTCAATTCACATATAGTATGAAGTAGCATATTCCACCTGCTGCCAAAGGATGTGGGTCCTGGTTCTTTGAGGATCCATCCCACAGAAGCCTGTGGAAGGCAAGTAAGGGATCATATAGAACAATGATACCTTCCATGCTGATATAGACCAACATCAGGTATGAATGCTGAATGTACTGAGGAAGGCAAAAGTTCCTAACAAATATATTTCATATTGGCTTTGTAAAATCTCTGGCCAAATATTGTCAATAGCCAATTGTGAAGGTTAGAAATCATCATGTATTTATTTACAGAACAATTCTAAATACTCCTTTAAAAACAGAATTTGCTGCACAGGTCCAATGCATCATGTGTCTAATAACCTGATCCAAAAAGGATGTTTCAGTTATTATTTGGCAGATTCTGTTGCTAAATGAAAACTTCATTCTGCATAATGTAGAGAGTCACTCACCCACAGCTTCAAAAGCCACTTAGAAAACTTTGGAAGATCTCCTTTAATCCACTCAGCTGCACTTGATTTTCTCCTGGTATTTTATAAGTTTTTTAACCTTGATAGGATAATTTTCTGGCCCTTCTTCTGTCTGCTTGCTTTTGTTTTCTTGCTTAGATTTCTGAATCTAAAACTTTCATAGTTTGATGAATCGAGAAGGTTCTCAGAACCATTGATGCAGTACATCCATGCCCACTGCTTACCTTTCTGAATGACTGCAAACCCCTAAATGATGAATATTTTGTTGAATATTTACAGTATATTCATATGAAATTTTTTGGTGAGCCCAAATATCTGATGTAATAATTTGTATCCCTCTTAATGCACTATCATCATATTCAAGTTGTTGTCTTAATAACAAAGTCAGTACATTTCTTAAAAAAGAAAAAAAAAATTAAAGAATTCCTATGGGCTTGCTTTGGAAGAGGTGCTAGATTTAAATATTAAAGACTCAACAGTATTAAAAGCTACAAAACAACAATATCATTGAATTGAATAGATTCTGGAGAGCATTTTGATATATAATTTATATATGTAAATTATTTAGTACTTATGCAAATTAGTCTATTATGAAGCACCCCTGTGCTGTGAATGGCACTTCAGCCCATGGACCCATCAACTGCTAATAAAATAAATATTGCAATAAAGTACATTTTTAGTTTAAATTCTTGTATACAGATGACATAAAGCTGCAGAGAAAGTTTGAGAGCGTAGTGCTTACTTTTGTTCTGAAGATTTAAGGAAAAGTCATGTATGTGTATTTAATGAAGAGACTATAATACTGCAAATGTTCTGAAATAATTCTCAGTCAGAATTACTATAAATACCATTAGAAGCTTCAATTAAAATATGAAGATTATCTGTACTTTGTGTTGTACATAAGAAATAGTAGTCTCTAACCCAGATACCCAGACATCTAAATGGATAAAATAAAAAAGTAATATTCTAGCCCCAATTTAAACACAAGTGAAGACACTCAGAATATAATCAGAAAAAACAAGACTAGATCATAGCCTGTCCTTCTCTTCGAAACAGTAAGAAGCATGGTTGGTTTGCCTAAGAGGAAAGGGAAAAAAAAAAAAAAAAAAAAAAAAAAAAAAGGAAGACGGGGCTTATCAGCGCTACTCTGTCATTACTACCATAGATTTCGCTGAATACTCTCCTGCTTCACCACACTAAAATAGCAAGATGGTACTGTGAAACTTAAACACCTTACTGGAAATTACCTCCTATCCATCCATTATGTAGATATTTCACAGGGCTGTGAACAAATCTGACTTGGGGAAGCAATTTGGGTACCTAAAACCTTTTGCAAGAAACTCAAATAGTATATATGTTGGCAGCCACTGATTTGTAGCAATGCAGGAAAAAATAGCCTTTTCCCTTGGTGTGATTTAGTTCCTCTCTGACTTTACTTCCCTCGTAATTTTAGGAGGAAGGATTCAAGATGGCCAAATATGCAAAAAAAGAAAAAGAAAATTGTGGCAGCAGCTATGTACAATAATTATTGAATTTAACTTCTAAAGCTAATCACAGTACCTCTGGACATGACCTTGAAATCACTGCCGTAGCAATAACAAATACAAAGTTATGACCCTTCTGAACACCTGCAAGATGGCTGCTAGAGCTTTTAATGCATGAGCATTAGTCAGAATTATCGGTGAAGCAACATCAGATTCAAATCTATCCAAAAAAATAAGTAGAATACCTCTAAGAAATAGTCAGCTACCTGGTTTTGCAACCAGGCATGAACAAAACCATGAGGACACTGTACCAATTCACCTAAACTGCAATTATCTCTGAGGACGGAATTTGATAGAATATGGTCAGAGGTAAATCTAGCTCATATTAAATCATCTCTGCCAGCTCTGCTGCTGAGGGTATTTATGTTTCAGTACAGAGTTGCAAGGGGAAAACTTGTTCAAACTTCACTGAAAAAAAGAGACAGTTCCAAACCTTACAAATTTTGATTCCCTATTTTACAAAATGGATCTGCTAACTGCACTTCCTTTCCTCAGTCAGTGTTTGCAGTCAAGGCAGGAAAGGGAAGCACTAAACTAAAATATGACTCTTGTTTTGACAAGACAGAACAAAACCAGGAAAAGATGAAAATACTATAAACAAATTTCTACTCGTGCAACTTTCAGTTTCCTATGTATAAGGCAAATTTTTCAGGTAAGAGATGAAAAATTATTCAAAGATTTATCTTCTCATCTCTAAAAAACAAGCTTTTAAGGACCCAGTCTTTCAAGGTCAGAACACTCATAGATTTGTATAGAAGGACAGTAACTTACACTGTTTGATATTCACCATTTTATTCATTAAAAATATAATTGATCCTGTGGGAAAGTGTAAATAAAAACAGGAATTACTCATGTTTATAAATTGTTCAACCACCATCTCTAACTTGCATTTTGATTCTAGGATAGACCAACATCTTAGTATGGAAGAAGAAATATCATGCATTGAATTTCTCTTTTAATACTGATCAGTGTACATAGCATTGATATTTATCACAGTAACTCAAATTTCTTTTTCTCATAGCCTTAAAATTGTACCATTGAGAGAAAAATAATGTAGAAAATGAACTTATGTTAAAAAATTGCAGTCCCAGTGATCAGTGCCTGACTACAGTGAAAAGTTAGCCTGGATAAGTAAGGTGGGCTTCAGCATACTGAGCAGTCAGCAACTGCTCAGTTGGTGCTTTCTACGCTCTGCTATTGACAGTAATATTGACCTCAGAAAATCCTACCAAAATCTGAAGATTCAGCCAAGAGAAGAATTAACTATTATATTATGTGGGGATATGAGGGGTTTTAACCATCATTTTCCTTGCGTTATCTATCCTCTCTTCAGACAGCCAGATGGCTGGTAGCAAATTTAGGAGTGAATAGTCTTCTTTACAACCAAATTTAATGCTCAGCTGCAAACTGTTTTTTCCCCTAGTACAATATTATTTCTGAAGAACTAACATAACACCTCATTTTATTAGGAGTTTATTGTTTTGGTTTTAGGAAGAGAGAAGAAAGAAAAAGGAGAAAGTGATGTGTCTTTAAACTTGATCTCGGAGCCAAGACTTTTCCTGGCATAAACCTAAAGCCAAGCTTAAATGTTTGCCTTAGATCCAGACGCTATAGAAAAATAACATAATGCCAGTCAGGAAATGCTCTTGGAGCCAACTGGAGGTTTCTACAAACTCACTGTATCCTTCAGCCTGTGTTAACTCTTCTAAAATGACGGAACCAGATAAAAGGCATGCAGGAATGAAACCATAAGTGGATATGAGAACTTGTGTTTGTCTAATTAGGATAAACTACCATTATACAATGCATGTGCTTAGCTAACAAAGCAGGTTAGTGTGAGAGGAGAGCTCTCCTTTCCTCTCCAGTGCACTGCACCGCACTTTTTTTTCAGATCTATTATGAGTTAAAGGAGGTAGGAGAGGGAATAAGACTGTTTTCATGATTCTGGTGCTGAGATTTAGATCTCCAGCTTTCTTACCTCCCATTGGGCAAAATCATGAAAGGGAAATAAATCTTTGCAAGTGGACAGGAGCACAGAGTGAAGAGATGAACTGCAAATATGCTAGCGATCTAATGCTGTCTATAAATCACTGGCAAAGAAGAAGGTCTGTTGTCATATGCCCCAGGCACTACTATAAAGTAGATAGGAAAAAGAAAATCTATCCACAGGGTAAGTTGTATACCATTTATATCTTTTTGGCTATAGAATTTCCAAGTAGTCGGTATAAACGGTGGGAAGACACAGTCAGAGAAGAGAAATAGAGAAAGCAGTCTTATCTCTCAAGAAGAAAGAACTGGCTTTCTGAGTTTCCCACGGGTTTCATAAGACGGTCACTTACCTCCACATGCAAACATAACCCACAGCAAGAGCGCTGAGCTTTGGCATGTCCCTTCAGGCTTCTTCTCTGAGAGCAGAATTCGTAATGTGCAGTCACTCACCTGCCACCCAGACTGGCTGGATCAGTCACAGCATTTCTGAATGGGATTCACAGGGCTCAGGAGGAATGAGATGGGAGCAACTAAATCAATAAGTAAGAAACATTAAGGAGAGAGAAACAGCTTAGATCTTCAATATTGTCCCTATCATCCAAACTAGGTGCTTTCGAGAAATCGGGTCTAAGTTACCAACCTCTACCTAGAGTGGAAAGGAAACCAGCAGACAGAGTACTGACAGAGACCTATCTTAGTAGCCAGAGGTCAGGTGAGATTCCAGATCCTAAAATTGCATTAGACTCCCATTTTTAGGTCACTTAATCCTGCCTATGGTCTGGTGCTGAAAGCCAAACACAGTTTATAAACTTGAAGACTGTAGTTAGAATCAATTAAAAGCTTAGCTGGGCATTCAAATAGAATGTGAGCTCTGCATAAATGTATAAATTTTCAAGCAAAAACTTTTTTTTCCTCCAACATTAACATACTTGATTAAATTATCTTTTATTTATGTAAATACATCCTGAAACTTGCAAGTGACTTTCTATTTTTTTTTAAGAAAATAGTCATATCTTAACAAAAAATCAGATTATCAGTGGTATTTTGTCCTGACTCAAACTAAACACATACTAAGATAATTACACCAAAATACTCCACATTGAATAGTAAGAAATATGGAAGAATGCAATATTTTTTTTTATTTGCTTGTTTATTCATTTAAAGTTCCCTCTTATATAATATTTTTTGTCACTGTACTGAGAAATCACTGAAGAAAAACATATTGATTGGGACAGAAAAATGTCTTTTCTGCCACTCAATCACTTTAGGAAAAGAAAAACAATGATTCAGAAGAAAAAAATACATTGAAATTAAAATGTCATTTAAAAAACAAAATGAAATCCCTTTGACCATTTTCTCCCTGTAATAACGCTTATTTCGGGGCTTGTCTGTAGCTCATTAAGTCTGTCAAAGCATGGCAAGGATGAGATATATGTGATCAAAAGTGCTTTTCTACATTAGATTCCATTGCAATAAAGTCAGCGGATTCTGCAAAGTCATACTTTAAATTTTTTCCCCTTATGTGGCCAACTTTTTGAAATTATTGCTCCCCTCCTTCTTACGAAAGCAATGCTAAATAAACCCAATGAAAATGACATTTCATGTTAGTTAAGCGAAAGGTTACATAAGAGGAGTAAAAGTGTTTTTGATAAACTCTCTGCTGGGTGTTAGGATAACTCCCTATGATCAGTATCTTGTATAGCCTGCTACTGGAAAGGAGATAAACTGCTGGAGTGACACCATCTGGCATATCCTATGCTTCAGATAACAATTATCATTTGAATATATTGAAAAGTAACTACATTGTTGACTTTTTTCCTGTGGGGCTTTGTATAAATTATTTTTTATTAAAAACTAACATAAGGCTGAACAGAATTTAACCTGTAGGATTTTTTTTCTGACCCATGTTAAAGACAACAAACTACTGACTGATTACCAGAAAATATTGTGAGACATTTCCCTAGTGTCTCTTTTTCCTTTCTATCTGTATTTGTAATTACTTTCCTGGCTGCCTATCTGTTTGGTAGCCCAGCAGTTGTATTTCATTCAAACCATACTTACATATTTTTTAAATTGTTACATAATGCTGAGTTCCTGATTTGCAATGCATTATGTCCTGTCTCCTGTGATAACACTATCCTCATAACAGGCCAGATGCTACCTATGAAAGCCATGAACAGAAAGGTAAAGCAACACTTTCAAGTTTTGCTTGAATTTTTCATAGTTTCTTAACTGCTGGGCTAAGGATGGAGCAAACATATACTGCTGTTGTCACCCTGTTATATTGCAAACTGTAGCTTTAAACTTAGGAGACAGGAAATCAGGAATAGGTCTGCAGCAACTCATATTCTGCTCAGTTGAACTCTATGTACACTTGTTCATACATTGCACCCAGAGTCACTGGAGAAGCCCTGCAGTTATTTAGGGAATGCAGAAGATGTAACCGGAAGCAGACCTGGACATATGTAAGATCGAATGGGAGAGTAATAAGTATACTAAAGACTGGAAGTCTGTAAAGAGCCTTAAACTTAAGGCTGAATATTATGAAGTAAAAAAAGGCAGAGTCTATTAAAGAATTCATGGTAAAAATCAATGCGGCCAGAATAACACGTTATTTACAGTAAAAATCAAAATACACCCATTTATGAGAAGTAAAAATAGAAACATAGACAGAACTAATGGTACTGTTACGCCTCACGTATTAATATAATGAGGGTGTTGAGTGATATCACTATTTGCTTCTTGCTAATACTCTGGCCAAAACCATATCCAAATATTCAGCAACATCACAATCACAGGCCCATCTTGCCCTACAAAGTCTGGAAGGATCAGGCCTTAGATAACCATTCTCTGGCACTTGATTGCCAAATACACTGAAATACCTTGAGCTACTTGGGCTGTAGCCTTTGTCAGGAAGGTTATCTATTAGCACCGATGGGAAGGACTTTCTTTAAAACTCAAGTGGGCTTTGCTGCCATTTTATTAGCCAATTTGTTCATTTTTTAAGTATTTAATTGATGCAAAATATTTTACTTAGTTATAATCTCAGTCACCGGTTGAGCGAATATATTTTATTTTATAAGTTCCCTTTTAGTTGTAACCTGGTTTTCTAAAGGTTTATGCCTTTCTGTCTGTCAATCTCCTTCTAATATCTTTTGAATCTTTTAGTCAACTTCAACCAAACTCAACAAGCAGTTGAAGTTTCAGAGATAATAAAATCCCATGAGAACTGGAGACAGGGTAAAGGAGAGAGAGGTAAAGAAAATGTCGCTGAAGGAAAGGCATTGATGGGAGCTTGACAGCTGTCTGTCACGTGGCATTTCTTGCCACGGGCCAGCCAGTACATGACGACCAGTTAGCCAGTCAGCCCACCAGTGGCTGATGGCCAGCTACAGCACTCTGCACGTCCAGCTGGTGGTTAGAGACGCAGGAGGAGCTGTGGGGAGATGGGGTAAGGGAGACGGAGGAAACAGGAGCAGTATGAAGTCAGAAATAATGCTGAAGTAGCCAAGGGTCATCAAACTTAAATCCACATGGAAAAGAAATCAGGTTTCTTAAGTTCCACCATACGCAAATCTGCTTAGGCTTTTGTTTAACTGCATTTTTTTTTTTTTTTTTTACAGATAAGTATTTGCATTTTAAATTGCTATGTTCCTCACTTGCTTGTTTATAGCAATCTGTGTATTAGATATGGACTGCTGGGCAGGACCACCATATTGATTTGGGTTTGCCTTAATCAATAACCAAACAGAAAAAACATACCTGCATGGCTAGTTCTGCCCTCCCACTCTTTCATGGAGAAGCCCAATCACTACTAGGAGTTGGCTCCCCACCTGGTCTCTATCCAGGCTCCACCAGGTACACAAATGTAGTCTCTCCCATCATTCCCACAGCCTGGTGCACATAGCATGCCAGAGACATAAGCTCCTACCTGCACCCCATCCCAGGATGAGGCACATTTCCCAAGCCATTCCTGAGCAGAGGCAAAGACCCAACAGCGGTGCCCAGAAGATATAGGTAGCCACCTGGGGGCATAGACCATGAGATATGAGAAAACTCTGGGTGCAATTAGCCTATATTGTCTCCACCACAGGAGGCTTTCGTGTGTCAGCACACTTTTTTCTGGCTTTAAAGCTGCCCAGTTATTCTCTTTAAGAAGAAAGCTGATGATTAGTTTAGCTAATTATAAAATTATTACAGTCTGCAAAATTAATAAGTAGAAAACCAGCCCCCAAGTTAACAGCCTTGCTGCTAGGAGATACATTTTATTTATGTTATACTGGAACCCCTTAAAAAAGACATGTGTGAAATGTACAGCAATATACTACTGCATAAGCCCACTTTACTGAAGTTAACTTTATAAGTCCTTGGCCAATGTTTACTTAGCCACAATAAGCCTACTGTAAATAATTAAAAGACTTCTTTGTTTCCTTTCTAGTTCGTGCGTTGTACGGTTGGTTTACTGTTGTTGGGTGGCAAGTTACAAGGATTTCCTAGGCCAGCTCATTTATTTTATTTGGCTATTGGGCCTTGTTGCTATTTGGAAATTTCCTGATTTCAGTTGTATTTTCTGGGCTGCTTTCAGAGGCCTTTGAGCATGAGCAATCTAAAGGGAGAAATTGTTATGGTTAATAAAGCACTGTGATTGTGCAGGAGCCTCACACAGCAGCCTTGCTTATACTGCTGAGCTCTTGACATATTTCATCACCCACTCACTGCCTTGACCTTATGGAGCAGATACAGTGAAAAAGCTGATGGGGGACCAGGATAAGAAAAGCAGGGACCACCTATCTGTACCAAGTTCATGAAGCCTCACAGCCCCACAGGAAGTTAACAACGTCTCCATAAAATACACAGGGAAAAAAAGGTTGAGAAAGACTGTATGAGTGCCCCAGGCCCACACAAGAAACCTGTAACGGAACAAATCATTGAACCCAGCTCTCCCAAATCCCTCAGTAAGCCCTAACCGCTAGGCCCTTTTCCTCGTGATGGAGCTGAGGGAGGAAAATAGAGAAGGAGAATTAAAAAGTGGAAATATCAGTAAAGACATGACTGATGGCACATAAAAGGAGTTTGTGATCATTGAGACTTACAGAGTTATTTTAATGCCACCTATTTCATAGAAAATCTGTGAAATAACATAATAATTTCCTGTTAAAAAGTAAATTCTTGTGTGAAGTTTAAGAATTGCAGTCCCATATTCTGGTGTAAAGTCTACATAGTGCTCTTATGAATCAGGTAGAAACAGATGAGTTTATGCAGCACTGTACAGAACCACCATTAAGGAGGAGGAGGAGAGCAAAATGCACCAGACAAGCTTCTCTTCCACAAACGCTAAGCCTTATTACAATACTAATGTTGGGCATATGCAGAGTGTACCTTCCCCAGAATATGAGTATTCTCTTTTCTGTCCAAAATGATTTACATTTCAAAATGCAACTTCTTTTATTTTTAAGGATAAACAGTCACCCAGAAACTCATAGAAGTCCGATCAAACTGATTCAAATAGTTGTGGTGGGGATCCATTGTCTTCTATAAAGAAACAACACTTTACAGAGTAAATATATAGTCATTAAAGAATATGACTGAAATATTTGGAACAGAATTCTACCACTTTATACGGAAAACGAGCACAACACAGCGCAAGGACTAGGATCCCAATTCATAGGAGTTAAAGGGTCTTTAAGATGATATTATGGGACAAAGGATCACTTTCTTGTTTCCCAGGCCGAGTATGCTCTTCAGCCACCCTCTGATCCCATACCAGAAGGGAACCAGGCACTCCCTCCTGTCCTGAGTGAGCTTTGGGAAACCTAAACACTCAGGCAGGAACAGATGAAGCAGTTCACAGCAGGTAAGTCTGAAACCAGACTGATTTTTTTTCAGTGTTTCTCCCTTCAGCTGTGACAATTGCCCAAGGTACCAGTTAGTACCAACTGTATGACTGACTCTGCACTGTGGTTGTAATTTGTAGACTAGAATTCTGAGCTGACAAACAGGTTTTGCTGTTTGCCATGTGCTCTTGCATTTGCTCATCCATCTGGATTGATGTGCCTAGCAAGAGATTAGCTCAATGGGCCCTTGATCCTTTGCAAAGGCCTCTAGGCAGTTCCGTCTCACCCATGATAAATAATAAATAACATTAATGGAATGCCAAGAATGTAATTAATAATTTTCAGATATGTAATTCAAATTTAGAAGCATTTCAGACATTGTAAAATGTTCAAGTTTGAATGGCACTGTAATGTTTATTTGAGTATGTGACAAAAAAGGAACTGGTCAGTAAAAATGTGCCACTGTTGTTGAGTTTTTCTGTTGTTATGTCTTTTTTTTTAATGACAGGCTGTAATCAGAACTGACTGAGAACTTGACAGCTGGACATTGATAAGAATTGAGCTTATAACTTAAAAGCTCATGGCCATAAACAGGACTACTGGGGTTGTTCAAGGCTAATGATATTGATACAAGAAGTCCATGCAAATACTAGACTCTAGACTCTAGAGCTAATAAATGAGTCATTATATATGCTCAGAATGTGAAATCAAGTGACAGCAAATAGGTCCAGGAAAGATACATAAACACAGTACAGCAATCTTTATGGAGGACAGTTGTTAATGAATGATGAAGAAGGTAAAAAAATGCAGAGAAGGCTATTAATGTTATATATCATTGAAACATAAAATAGCACTAGAAGTTGTATGTATAAAGAGAGAAATAAGTGAGTAGTGCCTCTTAGAATCAGTAAGGTTGGAAGGGACCTCTGGAGATCATCTAGTCCAACCCCCATGCTCAGCAGGGTCACCTACAGCATGTTAGACAGGGTTGCATCCAGGCAGGCCTTGAAGATCTCCAGAGAAGGAGACTCCACAACCTCTCTGGGCAACCTGTGCCAGTGCTCCGTCACTCTCACAGTGAAGAAAATAATGTGTTCTTAATGTGTTGGGGGCAATTTATTAATGATCAGTCCCAGACCATCAGAAACTCCTCCTTCAGAGTGTGAAGATGGAAAACAAGTTTTCTTATTTTAAAGATATTTTTCTTATTTTCTCTAAACTATAACTCTTCTTAGTCTCTGAACCAGCTCCATTGACATAAGATTATTTTTGTCATATCTCATTTATGTAGTACCAGAAATAGGCCTGGCACTTTGTAAACAGCTTTACAGACTCACTCCTGCAAGGTGTGAACAATCTTAGTGATTTCAGACACTTAAAGCTAAGTTTATACTTAAATTACCTTTGTGATCATGGCCAGAATGCCAATATTTTTCAAGACTGAACCTTGCGGCTAAACTTCTGCGGCAACGTGAGGAGAGGTGAATTCTTGTGCCATGATGGACCACCATCAATAGAGGGGAAAAGGATGGGGAATTGGGGTGGGATTCCATTTGAAAGCATAGACGTCTAAATGCTGGTGTCTCTAAGCGAGGTAGGTATCTGTATTCACATTGTAGTCAATGGAGATTAACAATACAATCAATGGAGCTCAATACATTGCTTACTCAGTACGCTTTGACATAGTTGCTGATCACCCATATGGGTGGTCACACACCAGTTGCCATTCCAGGATCGCATGGATCTCCCAGAGGTCTTGTGTTACCTCTTGTGTTACCAACTGGATGTTTTGGGTACTCTAATGCATCTTAAGTGTCACAAGGCACCTAAGTTTGGGTTCAAAGCATTTTAGAAGGCAATTCAAGTAATGAGAAATAGGAGTCCAGTTCAGGGTGAGCATTAGCACTGTATGTGGAAGTCTCAAAAGAAATTCCCTTTTGGTGGCCAAACTTGATTCTTATTCTCAACTAAATTTAAAAATTTCCTTGAAGCATTTCTGGAGAACAGGATTTGGGTGCCTATATGTTGTTCCTCGATACGATATGAGACACCATTGAGTATTCAAGATATCTTCCTGGAACTAGCAAATATCCATCTGAACCAATGAAGACCACTGCTAAAAGATAAAGGGCACAATAGGTGGAGGCATAAGTAGCAAGAAGTAGAGAGGTTCTTTCTTGGAACATTGGGTTTGGATCAGAGATGTCCCACATTAGTCCACACCTGGGCAGCTCGGTTCACCTCAAATAATTGTGTAAATGTAGACTGGATTTTGATTTAGAACTTATTTTAGAAATATTCATTTCAAGGTGGTAACTTAAAGGAAGAGAAGACAAATTGCATTCAAAGTATCTATCCACTGTGGAAAGTGTCTGTCTCAGATTTGAAATGAGTGTTCTTCCTCTCCATGTCTCCATACCCTTCTTTTCACTAAATTCATTTAACAAAATACTATAATTCACATCAGAAAGCAGGAAATTTTAAAAAATTTATTTTAACTGGAGCTTGGAATCCTGTGACTTTACAACATTCCTATTTGTAAAAGCTATGCTTAACTAAGAAATCAAACAGATAGCAAGTGCCTAGAGCTCTGTAAACACTACTGATTCAAGCAAACCTCCAAAGGAATTTTCATTTACTCCTTTACCAGAAATATATTAAAAGGAATTTATCCTGTCCCTTACCTTTTTACACTACCAGCCTCCGAGTTTTTTTTTCTTTCCTGTACTAAGACTAATGTACTGCATCACAGAAACCTTGTATTAGATTAGCAATCATCCATATGGAAAAAAGATATATAACCCTCATATCTTTTGTAGGGTACTGGAGAGGCACCAAATGGAAAAGATATGATCAGAGAGAATATACACATAAAATACTACAAAAGTGCTCAGTGTTCATGTTGCTTAAAACATATAGCATGACACCAGAATTGTGATATGTTCATGCATTTTATAATCTGCACTGTGCCACGAAATACGTTAAAGCATAACAGAAACACAAAGTAATCTTACAATATTTTAAATGCATCTGCATAATGTCACATGTACTTTAGCATATGTGCAACACATGTTTTCCTATATTAAATATATGGAAAATATGTTACTTTCAGTGTAGGAGGATAGGTGATGAATAACGAGTTTTGCTGAGTTCAGTGCCTGAAATACAACCAGTGCATTAAACTGCTTCTTACTTACAATAGATAGATCTGACCTTTAAAACTTAAATACTGGAGGGTCACTGATCCTGAAATTAAATGAGAAAAAGCAACATATTCTGATAGCTTTCACAATATTCCGCAAATATTTTTAGGTCATGATATGAAAGACCACAAAGGCTTTTAATTTGTGCCTTTGGCCCAACTCCTTTAGAAATCATCTGACTTAAGATCATCTAGGACAATAAAAATAAGTCTTTATATTTAGATTATGTGAACGGTGTCTTCAAAGTTACAAGAGTGAGCTGGACATCAAATTTCCAGTATTTTGTCACTGAAATCTTGCAGTGCGATCAAAGCCTAGAACATTTATAACAAAGGCTCACATCCTTTCCTGTTTGAACACAGTCTGATTTAGTTCATTTCCAGGATACTGCACTGGCTCCTGTGCTGGTATTAACAGTCTTATGTTCTAAGCTGATCAATAACCATTGCAGCACCAGCTGAGGATCTGACACTTTCATTAGCTTTTTTCTTGAGCATGCTCATTTTGAGGAGAAAAAGACTCACAGACCTAATCCTACTCTGATAAATTTTACTGGGAATTATGCCACTTAGGTAAAGGGGAACGGTGTCCTTTTCAAAGATTCAGTGCCCTTTGTAAGAAAAACATGGATAATTCTTTGAGGGTGTACACTTAAATTTTTCAGTTTTACACATGGAGGTTGGTATGGAAATGTAATTGAAAACATAAATAATAAATGTATTACTGGCACAGGAGGTAGGTGTAGTTTTTTTGAGCTGTTGGCTCACGCCTGTGGGAACAGCAGGGTGGCATATTTTTCATGTGGTTTAAAATCCAAGCTGTTTTAAATATTACTGAGCACCAAACAAATTAGTAACTGAAGTCCATTAGGCTTCCTAAGAATTTCCTTCATGGATTTTACCTGAGACTAGCCAACTAAAACCACACTAGCCTACTCATTCTTCTGGAATTACTTAGTACATTTCTAGGCTTTCTGATGTGCTCACTTCCATGTAAGCTGACAAATAACAGGTTTATTCTTGTAACATAGACATCTCCATTTAACTACACAGCACGGAGGTTCAGAGTGGCTTATTTAAATCACATACAGTCGGTAGCAGGATCTGGAACAAAGTCTGGAACAAAGATCTTCTTAGGCCTAGGTCTGTATCTGAACCACAAAACAACTCCTACTTTTCAGTGATGAATCTAATCATAAGAAATACTTTTCCCTTGTAATGGCCAGTGCAACCCAAAAGACAGACTTACGACTTCTCTAACTAGATTCTACTAACCACCTGGCAAATATTTTCAGTGTCAAGGGCATGAGAAAGCAAAATGAGTCCAACCTCACAGCAGCACAAAAGTGGCTAGCTGCCTATAAGCCTAGGAAAGTTCAGAGGTTCAATTTGGAGACCTACCAAAAAGTTCAGATACTTATACAAAGTTTATCCAAACGATCTGAGCCCTCAAGAATGCAGACATGGGCCTCCTGAGAACAGAGCTTTTAGTTAGATTTCTATTCATCCCTGTTTCCTTTTATGTCAGATATGCAACAAAAACAGCTTTTGTTTTGGTATTTTTTTACTTCAGAGTTCTAAGTGGAGCCAGAAGCACCACACAGGAGCACAGATTTACATTGAAGCAAAGTGCAATGGGGAATTTATTGAAACTCACCAGAGTTTAGTTGGAATTTGTGAGTGTACATATGTTTGCGTGTATGTCTGTGTGTGTGTGTGTTTGTGTGTGTGTGTGTATGTATACCTCTTATTTTGTCTACTGGTTGGTCCAATCAGAGGGGATGCTATCACAACTACCTCCACCCATTAAAAAAAAATGAGAAAGTCACCACTTTATGTCCCAACAGGTTGCTATTGGAACATTTTTCATTAACATCTAAGAATCCAGCCCATTCAGAAATTACTTCTAAAATCTGATTGCCTGTATAAATAAAGGAAATCATAGTTATTGGGTTTGATGTCAGCAGGTCAATGCTACTCACTTATTCACATAGTTCTGAGGATCTCTGCTGAATGCTGAAGGAGGAGTTTCTGACACAGTTCTTAGAATTATTATCCCTAAATCATAGTACTACAAATAGCCACTGCATTGGCATCATTCATTCACTGTATATGAGCATAGGATACCATGGACATGCCTACGCTGAATGACAAATTAGGACTGGTTCATTACTTTTTCAGTTTATTTGGTAGTATAGAATCGTAAAATGCCATCTACTGTAGAGAGCACCAACTGGCCAACTGTTGTTGAATACTTGTATAAAATACAAGTCTTTATTTTTCTTTGCTTGTTCTTTTATTTTTGGTACTTGCTCTCCTCTGCCACATCCTCAGTAATAAAGGCTGTTTTTACAAAAAGACCTAGAAAAAAATCCTATCTTTGGTTACTGAGACATTTGAGAATCCCTCTTCCACAATCACAAAAGTGAGTTCACAAATGAACATTTTCTAGTGCGCTCAAGCAGCAGCTGGAATCCTCCTAACCAACAATAAAAGAGGAAGTAAAATGCACCATCACATTTGTAGCTTCTGTGATCTATAAAAAAAAAGAAAGAACTAAATTTTTCTTCAGGGTTTGGAGCAAAGAAAGCCCAAGAGGTACTAGATTAGCTATAACTTCTGACAGTATTGCCCATGGACATGTGACTAGCAGATCGGCACTATAAACAGTTTTCTTAGCATTTCTCTCATTTTTAATAAAATTTTTCAGTAAATATCACAACCTTTTAGCACGAAAAGGGTATAAGTTCTTGAAAGTGACAAAACTAAGCATAGAATAAATTTTAGAAATGTGCATTATCCTGTTTTGTAGATATGCAGCCTAATCTTTCTCTTCTTAGATTTTCTAAATTTAGCTGGTTTTATTCAAAATTTTGAACTTAATAGCCTTAACACATTGTACAAAAATATTTGCTAAGGTTCATTGTTCACATGCATTTTCCTTTCTCCCATCCCTCCTGCCCCACACTTTCCCTGCTTAACTAAACACATAGGAAATTAACAGAGTCTGTGACCTAACAAGTGGCAATTCATAAATTCATTAGATTAAAACAGACTAGTAACATAGCAATTCCTTTAATAGGCTTCCTTCCAATCTCTAATTTACATTTCTGTCTGCCCTGGCAAAGATATTACTTCGTTAAGACTTTACTTTTTTTTTTTTTTTTTTTTCCTAAATCAGAGAAATTTTAATGACTTCTCTTATTTATTGCTTCCATATGCAAGTAGTTATCTTTCTTGCAAATGGAAATGAGACCCAAAATTGCAACAAATGGGGCCAAGCCGCTGAGTGCATATGTTCCTTTTTGGAGAAAGTACACATGCCTGATTGAATTAACTTTAACCTCTCTGTCCATTGAACAGACATCCTCTAATGTGGGGGCTTTTAAAACTGTTCTCGTTAAATTTATTTTGAATCGCTGAGAACACTCTATCACAGTTTCAGCAAATAACCTCTGATAATATTAAACACCTGGTAAGCACAGTACCCAAGGGACCCTGTGCTGCCGTGTTTGACCTGTGACCTCCTGCAGTGAAGTTCGGCCCTTGTGATCCACTTGGATTCAGACAAGAAAGCTATTCTGAGGGAAAACACCTGCTTGCAAGGGCTGACCCCAAGCCAGTGCATAGTTGAAAAAAGTCAGCTGAGTAGAAAGAGACCAGAGCCCCATGCAGGTGTTTCCTACAGCGCCGTACAGCTAAAAAACAAGAGAAAATAAAGGATAATGTGGATAACAGTTAGGTGCTCCCTCAGCTGTTTATTTGGGTTTGCATAGCTGGAGCTTCTCCGGATAGAAGCTGAGGAAATGAAGAAGAACCTACTGGTTCTGAACTTCCAGGACTGCAGAGGCAGCCTAAGCAGGTCCCCAGCCTGCAGGACTCCAGTGGGATTTATGGCCATGGGAAAAACCGAATGTGGAAAGAAGGCCGAATCCCTTCTTTCCTTCCCACTGCCTCTGCTGCTGTTTATATCCAGAAAAACAATAAGTGGATGGTTTCTTCCTCAGGAGAGTCTTTTGAGTCTTATTTCCTTACTGAGATGTCTTGTAATCTACCCTTACATAAGAAATGTGTTGTAAGCAAGGACTTGAAAGAAGCAACAACAAAACCTCCTGCTAGGAAAGAGGAAGAGGTAAATCCTTCCCTAGCTACAGTAAGGTTTTTATGGTGTTTTATTTTATGCAGTACGATAATGATTCTTTTTAAGTACAGTGGGCCCCACTTTCATTCAGCATTTTCTAGTCAAATGTCACATTACTCATTTTTGTCAACAGGTCTGCACAATGACAGGGTAGTGAGAGGAAAATATTTAATCTGTCTCTTTATTTATTAAGCGAGTATCATGAAATAAGATGACAGGGATGGAAACCAAGCCCTTTTGAAATTTTTCCATTAATTTCTTCATACACTTTTTCCCAAGGTCAGTGTTGGATGCAGGACTTGAATGTCACTCACTCTCACACTCAAGGGCTGTCAACACACCTCCATTCACCTGATGAGAGCACCTTCAGCTAGCACCCATAAAACCCTTCCATTTCTGACAGTTTCAGGTTCTGGAGCTCCCAGATATTAAACGGCCAATTTTGGCCCATTTAAAAAGAGAAGGGCGAAGGAGATAGGGGACAAGGAATGACTGCTTCTGTGCTAGAAGAATTCAGCTACGACTTGTCAGAATTCATTTCAGCTTTACTTTTTATAGCCTTCAGATCTGAATTGCTTTCCATCACTCTGGCTGAGGCAGGATTCATATGCCTGTCCTAGACGTGAAAGGTCAGTGCAGTGTGCATTGTGCAAATGGTCTCATTAATACAACCAGATTCCAACAAAAAGGAAGAAGGGAAGAAGAAAGGAAAAAAGAAAGACAGAATTATTGGCAAGCAGAGTGGCACTAACAATTTGCCTTCATCTTTTGCCCAGCATCTTGGGCTTGATAAAGACCAACATCTGAAAACAATCATTGGAGCATATTAGGTTTTTTTCCAAGCCATATCAAACTACAGCGTAATAACAAGACATTTATTCTGCAGCATTTTAAGATTTAAACAATTTGCAATCTACTTCCAAGATGACTGAGATGGAAGCAGGAAGAACACAAGTTCTTTAAGTAACTTCCTCACTGTTCCCTAGTCATACACTGGGAACACTTGACACCCAATTGCATTTATCCTGCTGGAAGTAAATGCAAGTCATCACTTCGCATAAGGCTGTTGGTATGATTTCTGCCAGGGCTGATAACAATGTCCTATTGTTGATGAGCCTCTGTCAGTTCCACTTAGCAGTGAGAATGTCAAATTGTCAAGTGTTTTTAAGACTGGAAGGCGAGAGACAACCAGTACCAATTTCACTTGGAGCCAGAGGGTTGAATCCCCCCCCAGATGTCCTCACTATACAGGGTAACACAATGTGATGGGAGGCTATAGCCACTAGAAAAACAGTGAAGACATTTTTTAAGATTACACTCCTGGAAGCGTAAAAGGACAATACTTTTGCTTATTCTTTAGAGCAACTCCAAGCTGTCTCTAACAGCAGCATAAAAATTAAATTAAATCCAGGCATTAGGCCTGAAAATTTTCAGCCCATCTATAAGTCTTCTTTTCTTAGGGGACTTCCTTCTAGCTACCTATAGCATTGCTGCCACTAAAACTTCATTAGTGTTCTTCAAGTAGCAGTTCCGTAAGTTATTCTGCATATAGGGAAATCCAACTCATAAAGAATCACAACAGGTAATCAGATTGCTTACTCAGTGGACATGCAAAAATGTACTGACAGTCCAAGTCCAGGTCCTAACAGACAAAAGTCTACATTACAGTGCTGCCTAAACCATGACTACTTATTAGAGACTCTGGGCTGGATGAATGTGGAGACGTAAGGCTGGATTAACCCGCCTGAATTCCACACAAGTCCACCATGCTTCCTGCCAGTGGAGAAAGTAAAGTGCCTCTCAGGTTTCTGATCATTCAAGGAGTGAGAGAAAGGACCTAAACAGGGAGGTCACACAGAGAAAACATTTGGCAAAAGGACTGGAGCAGAATTTAGGACTGCTGAAAATAGCCTGTATCCTTCTCCATATCTTTGGTAGTTCTTTTGGGCTGAGTCAAGAAGGAAACCAGCTCACTAAGAGCTACCCTCTGACTGCTCTGCAGATAAAAGGGATGTCAGTTTTCAGGACATTTGGCTTTGGCACATTTCACAGGCACAACATTAACTATGAAGAAGAAACACTGAAAAAATAAATTTCCTTTATGCTTTATTAAACCTTGTCTTCTGGTTTAATCTCAGGTAACCAGCTTTCAGCACTACCTGTTTTAATAGTCCAATATTCTGCTCTCCACTGTGAGCTGTCTGTTTCAAACTGCTTCTGCATGAGCACTAGCCAATTACAGCACACAAGACAGCTAACCTGATTCAGTCCCAGGGCTCTCCCTTTACTTCCCATGTCCTTGATCTTTGTTTAGTTTCCTCACTTTTGTGCCTTGGTCGTCTGTGTTATGCCATGGCATTTTCCACGTGGCATTCTCTGTTTCCAGCTGAGCTCTAATCCTACCAGCATGTATTCTATAAAGTTTTATTCACTGTTTTGCAATCTGAAATGATTATTATTGTCTCCCAATTTTTCAGGTGTTAATGAGAATTATGGGGGTCAGGGGAAAGAGTAAATCATAAAGAAGTTGTGTTTTCCTCTTTTTCTATTTCTTTCTCAAGTGCTGTGATTAAAGTGTTCTGCTGCATTTAAGAAGTTTTTTTTTTAATTTACTTTAAATGATTTTTTTCCTGTTGTTTTGTTCTCCTGAGAAAGAAAAGAGAAACAGCTGCTTTAGATAAAATCATCCTCCACAACAGCCACCTGGTAATGAGACTATTCAAATTTTTAATGGTAAGGATAAATGGCAACTAAGAGTTTCAGAAAATATATCAATTCTCTTGCTCTTGGACATACACCTAATGAACTACCTCTAACTAATGGAGGTTAAGTTTGGGGCAGGGGGAGGGAGTCCTCCTAAAGGTAAATTATTCCAAACCTGATTACTGCAGAGTTTCAGCCATGTTCTTGTGAAGCAACAGGTTCCAGATACTGAACAGCAGAACAGTGGGGCATTTGGTCTGATACAATATGGTTACACTTGCATTACTAGGATTTTGTCCAAGGCTGATTTTAGGGGTTAAAAATGTTTATTGAGCAACATTTTGTTGTCCTGCTGCACTGTCTGGAGCTGGCTAGAAAAAGACAAAATAGTGCTCTTATAATACTTAAAAAGGCATTCTGTATTTCTGTTTTTCTGTATGTCTCAAGGGATTCCCACTGGGATCTCATTTATCATGTCCTTTGATGCACCATCCCAATTTTCCAGTAACACTGGGATTTCTTATCTCTTCTCACTGCCAAGAAAACTGTACTTGTACAAATGAAGAGTGGGAGCCAACCACAAGAAGATGGGACAGTCTTAATTTTACTGGTAAAATATGTGTTCATAGCCAAAAAGGAAAAAAAGAAGAAGAAAAAGAAGAAAAAGTAAAACTCATTGGTAGGCCTTGAAAAGAAAAGCAGCACCTCTTCAGTTGTTCTCTAATCAATCCCAGGTACAGATTTACTATGGGCTAAGCAGGGAAGCAGGGTTTCTTTTACTATTGGCTGCCAAATGCGTAATTGTTGCTGTTTAGGAAAGAATGTTCTCCTTTTTCCCAGCTTGTTTAAACAGTAAATTACCCTTTCCTTAGTTTTGTGGAAAAACACATTCTCTTTGGAAAGCAAACCTGAGAGTATACACACTTTGATTTTTATGCTCTTTCTATTAAACAAGTTTGACTGAGTAAAATGTGATCTCTACACATGTGTATAATCAAGTAGTAAAGAACCATGGTTCTCCACATATCAACATGCAGTATTTTCAAATATTGCCTTATTCAAACTATTAGTGATGAATTTACAAAAGCTCTTAGTTGTCATGCTGGAAAAGTTCACTCAAGCAACTCTGAAAAGACAAAGAAAAAAAGAAGGAAAAAGAAGGTGTAAGGAGGTGCATAAATTATTGCAGCCCTGCGGCAGTGTGTGAGTTTTACAGGGCTATTTATTTTGCTTTTCAATAAAAATGTGTAATAGACCCACTGGACCTATTACTTGCCCACTGGACCCATTACCTCTATTGAACAAGGGTAGTGTAGCTTAAAGAGAGGACTGATTGGCAGCCCAGCCTCCTCCAACCTAGCCCGGGCTGTACCATGGCTGTGGCCCTGCTGAGTCTGGTTCACACCTTCCCTGAAGTGAGAAAATGCAAAGACGGATAGATAGGCTGCAGGAAGCCCTGGCGCCAGAGTGGCAGCATGGAAGTACATTACCGCCACGAAGAAAAGCAGGTGTGAGCTTTTTGTTGTTCAGCCAACTGTCTTCATAGCCTGAAATCGTTTAGCAGGCCAGGTTTGGCCAGGCAAAGTATGTCGTTCAGACACAGCTGGGACAGGGTGTCCTCAAGTAGGAAGGGATTAAATGGTAATCTGTGCTTCTTGAACTCTTGATCTAGCAAGGCGCTGAGCACCGGGATCACAGTCCTGCAGAGCACAGAAGTACAGGCTTGCACTTTTAAGGTTAAGTACATACATAAGTGCTCTGCAGCAGCTAAATTCTGATTATATTCTCAGCATAGTGTCCAATATCTTTAAAGTTAAATACTTCTCATCTAAAGAACATATCGTTTTGTCATTTTATGCAAATACTTATACTTCCTTAAATAATTAATCACCATAAACACAAAATGTAGATAAACACTTTTAATATAGATAATTATAAACAAAATATTTCATATTAATTAAGTCTCATATCACTGATGTCCAGTTTGTGGTGGAGTACACTGATGTACTCCAAGACAATAACACATTTTGCTCATACTCCCAAGTGTGGTATGTGACAGGAGAGGGAAAGAACCCAGCAGTTTCCAGCAGAAGGTATCAAGGACTATAGCCTCCTTATCAAAAATAACATAAAATTAAGCTTATGACATCCCCGGTAGCGTGTCCACAGAAAACATTCCACTCAAAATCTCTCTGGCACTTCATGAGGTCAGAATGTTCAGGTGGGTTTCTCCCAGAAGGAAGCGGGGAGAATTTGATTATAACAACATAAATTCTTAATGTAAAATGAATAAATAAAAGGGCGGATTTTTTCATTTTCTTCAATTTCTTTATTTTTATTTTTAAAGTTAGCCTATTTTATCAAATATGTATTTTACTTAAACACCATACCAAAATTTAGCAGAATAGTTAAATGTTCATCTGTGATCATAACAATATTACTGCACAATACAACACCACCATTTATGAAATTCTTATCATGTGTAGACCTTAAAAACATTTCCTAGGAAGATAAATATCATTATGTATCTTTTTCAAATGGGGAAAGAATGAGGAGAAGTGGTTTGCTTATCCAAGGATATATTTATTAGAAAACATAAGAATGAAAATGTTTGTTTGAAAATTTTATTCCTTCAGAACATGGAGAAAGCACTTTACTGTTGCAAACGGCTTTTTCAGAAGATTCACAATGCCAAATCCTGCCAAAAAGTTCCTCTGATTAACTTATGTTTAGGACTCACCAAGGAGTTCATGGTAGTTATGTATGTAGATATCTCAGGATATCCTGATACGCAGAGCTGTTTCAAGACACCCTGGTGTCTTCACCATAACTTGGCCACTCTCCCTGATACCAGTTCCTTCACAGACACTGCGTAGTTTGATCTGCACCAAAATCAGACACTTATGGTGTCAAGCTTGAAGCCTCTACTGTACCAAATCCCACAATCAAGCCAGAAGCAGTGAAGCTGCACCTCAGGCCCAGTACTCATACACAGGGAGAGAAGCTACATACTCTCATATATTTGGCATCTTCTTCAAAAGGAGATCTGCTCACTACATCCCTACTACAGCATTTTTAAAAGTAAAATTAATGGTCTTGAGCTGCCAGAACTTGAGTTGCTTAGCTTTCTCCTGTGGTAATTGATGTCACAAGAAACAAAAACTCTTGAACTTCCGTCCTAGCCTAGCATATGCCCGTGTAGGATTCTTTTTCTTTTTCTGCTTTAATTCAGCTTTTAATTCTTTTTTTTTTTTAAAAAAAAAAAAAAAAAAAAAAAACATTTTTCATTAGTGCTGTGCAATTTGTTATAGGTCCTTCCCATCGTGGCTCACCTGTAACAAAATCTCATTGGTATTTTTTTCTGATGCTACTGAAGCAAGTTGGAGGAAGAGAGAGTGCTGGTGTTGCTCTTTGAGTTCTGGTGTGTATTTATGCTAGAACTCTATAATTTTCACAGAAAAAACAAGCTGATTTTTTTCTAGAGTGTTCTTGGGCAGCTTATGAACTGCAACAACTGAAGTCTGGAATTCATTTTGAAATTACATCTTATTTACACACTATTTCTTTTTTTGTTGCATAAAACAATCAAAGAGGGGAGAGTGCTATTTAAGTGCTAAGTAGGCTGCCAATAGTGATTTGTAGTTTAATCTTTTTAAATATTTCTGGATGTTTTTGTCTCTATAAAAAAAGATTGTAAAAATTGGATGTAATGTGAGCATGAAACAGAGGATAAACTGGAAAGAAATTCAGCCCCTAGGCCAGATTCTAAAGCTGTAAAACAATCCTTCCTGGCCACTGTCTTGGCCCATAGATTGGGAAGGAAGCCACTGAACTTTATATTCCTTCTTAGGGCAGTGAGAATCATTCACACGCAACTGCCAAACCAAAGTTTTTTTTTTTTTTTTTTTTTTTAATTGGCTCAGCTTGAACTAAATTAAACAGGTTTTGTTTGTTCTTGAAGAAATGAAAAACGAAAAAGTGTTTGGGTCAATTGAGAACAGAACACTTCATTTAGGGGCATTGGATAAAAAAAACAAATGAAGCGAAGAGCCAGACCCCAGAAGAAAGTAGATTCCCTCCTTTTATCCAAGAGTCTAGTAGTTAAAGCACCATATAGGACACAGGAGACCTGCATTCCACACTGCTTCTGACAATTTAATGTATACTCTAACTCCTAGACTATAGCTACTTCTGCCATATGTTACTCTCATTTTCTCAACTGAAGAATATTGCATGGAACTGCATCCCCATCCAGTGATGCAAGGTCATGGGCAACATGGGGATGAAAGGACTTGGTCAATGAATCAGGCCATAACACAACCATATATGTTGGAAAGGATCTCAAGAGCTGTCTAGGCCAACCTCCCACTCAAAGCAGGACTATTCATATCACAGAATCACAGAATGGTTGAGGTTGGAAGGGAGATCTCTGGAGATCATGTAGTCCAGCTCCTCTGCTCAAGCAGGGCCACCTAGAGCACATTGCACAGGATTGTTTCTAGATGGCTTTTGAATGTCTCCAAAGAAGGAGACTCCACAATCTCTCTGGGCAACCTATGCCAGTGCCCAGTCAAGTTTTTCCTCATGTTCAAACGGAACTTCCTGTGTTTCACTTTGTGCCCATTACCTCTCGTCCTGTCATGGGACACCACTGAGAAAACTCTGGCTCCATCCTCTCTACACTCTTTTTTCAGACACTTATACACATTGATAAGATCCCTCCTGAGCCTTCTCTTCTCCAGGCTGAACAGCCCCAGCTCTCGCAGCCTTTCCTGATATGAGAGATGCTCCAGTCCTCTAATCACCTTGGTAGCCCTGCGCTGGACTCTCTCCAGTAGCTCCATGTCTCTCTTGTCCTGGGGAGCCCAGAGCTGGCTCCAGCCATGGCCTCACCAGGCTGAAGAGAGTGGGAGGATCACCTCCATCCACCTGCTGATGACATTCTCCCCAATGCACCCCAGCATACCATTGGCCTTCTTGGCCACAGAGGCACATGGCTGGCTCATGGTCAACTTGTCCACCAGCACTCCCAGGTCTTTCTCTGCAGAGCTGCTTTCCAGCAGGTCAGCCCTCAGCCTGTACTGGTGCATGGGGTTATTCCTCCCCAGGTGCAGAACCCTGCACTTGCCTTTGTTGAACTTCATGAGGTTCCTCTCCTCTCATCTCTCCAGTCTGTCCAGGTCTCTCTGAATGGCAGCACAGCCCTCAGGTGTATCAGCTACTCCTTCTAGTTTTGTAGTAATTATTGAATGTCTAGGTATTCAAAAGTACTAGACAAATAGCTACTCTCTGCTTAATAAGTCTGTGTATAAGTGGCAATTCAAATCAAAAGTAAATCCCCTAGTCTCCTCATACAACTTTTACTTTTTTGTAGTGAATTATTAAAGTATTTATGTGGTCAGTGAGCTTTGTCCTCCACCTTATTCTACTCTGTTATATATAACTGCTTAATATAATCATATCAATGGACAAGTAAGAACAGTATGGCAAACAGCAAAAAGGGATTTTTAGTTTGCTGAGAAGCTGGGGTAGGAGGGAGGGGCAGAATATTTTGGATTAATTGAGATTAACAAAACGTTAATACTTCTCAGAACAGCAGAATGTTATAATCTTTAGGAATAAATCATGAATTCATGTCAGAGCAAGCAAAAAGCAAAGCAAATTGTGTGGCACCTAATGACATGCATTCAGTCAGCATCCCCTGAGGAGTTACTGACACTACTACAAATTGCTTCATCATTTCAGTTCAGTTACAAATGCAGCCATGCAAAGATGGCTGGAAACCTCTCTCTTTCACACACTCATACATGAACGTACATGCACATCTCTCCCCTCTCGCACACACAGACATCAATGTATACTATTAATTTCCATAATGTGCTTAAGGATATGAGGAATTATTTTAAAAGGCTAATTACTATCACTGCCTTTTTTGTACTATCCTACAGATTGCAGAGACTCTTTGAAAGCTGAGTTACTCTTTCATACCTTGCCTTCTGATAAAAGACAGAATCACAACTTGCAGAACTGTGTCATGTTTTTGTCCTCATTTAAAAGCACTATACAAAGTCACTGTGCACTTTTGTTGGGGAGACGGAAAAACAAATACTGCACCAATATCCATGTGTTATATGTTGTATTTCAATAAACAGCATACTAATGAAAGAGGTGGTATGGTTGATCATATCATAGAAATCTTATTAAGTGAAATACGGCTCATATAAAGAAACACAGCATATCAGATGGGCACTGAGAAATTCATTATTTCTTTTCCACTGAACTCTATTAAATTGCTATCAAATACAAAACAAAAGTCAAAGCATTGGAACAATAATACTCTAAATGATAATAACTTGCTCTTTATATGAGAATTTTCACTAAAGCTGGATCTATGAATAATGTGCATATAAGCAGTATACATATGGGTGCATGTATGTTACATAATAAGTACGTGTATATATATTTATACATACTTACTTCCAATAAAATTGAAATTAGTCTGTTCTAATTTATGTAAGTATTGAAATACGACAGAAAACAGGATACAAAGCATATGGGTCAGATATTCATAAAGTTAAGGGAATACTAAAAATATATCTGTCTCGTCTGGAATCTCAGCAGCATCATTAGCCTTAACAACCCTAAACCTCAAATATTTTAACACTGCAGAGGTACAATTCGGGAGGACAGCATGCACGGATATAGACCCGTCAGCTCTCTTTCACAAATTGATTTGTGTGGACACTGACTTCACCTTATGCTCGTGAACAATAGATGATTTTCAGTAGTTGAAAGACAAACTTTGCTGTGACTGGGCTGTGCTGAGAGGATCTGATAAACAAAGTCATCAGACCCAGCAAATCTCCCCAGCACCTTGTCTTTTGGCTATAATTTGGGGCTTGCCTCTGAGCTGCTGACTGGTTTACCTGTTGAAGCCATTGTACTGACTGCTGCATCACCTGTGACTAGCATTAGGCAGAAGGTTGACAAATACAGTATCTGAGGCTGTATCTCTGCTTCTCTCAAAGAGGAGTTCTTTTTGCCTCCTGTATACATAAAGCATCCCTGCCAGCAGCCCCCATCATGCAAGCAGCCTGTTGACATTTTGTCTGGACATGTTTAAGTAAGGTGTGCAAAATATACAAAGTTTGCAGAAAGCCATCTTATGGCATATTAGGATGCGCTTGGGCACACAGAACCCTACCTGCTCCAGGTGGTAGGTTATAGTAATATTGAGGATTGTATCTGTAGGCTTGCTTGCCAAGGTAATGTCGACTTGGGTTAAGACACTCAGAATGCTATGCAGGCTTAGCTGCAATGTAAGCAGTCATACTTGACAGAAGCAGTGATCTAAGGGTTTAAAAAGGAGAGCCTTCCATTCAAAACTAGCTTGTTATCTTTCCTTTTTCTTAGATAAATTTCTATTCCAGTTTTCATTAACTGTTTTCTCACCTCTTTCCACGCTATTGTGGAATTAAGGAAAAATAGAACAAAGAAGTTCTACATAAGATGTGTAAGTCATATATTAAGTCTATAGATTCTTTTCAGGCTGTCTTTAAATGTTTTAAAAGGCTTAATGTATAACCATTCACTGATCTTGATGTTCATAAAACACTGGCAACTTACTCATGACCAGACTAATTCTTTGTAAGTGTTCTATGGTTGTAATTTGTTGTGACCATCAATGGTATTCACTGAGTTTAAGGCAAACTAATATTTGATTGGTAAAGTTTGATGGCTCTATGGCCCTCATTTCTTTCCACTAAGCTGTTCATTTACTTTTAGTGACACTGCACAAATACATTTAACCTACAACAGTATCTGCAAAACTGGGCTATGACTCTGTGCAAGTGTGTGTGTGTGTGTTTGTGTGTAACATTATATGCCAGTGTACATGTATACATATAACACACACACTGGGCCATGTCTCACATTTCCTTGGTCTGTCACTTATCTAGAACTAATAACTTGTTTTATCTGAATTTCAAGCACTTATGGGAGGACTAATTAAGAATCTTAAGGTTAACTTTGGACTGGCAGGTCAAATTTTGCCCACAATTGCATAAGTGTAATGAGAAATACAGAATTGACCCTAGACCTTAATTCAGAACACTGTCTAATAGGCTGTCAAGAAAAAAAAAAAAAAAAAAAGAAAAAAAAAAGAAAAAGAAAAAAAGAAAAGTTCAGTTCCACAACTGTTCAGCATCCAGTGTAAGCTGGACACTTAGGCTGCATCTGTTGCACAGGAGGGAGCAATGAACCTTCAGAGGGCACATCATCCAAAAAAACAAGCATCTAATATAGGTAAAAGCTTCAAAGGGCACTTCATCCAAAAAATAAGCATCTAATATATGTAAAATGGACTGACTCCAGGCCTTTGCCCATGTATGTGTGTATCTCTCGCTATGGTGACTACAAATGGAGCCTACATGACCAGTTGAGATTGGATGCCCAACCTTTTAGATGGCTAAAATTAGGCTGAGATGTATCCTACCTTAAAAGAGAATTTGCTGCCAAGGTAATATAATTCACCAATGTCATGACATGTGTCTTTAAAGATAACATACATCATCCTGACATCTTAGGAACCTCTGTTGTGCAGAGATTGGTCTTAAGAAATTCCAAGACTGGGCTGTAAGAAGTAAGGAAAGTAGTTAGAAACCCTTTAAAATGAACCTATTAATGTCTCTCTCATTGTTTCTAAGACTAACCCATAACAATCTAAGTTACTGAAATTTAATAATTTTCTGAGCAACTTATGAAAATCACAGATAGAAGATAGCATTACCATTTAACAATTGCCCCTTAATAGAATTTTCAGTATTCATGTATTACTGGAGGTGATAAGAAATGCCAGTCGGAAGGCAACATGACAAATGAAGATCCGGACATTGCAGCACACATTGCTAATACAGAGCAGTGAGCTGCAGGCTTCAGGAAACCTGTCTCTAGAGGGAAAAAATTGCAGACTTAAAGACATAGGGCTAGAAATGACCGATGACATTCAATATGATCTTTTGACGCTCCTGGCAACAATGTACACTGAAAATCCAGTCTGGACTAATTTCAAAATACTTTCCAGTGTTAAAGAACTGTAGTAAAAAAAGACCTTAAGTCAGAAAAGTTATGAATGGCAAAAAAACAGGAAAAAAACAGAAGACAAATCAAGGTCATTGTCAATGTGCTAAACCCTGGAGATCAAACGACCAATAAAGAGTTAAAAAGATTTAGGAGGGGCACAAGAAAGGGTCCCTGTCCAGAAACTGTATAGGCAACAGAGTATGTACATATGTATGTATAAGAGAGAGAAGGAGGAGGGAGTCCAAAGGCAGTCGAAAGATAGATTTGAACCTGAAATTCTGATTACTTTTTTTTCTAAATACCTAATGCTTTGCGATAAACAATCTGTTTATCATTGTTTTGAGGGAGTAGACACATTCCTGGTGCAAACATATTGTAAATGACAGAGTTTGGCAAACTACAGCCAAGTCCAGGGGGGACACAGAAAGCTGTGACCAGAAAGCTGCATGTCTGACAATACAGGGCGAGTCTAGTCCAATTAGTTTTGCAATTGGGAATTTCTAATGGAAATGAAATATTATATCGATTAAAAAGGCACTTAATAAGCATGAAGGCAAGAATATTCCAGAGTCAGAATCTTGGCTTGAACACAACAATAACTTATGCAATTACTTAATTTTGCACTCCAGTGACTTCAAAGGCGTAGTCAGTATGTCAGCTAAAGCACTTGTGTGAATCTTTGCAGGATCTAGAAACTCAGTTAGCACTGTCCTAACTATCAAACAGCATACGAAGTCCTCACTGAGTTTGGCAAAATACAGGAGGTTCATGCTCCAGGAAATTAGGCCATTTATATTTAGATGCTTATAGCTGCTTTAGATGCAAATACCTGACTAAGGAACGCAGATTTTAAAATTTTAGTCAGTGTTACACCTCTGGAACTCCTCTGGACCATGCTCAGATATCATATACCATACCTTAGGGTCAGACACCTAAGCAACATTTCTAGTGGTTGTTTTGATCAGTAATTTCCCAAAGTATTTAGGCTCCAGCAAATCTATTTTTCTTTGCTTCATTTCCACATTGTAAAAAGTGAAATGCTAATTACAACTTTGGAAAAATATATCTTAGGTCCACTGAATGAATATATTGTCATTCATGAGCTCAGATTTGTGTTCACATTATGATAAAGGAAGACAAAATAATTGGCCAGAAAAGTTATGAGGAATTAGATAAAGGTCAGATGCCAAATAACATCAAATTATAAAGAAAGGTACTTCCTGTGATTTAATGTATCAGTAAGAGAGAGATGCATATTTTACCATTTCTACTACTAACGTAGAAAAAAAAAATGAACAAAGATAATCCATGAAACTTAGCTTATTACCATGAGCATATATTTCAGTCAGGTTCATTCCAATTCAATCTGCTTTAGTAAACTATAGGGACAATTGCCTAATTACAGGCAATTAAAGTTTTTTCTCTATCAAAAGAGGTGACATGTGATATCTGATTTTTAATTATGAATAAATCCTGGTCTATTCATACCTGTAGTCTCCTAATTAACTTCTAAAATATTTATGAAGGGTTTAAGAAAACAGCTCGGAATGTAATTTTATGTTTCTTAAATCATTACAGTAGTACTGTTAATATAATAATAGATATTATATAGGGAACTATTCTAATTATGTAGTTATTTGGGTATAAAGCAGTGTGACTACTCAGGAAATGAAAAATGTCCTAGAGAGCAGAACCTCAGCTGGTATAAATCAGTATTTGATCTTATAAGCTTACTGACTGGTGAATTTCTCTCCATAAGTAGTTTTCATATCTGAATAATATTCTTGTTGCAAAGAAATTATAACACAAGTCATCTTTAGGTTAGATTTTTGTTTTTATTTATCATTAGAGGGATTAACAAAAGCATTTTATGATAAATATGCTAAACAATCTATTAAATTTTATTATATAAGTATATAAAATTCAAAAAAACAAATTTCTTTAAATGCTTATATACTTGTACACACATACAAATTAATAACAGACAGATTTATGTGTTTAAAAACTGTTCATGGATCTCCAATATATTGCAGCAGGTCAAATTATCAACAAATATTTTACTAGCCAATAGTAGAACATTTTGTAATCAAAAAGAGAAGACTTAGTTCGAAATCTACAGTACATCCTTATTGTACACATTTTTCAAGTATGGATATGATGACAGCACATATTCATTATTTGTGCAGACATACCATTTTCAGCAAGCTAAGTAAAAACATTTAGCAGCAATGTGTGGGAAATTATTTTACATACAAGAGTTCATTTTCATATGGGTTCATTTTTACGGTAATTTTTTTGGGGGACTAGCAGAAAAAAACGTCTGGATAAAGTTGATTTTAGCCGAGGTTACTTCTGGGGAAAAACAAATGCACAGACACCCAACTGCCAGTGAATAATATTGTTTGGTTTTGATCAACCAAATATGTGTGCTTGCAAAAACATACCATAAATTTTATTTGAAGAAAAAAAATGATCAATTTGGATACTATTTCAGATTTTTATTTTGTTCATAAAAACATTTCTCAGAGACTGCAGAGTTTTTAAGTCTGACAGTGTGTATTTGCACATAGAAAGCAAATGAAAGTCTGAAAGATGAATTCTACCATTCACAAACAATCTAGAGGGGAAGTATGGAAAAAAGATTATACTGTTTAATATATTTGCATATAGCACATACAAAGGACTATATAAGACTGTATTCCGATTTTATAGAAATATAACATCTCAGAAAATGATATTATAACTTAGATGAATCCACCATAATAATAAAAATGACTTCTCTGATTTCAGGGAAATACACCCAGAATAGCTGAATCACAGTAATTTTCAGTGGAAATACCAATAAACAACATGGTTTTACATGCATATGTAAAAACTAAATACCTGTTTAAGGCTAAAATGTGACTAAACCGTTTTAAATGCCTTCTCCATTTCACAAACCACAAGCACCTACAGGAAATTAGTCAGCTACGGCATTCAATGTTTCTTAAAATACCAGAACAATAACCATAAAACCTTAACCTCATTCTTAACCTCATCCTGCCATGCACTTAACCTTGCTATACATATATATGTATTTAGTATAACTAATTGTATTGATACTACTCTATCATTCCTCCTCTGTTCCTTGTTCTTGCTTTAATACAATATGTCTACTCTCAGACTTCACTCTAAACCCAAATCACAGTAACAATGTCAAGCAATGAATAGTGTTTTCCTACATTCATACATCTACAAAGAGCTCACCAATATTCTGTATCCTCAATGCTCAAGTTACATCTTCGGTTTAGGTGCAAGTTACTCAAAGGTTTATCTGCAAGCTTGACTTTACACAATGTGGCTATTTCTATTGAAACCCCTGAGCTTACCTGCCACCCGTAATGTTAAGCATGTGGCAGGTAAATGTCAGCAAGAGTAAGACTTCAATTCACATCTTAATGAAAAGGGCCCAAAGAGGTGGACGGAGGGAGAAGAAAGTAGATGGAAGGATGGTTTCTTTGCCACCTTCACCAGTGAATGCTAAAGCTCACCTATGGAAGCCAATAAACAGCTAACTTTTATATGCTTTCGCAATACAAATCCATAGCATTAACAGACAGTAACGCAAGGCCACGGACTTTGGTGGCACTCCACTTCAGCATAAGGGGGTCTGCATGTTTTAGCACATACTAGGGCAGAGTCAGGGCCTAATGCCAAGCCACTGAAACCCCTTCCATACCCCATTAGCTTTGCTTCCCTGAGCGCTTAGATGAGCAATTGCCAACTGCATGCCTGAAGGCTGGTGGGAGTGGGCTCTCTGCTTGCAAAGCTCACAAGGAAAGGAATTACAGGTAATATTTTCAAAAGCGCTTACAAGCTTTAGGAACATGCAATGGGAAGTTCCAAGCACACTAATGGTCTTAGTTAAGAATACCTACTAAATGCAGAATAGAGCTTGATTAAAGAGAAATGAGAAAAACATGGCATAATCTCAGGATTATTAATTGCAGGATAATGATGTAGCAACACTCAGAAAACCTTGGTGATGCACATATGAGTTAATGCAACTTAAAGTCAAATTAATATGCATATTTTTATTAAATTAATGTACATATATGTTAATATGTTATTAATGTACATAAAATAATGTAGCTATAAAGCCTCACAGACAAAAAGGAATATCCATCTGGATGTATGCACCTGTGTGCATATTTGTATGTGTATATATAAGGGTAGATATATATATGGAAAATTGTATGTGTCTGTCCACATGTGCTCGTATACGTACATAATAGCCGATGAAAAGATTCTGTTCAAAGATGTGAACAGTTTAATTTCCAAATGAGAACGTATTGTTTTTCTGGGTTGGCATGTATAATCTTTGATCACTGGTAACTGTAGTTAGATTAGAAGCAATTCTGAGACTGTATTTTTTTAAGTACCATATGTCTTTTTAGACCTCATGCTATGTGAATAATGAATGTGTCACTCACACTGCAAAGGATAAACCAAACTGCAAATATAAACTTTTTAAACCTCACTGTTTTTCTCTAAAGGAACTTTAATCTGTGTTTTGCCAGTCTATGCTCTTATTCCTAGGTGTTGAGTAATGCGGCTGTGCTTGTTTCAAGTGCTTAGCCAACGCTTACAACCTAAAAATCAATTATATGAAAACAATAAAAAATATTCTTATTGCATGCTATAAAAAAAAAAAAAAAAGATACAAAAGGTTAAGCAGAGCAGCCGGCATCTGCACACTAATGACATGATTGTTATGATAGGTGTTTGCTTTACCCTGGAGTGGTAACATTATAATTCATCCACCTCTGAATGAGTGGGGACAATTAATGCAGTCAATGTGTCCCACGTGTTCCCTGTAGCATTAACAAGGCAGCTCCAGGCCCCTCGGCAGACACTGGGCTGAAAATTGAGCCGGCTTCCCGGTTGAATGTGATCCTGATTACCTCAGCGGGGGCCACCTGCTGCTTCGCGCCTGCTCCTTTTTTGTGCGTGCTGGCTGCCTCCATTTGTAGCGCCTCGGGGGAGCGCAACCTTCGGGGCGCAGCCAGCTGACACCAATCTGGTGAGCACCGGCGAACAATCAGGGACGCGCCGGGCGGGCGGACGGACGGACGGACGGACGCGCGCACGCGACGGACGCTCTTCAGGCGCTGCCCCTGCTCGGCCGCTCCCGACAGCGGCCCCGTGCGTTTTCCCGCGCGGAGCCCCCCGCCGCGCAAGCCGTGATTTATGGGGGGAAATGCTGCTGCTCCTGCTTTTGTTCCTCAAAGCGGGCATGGTTCCTCTGGTTGGTGTGTCTTTGTGCGTGCGTTGAGTTGTTGGGGTTTTTTGTTCGTTTTCCCTCCTCCTCCTCACCCCCCCCCAAATGGTTCTGGCCCTCGAGATGCCTAATGCTTATGGGGCTGAAAATGGGTGACCCCCAGCGAGCAGATGGAGGCTGACTCTTCGAGCCCTGAAATTTGTCCGTGTTTCGTGGTAACGGAGATGTCGCTTTCGCAGTTATCCTGGTGCTAATTAAATTAAACCTAGGAAATAAAACGAGCCCCAGTTTGCCTCTCTGGGCCCGCACTGCTAAGGCTGAAGCACGTGAACAGGCCTGCACTGAATTCCCCATGTGCTTAGGTATTGACAGGTAGGGACTACACTTAGAGAAGCAGCAGCTTGGTGCTTTCATCCTCCCAGGCTGGCTCCTGGGGAAAAGGAGGGTTTCTGAGAGACCGCGATCTGTTATGCAGGTCTACGCTGCTGGAGTTGTGGTCAAAAGGGCAGTCTGCTGGCGGCGGGGATCCGCACTTAAAAATAGGAGGAGGAGTCAAAAGGGAAGACAAAGATGAAAGAGCTCAGAGGTGCCAGGTTAGGGCTGTACTGCAGAACGGCAAACGCAGGCTTCATTATTCTGTAGCTGGAGCTTCTTAAACAGGAAGTTTTAAGGGGTTTAGCAATCTGCTTTCCTTTGCCCTCTTCTAAGTGAAGGGCATTTGCTTCATGAATATTCCATTACCCTGCTGTTCCCTACAAGTCCTCAAGCAACTTTTGAAAATAAACAAGAATATGCACTTCTAGACAACATCAGCCAGGCCTCATTTTTTCTCTAAATAATAATAATAATAATAAAAAAAAAAAAAAAAAAGTTGGCTTTTGCATGTAATTCATAATCTCTCAGATACACCCTAAGGAACTTGCATCTTCCCATACTAGGTTACTCATCTTTGGTTTATGTATTTACTTTATTTTCCAAAACTCACTTCTTCCTTAAAACTTTCCAAGAGCCTTGGAACTTCTTTCAAAAGTATACCATGATTTCTGGAGAATGTACCATCGACCAGCGTTACGTGTTTGAACTCTTACTATCCATGTTACGTTCCAAACCAGTTGGAAGGTGGTTCGGATCATTTTCTTTATTTGTAGACCACACAGCACATAGCTAGCACTTCAGAAATGGGAACACTTAAATGTATTATTCGTATTATTTATTTGTATTCATCTAAGGCTAGACTTGCTGTGATACATATTATAGCAGATGTGTTGTTGGCATGAATATGCAAGAAGCAGAATTTCAGTTCTGCAGATATTTACTTTCCATTCAAGATGGGCACAATAGCCCCTTTCTGAAGATAACAGGGGAAAAATGCTAAAAATGTCACTTCTATGTGCCCAAACATAGTTTACGATTCTCAAACTCACTTAGACACCTAATTAACAGTAAGCATTGCTGAATCAACTAAATATCAAGGATCAGAGAATCTAGATTTCTGTCTCACCTTCCCTTCAGGAAAATAGGTAAGAGCACTGCTTGCCTCAGAGAGAGAGTTGGAAGATGGACATATAAATTCAACGTGAAGGGCTCAGATAATGGCATGTCTGTGTATTTGTATGCAGACAAAGAATATTTGATGGAAAGTCTCCAAAAGAAGCAAGAACATGTGACAACATTCAAAACTTAAGTGAATAAGAGGAGCAGGGAAAGGAAGATGATTCCTCCAACAGTAATAAAAAGAAACTGATAAGTAAAATACCAGCTTTGAAAAATAAAACTTTTCTTTTTCCTTTTATTTACAGTGTAATGATTTTTTTTGATGGAAAAAAATGATTTCAAAGGAAACAAAACTGTGCTCTGAGAATTGCCGCTTATAAAAACTACTTCTCAACTGGTTCTGCGAGTGCCAAATGCCCTAATTCCCAGACCAGAGCCCACCCACTAAGTCATCTGCCTCCCCAGTGGAAACGGATCATTTTGATGCCATGAAAACAATTTTAGTGAAAGAGACTGAGATTCCTATGGATATTAGTCTTTTCACTCCTGATTTGAAAATCAAATTTAGATCTGAATAGCAACGAGCAAAATTTTTTACTATGTGATGGCTGTTTAATAACCTACTAGAAATGAATTTATTGGCTTCAGTCTGGCTGTTACTAGCTGTTATGACAAGTACCATCTTTGCTAAAATTAGAGATTTTGGCAGGGAAACCTGAAAGCAGGAGCCACTGAACTTTGTGTTATAAGCTATGCTTGGTAGCTGGAGGCTATAACTGATTCACTTCCTCTAAGGATTGAACAAAAAGTTGAACATACAGGGCTGTGATCAACTCATTATACCACCATCACAGCTACCAGTCTGGTCAAGAGGCCCAGAGAAAAGGTTAAGGTAGACTTGTCAAGGCACATAGTCCTAGTCAGTGCTAGAGCCTGGTCAATTTGTTTTGAAGATTGCATCACAGCTTGGACAAGTACACAGTACCAATAACCATGCCGTGGCAGCTTTCTAATATCTAGAAATGTTCTAGTCAGGCTTCTCAGTCTAGGAAACAAAACTTGAGTGTGAATAAGATTCAGACTTTTCTTTTCAATCAAACCCTGGGATATTTGAGGTTTTCCCCAAGCTGCGTCAATTTGCATTGAGTTCAACAGGAGCAGAACTGAGCTGAACAGTGCTCAGCTTCAAAAGCAGGTCCTAGGAAATGGGAATATCAAATGTTCAATAACCAAAAGATATATAAAAAGTGTCTAAAATGTATCACTAACAAGAAGAAAAGTTAATCAATCTTATACTGTGCCATTGTGAGATATTGTGCCTTCTGAGTACTAACATTACAAAAAGGCAATATTAATTTATTATAAAGGTCATTTTTTTTCCCAGACGTTTATGGGATCGGTGAGAACAGCAGCTTGAGAAAGTAGAAATGCATTGATCTATTCAGCATTCATTAGTACTTTTTCTTTCCTTAATTTTGATTTGGATACATTTTGAATATGTTCCATAATTTTTTGTCAAATACAATCCTGGATCCTAACTTGAGTTCAAATTGGCATTTGCACAACTTTCCTCTAAAAATGTGTCTTCCTCCATTTTTTCTCCATATCGAAACCTATATCCAAATCTTGTGGAAAATGTCAAATTGGATTCAAAACACTAAAGATCAGGAAATATTTTCTTGCTGTTCAGCTTTACTTCTTGGTATACTGAGCTTGTTGAGAAAATTTTCTTTGTTATAATTAAGTGAATGTTGGCTATTGGATTTTTCCCTGTGTGGTTATACTAGACACTCGTACAGAGGTAACCTTTGTCAGGCATATTCCTGCCTCCATAATGCCCATTTGATAAATTATACATGGGTACTTAATGTACTCTCATAAATTATTATATGCTCTTATATCCCTGTGTTTTATGGTGATGTGTCACAGCATAGAAGTAGACAATATATTGTCCCAGAAGATGCCATGGACTCTGAGATGGCATTAAAAATTCTGCCAGTATAAAATAACAAATTAAAATCTCTAGAAGAAGAATACTTGACAACGCCTCCCTTAATTGAATAAAACGTTACTAATGAAAACGAGTCATTGCAGCAATCGGTGCAGTGTGAGTGAGAGACAGGGTTTGATTTAGGATCCCCTCTGGTTCTCTTGTTCCCGGAGCAATCAGGAGCTTTGAGTGCTCAGTCCCTGGAGAGGAGGAATGTCTTACATCACTTACCAACCACGCCTTGCATGATTAAGGGAAGAAGTAGAAGCCTTCTAAAGGATTTTTGTCTGGTCTTCCTCACTAGGAGGATGCTGAATGATAGCATCAGACTGTGGGTTAAAAAAAAAAAAAAAAAAATGAAAAGAAAAAAAAAGAAATGTGGGATGAAGAGATGAAGAAGAAGGGGGAGGGGGTCTGAGAACTACAAGATACAATAGCTATATCCTGTCCCATGGGCAAAATGCAATGAGAAAACTGAGGATGACTTTAAATGGGTCTATTTTTTTACCTCAAGATTAATTTTCATCATTTAGGATGCAATTCTCAAATTATGTTACATCTCTACCTAGAAAGGATTGTTGACTAGACTCAGGAACAGATCCTATGCAGTGTCAGGAGGACTGACAGAACTCAGCTGTAGTTGTCTTTCTTCACCCAAGTACAAAAATAATAACTGACAGAAAGGCGTCACATTTAATTTTAAAAGTCGTAATTATCTGAAGTTCAGAGGATGATGGAAATATGGAAATATCTCTTTTAAATGTTGACATATCTTAAGATTTGGAGGGTTTTTACGGATTTTTAAAATTTTAAGTCACAGGCAGATTGATCTTCATCCAATTTTTCTCAAACACATTTTAACTGTTCAGTAGAACTTCACTATGGGCTGAGGAAGACTTGAGGTCAGGAATTGTAAAACAACAGTGGCTAAAATAGTTCCCACACATTTTAATGGACAGCGCTTATTCTTTTTCTTTTTCTTTCTTTTTTTTTCAAAAAGCTTTTCCTTACAAGGGATTATTTTTTTTCCTTGAAAAAGAAATCAAGGTAGTTGATTTACAGGAGAAAATTAGAAGTTGTAGGGAAGATCAGCCGTTTCCAGAGTAAAATGGAAAAAAATAACCCTACATTTTTTTTTACTACCTACATAAATCACAGCATGTCAAGTCAGCTATAGGAAAAAGAATTCACTCGTCTGACCTAAACATTTATTACTGCGGCTCTAGAATCCTAGTGTCAATTACAGTATGCTCGGGACAAGGTGTGTGATGTAACCAAAAATGCCATATATAGGATGCTGAGGAAATTTTTTACCACCAAAAATTAAGAATCACATGTCATGTCTTCCTGGGCGGTTGTAGAGGTCTGCAGATTTTTAAAATATATTGTGTTAATTGAACTCTAGTTGACCGTGTGCTTTGTTTTCTAACAAAAAAACAGTTCTCTTGACAGTATGTGGCTGCACTGTAGTCTTTATTTAAAAACCCTAGTGCTTTAAAACTTGGGTTGCAGATCCTATCTTACAATATGCCAGTGGATATCTGACTTTTATAACAGGGATGTATGTATTATTTGGGTTGTTTGTGTGTTAAAATCCTGCTGCAGTTAGCACTATAATCAGGGACATCACTTTTTCATAGGAGCAGGTATACAAAGGAAGTTCAGTCATTAGAAATGAAGTGGTTACTAAGGCAAGGTTATCTGGTAAACGTGGAAATTAATACAATAGCAAGTAAAGTTGATATAACTATGGATAAGAAGCATTATGTGTTTTTAAATGTTATCCAAGAAATAAGCATTAATCATTTACTTCTACATCTGTAAATAAAAGAAATTGAGACACAGGAAGAGGTGACTTGCATAAATGCAGTGATAATAAATGCAATGTCATTTCCTGACTGTCTTCTGTGGATTAGCCGATATGATTAGTTGACAGTCAGACATCAGGAGAAAGAAATGGCCAAATAAAAAGAATCAGTTGATTAAAAATAAATGCACTGGAGGTACATACTACACCATGCTTAACAACATGTTAACAACAGTGCTTCATACACCAGAGTAGGTGATACAGGAAAAAATAGTTAGGTGAGTAGAATCATCCTTTCAATACCATCTGCTGATTTTTTAGCAGGCATAGATGGCCCTTCTTTGAAGATGTGAATTTCCGTTTAACTTACAATCTGTTGCAATAGTGCCATTAATGCAAACAGATATACCTAAGTCAATGTGAAGCAGTAGGCATGATGCAACCAGGCACTCACCTGCAGCCTTAGTGGTAACATAGACCGATTATGGTTAGATAGCTATTTATAATGGTGAGGGTAAAATTGTTTCAACAATGCAGTTTGTAAAGGTGGGAAAGTTAACATTATGCAACAAACTGTAAAAGAAAGAGACAAGCTCAGGAAGTGCAGAACACCAGAGGGCTATGGTGAGAGAGACCTGGACAGGCTGGAGAGTTGGGTCTTTCTGGACATTCAGAGAGAGCTGGACAGGCTGGAGAGTGGGGCTGAGGGGAACTTCATGAGGTTCAACAAGGGCAAGTGCAGAGTCCTGCACCTGGGGAGGAATAACCCCATGCACCAGTACAGGTTGGGGTTGGGGGCTGACCTACTGGAAAGCAGCTCTGCAGAGAAGGATCTGGGAGTGCTGGTGGATGACAGGTTGACCATGAGCCAGCAATGTGCCCTTGTGGCCAAGAAGGCCAATGGTCTCCTGGGGTGCATTAGGAAGAGTGTTGCCAGCAGGTGGAGGGAGGTGACCTTCCCCGTCTACCCTGCCCTGGTTAGGCCTCATCTCGAGCAGTGTGTCCAATTCTGGGCTCCCTGATACAAGAGAGATGTGGAGCTCCTGCAGAGAGTCCAGCACAGGGCTACGAAGAGAAGGGACTGGAGCATCTCTCATATCAAGAAAGGCTGCGAGATTGGGAATGTTCAGCCTGGAGAAGAGAAGGCTGAGGAGGGGGTCTATCTTATCAATGTGTATAAGTAGCTGAAGAGAGGCTGTAGAGAGAATGAAGCCAGACTATTTTCAGTGGTGCCCAGCAATAGCATGAGAGGCAATGGGAACAAACTGAAGCACAGAAAGTTCTATCTGAACATGAGAAAAAACTTCTTTACTGTGAGGATGACAGAGCACTGGAACAGATTGCCCGCAGAGATTGCAGAGTCTCATTCCTTAGAGATATTCAAAAGCTGTCAAGACACAATGCTTGGAAATATGCTCTAGGTGACCCTGCTTGAGCAAGCAGATTGGACTAGATCTCCAGAACTCCCTTTCAACCTCAACCTTTCCGTGATTCTGTGATTGTATGAGTGAAGGGGAACAAGAAAGCTGAGGTACAGCTAAGAGGCAGCAGTACATAATACCAATAACAACTTTTACTATGTCATCAGTTACTGGTGACAGTTTTGCAGACCAGCACCTTCCAGGTGAGTGGAAGGCTGAGATACAGTCAGGGGAAGTACTTCTTAGTTGCGAAACTGTTTCTTTCTTATGAGCACAAAAATGTACAACCAAACTTTCTCTGATGCATGCTTATAAAGCCAGGGACAAGTTTCCAAATGGACAAAGACATAGTTTAATTACATCTGGAGTCTTCTTCAGAAGAAATTTATCAAGAGCTGACACGGGAACATTCGAAATAGTATTTCTCGGGGGAGGTTCTGTTTTTTCCCAAGTGGAGAAATTAGCTATAATTGCCCCCATATAGATCCCACTAAAGTTAGGCCTTTCCACAATTTCATTGGAAATTGGATCAGGCCCAACCAATCTAGAAATAAAATAGTATATGGGGAAAAAAAAGAAAAAGAAAAAGATGAAATAGCAAGTGTCCTGACTGTGTACTGTAGAAACAAAGACTAACAAAGGAAGGCTGGTTGGGTTCCCTTTAAAAGATGATGTATGAAGAATAGATTCCTTCACTGCTTCTAAATACTCCTTATTTTATCTGAATATAAAACAAAAGCCTAATGTGAGATCTACAAAGAGACAGAGGTTTTTTGTTTTCTTTTGTTTTGTTTTTAATGGTGAGCTGGAATAGTTCCAGGAACATTAGTCAAATTAAACTGATTTCTTGAAGTTAAAGAGCTGGCTGGCTCATGGTATCTGTAGGGCAATTGCTTTATGTGACTACAGTCCCTCTGCTATCAATTTTATCAAAATATACTGACATCATGGCAACAGAAATTTCATTCACTAGTATATTTTTAGTCTTGAAGAATGAGCTAGGCAAACCAAGATTAGTAACTTTATCCAACTGACTCTTTATATCTGTCCATGTAAACATGATGTTTCCAATTTTTTCATTTCTACTCACTAAAAATGTTGATGACTTTTGCAGAGTTGTTGTCCTCTGAGTGATCTCTCTCTGTAGTAGAAAGGAATCAGCTATTTCTTCTTCTTTGAATGGCGGGTACATTTCAATAAACCAAAACTCATGCAACTGCTTTATACCAGCAATTACTGAAAAATAAAATAAAAATAAAAATAAAAAAAGACTATAGTGGTATTTACAGCTTCCTATGAGCACTGTTAAATACGAGTTCAACAAATCTAAATTCCAGTCACAGGTGGAAAGCAACTGGAAGGGTTGGAAGATGGCTGGTAAAGACTTCACATTCCTTTTGGCTGTAACAATGCTACCCACAAGCAGATGGGTGCCATTGCAAATGCAGGAGGTACCAAGAAATACTCTGTTCTGTAAGGAAATTCAGAACAAAAAGATAGTTAAAAATTGCTAGAGACATGGTACAACATTATTCACAACACCCAGCACAAATTACTTTGTGCCAAACTTTCTGTTGCTTGCTTGTAGCTCTGCAATATTTAACTTTTTGAAAAATTTCAGAATTCAGTTATTTTATTTCTTAAATATGGTTTAGAGCTTTAACACATCTAATAACAGTGGATCAATAGGCTCATTGCCCTTCAGTGTATCGCAGCACCAACAAATACCTATGTTATGAAACTAAGTGAATTTACTGGAGCATAAACCCCCAGTGAGTTGTCTGTAATCAGCCAGCAGGCCTTCAGGGCAAGAGAATTAATGTATTTTAATATTTTAGGTTATCTTCCATACGGCATAATGCTATACCCAATCTGTGTGTGTGACAGTGCAAGTAAGTGCGGGAGTTTTTCCAGCAGTAAGTTTCCCTTAGTGAAAGCTTTCCTGCCTTTTAATGTCTTTTATTGTCTACTATGTGGAACAAACTCAGATCAAATCTTAGTCAGAATGTGAATCCATAGTGTTAATATCTGTAAAGTCACATTAGACACTTTATCTCATATTTATTTTCTTCCCTGTGTTGAAATGCATATTCTATTCTATTTGAAACACTGAAAGAGCAAGGTATCCTTAAAAGAAACTTCCACATTTTTTTAATTTATTGCTGTATCAAAAAAAAAAAAAAAACAAACAAAAAAAAATCAAAAAAAAAAAAACATGCTGAGCATGTTCAAGGTTCTATATAGCCATTGTCATATAACAGTGCTGTGAAAGTTTACCTCTGAAGTATCCCTTCATGGAAATAATGGCACTGCAGCCATCAGCCATAGAGTCTCTAGCTGACTTAACATACTCAGGAATAGTGGGTCTTGGTAGGAGCACATGAAGGATGACAACAAAAGAGGAAAACAAATATACATTCATATTTATGTATCATACTGTTTTCTGTGGAACATGACAGGGAATTTTTAATAACTGTTCCAGTCTAGAAGAATGAATATGGGGAGGCAGCAGAGGAGAAGGAGCATCCTTCATCCTTTTAACCTGGACAATGGCTGGGATTTCAGCTGTAGTAGCTGTAGGTGCCTTGCTCTTAGCTTATGCAGGGCTCAGCCTGGTGCTCAATGAGCTCAGAGGTAGAGGTACCACTGCCAGCTCTGGCAGGGGATCACACAGGTTTCCCATATTTGACCGCATAAAGCTTGAGTGGATTTCACCTAGAGTCATATTAGAAACTCAAATTAAAGAAGTATTTTGGACATAACCATTAGATAATGGACACAATTAAAAAAAAGGTAGAGTAGAAATGCTAATGATTTAAATCCAGGCTTACTGCATGCTTTTTATAGACTAGGAGAGCAAGACTCTGTAGTTGTGCTCTAGCAAAATATTTTTAAAAGATTAACTTGTTTAAGTGAAAGGAAAGGCTCCCACACTATCAGCACTATCAGTGATTCAGCAAGATAGACTGCAACCTGAAGATCACACATGAGCAGTTGTGTGCCTTTGTAAAAAAGGTATTATTTACTACTTGAGGAAAAATAAACAGTACTACGTTTGATCTATGTCTCAGAGGAATAAAAAAAACTAGAGAGTTAAGGACTGGCTACTGAAACAATATCACTGTTGAATAAATGCATTTTCATAGAATCATAGAATCAGTAAGGTTGGAAGGGACCTCTGGAGATCATCTAGTCCAACCCCCCTGCTCAGCAGGGTCACCTAGAGCATGTTAGACAGGGTTGCATCCAAGAGGGCCTTGAAGATCTCCAGAGAAGAAGACTCCACAACCTCTCTGGGCAACCTGGTCCAGGGCTCTGTCACTCTCACAGTGAAAAAATTTTCCCTTACGTTCAGGCGGAACTTCCCGTGCTTCAGTTTCTGCCCATTGCCTCTTGTCCTGTCACATGGGACAACTGAAAAGAGTTTGCCCCCATCCCCTTGACACCCTCCCTTCAGGTACTTATACACATTGATAAGATCCCCCCTCAGTCTTCTCTTCCCCTGAGGAACTTCTTCACAGCTTGATACTGACAGTTTTAGCTTTTTTTTTTTTTTTCTTTCTTTGACCTGAAAATTTGTTTTTAATTTTGCCTGTTCCGTGGAGTAGTAGTGCTCTTTGTTGAGCTACTTTTCAGTTAAATAGGTTTAATCCTGCAAGCAGATGATCCTTAGTGATACAAAGTACTATAAGATAGCTCTTTCTTAGAGCAATCTCATTCACCTCAGTGCTAGGAGATTTAATTTAAGCTTCGTATAACTATATCTATTTAAACATAAGTTCAAATATAATCTTTTATGAGGATGGCACATGTATACATATATATGTATTTTTTTGTCCCTAACTGGTCCTCCTTCAGAATTTTACTTCCAGGGATTCAGCCAGAAAGAAAAGGGCAATATATAACATCCTATTTTCCTTAAAAAAAAATTTGAACGTATGATAGGCTCCATAATGCACAGTGTTACAACAACTGATAATGAATATGTATATTGGGACCTGAGAAAAAGGACCCCCTCATAGGGATTCTAAAATAAACTGAGATTAAAAATGGAAAGTGATCCAAAAATTAACATTAAGCAGCATACTACTACTATTAAGGGTTTCTGCTGCATTGTATGTTAATTTATATTCATTAATTTGTATTCACAGCTTCTCTACATATCTCTATATATATTACTAGGGAAATCATGGCAGTGGAAGGAGACTTCACAAGATTTAACCCCCAAAAAAGAAAAAAGCAATGTTCAAGTAAAGATTCTAGTCTAGGAGCTCCTGGCTTCACAACCACACATGACTTGTATCTAGGTCAGTGCAAATGAATTGAAACAGTGCTGGTGTAACCTAAAAGCAGTAAGAGAAGTGCTGCTGCCTACACAAACTGCTGACCTCAGAGGAACAGTATACTGTCCTGATGACTGCCAACTGAAAAGGTATGCCACCAGGATGGAAGTAACATGTCTGGCTCTCATTTTAGTCTAGGTTGTACCTCTCTTCTGCACAAATCTCATATTTTCTCCTTTTTATTACTGCAAAAGTAAAGACAATAATACCTGGTTTTATGATTAAGACTGTAGACTTCTGAATTATGTTTCATTGGCGCTGACATCAACGTGCTTGCTGACCTGGAGAAAGTTAATCAAACACCCTGGGTAGCATTTTCAAGTGTATGGGGCTTGATTTTATGAAGTTATTTAGAAACCTGAAAATGCAAAGAAACATCAAGTTCAATGAAAGACACATATCTTGCCAGTTCAGGTACTTTTCAAAATCCACCTAGGCAACTCGTTTTCATCTCTGAGGACCTAAATGCTAAAAATAGTTATAAACTTCAGATTAAATAGTTTTCCATCTGAAAATGCATACTTGTCAGAATCAAAACATTTCACAGGGATTTGCCAAGTGTTAAGACATTTTCTACAATTAAACATCAAATCAAATTGGTTTTATTTCCTTACTTCCTTGATATAGTAGCCAATATTCAATTCAAACAGTGAAAAATGCAACATTATTGCTTTCTTATATTTCATTCCAACAATTTAATACATACTCAACTGAATAAAAAAGCTAGATAAGAAGTATATCTATACTAAATATTATCAAAATAATCTGACAATTAAATGTTTTGATACTTCCAAGCTGAAATTTCAGTTCCAGGGAAAATTTGGAATCCATTTCCCAGTTTGATATGAAAAATAATCTTTAGCGTTATCTAAGGAAATGCTAAACATTTTTTTTTTCTTTTTAGGCAGCGCTAATAAGACCTGTGAAAATCTAATACTTAAAGCTGGCTTAACTCTTTCAACTTTTTTATTCTTTGTGATATTCCTTCAGGCTTCAAAAGAATCAATTAGCCTAATGCTAAGTATTTTTTAAGATCTCATTCTCTTTCTATTCACAATGTGTGTTTGGGGACAGTGATTAGAATATCTCTACTACAGAGGTGTTCTGAAGTTTTAATTAAGTTCTAGAAAATAATTTGGGATTCTAAGATCAGAAAATGGAAAGAAATAATATCCTACTATACACTGGAACCTTTTGCTGAAACCTGAGAAGCTGTAGCCGCTTGAATAACTCAAAAATCTAGAACTTTTAACTCCCGTTCATCTGATCCAAAAGTGAATGTGTCTCTTTTTGAGCGGTAAAATGTTGAAAAGTCCCTGTGTATCTGGACATTTCTTTGCTTGTGTTCTGTAATGGTATGTGCAATAGTCTCAACCTTCAGTCTTTAAGTGTTATTCCTCACTAGGTTTCTTTCTGTCAGCCCCTCATACATGTTCCTCTAACTGCTCCATTATGCCAGACCTTCTTGTTTCACTGTTAACACATCCCAGACATGATTGGTATTTTTGTAGCTTTTACTGATGCCTTTAGAAATACTGTTCCTCCCCAAATCTGGTCAAGACTGACATAAATACACATTTGGGGGATGGATGTGCATTCTGGGATGTATCTCTAGAGCAAAAATGATTTAATCTTTCCCTCATCCACTGAAAAAAAAAATGAAAAAGCTCTGTCATGATACTTTCAGCCTCTGTAGAATCCCTTAGGTGCAAAACCAAGAATCACTCAGGAGTGATTGGATGGAGTGGGAAAAGGCTGTTATTCCTCCTTTGCTCCAAGCTACAAAAGAGATAGCACACATCCCCTGGCTTCTCTGAAGGCATCACTTGCATGTATTTACCATATGACAGATATAGGTCAAATTTGCTGCCTCCTTCTACCTGGAATTGAGGGAGCAAGCTCCCTCAGAAGTAGGATGCTTCTGGAGGGACTCTCTGAACGGCTGCCCAGGTGGCATGGGTGAGTAACCATCGTTAGACATGGGACTCCGTCAGGAGGTTTTCAGCCAGAGCCAGACATGTGGCAGCTCTCAACTAAAAATAAATCAGGCGGGTGGCATCTGCAAACTGAAAATACATGCCTTCAGGACACACATGCAGGGAAATACCAGCATTGCCATCTCACTCAGCTGGGACTGGAAGGCTTCTAAACCTCTGGGGCACTATCTGTAATACACAAAGCTGGACAACTCATGTATTCATTTCCAAAGGATCTGAATATTTTCTTCATTTCCACTGACAACATGCACTGAAACTCACTGTTTAGAGTGAAGATGCTTCTGTAACTGCTCAGAGCTCATACCCTCTGAGCGTGTCCTTGCTGTTGTGTTGGTGAAGCTCCTGTTGCAAATAGTGTTTCAGGAACCACTCCTCCTGCCTCTTCCCTGGCTCCCTTTCCTACTCAGAAGTATATTCCTCTTTGACTTGCCACAGCCGTGCCTTTCCCTAGCAAAAACTAGAGCTACCAACCAACAGCATCCCCTGTATCCCCTGTGTAACACCTCTGAGAGTGGCCTGTTAATGTTGGATGGGGCTAGTAGGACATAGGGTCGGGAGCGTGGGCAGCCCCGTTCCCCCATGGGGCAGGGCCGTGGCACAAGCCTCACGCAGCTGCAGCCAAGCCATGCAACAGGGGAGTGAGTCCACCTCTGCAGACATTAATGGGAAAGGAAAAGGGTCATAACTTCTGGTTAACCCCCCACCTTGCTCCTTTGGTGAATCTGCATCTGTAGCATCTCTGTAATCATGCAGGGTGGAAACCAGTCAGGCTTTAAACGGATTTCATCAGTCTGAGTGAAAAGCACAAGGCACAGCACCACAATTATACTGTTGAGTTTTGAACTTAGTCGGATCCCAGTCTAGCAATTTTCTACCCAGAAAACACTCTGTCAGAATTTAAACAATTGAGCCACTTGATTAGTTGCATTCTCAATAAATGGTATCTGACAGTTTTCAAATTTAGATGTTGAAAACTAGAAAAAAACTCATCCAAAGGATTATTTTCTTATTCTTACAGTACATTCAGCACCTGTGAAAATAAAACAGTACAGGCAAACACAGTAGAGGACCTGACACCATTCTAGAAATGCAGCAGCAAATATAAAATCTCAAGTTTCTTGTGCTTCTGACTTTAAAATACCTAATATAACTGACTTTCATATGTGCTTGTATATGTGTGTTTCTTCTCACTGAGATGGGAAAATTTCTGTTTTGCAACTGAATTCCCATTTGGATATTATCTTGTTCATGTTTAAAATATCTTTTTCTTAGAACAAGTATTTTCTTCATCTCTTGTCCTAATATTGTATAATATCTCAATTTCACACACAAAGCAGCTGCACTAGGAAAATATGTAAAACAAACCCTCCCCACATAACTGTATGGTATGGTGTCATGCTTTAGGGTTTACCGAGGTAAAAGTATGTCACAAGTGTCAGATGCCTCCATGACTCATGAGTTTTTCTCACTGAATGAGATCTTTTCATGATTCAGGCACTCTGATTATGTAATGTAAATAGATGCTAAGAAGGAGCAACAAGTTTCTTTGAGCTGTACTTCATTGCTGCAGTGTAAGACACGATTTCAGCATTTTATAGGCCCTAGTCTACAGGCATTCCTCTCTATTTCTTTCTCATGTGGCACTTAGTTACTGTCTCCAGAATGGAAAAAAAACCCAAACCTCTCAGCCTAGAAAATTTAACCAAAAACAGCAATTTAGAATCCAAAGAGTAGATCGCTCCTATGTACAACGTAACTGGGAAAACTTTGAGGTTTTTCTTGTCTGTTCCCTCCCTTCTTTCTTTGCCCAACAATCTCCCAACCAAGCATTTATAGTTATTCAGTTGACAGCCAATAAATAGCAAAGTGTTTGGGGGAACTCTGTAGGTTTTTTGGAAAGAAACCTATAAAAGAAAGAGTCGTGGAAAGGGAGAGAAAGAGAGCGAGAGAGAGCGTAATCTGTACACCATCTGTTGCCTAGTGCAATTCATGCTGACACAGGGCTTTTTGACATTTTATACCCTGAATGCAAGCACATAGATCATTTCTACCTTGTACTTTTCCCGTCTCATTATCGGAATTTATTCCCTCGCTTTGTTGTTGGTAGAGTCCCTATTCTAATTGTTTCTTACATGTGCTGTAAATCTGTCCACCAATCAGTAAAGCCCTGGAACATGAAACTGAGACCTAGCAATTTCCTTTGCTTACCATTGCATCTGCTGGAGCGTAGTGTTGAAATAAAATGAAACATGTTTGCACTCTTTTTCTATCATACTGTAATGCGCCTTTCATTTCGCTCAAGGAATTTTTAATATTCAAGCCATACCTTGCACATGAAGTCATTTCCCTTCGATATAATTGTAATGGTAATATGCATGGCCTAACTGGCAGTGGCACAGCTGGCTGCTTGCCACAGCTGAGCCTCTGACTCAAAGACTTTAATTCTGTCATGCCTCATCTGGTTTTATGTACTCTTTTGTAGTTAGTTCACAAATTTATTCTAGGGTATCCATTGAGATGGGCAGGCCATTGACTTTTCTCTAAAGATAGCACGCTACACTAATGAAGGGTACCAAATATGTTCATTGATATCCTGTGCGCATACTGAGTAGAAGTCAGACTCTAAGTCAGTGTGTCTGTGTGGTCAGGACTTATTGACAGATGCTTAGGCCCTGATTTTACAAAGATTTAGTGGTGACGCATAAAGGTAAGCATGGGCAAAAGTCTTGCCACATCACTGCCTGCAGTACCTGCCAGCACAAGTGGCAGGTGGCACAGAGTCTGCATATGCTATATTAGCAACCTGTTAGCCTGCAGGAGCATTTAATGAATTAATAGCAGTGTTTTGCAGATTTTAATTAACTGAGTTTTTCTGCAAAATCATGACATGACTTAAGACACATGGAGCATTTTAAAGTCTCTCTTCACATTTATTTCGACTTGTGGCATCAGAATAAAGCTCCTTAGCCTTACCTATGGTGGCCCGCTCTTTACACCCTTTTCATCCTACCTCATTCCTTGCATCTCTCATTGAGCCCAAATCACATACCCTCCATAGCAAAATGCTGTGTTTATCTTTCTGCTTTCATCCATTTCTGCTTTCAGTAAGACCCTCCATCTTTCTCCCTCTAACCCTCCTAAAAAGTGATTGTTTCAAGAAGTCAGAATATCTGACCCCTGCTTCCAATTACTCACTGGAAATATACCTCAGTTGATGGTTACCATCTTCATCCATCCTCACCTTTCCAAATCTGCTGTTTGTTTCTTCTCTATTTGTTCATAATAACTTAGAGAGGAGATTTGCTTTGGTCTATAAAGCTCAATGCACATCTACTGAGTTACAAGAGCAATAAAGTGTTATTTACCAAGTTTATGGATCACTCACTTTCCGTCTATCGTTCAAATGTAAGCCCCCTCTGAAAGTTAAAAGCTGTTGGTGTGAATCGATTCAGACTTCATTTTATGCTAGCTGAAATCAATGGCCAAGCTTGTTTCTTGATGTAGGAGAAAGATCTTAGTGCATGCACACACTGCAGTTTTTCTTGATTTGATGGTCAAGCCAAAATGCTAAAAAAAATGTTATTTGAACAAAAAAAAAGTTGTTTAACTCAAAGTGAAAATTCTTGTTTAATTTTGAAGTAATTTTAAACATCTTAAAAGTTAATTAAAATCATGAAGTGAAATCCGAAACAAAATGCTGTTATAAAATGGAAAAAAATCTGAATTTTAGGGGGGATTTTTTTTTTCCTTTCCTTGAAAAAAAAATGTCATATTTGATCCTTATTTACAAACAGTCTGGGCTTCCCTCAAATTCATTTCCGGTTTTGGCCTTTTTCAAAACCAAAAAATATTTACACTAGGTCTTTTTATTAGGACTAATGAAAGTGCTGAACATACAGAGAAGCCAAAGAGTCCTATGAACCCCATATTTAGTACTATCTTTGAGTCCTTCAGCAAATCTGCTGGATGCATCAGCTCTGATGTGACCTACAGAGTAAAGAAGACAAGAGGGACTGTTGGGTTCCTAGTCAGGTCTAGCCCTGGTAAGAAGCATAAAGACAGTTGTAGTATACATCTAAACCAAAGTTCACAGATGTCCTCAGTTTTGATGTTGCATAAAAGAACAGAGCTAGAAAAAAACATCTTTGCTCTCTCCAGAAAAAAAATCTGCTTTTTTTCTTTTAAAGAGGAATATCAGCTGTCATAAACCAGCAAATGGGTTTCCTGATTTGAAACCTAGGGAGTGAATGGGGCAGACCTAAGAAAACCCCCCAAAACAAGGGCTTAAATTCTCAAAAATCAATACCAAATTTCATTTGAAAGATCTATGGGTTTATTTACTCACTTCAAAAATTAGACCACTTATTCACATCCTCCAACTAATAGGGACTTAAATATAAGCATTTAGTTTATAAACTCTTGCTCTTTCTTTCTACACCAACTCTTTCCCTCTCCTTAATCTCAAGAGTCCAAGTGTGGAGTACATGCCAAATAGCCACTTTCCTAATCTTTCTGATAATCCAAGCAACTGATATGCTAATAAGATACAGGAGGCAATTACATTTGGTGGGGGCACAACAAAACTCATTAACTGCCCCCCCCATCACTGAAATACTACTCCTGACCATGTTGTTCGTGCCTGTGTCAAAGGTAGCCTAAGGAAAAAAAAAAAATTTAGAATTAGTTTAGAATTTTCAGCCCCTGTTTCTCTGTTCACGATTTATTTTCTTCATATCAGCTTTAAATATAAAGTAGGTTCCCACTATTTACTTAAATTTTTCAGTTTTTAAAAATAGTATTGCAAGCATATGATTCTCATAAAGCATCTTCTGCAGGGGGAAAAGTAAGCCTAGAGGCAAATCCTGTAACTCTCCAGACTGTAAAGACAGAATGATGACAAATTGTATAAATATGTGCAAATTGTCCAAATGATGTCATGGATCCAGGCTTGCAAAAGTCAGAAAAAATACTGGAATGTAAGGTCAACACAGACTCTTACTTTGAATAAAATTGAGCAATTACATTTAATTTGCTTAAATTTATCACCAAGAAAAATGTTTTGTTTAATCTTAATCTTCATTTTATTTTTCAAGTATTTTAGAACCTACTGTATTATTACATCAGTGAAGGCCTCCATTAAATTCAAGAATATTCTTATAGGTAGCAACATGCATTAAGCACACTGCCTATTGGAAAGGATTTGTGAAGCAGGGCAGTATATCTGTGACCTGCTGCATGAAACTCCTCAATGGAATTTAAATAGCAAATTACAGAGCCTTGCAATTTTTTTTTCTTAGAAAAAGCAGCATTTTAGATTACTTCAAAAAATTGCATATTGAAACATTCTGTGGCTAGAGGACAGGCACACATTCTCTGGGTTTCAAGTGGCCTGTAAACGCTTATACTGAAGTCTCTTTAATTTACATTACACAGGTCTTCATTCTTCTCTTCCTCCTTCTCTCCTTCTCTTCCTCCTCTCCCCTTTCAGTACCAGGGTCAACCTTCTCCAGTTATTTGTCTGCAAACCATTTCTCTCCTCAAGTTTTCCCATTTACATTACACAGATCAGTGTCTCCTTAGGTCAAGCTTCTTTAACTTCTACTGAACCTTTTTCTCACTTTTAGACTCTCCTTCTTCTTCTTTCCCACCCTCCACCCCCAGCAATTCCAGTTTCGGACACAGCAAATTAAAGTGAAAAGAAAAAGTAATCACTTCTGTTTTCCTGACAAACTTGTTCTAGCCACAGCCACTGGAATGCAAGGAGATGTTCACTGTTCCTACACATACACATGTATGGTGGTAGAGGTGACAAGCAATTCATCAGCTGTTGTTTGGGTTGTATACTTTGGTGGTGGGTGTGAAAGGCTCTGTAGGTACTCCTAAACCTATTGATGTCTGGACCCTTTGGAGTACCCCTGGCAGTATTTGATAGACTGCAAAATGGTAATTTCTGACAGTAGGCTTTTATATCCAGCATCATCTAGACTTCAGTTACTATCATTAAAAGAAATATAATTTTGTTTACTACTTTTTACAAATGTGTTATTTAGTGGCCAAAGACAAAAGGCTGACAAATGCAAAAACTTTAAAACACGTGGCTGTTCCGAACCTGCTTGTATGATTCTCAAGGTTCAATATATTAACAGTAATGCCCTCTGAATCTGAGAGGTCAAAGAGATTTGTTGTAAATATATAACACACACTCGCATCTATCTCAGGGCCAGACTGCCTGCACACTTTTGTGTGCCACAATTCACACAAGGAGTCGACATGAGCAAAGGGTTTTCATTCTAGCCTGCCTGTTTAGGCAAGAAATTAAGAACAGATGGAACCTTTTAGAAAAGCGTTTCTGAAGCACGAGCTTAAAAAATGGTGGTGGATTTTGGTTTTTGTTTTTAAGAAAAAGAAAAGCTCTTGCAACATTAGTGGAATGATATGTGGTGCACAGCCTATTTGGCATCATGCAATCCGATCTAACATCAAGTTAACGCTAAGGCAACTGAATGAGCCATTCCCTAAACATGATTCAGCTGCAAATGTTAAAGCCCCTGTAATTGTTACTTTTAAGAGTGCATTAAAAAGGTTGTGAAAACTACCCATTGTAATGATTTCTACAACAGGATCCCTGCAAACACACAGCTGGAGGCTGTCAAACACACACCTCCCTAATAGACAGGACTGTATACACAATTAACACATTAATTTATGGAGTAAACTGATCAGGGGAGACTAGAGCTTCAAAGTCAAATACTTGCCATTAAGGAAGAAGTGCAGTAACATTGTGGGAGCCACCTTGTTCACCACAGCCCTTCCTAACACAAAGGCTGTGCCTATATTACCGAACCCAGCAGTGCTTCCCAGCTCCCAGGCCCAGGTGCATGCCTCAGCCAGGTCCCAGGTCCAGCTGAGAATAAGAGCTGGGTGTGCTCCTCTCCACCCCTTCCTTCCTTCCTTCCCTTACTCCCCCCAGCAATAAAGGAAACCTCAAGACACAGACCAGACAGGATCAACAGCATGCTCCAACCAGATACTCAGTTTAACTGACTGGGGAGGATGTTGGTAACCCATATCCTAGTGCTTTTATGGTGTATGCAGCACAGAAAATGCAGAATCAGCCAAAGATACCATGACACATATATAACCATAATAATTTAATGTTAGGAACACCTAACACCTAGTTGTGTGGCTGTTGGAGAGGAGGGTAGATTCCTTGCCTGGGTTATGACCCTCTTTTACACAGAAAGGGAGAGAGTTAGTTGCAGAATTGGATCCAGGTAACTCCATGTTAAGTGTGGAGTCACCACAAGTCAGTCCTGTTCATCATACTGGGAGTCAGAATTAGTCTGTAGTACAGACAGACGTGTGACTAAGTTATCATCACTTCTCAGCACTGGAGATCTAGGTCCTAATTTAGGACCTAGTGTCTATAAACCATTAAAGTCTATAAATCTGTAAAACCTATGAAGGTAGATGTTTCAGCTTCTTCTCTCAAGATAGATTCCCCTTCTTTCTCTAAAATGCAGAGGTTTTAGGTTCCCTTCATATTATAGCTGGCTGATTAGAACATTCATGAGGAAATGGGAGACCTGTCATGAAGTCTCAGCCAAAAGTGTTCAGAATAGTAAGGTGTATTCTACCCATCTTGCTAAAAGCTAGTTTGGAGACCACCAATGTCCTTTGTCTTCCTCCTGCTCTCATCCTTCCCAGCTCCACCCAATTTTCATTATCATCTCCCCATGATGCCTTCTCCAGACATGCTTCTGTGCACTTGCAATTACCTCTGCTCTTGCAGTCAGAGGCTCCTTCCTTCTGTTCTGTGCAGGGATGACAACTAACATTTTCAAGCCCAGCACAAAGATTTTTTTTCTTATTCTCTTTGTTTCCTTACTCCAACACCAGCTCTATTCTACCTTTCTACCTTCTCCAGCTATAACCCCTCAGGAGAGAAAAAAGTTTAATAGTTCCTCCCATATCTAGTTTTCAAATGAGTCATGTAATTCTTCCCCTCCCCCCTCCAATGAGTTAAATGCAACAAGCATGGGTAGGATGTGTAAAGCACCAAAGGCTAACCAGATCCAGTGGCAGTGGGAAAAAAGCATGACCTGCAAGAAGGAAAAGAAGCTCAGTTTTGGATAATCAGAGAAGCAGTCTTTAAACGTTACTGCCTCTGCACAGATTATTAGTTGACTATTATGGCCACCATTTGTTTGTGTGATTGGTCATTAGATCAATTTTTGAGGTCAGAATAAAAGTATTGCTAAGGGAGATTCAGATATTTAGAAGTTAGGGGTTTGGGAGCTCTGCTTTCTTATTTCCTTCCTTCAGTCCCAGTCACAGTAGACATAGGCCAGGTGCCACCTTTATGACTGCTTTTTCTTTCTTTCTTTTTTCTTTTCCTCCCTTTTCCTTTTCCTTTTCCTTTTCCTTTTCCTTTTCCTTTTCCTTTCCTTTCCTTTCCTTTCCTTAGCAGAACTTGTGCTTGCCACCCCTGACACTCCTGGCCATAGATTTTTATTTTTGTGAGTCAGCTACCTCTTCTCCACTTCCCAGTGAAGTCCATTGACTTCTGGTGGAGAAAAAGGAATCTGGCCATTTGCTTAGGGTTTCTGAATCCACCAAGCTTCTAGGCATTTGCAAATCCTGGGCAAGTGTTCATGCGCCTAAGTAAACTTTTAACAACTCGTATTCATGCTGGGTTCACTAAGCTCACAGCAGAGATAAATTTCACAGTACAAATATAAAAAATCAGATGCATCCTGGGTGTGCTTGGAATCCTCATTTATAAACTTGTGTATAAATCTTGAATAGATAAATGGACCTACTGAACAAGTCTACCAGTTTTCTGTTTCGTATAGGATCAGACATAAGAATCTCTGTCCAACAGAGAGAAAAGTACCTGTTTAAGGCAAAGCAGGATTTTATATATATATATATATATGACCTTCCTCCATCAGAGAACTCCGATCTGGAATCAGTTCCACCTTCTTTCCTAGTTTGTTTCATGCCTAAAAGAGTTCCTCCTGTACTGTCTGGTTTATACACCACTTCCCTTTGTTAAACAACTTAATAATGGATCCATTAATTAATTCCCTTTATAACCCATCTTTCCACTGCTTTGTCTGGTGTTTCACTAAATTGTTCCTCACAATACCCTAACAATACACCTGCCAACTCTAGCGCTTTGGACAGTGCATTACCAACATGTTCTTTTTACAAAATTTCTCTTGGTGTTAAAATGAGAGAGACACAGTCACTGAAATAGGGTATCCTGCTCAGAGGACCAATGGTGTCTTGATTCTTCAAGCAATTGCAGCAGTAGAAGTCAAGCAGGGCATTTCTGGCCTTCGAGGAGGGAAAGCCAGCTTGCAAGAGCAAGACAAGAGGCATAGAGAGAGAAGGCAGGAGGCTCTGCAGGAACAGGCAGCTGTAGGAACCGGACTCAGATATATCTGCCAAGTCTACCACTTTGAGCATTTGAAATGTTGGCAGGTATGCAGCAAGAGCACAGTTTCAAGTGCACTTGTAACACCCTGGTCTTCTCTCACACCTCAGATGTTCACTGACAGCTCATATTAAATTAATCCCTATAAAGCAGTGGGGATTTGAACAATTTTGCCACTCTCTCAAAATGTGTTACACCACTACCTCACCACCATTGAGAAACTGGGCCACCCAGCCTCTTGTCCTAGCAAAAAATAAGTATTTGAATAAATTCTATCAACAGAATTCTAGGAAAAACAATGTTAGCCAGGAAAGTCTAATCCACAAACAGTTAACTCTCATGGCCCCAAAATAAATACAAAGACCTACAAGAAGCAATTAAAAATCAGCTATTTCCATGGGAACCGAGAGAGATGCGTTCTTATAAAATTTGAAACAGTTCCAGTCTTAGGTTATATCAGTGTCCCTAAAAATAAAGTTTCCAATACAATGATCTAAAGCTTTGTAGTTGAATTCTTCCCTATAAGTTTCTCACAGGTAATGTTTGGATTTGCACAGCCAGCTGTCCTTTGGACCGGACCCTTAGGCTATCAGTAGACATAAACGATGAACATGTTGTCTTGGTTAAACTATTTCTGCCTCCAGACAGAAATAAAAAGACTATTCACCACCATTTCCAAGCTAAAAATGTTTATACTCTGCCTCAACTCCAAAAATTACTTCATAAAAGTATTTTCTGCCAAGAGATCATGGGGTAAAATTAATGACATTATATTCTTTGTCTGTCTTCCTCTCTTGCCTCTTTTATGCCAAACTGTCTTTTCCTATAATAAACATCATCAAAAAATCTAGAAATAAACCTGTGAAAGACCTGCTCTGATAAACTGATGAGACACAAGGGATTCTGGAGAGCATGACTCGTTTGCAGTGATGGCAGAAAGATCCTACGTTCACTCTGCCAGCATCTTCTGCTAACCTTTTTTATTTTATACATTGAGACTCCACCACATCTGAGAAGTCTTATTAGCCACCAGGAACAAATCAAATACAGTCTTAAATTGTAATGTTCTCCGTCCAAGAACATGACCCCTTCAGACAAGTTGTCATGGAACATGGAGCTCGGACAGCTCACCAGATGAACTTCTGTGTGGCTGACCTCTGGAAAACCAAATGTAATTGAGAACATATGCAATCCCATCCAAAGGGTACTAAAGTCAATTTTCATAACTAGCCAAAGAGCAGAAGTCTCATTTTTAAGGATGCCCTTTACTGTAGACTACATCCTAGGTAAAGATTTTGGGGCTTTCTTACATATTTTTTAGGTTTTGATGCTTAACAGAAGACCTCACATGTGGACATTTTAGCCCTTAGCTTTTCTGATCTATACCTAGATTGTAGATTCACCGCCTAATGAGATAACAAAACAGCTAACATCAATAGCTTTCTAACTAAACACAGAACTTTTCTATTTGTCAACTTTTCAAAAGTGTACCTTGCACAGAAAAACTCAGAAGTCAAATCTTTCTTCTTCACCTGTGGGAGTAGAGAAGAAATTTTGATATTCAAGGTTAATTTTAGTTCTTGGAGTATCTCAGGAGCTTAGGTTTAAACCAATATACATGGAGAAGATTTAACCTACTTAGTCTGTGATTAAGCTCAGACTGGATCTGGGGCATTACATTTTGAATGTTTTGAACACTTCTGGCAGAGGTACTCAATCAGCCTATGAAGACCATAAATGTTCTTTGCTGACTGTCAAATTCAGACTGGTACATTTCTTTTTGGATTTGTCCATTTTATTTTTGACCCAAAACAAATCAAGATCAAAATTCTTTCTTGCATCAGGAAAAACCTGTTAAAAACATCTTAGCTTAAAGCACTACAGATAGAAACAGAATGTAACTCAAATTTCCAAAATTGATAGCACAGGTTATATGTAAGACAGAGCATTTTTAATGATGGACACTTATCAGCCCAAAGCTTCTTGAAATAGGGATGGTTTAAAAAAAAACTTTTTTATTTCATTTACTGTTGAATTTAATGATTGCTGCATTGAAGAGCAAACAGTGAAACGTGACAAACATTAATCATGTTAATGTTGATTCCCACTTAGACGGAAGAGAGTCTGTCAAAAATTTGGTAATCTTGCACCCCTGAGAACTAAACAAAAATGATAACATTTTCACTAGCCTCTGTAAGTGCAAAGTGTATTTCGGATGTAAAGGGACAAAGTCATCTGTGTTGGAATAAAGATAAGCAGCTCCAAAGGGTTTAGCAAACACTTAAATATGTGGGTGCTATTTCTTTCAAGACAAAAGTCTAGACCTTTTTTAAGCATCAGTCACCCACTTATTTGCATATTACTGTCAGAAATTACCTGAGACCAAGTCCCTCTAACTATGTTTTTTACTGGAAGTCTGAACCTAATAAAATATGTGAAAAACTAAGGAAAAAAATTCATGCTTTACCCCAGTGTGGATGATGACTTTCTAGACAGGTTCAAATCCCTGGCGGCAATTTTTGGGTGTTCTGATCCTTTAAACACCCCCACTTCAGAATACATGACTTTTTTTTTTTCATTTGGAAAAAAGATTATAGTGATGGAAAGACATCTACTCGTTGTTTGCTTTGCAGTACTGACGTGACATTTAACGTGCATGCAGCTTATCAACCACAAACATTATCATAGCTGGGAATGAAAAATCAAGTAAAGATTTCAGATTGCCAGAGCAACAACTAAAGAGAAAGGTTCTTGCTATAAAATGATAATGTTTTGTTTTTCTAGTAGTCGCCTGATATAGAGCAAGTTCCTCCTCTCAAACTTTCTTAGAGGCACCTGTGCCTGCATGCATGAGGAAGTTCTCGTGACGCGCCAAGGGATTCAGCGTAGGAAAGTTGGCTAAGGCAGGAAGTACTTTCTCCTAACCAATTTACTATTGTATAGAAGTTGCTTTTTGCCAACCTGATATCAAAGAGATTTTTAATTTTTTTATTGCTGGCACCCTCAGAATGATCAGTACAATCACAATTACTTTGACAGGCGTGCTGGAATTGGAGTAGGCAGAAAATGGCTTTAATGGGAATCTTTTACAAAGCAGCTGTTAGAGTGTGGTAACAAGACTCTGAATAAATGGCAGCTACATAACTTCCCCTAATCAGATTGGAGCAATCAGCTTGAAAAATTTTCCCATATGTTGAAGAGTGGAGCTTAGGCCTAGGGTTATGGCAAGGACACAGGCCATGGTAAGGTTACAAAGTCTGGCTACAATTAAACACTCACTGCAGAAATTGTGATGATGCTTCGGGGAGCTATTGCACTTTAGCCATTTGTAATTGCACATTCGGAAATTACTCACTCCAAAATTACTCGGGGCCCAGTTACATGGTTTACAAACATATGTTCTCAGAGAGAGAGGGAAAAACATTATCCTTCCAATGGGCACCATTTATAGATTTGTTTATGGTTATTAATGAAATGTAACTTTGTGAGATTGCTTATTAAAAGTTGCACGCGATTTGGGGTGGTTCTGTTTATCATTAATTTAATGATTAAGGCGCATTTCTGCCTAGCAGGGGCAAATCCGCAGTGCTCGCAGTCTGTTAATGCCCTGTTTTAATGCCTCTCCTGTCAGCACTCATTGAGTAATCCAGCCAGAGCATTTCTTCATAAAGGTATTTCTTTTTAATTCTTCACAGACTAGACTGTGCTTCTGTGGGTCACATTATCTGTGGCAGGATATGTGGGCAGGCACCTGATCTGTGTATCAGTACTGCCACTTCAAATATATTTTAGGACTGATAAAGTGTGAAAGTTATGTAGAAAATTAGCATGGCACAAGCTTTGTAATTATACGGCTTTTTATGAATTTAATGAAAAAAGACAAGGCCTTCAGGGTGTCTCTTTTTTCTGGTAGCTAAGACAAGGAAATTTTCCATTGTATCCAAAACCTATCCTTCATGAATTTCCTGAGTCTGGGAAACAGACAGAGAGCCCAATGTGCTTAGTAGATCTAGAGAACAAGATGTACTGGTGACTGACAGCACTAACAACTTTTCAGTTTATTGCATGTGAAAGGAGAAGCGTAGGGTGCCGAGTATATTCATCTGTGTAAAGGGGGATTATCAGTAAACCAACAGGACTGGGGAACCATCATTTTAGAATACAACCTACATACTCTTCCAAAATGCTTGGTTTTGCACACCCTTTCCAGGAGGTGGAAAGGTGCAATATTTAGTATGATATAGGGAGTCTTTTCTCTGTGCAGGAAGACCTCAAATAGCTTCTGCACAAGCAAAATTTTTTTCCAAAAAAAACAGGTTGGCACTATCTGTCTGATGGGATACCCTAAAAGAGAGAGAATTTTTCCAGTGCTAAGGGCTACTTTTAGGACCTACAACACTGTGTGATTATACGACTTCTTGAATGTAAAAACACATAATGAACTGCTATCTTGTTTACTATAACCTGAGTAAAAATGATTGCCCAAGGCTTTATTTATAGATTTATTTTAACTTCCAATATGGGTGCAAGATTCCTCTGGGACGAATAAGTTAAAAAATTTGCACATAGGTGACTGAAGTTAAATGACTCCCTCATCTTCACACACAGTTAAACAGAAATTGGTTCTTCAAAAAGGTAGCTCCAAGAGCTGAAACCTGCTGCTCTGGACAGGCACGCTTTGACACTGGAGCACATTTGGGGCTCGTCTCACAGCATGAGTGCTTTCCCCCGAGCAGATACTCCTTGTGAGTGCCTGCTTCTCCCTTGTTCCGTGGGTAAAATATGTTGCTCTCACTCTTAAAGTGTTCTGCCAAATGGTGTAAACTATTGTAGCCTATTTGACAATTTAAGATATTCAAGCCCCCTTTCTGCTTCTGTTCTGTACTGAGTAGAGTTAAATCTGCTAAAATTTGTAAATATAAATTGGTCAAATTCTGTTCAGAAAAGAATAGAGTTAAATCAGTACAGGGTGTTTGAATTCAGTCCTCAGGCCAAATGTTTATTTTCATTTTTTTCCCCAGAGGAATTTTTCAAAAGAATTTCACAATTCTTTTTTCACAAGAAGAAGTTCTCGTTCTCTGTGTTTCTCATATAGCAAAAGAAACAGCCTTTCTCTTTCTCAGCCTACAGGATGAGACATACTAACTAGGCCAGACACAGTTAAAAAGTCCGTCTATTAATGAGGTACTCATACCTATCACTACACTTTTTACTGGGGACCAAAGCTCCCAGCTTTGCATTTCAGCTTCATTTGGATGTGCACACTGGGTAATAGAGGATTGCTCATGATGTTTCCTGTGGAAATATCATTATGGTGCACTGTACTGTATCCTTTCAAAGAAGCATATCAAGTTAATGTGAAAAAAAGTAATTTTCTTTGGGGAAGAATCAAGAAAAAGTCCTACCATGATTATTTCTTCGATCGAAAATCTTAAAATAGAACATGATCTTTTTCTTCTTCTCAGTTTTTCTTTCCTTCCTTTTATTACTGTTAAAAAGATAGGAGGAAAAAGTAATTTAGACTTTGCCAAAGAGTATGAACATTTTAAAGCTCTTTTTGGTGACAACATTGAAACACAAGTATATTTTTGTCTTTCAAATTCACTTGCTTAATTTTCATCCCTTGCTAATGCTAACACAAGAAAAGGAGTTGCATAAATAGTGAGCACTTTAATGTAGACAGCTTCCTGGCTCAGCAGCCATTTTCAGGACACATCTCGCACCCAGAGCACTGCAAATGGCTTCTGGAGCCAGGCAGCTGTCTACATGAGGGCTCTCTCTGCTGTTAATACCAGGCTAGTGGAATCAATGCCTCCTCAGATTTTAATCAAAATTTTTGAAATGGTGCTGAATATTGTGTGAGATGGGGCAAAAGGGGACTTAAATTGTTTTCAGCACTGTTCAGCTGCAGTCATTGCTGACACCAGTTGTCAGCAGTGAGTACATTTCCTAGGGTACATGAGGCCATAATGTCCTTATGGCTTGAAAATCATTCATTCTCACAACGCCCACACATTCTTCTTCAAGTGGTACACTTTCTTGGGAAATAAAAAGATAGTCCAAATAAAACAGATTCTTGCATTAAAAAAACATTGCTATTCACAGGGGTTGTAGAAATGTACTCATCTGTAAATTGGTTGTAAAGATTTGAAAACTTAAAGAGACAGCCACAGCCTGTGGTTGTTAGACATATGGATTTCTCTCTCCCTCTTAGAGAAAAGAAAACATTTATTTTCAGTTTTAAAATTGTTTTTGGAACTAGGCTACGGTTGTGCGTACTCATTGAAAGAGGGCTGAAGCAGGATGGAATAGTAGTCTGTCATCCGAGAACCCCAAATGTAAATGAAAGACTCTCAGAAAGAAAGTGTAGTTATCCATTCTACTATCCATCACTGAAGTGTTAAGGTTGAAAATGTATCCCCCTTGGTACTGTGTCTAATATTTGTGTAATGTGAGGAAAGCACAGAGCTACACCAAAACCTGACCCTCCAGTGCCTGTCCGCAAAAGGTTTTCAACACTCTGGCTATGTGTCAGCATTAGAAAATGGGACTACTTCTCATGGAACAAGAGGTATTGAATGATATAAACAGAGCTACAGTGAGACATTTGGTTCTTGTCTTGGTCTCATTCCTCCTCCAGAGCTACTTTACCCTCTGGTTCTACCCAGCAGCTGAGATCTCCAGCTAGCTACCATGTACCTCCCAACTCCTCCAAGTAGGTCTCCAAACGCCTTTTAGCTGACACACTGATCTCCAGGCCACATGGTGTCCCTCAGAGGGGAACATACTGCTGCCACCCATCTTACTTATGGACCTCATACAGTGCCTAGTTACGGCTGGGACAGTAACTGTCCCTCCTGCTGCTTTGCACTCTGCACATAGACTAGGCAAATCTGTCATTTCATTCAGTCTTCAGGACATTGAAAGGCCAGAAATGACTTTCAGGCAAGTCGCAGAGTACAGGTCAATTACTTCTACCTGGCATTAAGACCATGCAGTTTTAATATATATGTCTCCATTAAGGCTCAACCAAATTTAATGTAAGCTGTAGAGAGAAAAAGAGAAAGAGAGAAAAAGAAAGAGAGAAAGAGACACTCAGGAATTTCTGGCTAAGTTAATAGTGAGGAAATTTACAACCGGTTAAAATTCCAAAGTTTCTACTCCAGTGCTGCTGAATGTGTTAAAACTAGTGGGAGCCACAACCACAGTTTTCATTAAATCTATTGGAAAAGCAAAGCAAAGCAAAATGGTGGTAAAAATAGCTACATTCATAGACGTCTTGTCTACCCTGTGGCTCCCACCAGTGGGAATTTTTTTTCCTTTCTACAAACTTCCACAAATCAAATTAAGCCTATAGGCATGAACATGAGGTATTTTACAACCACGTTAGAAGGGCCAACCACTTCTTAAAATGGTACATTTCCATAGTTTAGACAAGGCTTAAGGAGTTGAACTAGCAATGAAAATTAATCCCTGGCTGATCATAATACCTTCTGAAATGGTACCGAAAAGTTTTGTCCTATTTGCTTTATTCTTTACTTTTTTTCAAGTAGTTCAAAGGAACCTCTGGCTGCAATAAACTCATCCATCTTTCAGTTTCTTCATGTGATCCAGCTGAAGGTGGCTCAGTTTAGAGTTTTACCTAAGTAAAACCTGCAGGAACATGCTTTACTATTGCCATAGTGCTAGCCATGGCATTTGAAAAGTAGAAATATCAAAGATACACTGACATCTTATTGTTCATCCATAGGTCCTCCTTTGGCTGAACTACCTGTCACTCTGGTGAAATCTTGACAACCTAACTTGTAGAAAGCTGTGGCAACTATAGGTCAGTCTAATGATTAGTGTGCTTGGAACAAAATACCTTCCCCCACCTGCACAAGTAACTAAAATTCTTAAAGGAAAATCTATAGCTATGTTTCCTGGATTCCCACTTGCAAAAAGGCAAAATGCTGTTTAACTTTTCAGATGACATTAGCAACTTGGTGGACAGCATGTGATACATATATTCCTCTTGTTCCAATTTCTAAGAAACATAAGTTGAAACTGCTGTCTCTTTTACAGCAATTGGAAGTGATTTGGGGAGTGTTTCTTTTTTCCACTAGGTTTTCCAGAATCTTTAATGTGTTAGTGTATCCTGTCTGTTTATATAATGTACTGAACTATATTTCCCCTGGTGTCCTCTTCAAATGTCAGATTAGTTCTGTGCTGTACAATTCTGGTGGGAAAAGAAGGATTAAGAAGCAAAATCTTTCCATGAAAGAGAGCTAGATACCTGGACTCTCTGGTGAAGTTCATCTACTTCAAGCACTAGAAACATTATATTTCAGCAGCCAGAGGCCATGTAATGTGCTGTTTAGATCCCTCCACCAAAATTAAGAGCCGTTGCTCTTCTCACAAAGGGAAGACTTCTCACTGGAATCTTGCTTGGTCACTTTTATTCTCTTGATTTTCAGAGAGGGACAACATGAGTCAATGTTATTTTGGAAAAGTTTAAGAATTTTGCGTTTATGAACAATATAATAGAGTGTGCAAGGCTAGCAGCATAGGCTACTATTAGGCACTGTCAGTGCAGAGGAGTTTTTTTCATATGTTTTGAGAGCTGCAGTGGAGTTTTTGGCATCTGGCCCATACACAAACACTCCTTATATGCGTCCTCTCTTGTGCCCTTTTTCAGACACATGGCTCTTCCTGGCTGGGACCACCAGCAAGCTCCAGACTCTGCCTGCATCACTGGGGAGTCGTTGCTGAAATCAGAGTGGCTCAAGCTAGAGCTAGAAAAGTGCAGATTCTCAGCCAGTGGAAAGCTATGTAGCTCCACCAACATCAGTGAAGCCACACATTAATACAAGCTGACAGTCCAGCCCTCCATGGCAATCTGTGGAACTGTGCCATCTACCATGTAAGCTTTCACTCTGCTCCCACCTCCTCTCTAAGTAGAACTCATCTGCCAGTTGAATGAATATTTTCCCCCTTTAAAATGTTGGTTTCTCTCTTCACTTCAGAGCAGTACTAACTTCAAAGGATTTACACAAGAGACACCAATGATAGGCTCCAGTTGAAGCTGCTGACTTCAGCAAAGACACTGAAGGTCTTAGGGCTTAAGTTCTTAGTGCTAATATATTAATGATAATTCAATATTTACAACATGAGGGCTAGAGCTTTTTTTTTTTAAGGAAAACAACACGCACATTGTGCTCTGAAGGCTGGGGTCAAAATATTTCAAGGCCGATTGGAGCTACGTGTTATTAATCTAACTTTGCAAATATAGGTAATTTTTGTAATATTTTATCTTTGATAGAAGAAAGGGCCAAATTATGCTTGCTTTGCAGCAACCAATACCTTTCTTGAAGTTAGCAAAGCTATTCATTTGAGCTCAGGGAGCCAGACTTGTTCCCCAGACATAAAATCTTACAAATTAGCAAAATTCAAACAGTTGCAGCTCGGCAAAATAGCTCCTGTGCAAACTTTATGCCTACAGGAATGTTTGAGCTAACCTAGAAAAATGTGCATTGAAATGTCTGGTAATGGGAGTGCTCAGAGCTGTCTTGCTGCCCACAGAGCCAGTGTGACACAGATGCAGCAACGCACATTTCACCACATCGCCCACAAGTGCAACTCAATAGTTGTAGAGAAATAAATTTATTTCCTATCCCTTTGGTTGACAGCCTTTCTGTCACAGCTGCCAACAATAACTGGAAATGTGTACGGCAAGTTTACTTGTAGCCTCACAGTCCAAGTGCATATCAGTTTGAGTGAACTCATAAGATCAGCTAGCATCACCACATGCCCCCCTTTATGTACTAACGACAGCAACAACAACAACAACAATAATAATAAAAGACTTGGCCAGTGAGGAAGGAGGCTTTAGAGATGAGAGAGCTGCAGGGACATTCAGAAGGTCCTTGCTCAATCACTGTGTGATTTTACCTACCCATAGGCACTTAGCTAAAATACCCAAGAGCATCAGGGACAGGTCACCCTAGCATCTTTGTGTCTCTACAAAAGGACAGTTGCGTTCCCCTAGCTTAAGTGCTTCAGTTAAGCACATAAAATAGGTGAAATAAATTCAGACCTTAGTATATATACATAATTCTCTACCCCTCACTGTTTCTCATATTTAAAATGTAGAGAATAACACTATGCCACTTCAAAGGGAAATTATGTACAAAAAAAGATAGTGAAATGCTTAGCTATTGCCATAATAGCAACTGTATAAGCACCTTAAATTCAAGAGGGCAATTAAAGGGGTGCTTATCTTTAAGTGCATAAGCAATCCCATCGCAGTCAGCAGCAAAGCAAAAGAAAATCAGTAGTTCCCTCTTTTTTAATTTGCATTTTAATTCAGGCATTTTTCTTCCAACAATGAGCTTTCTTTTCCCCTTTTCTTTCAAAACTTCCTTAAGACAATAGCAATGTCACAGATCACACTGGGTAGAATTCAAATTGAGGTCTATGAGATGCTGCAAGCGATATTTAAACTTTGATCATCAGCTTGTCCAACTTTCTCTGTTTTTCTTGATTTCACAGTGGGTGAAATGAAACTAGCCTGAGTAAAAAGTGGTTTATGTAAAATATTTCACAAAGCTCCATATGCAATTAAATAATGACTTGCTTATATTAACTCTGGTTCTCACCATGCAATGACTGCTCTGCTGATGGACATTTCCAGTATTTGGGAGGAAGATGCTATTCACTCAGAGCTCCTTGCAAAAGGTTCATGTTAGAATTCTGTGTTTGGGAGCTAATTACTAGTCATATATTAATAATTCATTACAAAAATCATATTCACTGAATATAACTGTCTGTTCATGGATTGTTTCTGAACAAACTGATTTGGTCAAGTGTATTTATTATTTAAAAAGCAATCATTATTCTGCAAGTTCTTGATCAGCATGTAGATTATGTAGAGTTCACCTATATCTAATTCTCAATATATTTTGATATACACATGATATACATTCCTATGTTCTGGCCAGATGAGAATCAGTTTACTAAAGCAAATATTTGCAGTTACCAATTTCTCTCTCCTTCTGTAAATATTCTGTCATCTTTGTACCTGCCTGTCTGTAAATATATTTGCTAAATAACCATCAAGAGCAATTACAAAAAGTATGAACTTAATTGAACCCTCTCCAACCCAGAAGGCTGCACTTTTCTTGATTACTGCAGAGTTTAAAGAAGGATTCTAAAAGAAAGCCTTTCATAAGAAAGAGGATAGTGCCTAGCCAATATAAGTCAGAGGGTGAACAACGAATGTTATCTTGATCTGATTATGAATTTCACCACAGAGAGGAAAAACAGACAGAAAGCTTTTTTTTTTTTAATTTTCATCTGCATTTTTTGTGGTCTTGTCAAGATTTACTTCCAGCTCTAGCAAAATGAATTATAATCCCACTTACCCCTGTACAATTTGATATATAACTTCAAAGTGCTGGCCCTGTTTTCTTGCAGAAGTATGAGAGGAATAATTTTCCAATGTAGACATTCTATGATGTTTATTTAATCACTTAAAACCCAGTTTCTGAATAGGAATCTGAAGGTGCAAATTCAAGGTTTCCATACTGCAGAGATCTTTTAACTGTGCTTAATTTTAAGCTTTTAGAGACTCCTAGATAATTCATGTACCAATACTGAAGAATGAGCTTTTCTGAAATTGAGATTAAATACGAGACACTTACAATGCAAGTAAGACATCAGCCTGGGAAACTTTGCTAAAAATGAAGCAGTTGCAGAAATATCCTCTTTTCACTAAATGAAATTACCTATGTCTTTAGAAAAGGAAAACATATGCTACTTTTTGTGTAGAGCAGTTGATGATATACGCACATACGCAAGCCTAGCTTTTGCTCACTGAAAGAAATCAGAAAATTCTTCTCATTGGCTCACTTATATATCATGAATTTTATCATATTTGATATACAGAATTGTACAGTTCAGGGAAGGGACAAACAGTGAGACAAGTAAGGTAGGAAATGTTCCAAATAATCATTAGTTAGTCCCCAGGTAGAAAATTCTGAAATGAAAAAAAGTACCAGTAGCATAAGCTGAAACCTGTAGCCCAAACTGTGCCAGAGAACTCCTGCTATTTCATGAAAAGCTAGCAAACCATGTGGACTTAGAGCTATCAACACTTATGTTTATGTTCCTCACAAACACTGAACAATCTACAATTCTACAGAAAAATGGTAATGGTAAGCAAGTACAGGTATCATATAGCCCAGATATACCAGTCTGCAAACCATACTTTTCTAGAAGAAAAGATGCAAGTACATCTTCAAGGTGCTGTTAACCCAGAAGATCTTGCTCACACCTTGAGAGGTGTCAATCTCACCTTCAGGACTGAGTTGTAGGCAATGTAAATAAAAAGTCCATAGCTAAAATTTGCTCAATACTCTTTTCATTGCTTATTATGGGCAAATGTAAACCATTTCTAGCTAAATTGTTTCTTGTTGCCTGTTGGCCTCATTCTGAAATTCTTGCTCAGATGAAGTATGTAAAGATTTTGAGTGTACAAGTAAGCAGTGCTAAGCAGCAAGATTTAGATGCATGGGATCTAACTGCATTTTAACATGCACTTTATTGTGGAGAAAATGGAGAACATGGAATCATGGACCCCAAAGCTGCATAGTATCTGAGCAAATTATGTCTTTGTGCACAAGCAGATTCACTTGTAGCATACTGGTGAAGGAACTTTGATGACCCGGACATGAAGAGAGATGGTTTTCTTGGCTAAAAACAGATAAGAGAACTCTCAGCTCAAAACAGCTAAGAGAATTCTCAACCTAAAATATGAGGGCAACTAGGACAACAAATGCAATGTATATTCCAATGCTGCACATCACACAAAGAAAAAGATATTACAAAAAGTATAAAAGAAATAAACTTTTTGGTTGCTATATGCCAGCATTTGTTACAAGACAGAGGACTCAGAAGTTCTAGCTGCTGAGAAGAAATGCACTGTAACTAATGGGGGAGGAGGGAGAGCTCTGTATTAAGAACAACTTCACTTCTTTTTGAGTTATTCCCAACACAGAAGTAGAATCTGTTGAATGCATATGAGATCAATGGGTTAAGAAAGTTTGAGAGTAGAAGTAGTATGGGCCTCTTGGTGACCAATCAAAACAGAATACAGAATGAATTACTCTGCAATATATGGAAAGAAAAATTGGATTGTTAGAGGTTGTTAAAAACTCAAAATGTTTTGGAGGTAGATGCTGAAGGATGCATGCAACCACTATGAAAGAAATGTTAGAGTTTCCAAAAGATATTAATGATGATACTTCATCACAAACATTGCATCAGCATGAAGTCATAGCATATTAAATTTCATTGTACTCATTAAAAGTGAACGAGTCACTGAGCTGAAAATTGGTGGTCATCCAGGTATCTGATAAAGGTTACCTCCTTAAATCTGATTAAGATTATGAAGATTATGAAAGTTAAGGAAATTAAGTGAGAAGACAAATGTACACAAGCTATATAAATGAAAACTTGAACTTCTTCAAAAGGAGTTTGTTAGTTTAAGAGAAAACTTGTATTCTGTAGTCAAGAAAGAGGTCAATTTTATGAAAAAGTTCATCCTGAACCGGGAATGACAGTGACTTTACTTGATAATTCTATATAAATGTATATAACATACTAAGTATATATATGTGCATATAATTACTTTGTGATGTGTATGGAATACGTGTTTTCTGGCAAAGTAATATTATATTTTGTATAATTATATATATAAATATATATAATATGTTTATAAAATTTATATTTTGTAATGAAGTGTGTACATATATATATATCAGGGTGTAAGGTCATGTATCTAGAATCTTATAGGAAGAATTTCTACTGAGAATTAATCAGCTTCAAACAAGATAGAAGGCGAGAGAGATGCATCTCTGTCAGTGAGAACTGCAGTGAGATATTTTTCTGTCATTTTGTTTCCCGTTTGCCTCCAGACCACCCTGTAATGTAAATCCCCAGGAGCACCATAGTAGAAGTAATTTTGCTAGTTCACACAGGTACAACCAAACTTCTCTGTTAAACTCAAAAGCTAGACAGACTGGGAAAATAGTCTAAAAAAAGTTCAGGAGAGTTGGCAGATCTTTAAAGAAAATTATAAAAGGCAGAAGGTCAAACTATCCTTGGGTTGTGGAAAGCAAAGTTAGTAAGCTGTAGCGGAAGATCTTCAAGAGCATGGAAATGGAAAGAAAGCATGTGGAAACTGGAGGCACATTCAGTGAGGAAGAACAAATGTAAAAGAATAGAACAAAATACAGGAATAAAACCAACTAGACCAACATATAAAATGAAATATCAGTGGCAAGACACACAAACAAATTGTACCTGTAAGAGTAGTCAGAGGAAAAGGAAAGAGTTGAAGAGTTAGTAAGAAGGGAATGGTCCCAGCTGTTGACATTAAAACAAATGCTTAAAGATTTTTGTTGTCACTTTTTTGCATTCACCAAAAGAGTCACGTATGACCAAATGGTTAACAAAACTGGTGTCAACAACAGACTTGACAGTTCATGCTAGAAAGAACATGCTGGGAAATACTTTGATAAAATAGCTGTTTTCAGGTTATCTGAATCTTGTGAGATTCAGCAGAAGATGATTAGAGAACTGACTGGAGCAGTCTCAGAACCCCTTCTTCAAGAACTCACAAAAGTTTCTTGAAGGTTAGAGAATGAAAACTGTAATGCTTATTAAAAAGGAGGAGCCTAGGAATTACAGATTCCAGAAAAGTAATAGAGCAAGCAATCAAACAGCACCTAGAAGATAAGAATGAAACGAGTGAAAACTAACACTGATCAAAAATGATAGCAAAATGATCTTTTTATGACAGATTAACAGGTCTTCAGCATAGGGGAAAAGATTTCATCTCTCTTGACTTCAGGGGCACTTGGTTGTATACAATGCTTTCATAAACAATCTAAGGCGATATTAGGAGGTGCAACTGCTACTAGAAAGGAAACTGTATTGAAAGCACAATTACCAATCACCCACTATCAAATTCTGAAGCAGTCTGTCTGGAGTCTGGCACAGGTCAATATTTTTTATTTATGACTTCAGTGAAGGAACAGAAAATGCATTCATTGAATCTTCAGATTAAGCCATCTGGATAGGTAGGCAAACATGACAGAGGACACAATTAGAATTAATAAGATTGACAAATTGGAGAAATGTCCAAAAAAATGGTGAATGATTTAGTAAAAAAAAATGCATACATAGGAATAGAAGATAGAGATCAAACAGAAGATAGAGAATTATCTGTGTTTTTAGCGGATTATAAAATGACCAAGACTCAAATTGTAGAAATAAAGTGACATTAAATAAATTTAGGTGGGAGATAAGAAGGAGATAAGATTACCGTTTGAGTAATCAGGTTCTAAAACAGTTTCCTCAGTTTTAACAAGGAGACAAAAAATAACCTTCCACAATTCATTTAACCCATCCACCTCAGCTGACCTAAAAGTGAAACAGAGTTAGCAGTGTTAACTTAGCTTCTTAGAGTATCATGTGGTTTAATTAGACAGATCTTGTAACACACTTTCATTAAGAAAATTTTTAAGTATTCTGCCACTATATATGCTGTGTTTACATATATATGGATGTATATATTATACATTATTACAGATTTGTGGTCATCTGTCATAATGCTCAATTTGATGGTACAGTTCACTTCTGATATCCTGTGTAGGTCACTCATCATTGGTGTCTGCTTTAAGCTTCTTCTAAAATGCAGATTCATTCTTACTGCTAACTTCTTACTGCACCTTTTTTCCTTCATTAGAAAGTAGAGATTGAAAGCAGTTTCTTCATCACACGTTATGTATCTTGTCTGAGGCTTTGGGTCTGATTTTGGCATGCCTCTTCCACCTCAGAGTGATCTCTCAACTAAACTCTAAACAGGACTTTATATCTGAACATATGCATTAGCCACAGGGATTTTAAATACACTTTTTGACCTATGACTATAAAATTATATGTATTGTTATACACCTCTCTGTGGGACCATTTGATCACTTTATTATTTATAGATTAAAGAACACTGTTGCTAATTAATACTGTTCTAATTGTTGGCAGTGTATACGTGCTTGCTTTGATGTTTTTTGATCCTGTATTTTGGGGATTTCACTTACTACTTTTTTTGGATGGTTTGGGATTTTGGAACCTCTATTTTCAAGCCCTTGTTTCATTTTCTTATTACTGAAATCTCCTCTTTTTTAAACTTCTTTGCTTCTCATCACATTATTCCTTTTCCTTTTAATCAAGTCTTATGAAATAGGGCAGCCCCAATTAATTCCTTGATATTATACCAATAGATTCACTTTTTCATTGTCTTTTGAAACAACTGATTAGTATAAAGGTTAATACCGTATTACGTATATCACGTTAGCCTTGTACACTAGTTTGTTAGGAAGAATAGCTTCCTATTTAATGCAATACAGTCATTTCAGGTTTATCTTTATGGGCGAGCTAGCAGTCTGATAACATTTGAGTTTGTTCCTCTAATGAAGTAGTTCTCCTTCAGTCTCTTCACTCTCAGATGAGTGAGGAACAACACTCAGATGTTTCATAGCTAATACTGCCACATAATGAGAATTTCTCCCTCAGTATCTAATATATGAGCATCTGAGTACGTAAGGCTAGATCATGTAGTTGTACCAGTTTCTAATGATCTTAAAATCTACAAATGGTTCAATCCAAAATCCCAGTTTTTGAACACTTATATCAGAAATCTTTAGCTTTAGCATATTCTTAAGATAATAAAGTTACCTTAAAGAACTTTGCATCAGTGTTTACACACATTAAGTAATGTGTTTCACAGCTAACTGAAACACTTTTTGGTTCTGGTTTCTGCATTTTATTTAATAATCAGCAGAAATCTCAATGTTTTGTCAGAAGAAAAAAGAATTTCTATTTTTATGACAAAATTCTGTACCAGCCATCCAACATTTAAAATTCATGTTCATCACAAACACTTTCATTTATATACAGAAAATGATAGCACATTTTTAAAAGTATAAAAAATAATTGTACAGTGTCTTGCACACAAGAATATTATAAGGCATTAAGCAGACAACTGCAGTTAAGTTATAATTAGTTCCATTGTGAGTTTCAGCTTCAAAGAAACCCAAAACTTCTAAGAAAAAATTCAGCTGACTCTACCAAGCTTTGCCTAGATGCTATGGCCTAGATCCACTAAAGGAATTAGAGGCCTAACAGCCATTGTAAATATCTAAAAGTCCAAAATTTAGATCTTCAAAATCCCAGTTGAGCTGCTGTCTCACCCAAGAGGAAGATAGTTATCTTCCCATGGCACCTAAATTTCTGCTAATAATGTTCTCTAGATATGTAATAACACATCCAGAAAAACACTCTGTCAGGAGTTAGGAAAAAATGTATTTGTCTATATCCAAAAATTTAACACTGAAAAGCTCCATTCAGCTGCCACTTGACCCTGGAGGCACTAATCACACCCAGGCAGGAAACATACAACTTATATCTCTGCAAGTGCCCTGATATACCAGAGTTTTGATCTTAGTTTTGGCTCATGCGTAAGCTTAATTGGCATCTAGAAACTAGCTGTTTGCCAGTTAAATCTTCTGAGGATATGTCTGCACTACTGGCTAAGAGGAAGGAATGACATTGAGCATAATCAGTGCTGCTTTATTTGTTACTTGCTCCTTGGCTCTTCTTTGGACACTCCAAGTAACTCTCTAACTGGCAAAGCCCGTGTACAGTTCTGGAGTCAGCTTGCACCAGAAACCACTCTCAAAAGGCAGTATGAGCAAGCCTGCACCAGATTTGTCTTCTTCCAGTCCACACAAGATGAAACACTGTCTCCCTCAGGGCAGTCTTGGTAGGATTTGTACCCTCAAACATGCCCATATCCTTCTCATGACACTGTCCAGGGCATGCAACATGTGTGTTCAGATTCATGCCATAAAATCATGACTCACAAGAGGAACCAAAGAAGATTCATACTTCAGAGTAATAGAAGTATGCACAGATGTGATACATGAGGTCCAGCCCAAAGGCACTGCTTATAAGCGGGAAAGCTCCTGCTCCACACAGTGGTCTCAGTACAGTTTCAGCTTTGCTAAGAAACGTAACTAAAAGAGGACGTAGCTCACTCATTGTCTCTTCTATATTAAGTAGCTTAGGCTAGAGTTAAAAGTGCTTAGCAAGGCTGTGATAGACACTTTGCATCCAAGGAAAATTCAAACACTCATTCCCCATAAATGGGTGCATGCTCAACCCTTTTGTTCTTGGTGAGACACTGTGGCTTCACCACATCTTCTTCTAGAGCTGTTTGTGTATAAGAGATGGTGAAGACCTCTAAATTCAGGAGCAGACTGAAAGCTGAGACACATGCTTAAGCACAATTCCTCTAAATGGTTATCTTATGGGGCAGCCTATGCAGCACTGTGGCCTTCATAGAAAATATTTCTGGGTCCTATCTCATCTCACACTGCTGATGATGTTAAGGCATCTAACTCTGAGCTGGAAATGTCATAGTGCTCCATGCAACTATACACACATTTGATTTTGCATGTGGCTAAATGAGAGTCCTGTATTTTCTCATACTTCTCATCCTTTGAATCCCTGTGCACTTTCTACAAATGTCAGAAACAAGGCAGGGACAATTAAAAAAAATGTAATGACTCTCTAACAGAGGGAAAGACCATATGGGTTTGAGTTTTGTTTGCTTTGCACAGATCTGTGGATGATCTTCACTACCAGTAATGGTGCACTACTGGCAGAAGACAGGTATCACGGACAGGTATCATGAGTGATGTCATAGTCTCAGAGACAATAGTGTAAAAACTCTCATCTTCTTCAAAGATCCAAATTTTATCCAGTTTTCATAGGCCTTCCTTATCCAGGCCCAGCTTTCAACATGTCTGTCTGTTCACTATTTTTCCCTGCTAAACATCTGTGCTCAGGCTTTTTTTTTTTTTTTTTTTTTTTTTTTGGCCAGGTGTTTTGGTGGGGTGTGCATACTCAGACCAAAATTTCCAGAATCCTCTTTACCCCTCCATTTGATTTAGTCATTGAGGGAAATACAAAAGCTCTTACTGTTTCTAGGGAGTAGAAGTGTAGAACACAGTAAAGAGAAGAGTCTTGTGACAATGAACAGTATTCATGATTAATATCCTTGCCTTCAAAAATGGTCCCTAATTTCTACTCATTTCAGTCTAGAAAGATAATTCAAATACATACAAGAAAATCTTAAATCTTAAAATATCTTGCTTATCTTTTAGTAGGGAACTTTGATAGCTGGTTGTGCTCCAGCTGAAAAAGAATTTGATTTTTTTTTAAGTATTATTCATTAACTTACTGACACCAGCAGTTCCTCCAAAAAACAGCAAAAGTTTGATCCCTTTCCCAGACACCAGAGTTAATAAATGGAAGGACTCTGGCTGAACTCTGCTTCTATTGAAGTTTTTAAGAAAACTGTTAGAGAGGTTAATAAGAGCAAAGTTGGATCAGTGTTGAATATACATATATATTACCTGCACAACTTTCTCTTTTAGTTGATTTTGCCTATAAAAATGGAAAATTCTCTTAATATTTTGTACTTTCAGGAAGAAAGCTCCAATTTCTAATACAGCAAAAATCATACACCATTTATTCGTCTCTTCTGCTTACATAACTCTCCTGCTCATATTTATAGTCTTGCTATAATTTGGAGAATTCTCAGAATGGCTTAAATTAAAATCTTTCACATTTTAGTTTTTTTAAGTAAAAAGGAATGCATAGGCTTTTCTAGGCTAAACCTTGTAACTACTAAAACATCAAAGAAAGATGATGAAAGAGATACAAAGATAGTATATGTAAATGCTACCAAGCGATCGTAGGTTATAAGAGGAATTTAGTATAGCAAAGATTTGGAATTGCCAATTGAGGCTTAAAAACATGAATCACTAAAATCTTACCTCTGTATTCGCTAAGGAGTTTTAACTGTGTATATCCCTTTAGACTACATGGAGGCTGCCTAAATAAACCTCTGCCTCACATTCTAAATTTAGGGCTGCTGCGCATCTCCTGCAATTGCTATGCAGAAGGTAGCCAAGGCTCACCTCTGCGGGGTGCTCCTCCCACGCTTGGGCCCCCCAAAACCCTTCCCTGGTGGCGTTCTGTAGGGAGAGGGTTCTGCCGAGGGAGTCGGGTACCAAGAGCTGACTGTGTCTTGTGATTCTCCACCTGCCCCTACACTCACAGGGGAAATTGGTAGAAATCTGCTTAGGGTAAACTGAGTACCTTTCAGCTCCACTGCACGATTGCACTGATCCAACTCCTTTGCCATTAGACGGTCATCAATCATTTTTCCACCTCACTTATGGCCAAGATTCCACTCTCAGATGTGCATTCACAAATCCTGTTGACGTCAGCGGTTAGCGGTGTACCAAAGGAGAAGAATTTAACTCTTCATATAGTTTTCCCCACTCTCTGAAGGTTCTTTTTGCCTTTCCTGACACAAGGATTTTTTTTCCCTTAAGATTATATTAGGTTTAGGCATCTTAAAACATTTAAAATCCTGTCATCACCTCTCCCATGTATCTCCTCACCAAGCCCTCTGTTCTCAAACTTTCTAAAGCTGATGGCAATCCCTCTTCATTCCTATTCAGTGTGGAATGAGACGCTCTGACAGGGCACAAGGTACACTAACAGACATAGATTTATAGATGCTTCAGCAAAAAGAAGTTGGAATCTCATGTCTTGGGACTCTGTAAAAGAGAACCAGCGAAAAGAATTTTGTTTAAAGGAAAAGAAGCTACAGAAAAACATCCAGCATTTCTATGTACCTTGCAATAAAATCTCAAGTCAGCTAAGGGGCCATATCATTAGAGAGTAGGTTGATTTATGAAAATAAAAACATTATATGATTGGTATGTAGGCAAGGAGCCAGTGATTTTCCTGAGTATTTGGTGTATTTCTGAGGGCTCAGGGTGAATCCTGGTCAGTCCATAGGTGTTTTAGGGAGCCAGACATTTATATAAAGATACTATAGTCCTGAAAGCCCAAGTCTTGCTTTGTTGGAGCCTCTCCTAGCAAGCTTGAAGCAAAAATGTTCTTTAATTTCAAATGTGAAAGGTATCCTGGTCAGTTTTTATGCTCACTCTCAACAGCTCAATCTATCGCTGGTTCAACAATTTCAGTAAAATTAAGAGCTGACTCTAAGATGTGTAGCTGAAGTGGGAAGATGTTGGTAATCTTCAGACCTCAGCTATTGCTACTGAACAGTGATACAAAACTTAACGCTGTAGAACTGGTTCACCAGGACAAGTCAGCCTGTCATATCAATGGCCTTGTATATTCTCAGAAGTCACAAAATATTTCATGATACAGTGTCAAGCTCTGGGAGGAAGAAAGGGAAAGAAAGAAAAGGAAAAGAAAAATGAAAATTTGGTCATTCATGACTCCCTTCAAGAATCTGGATTTCTTCTCTTCCAACACAGCTTTCTATTAGGGCCTGATTCAGGGCCAACCACTGAATCCTCACACTGTAGGCTGCAGCTCAGCTGCACAGTAGTATCTTTACATCTGTGCCAGCTAGGGTTATTACTGAGTTTTATAACTTCTGCTATAAATAAAGGCTTGTCATCTAAGCATTCAATTTAAATACCTCTCAGTTTATTTTTGAACACTGGAAGTTAATAATAAATATCATCTTTGTTTTCTAATTTTTTTACTGAGTTGATTTAAATGCTCTTGACAGCTCCAATCCAATCCTCCCATCCAAGCTGACAAGCATGACATGCATCTCTGCATACAAGCTCTCAATTATGCATAATCCAATGTTTTCTAGGGTTTTAATTGAATCACTAGTCTCAAACTTGTTATTTTTAATTTACAACATTTGATTTCTGACACCGGCCCCTCTATGTCATAAATTATGCAGGCAAGAGCCTTAGTTGTGTGGGTGATTAAAAAAAACTAATTAGGCATGATTAAAAAAAAATAAAACAGAGACCTCTTAAATATGTGCATGTTACCATGTAAGAGAGACTTATTCCACTGGAAATGCCTGGGTAATTTTTTTTTAAGAGATTATGTTCAGTTCAGTACAATTTGATTGATTTTGACAGAAATGAAAGAAAATGTAAGATTTTTTCTTCCTGCATATATACCAGAAATTGCATTACATGGCCCGTTGATGTGAATTTCTCCCACAGCTCATTGAATGTAATTTTGTTAAGTGGGCAGGAAAATGAATATGAAGAAAACTGAATAGAATCCAACATTTTCCTTGGCACCAGCAGCAAAACTCAGACATGGCATATATAGATATAAGTGTATATATATATATATATACACATGTGAGGTACAATTAGAGATATTAACCTTTTATGTCTCAACTAATAACAGCAATAAGGAAAATATGCAGAATGTTAAACACTACAAAAAAAAAAAAAAAAAAAAAAAAAAGGAGATAGCAGAGGAATGATGTGCCTGCTAAGGCTGCAGCACTACAACCACAGATAAAAGGGAAAAAATGGTTTTCTCTTAAATAAATTTAAGAAGTTACAAGTGCACTTGCTACACAAACTTGCAGATGTTTATTGTTATTGTTCTCTAATGGCTGTAACGTGGCTATTTTAAATACACTATGTCAAAAAGAACATTATACCCTCTCCTTTTCACATCTTTTTTCTATAATCTGAGGGAAAAGGAAGAATCATTTCTTCCCTCCAGCTGTGTTACATGATCTCTGTGCTTTGAGTCTCAAGTCTGTGCAATATGAACATCCACAGTACAGCTGCACTGTCCCTCTAAAGTAAGCTGTGATAACGATATGAATGAACTAAGATGCTTCATCAAAAAATCCCAGTTCAGGAAATAATTTAGGCTTCTACTCAATGTTAAACCTATGTATAGTTCCAGCAATGGTACTCTTACAGTCACATATAACTATGTGCTTATATAGTTTGCAGGATTAGGACCAAGGACTCAGATGGAGGTGCCGAGGAGGAGCCGGCAGATCTGTGAGTCCTAATACTCTAAACAGCTTTAAAAATCATGGTGGTGCTGATTGAAAATCCAGGATGATCAGATGATCCTCAACAAAATTCACTGTGAATTCTGGAGCTCAGAGGATATTTCACATGCATCTATGGAGAAGAAGGCATTTCATCAGAAGAGCATTAATTTCAACTGCTGATGTCCACAGAACATGGAACTGGATAGCTATGTTCCTTTACACATGAGGAAACTCCTACAGCCCTTACCTGAAAGTGTGGAAACAAAGAAGGAACTTCTAGAAGGACTGAGAGCATGGATTCACCAAGGGGAAATCCTGCTTAACCAATCTGATAGCCTTCTATGATGGAATGACTGGCTGGGTAGATGAGGGGAGAGCAGTGAATGTTGTATACCTTGACTTCAGCAAGGCTTTCGACACTGTCTCGCATAACATCTTCATAGGCAAGCTCAGGAAGTGTGGGTTAGATGAGCAAACACTGAAGTGGATTGAGAACTGTCTGGAAGGGAGAGCTCAGAGGGTTGTTTTCAGTGACGTGGAGTCTAGCTGGAGGCCTGGGGCTAGTGGTGTCCCCCAGGGCTCAGTACTGGGTCCCATCCTGTTCAACTTTTTCATCAACGACCTGGATAAAAGGACAGAGTGCCTCCTCAGCAAGTTTGCTGAAGATACCAAGCTGGGAGGAGTGGCTGACACACCTGAGGGCTGTGCTGCCATTCAGAGAGACCTGGACAGACTGGAGAGCTGGGCAGAGAGGAACCTCCTGAGGTTCAACAAGGGCAAGTGCAGGGACCTGCACCTAGGGAAAAATAACCCTAGGCATCAGTACAAGCTGTGGTCTGACCTTGTGGAAAGCAGCTCTGCAGAGAAGGACCTGGGAGTGCTGGCGGATGACAGATTGACCATGAGCCAGCAATGTGCCCTTGTGGCCAGGAAGGCCAATGGTCTCCTGGGGTGCATTAGGAAGAGTGTTGCCAGCAGGTTGAGGGAGGTGATCCTGCCCCTCTCCTCAGCCCTGGGGAGGCCTCATCTCGAGTCCTGTGTCCAGTTCTGGGCTCCCCAGTACAAGAGAGACATGGAGCTACTGCAGAGAGTCCAGCATAGGGCTACAACGATGGTCAGAGGGCTGGAGCATCTGCCCTGTGAGGAACGGCTGCGGGAGCTGGGCCTGTTTAGCCTGGGGAAGAGAAGACTGAGGGGGGATCTGATCAATATGTACAAGTACCCGAAGGGATGGTGTCAAGGGGACAGGGACAAACTTTTTTCAGTTGTCCCATGCAACAAAACAAGAAGCAATGGGCACAAACTGAACCACAGGAAGTTCCACCCGAATGTGAGGGGGAATTTCTTCCCTGTGAGAGTGACGGAGCACTGGACCAGGTTGCCCAAAGAGGTTGTGGAGTCTCCTTCTCTGGAGATCTTCAAGGCCCGCCTGGATGCAACCCTGTCTAACATGCTAGGTGACCCTGCTGAGCAGGGGGGTTGGAGTAGATGATCTCCAGAGGTCCCTTCCAACCTTACTGATTCTATAATTCCATTAGAACAGAGGGCTGAGCCCATTTTCATACCTGCTGTCTAATTGTGAATTCTGTGGTCAGTTAAACAGAGTTTTAAAATCTCAAATAGAAATGCTGAATACTTCTGCAAATCCAAACCTGCTTAAAGGGGACTTTCTAACATAAATATGTTTAACCAAGAACTTTCTTTTTTTTTTTACAAAAAAAATCTAATTTTTTCCCTCAAAAGAGAGAGGGTATGTAGCTGACCAGTTAATTAGAGATGAAAGAGATGTCAAAAAGCTCTTCAACCTTTGTGGTCAAAGTGGCTATAAATCTCCTAAAGTCTGTATTATAGTTGGCCTTCATATTAGTGCACAGGGATCTGTGGAAGAGGCAAGGAAGAAAAAAATTCCTTCCCTTGGGTAGCCTTCTCTCAAAAACTTAACAAAACAAAAACAAAACAGCAGAAGTGTTATAAAAATAATGCAGTTTGTAGAGAATTTGGCTCTGGCCATAATTTTCTTACAACTTCCTTAAGCAAGAAAGCTCCCAAAATTGAGAAAAAAAAACCAACAACAACAAAAAAAACAAGATGTAAGATGGGACCAGCTTTAGTCTTCTTTCATAGTAGGCAAAACCATAAGGGTGTTAACAAATCTATCAGGATTTACCTTAAAACCAGCTAGATTTTTAATTCCAGGGACTCTTCCTCAGTTTAATTCTTGTAATAATTAGTAATCTTTTTCTTATTTCTTTTATACTCTTATACTGCTTATACTCATTTGTTCTTTTTCCTACTTTCCTACAGCATATATAATTCTTCTCTCCCTTGTCTTTACTATTTGGATGTGCCCTAAGACAATTGTCCTATCTCCTCTCCATTTTGAGTTTGGCAAATTTTATTAGTCTTTTCCTCTTTCTCCAAGCAGTCAAATGGCCTGCCTTGCATCTAAACCTCATCCTATAATATATGTCCTAATATACATTTATATACAAATAGATATGTACATATATTACTAAAAATATTTCTATTTTCTCTTTACACTTCATTTTCTAGCTGCGCTTTTAAATTTTATTTAATCTCTTTCACTATGATTCATGTCAATCAAATTGAGATGTCTGCAATGTCATTAACTGCATCTGAACTGGTTACCCTAGGACTCCTTTATACTTAATGGAGATAAATTAGTGCTTTTTTGATGTGATTCCTTTGACCTTTTCCAGACATTTACATGAGTAAAATTGAACAATGGCTGAGTAATGCTTATTTCTCTCTTTTTGTAAAAAAAGCCAACTAACTGCCAATTAACTCAGATATAAACATGTGTTGTAGACATTTATATTTGGTCAGAAGTATCTCTACATCTCGACCTTTCAGACGTAACTTTCTTTAGTGAATAATACCTTTGAGGCCTTCTTAAATTCTCTACTTATTGCCAATGATCTTTGGGGGTAGCTGTGTGGAGCTGTTCCCCACACTGATTCAAATTCAGTTGTCATTTCCTCAAAGCAAAACTACCTTTGAACATGAAAGAAGAAAATAATACTTTTCTTCAGTTAGCTTTTGTTTAGAACTGAAACCAAGAGTTCACTAAGTGCCTCCTGCTAAGAAAAATTATGCATTTGTATGAGAAGAAAATCTTCTTTTCAGAAGCCGGTAAATAGGAGTGGATGTTTGGTGAAGTTCCTAGGTCACAGAGCCATATTGCCTCTTCCTTTATGACTAAATGATAAGGATGCACATGTAAGATAAGCCACAGATAACATTATATCATTACTATCCTTACATTCTGATATGATTTCCAGGAGAACAAACTGCTTTGGGTTCATGACTCCTCACATGCAATATCTGACACCTGGCTCTACTGAGTGCTAGAATAATTACTCCTTAAGGTCAGGATTTCTACCCTTTCTTGTATGTGAGCTCAATATCAGGCAAGTTACTCATGGGACAATTCTGTAGAAACACATTTGTGTCTGAGAGGGCTAAATGAGATAGTGGATAGACTATCTCCATCAAAATCTGCCACCTGGAAGTTTCTGAGTGGAACTGGTTTATTCTATCAAATTAAATAGTCCATGCATGCAAATTTCTAGTTGTAGGACTGACATCCATTCTGTCCAACATCTAGTCCACATATTTTACCCACCTGTTTCATCAGGTCTATAGCTGTTGGCCTCCTATTGTATTATAGATAGGATCTATCATTCTGGAGTTTTTGATTTCTTTGTGCCTCTAGCCACACAGTAATATCAATAACAGGAAAGAAATTAATTTCTACTGAAGAGTCCAAATAAAAATTTACTCAAATTAAAAACTTCAGCTGAATGTCTTTAGTTAATTGTTCTGGACAATTTCATTCTTATAAAAATATATCACAGTATTCTACAGTGGAGGTAAGGGAGCCAAGGGAGTTAAGTTCAGTGCTACTATAAAGAAAAATACTGAAACCAATTTGTTCTCTGAGTCGGAACATCAGCAATGAACTTTCATTTAACAAAGGAAAAAAAAAAAAGCCTGACCAACACAAACAATGATAAATAAAACCACAAATGCCAATGAAAATGAGCTAACAGACATTTCTCTGTGTTTTTCAATGAGAATTTAAATGCCCACATTACTGCTAACTGAAAGCATTCTGTAAGATGAAGTCCCTTCTCTAATGAAGAATTTTAAAGTGAATGCAATCAATCCTAATACACATTTATTTTCTATGAGGAGAAAGAAGATTGTGGCAGTTGAATTCTCTGAATCACCTCAGTTATTGTGGAATAAATCACCTTCAACTCCAGAACATGTTAGCTCTGTAAACCTGTCAGTCATGATCAGCAAATTGTTAAACATTAGAATACAGAAGAGCATGGCTTTGATACACAAGCCCTTGATATAGGTGCTGCAACTTCAACACTAAAGATGTATGGTTTCTGCAAGCATGTGAGATGAAATTTTATACCAAAAAGCCTTCACTATTATTCCTTGAAGACTTCTCAGCAAGGATTAGAATATACATATTTCATGCAAAAATCAGACATAAAAAAACAAAATGGCTCTTATTTATGAGTGGGGAAATTCAAAACCTAGAGCTGCAACCTTTACTTAATGCCAAGGCCATGAAAATGCAATGATCTACAGAAATTCACACTTTCGTCTCTGGGGGCATTGTTACAGGCTCATAAAAAGTCAAATTGCTGTTACTTGAGCTTGCACATAATTTATACCTATCATTTGTCTTATAGTTCTAGCATTTGCCTGCTGTGCTGACCACCTACCTATGGATGTATGTTGTAGCAATCATGTTCTTGACATAGTCACAGGAAGAGAAGAATGTGTTATATGAGAGTATTTGAAATGCCCAGGACTAATCTACCAAGCAAAAACTACAGGTCCATGATCTGAAAAAAGATATTTTTTCCAACATACTATATTATGAGTTAGCAAGACATTTTTTTTCAAAGGCAGCCAAAGGCCTACATAAAACAGTGAGAAACACCTGCTCTGATTGTCTTTTATTTAGTTCCTCTTAGCAGTTAAATGAGTATTCAAAATCTTTTAAGACAAAATTTGCCAACACCAATAATCCCTAATAAATCTAAGCATATAACTACATCTTTTAGCAGACTTATTGTATTACTCTTATTAATATCATTCCTGCTACTTTAATGCCTCACATATAAGCCTTTCACTGCTTTTTCCTTAAAAAGATCTGAATGTTATTAGTCAACAACTACTGAAATATATTCACAACCTCATTTTAGCACTATCAAATATACTGCAATGGACACATTCTTCTGATGTCTTATATACATTTTCCCACAGTTCATGATCCGGGAAGCTTTAAATTAGATATTTTACATCATGCTGTGAAATGTACACTTTTTGATGCCCATAATTTCCCTTTCCAGCAGAACTGCTGTATAGATCAAGCTGAAATCTGAATTTGAACTATTTGTTAAACAGAAGCTATTTGCAATCATTTCTATAGCTTCAAAACTTTGGCCAAAGGAACGAATGTGTGAGTATCCTTATTTAAACTTATGTAATAGAGGTTAGACAGAAAAAGAAAGAAAACACTCATTAGATCATCTAGTTCATCGTGCCAACCCCTGTATCTATCATTTCATTTTGAAAAAGTACTCTAGACAGCCTATGGGTGTTCTCTGTGTGTAATATTGGCAGAATAGGGTCCAATGTTTTTGTTTTTTTCTTACTACATGTGACCAAAACAAACAAACAAAAAACTCCTATGAGCTCAAACTAAAAGAAAAAAAGCTACGACTGCCTGACCTAAAAAAGACTTCAGGAGCTCTGTAACAACGGAGTTTTCCACCATTTCACTATTCATTTCTAATACAAAAGCTGATCTTAGTGAATTTACAATGATGTCAGTCAACGAAGTAGAGTCCTATTTTTGGCACCAAGAGGAATGAAGCATTAAACTTTCATATAATAAAATAGCAACATTAGGTTTAGAGAACATAAGAATTGAAATATTCTAATGTTTCCCTAGGTTCAGTTTAATTCAAATCTGTGCCATCAGGAAAATAGTAACAAGAATATAGCTTTGTTGAATTGCTTCCATCCCATTCCTTCCCCTTCCCTGGTAAATTCAGAAAAGAAAATTGCTTCAAATCCAGTATACTAGTATTTCTCCTTTGTTATTCAAATAGGGACTGCTGAAAACAATTTATTTCCACATACATTCCAATCACACAATATCTACTTTTATGGAGGAAAAAAATGTAACCTCTTTACATTTTAAAAAACCTTGAAAACTTTTATTTGCCATATGGAATGGTGATCTTAATAATTGACTAAAGTTTTTAGGAGATCATATTTATGTTTCCTTCAGAAGATTGTAGATAGCTTCCTCAAAAGGAAGCATCAGAAGACAACAAATGTATAGGCCTTTTGTACCATGATAAAGATTCACACTGACACCAAAAGGAGCAAAATAAAGTCCTTGTATAGCAACATTCATTAATTTTCTAGTACTAGTTTAGTTTTAAAATGTCTGGATTGTATAAAAACTTTTATCTGTAGCTAACTGTATCACAACAATTACTATTGTACCTTCTATGCCACACGCATCCACACACCTCAGCTTAAAAAGCCAAACTCATCAATTACAAGCTTCCATGCTGGTGAACTCAGCGACTGCATGGATTGGCTCCTGCTCTGTGATGAAAACTCAGTAAGAAATCTGAAAATTACTTTCTCCTTTCTTCAACCGGTAAAAAGAACCAAATGGCCTCAGAACCATCAGAAGGCAGGTTTCCCGCCTAAGGGATACCTCAGGTCTCACCCACAACATCAGTTTTGCTCACAGTAGAATGAGAAACATATTCCTGGCTGGTAAAAATTAAAACGGCCACAAGGACCTGTATCTAAAGCCTTGTGAATTTAATGGAAAAATTCCCACTGGACTGGAGAGGTTGAAGATCTAGCCCTAAACAGTTTATAATGTGTTTTCTGGTCTATACTTAAAGCTTGGGAGAGATGGACTGTAAAGTATACATGTACATGTATTGGGTATGTTTAATATAATTCCAAGGCATACCTTTGATTAAGGTATTGGAAAGATACGAAAGCAGAAGTAATGTCATAATACAACTCATGTACCCATTTATTCTGGTATATGCATACGCATTTACAGATAATACTTTCCTGAAGTTTTCAGGCATGCTTTAATAGAAAACAGTGATAAATGTCACTTACTAGACTCACTTCACTGATCTCATACCAAAAAAAATATGAAACAGCAAAACACAAATTTACACCTTCGGTTTAACTCTTGTGTAAGACAACCAGACATCCCAGCTTCAGTTCAAATAGATTTCTTTCTGACCAAATGTTTCTGAATGGCAGGCAATAGCTAACAAAATTAAAGCAAGACAAAATGTTTTCTGTTTTCAGATGAGATATGTTTGATTAGGAAATGCTGAAGTTACTACTGAAGAGATTTATTGTAAACACCTGAACTACAGCCATTAATATTGGTATATGTACTATTGCTAGAAACTGAAGTCTGACCAGAAAGGGTGCAATCCTGTTCTTCTAAACAGGAAAATTGTGCAACAAAGTTGGTGAATATTAATCCCAGAAAGTATTTAATACCAATGTCTGAGTATGAAACAGTATTGTCTGTATCAATAACGGTTTCTTTTTTTTTTTTTTGAGAGTTCAGAAGAATGTGGTTTAGGATCATTTCACTGAAACTTCTTAGTTTGAAACATTTATATTCACTCCTGTAAACTAAAACCTTCACCAAAGAGTTCGCAGCAATAGGACCTAGATAAGCAGGCACGGTGCATTCTTCTGAAAATAAAACATCTAAAATCCTATCTAAGATGAGAAGTAGGGAACAGCATAAGGAGTATGTCTTTATGAGAGCTAGTTTCATGTTCAAGGCAGTTAAAATTCATAAAAGGGATCAGATTACTGTATATGTAACTCTCTTTTTTCAAATATGTTTGATTTTTCATTTTTCATCCTGAGAATTCCACACAGTTCACTTCATTAGCTTACATGTACTTTCACTATCAAAACTAAATACTGTGAAAAAGATAAAACATAAATGCTTTTTGTGAAAATCACATCTGGCTTCATTCATGCTTTATCACTGGTGATATACAGCTAAAGATCCATCTGTATTTTCACTACTCCCCCAAAACAGTAAGAAGTTAAAAGAATTTATTTTTACGTCCACACAATAGGTATGGTAATAATCATAGGGTTGTTTCTTAATATCTTATTACATGGATAATATTATTATGGAGAATCTTACTGTTAAATCCTTAATGGGGATTTTTGTTATGGTTCGTAGCACAGACCCTTGGGGCCAGTCTGCCGCAGGTAGTGCACCCTGGTCCAAATTTTCAAACTGGTACAGCCAGGTCTGCTAATCTCATTTTCAGCCTCCACTAATACTAAGTCTCCTCAGGTTCATACCCCTATGGCTACATCTGTACAAGCTCTGGCGGTTGCCAGGGCTTTTGGGGCAGTGCACCTATGTGAGTGGCAACTCATTGCCTGAAGCTCTAAGAAGTGATTGACAAAATGAAGAGAGGGAGTTGTGTGTCCTTCCAGGCCACCATGCACAAGTGTCTTACACCCATCAACACCTCAGTCTGGACATTCAGGTCCAGGTATTCCTCATTCCAAACCTTTCCATCTAATATCAATTCATGATCTTCCTGCACAAATGCAGTCTTCCTGCTAATGACTACGGTCTTTCAGCATGAATACATACCATGGACTCGAAAAGACAGACACTGCTACTATCAAACTCTCAGAAGACAGCAATAGGTGTCAGAGGGGACACTGCTTGTGTCAAAAGCTGACAAAGAAAGGAGACAGTTGCCAAACACTTCAATGATGTCTGCATGCTTTTCTATGCAGACAAGTTCCAAGTGCAGAGCTGTACAGGTCCAGTATGATCAATAGCGGCTCTAAGACTTTCCTCACAGAAGCACATTTCATTAACCTGAAGGAGAAGACTTGCACCAGTCTTCCACTGACAGGATCTGCAAAGGTAGGAGATTGCAAATTGATGAGCCTTGCCACCTACAAGCTGGCTTGGTATGACGTTGCGGTTCCTTGGCCTGCTACTTCAGAGTTAGCAATTCAAACATTAGCTTTCAGTGCGTAGAGGCTTGCAAGGCAATGTATTTTACGGGCTAGTCGCCAGAAGGTAGAAAATGCAAATGCGCTCCAAACTATATATCCCTTTCCAAGTATAGTATATGCAGTCTCTGCTGGGACCCATCAATAGTAGTCATGTGCCCACACAAAAAGCACATTGTTATGTCCAACATAAAGATCCAAATCAGGTTTAAGTGAGTCTTTAGTGTCTTTGGTAAACTCCAAAGATCACTTACTACTTTAATAGGGTGTATTGGCCACATAAGTACTGTTGGCAAGATGTGACTTTCACCAGTTTCAGAGAAGCCATTGCTGTATTCTTCTGAGACTTTACCAGTGGAGTGTCCAAGCACACTTCTACTGCCCTTTTACCTGGCTCATTAAGTCAGCAGCAGCAGATTTCAGTACATGTTTAGCTGTGGTAAGATGATTCTCATTCATGCATTTGGCAGTCTGGAAGCAAAATAACACAGCCTGAAACACTCTGGATGCCAGTGTGACAACTTGTCCCATATTACCATGGGATGAAGAGCTCTGTAAGGACAAGAGCACCATCAGCTTGCAAGCAGTCAGAGAGCACATTTGTCATGGCCTGACTCAGTACAGTAGAGAAATTAAGGGATGTGTTATTGTCTCCTGTCAAGTCTGTGCTGGAGGCATGAGAGAGGAAATCAAATGCTACAGTAGGGCAGTGTGATAATAACATAAACCAAAAAATTAGTAAAAACATCTAATGATTCAGAATACCCAGGTGTTCTTCAATTATCTCACATTAAAGCCAGTGAGTTTTGATTCTAGCTGCGACTTTAATGGTTTCATTTTTCCACTCAGGCTACTTTCTGAGTTCACCTTTTATCTTCTACCACATGTTATCCAGGAATCACTCAGAACCATAGGGTCTGACAGAGAAGGGCTTCTCTCAGTGAGTGAACTTTCACCACTGAGCTTTGCATAGCATTAGAAAATATCATTATAATGTAACAACTGGTTCCAGATGGATCATGGTCATGCATAAATATATCACTTTTTTTCTGACCCAACTGAACCAGTGTAACAATATATAGAAAAATGTGTGCATGCATCAGTAAGACTTAGAGGTTTGTATTCTCTTCCCTCCCATATATATCATCATAGCTACCATTGTTTAGCATTATTATTTGAAACCTGAATGCTTCTCAAGTCATGGCCATTTTTTAAAGAGATAGAAGTGGATAAAAGAATGGAAAGTCACTACCATAAATATATCCTATTTAAATAAAATACTATTTCTGATATTGATGTGGATGTGACTTTAAATTAAATAATTTTTTACAGGTAATAAGTCTCAAAATATAGCTGAAAGCTTAAAGCAGATATAATTGGGGTGGAAATATTTAAGAGGCTGAGGTATGATTTTCTTAAATATGAATATAATCAAAGCTATAAATAAATAAATCTGTAACAGAGAGACTGATGGTCCTGCAAAGCATTTGAGGTCAATTGAAAAGCTACTCCAAAATAAAATCACTCTTTTATGTATGTGCAGAATAGAGTGAATGTTGGAACACCCCCCAAATGCAAGTTTTGGTTTTTTTTTTGTTTTTTTTTTTTTTTTTTTTTTTTTTGTTTTGTTTTGTTTTTTTTCTGGAGGGGGTGGTTATTGCTTGAAAGCAAGGAAAGCGAGAATACCCTCACAGCTATTCAGGGAACTTTGCCTTCCAGTTCTTCAGAGGAAACCATTTGGTGCCGAACAGTATCATAGTATTAGTAAATAAATAAATAAATAAATAAATAGTTCAGTGTATAAGCTCATTTATGCCTGTGAAACACTCTGGAAGATAGAGCATCAGCTCTATTCAGATACTAGCCATAATGACAGCTACCAAAAAATGACAAGATCTCTTATTCTAAGAAGTTAAAGGATTCTGTGGGCTTGAGTTAGCTAGAAGCTTCACAGTGGATTTTTTTTCAATAATTTTAGTCTGTACTTACTTGAAGTTTTACACAGGCAAACATAGTCCAAACTCTCTTTTTAGCTGGTGGAGAGAAGCGGGCATTTCTTGGGCATATCCGTCCTGTCTTAATATACCCATCAATGAGAACTGGGGTAAATCACCATCTAAGAGGTTCTAATCTTCTTGCCATAGAAGTCAAATGACCACTATACAATAGATACCAGACTTTTAGATACATGGAGCAGATGAATTGTATCTTTTTAGATAAATACAGTTATTCTGTTTCTACATTTATCAGCCTCATTCATCAGAAGCATCCAGTGCTGGAGGCAAAGTTGTCACTAGTTGCCACTTCATTCTCTAGTTATGAAACACCAGTTTGTCACTGTGCGGCAAGGTGTCCTGTAACAATACATGATCATGTAATTGGAAATTGTAATACAATACTTGTGCCTGGGACTGAATGAAGATTTCCTAGGCAAAAACAATTGCTGACTTTTATTGGTGTGAAGGGTATTTGAGCAGAGTGTTTAAGACCCTTGCTACAAACCAGAGGTGTGTAAAAGACACGCCATGAACTTCTGCAAAGCTGCCCAGTACTCTCTGCTGTAAACAGCTTCTTTATCATATATACTGTTGTTTCAAAGCAAGTAGTTGTGACACCATCCTTACAAATCCTTTGGCTGTAGACACTAACATTCATTAATCTTACAGACCACATAGGCTGATATGGACCGAGGACTTGACAGTGTTAGCAACAGGCTTTGAACAAGTTTGTATGTGGATATAATCCAATAAAAAGGAAGGGTTCTGCCCAGTGTTGAGCTAAATTCTCTGCAGTGCTTTAGATACCGACTTCCACACATCTAGAGTTACATTTATTATTATTGAACCTTTTACCTTCCTCATATCTCCTTGAGATATGCAGATTTGAGGAGAGTTGGGCTCTTTTTGGTGAATTCAGACTCTGGACCTACACACTGAGATAGGCATATTTGCATGAATAACTGTTTAATTTCCAGTGACTGGTGCTGACAAGGGGTGTCAATGCAGCCAAATCCGCTATTCCAAGGAAAACATTCCTTAAACTTATTATTATATGTATATTTTTTTCTGAATACAGTTTTATAAACTAATCAGAAACAGAAATAGGCATTCCTTCCTTTTTGGAGAACGAATCTAAGGGAGGAGGAGATCATGCTTACCATGATTTCTGGATGTCGATTTACCCTTTGTTTTAAAATTACTGCGAGATCTCTCCTTACCTGTTTCCTATTAGTCCTGTTTCAACAGTCTGTATAATTAATGAACTACATGAGGTAATTTGTTTTCATTATTTACCCCTATTTTTTATTTATTTCCCCTATCAGAGGTTGAGATTCTCAGCAGGAAAGGAGTGCTTTCCTCCTTGCCCACACTGAAGGGGAAACAGTTCTTCCAAACAACACATACTGTTATTGTTTCAAATCCAGAAACTAAAACAAAATGGGCTCTTATGTAACATACCTTATTCTCTATATCACCTTGTTGTTGCCAGCTTCATGCTGGTAATCACTGACTAACTCAGCCATAGCACGTGTCTAACTTGAATCACAATGTGATGCTCGATTCCTCAGCAATATTTCACAGAGACCAGATTTTGGCTTTTAACTACAATTTAGGTAACTAAATGTGAACATACTGTAAGACTCAAATAACATACTGTACATTAGATTCCCAGCTGCAGCCTTATCATATTATGTTTTACAAACTTGGCTCAAAGTCCAGAGGGACTCTGCTCTGCTTAATATTCAGTTAATTTCTGTTTTGATTGGAAAGAGGAAAGTAAACCTTTTGGAATTGAATTCATCAATTCAAACTGCATAACAGGCTTTATTGAAATGCAGTCTGCAATGTTCTTAAGTCAGCCTCATCACTGAATGTTGGGACTTATCTTAATTATGGTTGGTTGTAATACTGTACTTATATTAATAATGTTCTTATGTTAAAGAGATTTTTTTGACCTTTTGGAGTGCAGAAATCAATGAGAAGTTGATAAAGCCAAGTTCATTGCTGCCTAAAGTAAAGCAAGCCTGATTTGTTTACTTACCTAAGCCTTCATCTGTCAGACCCATTCTGAAATGATTTATAGACCTCTGCCCAATGAAATCATTTAAAGTAGATTAGATTCAAGGAACAATCACCTCTAATATGACAAGCTGATGGAGGCTGACAGGTAACCAAGTTGCTCTGGATGGCAAACAAGTTCCTGAAATTCTGATTAAATTAAAATATTAATGGTACAACTGGGAAAATAAGATTGAATCATGTTAGGCAATTCAGTATTAGAACCAAAATGCAAATAGAGAATCATTCTGTGTGAAGAAAGCCAGCTGAGGTACCAAGGGAAGTTACCTCCAGTAAACGAGAGAGCAGGAAGTGAATTCAAATGAAAAACATTGTGTCAAGAGCTCACCTTCACCTTTCTGAGGTCTCTAAAACAACAAGGCCTAACAGGCTCTGGGGTTGGTCTGAACACTTTGGAGAGGTTACATATTTATTTGGACTTGCAGCCTAGGACTAATGAACAACTCTTGCTTTCCTGAGGTTATAAGGTTATTCTTTGAAGCACTGATCCATGCTTTTTTTTCCCGCTTTTTTCATGTTTGTTTAGTTTCTGTTTTCAATCCTGTACATTAAGTGGCTCTGGCTTCACTATAATTGCTATATAACGAAATATATTGACACTGCCTGCTTTGGGATCTGTATTAATTTTGACACAAAGGGTAATTAAACGTGCTATTCGTATCACATGCATTAAAGGGACAATAGATGCCTTATCTGCCAGACATGCTGAAGCATTCAATTAAAACGTATTAAGAGTATGCTTCATAACACCTTTTGATAAGGTTCTTTTAAATATGTCTAACTGCTATTTAATGGCAGCTGTCAAATGAAGACTATCCATCAGAAGTCACACTGACCGGATTTATCTCACCTCACTTTAGATAGGGTAGACATCTTCATTTGATCTAATTGCTTAGCTTCCTTTTTAGTCAGGAGAGAGAAAGTGCTACTTATAGATTGCAGTTCATCTGATCTATTGCTGATATTTGCATTTGGACGAGATAACTGCATCCTAGATTCCCCTCCCTCCGCCAGATTGCTCTGTATCTTTCAGGAGAAAAGAGCTTAAAGGGGGCAGCAAGAAGCACCTAGTGGAAACAGTAGCTGCACTCACAGTGCCTCTCTAAATAGTCAAGTGCCAGTTTTGTCTCAGAGCCAAAGAGGTTTCCTATTACTTCCTAGTAGGCACTATGTAAGTTATGGTAGCAATGGTCAATTCAGTGAGATCTTCAGCTAGAGGAAGAGTGTGCTTAACAGGAAAACAATCCAGGAGCTCAATGCAGAGTGAAAGAACCTCCTGGAGGCCCTTGTCAAACAGAAAGGTTAGTTTTTTCTAGACAAAAAAAAAAAAAAAAAAAAAAAAAAAAAAAGTAGTGCAGTGTGGAAGCAATGGAAGGAAGAACAGGGCATGTTCTGCCATGAACATGACAGAAATGACTATGGTGGGGTAAAAATGGAAAAGCTAAAACTAGAGCTTTTTTATTACTTCAGTGAGGAAAAAAGGCCAGCATGAGAGTAAAACAGTATTACCAGGAGAATGCTCCAGACAATGGGAGAGCTGACAAAGGTGTTTGATGAGCTCTGTGACTCCAGAAAAATTGAAGTGATGGAGAGATACTAATCTGGGAATTTGGACAAGGGAAGAAACAGCCATTACTTTTGATTATTACTGTGAAACCAAGAACAGGAGAGGAATGTATTTACATTTCACTGCTAAGAACAATGGCTATATCGACACTTCTGCCACCAAATTAACAACGTATTCAGTTCTAGCTGGACTGCCAGAACAGCTGCAGTGTGAGCTGCGCAGCTCTGAGAAACAGCTTTACTAGAGTGAAATTCAGCAGGAACCGAAAGGATATGAAGCAGGTCAGTCAAGCTGAAAGAATGAGGTGCAGATATAGCCTGAGGGACAACTCGCAAAAGAGGAGAGAAAAGTCCCCTGCTGCTTGCTTTAGCACATAGGAGTAGTGGATAATCATCCTGACTACCAGCAAAATGGACCATGGAGAATGGGAAAAAAGACCATGTTCTTGTGGTGACTTTTCCACTCACATACTTTGATTTGAGGAAAGAAATGAAAAGCATCTTGCACAGAACTGCTGTAAAAGAAGGAGTTATATGAAGAAGGATGCAACACTAAATAAATAAAAATATGGTTTTCAGATTATCTGCAATTCCCCAACTTTGTAAGTATGTAGTAATAGGGAGGAAGTTTAAGTTTAGAAACCATGGATTCTTCATGTCATTACTGAGGACACAGCACACGAAAGTAGCAAGATATAGTTGGTTATAGCCTACACTAAGAACATCACTGGAAAAAAATGCTAGCTACTCAGAAATTTAATTCATGCTGTCAGGGAAAACGATAGTAGAGCTCATAAAACGCACATCTTATGTATCTTCCCAATGTCTGAAACAAATTCTCACACATCTGTGAATCATTACTTTCACAGTTCAACTACTTCTATCTATACATATGTGGCTGTAAGATACAAGAAAATCTCCTGTGCCCAAGTGGAAAAAGCATAAAGGGTAAGTACCATTTTCTATACTCTATCCAGCCCATAATTATCTTGTTATTTTGTATATTGTGATGGGACGCTACAGCCAAGGTTAAACAAAAAGTTCAAAAATAAGCCCAAGACTTTGTTTCCTAATGACATTAGAAATCACGTTCCTATCATATTTTCAGCATATTTCATCTAGCCATCAGATTCCAATGAAATTCTTGACAGCTTTGAAAATTACTCAGCCTCCTTTGGTGCCTAAACAGATATTAGGTTCTTTAAAGTCTTCATTTTTAAAAGCTTTGACCTAGGTACACTTCAGTTTGTGACAATGGAAATGTATGTGTGAGGTATTATTTCTACCTACATCTTTACCATTAAGGATATTAACTACTTAGTCACCCTATTACTGTATAACATACATTCATACAGGACAACTCTGTAAGTCCAATTACTTTTAAAGGTTTCAGAAATCATACAGTCTAATGTTTTGTCAATTTTCTTTCATGTCGCTAGACGATTAATCCATCATAACATGAAAAGAAGTAAAACATTTGATATGTAAAATCCAAGACAAGCAGACATGCAAGCAAGAGTGAAAAAAAAACTATGCTTTTAAAAGCTCAGCCAAGAGGATGGGCCAAAGATTCAGAGTAATGAATCAGCATACATCATCCAGCACAGTAAAATTCAATTTTAAGAGAACTAAAGTTGAAATTTAATTCAAATTTCTACTCCAAGTTCAAACTTTTGTCTTAAATTTTTATGTCAATTTTGAAGTTTTTAATGAGACAGAAATAGCACTGTTTTGAACACTCGCTTGGACTGTGACCATGAACATGTTCTTTCTTCTTTTATCAAGAAGGCAGGAAATATCCTGGGGGTATTGAACACACTTATGTTGTCCCTCATATTTGCATTAGATAAGATCTTCACTCTCACTTTGTCTTTCTCTATATAGATATAAATAATATACGTCTATATACATGTATATGTGTATATATTTCAGCATGTATGTACCCATCTACATGCAAAATGGACATATCTTAATAACTCTTTATCTATCACCTGTAGTGAGAGATGTTTTGTTTAGACTAAGATGATAATATTTTGTTACTTTTATGCAATAGAAAACTGAGAACATTATTTTTACCAAAAGCAATATTCCCCAAAAGATCTGGACCATGGCTAAATGTGTATATATTCTTCCTTGCAGATTCAGTGGTTGTCTTATATATAAGACCAGGAGTGTATTCCATTTGTTTTTCTCTTCATTCTAGGGCACAGTCTCTAACAGATTGTTATGGTATGGTCTGCCACATGGTTCCTATCTTTTATACATTTAACCAATGCATAGATTCAAAGCATTGGAAACATGTGAGTAGCGGTTGCTGAAACTGGGTAAATATGGGATCCATATATTAAATTTCAGCCTCAACTATGTAGGCTTGAATTTCCTGCAGCTTTGATTCTAATGCCCTAGTAATGTTTATGCTATCAATATTAGCTTACATAACATTATGGCTTTGGACCTGAGGGCTAGGTAAGATTACACTGCCATCTATTCTAGCAGAAAATTTTCTAGCTTTCTCCAAAGCTTCAAATACTATGAGATTGCTTCAATGAAAATATAAAAAGCCTGAATTCATAACAATACCCCAAACTGCAGCAACTTCAGACTATGACTCACTTTCCATGGTGCGTTCCAAATAAATAACAGTCAAATGCTGTTTTAAATGGCAGATTTTTTGTCTAATCTTGCCATCTTCTGATTTGCCTTGTCATTCATGCCCAGAGTATCTGTGTTTTGTATAAAATCAGCAACAATAGCTTTGTCCTTGAACAAGCCTCATGAACTCTCCTTCCTGTGGACTTTTTTCCTTGAAACAAAATTCTGCCTGAAAAGAAGAGCCTTTGCTGACTGATGTGAAAATGATCAGACTACCAGAGTGATGGCCTGGTTCTGTATCTACCTCTGGACTTAAGGCAGGATCTAACATATGGCATCCCAGGCAAGCCTAAACTTGCTGTGGTTTCCGTGTAGGAAAATCAAGTGATAATGTATCACTGGCATAGTAATGTGGAAGCTGAGGTTCCTGAGTGCAAGAAATGTGCATATTCCAGCTTTCAGTAAGTGATTTAATCTTTCATAGCATTTTTTACCACCAAAAAGATCAAGACTGGATCAGGTTTTACGGGCATCTACCCCTGCATTCAATATTAGAAGCTCTAGACTTCTATGTCTTCAGTGTTTTGGACCACAGGTTTGCAGTAACATGATGACTACAAAACTTTTCGTTCTTGCCTCAGGAAGATCATCAGAAGTCTCAAGCTGCCAGCACATTATGAAAATTAGTTAGAAAGTAATTTTCTAAACTACTTCCAAATTTTGAGACTGATCCTCCCCTTTTGGGAGATTCAGAAGGACAAACACAGAACTGCAACTGTTGGTATTCACAAAAACTGTGCAATGACATATTTACTGAACTTGGACAATAAATCAGCTGAATTATGTGATATTCCTCTGTGTTTTTCATGTTAATTCAGATTAAAATAACATTATTTTTTCTAATTGATTCCTGAAATTTCTAAAGCTATCTTAGTGTTGGCTAGTTGAGGCTCCAAATCTACTCTTTCAGCAAAGATGTAAAAGGTATAGAAGTCTAAAGTAAACTAATACTGTACCTTAAGGACCAGAGGCAATCAATGGAGCTATCTGCAAATCTAAAAGCAATATTAACATCTGATGTGAAATATTGCAATATTTTTCCAAAATTTCAAAAACTGTTTCTTGAAAATCCATTGATTTGGAATCCATAACTGAATCCGGTTAGATTCAGTTTAGTGCAAGATTACGAAGGAGTTTTGACTTGCAAATTGTTAGGTACTTCGAAATTTCTAAAACTGAAATGAAAATCCAACTTAGAAAAGATTAAAGAGCTTGTTTCTCCTTACTTTATGTTTTATATACTTATGTGTTAGCAACTCCGAATATGATCAACAGAACAGTTAGGAAACCCTTGGAGATCAATCCTTCAAGAGGGCTTTCTCATCAGCGAGTTTCTCAGTGCCTGCTGCACAGGCATCTGCACGTCTGCTCTAAAATGTCATGTGCTTAATATAAGACCTGTGAATAGAGCACCATGAATTCTATAAAGTGTGTTTATACCCCAGTTTCTCACCATTCTGTTCTTTTCTGTGCTGTTTTTAGGACTGCTTGGCTCCAGGCCTTAATTTTTAGGTGATACTGACTCAAACTGATGGGGTCATTTTACCTCAAAACCTCTACTGTAATATTTTATATTTTTCAGCTAATTCTAAAATATTTTGATTAAATCAAAAATTTCACGTGAGCATAAGTTTTATACAAATGTTTTTAAAAGTATATCATCCAGAGAGCACAACTAAGGTTAAGCTAAGGTTAAGCCTGCATTTGAAAAAGACTTTCAACCAGATATTTTAGTGACAGGGTCTCTCTGCTAAAATAAAATTAAATCCTTTTCAGCATTAATTAACCAAATTCTGGATTTATCCATATTTATCCATAAAACAAACTCTAGTTTGGCTGGCATATTTGTTACAGGCCTGTCTGATAAAAACGATATGAGGTTGTTCCTGTCTGGCAAAAACAAATTCCTTAGACTATTTGAATATGACCTTTAACTTGAAAACATTATTCTTCTTTATTTCCAGTCTTTGTCTTGCAGCAAAATCTGGCATGACAGATACTTATTAAAGTCACTTAGTTACTGGGGTTTCATACTTACATTGATGATTTTCTTATGATGCAATTGCTAAGAAAAATTACACCATAGTAATTAAATGTGGTTTCAGTCAGGTGGTTGTCAATCCTTGACTGATTGGAAAATGATGATTTCTATAATTTATGATTGGTCTTCATGCAGATTCCCTTGTTCGGTAATCCATTCCTTAAGACATTTATGCTTTTATGTGTTCCTTCCTTTGTATGGAACTGGGAGACTTTTGGTCACTCAAGTGGATTTTGGTGATTGCTTTCAAGTACTTATTGTCCATCTATATTGCATTTGATCTTGACTATACCATGAGGGGAATAACTGTTGCTGTCTTCCAGCTGTTAAGATCTGTTCCCATAGCATGCTGGTTGTCTGACAGTATGGACAATGATTTTAAATGCATGTCATGTCATTATTTGCTTGTTACAGCTGTTTCTGATGGTGATATTTTCCAGATACATGTCTGAGGGATTAAGAGACTGATCAGACTGATATGCTTAGTCAGCTCCTGAAATTCTGTAGGTAAAATGTATGGCTTTCTCTAATACCCAGCTCCCCACGGCTCCCAGACATTTACAGCAGCAACTGCACAGGCTGCACTTCAGTCTGGGATGTGCACAATAAACTGTGTGAGCCCTAAGACTCCCATTAGGTTATACTCTTTTGTGTCACCCTTGATAGGAATTCAGTGTAGTATTTGTGACGTGGCATCCCTGCAACACTTCTCTCCAGGCATGGAGTGCTAGAAAGGTCTTGAGTGCACTGCTGTGGGGTCACTAGGCCCTGACCGTATGACAGCACCAGGGAAATAGGCATCCTTCACCTCTAATGGTTGACATCTCTGTCCCCATGGAAATGCTGACAGATGTCATCAATTCAGCACATCTGACAGAGAGCGTGGACACCAGTACAGTCTCTGTGGCTAGTTGGTCTGTTGAGGGTGGTCACAATGAAAGAGCTCCTTGCAGGTCCCTTTCAGCTCGCTGTTCATGCTTTACACCTAACATGTACCCAAACTATTACTGCTCAGTAACACTGCACCACTAAACTAACAGCTAACTTCCCAAGTCAGTGGAGAGAAGCCAGCTTCCATAGGCAGAATTTGTCCCACAACTGCCTAATTAACCCAAGTGTTTAATTAAACCACACTGTGTTTTATTAGACAGCTAGGAGTCCAAACAGCCCCCCAACATCAGTGCATTAGTCCCAGAACAACCACTTTACTTTATACTTTACGTACTGTTGGTGCCAAGAGTATCCTTACACCAAGTGTCCCAGTCACATCTGTATCAGAAGTTTGTTGTCAGCCTGTTTCCTGCAGATTCGGAAGCCCCAGTTCCTGGCAGTAACTGGACTTTCTTTCTGCAGGCAGTGTACCTGCTTCTTCTGCCTTGCCTCTATACCTTGCTGCCAGCAGTCAGCCCCCACCTCCACTTAGGCAAGTTGTGGGACCTCTGCTCTCCAGTGAGAAGTAGGCTGGCGGTACCATATGAGGAATGGAATTTCCTTCCTTTCCAAAGGCACAGTGTGCTTTGGTGCAGTAAGGTGAGGTGTCGCGCCAAAGCGCAAACTCTCTTTGCTGTTTCTTAAAAATTTTGTGGACTTCTACTCGTGTGCTAGTGTAAGAGCTAATCCCATTCATCCCAAGATACAAACTCCCTCAATGATAGTACCTCCTCAGCTTCTGACAGCTCAGTCAGTAAGGAGTCTTCCAACAAATCTATACTTTCATGGTCACGTGCCTCCCTTTCATTGTCTCCTACCTCACCCTTGTTCCCACCACATACACATTACACCAACCCAAGCTCTCATCTCTTGCAAACCAAACAGCCTCCTTGAGAAAGTGTGCATCACAGTTCACACAGCATATAGGATAAGGATGCAAAGCATGCTAGATTTGGTTTCCATGGCCCACTTCCACACTCAGGGCCTAGTGACTCCACAGCAGTGCACTCAAGACCTTTCTAGCACTCCATGCCTGGAGAGAAGTGTTGCAGGGATGCCACGTCACAAATGCTACACTGAATTCCTATTCCAAGGGTGACACAAAAGAGTAAGTAGGGAGCAGAGTGTTGCTGCTGTCTAGTGCTGTTGAGCACTCTCTCAGAGAGAAGGAATACCTTTGGCACTTTAGTGTTTTTTCTGCCATGTAAACCACTGACTCTTGCTCAGTAGGATATTGGGCCATACTTGCACTCCTTTGCCTGAGGACTTCAGTGAACCATAGGTTAGCTACACTGTCAAAGAAGTGCTGATAGAACAGGGTTAGAAGACCATAGTCCATTTCTGTGCTCCGGAAGAGGATCAATTGTATATAAATCATTTCCTATGCAGGCTATAGTTAGCCTGTTCTCTAAAATATCCAATAATGGAAATTTCTTAAATGGCCTTAGCCTGTGCACCAGTAGGTTCACCAGTAATTTTGATCAGCTGCTTTCCCATCCATTCACTGATTAGTCCAGAGATCTCAGAGCAGAACTTATGTTACCACACTGCCATCATGCCCACATAATATGGGAGTCTAGAGTACTTTCAAGCATATCAAAACATGCATTGCTGAGACTCTCCTCCTTCTTCTTCCTTTTTTTTTTTTTTTTTTTTTTACATTCACAGAGAGATGTTTTTCTTTTAAAATAAATTTGGCATTCAGGAAAATAAAATATGATTTCAGAAAGATTCAGGTAACAAAGTCAGGTACGTCCCACTTATCTCCAAATTCTGGTCCCTAGACAGTTTTACACTTGCCCAGTGCTTATTGCAAGGGCAAAGTGGAAGAGTCTCTAGGCTTTGTAGCAATATAAACATCAAATTCTATTGTCAGAAGCAGCAGTATGTTTTACATTATAAAATACAGATTATAGCTGTGATAATAACTGTATAAGTATATAAAGTACAAGAAATAAAAATAGCTGTAGCTGAGGTGGTAACTATTATATCCATCTCATTACAGAGTTCAAATCAGTCTCCTACAAAATTTGTCCATTGCTTTCCAGGACCTGGTATCTGATCTTCTGTAAATGGATCCGTTCATCATAATGAGTCTGAATTTCCTAGAAATATCATCCTGTCCAGATAGAGAATATTTGTTAAGTAGCAGGTGTATTAAATACATATATTTGTATATTTATGTGTATGCTGAAAGGTAAAATATTCATAATACACTGGAAAAAGCTAAGACTTCTCTGAAAATAGGATAGCTTTAATGAAAATAACTGTGGTATGAACTTTGCTTCCAGCTTCCTTTGGTAGATTAAAGGAAGAGCATAGAAATAAAGATATTAACATGTTATTAATGTTTACTGTTGAAATATGTATATATGAGATGTGCTCCTTCATACATTATGTAATGTCTAAATTACACAAATATGGGGGAGTTTAATAAGTTGGCCAAATGGTTTCATCTTTTAATGTAATTTTACTACATTCTAAATGAAGCAGTGAAGTCTCACTACTTTTAGCAGTTTTTTAAATGTCTTACACGTGAAAGAAGCTGAGTTGTAGAACAGTGAAACTATAATCTCTCCTTAAGATAATTGATCTTTGTTTTTCTTAAAAAAAAAGCAGAGTGCATTGAAAAGTGAAAAAAAAAACTATGATGAAAAATGATAGAAGTGTTCAAGTAAGGAGAAGAAAGAAAGGTTGATTAGCAGAAAATCTGCAATTGAAATATACCATCTATGGATGGTAACTTATTATCTGTCAATGTCTGTTCACTCTTTTTTTCAAGCTATTCCAAGTAGTACATTTATTGAGCCATAGTGGTGAGTGGTGGATTGATGGCAGAGGTTTAATCCAGCTCTGGGCAGGAGTTGAAGGAGATAACTGGAATGTTTCAGTATAGCACTGAAGAAAGAAAATGTTATTTTGAAGCTCATTCTATATGGATGGTGATCACAATACAAATATTCCGTAATGGCCCTTCACAGTTGGGAGTATTTCATAACAGCTCTTGGGGAATCTTAAGTATGTCGATGACTCTTATTTTATTATCGTTTTAGTAGATGTCTTTCAAGTAGCAGCAGAGCTGGCAAAGCACATACTTCTTACAACACTGGAATGAATGGGGAAAGGGGAGATAAATAATTTTAACACACTTAATATGTTTGTCCACTCCTTCTTACTATTTCTGTTTACAGCTACGAATAGATAGTGTCTTACAGAAGAAATGTTGCAAATAGAATTGCTTGTGTTGTGATACGAGGTATGGTTTAAACAGCAAGTGCACCTATCAGTTGCCTAAAAAGCTTGTCATGTGCATTTCCAGTTTATCCCAGTCACCCTGTTAGCGTGAGTATCGGGATTTTTTTAAGTCATAATGAAGTTTGTTTCCTAGTCTTGTCTGATTCTGTGTCCTTTGACCACCTGATGTCACGAAGCTGTTTCAAGCAATAAACCAAGGTAGTGGAGCTGTTGCAGTGTTGAACAAGGGAGTGTGGAGTTTCAAAATGCAGTTAAATCTGTAAAAAAAATGGAAGAGCAATTCTGCCTGCAAAAAATATTCTGACTTATCCTGGTTTTAGGGAAGTTGCTTAGAGCTTGTTGGCAAGATTTCCTCCTCCTTTCTCTTTTCCTTGAATATAATCAGCTAAACGAATTACCTCCCCTTCCACTGGGGGTGGTTTTGTGAAGTTTGATGTCTCAGATCAAAGAAAACTGGAGGTGTAGAATTAGCTAATATTTTAAAAATAAATATCAGTAGAACTTTTTAATCATTGTAAGAAGTTGTTTCATAAAGACTCTTAGATTAGTGGTCTTTTCCTGCTCTGCTGCAGTCCCCCTATCCCTAATTATCACAAGGCTCAGTCTTGTCATTAAGCTTCTGCTAAGGAAATTGGACAGCTGGAGGGGGCAGTTTGGGAACATTAAAAATGCTTCAGTCATCCTTTCTCTACAGTGAAAAATTAAATTTTATTTCACTAAAAAAAAATCTAACAATTCATCTTGGTTTAGGGAGAGGGCATAGATGTGACAAAATTTTCCCTGTAAAAGAGAAAATAGCACATACATATATAGAGGTGGATGAAAATAAATCTGTAAATACATCAGTATCCATTGGAAAAAGTCATACAGGAAGGTGAACAAAATGGTTCAGGTGGATCCTGAGGGGCCAAGAGGCCCAAGAGAAGGCTGTACATCAAAAGGCTGAGTGCACATGGTGTGACTGTGAGCATAGATTCTTGAATATATAAGAAGAGCAGAGAAGTTGTAATTATTTTCACCAAGACACAAGAGTTTACAAGGCTTACAAAAGAAGAATGGAAAGAATGAGAAGTTGCCAGAATAGCTGCAAAGCAGATTACTCAAAGACACAACTGAAAAAAATACCTGTACAATAATTAATTAAGCTTCAAAATGTCCCTCTGAGGTAGGTAAGTATTATTAAACAAGAATATACAGAATTAATTAAGGTTTGCAGAGAAAAGAAAGGACAGCAAAAAAAAGCTGAACAAATTAATGCTAGCCAAAGGGGTAAGGAGAAAAAGACTCCTACAGACAGAATCAAGGAAGAAACATATTATAGGAAGAAAACATACCCATTAATAATGGAGCCATTATTGGACCTGATTGCCAAAGCTCCCTTCATTATTGGAGCTGATTGCCAATGCCTCCCCAAGGGAGGGTGAAGATGCCAGAGTCTTTGCAGGGAGGAGGAGGAGGGAAGGGCATTATTCCCTTGCTCAGAGTATCATTTCCTTCATGCTGACACTCTGTCAGGCAAACACCTCATTTTCAGCCATCCTTCAGAAAGGGATTTTAAGGAAGGCTGTAGACATGTGGGCTCAGAACACCTGCAAGGTATCTCTGGGACACCACCCTTTGTCCTCAAGACCTATTCCTGTACCATAGACGTTAAATACTTTTACAGAGCTTTCATTGGTGCTGCCAAGCTAATACTATACCTATCACTGCCAAAAAATATGAGAATTGCCAGACCTAAACCAATTTAAACTCCAAATGTAACGTATTTCACCAAGGTATGGCCTTCTGTAGTACAACCTCCATTAAAAATAAAAACAAATTTAAAAAATGCAGTTTTCTTGGTAAGAGGAAGGGATATATACACATATATATATGGTATATTGGTCACCATCATTTAATACCTTGACAAAAATCTTTCAGTACAATGCCACTAGAGAAGTTTCATGAACTTAATAAAACATGATCACAGGTTTAAACCAGGCAGTTACCTGTGAAGTGTTTTCAATAACTCCTTGATTTAATTTGTATTTAATTTGTCTAGACAGCTTCATGGTGTATACAGGTATATACTGGACGTAAATGAAAATCATGTTTGCAAATCAATGCTAAAGTATGCATAAATCTAGTATAAATAAAGTGTTTATATTGTGTATATCTTTCAAATTAATACTTTCTGTAAGAAATATAGAGTCTTTAATATGATGTTCTCTTTTCTCCAAGAACATCCTTCTATGCCCAAATAAAGTTATCTCAGGCAAATTTGGATGTAGGTCCTATATGAATACATTATGGGACACGGGAGCATGCACAATGCATGAGCAGTGCTAGTATAGAGTGTTGCACATGGAAACAGCTCCCGGTGCTTAGAAATTTAGAAAACTCACAATTAGAAAAAAATAGAATAAATTTTTCGTATTAATTTTCTTCATGGGAAATTTCCAAAGGCAGATATCTTCATCAATCTGCAAACATTTGTATCTTAAATGTCTTCACTACTGAAAAAGAAAGCCAGAGAATCATGACCTCCTTACTGCCGTGAATGTTGCTTCAAATGATACTGCCAGCCTTGAGGCTACTTTCTCCTGATGTGTTTTTTCAAATCTATGTGTTGTTGATATACTTGTTTGTCCGCAGGAGGGTTAATCACTGCTCTGAAGAGAAGGTGCATGAAGATACGCACGCATATGTGAACGTCTGTGGGTGGCAAGATTAACTATCTGGGGTATCGCGGATAACTAGGCAAGAATCACAAGAATCAAAAGCTTCAAATTTGTAGTCCACTGAAGAGCTGCTTCTTCCGGTTTTTGTTGCTGCAAGTTAATAGAGAAAGAGAAATAAGCCTTGTAAAAAGGATGCATTATTTCCCATTTCATAGGCAAAGTCCAATGCAAGGAGCAACAAAAAAAGGCACAGTGGTCTGAAGCAAGCACAGTCAACCAGTAAATACCAGAAAGCGGCATTATAGCCCCTGGGGAGAGGACTCTCCCTAAAATCACATGCTTATGGAGACTAGTATCCACACTCACACAGCAATGTTCTTTGCTTCTCTTGAAACATGGTCCAAAAAACTGCTCAGTGCCTTGGCTTTGCTGCAAAAATCAAATATTTGTTAAAGTTGCAGAATGCTAAGGAATGCAAAGTCTTGGCTTCCTTTGCACTACATCAGGAAAAAGTTTTATATTGCTACTGTATGAGAAGATTATAGCCTCAGAAGAAATTCCCTTCCGGGAAGGAAAGGGAAGAGTAATGGGTATAAGGGTTATTTATGACCTCCATACTCTAAAATAACAGAGCTGGAACAACCTCATTCTGCCCTGACTGCCCCTTGCCTCAATTTTATTTTGAGAAATGGGGCTCTAAAAGGGCCTATCGGAACCCTGAGAGTTAATAGTGGATATGGAAGAAGACATTTCACCACTGCCAATGCTCCTTACCATGCTGACATTTGTTGGTACCAGAGCAGCCCAGAACAGTAAGAGCAGAGGCCCAACTCTCTCATTTATGCTCATGTTACAATATGCATTCATCATTTTTTTAATGAAGTGGGCTATAGCTGTAGGCCTTAATCTACACACCCAGCCCACAGTATGCCGAGTGTCCTACTGCTTAGAAATCATAGTAAGTCTGCTGAAGAGCTGGGCACTTATCCAGCAGTATATTTGGACTGCAGATTAGCTTAGCCACGGATTTCAACAAAATATGTTCATGCTGAAGATGCAAAATGTGTTATGTCGATTAAGTAATATGAAAAATACCGATTAGAGGTCAACCACATAAGCTGCCAGTAATCTGAACTCTGGCACAGGAACAATGAAGATGTTTTCTTATTTCACACAGTTTTTGAAGGAGATTTATTATTGCTATTATTATTTCAATGATATCTGTATTCCTTCTGCATCTGCTGTAGGATGTGTAGCACAAAGTACTACAAGAAAAGATACATTATGCAGGGCATTTCATCTGGCACAAAAGAAACAAAATATCTGTCTGTTTTTCAAGAGCTTCAATTTAATTTTTGTTGATTCAGATCTGGCTTTATTTGATGTGGCCTTTACCGCAAACTTTGGCTAATCCATCTGTTACATTTTTAACATGTTTGCCGGCCGTTAGTAAAAAATAAGAAAAAAGTATTGTTAGCTCATCCTTCAAATAAACAGAAGCCATGATTGCAAGGTTTCATTAAATGAGCTTTAACATAAGTGTGTAACTTACTGTAGATAAAATTCCTCCGACTTCAAAAGGAGCTGGATCTGATTTCGTATGAGAACTTTGTACTTTTGCAAGAGGAATTGACAAAAACACACGTTCTGGTTCTTCTCTTAGTTTGTATTAATATTTCCATTTTTCTTTTTTGAATTGTTATGATCTAAACAAGATTTCTTAAAATAAGACTAGGCAAAGCTAACTATGCACATGGCGTCCAAATCCTGAGCCCACAATTCGTGCAAACAGTCATATGGAAATCAAACTATTCATAAGAACACTTGCTCACCAGCAAATGAAAAGGACTCTCCCTCCTTGCTGAATATACTGAACAAATAAAAACAAAATTAAATTACTCTTCTCTTGCCATTTTGAACCAAGCAGCACTCCAGAGCCAAAACTGACTTTAAAGGATAGACTCATTTATCATAGGCCATCTAAAAGTTATGCATCTTGTCCAAACTGGTCATCTGGGCGTGCTTTAGTGTCCAAAGAAGGCAGCACTTTCAGAGGCTAATTCATCCTGTCCATCTCATGGACATGTATCTTAGGGTACAACAAATTCACCTCTTGACTCTGCTCTCCTTTTCTGTTACCCATAAACAAACTGGTCTTAGTCATATCTGCTTGATTTTTGGGTTGCTAATGTCAGGTGGAACACACTTCAAGCTTTGTACACTGCTTTTGTTGGACTTGATCAGTAGTTCTGCACAGAAGCACCTTGGCTGAGTGTAGGACTCAACAAACTGAGAAAGAAAGAGGCAGCATGAACTGGAACTGCCCTGATGGACCAGCAAAAGGAAGTTTTTTGGTGTGGAAGGAGACAAGACTGTGTGCTGCATGTCAAACAATGTGGGGTTTGGTTTGGTGATTCAGGACAGTCCTGTGTTCATCAGTGATTAGATAGGAGAAGGCAGACACATTCACGGGGAATAGAATTTAGCAGCCCCAAACAATCTGCTTCATAGGCATTTATAGCTCTATCAGATATCAATATTCTATCTGAACATCTAATAGGAGTCCTAGAAACACTTTATCCTCCAGAGTATTTAAATCAGGACAAACTCCAAAAGCAAAACACAGCAAAAATATAAACTTCTGTGGACCAAGCATATAAAAATGAAAAAGGACAAATATTTCATACCTAGTCATCTGCTCTGTCAGTGCAAGTCTTTTTTTTTTTGCCTAAAAATTGTTCAGAAGTAGAAGATTCTTAAGAATGTGTTTGCAATTCAGATTTGTTTGACACACTTGTGCAAACAAATTGCAGCTTATTTTTTTGCAAACTGTTTGCTGCAAATGCTCATTGAGGGAATTCATTATTCTCAAATCACGTTTTGATGTTTGTAATCATTCACCTACTTACGCACTCGGATGCCACAATGATAATTAGAAAGATATTGTTGTTTCTTTTCCCCAACTGGATGACCTAACGTGAACAGACAGGAGCAATGCCTCAGCAAATCACTGGGGCTCATCATTCTCCTAGGGAACAACTGGAGGAAAAGAAAAGAGAAAGACACCCTGAGTAAAGTAGAACTGGAGATTTTGGGGACTTTTATTTTTGGCTGCATTCTTAGAAGAAATAAAAAATTAAAAATTGTAAAATATTTTTATTTCAAGTTGTAAGAGCTGTATACATTATTTTCAGCTCCTCAATATTTTTGCCATTCACAGACTCATTATAATCATGGAAAGTATCCATATGGCTGTATAAAGGCAACCTTCCAAAGGATCCAGGCATCTCTAACATCTGATTAAAATACCTGAAATCTGTCTAGAAAATGAATACCTGGTATGCATTCTTTATCCTGCCAGTATTATTCTTTAAAATTCTTACTGAGAAAGTCACATTTTTAATGTCTTGTTTTAGAGAAAATAACTTTTAAAAGTTTGAAATTTTTGAATAATTCCATCTTGAAATTTTTGTTAAATGGAAAATTCTGTTTTACATTTCAAAATTTTAATTCAAAGTGCACACTACTTTTTGATTTAAAAAAACAAGGTATTAACTTTCAAGTGATTAAAACCAAATTTATCACTTTGAAAAATTGTTCAAGATCTTAACTTCTTGTCCCAATTTAGAATGAGAGATTTAAGAAAATTCTGTGAAGACCAAACAGCATTATTGATAGGATAGTTTGCTAGAGTTGTTATAACTTGCACTGGTAAGTCTTTACAAACATAGCTACATCTTAGTAGAATTCTAAAAGGCAGACAATTACTCCTATGTATATGAAGTGTACGATGAGAAGGACATAGTGATAACATATGCTCATGGTGCTTTCAGCTTTTTGATCTGAAAGAAAGTGGATTGTTGGTTATTTTAATAAATTAAATGGCTTTCTTAATTAAAGCAAGTTTGGATGTTTATGCTTTCTGTTACCTAAAAACACTTTCAAACTTCAAAGCAGAGAGCACCCTTCACCACTGAAGAGCTGCTTACACAGAATCACAGAATCGGTAAGGTTGGAAGGGACCTCTGGAGATCATCTAGTCCAACCTCCCTGCTCAGCAGGGTCACCTAGAGCATGTTAGACAGGGTTGCATCCAGGCGGGCCTTGAAGATCTCCAGAGAAGAAGACTCCACCACCTCTCCGGGCAACCTGGTCCAGTGCTCTGTCACTCTCACAGTAAAGAAATTCTTCCTCATATTCAGGTAGAATTTCCTGTGTTTCAGTTTGTGCCCATTGCCTCTTGTCCTGTCACATGGGACAACTGAAAAGAGTTTGTCCCCATCCCCTTGACATCCTCCGTTCGGTATGTTTATACAGATTCTAAAAAGTTGCTTTTAACATTTGTATTTTACTTTTATTTTCCATGTTATTTTAGAAAATGCATATATTCATTGATTATTGTTTATGCTGTTTGTATTAGATGGGAGCCTTAAATTACAAGTTGTTAATAGCCATCAAATGGTAAGCTACAGAGCATGAGAAAGAAACAGCCAACAAGACTTACTTTTCAAAGAATAAGGGCCCTTGTACAAGTAACCAGTGTTGTGTAATTATGATCTTTATTTCAGGAAAGCAACTTTGTAAGATATTCCTGGTTTACTGAGGTCTGATTCTGAAAGAATGAAAGGATGTTCTGTTTAGAAGTAAAGAGGTAAGCATGGATGTATTATCAGAGCCATAAAATATGTCATAAAACCCAGCTTTCTTCCTTTCCTGTCTCAGAAAAACCTCAGCTTTAGCATCTACAAAATTATTATTGAAAAAATATTTCTTCTATTCATACAGTAGAGCCTTCAAACTTCAAAAAAAAAAAAAAAAACAAAAATTGGAAAATGTTCTACAGAAGATGTTGGTTACTTTGGTCTAGCTGATGTTTCCGTGAAAGAATGCAAACTATGGCTGCATCTTAAAAGCTTGAATTGAGCAGCCTCTGCTTGAAATTTCTAGCTGCAAATATTGTATACCTTTTTCACAAATCTGCACATGATGCTTTTGCCTAATACCTTAATCATTTCAATAGCGACATGTCTTAGGTATGGTACAACAAGGCCCTGTATGATGCTGCAGCTGCTTCTAACACAAGTCTTTTGAGGAAATAATATTTATAATAATTACACACAAATTTATACAGCTATTCTTAAGTTTATCAAGTTCAGAAATATAAAAATCTCTTCTGGAAATTCTGCTAAAAGGGAAAAAAGTCTTCAATGACTCTTCAGTTCTCACAGTGACTCTTTGAGCTTAATTAAATTGAAAAGAGTATTTTGAAATTTAGATGACTCATATAAAACATATCTGGTTAGACTTGTTTAAACCAGAATTCCAATTCTTATTAATCTCTGAAACTAAAATGGTGTAACAGGAAACAGTCTGGTTAAAACAGCAGGCAAAATTAACTTTAAAAATATTTCTGAGGTTTTCCATCTTCATGAAGAAGGCAGTGAGAGTACACTGTGTATGCATTAGACATTCTGCATATTCAGAATATTTGAGACAGGCCCAGGAAAGCGGTGAGCCAGAGAAAGTAGAGCAGAGAAAGTATCCCTATCAAATCCAGACAATCCTGAGGGAACTATTTATTCCTCTTTCTATGAAATCATAAAGATCAACAACAATAAACTCTCTTAATTGAGCAAGAAATGCTTACTGATCCTGTTCTCAACTCTGTGGATTCAATACTGCTCTATCTATTTATTTTTAGTTGTCATTAGCAGCTGGACAACTTAGAAGCAAAGAGCCAAACAGGAGGAGAATCAAGAGATCATTACAGCAATGTGTCTGCAGCATGCTGATGGCACTGAAAAGCTTTTGTGATGAGGAACAAGAAGTTGTGAACTTTGATAAGAAATTTGATTTTTTTTTTTATCTGACAGCTTTTAATTTGCCATGGTGATATTTAATTTAAAATTCTTACAGTATTTGCTCAATATCGGATTGTTTATATCATGTTCATTAGGAGACTGTATAGACTAAATGCTGGTAACAAGGATACTGTGGGATTTCATTTGTTTTTTAGTTTGTTACGTCCACTTCAATGTTTATCTCAAGATAACTTCATACTTTTATAATCTGAGTAACTGATTTAAATACTTTCTTTTATTTCTCTTATAGAAGAATTAGGTATATGTGGATTTCTATGCAAATACTCTTAGAACAGCAAAAAGCAACACGATCATGTTGCAAGAAATCCACAGGCTATCTTGTGCAATGTTACCACAGTGCTCCTCCTCTACAGACAAATAAAAATTAAGTTAAATTTTGAAAGTCTATTTATTACTTTAATCTGCCCTCCTTTTGTTTATAGACTTGATTACCTGTGGGAATACACATCTGTGCTTTAAAATGACTGTTCTGAAATATTCAATGAATATTTTCTTTGGTGTGAGACAAGATAAAAGCATGAGTGATACCATGACAAAAAAAAAGACAAAGGATCATAGATTCAGAACCTCCCAGGAGAAAACTTAGAAAGTCAACAAAACAGAAAGTTAATCCAAAATTAAGCTCCAAACAGAACATAGAGCTTGTGACTGATGCTTTGAAAACCCCAAACACTAAAGCAGGGACTAAGCTAGAGCCAGTCAACAGGAAAAACTAAACATGGGGGGGTGAGAGGTAGCTGAATTTCTACCCTTCTTCAGAGCACCTCTTTTGAAGTAGGAATAAAATGAAAGCTTTCTCTCCTAGAATCCCAACCGCAGGATCCTTTTCTTAGAACAAGCACCTACCACTATGCTTTGAATGCAGAGAGAAGAGATCAGAACTTTTTGTCTTTTTTATACTAAACTAGAAGCTCCAGTCCTTGCTCAAGAGGTGGGGGATACAGCTTTATTTGCCTTCCCAGCTAAGTGGATTCATGCAAAAATGCCTTTGCTCCTAAAAAAAAGCCCTAAACAAAAAACACTGGGGTGGGACTCCTGAAGCTCTCCCTTAGGCTGGAGATAGGCCATTGTGCAGCCCAGAAGGTATCTAGAAGCTGGGTCAAAATTGTGGCACAGGAAGACGAGAAGGCAAGCAGGAAGTCCTGAATTGTCGATAGGCACTTTTTTAATAAGAGTCCCACCATCTCAACAACTGTCTGGGTTTTTAGAGTGCTGTCTGCCCTCAGAGTCTAAACTACATTGAATTCACATCTAAAAGTGAGTTCTTAGTTCTTTTGAGATTTGCATCTGGTGAGGACTATCTCCCCAGAAAAAACTGGTGAGCACTCAAGAAAGGCATCCCAGCATATCATATATTACCACATGGAAGTGAAGAGTAGTCAGAACTTGTGTGCTGCGCAGAAATATCTCTGTTCACATGAAAGTCATTCAAGCAAATAGCTGTTGCTGTTCTATTATTCACAAGCATTGAGTTAAACTGGTCTCTGGTGTCTGGCCAATGGTGTGAAAATAACTGTAGTCTTAAGTATGCTGTCTTATATACAAAATATGTACGTATACCAAGTGAATTCATTTGAATGTGCTAGGCTCCATTTTTAGTCGCTGCTATCACCATTTCATGACAGTCATTTGTCACAAATAATTTAGTAGATGTGTACATGTTCTCTTAGCCCTAACTGTAAAGGACACATTAAGATCTCTGTAATAGCCTATGTGCCACAATTTTTGGGAACAAATCCATCCCTATGCCATATTATATTAAACAGTGTTCCATTAATAATATCATATAATTGGTCATACCACCTCACATAATAAATTACTACACTAGTTACAGCAGAAATGGAGATAGAAAGGAGTCTTCCCTGACTTAAAGACATATTCTGATTGCAGACAAAATGGAAGAGCCCTAACTTGGGCACCAGAAGCATAGATTTGTTCTTATAAGCTGTCATATCTGGAAATAGTGAGCACAGATGAACTGTTTCCTTAAAATATCGCCCTAATTTGCAAAATTGGAAATGAGGAAAGTCTGAGAAAAGGGACACCACAACAACTGTATAGAATATTTTCCCTGTCCAGTAAAACTTTTAAATATTTCAGAAATGGTCGTATTCCACAACAGGACAGAATACAGGAGCATTTGAAAATCCATACCAGAATAAACAAGGAAATAAAATAGAGAATTGTTGGTAAAGGATGAAAGATGCTGATTCAGAGGCATTTGAGTTTGCTTCTTGCATATGAGAGATAAGGTCCTTCAGTGTGTGCTCTTGTGATGGAGTACTTCTCCAGATTTTCTCAACTTGAGAAACATTTCCTGACAAAAGTGCAGCTGAAATAGCTATATGCCCATTCAAAAAGATTGGCTGTGCTGCTCAGCAGTTTCTAAACAAAAATGGCCTCATGTAAAATTTGAAGTAGGTCCAGATGATTGTACTGAGCTTGAATTCGTGAGCGCTTTAGAAAAGTGCCAGCTGCTGCTGAGATGCAAATGTAAGGGGCCCACTGGCTTGTCTTAATGAATAAAACAGCATTGATAGATAAGAACACTCTGAGCTGTATGCCACTGCTATCTTTTTTTTTTTTTTTTTTTTTAAGGAAAGTCTCACAAAGATACATAAGATCGGGAAAAAGTTGCTAAGACTCATAGGACAAGGGGAATTGCAGCTACTAGTAAGGAGGTGGTGGTGTATTTTTGCTAGCATTTTTTGTTCTTCCATCACTTAGCTTGCAGGGAAGTGGGCATTAGGGAAGAGAATTAACCCTTCAATCCTTAAGACTCAGAGAAAACTGCAGCCTTGTGTTAGAGTGAAACACTATATTTTCTGGTACCCAGAAGAAGCCTGGAATGTTCTCAAAGGAACTGATGAGCCGAGATGAAGAAAATGAGAAATGGATGACAGAAAATTCCAGATTTGAGTCATACATTTTGTGCTACAGTACACACCAGTTATCCTTTAATTCTGAATCCAAAGTTGATCTCACCCAGATTTTCTCTGAAAACATTTAGGAGTAATATACTTTTTTATTATACATTTCTGTTTCTATTTAACTAAATAATGACAAATTCAGGAAATGTACAGAAAGTTTTCAAAAATGTTATGTTTCCTGTAATTGCTACAGCAGAAAAATGGTATCCAGAGGGAGAGGTTAATCCTGAGATACTGGTATATATCAGCCCATACACCAAAAGCAATACATTAAATGAAGCCAGAGGTGAACCATTTTTCTTGTCATTTTGATTTTTAAAAGGTTGTTCAAAGCAATTTTTGGCAGTTCTTGCTTAACTTCAGCAAGAGTTAACTACAAAAAAATTAGTCAAAGAGAGGAATATGAGTTTAAGTGGTAGAATGTAAACCTAAATCTAAGTTGTTTTCATGATTTCCAGTGTTTGAGATAACTACTTTGTGTTATTTGTTTCTTCTACTTGGTCTTCCAGAAAAAATCTGGAGAAGCCTAAAAAAATGTCAGATTGCACTAGAAGGAGTCTGAGAAGCCAGATATACTATTATATCATGGTATCCTCCTTAGTAAGGAAAATAACTGTACTCATATAAAATCATTATTTTCTGAAAAACATGCACTGTGGCGCAGAATGAAGAAAATGGATATGCTCAGCTGAGAAACAGAGGCTCACGAAGTCCCTATGTTCTCACGGGTGTTCTTCCTTTATTGTGCATTCTAAGAAAGAATATTTTTTTTATTCCCGTCTTCACTTCTAGATGTTCAATAATTATTGACAATATAATGAACGTCATGTGTTACTGGCTGCAGTCAAGTATGGTACTGGAAAGCTCAGCTGAGGTTCCCCAAGGACTTTAACTGGCCATTCTACTCACGCTAACAAATTGTCAGATATTTTTGTGATTGTCTGTGTGGGGCTAAACTGGGACCAACAAACTCATTTTTAACGTGTAGACTAATGTTGCATTTGAATTCAGTCCTCCAAAAATGAAAGTGTTAAACAATTGCACTAGATTTTAGCATATACGGAAGATTTTCATAAACTGACTAGTGATCAAAATCTAATTAGTCTGTTCAGTGAGCCTAGCATGTTCCATTGTATTTGTTATGTCAAGAAATTGTATCTCAGAAATTATGCACTCTTGTAGTATGCCTTATGAACACAGTATTACTGTAGTTTGGGTAACCACTCTCACTAGACTTTGCTTAATAGACCTTATATTTTATGTTTTCAATGAACAACTCATACAGGGTTGAGCCAAGGGCTTAATCACTCTTAATACAATAAAGCAGCACTTTAAAATATTATTAACCTCATCTGTCTAGATTTGGAACTAATAGACCATTGTGTGTGTATTGTCTTTATCCCTGCCAGTTATGTACATATTTATTAATCCACTCTTCCAGAGGAAAAATTTCTAAAGGAAAACCAACGTTAACCTTCAAGTGAGCAGGCACAGGTTAGAAGGGCACTAATTAAATGTCAGACTTGACAGATTAAAATTATGAAATTTAAAATCACCATGGAGCTCTTTGTCATTGTCAAATTAGGAGTCAGTGTGATGAGGAGCACGGAAGTGAATGGTTTAATGGATTGAATGGGAATGTGCCTTAGCAGCAGGCTTTTCTTGAATTCAGATCAGCCCGTAGTTCAGATCAAAGGCTGCTAGTTCAATTTCACATTCAAAAAGAGTTGTAGCTTACCTGCATCAGTAATAGCTGTGTGTATATATACGTAGGTTAAAAAAAAAGCAAAAAAAATAAGACAAATATGTTTCAGGAGAAATAATTTTTGCATAGGTGATTTATGGATTTAGATTAGAGTAGTAACATCATTTTTTCTATTATTTGGCTATGGGTTATTTAATGAGATTTTAAAGTCAAAGTGTTCAAATAACATTCATCATTTGTTTTTGAAAGCAACTTTCCTATTTACCAAAGTAGAGGACAGGAAATACCTAGTACTGAATAGGTTATGTTAAATCAAGCAAGATTAAATTCAGCTGAGTGGGCCACATTCTAACAATACCTGTTCTGATATACATTTGGAAGAACGCTGCTGACTCCAACAGAGTTTACACCAATAGATACAAAAGGCATTCAATAAAACGGAAAAGCATGAAATTCAGAATCGAAACCCTGTTAACATTTAAGTTTGCTCTCTTAGTAAATGGACTTAAATGACTGGTATTGTTAAAAAGCTTAATTTGCATGCACTTCTATATGTACAAATATGACCTGTCTATATACACTTTTATATATTTATAAAAGTGTATGCAATTTCTTTCAAATATTGCATGTGGAAAATCTGAAGATCTAGCTCTTGTAAAGTAGGTCTATAAAATAAAATTAAAATCTTTTCCTTCTGAAGACGTTCACCCATATTACTTACATGTTGGCAGAATTTTCTGAACCCATTTGTTATCTTTCCTGAACAAATCAGAAAATTATTATGTTGCCGTTCTAAAAAATGTCTGATAAAGGATCTCTTCATTCAAATAAAGTTTTGAACAGCATAAGAGATGCTATATAACAGTCAATGAAATCAACTGGATTGGATTTTAAACAGGATTTGGTAGTTATTTAAATCAGTGAATAGTCTTTTAAATCACTGAGAATCTTCCTATTGAATTTAAAATCAAAGCTAAATTCTTTAATCAATATATGAAAGTTTGTGTTACAAAAAGCATCAATAAAAATGTCAAGCCATTAATAGTATTCATAATGTTTGTAGTTTTCTTGAGAGAAATAGTATGTTATTATGAAATTATGCCAGGTAACTCTTGCTCCATGCTCTGGTTTCATCCAGACACTGCTTAAGACATTTGACAGAACTGGCATCTTCAATTCCAACATCTATCTGTTTGGAGTGAGGTGTCTTTAGCATAGTGTAAACCCAGTACTCAAGGCATCCACCTTTTTGTTTCAATGGAACATTGAACGGGAAGACACGAGCTAAAAATCTCCACCATAGTTCTTGAAACATACCCAGGCTTTCACCAGGTTTGACCTCTCCTTACCAAAGTGAAAGAGATGAGAGGGGCCTCATCACAACCTCTCAATAATCTTAACCAAATGAGGGCTGTAGAGCAGCTGCACACACTGGCAGCATTGAGTTCCTGAGCAAAGAGAGGCATCAACCAGTTCTGTCAACAGCAAAATGAGTTCTCCGACTGTACTTCACCAGCCGCAGTGATGTTACTCTAAAGAAGATATTGTGGAAAAAAATCCCCACACACCTCTTATACCTCAGCAAATATCAAAGGGCTAAAACTATTGGAGAAAAAAAAATGTATACTGTCTGTTCTCATCCAGTATTTACAGTAGGCACAGGAACCAAACATGCTGATTTCTAACTACAATGCAGTAAGAAATTTCCAGAAAAGAGGAGGAAATACCAGACAGGTGAGACATTTTCTTCCAATCTGAACAAGATAATCTGGAAGAATTACTATTAGATTTTGTATATGCAATGGTAGATGCCAAAAATACTCCTAGAGTTTAATATTAAATAAAAATATAAACTTAACTACACTAAAAATACAATAAAATAAAATAAAATCTCAGTAGAGCAATTGGTAAGCCTCTCTGTATGACTTCTACCATTGATCCTTAAAATATGTACGCTCTGTCATAAGTCAATTTTAAAATGAAGGTGTTCGGTGAGAATAAAGCCACTAAGCATAGATACCCAGGAGAAACATTTTCAAGCACGAGATAGACAGTTGTTATAAAACCATATCCAAGTGATTTATCTCATGAACAAGAAACTCCTTGGAGATTTTATGCAAATCTTCTAATTTTTTTAACCATCTGAGCTAACCTATCTGAACACTTTTTGCTAGAGACATCAAAGGATACTGAATCAGTTCAACCAAACATTAGTTAGCAGGGTTACTTTTTGGCATGGGAACAAGCGTGGCTTCAATGAAGGAACAAAGAAGAAAGCATAAAGCTGTCAGTAAGTTATGCCATGGACTCTACTAATTGCTATGATTAAACTAACAAATACTTATTTTTCTGAATAAGCAAATAATTACTGTCAGTATTGGCCATTAATTATCCAGCAGTCGCTGAATAGCTACACTAAACTTCAACAGGAATTTTTTCTCTTGCAATATGAAATTTCACGTTTTGCAAAGAAAGAAGATGCTTCTGCATTTAAATACTTTTATACTCACTTGAAGTTAATAAAAAATACCAGTCATTCTAAAAAGGTTATGATGCCAAATAAGTGACATTTATTAAAGGCTTTTTCCTCATTTTCCTTGTTTATAAAGACTTCCTAAATTATTTAAAAAAATGCCAGTGATTCCTCTTGAGTTCGAAACTTCCATTTGCCAGGGTCATGCATTATTTATCCATTCTGAAATATTACAGTGACATACATTTCCAGTACATTATCTTATCAAGGGGTGCAAGGCACTTAGAAAACAAAACTTTTAATTCTGCAGCATGTTGGCCTTATTTTAAAGCACTTTGCTGAAGGAGGCTGGTGAGAAAAACTCTCTTTTCTTCAAAAAGAGAATGCCTATGGGCTTGGCAAGGGCAGGAGACAACTGCACAGTGGCCGCTCCTTCAGGGCAGTCCCTGGAGCTGTCTCTCCAGAGTCCCCCCATCATTTATGCAGTCCATTACTCAGACCTGTGTCTATAGAGGTGTGAGTTTTACTGGGGTTTGAGTCAGCCCCCATTAAGCTACTGTACTAGGCTGTGCAGATCCACTCAAGAAGATAAGCCGAAGGCCATTCCTGCTATGTACCACATTCTGCCCCTTGATTCTGAAAATTTTCTCAGTTCTACATAGCACTGAACTCCCATCACTTCTTCCTTTCCTCTTTATGTCAAAAGAGATTTTCCCTTTTCCTCCTTATGCCCCAAATTCACACATTAGAATCCCTTTTCCCTCTTTTGAGGCTGCTTGTTTAGAGATTAAGGGGTGCATATGGTCCTCCTTTTTTGGATTTGCTTGGTCCCTTGAGAGTAGCACAAACTTATCTCTTCATATACACATCATCTGTAGTAGTTCTTGACATCATTGGACTAAGGAAGCAACACAGAATACCCGTGAAAAATAACTCTCAGCAGCTGACCACTAGGTTATCAAGACAACTAAAGTCTTGCAGATGGTTAGGAAGAGAGTAAGACCATGGGAGAAACTTCCTCAGTGCAAAAATAAAGCCAATGAATGTTTTTCTAAAGAAAAAGAGCTGTCTCTTGCAAAATGTATTTGCTGATCATCTTTGACTGCCAAACAAATTTCTCATGGTAGATTGTGAAAAGTGATGTAGAAAGATATAATTTGAACAACACATCTCCTGTGTGGATTCTGTGGTGTCTAACACACACTGAGCTTTTCCAACATTGGATGCACAAGAAAGGTTTCTCTACTGTGTATGTCTATTTTAATTAAATTTATAAGAAATTAACACCTCTAAGATCTTTTTCCTTCTGTCAGATATGGATGAAAGCAGTTGTGGAGTTCCAAAGTTATTAAAGAGACATACCAGGAGGAGAGGCGCAAACACAGCGATTGCATGAGAATCTGTATGTAGGTAGTTAAATTGATGTTTAATAATCAAGGCCCAGAATAGATAGATGGTTTTCTGTTCCAGTAGGTAGATCATAACATTCAAGGAATATGTTTGTTATGCAAAATTATCCTTATCAGACACGCTCATATGTAGTACAGACCCAGCTGAGGTCCGTTGCTCTGCTAGCGGTTCTGGCATAACGTTGCAGGGCACTTACTCCATTTGGCAATGCAGCAAGTATGTACTGCCAGTTACATCTGGCAGCTGTCACTGAATTCAACCTACAAAAAGAATAATAGATGACCTGACTTTGGAAATTGATGATGAGACACAGTGCCTTTTGCCTCTAGGTGACCTGCGTATGCAGGTCTACAATTTAGCTTCATACTGGCTAAGAAGCTAAGAGGGGGGACATCTTGTAGCTCTTGAGCAACACACAGCTCAAGAACAATTCAAGTGTAATTTTCTCTCTGGGATTATATTATATATATATAATATATGTTTACATACATATATATATATATAGCAGCCTGGTACAGAGGCCGCTAGGTACATTGAATAGCTGTGAAAATAAATAACTGAGTTAGTTGGGGCTGTGTGGCATACCAACCTTGTCCCGAAATGGAGCAGTGGGGACCTAAAGGGAGTTACTTTCCTCCTCCTGTTCCTGAGGGCTGATCGGGAAGATCTTTCTCCTCAGGAGGTAACTGGTAACTAGTCTTGTGTTTCTCAAACATTTGAAAGTTTTGGAGTAAACATTGTGAGATGACATCATAGGTGGTACACTCACAGATCGTAATAGTCCTGTGGAAGTCTGTGGCATTAATTGTATGAATGAGAGCTCATCAAATTAATTCAGAAGTCCTCTTCTGGACAGAGCTGTGCTGGTGGCACAGGCAGTAATTCCAACTACTTGTCTCTGCTCATCCAGCACATAGCTATCACTTCCAGCAACCTGCTTGATCTCTCTCATTCACCCTAGACCTGGGGTGAATCTACTTGGTCTAAATGATATCACTGGTTGTACAGGTGGTGCCAACTCAAAGCAAACTAGGAAAGATCACCTGAATTGCTCTTTCACAGAAATCAAGAGTAGTTCCACAAAAAACGTAGTTACAAGGACTAGTAGCTAGTAGTATCCAGCACTGCTAGATCCAAAAGAGGATGCTTCCTTAATAGCAGCATAAGGCCAGAAGGAAACACCTGGGTCACAGAGACTAGTCTCCAGAGATCTCTGGCAGTGCGCTGCATAATCTCTTACACACGTTTGTTCAGCTCCCTCTATTCCCAGCAGAAGTCTGTTCCTGAAATTGAATGTTTTGTGATAATGTGTGTAAATGCCGAACAATGTGATCCTAAAATTGTTCATTTAAGACTTTGTATTAAATGATGATGAGGAAGAGGCCAAGAAAGATTATACATTGTGATTTTTAACTCTCATTCAAATGGTTTCTAGTTTAGAACAGAAGGGATCAAATCTGAAATCATTCATAAATTTGAAGTAATTGCTCTCACTGTGATATAAAAAATTAGGAGTAGATTGCTGTAAACAGACAAAGATCAAAGAGACAGAGATAACAAAAATCAAGCTGTAGACTTGTAATCATATGTCCTTAAAGAATAATGTATCATTACAGGAAAAAAGACATTGCTCACTGAAATTGGCAAATTAATTAAACAGCATTGATTCCAATACCGTAACTGCTAATACAGTTTAATGTATATAACCGTACTTCTGGTTAGAGAGCATAGTATTTTTCCCTTTGTTAGAAGACAATTTGTTATTACTAGATTCAGTAGAGACTACATTGTATGTCATAATCAAAGTGCTCAGATGCCCACCTAGGATCACTGAAGGTCTGGTAAAATTTCTTATAGTAGCAGAGGAAGTGAAACTTAAGAATGCAGAACAGCATTTTTCAAGATGGTGCCAAGTACCTTGGGAGCTTAAAACCCATTGAAAAGCAACTGGAATTTATGTGTCTGTCATTTTTTAGAGGAAGACTAAGAGGAGGGCAGGAATTAATATCTTACTAACATTAACATCAGAAATCTAAATATTTTTTAAAATGGAATTCCATTTTGAATGAGATTCAGTGCCTCGAATGTCAGAAAAAAAGTGCAAAAAATAATACCTAAATGTCTCAATAGTTCAAGAAATGTTTGTGTGTTCCATCATCTGAATCTCATGTTATAAACCAAATATGAGAATCCAGCTTTCCACCTACCAGTCTCATAAAATGCAGATTGATAGGTACCTGTAAAATGAATTGCCTTTTCAGTTCAGATCTTAGCAAATGTATTCATTCCATTTCGTTTAGCATGGTTAGAGCAAATCAGGAACTTTGATCCAGAGGAAAAGCAAAGGTCCAAAAGCTGGGGGATGGAGGAGAAAAAAAGCAACCAGATTTATCAGCAGACTTGTCTGCAGCGTGGTGAATCACATTGGCTAAGTGGTGCAAGGAATTACATATTGCTTTTATCCACCTATCCATCTGTTCTGTATATAAATAAATCATGTAGTCCCATTAAATAGATCTTTGTAGTCTATTACTTTTCAGAGGCTCTAAAAAAACAATTCAAAAAGATAAGTATAAAAATAACATTATCTTTACTTGTGTGCTCCCCTAACAATATTATAAAACACCGTGAAAATCCACAAATCAGCATGCAAGGATTTGTTCCAAGTTCTTTGAAACTGATGGGATATTTGGCCACTATTTTCAGTAAGAACAAGCTAGAATATATTCTTATATTGAGTCAGATCCCTATAATTAATTATTTTGGTCTAACGGTAGTATTTCTTGCAGATAGAAATTTTGTGATGTCATTAATAAAATATAGAAACATAGATGATACAGTATTCATCTCATCTTAGATCCATCAATTTAGACATCTGAAATTTAGATGAGTACTATAAGCTAGTCATCCAGGTTCCAGTTATAGTTAATGGAAAAAGCTGATCTTCTGAAGATGGTTCATGCCACCTATTTCAGAAAGGACAGCTTGTTCCTGCCTCCAGGTGCCCCTTTCTAATTTCACTTCCAAATACAACTATGCACTTGGGTAAGGAGAACATTTTTCATGAGAAATCAGGACTAGGTTGGTATGAAAAATTTCCTCTAGAGAAGAAGCAGCAGGTGCATGAGAAGGGAATAGTGGAGGGGACCCACTGGAGGTGCTGTGCAGGGGAGCTGGCTGGTTACAGCCATCAGAGCAAGGTTGGTAGGCTTGGAAACAGCCACATCTCCATGCTCTGGGCTCTTGGGGGCTCCTGCACTAACTGGGAAGTTTACCTGAGTGAGGGTCTGGTCTGTAAAGACAGCAGCTGTGTAGCTCCACACTAGAGACTTACATTTAGGTGTTCACCTGTAGGTCACTGTGTGTGAGCTCCTATTACAGCAAGCAGAGCTCAGCCTAGATTCAGTTGCCAGATCACAGATGACTAGCATCAACTGAACTATCCTGGGGTATCTCTAGGGTATAGATATAATCATTAAAATGCAGGAATATGAGATACTTATGCTCTTCTGGACCAGCAGGTAAAGGGCAGGTAGGGTAACTGGGGGCATCCTAGCCCCCTGGATGCCTATTTGTGGGCAGCTGAACCAAGCACTAGAGTTTCATTGATTAAAATACAAGCTTAGGCACCTAATTCCCATGTAGATACCAACATGTGAGAACATGTCTTCAAATGTGGACTGAGTTTCACCCTAAGTGCTCAACGTCTGCCAGTCGTAAGGGCTCAAGGTCTGCCAGTCCTGTGCAGATGTCTCCTATAACATAAGACTCCTCAAATGGCCCTGGATACCTCTGTGTAGGCAACTTAACAGAGCTTCTGTGTCTGGCTGCAGAGATCTCCTCCTTGATGTGAGGCACATCTGCGGAACTGAAGAGGTTATAAACGGCCATGAGCACACTGGCATAGCTCTTCTGTTAGAGGTACTTGTATTGCCAACATTTGCAAAATGTAATTACATCATTTCCATCTGCTTTTCCACAGAATAAGGGGACAACTACCGCGCAATGAAGGACAGTCTTACATCTGTAATCGTTCTATGATGTCGGTGCTAAGTGACCTGTCTTCTAATCAAGGATGCAATGATATTGCATTGCACACATAAAACCTGAGTGTACAAATTCATTCAACTGGTTTTAATTTGAAATATGAGCATTAGCAGCTGTACAATTTGTGACAGACTGATCATCTTTATGATGTGTCTGTTGGTATGGCCAATATTTTATCTCTTCATCACCTGCACTTAAATCTTCCTTGCCTTTGGATGCTGTGCATGTGCAACATGTAATAAAGAAACTGAATTACCTCTCACCCCTGGAGAAGGTGATCTCTCCAAATCAGCACAGTGGCTATTGGCAGGCAGCACACATCATTTGCATTGCGGCTGCCTGCACCCTGCTTGACCTACGTATGAATACTGCAGTTCACCTAATCCCTACTGCTTGCCCAAACAACTCAGATATAAAAAGGTATGATAATTGCTGCCACTACCTGTCACAGGCATTGCATCATACTGTAGTATTCACGAGAGCTCATACCAAATAGCCAAAGTGCTCAACCAACAAGAACATTAAAGTGTTAATAAATTCAGACTCATTATTTTTCCCTAACTGAATGTATAGAAAATAAAGGAGAGATTTTGTTTTGGCAATAAATTAGCTCCCACCCTCTTTTGTTTGTTATTACAGTCATGGTTCAAAGCCCTCTACAAAAAGAAGGTCCCACTTTATTATAGGACAGTCAGGTTCAGCGCACAGCTTGCAATAAAGAAATTAGCAAACCAGAAGCTGCAATTCTGTAGAAACACTCAAAAACGAAGAGGATTTAAAGTGACAAGATCCAATTAAATTTAATTACCCAAGCTGTATTTTCATTTTAACTGACACTTTTTATTAAGGAGCCACATGCACAAAAGCTAGAAACCTGGGCCAAATTGCATCCCAGTAATACAGTTATCTTATGCAAAATTCTGAGTATCTAATTTTCTAAAATGAAATTAGAGACATGGGGTTTGTAAAAGGTTCTCTTTGTCTGATACTATAAGATGCTGTTTGCAACGTATCTACAGTACTGTATATCTGTGTAACAGTAGCACCTGATGTACCTAATAGAACTTATTATTGAGGAAGAATCTTAGCCCATTTTACTATTTTTTAACATAGATGCCGTCAGTATAGGACAGAGAAACTTAACAATTGCAAACCTAAAACCCTTGAAGTCTAAAACATAAAGTCTTTATGACTTTAACATGAGAGAGTTATTTATTTTTGTATTTGCATCTTTTAATTTTATGCTAAAATAGCCACATAAAGCTGGGCCACATGATTATTTTCTCTCCTCCTTATTCCTCCTCATGGCAGCAAAGCAAGATTGCAGAGAAACCCCCTACAAGGCTTTCGCTTGGCAGTTCTTTCCACACCCCTGCTTTTAAGCAATACATAATGAAATAATTGAAGCAGAAAATCTGAAAGGCAGCAAACAAACAGTTAAACAACAGATAGCAAAACAGGAGAAGGCAGAGATGCACTTAAGCAATCTTGAAGCAGAGGGAGCTTGAGGAAAAGCACTACTGTGCCCCTAAACCCTCCCTTGCAGCCCTGGAGGGCAGCAGGCGCAAGCGCACTGGGGTGCAGAGGACAGCTTTTCCGAAGGGCAGGCAGCACGGCCTCCCTTGGCATCAGCAGGTAAGGCATCTGAGATTGCAGTTAAACTACTCCTAAACTCATCCATTTTCTCAGTGGAAGAGGGTTATGGTTGCACTGTCTCTGTTTTTGCATCAAAGAGGGAAGAGGAAAAGTCCAGGATAGAGTCCCACCCTCCTTTATTTGAAAAGCAAGAAAACAAAGGATGCAAATGCCTCGTGGAGGTATATTTGAAAAAAAAAAAAAAAAAAAAAAAAAAAAAAAAAAGGGGGGGGCTACAAAAAGTATTTTGAGAATGGAATGAGGCATAGTCACAGTCAGGTTCTTGCTACAAAGTGTCAGTCTGTATCACTCTCCTTTGTAAATTTTTGGAATAAGGCAGAAAATAGTAAAGGATGTGTGTATTAACACCTACCAGAACAAACAAGAGGATACTCAGTGCCTTAGCATTGTAGCCAATCTGCATTAGCACTAGGAGAGTACAACTGCAAAGAGTTAGTTTGTTTATTTATTTAATTAGTTTTTATGTAATAACATGTGAAAAATAAAAATACTGTCACCCTCCCAAAAGGAATAGCTTCTTTGAGGAAATGCCATACCAGTGCATTACAGGGGTTAGAGTGCAAATATGTCATACCATCACTCTGGCTCCTCAGCTGACTGTGTTCCCTGGTGCATGACAGCCAGAGAGGCTGGTGACAGAGTGAAGCAGTTCATTTTGATGTGAATTCATGGTCTGTTTTAGGGACTGTTGTCTAGTGATAGAGCCTGACCAAAGGAAAAAATGGGGACATGAGGTAAACAAATCACAATTTTCATGAAATACCAACAGTACTCCCTAGCTGGAATTTTGAATTTTCAGACCCAAATTTGGCTTGCCTTGGAGGGGAAAAAAAAAAAAAGAAAAGAAAAAAAAATCCAGGTGCTGATATATTCTAAACCTGGGAGGTATTCACAGCCAGATTAATGAATAGTTTATCTCTCAGTAATAGAAATGTGCTGATGGCACAGTCAAAAAGTAGTCATGAAAGAGCCACTGGGCTCACACAAAGTTAAGCCAATTCCTGCAGCTAATAGCACAAAGGGAGTTAGCACCTTTCTAGCTACCTTTAACCTCCTGTCTTGATTAGCTTTCATATACACCGAAGGACAGCTTGTAGCAAGAGTCCAGAGAAAATCTCAAACTTGCCTCCAGGTCTACAGCACGACTTCGTACTGGATCTGCCACTAGTCCCCAAAACTGTTACAGATACACCTCAAAAGTTCCTTTGCCAAACGCATTTCTTTCATTTCTCCTTTCTTATCAAAATTAATGAGTGAAGAAACAGAGTTTTAAGCAGAATGGAAACAGATCACTACATAGTGCACTCTTTTTAAAAGGACAAGTTGAAGGAAGTGGGCAACATGCGTAGGCAAAATGCAATGAGCTACTTTATTCCAAGCACTAGGACTCCCTGTTGGGGCTAACCTCAGTTCATATATAACAGAGAGCTGAAGGTGGATGCTTCCAAGGTGTCAGCTGCTACTCAGAAAACAATAGACAGGTGGAATTTGATGAACATCCTTGATGACAAACTAATAAATGCCTTCTGCTTTTCCATCAGCTTTTCCTAGAAGCACTAATATTGAAAGAAAAAGTTTTTCTTCTCTTGCATAAGGTGGTAATTTTTCATAATCTCTTCCAATTTTTCTGTTATTTCTGCCATTTGTAATGTTTTTCCACCTTCAAACACTCATGAAATATGAACTTTATAGGATACACAAAACAACCAAGGTGCTTCTTATTTTTTCAGTTGAGGGATATTTAGTCACGTGATAAATTAGTTTAACCAGATATCAAACATCAAGCAGCCTGTCAGAAAAAGAACAAGTTATTACACAAGTTATATACATCTTAATTTTGTAACTTTGAGTTACCTGCTCAAGACAATTTCTTCTTTTGCTATCACGTAAAATTCATTAATTATAAATTGCACATATAAGAACTCAAAAAAAAATTTTAGGCTATAATCACATATTTGTTTAAAATAATGTAATATTAAAGAAAAAAAAAGCCCACCTAGCATTCTCTCTCAGACATACTGAGAATGGTTTTAAAACACCGTTCAGATAAGCAAATAAATCGTTACATTCTGTCATGTACTGATTCAAAAATAAATGGTAAGCAGACTCAGTTGGCTCTGCCTGGCTGTGGGGTATGTCTAGTTTGTAACATCAGGGAGATATTACATTTCTGAGGTCATTTCTGTATTAATCTACCTGAAAGTCTTCACTATGATTGGGAACGGGGGAAACTGCTTCTCCTGACTTCTTGAAAATATGTCATCTTGCTGGATGACGAGTCTTGCTCACAGATTCTAAGTTAGATTAATCTTCAGAATCTTCAGATTTGAGGTCAGGAGAAAGTTTTCCCAAGCTCCAGACTGGCTGTGACTGCCAGGACACTCTTCCTGGGATCACTTGGCAGGGATTTTTAACAAGTCCCACACTATTGCAGGACTTCAGGGTTTGATGAGGCTCTTGACCTCTCCTGCTGTCTTTCTGAGACATCATTTTTTTGTGAGTCCTGTTTTTTCCTGTAGGACTAGGTTTGCACTGTCATGCTGAGAGTGGCAGCAAACCAAAGCAAGCATTCATGTCTCGGGCTGCGTCTTAGGCTTCAAACATGGGAGAGGGTAGTTTAATTTTACTATCATGTTCTATATCTTCTATGGATAACAAAGGGACTTTAATCTCCATGATGGTCACCTTGATTCAACAAATTTTGTTACATACGTACATGAATGCATGAATATATATATATATATAACAAAATTAATCAAAGTGAAAAAAAATCCAAATAATTAAAATTCTGACTAAAGAGTGCTGGATGTAGGTATAAATAAATGCCAACACTTTCCAACAAGCAAAGCAAGACTGGGAGAAAATCCAGAGATCCGATTTGTTTGCCTGCTTAAGCTGTATTGTTATGTTCTGTCCTTCTTTCACACACATCCTCCTTTTGTACTAATCTTTCCTACATCTGCTGCCAGCTAGGCCAAGCTCAAACAGCAGTGTCAATTTGAGGGTCAGAAAGGTCAGCAGTGACACCCGATTTAAGTGTTATTCACTCTGATGCCATGACAAGACAGATACAGCGTGGCTTGACTAAAGTGATGTATGTTAAATTTGTTGCAAATTACTGGCATGATGGATCTATTGATGACCCATTGCAGCTGTCAGGATGTCTCTATCAGTCTCTCTGCAACGCTTTCCCCTGCTGCTCTGCCCCATCCCCCTCTTCTGCTCCCATCAAGCACGCAGTTGCTTTACAGTCTCAGAGAACCTCAGGGTGCAGTATGTGAGGAAATAAGTCAGCAGCATCTGTTGTCAACCTGAAGGGCACTGGAAGTCACTTGAAAAGGTGTACATATTTGGTATTTTGTAGACTTGAGTCAGTGTTCAAATTCAGGTACTTCTTAATCCAGACATCCTTTGCAAGCATCTTTACCAACAGGTTTTCAGGCTAACACCAAAATAGTGTCTTCATCCAAAATACTGAACGCATTGATATTTGAGCTTTTGCTTGAAGCATCTTACTCACCTGAGTGAGTAAGTGAGTAACCCACTCTTCAAAAGGGAACAAGGCTTCCATTTTGCTTTTGTCCTCACAGTAAGGCAGAGAGATAAATGACCCAGTTCCTTCACAGTGGAAACTGGGAGAGCAGAAACAGAAGACAGAGACCACCCTAGCGCTTTCCCTTTCCACTGCTTCTTCCACTCCACAGCAAAAGAATACTGATTTCTTGATGAGTGGCACTACGGCCATGGGAGGGAAGGGCAGCCGCCACTTTACAGCAGGTTCCTCTAAGCATCACAATTCGCCTACTGCCCATGGTAGCTGAGAAACTCCCTTTCGTGCCCTATTGGGAGGAAGGTGCATAGGAAGCCAGGTCTGACCTTTGCAGTGCTGCTAGCGGGGAGCTTAGGATAGGCCTGCAAGCTCATTCTTGTGAAAGATAGCGAAACAGATGGGAACTAAATCCTCTCAAGTGTCATAGATCATTTCTACATTCAAAACAACGCCCCTACTAGGAGTCCTCGATCCTGGGCAGGTGCAGCAGTAATTATATAAGTAAAGCCCTTCCACATTTTTTAGCACAGATAGAGAAAACACCTAGTCATGATGATAAATTACATCCAATTCTATAATTACATTTAAGGAGTATCTTATGCAAATTTCTTCTGTTTATACCACTTATTTTGGATTTTTTTTTTCATTATCTCCATTGTAGCTCTGAGGCTTCCTAAGTTAATTTTGTTCTTGCTTCTAATTATCATCATTTCCTGCAGTTGCTACTCCTTTCACTCTTTTATTCTGACCCATAGATTGTCTCTAGCTCATCTCTGGTCTAGTGTTGCAGAGTAATGACACCTATTTTCTTCATAAGCAGTGGGGAAGCACAACTCAGTCGCACTTCATGCATTCTCATCAATTTGCGTTGGCAGGGTATAGCTCAGGTGTTCTCACTCATTCATTTTCTTTTGGATTGTGCTAAATACTAGCCAGCGAACAGGGAGATTCAGGGCTGGTGAAGTGCAGTATCTTAATTGGAGACACCCTAGATGGTCAGCATGAGAGAGAGTTTCTGGGAGTCAGAAAATGTTGTGAGAATACAGGTCTAATGAAGGACTCTGCACAGACAGCTTGCCCCGAATCCTGAGGCTGTCTTCAGAAAAAAAGAGGGGGTGCAAAGACTACAACTGTGTTGTTATCAGTTGAGCTTACAGTTGGAAGGCCAGCATAGCTAAAAGAATTCCAGATACACCTGTGTCTTTCATCACGATGCACATCAGAGCCCTTAGAGAAGATTTGTTTGCAGAGCATTATTCGTTCCTGCATATGCAGCCTAGTCTGACATTTCTTCATCTTCCCTGGATTTCAGACTGTTTCTCTTCTCTGCTGCTCATTCTGTTTTTAAGGCCCTGGGACCCCTGAGCTGACTTCCATCCCTTCACACCATCACTCCTGTGACACTTTAAACAATGTAGATGCAGCTTCCTTTGAATACTCAGATAAAAGAAAACTACTCTTTCTGACCTCATACATTTTAATTTTAGTAGTCAAAATCCTAAAGAAAGGAGAAGTAAATAAATCTAGGCCACTTTATTCTTAGAATTGGAATAATAACAAGTAAGATTGTGGTACCTTAGTTAATTTTAATCTCCTAGGAATGGTCATCTGAAGACTTTGGTTGATGGCTATGAAATTGATAATTTGAGACAGTCTCTTAAAAAAATAGTGGGTCCTTCAGCATCAAAGATGTTGATAGAAGCAAACAGAATTATGCATATATACACTTGGACTTAATTGAGTTCCAAAATGGAACAAAATCAGTACATAAATTTTATACTCAAAGCTCTTAGGTGCATTAAAACATCCTACAATACTATAAATTATTATGTATGGTATCCAAGTGTAACTCTCCTATACCACAAATAACCATACAACACCAGTGGTCAGGTTCTCCTAGTGCTTGAACAAGCAAGTTCACTCCAACTCATACATTAGTAACCACCACCTGAGGCTGAGAAATGAGAAATTAGGAGGGTAAAGGAAAACATTTTGAAATGCTTGCAGCTATAGCTCAACCTGCTCTGGTGAAAAATAACACAACTACAGTTGTTCACATAAACTCATAACTTAGTATTGCTTCCAGACTCCTTCCAACCAAAAGGCTCTCAAATCAGAGTACTCATGAGTATTTATTTGAACTCTACCGCATCTTGACAACTGACAAGATGAGAGCCATAGCCCTCCTTAATTAGATTACAGCAATGCACTGTACCTCATTGTGTAGTAATTAGGAAACACCAGTTGATAGCATATATTGCATAACATCTTATCAGCAGGACAGGTAACCATGGATATTTTGTCCCCATACTCTTCTTCTTCTGAAGGATTTAATTAGACTATCACCTTGAAGACTTTGTCCTTTTCTGTAAGTAACTCTGTTGGTTACTTCAGCCAAGAAGACTAAGATAGAGGTTTTAAGTTCTATAATGACGGAGCTGTATGCACCACTTACTATCACTTCTCTGCACAGTCTCAGAAGCCATCCCAACTCTGCAGAATTATATCTTACAAGATATAATAATATCACAGCAAAGCTCATCACCTTCCACTCCAAGGGCAAGGAACACTTTTTATGGTATCGTCTTTACTAATACAAACAAGAAGCAACTCTTATGTGTGTATATATTTAAAAATCTTCAAATAAATCTCCTGAAGACAGCTGTCCTTTGGGGAAGAAGATGTCAAAATAAAATAGATGACAGTCCCACTGATTAATGTTACACTACAAATACAAGAAGCTTTGTATAAGTGTTGGACAAATGCACATAAACTTTGCTGTGAAAAAGCGAGACCAATCATAAGTCTAGTATACAAAACAGTAATACTTCACAGGAACCAGAACCCCTTTCTCCTCACCCATGGACCCACATTCTGCAGATAGAAACATTCATGTTTGCTCTCTCTTAGCTGGAAAATACATTCTATGCCCTGGGTCTTGCACACAGGACACCCAGCAGCTTTGTGATAAGATGAATGATTTGATACTGAATTTCTTCAAGCAAAGGCAGAAATTGAACTAGAATTCTCACTTCCTGGAAAGGTTCTGACTACTAAGCAATTGCTTAAAAAGCTGTATTTCAAACAAAAAAGTGAACTACCACTATGTTTTAAAAGCTGAGTCTTGTAACAACACTTCTCTTTCAAGGCCCTCAGGGGAGTTAAATGAGAAAGAATGTCTCTTTCCTCTGCTCTGGTTGGGCTTGGACATCAAAATGCTCATTGATGCACAGATCAAGACTGAGAAGCATTACCTTCAGCACCCAGGGTAATTCATGGTCAAAGGCCACAGTGCTTCCAAACAGAAACGCTCCCTTCCTTTGCTCTCTAGCTCACTCTTTCTTTATTTTTTTTCTTGTTATTTTTTGCTAGATGTTGTAATTTGAGCTATTATTAAAATATGGATATTTTATTGTACTGGTAAGTTTTTATCGTGTTAGTATGTCTCCCATCATATTGGAGAGATTTATTTCTCGAATGAGGACTGGAAGGCATCCCAGTATAAAAGCAAATCAAAACATGATCCAAATACTTTTAAGGTTATTTTATCAGAGGCATTTCTGTAGTGTTAGCACCCTTTCATATTATTTTAGTGAAAATAACCCCTGAAAATGTGGTAAGAATAAGCAGTATGCACATTCTTAATAAGATTTATCAAATTATATTACTAGTTTGAAGAATAACTTTTTGAACAATAAAATCAGTAAATACCACAATGCTATTTCTACCTGTTTGACTTCTCTTGCCGTGTTGCCACACATCAGCTCCTGCTGAAGAAAGTGCCTCCACACTGCTGCAATTCTCAGGTAAACATTTGACACCGAATAATATGCCTATAGTATTGAAGTACTGTACTGTACAATACAGAGTATTGAAGTACTCTGTGATATAAAAGTGCTGACCATAATTGTCATTTGCCATCAGTAATCCCAGGGAATTTAGTGTTTGGAGGAGGGCAGATTTCACCGTAGCACGTAGTTGCATGGCCACATCTTGAGAGCTCCAGGTTACCTCTGTTGACCACATCTGCATCTTCCTGATCATTACGTACTCTTTCTTCATACCTATGCAATGGGAAATGTTCTCACTGTTTAAAGGAGCTGGCATGTACCTGCAATTACTAAATACAGCAGCATTACTAATAGCTATTACCATTAAACCTTTGGAAAGTCTTTCTAAAGAACGAAAAGATGATCGAATTAAAATCCATCACGTAATAATAATAAGTAATGAATAATATATCTTGATTACAGCTCATCTCAGGCCAATTATCACTAAAATAGATATAGACAAAGCAAGCCAGATGGTCTAGTAAAGAACATCCATAAATATCCCAGCCACGCACCCTCTACCATACAGTGCCAAGATCTGCTTCTTCTGTTCACAGCAGGTAGCACCTTTCTTGGGAAGTGATCTCTACAAGCAGTTTGCTGAAACCTTATCTGAAGAGTAAAATATAGCATAAAGGAGGTTCGTAAGAAATAAAGCTGGAATAAAATAGAAATGTAAATGCAGATAAGTTTTGTGGTAGACTTTCTCTCAGATATGAAAAGACCTGTACAGCATCCCATCATTGTGACTGATGCTAAGCAGCTAAGATAAAATAAACTTCCCACGAGATGACTCAGTAGCAAACAAAAAAATGATTGTGTATGAAACCACTCAGACTATAACAAAACTAATCCAATGGTCAGAGCTTTAAATTGCTGAGAAATTTAGAATCTTTTCTCTTTGTCATTCCTTGGGGCTTCTCCATGTGCTGTAACTTCTCTATGCATGGAGAGTATAGTTAGTATTTTCATTTGCTGCCTAAGTAGCAAATTACCCTGTAAACAGCCCACAAGAGCTGGTCTGTAATTGAATTGTAACTGTTGACTTTAGACATTTGGTATATTTGCTGCAAGAAGTAAATTTTCAAAACTTCATCTTGATGCAGTCAGACAAAATGAAAGGTAATATTCTTTATCTGCCACAGATTGCTGCAGATGAACTGCTTTCATATGAGCTTAAATAAGATTTAGTGTATTCCATCCTTCAGCTGGCCACAATTGAAAGTGATCAGGATCAATAAAGCTGCCCCTGAATGCAGCCCGGTATTGTGCATTACAATAGAGGAAATGGCTGTATTCAAAATTTTCCTGTGTCAAATTAATTTCCATGTTATCCCCAAATTCAATTAGATGGGAACCCCATGTAACTAAAAAAGTGTCCGACATCCCTTAGTGACAAATTACGGTGCTTAGTGTGCATATCAAGGTGAAGTGTTGAGCCTTGCTAATCTTCTCACTAATTCTCAATTACCGTAAAATGAAGCCATAAATCACACAGACAGGGGATCGATGGAAATGTTGTTTTCAGGGTGATTGGCAGCCTCCCCAAAGGTTTTCTGTAAGTTGGTTTAAGGTTACCATTCTCTAAGGGGAGGGATGAGGTAGTCTTGCTCAATCTCTATGATATAGGCCCACAGGCCTTTTGGGGATAGTGGGGAGGGACAGCACCAATTTCAGCCCATCAGACATCCAATTTTTCTCCTTTTCATACCTGCTGTAGTAAATGAGAAACAAATTAAATTTCACTCCACTATCTCCACAGAAACCATTTAAATTTTTCATGGAAACTAAATTGTCCCTAGACAAATAGCCCCCTGATTCTATGAAAATATACTGGAGCGCTGGGGACAGAAATAAATTTGTGTCACTCTGGATATGCCATTCTCTGTAATGTCATTCACCGCCAGCCAATAAATGAGTCCCTCCCGGAACACAATGGTAAAGCCTGGTGCTCTGGTGGATTTGCATTGTTCCCCCACTCTTGAGCGGTCTAATATTCTTCCTGTTATTAATTTGCAGCCTAGGTTTTACATTCATGAGGCCAAGATTGAAATGTAAATGAGGCACAAAATAAGTAGTCAGCAGTAGCCCTGGCCGAGCAGCCTGTGTCATAGACTCATGGACTTACATGAAAATAGTTATCACTCAGAGAGATTAGCAGCTCAGGACATCAATCACTGCTGCAAGGAAACAATGAATAAAATCTCCCTGACATGAGGAAGGAAATTACAAGAGCTTTAAAGTGGAAAGGGAATATGTAATAGTGCTACCTGTTGTTGAAGTGCTAAGATGGCTGTAATAAAGGAACCTGGGCTCTTTCTCTCTGTCTCTTGCTTGCTCTCTCCCCTGTTCCTGTTGATCTCTAATATTTAAATTGTGCCATTTTTGTCGTCTCAATTTATCTATTAAATGAGCTGCAGTTCCTTGGCTAGAGGTATATGATGCTTCCCATTGCACTCAAATGAAGCCCTCAGCCTCGAGTCTGAACCCACTTTAAAATGATGACACCATATATACCACCCAATCTCTCGCAAATAGATATATAAGGCCTGAGTTCTCAGGTTTCGTGGAGTCCCAGAGGATGCAGGACTTCAGAATGGGAGACAAACGTGGCTTTACTCCACTTTTGTGATTTCCCACTTCCTGGGTGGCACAGAACTGGCCCAGCAAATGAAGTAAGTGGGGCCGTCCCAGGCCAGTTCTCACTTACTGGCATGAGTACAGATGCAAGGAGCTCTCTCAGGAGCTGTCAATAGCCAGAACTTGGAAAAGATTCGTGTCATTCTCCTTTTTCTTCAGCAACAGGAGAAGGGCTGTGGAGCCACCTTGCCAGATCAAAGCTGCCCAAAATTTCTCCTGATGCCTGGGGAATTCCCAGACAGATGTATCCACTGATCAGAGTGGGTGTGCTGACTTTGGTCCACAGCTTCCACTTGGATAAATATTTTCTTAAAATGTACCTCACACCTCCAGTTACTACCACATGACTTCAACATTGATATTATATATATGTATATATGGCTTAGTGTTCCAAATAAGCACATTTTCTGACTAATTCTTTAGCTTATTAAGAATTAATATTTTACATTCCTTCTTGGCTTTTTTCCCCTTATATATTCTCAGTATTCAGCAAATGCAAAGCTGTTATGCCATGATTAATTTTGTCTTTAGGAGGAAATATACCTGAAGATCACAGTTAGAAAGTAGGAACACTTTGTTATAGTGTTCTTTCTTCAGACAATAGAATGACAACCATGTGTTTTATCAAAAACCTGTTCATTTTTGAAGTCTATTTTTTCACATACAAAATTTCAGAAGATTTTCAAACACAAAATTAGCCTTAAAAGTGTCTTCTAGCAGAATGAGTGCAAAGCAAAAGACAAAAAATAATTCCAATACTTCTCATTCTAAGATAGCTTGTTACTATGAGTGGTCTCTAGAGTGACACCGTGCATGCTTCTGTTGTGGACAGCAGCATTTGTCTCATCTGTTCTTCTTAAGATGCAGGTCTCCTTTTCACTAAAAAAAAAAAAAAGGAGAGAGAGAAATAGTAGGAAAAACTATACATCAGGAAATGGTTCAGTCTGGGTACACTTTCACGTACCTTACAACTCTTAAGACAACTAGAAATTTAAAATTTGAAACAGTTAAAAATATAATGATCACCTCTTGATGCAACTAGATTTGGAACTTAAGATAATTTAAACCTTCTTGTGGCTTAGGTTACGCCTTCCGGGTAAAACCTTTCACATAAGATATAATTGCTAAAATGCCAAAGAAATCCAAAAACCTGGTTACTTTGATTCCAGTTTTTAAAACAGGGAAATTGAGTCTTGGGCGAATGGAGTGCATTGCATACTATCACATAGCATGGCAATGACATTAGGATTAGAAACTAAATCTCCATTTTCTGTACAAACCATTAGATCATGCTGCCTGCAAAGACCAGCCTGCCATTCCATTCCTCATCAGGAGGAGGAATTAATTGATGCATGTAAGACATTTAAGCTAGCTGGTGGAAAAATTCTGCTTAAGTGCACAATATCATGAATATTTTCTATTATATGGACAATGGACATTTTGGTCAGATAATCTCTGGAGAATCAGGACTGAGCTGAACAGAAATATTAGCATATGAGAGCATATCATAAGAAAGCTTGAAAAGCTACTTTTTTCACAATAAAGATAGTGCTCTTTTTGTTGTGTATTCATTTTTAAAAGCACAATACAATTATATTGTACAGGGTAAGTTTCAAACAATAATTTGTGATAATGTGTCCAGTAACCTTTATTCTGTTTCTCTCTGCAGAAGTTCCCTAAGAATAATGCATACAGCTAGGAAAAGGAATTTGAAATTTAAGAGAAGTAAAAAGCCAGCCTGAAATCGGAGGTTCAACTGTATGTTAAAATGTTCTTTGGAGAGGTCAAGAAATTGATCCTGGGTGAGCTGGCAAAAGACGCCGAGCCCTAACCTGCTTTTTTGTTGGTGGTGTTCTTGCTTAAGAAGACGAATTCAGGCCCAACTTGTTACTGCGGCTTTAGGCTCCGGCAGCGGCGTGCAGTTAGTGACAAAGGAGCCGGAGCGGCACAGCTCGCTCGCACGGCTCGCGCGCCAGGCAGCAGCCCTCTCTTCTCGAACCCCTCCTCTTTTTCTCATGTTGCCATTGTCTTCACTCTTAGTGTCTCAGAGTATGTTTTTAATTGCTTATCAAATGGATAGTTATTGTATCATAAAATCTTCAAAGCCATTTCCCAGTCCCATTCAGTTGTGGAGCTGAACTTTTATACAATGATATATCACGATGGATTATGCTAATAAGCTTGTTAATAGCTCGAGCGGTGTTAACTGAGCGCATTAAAACAAACACGGGCTTGCAAAAGATTGGGAAATGCTTTATAAGGGGTATGTGATCTAAGAGCAGCCATGACAAGGCCAGTAAATAATAGCAGAAACTGGCATGACTAAAGAAATACTCACTTAAATTATTTATGTGTTAATCAAAAATACAGTTGTTAAGCAATATCATTAGTTCATTACTAATTGGTTTATGGATTTGTGATGAATTACTTATTTGCATGCAAAGTAAACCTTCAGCCTTTTTTTCAACATTTTTAACCTTCAAATCTTTGCAGGTTTCCTCTCTCTAGCCTTTTTCCTCCACTAAAATGACTACATTAGCATGTCAGAGGAAGTAGATTTTCAAGGTAAAGATATAATTTTCTTCTGCAATTTGTACAATATATTATTTTTGTGTTTTTTTAATCATAATATATCAGCATTTCCCAGTTGTGAGATATGTGATTAGAGCTATACAGTGAATATTTCTCTTTCTTCTCAAAGAAAAATCCTACGCTTTGGATATTTCTTAATAGCAGAGCTAATGATATTGTTTCATTCATAATATGAGGTTGGACTGATAGGCACATTATTGTGGGGAGTGTTGAATTCCATTTTAGTTGTAATCTATGGGCTGGATATGATGTAAGTACACTTCTGGACTACTGTGGGACCTCCTAGAGATGTAGAGGTCGATATGCACAAAGATAAGGATAGACCTTTCATGTAATACCTGAACTTGTCATTAAGTTTCTTGTTTACAAATTGTTTAGAACTGCAGTTTGACATCAGTACTTCTCTGCTTGCCCTTTGTTTCCCACTCTTTCTCATAGTCTTACTTCCTATTGTCTCCTCATTTTTTTTCCCCTTCACTTCCAGTGACTAACATTTCTCCTGTCCAATAGCCTCCCTCCACCCCATGCATTAACCTGCCTCCACCCTTTTTTTTCTCGGACATATTATTTCTGTCTGAAGTCTCCAGACCCAGGAACTTTCATTATATTAGTTCCATATTTGAAAGCTTTTCCTTGTAAGGACAATTTAGACTTTGCTTCTTTTTCTTCTTTTCTATTTTTTTCTTTTCTTTTCCTTTGTCTTGCCTAGTCGTGCCTTGATTCTGAAGAATCATGTACACCATGAATATAATTAAATGGAACTAATATTTTCCATCATCTTTACACTCTTTCTTTGGAGCAAGTTTAACTTTTCTTTCTCTTGGAATGCACATAATAAGAATAATTATATCACATTTAGAAAAGATAATCTTCAAGGAGGTGAGGATCAATATGAGATTCCCAGAGATTTTTCACCTGTTATTCTTAAGAAGTTGTTCCAGATGTATTTATGAAAATAGGCCCAGCAAGGACCAACATGTCAGAATATGAAAGCAAGCCCTGTGAGCAAAAATTAATCTGAAGTGAGAATAAGTCTTCTCCAGTTGGTCTCTCTGAGTAATGAACTAACAAAATTCCACCTTTCAAACGTACCCTACACTTGACTTGTGTTTTCTTCACACAAGTCTGTCTCCTGAATCTCTTGAAATCTCTTTTTATCAGTTGAACTGCTAAGGTTTTATCTTTACCAGCACAAAGATAATAGTGCATTTTCCAGAAACTGTAGGTTGTTTTTCTTTAAAATGTATCATTCACCTTCTGTCTCAGCCCAGAAAAATGTGCATCACAGTCTAATCCAAATGACACCCACAAGTACAATAGAGCACCAGCCAAAATGAAATAGAAAGTGAAAGACAACATAGAACAGAACCTATAGTAATGGACTGGTTTCTAATTTTGAATGGTGTAGCATAGTAAGTATTATTACTATTACTATTGCTATAATTAAGTTTGGCACTGCATGAAAAGATAATAAGAGAGCACACCTGCTCCCCAAGAAATTATTGCCCCAATAGACAAATGTAGACAAAATAGTACAAAGTGAAACTTCACGTTTGCACTGTTTCTGGGTTCAGCAGAGGCTGAAACCCAGTCTGGCCCCTGAGCCGTCTCTGTGAACACACATTGTTAGCTGCAGGATACCTGCAGTACATGTGGTAGCAGAGCTCAGGCCAGTCAATGTTCCATCCATTTTCCAAAGAAGTATAGTCAAGCTCAAGTTTCATCCTCACCATTGCATGCACAGGTCTGCATTCAAACACAAAGGATAAGATGAGTTTGGGATGAAGCCTTGTGGTCTGTCTGATCCACAACCAGTTGTAGCCAAAGATATGAAACATATTACAGAATCACAGAATGGTTGAGCTTGGAAGGGATCTCTGGAGATCATCTAGTCCAACTCACTTGATCAAGCAAGGACACCTAGAGCACATTGCAGAGCATCATGTCCTGGCAGGTTTTGAATATCTTCAGAGAAGGAGACTCCACAACCTTTCTGGGCAACTTGGTTCAGTGGACAACTGAAAACAGTTTGTCCCTGTCCCCTTGACACCATCCCTTCAGGTACTTATACACATTGATAAGATCCCCCCTCAATCTTCTCTTCCCCAGGCTGAAGAGGCCCAGTTCTCACAGCCATTCCTCATAGGGCAGATGCTGCAGTCCCCTAATCATCGTTGTAGCCCTACACTGGACTCTCCAGTAGCTCCATGTCTCTCTTGTCCTGGGGAGCCCAGAACTGGACACAGGACTCGAGATGAGGCCTCCCCAGGGCTGAGGAGAGGGGCAGGATCACCTCCCTCAACCTGCTGGCAACACTCAATGCACCCCAGGAGACCATTGGCCTTCTTGGCCACAAGGGCACATTGCTGGCTCATGGTCAACCTGTCATCCGCCAGCACTCCCAAGCCCTTCTCTGCAGAGCTGCCCTCTGGTTGGTTAGTTTCCAGCCTGTACTGGTGCATGGGGTTATTCCTCCTGAGGTGCAGGACCCTGCACTTGCCCTTGTTGAACCTCATGAGGTTCCTCTCCGCTCAGCTCTCCAGCCTGTCCAGGTCTCTCTGAATGGCAGCACAGCCCTCTGGTGTGTCAGCCACTCCTCCCAGCTTGGTACCATCAGCAAACTTGCTGAGGAGGCACTCTGTCCCCTCATCCAGGTCGCTGATGAAGAAGTTGAACAAGACTGGACCCAGTACTGAGCCGGGGGGGATGCCACTAGCCACAGGCCGCCAACCGGACTCCACGCCACTGATGATGACCCTCTGAGCTCTGCCTTTCAGCCAGTTCTCAATCCACCTCACTCTCCACTCGTCTAACCCACACTTCCTGAGCTTATCTAGGAGGATGTTATGAGAGACAGTGTCAAAAGCCTTGCTGAAGTCAAGATACACAATGTCCACTGCTCTCCCCTCATCTACCCAGCCAGTCATAGTATCATAGAAGGCTATCACATTGATTAAGCATGATTTACCCTTGGTAAATCCACACTGACTACTCCTGATCGCCTTCTTTTCCTCCACGTGCTTAGAGATGACATCCAGAATGAGCTGTTCCAGGGATAGAGGTGAGACTGACTGGTCTGTAATTTCCTTGGTCCTCCTACTTGCCTTTTTTGAAGACTAGAGTAACATTAGCTTTCTTCCAGTCCTCAGGCACCTCTCCAGTTCTCCAGGACTTTTCAAAGATGATTGAGAGTGGGCTAGCAATAACATCCACCAGCTCCCTCAATACTTGGGGATGCATTCCATCAGGGCCCATGGATTTGTGGGTGTCAGGTTTGCCTGAAAGATCTCTAACCTGATCCTCTTTGACCAAGGAAAAGTCTTCCTTTTTGCAGACTTTCTCTTTTGTCTCCACGTTCTGGGAATCCTGAGGGCTGCCCTTAGCAGTAAAGACAGAAGCACAGAAGGCATTCAGTATCTTACCTTCTCTTGTTTCATTCATTACGAAGGCACCCACCTCACTCAGCAGTGGGCCCACATTCTCCCTAGTCTTCCTTTTGCTACTGATCAGTTTTGCTACTGATATTGCCTAAGGCCACACAGGAGAACAGTGACAGAAACAGGAAACAGCATCCAGTTCTCCCATGCCTCGGTCCAGTACCATGTGCAAATAAATACTGGAAATAATTATAAATAACTCCATTTCTCTGCGATGTAGTCCTTATGTCAGAAAAAATCCATGTCTAAACAGTTTTTAAATAATCTTGGATGAATGCAGAAACTCAGATGAAGTTCTTTAACTCTTTATTCTAGGTGAAAAGACAAAGAAAGGATTCTTATTTTTCAAGTAAGGACTACAGAAATGTGAAAACTGATTATGAAAAATGAAATTTCCCATTAACTTCTTACAGAATCAGAAAGTCAATGTGCACACTGAGCCTTCTTTGCTGCACATAGATTTTAACCCTAAACTTGAGAAACTACATTTGGGAAAGAGAGGAGGGAAAAAAAACATTTTCTCCATGACCCTTCATTCCTTAGCCCTTTGCTGACAAAATATTGGTCAAAACATGTAACATTCACTTAATTTTCAACCTCTGAGCATAGAATGGGAGACTTAATAACTTTTTTGTAGAAACATCGCATCACAATAAAATTCATTCAGCTTGCAACCATTTTCTTACAGATACAGTGGCAAGAACATACACATTTAGAAAGCAAGGGGAAAAACAGGAGAAAATGCAACATATACAGTCACATCTCTCAAATTCTGATGATGATGGCAATGTATTAATATTATTTCTGCCTCCATATTTTGACTGGGAGGAGATAGAGCATATCTCAGACACAGCAAATGAGCAGGCTGAAAGGTGAGTCTGGCAAGGATTTGAGGGCATTGAGAAAGACTAAACTATTCTAATGGCAAGTATACTAAAAGCAACACTCCGGCCATAGAGGGCAATCTCAGGTCTTTTTAGTCATCTCAAAGCTGAGTTTCTAGCATGAACTTTGGGTTCTGCCTATATCCAGAAAAAAAAAGAGACAAGAACCACCAGAAGGTGATTCATCCCATTTTAAGATGGGTAACAAAGCTGAAATGAATCACCTCCTGGAAATGCCTTTCTCCTATGAAAGAGCCCCTAGACAACCTGGTTAGACTCAGCATCCAGTTTTTACATGACTAAAATTAGGTGAGATGGCTGTCATTTCAAATGTCTCTGAAAAGGAAAATATTATAAAATTACAGAATTTTCTGAGAGGTGTAAGGATCTTTACCTTTCCTGGCTAAAATTGTGTAATGTGTGAATTTGCCTGTACTGATGTTGCAATTCCATGTGGGAAACCATCTATATGCTTTAAGTAACACAAACCTTGGTTACATGTGCAAAATTGACAATGAAGCTATAGCACCTCATTTAAGTGTTTGGAAAACGGTACAGCTCAATGACTGTAGAAGAGTAATTCCTAATTCTCAGCAGTGAAGGTGAGCTGAATCAATTTTCTAAACTGGGGACAGAAGGCTCAGTTAGCAAATGGAAACCCATTCTCTCTTTTGCTTTTTTATTGCCTTCCTTGGTCTATCACCCTCCATCCTTCTTGCTATGTACACAATTAGTAGCTATATGTTTGTGGAAAGAATTTGCTTTGGCCCTCTGGTTTGCACAAGGGGTTCTGGTCCATGCCTGGACCTCCTAGTTGCTGCCACAACCCTAGCAACATGCCTAGATGTGACCAGCATTGTCTTCAGTGTCACAACCTGCATCAGCTTTGGGGGTGCCTGTATACCCTCTGACCTCCCTGATTTTCAAGGCCTACAGGAGTTTAGGATAGATGTAATCTCCAGGATTCCACATTCCCTTTTAGAAAATGGATGGCAGGGAATCCCCTTGCCTCCTAAACTGATTTATCTCAGTGTCCTTCCTGTGTCTAGGTGAAAGTACAGACTTAAAGGGTTAGGCCAGTTGCATGATATAAAATGCAAGCAGGTGAAGCAGTCAAAATTCATCTTGAAAATGCATTTATTCTTTGGAGCGTATTAGGGCCCAGGTATGGAAAGCAACATTTCTATCTGGAACTAGTTCTTATGGAACCCAATACACTATCATGTGACTGCCATAAAGGAAAAAACAACAGGCACCCGTAGATGTTTGCCAGTGATCAAAGCTATAATGAAAGGTGTGAAGAAATCCCACTTTCCAGTAGCCCGATTGTCAAAAAAAGCTTAAGGAAAGAATCAACTAGTTACAAAGAATGAAGTAAGTGATCTCTTCCCATTATAATCAGGACACAGAGCCTGTGATAACTCTGGGAGCTCAATCTAAATAAGACCCTATCCTCTCATCTCTTTCACATTATGAATAAAAACATGAAATTAGTTTTATGTCAGAAGAACAACCCTTAAGACACTTGTAACTTATAATTATAATTTCTAAGCTGTTTGCCTTGTCAGTATCAAGGAATTCACAGCCCAAGACTTCCAGGACTTTATAGGCTGAGACATGCTGTGCTAGCTACTGAAAATTAACTATGAATCTCTCATCTGCATTCTGATTTATTAACTATGGTGAAAAACAGAAAGTTAAAAAATGTACTGTACAAGCATAGTCTGCTAGCATGGAAGAAACCATTAGCTGTGTTTTGCTACTAGTCAATAAACTGCTAGCAATAGGGGTTTTCTTCTGGCAAATATATTTAGCTTTTTTCTTGTAAACAAATAATGTAAAATTTGAAAGGTATTCTCACCTTTGCTCAACAGTAGATCTGGTCAGTGACAATTCAAGGTTCTGCTGGATGCCCAGGTAGGAAGAAAAAAGTGAAGATATATTTGCAGACTCTCTTTGCTATGCAAACTTTCATTCCCTTAATAGAGCCAGCTAGAAAAAGGCCTGTGATGTATTTTGAAACAAAATTTTCTACATACTTTGAATAACAAAATCTAATGGGGAAGGCTGACAAAAAATATCAGGAGCTGAAATTCATTTCAGCTTTTTACCTTTCACCATATGACAGGAAAATTACAAAAATAAAATACTATTTAGTAAAAAAATCACATCCAAGAAAGGCTAGTTTTTACCAAAATTTCTTTTTTTCTGAAAAAAAAAATTATTTGTTACGGTATTATTTTCTGATTTTACAGTAGTTTTTCCAGATTCTGTTTTCCTTCCAACTTGAAAATTTTCTTCTTACAATAATACTACTAGAATTCTATTCTTTTTATTGTTCTGAATATGTAAGAGATTTTCTGTATTCCAGATTTTTTTAGGGGGGTATCATAGTTAGCTAGTTCCTTTTTGTGTGTAAAATATTTGATGCAACTTTGCTCTTGAGAATGCATTTCTGATGCCCGATGACTGATTCTGATGACTGAACTTAGTGCTTTTAAGAGGGCTGGGAACAATATTCTCACCTTTTTAGGATGGAGAAGCTGAGGACACATGGAGCTAAAAGGACTTGCCCAGCTTCTTACAGCTCTGGGTACCGAGGTTAAGAGGAGGACATACACCAACCCTGTCTAACATGTTCTAGGTGACCCTGCTGAGCAGGGAGGTTGGACTAGATGATCTCCAGAGGTTCCTTCCAACCTTACTGATTCTATGATTCTATGATTCCATGATTCTATGATCCTTGATTTGTAATCCAAATCCTGTTCCTTGCATCCTTCAACAAGACTTCTATGACAGATATGACTTTAATGAGGTTCCCAAACATTCATATTTGCAGTGCTGAGTCAGCATATTCTTGCTTCTCTGCCTTCCCACCACTACTCATTCCTGCCTGCGGCCTTTTGTGCAGCACTTCTTTGGCTGTACCACCACAAGTTTTGCTGTGGGGTCATGCTGGGAACCTCCATTTTGCAGGGCTGACAATGAATGGTATGCACGTCCAGCTGTTCAGGACCTCACATAAAGCTGTTCCCACAGAGCGGCTGGGGTAGGGCATCATGCGAGCAGGAGCTGAGTTGCTGAGATATCTTTAGGCAACAGTTCCTGGCCTCAAACTTCCTCCCCACCATCGTCAAGCTGCACTGCTGATTCTTGGCCACTGAACCCTACCTGAGATGTGACCTTCCTCCTGATACTTTCTGTTACATAAGTACTGGTGTTTCAAAGGGAATTGTGCCAGTCTACTTTCATCTGCAAACATCTATATCTCCTGCAAAAATAGTATTTTTAAAAATTTTAAATGATCAGAAATGAGTCAAAGCCAAAAGCAATTATCTCTAATCTTCTAATTATATCAGGTTCATTTCTAAATCACTATTCTTCAATATCAAAATCCAATGACAATAATTGAATAATTGAATCACTGTTGTGATGTGCACAAAGTTATAACTAGATCTAGGAAACTGACCCTAATTTTCCTTTTTTGTGAAAAAAAAAGAGCAGTTCTGAACTTTTAATAGGGAGGGCCATTGTTCAGCCAAACATAAAATGGATTTTGAAATTAAATTTTAAAGGGAGAAGAGGTATAAGCAGACAAAATGGAATTAAAAAAGGCTTTTCAGAGTTTAGACATTCTGGTTGTGACAGAGTTAAATTGCTGATCACAGATTTGTGATATATGTTGACTGAACCAGATTAAAAGTTAGACTTTATTTGTAACATAAATCTAGTAGATGAATATGTAATGTGTGTTCTTCTTTTATCACGGTCATAGAACACTCTGAAACTGTAACCCCCAGAATGCTATCTACGTATTTTTCTCCATATTTTGTATTCACAGAGATAATCACATTAGTTGTTGGATATCTTTTAGTAACATGTTTTTCTTTTAGGAAATAAAAAAGACTGCCACTTTCCATCATTTCACAGCATCTAGAAAGACAGTAAAATCTTCTGAGTGATTATGTCTTTCTCGTGCTTACTCTCTCACATACATTCCCTCTAGAGAAGCAGATGTTTGACTTGTCTCATGTAAAAGCCAAAAATTGAGTTACAGCTTCAGAGTGCAAGATTTGCAATGTTTGCTACAGTTTATTAATGTTAACCAAATAAAAATGACATTAGTGGAAAAGATCTACATGATACCTCAGAACTCCCAAGATTAGGCCAGATGGTCACTTCTAACTGATATAATCTAGTAAGCTCTGTTGAGAGACAGGCTATTGATTGAATTTCTGACTTTAAATGCAAGCCCCATATCTGCACATGTCCACAGTGATATCAGTTGCTTGAAATCCAATACAGAGGTGTAGATTGGGAGATGATGTTAGTTGCTACCTATTAAAACTGTCAATTCCATCTGTTGTCTAACACTTTAAAATACTGAGTGTACTTTTTAATAGATCAGTATTAGATTAAGAGGCCATATATTAAGGCTCTTACTAGCTGAGAAGTGTGGGTAAATGTGTAATTAAATGACACCACAGAAAAGGAACTCCGTTGGCTGGAACTGGCTCAAATTAGCATCAAGCAGGAAGCAAATGCTTTGATTTAAGATTTTTGCAGCAGCCAAGCTTCCTTAAAAATGAGTAATGTGCAGTGCTATTGAAATTCTCTTTACAAGCAAGTATATCATGATTAAAATGTAGAAGTGTTGTGAGTATTATTACGATCCAGTTCCCCACACTGTGCTTCCACAGGTACTTCAGTGACTCTACATCTGCCAAACTGCCAGGCTCTGATGACATTCCCAGAAGAGCTGTCTCAAATGGCTGATGACAGCCCATCAAAGCTATGTTTATTGAGCATTGTAGTCCTGAAAGCATCCTCTCTTTCCTGGAATATAGTTGAAAACCGAGGCTGTGGGTCCTGGGGGTAGGTATAGGGTGGTGGTTCAAACTCTCCTTCCCCACAGGTGTGCAGCCACACTAGAGGCTGGCCAGGGACCAGAGGCTGTCAGACAAGGAGAGAGGGTGAGGGATAGCCATGTCCAGGACTGCCAATCTGACATCAAACAGCTGTTGCTGCTTAAATTTAATCAGAGATGGAAACTGCCCTCATCAAGCCATATGTACTGCTATGAAAGTGAGAACTGCTATGAGGGGGAGAGGGGAAGACTGATAAAAGCATGAGAATGGATCTGCTTTTAGAAAATTGCTTCTTTTATGGCTCCCAATAATTGTATACAAATTGAAGCAAAATGAATATGCCCAGTATGCTGGAATAAGAGCAGTAGGAGTTCTCCAGTTGTCTGGAAAGGGCTTGCAGGTAGGTTACTCACGAAAACTGATTGTTTATTTTTCTCATAAAGTTTCTCGAGAATAAACAAGTAATCAACTAGTTGCTGATCGTAGCTGGGTCAATACCTCCCAAAATAGAAGAAAATCTGGGCTCAGATGAAATATTGCTCTGGGGGGGTGTTTTGTGCTTCTATTACATTAACTTTCAGAAGACCATCCAGTTGAAATATAAATTTTGAGAGCAGCTTTATGGTGGACTGTGGAGGAATTAGAACAGGCTTTGAGAAAAGAGTATAGAGGAGATCCCAAAAGTTCTGTCTGTTTGCAAATGGCTAGTGGCTAACTGTAGTCAAAATATCTTTGTAAATTCTCCCCCACAAGCAGACTTTCAGAAACATGGAGTCTCTTCATGTTATTAACCAGTACAAGGTACATGAAACATTCATGCAATCTGAATGTGAAGTGAATACTATGGGATACTCATAGAATGCAAATTGTGAATTCAGAAACACAAGTATTCCCAATAGATATGCAATTTGAAGAATTATGCTCGTTGCAGATAGAAACAGACAATATTGTGTCATGTAGCTGATAAATTAACCAGCAAAGGTCCAGTTGCATGCATCAAATACTCGAAACAAATCTGTAGAACCAGAAACATTCCTGGAAAGCATTAAGCTACTTAGAATAGCAAATACCTTCAAGAAAATCAAAAACTGTTTACAGATTATTCACAAAGCCAGTATACATTCAGCAAATGCATTAGTTCTGCTAACTGCATTAGCAGTTAGTTCTGCTTTCTGCTTACTATACTAATTGCATAAACTGTCCTTCATGAAAGAAAAAGCTATATTGCAATGCCTTCCTAGAAGGCTTGAAAGACTTGGTTTCATATAGCGAAAGTCTGGCCACTTCAGTACAGCTCTACCTAATATGATGGGCACCACTGAAATTATCAGCTGGGCTTTTATGATAGATTTCATAAGAGCTAGTAGCCAGGTAGCAATAATATTTGATCATTACAGCTTTATAACACATAGGTAGATGAAGAGACTGCATTGGTGTTTCAAAGCTTTCAGCATGCTTTAAACCGGTAGAACCACTAACTTGAATTACCTCAGTGGGCCCCTAAAGTATCCTACTCATAATCCAGATTTTATCAAAATAAATGTTAAAAATCTCACATCCATTTTAATTTTTTTTCTTTACCCAACACCTATGCTAAAAAGAATGACTGTAATGAAATGCTCTTTTAAAAAGATAATAGACTTTCTGACTGATGTTGTTAAATTAGACCTGGGAAACCAGAGTGACTAAATATTAAACAATTATTTTAGTATAACTTCCCTCCCTCCCATCTCCAGAGGAAATGGCAATTCATGTAAGTAACCAGTACAACAACTGAACAAGAGTCCTGGGCTTTCAATGTCACAAGATCTGCAAAAGCTAATAAACAAGTTAGTGTTTTAGGAAGTGGATAGATTTAGCCACAGCACAGATGGGGGAACAGCACAAGCAACTCTAGCTCCCCCTTATCACACAACACAGAGTACACACTACAGAAGATCTAAGGTTTACAGACATTTTAAATCTTCGGCTCCTCCTTTCCTTTAAATTCAAGAGTTCTAAGCAACTAGTTGCAGTCATAAATCCCTTCTGAACTTGTTATGCCTATGAGCAGATTTGTGTTTGTGTCTGTTTAAGAATTAAATACTGATTTTAAATAAAAAGCAAACCAGTAGTTGAATTTCCAAAATAAGATATTAAAGGAATGATAACAATGGAAATTACAAATTGGGAATGGAAAAAAATAACTGAAAATAAAATAAACTGATTATACTATACATATGTATATTCTTATACACATACACACACATACGTGTTTACAGCTAAAAACAAAAAAAGACGGGACTGTATTTCAGTGGACCACAGAAAAGTAAAATCCTAAACATCGTATAAAATGATTAAGGGAATAACATCAAACATATGGAATATTCTCATGCTAAAATACACAAAGGATTCCATTGCTATTGAATTTTCACCAGCTGCCAACTTTCCTAATACTGTTACAGAGCACACACGGATGGGATATGCTCTTAGAAGACTAGTGTCAGTGTGGGCAACTTGCTGATTGCAGGAAAAGTCCCTATCCACCCTTCCCCAAAGCTGTCTGTATCCCACACTCTTCTGCTACGGCATTTCTCATTCTCAACTCAGTGCTGCAATGTTTTCCTTGCTGGAGCTGTGCTGGGAATGTAAGTGTTGTAGCAGGGGGGCAGGAGAGAGGGAATAAGGGAAGGATGGAGGGGAGGAAAAAGCAAGAGGGGCAAGCTGAAGGCTCTTTCCTATGTCCTCCTCACTCCCTGCCTCCTCAGGCAATGTGCACTTGATAGCAATCAGACTTCTGCAAAGGACTCAGCATCTGACAGCTTCCATGCAGCACAATGCACCTGGTAGGAGCTGCTGAGTGCAAAGCAGGGTTTAAAACCTCGTGTCTTTTGAGCTGAATGCTGAGCTCTTTGGAAAAATCTGACCTAGACTGTGATCACTGAGCGCTTTTGAAAATTGCTTCCTCATGAGTCTGAAATGCTTAGTATTCACCAACCTCTAAATGCAAGCACGTTATGGCAGCTTGCTCCTCAGTGGCAGGAATAACTGACTTCCTGATTTTGCACAGTAAATTTCGTCAGGTCAGTTATGTACCTGTCCTTGCACATCCTTGCATGGACTTTAGCTGCCTGCATTAGTAAGGCTCCCTCACATAAATGGAGGTTACTGAATCATGTCCACTTTTTACAACTACTTTCAATTCCAGGCAAAGGAGAGAGTGACCTGGCTTATAGGGACACGTTGAGTAAGACTGTCTTTTTTAAAAATGTTATTGCAACTGCTGTTCTTTTTGTAAATTATTTAGGTTTGCTTATTCATAATATCATTTAGCACAATTTTTTTCTCCACTTATGTCATATTGTAACAATAAGTGTCACCGATGCAGCAGCAAGAACAACCTAGAGAAAAGATTGCGACTCATTATCATTCATTACTGCAGTGAAGAGAGATTAGAAACATAATGGAAACTGAGAGAAGATGTACCTTAGTGTCACTTGCCTCGTACTTCGCTCAGAGCCAGGAACTTCCATGAGTTGTGATAGTGGCTCAGTCATTGACTGTCAGTCTTTGACCTTGGGGGGATCACTTGACCTTCCCGTGACTTCACTGCCCCAGATGTAAGCTTTTATAAAAAGTAGAATCATGCAGAAACTTGATGCTACATTTTTGGAGAGTTTTCCTGCTTTTACAGCTATATCTTTTAGCTTATGTAGATAGAGCGGGTTAGTGGCTTACAGTTATTTAATACTTCCCATTTTAAGACCTCATTTTCAGATGTTGTAACTTTGCCAACTGCTAATAGTCCGAGCAAAATTTTTTCACGTTGTGTGACTGCCACAGTGTGACAAAAGTAGTAGTAGTAATATTTAAAATTTCAGGAATACTTTCTAAGGATAAAGTTAAAGAAAGAACTAGCATTTACTCTGTTAAAAAAAATCTTATAACAATATTACAGAGAAATCCTAGAATCCTCTATTTTGAAGGAGGAACATGATATTTGTCAGGGAATGCCATCTGAGCTGGGAACTTGTCTTTTGCAGCTCTCTGAAAATCTACATGGTTCTAGCCAAACTATTCATATTTGGAAAAAAGAAGGGGGAAAACAAATTTTCTCATGTTCACCTGAAATTCATTACAATTTAGAAGCTGTATTATTGAAAATCTTTATCAGCACACAAAATGTACTACTGTCTCATTCTGGGCAGATTGAGCCAACACGTAGGGCTCAAGGCAGGTGATTTAGCATGCTTTATCCTCCCACAGTCCCCATGCATGACAGAAGTGCGTGGCCCAGGTGCAGAGAAATGCTTACTCTTCAGAGTCTTCTTCTGATAGCTAAAGATCACTGTGTTGCCGTACACAGTAACAAGGAGCAGAGCACTTCCTTCTTTGATCTTTGTTCTTTCAATGACACTTGAGCCATGAAGAGAGGAGATACTAAAGAAAGTTCAAATACTTTCTATTTTCTAGTTTTGCTACATCCAAAGGGGATCCTAACATTAGCTCATGTTACAGCAATCAGGAGGGATATGTCTAGACTCCAATGACAAATTCATACTTTTAGTATGCAAAAAACAAGAGATCTTTATAAAGTTTAATATATGAAAAAAGTTTAATGTATGTTTTATATATGAAGTTTATAAAGTTATTCTGTGGATGAAAATATGAACATGTCCATAAAGTAGATAAATGGTACAACATTTATGCAATATATATGCAACATATATGCAACAGCACATGAAAATGTGTCTAATCTGTCTTTGTTTTATACCAAGATTTTATATACTTTGGGTATCAATTGCAGGGAAGACTTAAAGTTTGTATGGGCTGTACTGATGCTGGTCACTTTGTGCAATAGCCAAAGGTCACGCTGCTGCATCTTCACCCTGCTACTTTAAGGATCTAGATTGAAGCAGGGTCAGATAGCCTCCACATGCTGAAATTCTACTTCTTTATTGTAGCACAGCTTCATCCTCTGAGGCCTAATGCTTTATCTGCACAGTCAAAATTGTGTCTGACAGCACACAGCACATTCAACACTACAATGCTAGAAATATCCCAACAGTCTCTGCCTGAGCTTGGTCAAGTAGAAGTCTACTGTAAGTTTCTACAAAGTGCATCTAGAAACATCTAGAAACAGCAGAAACAGTGCTAGATTGTAGACTTACATGTTAGGAAGCAATACTCCCCAAAATCTAAACTACTGAACTACTAGAGAGGGTACAACACATCTTTTCCTTCTCCAGCCAGCAGCACTGAGAATTAATCTGTAATAATGTCTCCCAAGTGTGTGGATGGTGAGGAAACAAATGTCCCTGAAATATGTTCCCATAAAGCCCGTAGATCTTAGATATCAAAGCCCCAAAATCACTAAACACCAACACTCACCATATATTTAGGGTTTTGTCTTCTGTGAGGGAGAAGAGACGAAGACAGTGCCTGCTCAGAAGTGAATGCAAGCATATTTTTCAGAAGTGTTTAAGTGGGTGGTAATTGTCCTGAGAGCATGGCTAGACAAATGCCCAGCATGTTTGAAAATCCTATTCTCAGTATGAACTCGTATTTGGAGATTATCCAGGCTGTTCTGGCAAAACCTTCCCTTGATATGAAAACGAAAATTTATTGAAAGCATTTCATGGGAGAACTCTTCATATAACACATGATCACATAGTGTTCACTGAATTCAGTCCTTTGTTATCATAGGTGACTAGTGCTACATGATCCTATTCATAAATTTGTCAAAAAGTCCCTCATACAATTAATTAAGGTTGCTTGGTTCTGGATTACCTTTTTTTCCCCCCTCAATTTATACTCTTAGAAGGCTGTTCTGAAATATAACTGACAGATAGATATCTTTGAATTATCATTCTAGTTTTGATGAATCAGAAGATTCACAGATCCAGTTTGGAATTACACACCAAATTTCTGCCAGGATAACAAATAGTTTATTGATGGGTAAGCTGAGTTGCAAGAGAGGGCTATTGGTCTGCCATCTTGCTGAGCTACTCAACTTTTTGATCTAAACAAGAAAAAGCATTATATCAGGGTTCCTTCATCTCTGAGGAGCAGATGTGGCCACCAAACCTCTGTCTAAAAGAGTTTGATGGTGTTTTAATGAAACAATAATGGGATTTGGCTTTCCAGTCCTATTTCCTATATGAAAATTTGAAAAGAAGATTATGGTTCTCCATTCACATTTATACATAGAAACACAGGAAAAATATTGCCAGCCTCAACCCCTCTGAGATACTGACTGGGCTTTCAAAATCACAAGGCTGACTTAAAAAGCCTGATTTTTAAAGTAATATCATGGAAGATTTTTTCTCATGGGATTTGTCTTTGTACTTTGAAGATTAGAAACATTGGTTTATTAAATGACAGATTCGTTTCACTTACGTCAGCAAATTTAGGATTTTGAATTTTATATACTCCCAAGCTAATTCAGACTACACTGTAGAGATTTTTGGAGACGGAGACACTGAATGGATTCAGAAACAGTCCAAGGTTCAAAATTCACCAAGCCTAGAGTCAACCATGCAGCTCAGTACTTTAGCAGAGATCACTAATTCACTTCTTGTTAAGCACTATGGATGCTGAGAACTGCCTTTAGTAAGGTGAAGAGCCAGCCACCAGTGTGGACAGAAAGATCATTAGTCTTGGTGTTCGAAGATCTGATGCCTGTTCTAAAACACGCTCTTCGTTGTGCAGAGTAGAGGTAGCCCATACTCCCACATAATGAAACAAGTTATTAGAAAGTACTAATAAGAAGAAATTCATTTAATATAAAAGATGTTGTTCAAGTCATATGTAGTGCAAACCTAGTGGTTTCTGGGTTCTTTGTTTGTTTTTAAGCAGTGTTTGCTAGAGGAAAACACTGCTACTATTGCCTTTTTGGAAATAAAGTACTGTAGCTGCTAATGCAAGCTATAATTAAATGCACAAGTCTGAATTTGATATTTCCTGATGTCGCATGTCATTTTTAAATCAAACTGTAAGATAGACTCAAACCTGACACCTCTGGATCTTTCACAGAATATTGTTCCCTCAGTACAGATTTCTCTGACATCAAAAATGTGGCTCAGATATTTGTGTGTGTATGTGTGTGGGTACTGGACAGAAATTTAACAAGCTTTTACTATCCACTGTTAGCTTTAGTCTGAAGGTTTTGGCTAGTTGGGAGTTAATTGCCAAAAGATTTTATGGTATATCTAATTGACTCAGTCATCCTTCTATGCCATGAACCTTACCAGACTGCCAATGTGCCCTGAACTCAAATAGAGGGTAAGAGCCCATCAGTTATTTAGTATGTGCGAGAAGTATGCATTTTCTTTTCACTCCATGTGAAAATAGTTAACCACAAGGAAAGAGTCCCACCCCTCCACTTTGCAAAATGGTGAAATTAAGTTTTCCGTACAGCTACCAAGGGACTGTAGTAAATTACCCTGGTAACAGAGTTTACATTGATTCTGAAAAAAGCACTTGTCCATATGTAACAACGATAACCTTTTAGAAGGTTTGGAAAACAAATCTGACACCCCATTAAAAGGCAAATGATTTTTTCTCCACACAAGAAAAAGAAACTTTTAAGACATAGAAGGCTATTAATAAATAATGGGGCTTTTTTATAGGAAAGGCTGACATGAAAGCTTAAGCTATAAACTGTATCAGAGGCAGTATTTTGACTTGTGTGGTTTATTTGTCAAAGCAGTGAGATGGGATCTCATTTTTATTAGCTGCACAAAAGATATTTTATTGAATGTCACATTGTAATTTGATTTTAAAAGGAATAGAAAAAATTACATTTTCTCGGATACGTAATACTGCAAAAACATGATAGTCATACTAACCACTAACCACAATGAGGAGTAATATAAGCCCTCCAAAATATACACTAGTACCTTACCAATGCAAATGTGTATTTTCAGATTGCATGTACCAGACTATTTTCCTGAATCCAGTCTCATTTACAACTGTCAGAATAATACATAAAAATATATATGGAAGTTATTAAATTATGTATGTAAACAACTAGCATAAGAGTTAGATTTGAGGTGAAGGACAGCTTTTAATATTTTAAAATTTGTCTTCAAGCTCACTCATTTAGTTCATTTCTTTATGAGGAAAAAATCACAGCTGAATACAGCAGAGAACAGTGATCAGTAACTAGATATAATGAAGACTCAGAATAAAGAGAGACCTAACACAACATAACCCATATAGATTATGTTCTTTTTCACTTTGCCCTTGACATCCTGAAAGCTAATTAGTCCCTCCTCAGCGCGCCTCAATGCCCATGCTTGTGAGCACCACTAGCAAAGATAGCAAGGATGCTCTACGTCTAAAGAGGCTACTTGGAGAATTTCATTTCTGGTGCCAGTTTTGTCAGAAAGGACAGCGGCAGCGTCTCGTGGTGCACAGCCTGTCCTCGGTCCCAGGAGGAGAGCGTTGTTGTGGAGTGCTGAGCCCCTTCTCCTCCCCTCCAAAGCCACACCACTGCTCCGTTCATCCCCATCACACACTGATGGTGATACAGTGCCCAGCACATGCCAACTAAATGCGTTATTATGACTATAACAGCTAACATCTGCTACCACTTAAACCGATGAGCCTTATGCTTCTCACCTTGAGAAGAAACACGTTGTTTGGTCCTAGTGATAGAGATGCCCATTTTAATAGCCAATATTTGTATTAATTCTAAACCACTACATTTTTCTATTTACTTCACCAAGGTCCTCTTTTCATGTCAGCCTTTGGCAGCCCTCAGAATGCAGTTTTCCAGATACTGCACTCCTGCAAGTGAAAAGAATAGAGGGCAAAACACTAGCAGACACACAAAATCACCTTGAAAATTTTAAGTAGAAAATAGTATATTCTACCATGCCACTGCTACTTCTCTTGTTTAAAATCCAGTTTACCCTGCAGACCCCTGGACTATTAGCAATCCTACATATATTGCAAGAGTCTCTAAATGCTCAGCTGTGCCTGACGGTCATAAGACATCATCTCCTCTTAACTATCTCAATAGCATCCATCCTTGGATAGTCTTCCTTAGATACTGATAATTCTGGTAGAACCTCAACACACCAAGTACTTCGCAAATTTTGATCAAGTCATGGCCTATACTAGGAACAGTGTAAAACCTGACATAAATCCCAGAGAGAAGCATGCAAGAAGGAGGATAAATACTACCCCATTCCAAAAGGTGGGATTTAAAAGCAGCTAAAGAATTTCAGGGCCAAAGCCACATCCACCTGCAACAGGTCTTGCACTGTTGAAATATTTGAGGCTAATACGAGCAAAGGTCTTGGTCATCACAGTGCTTAATTATCAGATCCTGGTTCAAGGAGTGCGATGAAGAACGCACGGGTAGCTCTACATCTCCTGTGCGGTGTCTGGGGAGAGGGCTGCATTAGCTTACAGGGACCTAAACTGGATAAATTCATAGCACTACTCAGCACTACTGGCACATATTGGCTTCCAGATGGCTAACTGAGAAAGATCAAGAGCAACCTGGAGATCCCACTGCTGAGGCACTCACCTCAGAGTACAGGGAGGCAACTATATCCAGTCGGGATCCTCAGCCTGACGAATGCACATAACAGAAGAACTTCCACCTTTTGTCTGAAAGACTTGCACAGAAGTTTTTGTGTTTAGGTTGTTTTTGGTTGGTTGTTTTTTTGATGTAGCTGCAAGGGGAAAGATGGTGGTGGTACATCATTTTATATTGCACCAGGTCCTACTGTAAAATCCACATGGGGTACTGAAATGCACATTGCTGTCTTTCTCTCCACAGAGGTTCTCTAATATATCAGTTAATAGCATATTCTATTTCACTTTCACAATGGTAACTTCACTGAAGAGCTAAACTGTACATTTTGGTGATCAGGATATTTTTCTGAGAAGCAGAAACTCCATAGGCAAAGGAAGATGTTGATCCAATTCTATTCATTCTCAAGTAAATGCAATTTCAAATTCAGACCCCCTACAATTTCCTCTTGTGGATGGTTTTGAAAAGAAAGCAGTAGCTTCTTTGCAGTAGCAGTAGCTTTGTGTTAAGCACTCACTGCAAGAGAGTCATAAGGCAGTAACAAACAGGTCAAGTCCTCGAGGGAACTGGGAATGGGAAATGCTGGTTTCTGGTTGATGATTGGGGTTAAACAGAGGCTTGATAGCAACTGATAAGCCTGACAAGAGTAAGGCAGGTCCGAACATGTAGAAAGGAACAATTTGGGGCTCTCAGGACCTTTCCAGATAAACCTGAAAGATCATAGAAAATCTGTGTGATTTAGGGATTAAGCAGGGGTATGTGTATATGCTTTTGAAAATTCCTTGTATTCTGCCTAAATGCTCTAACCAAGCACTACTCTCTTTACTAAGGCCTTAGAAAATTCTAGAGGTGAAATCAAAAGACCTGAACAGAAATTTGGCAGAACTGCCATTTGATAGATCTGCAATAGCCAGATGCTTTCCAAAGGATCAGGGAGATTTAGAACATGAACCCCAACAGCAGCCTTGTAAAGCCTCAATGGTCCTTAGAAATGGTCTCATTTCATCATTTTTTCAGTAAAGCTGAGATTTTACACTTAATTTTACTAGATGTAGAAAAATAGTCAAAGGAAAAAATAACATTTTAGTTAAAAAATCACTCAAAAACAAGCTGCCAGGGCTCACAGACTCTTTTGGTTGCTTAGTTCAAGCATGTTACCTTTTTTTAGGAATAAGATATTAATAGATAGCATCAAAGTTAAAAGCTAGTGCCTCCCATTTGCCTTACCTACTTATACCTACTGAATCTAGCCTTGGCCACCAGCAGGGGACTAGTCTCTAGTCTTACTACCAAAATGTGTTTGGGAAGGCCAGGGAGAGTACCCATTTGTGACTATCTTGTTTTTTATGCTGTGAGATCTCAGTCCCTCCAGATGCCTGCATCCCTCCATCACACACATACAGAATTCCAATGGCTGGAATAAGCCGCATGGCCCTGTGTTTCCTGAAGGGTTTCATGGCAATACCAAATGTTCATATGGTTACTACATGTTTGTTTTCTCCTAACAAGTCACATTGAACAAATGTGTGTAACTCATCCCTGTCAGAGACAATACATTTATTCTGCAGGGAGACCGCAGGAGAGAGGGATTAAAATTGCTGTCAAAAGTAACACAAGTTACTTTGTAACCTCCAGTTGGCACCAGCCTGTATGCTCCCCTTCTTATTGACTATTGCTCAAAACATTATTCTGCTGCTCAGCTGTCAAAGTAACCTACCAGTCTTATTAGCATCTACTTCATCTGATCATTAGCATGCTTCCTTCTCCAATTAATTATCCTAATTGTTACTGGGCATTTGACAACATGCCCATAGCAAATTGTGCCAGTAAAAAAGCAAATCTATTCAGCAACCTGGCTGACTTCACTAGAGTCTCCAGTGGTGCTCCCTGTCTTTATCTTACCTCTTCCTCTCATCAGGCGCACATATATTTCATGGCTGCTTTTTCCAAGTGACTCTCAGAAAACACTTATTGGTTCATCCCTATACCACCTTCTGCATACCTAAACTGACGTCCACTGCAGCATGGGCTTTAGGTGCTTATCCCTGACACAGGACCTACAAAGTAGGCCACTCTTTCTACATTTCTGCCTCAGTGTATATCTCATCTTCTTCCATATGTCTTACAATAGTCATGAAAATGGTCCCTGGAATACCCAAGTATTTCAAGGTTTGGGCTATGGAAGTATTTCTTCAGCTTCTCTGTAGAATAGCAATGAAAACATTCTTACTTATAACATTATAGTGAAAGGTCAAGTCACTTTTGAAGCACTTAAATATTCTTCTAGGATAGCGCTATAAAAACATGGTATAATTGATTATGTCTCGGGGATTTTTAAACCTGAGAATTTTTATTTACTAATTGTAAGTCTAAAATGAAATTCTGATATTTAAATTCTGCAGATGGTGGCTGGTTAGTCAGCATTAAGTACTTCTTAGATTTACAAGGACATTGACTACAAGGCAATTCTAACTAGATTTCTTCTATTATTATCACATTGTTATGCCAGTCCTGCAGCAGTCAGTGTGTTATAAAGAAAACATCAGAGGGGTGTGGTAGTCTTCTGCCAGAGTTCAAAACAACACCACAGCTCCAAACAAGATACTATTCATGAAAAATCTCCCAATCTCTTCTTGCCCTATGATACATAACCAACAAAAGGAAAAAACACGAGGATGGCTGTTAGATAAGTTTCATTTCACCTAAACTTAAGATGTCTGCCATGCAGACAGAGATCTACATCTGGGAGAGTCATCTTCAGCTCCCTTCAAGGTCAGTGGAGGGACTGTACTTCAGTGGTACATCTCATTTGAACTGTTGAGAGATCCTCCTCTTAAGCATGAGGCGAATGACTCTCAAAAAAGCTCACCAGCTCAGGTGTAAAGCCCTAATTCAGCCAGATAAATCCTGCCTTCTGTCTGTTCCTCATAAACTCCATCGATTTACAAAGCTGATATACAGGGAGAGAGAGAAGAAATGTAGTTATTTCTTCACATTTGCAGAATGAAATATAGATCCTCCACAGAAATAAGTTACCGTTATCAGGATGGCACAGATAACAATCTCGCCCTCCCTCACCCAGCAGGATCATCTTCCGTGAGTCCGTGAAGGAAGGAGCCCATGGCTGGCAGAATGTCTGCTGCAGTCCCAATCCGGGCATGGCCACTTGCACCCCACGGAGGCTTTCGCAGGCAAGTGCTGGAGTCCCTTCTTCACTCACGCGGGTCTTTGTTACTTTCTGTCGCCTTCATCTATACAGATCTGTTCTGTTATTAATTACCTTCAAACTTTTGAAATAAGAACAGCTTTACCACGTTACTCACGATACTGAAATTCACACTATCAGAATTCTGTTGTTTACAGTTCCTTTTCCGCCTTAAGAACATATACATTTTATTCTTACTAATTACCACAAATTTAATGGGAATTTAGTAACTTTTCTGAAAGTTACCTTTCATTAAGCCGGAGTGTATCACTTTCAAAAATGCAGTAGTGTTCTTCTGTCATGTGAGCACTATTAAAAATGCCCTCTTTTGATGTGCAACCCCTTTAAATCTCCCTATATATATGAAAGCCGTCTGGCTCTAAGGCAGGGGTTCTTATTTGTTTTTTTACAACCTAGCAGAGAATAAAACTAATAAGTATTCCTCATTCTTTAAAGACTGATTTATTATCAGTTCCAAAAATATGCTTTTTCATTTGGAAAGTCATTTGCTCAGTTATGATTGCATATAAACAGCTGCTAAGGGTCAGTGTGGGCCTTGGTGCTTGTTATTGCATGCACTCCTTATGATTTTAGCTCAGCATAACTAGCAGCGGTGTCCTGGGATTCCAGAGTCTGTACTGATTACCAACAAAAACCTCTTTAAGATCAGCAGAAGCAGCCTAGGGACTAATGGTGCCGAGGCAGTCTGAGGCACTGCAGCAGTGCCTGAGGTCATAAAATGAGCAATGACAATTGCCCTGTCCTTGCTGATTTTATCAGTCTAAGAGTTTTTCAGTATCACATGGAAGACAAAAGGAATCTTTAGTCTTGAATGATATTATCAACTAATGTGAACAGTTTGGGGTTTGGTTTTGGATTTTTGTTTTCTGTTTCGTTTTGTTGCTGGTCGTCTATTGTGTTCAAGAGGGCAGATAGATGTCTTAGTCATAACAAATACAGCAGCTTTACGCTGGAAGGCAGCTTCCCTCACTAGGTACTTTTTTAATATGTTTCTTTTGAATATAGGAAGAAAGGGGGGAAAAAGGAAATTCTTCTATTCTATATATATTTATATATGTTGTAATATGTATAATATTTTTATGTAAGAATAGTTAAGATATATGTCATATACAAGATGAGGAAAATCCTCAGTAGGATTTTCATCTTGGCTTAGGCAAAAATGAAAAAGATCTGTGAATACCTCATCTCTCTATATGAACGTATCAGAAAACCAATATATGACTGGCATTCTATGCAGAATGCACTGGGATCAAATCGAAGGAGTATTCAAGCTTCTTCAGCTCTGATTATCTGAATGAGGAAGATTTCAAAGCATCGTGGGAATTCCCCAGAAGTTACACTGGGGATGAATTCGGCCTTTAGAATGAGATTTTACACATCTCATTCACACACAGCAAAATGTTTCATCATAAGTAGGGACACTTTTTAAGCGAGTCTTAAAATTAATCCCAAATGAGGAAGCCTCTCTCCAAATGAGTGAAACTTGGCAGATCTACAAATTCAAACTGAGATGCATTAGTAGATCTTGTGTAGGGAAATCTGTGTAATATCTGCCCACACTGTACCTGGCTCAAATCAGGGCGAGCAGTCACATCTCTTGTGAGTTAAATAACATCACAGAAATAAAAGATACCTATGAGCAGTTCAGGTTCACAGTGCTCCAAAGCGCTAGCTATTCCCACGCCCAGTAAATGTCAAAAATTTCAAATACATTCAACTGCTAGGTGGAATTTCCAGATGCTCTCAGGCCTGAATTTGCTAAGGTGTTTGGGCACCAAATTTTCACTCCTTTTAAATATGACTTCAGCTCTTAAATCACTTGCTCTGTTTTTTTAAAAAAATATACATATATATATATGTGTGTGTGTATGTATATATATATATTTATATATATACACACTCCTACAAGCAGCTTGAAGGACGTACAGCAGCCTTCCTTCTGTATGTTAAACCCTCATCCAAACCAAAGAGAGCATAAGGTGCCCGGAGAATGGTCTGGGACCATGAGCCTGTAATTGCTTTGCAGATCATTTATACTTCTCATGCATAATTTTAATGATATTTGCCACAAATCATCACTAATGGCATTCCATAGTTCAAAAGGGAAGAATACAGATTCTGTAGCATAACTCGTTTCTGGCCATATAGGCATCTTAAATCAAGATCCAGATAATTACGTAAGCAGCTTGGAGATGTTTTGTCATATATCACTTGTGTCTTGGAATTGTCTGTGTGCTCCTTCAGCCATATCTGTCGCTCATCTCTACGTGGACTGCACAAGGTGTCTAATAGGACATTAATGAGGGGTCTTATTGGAGGTGATGGGGTAGACAGAAGCGATTAGCACCCTATTAAGCAGGGAAGCACAGACAGGGTCAAAAAATGGCATAAGCCATTGAAAAAATGAAGAAAAGAGTTGAAAATAGAAGTGATATCAAAAGAAAACTATGAAAACAAAAAACAATTACCCCCATTTGATAGGATATCTCTACTTTCTCATAAGGGAGTAAAATAATTTTTGTAACATATGTAATTTTGTGCAAAGAAATCTGCATATGAGACTGAATAATATTGAAGATGAGAGCAAAATTTCTCTTGCTTTAGTAGAAATATGACTAGGCCCCTTTTGCTTTCACTAGCAACTTCAGAAAGCATTTTGGAAGAAAAGAGAGATATCTCTGACCAAGGAAGAACAGAAGAAACCATGGGGAGAGGAAGGCTTTGAATTTTTGAGCTGCTACCTCCTACATCCTAAACCTTCCTGTCTTTTCTGCCTGCAGTCCGTGATGAAACAATATTCACTTCTCGCACTTTGTAGGCAGAGAGTGGGTTGAATTGCTGAGAGTTAAATGGAAGAGGATTTAATTTTTCCTAGAGTACCATCTTAGTCATCCTTAGGAACTGAATCTGCTCCTACTGCTTGACATAAAGGACAAACTCTTCTTGCAGGATCAGGCAGAGAGGGGAATGCATAACACAGAGCAGGCAGTAGCGCTGACTCCCCTCAGAATGCTTATTACCGATTCACAGCTTGCTCTTTCCTGTCTGCAGCAGGTAATACCACTGAAAGGGACACAATACTGAAACACACTCTTCAAGGAAGAAATTTTTGCTGGACAGTTCCCTAATGATATTTCTAGAGTGCATGGAGGATGATCAGTCTATTATCTGTGACAACTTTTGAGGTTCACTGTAATTCAAACAGAATCCTTTAAACAGCTGTGTGAAGAAGAACTATGTTGTATATGGATACTGAAAGATAGTGTATCTCAGATTTCTATAACCCCCCAGAACTAAAAGCAGTGATAACAGCTGAGGAAAACTCAAGAGCTCGTGAGTTCTGTTTGTTGGTCAAGATGTTAGCTCAGGGCTAAAACATATCTGTGCTCTACCAGCTTTCTGATACCACTCTTGTATCACTCTATTGGGAATAAACTGCCTACTAGCAAAAGATTAAGTTCTAATAAGGGCAGAATCTTGCTGTATGGACAATACACCAAGCTCACATTATCTATTGTCTTGTTTTTTAAAATAGTTTAATTTGTGGCATGTCTGTGTAATTGTTCAAAATGGTCTTGTTATCACAAATTTTCTATGGACTTATTCTCTGGGCATTCTCTTGGTTTAATATCTCATGTACTTTTCCATGAAAAATGGGGTTTCTGGAGATGTGTGGGGAAGATCTAGTGTGTACCTGGGTTTGACTTTGATGTGGAGTCAGGATGTTTCACCCAGCCCCCTGCCCCCATTCTGGTAAGATATATTCCTAGGCACTTGTATAGCTTTACTGCCATAGCAATCCAGACAAAATCAGTCTACTTACAAAAATGAGTAGTTAGGCATGTATGCGAACATTTTCCTGATATATGTCTTTGTTTATATGCAATTGCACTTGTTTCCTCTTAAAAAAATATGAATTGTAGCCAATTTAAACAGAATCTGTGGCCTTGATTATTTGGAGAAAAAGCATAAGTTGACTATAAAAATGTCTGTCTTGCATAGGAATATCTAATAATCCAGAATCTTCAACATATTTCTAAAGCTATTCAGACCACCTTTATTTTTCCTTTCATTTTTTTCCAGTCCGTAAACCATAAGGACATAGTTTCAGATGTGGTTTTGTTTTATAATACCTCTCTTTTTAACGTTCAGTGTTACTTTAAAGTTGTGTCCAAATATGACAACATGTTGGCCTAATTTTGTGAAAACAATAATAAATAATAAATACTGGTGAAAGAACAGAAGTGGAATACAAGCTGCTTCAGTCATATCCAGGATTTAAGTCATTTTTTCTAGGAAATAGAAAAATGGAAATGCCATGAAAGTGTTTTAGCTTTAAAAACACTTCTATAAAACTAGAGGAGTGACCTACGTGTTTCAGCCAGATGTGCAAGTTCCAAAGGAAGATGTTCATAAATGCTACCCCATCAAACAGTTTGCGTTGCCAACATCGAGGGGAGATGTCTTTCAAAAACAATAAAGCAACATATCTCTACAGGAAAAAAATATAATCCTAGTGTAGTTATGCAAAAGTGCTAGAGGATCTTGAGGTCTGAATCAGCAAGAAACATCATGAATTAACTGAAGTTAATGACAAGCAGATCCAGAAGTGCAAATCAAAAATAGCTGGCATCTTATCTCTAAGACCAGATGGGTAGGATTCTTTTCCTAACTCTGCTTTCTCTTACTGGATTCTTACACTGCATCAGCTAATGTAACCTGATACAAAGTGTCTACCATAGTAAGACTGTGATTAATTAGAAATTAAAAATCAAAGCCCGTTCTTCCTATCAGTTACAGCTCTCATCGTATAGTGTCTTCTGAGAGAAAGATTTTGGTGAAAAGGCAAAAGGAAATAGGATAAAGTGTACACTTCTGTGGGTAGCCAAATAATTTTCAAGGACTTCAGCACATCTGTAGCTTGTATTCATCACACAGCTTGTAAAATCTGTGATGGCAATGAAAGCTGTCAATTTCTTCCTCATGTAAACCAAGGGATGATTCCTAACAGAGGTAGAGAAGAGGATAAAAAGATCATATATCAAGTATTATGTACAAATAATGGGATGTTCATGTTGCTATACAGACAGCAATTGCTGTATACAGACACAGACATGACTAGCTACATCTGCCTGCTTCCCTTCCAGGAGAGGTAGGCGTATAAATAAGTAATCCCTACACACGTGTGTCACTGTCCTAACATACAGCTCACAAGTCATGAGTGAGGGAATTTTCTCTCTCACCTCTGCTGCTTGACTTTTGCTTTCTGGCAAAGGATAATTCTACAAATGGGACCTTAAATTGAACGTGTACTATCTTGGAACTGGAGCTTCAGGAGATAAAAATGTACCTCTGCTTTGTCTAATACAAACATAGGAGAGAGCTAAAGAGCCTGGCAGAGGGGTCTGAGGCCATGTGAGGTTACTGGTACGCAGCAGGATTAGTGAGTGAATATAAGCAGGGAGCACAGCAGGCTAGTGGCTGTGAGGACATTTGGTAGATGAAGACAGAACTTAGTGACAATGTCTGTAACCCCGGTCTCTCTTCTCTGAACTCAATTGTTAGTGACACTTAGGGTCAGGTAGCACTGGAAGTCTTTGACACTACTTGTCAGATAATTTGTTATGATGCCTGTTTTGAAACAAAAGCTCTCATCTAAAAAGCATGTGATGAGTACTGTCACTAGAGAAGATGTTCTCAGCAGTTTGCAGACTGTCTGAGTGTTTCATTTTAGGTCACGTATACTAATCAATGTAACGCTAATGGAGTGACACCTCACTCTCCACAGGGTTGTCATTTCAGGTGTATGTTAAATATTTATTACATAGAAGCTGAGCTATTCAATCAGAGAGAAAGAGCAGAAGTAGTCTTCAGGATCAGGCAATGACTGTGAGATGGTCGCCATGGGTGATGGAATTCTCCTTCTTCCTTGTGAACATGGGCAGTCTGCTCCATTTTCTCTCCCAACTTTTGTGCATCCTGTCTACTTAGGTAGTGGAGTCTTCAGCACAGGGATGCTGGACCTGTGCAACTTCCACCCAACCAGGTCCTCCAAATTCCATTTTTCAAATGATGAATGCCCATAAACTCTCTATTATCAGCTGGGTGCTAAATATAAATAGAACCGTATGTGAACATGCTGCTGCTTTTCTCTGTAATGAGTTTAGTGATTTATCTAAGGTATGGACTAAGAAAAGAACTGTCGCCAAAATTTGGGGCTGCATTTATTTTAATTGAACTTATTCCTTGACTAATAACATGGCCACTGTGCAGTTTACCACTGGATTCAGATTTGGCCCAACGCACGGTAGGCCAAGTAATCTCAGACATGTGAGTCATTCATTAGAAGTCTGAATATTGCACATGTAATTGCAGCAAAAAGACTGCCTCTATTTACCCCTCCTGGAATGGCTGTAGTGTAGACAAGCAGGCTCTGTTGGCATTTCTCAGAACCAATTATTCATCTGTTAACAATTCAACCATTCTGTGTCTCCTGCCTCCTTTTTAAGGTCATGCCTTTCATGTGGATATTTAAAAGCACTGCTATGTGACCTATACAAAAACCTTATTATTGTAAAACACATTGAATAAAAGTGTAGTAACTAATCATGGCATAAAAAGAGGATTAGATTGAATATTCCCATTGAAGAAAGTGCGTGTTTAACTCCTTTTGAGTATTTGCATATAAAACCTTCTAATCAATATTTACTTTAGCCTTCGTTCTGAGCACAGAAGGCAGTCATTTCTCTATCCATTACTGTGTCTCTAATTTAAATAGAAGTTATGTTTGCAGGACTTTTCTTCAAGAATGTTGTAAAGTGTAAACTGAAAGTTCAATATTTTTATAAATGTTTGCCAAAATTTAAGGAATTTTAATCAAAGATATTAGAGATGGTTATTTTCTATTAGGTCAGCTAGCTCATCTATGCTGCCAAAAAAAAAAAGAAAAAAAACCCACACATTCCTTATAATGCAGTCCTCAGTGTTTTGTTTGGCTGAGCTTCAAGTTGACTCAAGCCAGAAATATTTTTATATATTTTGCATTATTTCTATGTTATGAAAACTTGAGCGTGCCTCTGGTAGAGAGAAATATCACAAGCAAAGATGACACAGGTGTCACAGTTATGACTATCCTGAACACCACAGAGATCTGTGGCCATATGCAGAACAAGAATCAGCTAGCTCTTCCTTACCTCTTGAATTTCATTACAAGAGCAGTATAGATCAAGGATGGAGCTGGAACCAGCATGGGACAGACTGTGAGAGTCTTATTCACACCAGGAAGTTCACCTTACTCCACCGACAAATTCCTTGATTTGAATGGGGCAACTTCTTCTGCGCCAGTATGTGGTGTGAATGAAGGTACTGTGAACTTCTATCCAAAGTGAAAGCACTTTTACATGATATTTCCATTCAAAAATGTTATAAAATCATTTTAACATTAAATGAATCTCATAAATTAGTAGTCCAAAATAAGACAGATGAATGAGATGATGTAGTAGCATCTCCATCAACTATAAAGAGAACGGCAGGTTACTAATTCAGCTGTAGACGTGTGAACTCATATGAAATGAATCCTACACAATATCACCTATTGGAATACAGAACTACATAACATAACAACTACAGTGGAACAGAACAAAATAAATGTTTTGTTAAATAAATTGATAAATGACTTTGTAACACTGAAGCTGCATTTAGAAAACATCTGAAAATCAGAACAATTAAATGTAAGATTACATGCTGTAGTGTGAGTCCTACAATATATATATCAACAACAGTAAAGGATTAATCATTTTAGGTACAATAAGGACGTCACCATCACCAAAATACAGTGGATTTTTTTAGAATTAAATTCAAACCACTTGCAAGGAAGAATTCTAAAGCACTCAGGTAAGTTTTGGTGGTTTTATTTTCCATTTGCAGTCTTTACCAGATCAAAAGTGGGATGAAACTGAAAGCCTGACTGTTCTTCTGGCATTTGTGATTGAGAGCAGGAGAAAGAGCACTTCTGAGAGAGCTTATTCTCATGAGGTTTCCTGCAGCTTTCATAGTCAAAGAGGTTGGAATAGTTTGAATAAGCTCCACATAAACGTTTGGGGCCAGATTCATGGGATATTCCAGCTGCTTTGGAGCACTCCAGTGACACAAAGCAGCAGTAAAACCCTCTTTACTGGCCAGTTAAGTCAAGTTTATGGTTGCTTTGTATCCCCAGAGCAACTCCAAGAAGCCAATGTATACCAGTGGAACTCACCCTGAGTTTCTGGGCTGTTAGCTGAACTGCAGACTAACTCCCAAATTTTTCAATGTGTTCATTTCTACTAGACATAACATCCTAACTCAGCATGCGTCAGTTCACCATTGCCTTTGTTTACAGTGCTATTGTAATGATCTAATTAGGAACTAAAAGCAGTTTCAGTCAATTAGCACTCCTTGAAGCCTAAGGTAATAAAATGCCTTCAATGAGTTCAGGTTAAGTGTGTGTAAAAGAATGTAGTATTTTCTTCCTAATTAATCTATTTCCCAGGATGCACACTATAACCGTGTAGCCCTGTAATATAGTATTGCCATTGGCAGCAACAGCTCATAAGCTTTATACTGAGTTTGCAAGGCCTCAAGACTGAGGTTTGCTAGGCTTGTTATGTCTGAACTTTTCTTGACCTGCCTACAAAATTATTTTCCTTGGTTTAGCAGTAACAGCAATTTTTCTAGTTTACCAAGTGTCTATGGGCAATTTATTTTATTTTTGTTTATCTTTGTATGGTACCACCATGGTTTTACAACTCTAAGTCAGTGATGTAGTGTAGAGAAATACAGGCCAGGTACAATAGCTGGGAGGTGGAGACACAGGGTGCAGAATAGAGGAGTACGTGCATGGGATGATAGGAAATTCAGCACAGGCTTGGCACTGGACACTCCACAGCTATAAGCAAATCACCAATGGTCAGTTAAAGAAATGCAGACCTGGAGCTGGACAAAACTGGTTTTAGGGGTACCAAAGAAAACATAGAAATGGTATCTAATGTATATGAAGGATAGTATATATAGTAAATTTGGATATAACATGAAGCTGTAGATCAATGAATAAATAGAAAGGATGTAGAAGAATGTTAGCAAACATAAAAAGAACTCCAAGTGGATTCTAGCACAAAAATAAAGGAAACCATCAACATAAACATATATTCCTCCTGATAAAGGACTCTAGTTGCTGACAGCTTGCCTTAGCATCTCCACACCTTATACCAGAAGGAAATCACCAACTTTAGGGCAGAGAAGCAGGGGAGCAGGGAAAGGGTGAGCATAACACCAGGAAAATGGGTAGAAGTTAAGTGTATATATAATAATTTTGACTGAATTAATACTATTAATGAGAATTTCTGTATAAAAATATTATTTCTTTTTCTGAAATAGTCAGATCCAGACTAATAGGCTTGACTAGACTTTAAAGATTTCAATTATAGTAACTTGGCTTTATATTTAAAATGTGTTCCCTTTTTGCCCATAAACAATACTTTGAATTAAAAACTCACACAAAAGTAAGAGCCACAACCCTATCCCACCACTACCCAGGATTTTGCAGAAATACATTCCTGAATGTTTGTGAAGACATTGAATATTACGGCGATCAGTACTATGGCAGCCATTAACAGAATGCAGTAGGGGGGCTAAATGAAAAATAGTGAGGAATTTAAAAATCTTGTCCTTAGAGCAAGGTTGGTATTGAGTGTGATTAATAAGGCTTGGGTCTCCATACAGAGTGTGAAAAATAGAACAGTCTCAAGAACCAGTCACTCATCCGCTAAGTGAAATGGGAATCTCTGGAGCTTTATCATAATGCTGTTGAGTTTCTATAGTTCCAAGAACAATGATAGTGAAAGGAAATACACAGTCAATTGTACTTATTTATTTAAAAAAAATCTTTTTCTATAGCACACTAAAAACCAACCATCAGCTTCGTGAGTATAACACAGAAGACAGTATTTTAGTGCATTTCATGCCCTATTACACTATCTTATTTAGCCCATACATCAGATTTTAAAATTAATGTAACAATACCATTTACTTAAATAAGCCATGCCAGAAATGCAGGAAAAAGCCATTGAATAGGATTAACAAGGAGACAGCTTTTAGAATGTCTGTATTAGTACAGTATATTACATTTAAAAATACACAAAATTAAGGCCATCATGTTTGCTTTTTTATTGTTAGCTGTCCAATAGACTATTTATTTCAGAAAATAGTGATTGAATACTGGCTGCCAGGTAATAAGCTTTCTCTAGTCTGTTATAGGAATTAAATTATCAGCAATCAGCAGAGCTCCTGGTTTCCATGTATTATGTGTACAACGCACTAGCTCTCCTTTAGATCAAGATGCAGCTTTTAATCAGAAATATCTTCTATGCATAAGGAAATCAAAGTTGGTTCAAGTCCATACCAACTGAGAAATAAAGACAAAGGCTAACTCATTTATGAGTTAACATGATCGGTGCTGGTATAATTATTTTTATTTCTATGTGTGTGCTAGAAGAGCACTTAGCAGCCCCAGTCTGGAGCAGAAGCCCATGCAGGCTCTGTGCTCAAGCAAGGCATCATTCTCCTGTACTTCCACATTGGTTTAGCGTGAAGCAGCTAGTGAGCTCTGCATGCCACAGCCTCCTCTCTGCTAACCTGTCAGAGCACAGGGGTCAGGCACCTTTCAGGGTGATGTGCCATGCTGCCTTTTTGTTTCTCAAATGAGAGGCTAAGCGTCTGATGTGAATTCAGCAGGAGCTGGAAGACACTGCTCACTGCAGCAAAGTAGTTCATCAAAGGTCTCTGTGGGGAGTGGGGTGAATTCAGCAGCAGCTGGGATTTGTGAGACATTGCCCCGTACAGTGGCAGACACTGCCTTGCCAGGGGTAGCACAAATTCTGCCTGCTGAGAGACCCTGCCTCACACAGGCATGTAATATTTCATTACCAGTATACCCAGATGGACGTAAAGGCCAGGTTTTCTTCTTGTCGCAAGCAGGAGTAGATCCTGTTGTAAAGAACAATAGTGCATATTTAGGCCATGGGGGACTCAGACCTCTTGTTTATTTGACATAATCTTCTATATATTTTTCTCTATAATTTTCTGTCTTTATACACGGGAAAATTCACCTAGGGAAGAAATGCAAGAAAACCTGGACTGAATTAGAGCACAGCTAACAGACACAGCCAACAGATGCAGTAGTTTGCACAGCAGTTCATGTGGAAGGATGCAAAAAGGCACTCTCCTCTCCAGTTATAATATTGTACATTTTCTCAGTATGGTTATGACACACCACAGAGTGCTTTCTCCAGCAACCACCGGAGCTGCTGCATCTGCCATGTCAAAGGCTTCCACCTAGACAGACCTTCTGACAGCAGATGCAGCTCTGCAGAACTCCTGCTGCAGGGAGTGCCTGGGGCCTCCCCATGAGGCTGGGTCTGGCAGTCATCTTTTCTACAGAAGGTGTGCTGTTGTTGATGAGTTGTGTCACCAGGCAAAGGAATGGGAGGAAGTAAGCAGGCTGCATAGCATCTGAGAAGATAAGCAAGAGCTAGATAGGATATTCTCAGAGACCTTATAGCTTCAAAAATCTCAACCCCCATCTACCCCCCCCCCCACAGCAGTGGAGAGACAGATAGTCTCTGTGCCATGTGAAACAGTAAGTCCTAACTCTGCAGATGATGAAGGCTGGAAACTGGTTACTTCTTGTAAGAGGAGAAAGGCTCTTGCTCCTCCTGAAGCCTTGCAGTTGATAAACAGGTTCAGTGCCTTCCAAGCTGAGAAGGAGCTGGGCATGGCTTCAAGTGAAGCAACTGAGCTGATGAACTCTGTGCCATGGAGGAACACCTGGAAGAAGCGGTGAGTGATTGTTGTGGGTGACTCCCTGCTGCAGAGAACAGAGGCACCTATCTGCTTACCTGACTTCTTGTCAGGGCTTGGATCCAAAGTGTCATGGAAAGACTGCTGAGACTTGTCCACCCATCCAACTATTACCTCCTGCTGCTCTTCCATGTTAGCACCAACGATATTGCCAAAGCAACTTGGAAAGTATCAAACAGGATTTCAGAGCTCTGAGGACAGTGGTTAAGGGTCTGGGGGCCCAGGTCATTTTCTCCTTGATCCTGCCAGTGAGGTGGAAGGATGGGAAGAGGAGTAGACAGATGCTCCAAGTAAACAACTGGCTGCACCACTGATATTGGCCATCAGGATCTTGGTTTCTATGACCATGGGCCCCTGTTTGAAGATCAACAACTGACTGGGAGAGATAGAATACACCACACTAAATGGGGCACACATATCTTTGCCAACAAGCTGGCCAATCTGGTAAGGAGGACTTTAAACTACGAAAGATGGGGAAGGGGATAGTTATAGAGACCATGCAACTAGCAAAGCAAGGCTCAAGTGGAATTATCTCCAGCAACTGCATGCAACTAAGTAAGTACCTACAAGATAAGACTATCTTATCCCCAAGAACCTCTCCTGGGAAATTAGCATTCTTGAATACCTCTCTGAAGTGCCTGTACACAAATGAACACAGCATGGGGAATAAACAGGAGGAGCTGGAGATCTGTGTGCAGTTGCAGAGCCATGATCTCATTGCAGTTACAGAGACGCAGTGAGATAGCTCGCACGACTGGAATGCTGCCATAGATCGATACAGGCCCTTTAGGAAGCACAGGCCAGGAAGGTGAGGTGGGGGAGTGATCCTCTATGTGAGAGAGTAACTGGAATGCATGGAGCTCTGCCTAGAGTTGGATGATGAGTGGATTTAGAGCTTATGAGTGAGGATAAAGGACAGATTAACATGGGTGACACTATTGTGGGTGTTTGCTACAGGCCACCTGATCAGGAAGAGGAAGTCAATGAGGCCTTCTAAAGACAGCTAGAATTAGCCTCACAATCACAGGCCCTGGTTCTCATGTGGGACTTCAACCACTCAGATATCTGCTGGAAAGACAGCACAGCAAGGCACAAGCAATTCAGGAGGTTCCTGGAGAGCACTGACGATAACTTCATGACACAGATTATGGAACAGCCAACAAGGAGAAGTATGGTATTGTCCCTTTACTAAAAAATGAAGAAGGGGCAATGTGAAGGCTTGGGGCAGCCTTGGCTACAGTGACCAGGAGACAATGTAGTTCAGGATCCAGTGAGGAAGAAGCAGGGCAAAAAGCAGGATCACATCTTTGGACTTCATGAGAGCTAACTTTGGCCTTCTTGGAGGAATCACATGGGTTAGGGCCCTGGAAGGAAGAGAGGTCCAAGAGAGCTGGTTAATATTCAAGAATCATTTCCTCCAAGCTCAAGAGTGGTGCATCCTACTGTGCAGGATATCGAGCAAAGTAGGCAGGAGACCTGCATGGATGAACAAGGAGCTCCTGGCAAAACTCAAACAGAAAAAGAAGGTGCATAGAAGATGGAAGCAGGGACAGACCACTTGGGAAGAACATAGGAACATCGTCTAAATATGCAGGGCTGTAACTGGAAAGGCCAAGGCCCATTTGGAGTTGAATCTGGCAAGCAGTGTCAAAGACAACAAGAAGGGCTTCTTTAAATAAGCCAGTAACAAAAGGAAGACTAGGGAAAATGTAAGCCTGCTGCTCCTGCTGCAGGGGCCCTGGTAATGAATGATACAGAGAAGGTAGAGATACTGAATGCCTTCTTTGCTTAGGGCAGCCCTCAGGAAACCCAGAGCCTAGAAACAGGAAAGAAAGTCTGGAGAAAGGAAGACTTTTCCTTGGTCAAGGAGGATCGGGTTAGAGATCATTTAGGCAAACTTGACACCCACAAATCCATGGGCCCCAATCGAATGCACCCATGAGTGCTGAGGGAGTTGGCAGATGTTATTGCTAGGCCACTCTCAATCATCTTTGAAAGGTCATGGAGAAAATGTCCTGGAGCATCTCCTCTATGAGGAAAGGCTGCAAGAGGAAATAATTCTCTGCTTTGTGAAATACTCTGAAAAATCTGGATGAGAGCACTGCCCAGGAACTTACTACTATTGCTTTATCTCAGATCACACTAAAATGCCTTGGACAGAAGTAGAAATTCTGGGGAGGAGAGAGGAGAATTCACTTACAGGTGTTGCTACAAATGCACTTTATCCAAGTTTAATATTGTAAAGTTAGTACAGGATTAGGCCCCTTGTATACAGATTCCTTTCCTACAGCACTTTTGAAATCTGCTAAAGCAGACAAATAGAAAGTAGGGAAAGACATTGATCTCTCATTTGCCTACAACTACTTTGAAACACTGTGTGGTTCTTTTTTCACAAGCTGGAGATCCCCACATGATTTACAGGATTCACCCTTCCGAGGCACGGTATTCACTGCAAGCCAGCAGACCAAAAGAAACCCCCAAGCGGTTAGGGAAAAAGATAAGATCTCAAAACACCTAGTCCTACCTTTCCTCAGCTTTGAAAACTTCCAGATTCTAGAGTAGCTATAAGAGAGCAACTGACTTTCATGCTGTGCACCCCAGTCACTCCCTCTGAGAATCTCCCCACATGACATTTACTTTAATAGGTCTAATTATACAGAAATGCACTTTTCAATCAGAACCGAAGAACCAGTAGGTTTTCTTCTTTAACATGCCAACTAGCTGTTTTGAAAGGTACATCTCTAATCTCTTTCCTTCCGCATGTTCAAACAGATGAAAGTAATTTTGTGCTCAACTGTCTATAAGTAATTAGACTGGGATGTAAAGGAGTCTTTATGTATCAGTTCAGAAAGAGCTACACTCTTAGCATACAGAATAATTATTAGCAATCTTCTTCATCTGTAAGGTATACCTTATGCATTTTACATGAGTCCCCATTATTAACATAACCTGACTATCAAAGCTCCATTGAAACTAGTGTCTTCTTTTTCATGTAACTGACTGAAATTCCCCAGAAATATAGTAATTTGAAAACAGCAATGCTGATGATTTGTTTCAGCTGTAATTTGTTATTTTTTCTTCTTTGTTGTTTTCCTAGTAAAGACCTAAACCAGTGGGGCTCCAATATACATAAACAAGTGTTCTGCTTTGCTACAAGACGGATATTAATATTCAGTGAGGGTCCTAGAATACTGCCTTTTGTCAGATTCCCAGGCTAAATTCCCTTAATCTTATTAATTAGGAGGTCACAAAAAGAATACTTTATTGAGAAACAAAATGTGTATTCTAAAGATAGGTTAAATCAAATTTATTAATTTACTAGGAATTATGATGGTTGAATACTTCTTTAAAATCCACCTTATGTCTGGTGCCTGACATCTCTGTAATGTGGTAGGGCAATTACTGATAATTTAGAGGGACCTCTAAATTTTAATAACTCTAGTTACTAAAAAAGCAGGAGCATCTTTAGCTAGAAGAATGAGAACCTAGGGACTGGGATGGTATCCAACATAAGAAAACCCAAGGATTTAGGATTTGCACCAATACAGGATACCCATATAGATATAGGCAAAACTGATCCAGGTTGGAAAGAAAGCACTGAAAGGTAGGATACTTTTTATTCATCTTGTATGGCAGACATTTTTTGAAAGCAGATTCGTTCCTCAGAATAAATCATTCACTCTATAGCTATATATCTAAATCTATACAGTGATGAGATTTTTCAAAGAAACAGAGTCACAATTTTCTTGGGAATAAAGCACAATTTTAGCTTTTCCAGAATCATAATAGTTCCTTAGGAAGTAATGTCTGAGCATTGGGTTTCTTATCACCAAAGACAGAAGGAAGATGGTAATCAGCAAGAGAGAGCTCCAACAGAAGCTCTGAATGGTAAGAACAGAAGTAGAAAGGCCAAAATCATCCATTCTTGCTGTCACTACTTGTTGCGACCACCAACAAAGAAGCTGTATACGTCCGAGTGACACAGCCTTACTTTCAGGGATTATTTTGTGTATCAGTGCAAAAGACTCAGATACACTGTGTCTATCTCTAGGGTAAAGCATGCTCTGTAAGTACAATCAGAATTATAGAGCTTTTCATTTGATATTTTGATGTATATAGCACTAACAGGAATGGTAATGTACAGATATGTAAGAACACCAGGCTCCTGCCCTGAAGATCTTTTTGTCTAAACAGGCCAAAAGGCAGAAGAGAATCAAAATGAAACAGAAAAATAAAGTGAAGAAATGACTATTTGTTATACATCTTGTTACAGCTGTGAAAACTGGTTCAGCAGGACAAGCCCAAGACAGTGGCAAATCCACACTGTGATGAAGGTGGTCACCATTATACTGTTTCAAAACATTATCTCACTGCAGCACAGTTCAGTCTGGCCAGTTGCATATAGAAGAATAGGAATGGCAACACAGTAGACACACATCTTAAATGCACTGGGAGAGTTTTGAGAAAAAACAAGAAGTGGACCTGTGGTAAATGGAGGGGGATGCACAGCTTCAATGGGGTAAGCTGACGGCAGATTAGGTGCCCCACCACTAACCTCCAACACATATGAACATGCAATATTCCAGCCAGTCTATTCCTAACAAACCTAAGATATTTATTCTGCTGGCCAGTTGGATGCATGCACTTCATGCATCTTCAGTAGGTACTGTACTGATGGTGCACCATCAGTAGCCCTGCACCCAGCATGTCTGCCTCAGAGACAGCTCTTAATAAGACTGATTTTAAAAATTAGACTTGAGAAGTTGTGCACCAAAACAAAGTGTTTGAAAATACTGAGGTGTTTGATCCACCTCACACCAAAACAAGGGGTTTGAAAATACTGCCCAGTGATTAAGGTGAAAAGGAAGCATCACATTTGTGCTACTGGCACTGTCAAAGATGGTAAAAAATGCTATAGATTTAACTTTCAGATAGCAGGTTAGTGCCCATTAAACAGAAAAGGATGCTTTGCAACGAAAATAGCATCAGGCATGCATTTTTCCATTAGAAATCAATTAATCTGAGTCTGCCCCAGAGTTCAGGTCATGTGACTTCATGCATAATACTTAATGCATTCAAGATTGCAACATAAGTATCCCATGGAGACACAGAAATATGGAAACAGAACAGCACTGAAACTGTGATTATGTCATGTGTTCTTATCTTTCACATTATTAGTTTTCTCAGAGACCAAAGGTGTATATGATCCATTACAAATGTTCTCTCTCTGCAAATATCCAAAATAATAACTTCCATATTATGTATTAGAGATGTTCTTGGTCATTATAAGCACTTAGGAAAGAGTCCATTCCTGTTTTCTGTCCAATTTTCTTCCTCAATGATTCCTCCCCTCACATAGGCTCTTGAATATTATGGAAATCTAAATAGAAAAGATCACAGTCGCCAAATAAGCAAAGAATCAGACATTGCTAGAGGTCAAAATCACCCATCACCTTCACATGCATACAATTTCTTTACTTCACAAGGTCACTCCTATTTATTCTAGGAATAACTGCTTTAGATTTTGTTCTTTATTACTTGGCCAATGGGCTAAAAGACTGGCTGTACCGTATATGAGTGCACATGAAGAATTAAGTGAAAATCACTCTAATGTAAAAGGAGAACTGGCCAGGTCATCCATCCTGACACAGTTTCAGAGGCATAGTCCATGCCATACCTCCTCTCAGTCATTCATTCATGTATAGACACACAAACAAATGCTTCAGGACTGTTGCAAGCCTTTACAGACCATAGCAATGATGCAGCTTTCTGCTCCTCCTCACACATACTCCATGAACCGTGAGCTCGGACATACTTGGGAGCTTTGGAGACAGAAGACTTTTATTTTTTTTTTACACTGAATGTATTATTTTTTTTTTACAGTGGGATGTATTGCAAATGCTTTTTTTATTAGAAGTGAAAAGAGGTTAAGAACAGCCTCCAAGAAAGGCATGGATTTACAAAAGATTTGGTGTGGGAATCTTGAGGGTTTGGGAGTGGCAATCTAGGATTTCATCTCCTCTACAGCTACAGACCTTGTCGTGTAGCAATTCTCAGTCTGAGGAGGACCCAGGGCAGCCCAGGTCCTTCTGAAGTAAGAAACACCATTTTGTATGTCTCCTAGAAGAGGTAATTCAAAGGTAACAAGGCAGGGGCAGGGCCATGGTGTCCAGGCTCAGCTCAGAGCAAGTCCCAGCCAGGACAAGCCCAGACCACAGTCTCCCCACCTCGCTCCCCACAGCTGCCAGTGAGATGAAGCCACACCAGCTGCATGGGCCCTTCCACCCCCAGCCCCAGCAGGGCCCACAGTGGGGCTGAGGCACCCTGGAGCCCTTATAGTTATTTAAACTGTCCCATCTTCATGGACATTGGCTGAGCTTTTGACTTGCATTGCACCGCTGGTACCCACATAGCTCACCCTCAGTGATGTAAAAAGCTAGCATGAAAAAAAGACTGCAAAAGCGGCACTGAGCTGTATCACTTTTAACAGAATGATGCCTTTAAGCAGCAAAAACAAAACAGTTGAGAAAGTGGCCTTTTCCTTGGTTGAACCTGCCCTATCCCAGCTCCTAGCACAGCTAAGCTGCCTGCCCTCCATGGCTAGATGGAGAAGACCAAGGCATACAGCTTGTCCAGGGCAGCAGTCACTGCTGCAGTGCAGGAGGACACAGCTGCTGCAGTCAGTGCCCCCCACACCCCACTCTGCAGGGCTGGTGGCATATCCCTGCCGAGGATCCCCCCACACAAAGAATGGCCAAAGATCCCATGATGTACATGAGGAACTTCACCATTTCTAACTCATTTAACATGAGGCATGGAAGGCATTTAACATGTAACATGGCAGTGTAACATCTAACACTGACAGAAAAATGACGAAATACCTCTACACGCACCATGACACTCTTGCAGCAATTCAGCTGTTATGTGAGACAGACCACTATGATGGATGGTACCTTAAAGCTGATTAAAGTACTAGTGACTTACAAAGCTGAGTAAGTTGTGTAGGAAAAGGTTAATAAGTAATTTTAAACTGGGAAAGATAGGAGCAGTAGGCATGCAGAATAAGGGTAAACTGGAAAGGAAAATCTAGGTTTTATCCTGATGCACAACTTTAGTGTTAATTATTCTAGGTAGATAAAACCCTAATAAATCATGGGTAGGGTCTGAGGATGTTTTCATTATAAAAAATAAAAAACACGGCATTTTATTTTAAAAGCAAGGATCCTTGTTTATCACATGTAAGCAGCGAAAGAGACTCTGTGATCAGGTTCTACAGATACTAATTTCTCTTAATGTTATTCTTTGACAAAAATTGAGCAGTTCCTCCTCCTCTTGTTTTGTTTGCATTGCAGCTTTTTCCTGTGTTTACCCATTTTGCATGATATGAGTTATACTAAGAATGTACATCATGGGAATACATCTCTAGTTTGAGGAAAATTGTGAATTTTCTGTCCTTTTTCATTCTTTTAACTGAGGGGTTTTGATCATTTATTTTGTTTTCTCTAAATTCTATGAACACTCACCACAATTTTATGATGTATAACAATCTTTCCATTTGTTACACTAATGAATATATAAATAGAATATAAAACAATGGACAAGACTCACCAGAAGGCTCTGGCTGCCTGGTGCTGCTATAGTGAATGGATGCATCTCTGGGCTCCCTTAGCATTGATTCTAAACAAAAAAGTGATGAGCTTCCTGACCCCAGTCCAGCAAAGCACTTTTAAATTTCAATGGGATTGTGCCCATGCTAAAGAAAATGTCCCTTACTGGTCTCTTGGGTTACAAATACAGGTTTCAGTATCTGTGTTTTGAGCCCATTACTCACAAATATCCAAGCACACAATTAGATGGACAGATGTGCCCTCCAGTTATAGGTCTGAAGGTGATCAGTTGTCTAAAAATTGTTTAGGGAAATAAAGCCAAAAAAGCATTACCCATGCTCACGAACTAACGCAGAATATAAACCACTTAAACAAATCTTTCTGTTAGCATCCTGACTCCCAACAATAAAACTCACCTGTATGGCATTACTAAACTATCTTGCCTTTTGAAAGCTCTCAGGTAAAATTTTTCCACCGAGGTCACCAAGATGAGGTTCAGGACACCTCGGAGTAGGATTTCTGGAAGGAACCTAGAGCACAGGCTCTTAGCTAGGAGCTGGGATACCATGTGCTGTCGAACACTGCAGGCACCGTGGCAGGAAGGCAGCTTCTTCCATGCTACGGGAGAGCATGTCACCATGCTGGTGACAAGGAGGAAAAAGTTCACTGTGATTCTTTTGCTTTGACCCACTTGGTTGTGGGCAAGTTGCAGTTTGGCCCATTTTCCGTTTCTTTTGGGGAACACGTCTCAGCTAATTATGATGATAGCAGAGCTACAGAAAAAAAAGCAATCAGGTACCAGTGCTGAATCTTTGTTCTCAGTACACAGTAAATACAAGTACCTTTGCTGGTAAATAAACAGGCTGTTGAAGCAATTCTTTTCATCCCTACAAGAGCCCCATGTTTAGAAAGCATTTGCTCTTGATTTTTCCATTATGAGTTCAAGCTCTGGGTTCTGGGTTCCAGAACAGATCGTTGATCTCCTCTCTGAGTTTTCATCAGTGCTGTACTTAATTGTGAGGAACGGTCTGAATGAAAGTATTGCCAGTTCATACTGAACGCTCAGTTCAAAGGAGGGATATGTTTCCTCTTGGTTGGTTGAATGTTCTCTCTTCATTTCTGTTTGTCTTTGAAATTTACTTTGCTTCTTTAGGCTTGTTTTTTTAGGGCATTTTTCTCCTGTAGAACATAGCCCATAAAGAATTCAGAAGAAACCAAATTGCAGTGAAGAAAAAAAATAGAGTAAAAACATAGTATTTTATCCATATTGAATTCTTTGCTGTCTGCTGTGTTCTCTCTCTGTCACCTGAAATATTGTTCCTCTCTGGGAAAAAATATTCAACACAATTTTTAAGCAGCTTGGTTTTATTGGGAAAGGTGATGATGAGTTAGTGGTAATATGAGTCAGACTGAACGCTTTCATGTGTCATGTCTCATCCAGAACTCTGGTTTCCTTTTCCCTCTGAGAATGCATTTACAAGGAATGCACTTTTCTCATCTTCATTTGTACACACTACAAAAAACACCTCATTATTTGATACAGTCGACAACTATCTGTGCCCAGGACTGAAAAACAGACTTTTGCAGGGAAAGAGGTGTTTTTGGCAGAGTTACACAATACCTGCTCAATGAATGACTAAAGGTGAATGCTAGCAGCCTTCCTGCATTCAATTTACTCACAACTCCTTAAAGCAGTTCTGTTTGTTAATGACTGCTAGAATGCATCATGATCCCATCAGGCTCTGCAAGATATCTAGATTTTGCCTCTCCATCAAAACACTAAACTTATATGCATTCCATTCAACTTTAGATATTAACAGAACCCCTAGCAAGGAGAACACCCAGCCTAGACTTCCTCTCTAGTGAAAAGGCGACTGACATCTCCAAAAGTAAATTAGAAATTAGGAAGGCTGAAACATTTTCCAGAAGTACCTATTTCCCTCAATTTTCTGTGGCAGGAACCTTGGGGGACTTAGCTGCTAGCTTAAGCACTTCAGTTATGTGCCTGAAGTTAGAGAGGAGGAATTAGGGCATCAAATCTACCCAAATTACAGCCTGGCAAACCATGAAAAGAGTAGATGGCATATGTCAAATACCATCCAATACTGACAAGTGGATAAGGAGCCGCAAAGAGTGGATATTAGAGAACATTAGGAAGAGGAAAATCAGCCTGGTACTTAAGGTAAAGACTAAGGACATAAGCCTGACTCCTTACCCCATAGCCTTGTTTTGAATCCTTTAGTTGGCTCTTTCTTGGGCCTTCACTTGTAAAAGGAGGACTAAAGCACTTCCCTGAGAGTAATTGGATTACAGATCACAATATAGAATAAATGGAAATGCTATGGCAAGATATTCGCAGGGAAAGAGTTACATACATTTCCTTAAAATTGATGGTTGATATAGAACTATAGCTCTGTAAAACCAGCTTATTGCATCGTTTTAGGAGTACATGAATCTTCTAAAAGCAATAAAGGACAAATTGTCCCTCCAAGAGCACCCATTTGGAGAGTATTCCTTCACATCACTCCTCAAAGTGAGTATTAGCAATACAACACCAAGTTCAAAACTGAACACAAAGACAGGAGCTGTTCCACACTGTATATGAGCCAGTGTAAACTGCATGTCATGGACCTCATAGAGTTAAAAAAAAAAAAAAAAAGAAAAAAAGAAAAAAAGAAAGAAAAGAAAAAAAAAGGAGGGAGGAATGGGAAAGGGAGTGGGACATTCCATCTTCATATTTATTTTGCTTCATAAATATGCATTCCCCTTATGACCCTGGCACAGAACTGTGCTGTTTTTCATTTTACCATTAAAGAATGTCACATCATAAACAACCAGTTCCAACAGACAGGCATAAAATCTCACACTCAGTTGAGCCCATAACTTCCCTTGAATAATCAAATGCTTCATGCAATCATTTTTAAATTGATAATTATGCCTGTATGCTCATACTAGACGCCTGATTGGTAAACGCTTTTGTACTTGCTTATCTTTTTTTTCCGTGGACCATCTTTCTATCTTCTACTTATACCCTATTGCCACAGTGTCCAAATAATTTCCACATACTTAAAAGAGAAATAGCAATTTCTTAGGTTTTTTTATTTTCGTTCTTTCCCCAGCTTGAGCAGTTTAAAGAGTGGTCAATTTCTTGCTCGTATTACCTTATATTTGAAGAGTTTCCTTATGGTGGCTGCCTGTACAAACTGAAAGCTAAGGCCAAAAAAACCCTTCGGCTTCTACATTTGATCCTGAAAAGGCAGAAACCACTGCTTTTCTTTCTAAGGGGGGAGGGGAGGGTTGCAGTGTTTCTGTTACATGTCTTTTGCTACATCTCTCTGTTACATCTCTTCTGTTAGATCATCTCTCTGCATGGGAACTTCATTAACTCAAGTCTTTCTCGCTTAGTGTGCCATATGTGCCATGAGAGTTCCTGCTTAAGGAGACACAGTGATCTTTTGGGAAGAGAAATTCACTCCAACCATCTTGGATACCTTCACACCATAGATATTGTAGCTTATTCTGTATTTAATACAGCAGATAATAATTTCATTAGCAGAATAGACATGGGCATAGAGGATCTCCAGCATCTTGCTCTCTCAGTAACAGTCTTCATCCCTAAAGGGTCCAAAAACTTCACATTAGTTTGGCTATCTGAAGGTAAATGCATTTAATATGAGGGATATTGTGCTGAAGGTGCAATCCCCAAGCACCTCTTCAGTATCACTTTGGCATCACTTTAGTCAGCTGCTCTTGCTGGGGGCACAGGAAAAGTGGGTTGATCACTCAGCACTATTCTCTGACTCACCAAAGTGCTATTGCTGAACTCATCTTCTGGCCCTGGCTATGTACAGGCACAAGGGAGAAAGAAAGAGCCAGGCTGCACTGCCCTGTGACAATGTCAGTCTAAAACCAAGCCATAACATCCACTTAGCGCCTCTTTAGAAGAGCTAAATGGATTTTGTAAATTCCTTTGGTAAATTAGTGCTAGTGCTATTCACATAAATCTTGCCATTAAAATGATTTACCTCAACTGTAGCATTATTAATGTTCAGTAAATTAGGTCCATAAAATGACATTTGCCTTGCCATTAACTGAAGATAATCCACAAAGCTCATTTCTAAACCCCTTTATATTCTTTATAATGCCCTTCATAAACACTATTGTAGCTCTCTTAGATGCATGTAGTCATCAGTATATTGATAGCTCTGACACAGCATACACTTCAGATCAATTACTGAATCGGGAGACTAATTTAGACAATCTTTACTTGTGGTCAGAAAAAGATTCATTATTTATGAGTGCAAACAAAACTGTATCATTGTTCTTCAATTCAAAACACATGTTCCTTGAACATCAGCCTTATTCAGACTTTCTTTAGTCAAAGTAGATCATGGCCCTGGAAAATGCTGGTAATTTCAGAAACTGGCAGAAGAAGCATCTTTCAGAAATGCAAATAGAGCCTCGAAGCAACCAAAAGAACAAACATTATTGAAAAATACTGTGTTGGCCAAAAGATAGATCTCATGAAGTGTTATAAATTTACTAATGTCTTTTTCATATTTATAAATATAAAGCATTTCCATTAAAGCTGTGTGATGGTGGAAGGTCCACCCATAACAGTTTCATTTGAGGGGAAAAATGTCTTAGAAGATAAATTAATTGGCCTGATTTCTCAATTGTCTGATTTTGCAAATATAGAATTTTAAAATCTAACACTAATAGCACCATTCTATCAGCTGTTACACTTGCTCTGCTCCCACTAACAACATAAGAATGACTGTCATTGAGTCATGTCTTTCATGACGGGTTTGTTAAGAAATTCCGTTGTAGGTGACCTCATTCACTGGGATAGAAAAAGCCTGTCTCTGCATAAGAGGACTAGCTTATGGAGAAATGTCCAATCAAGAACAGGACTCCAAACCATAAAATAGTAGTTGCAATTGCAAGAGTAAAGAACTCCAACTTCCTTAGGTCAATGATGTGGCTTATTAGCAACATGACTATTTCACTGTGTGAGTGTCAGTTCTGTGACCCCAAAAGAGAAGCATGTAGTCTGCACAATGACTTCTGCTTGTGACTTGTTACTTGAAACTACCCCAGGCAGAATCAGAATCACGAAGATTAAGCCAAAGTGGTCTAGGAAGTCACTGCCCTTCAGCTGCCAGTAACTGGCCACCATCTAAAGTCCAGCAGTTATCTAAGTTTGCATTCTCCATCTGCTTTAGCATAGAATATAACTGTTCAGCTTGAAGCATCCAGGTAAGAGTTTCATCTGTTGAAATGTGACTCCAGGAATACATTTGATTGTGCTCCTAGTAACCAACCTATAGACCTCTGACAAAGCTCCTGTCAGAAGTCCACCTTCTTACCCAGTACTTCATCCAGCTGTGTGCTGCTAGGTGCGTGCAGCTATTCATGCTAACAGAATACACATCTGCCTTTTATTAGTTACTTTTGAAAAGAAGAATCCAATCACTGGAAAGTATCATGTTAACAGCTTCATTGTCTAACTAACTACCTCTATCCTGGAAGAACATGATGGGGCTGATCTTATTAAAATTCATTACAAGATGAAGTGAATTATTTCCAAAAAGGAGGTCAGTCTTTGTTTCTGCAGTCAGACTATTCAAATAATGCAAGCAGGAAGTGACTGAAAAGTATTTCTGTAGAGAAATCCAGGAGCTGGCAGGAAATCTGCAACAAGTAGGTTGCCACACAAGCCAAAGGGTATATATGAAGAATACAGATGTTCCCCCTTCTATGTCAGAAGCACCAGAAGTCTAAAGGAATATGAAATATGGAAGAGGCTATAAAATATCCAGAGATTTTCATATGTTCTGGAAGATGGGAAATGAAAGAAGTTTCAGCTTCATCCAGTTGAGTTCAAGGTGCCAGAAACTGACTGCTGCCATGCCTAGATTCTCATTTTCAAGCAGAAAGGCTTTATTTTGTTGCCATATCTTTGCTGAACTTGTTCCCTCTACTAATTAGGCCAAGATTTAGGCTTACTGCCCCTTATGAAATGTATCCACTGTCCACCAGCTCACACACAGAAATCATAAACCAACAAGTCATGAATAGTATTTTTAGAACATGAAAGTAATAGAACATAAGAGTCGTGACTGCCACAACAGAAGTCCAGCTTCAGCTTTAATTAATAATGTATGCTGCCCCAGACACTTCTTGTTGTCTATATGTGATGGCGTGTTTCATGCGATGCGCAAGTAGTTCGATCCAATTCTTAATGAGTACAAGACGCGATTGTGGTTTTTGTTACCTGTTATTCATTAGTTATTAGTAACAAAACACTGAAATTTATTGTGCAAGACTAGCTAATTGAAGGAAAAAATATGAAAAAAACAGGATATTGTTTTATGTACAAACTATAGCAAAGGTTTTTATTTTGAAAACATGAAATTTTAAAAACTCCTCTGTGGCAGAACAACTTAGAGGACAAAATGAATTAGTATAGGTTCCATATATCCAAATCTTCTTGAAACAGACTATAAAGTTTCCTTGAAAAACATGCAGTACTAGAACTTTGCAAAAAAAATTACAAATAGCTGAACAATTTAAACTTTATACCTTAGACTTTTAAACTTTGTTTCACCTATAGATTTTTATTGTAAAAATAAGAGAAAAAGATAGACATTTTTCTTGGTGTAAATCTCACACAGCTCATAAAATTTTTAGATTCATTCCATCATCTCTAAGAACAGGACTACTACCAGTAGCTTTAATACCCAGCTACTCTTTCAAACGAGGTAGTGAATGCTGACTTTACTCTCTGGAAATAACTGAGCTCTGTGTGGACTTCGGCAGGGAGGAAGTCAATAAAACAAGTGTTATTAGCACATTGATGGAATGGCAGCCAAGCAAAAGACATTATGTACTAGATAAGGAGTATCAGAGGTTTGATTTTTAGGTCTTACATATACAGTGTTACTGTATTTTCATTTTTCTAAGTTATTATAAAATTATTATTTTATATACCCCAGTCAAAGAATCTAACAGTAGTATATCATCACTCAGGACGATTATAGGTAAAATGAGCTGTTATTTGTATCTCCTATTGTGCCTTACCCATATGATACTATTGCACACCTCATAATATTTGACTGTTTTAAGCATGTGGAGCCTTATCCTGTTCTCAGTTGCATCAGTTCAGGTTCAGTGAAGCCAGCTGTGTTGCAATAGTGACTGCAGAGCCTAGTTTAGTTTCCTCTCCAGTCTCTAGAACAAAAGAGTTCAAGCTATTTTTAAAGCATACATTTTCACTTGTTCTTGTATTGATAATCTTAAGGCAGATTTAGTACCTCACTTGTAGAGTTCAACTTAGATATCTAAAGATAACCCTGAAGCAAGCTTCTATATCGGTAATATTCTTCACATATTATTTTGCTGATCCCGAGAGGGAATCTATAATAACACAAAGAGAATCTGGAAAAGAGAAACTGCAAAAGAAATACACTGTATTCGTGGTCTTGAGAAGGAAAAACAGCATTAGAAGCGTTTAGCCTTTGGCCAACACAAAACCTATGGCCCTGAGCAGCTTTCTACAGGAAAATTAGATGCATAAAGGAGAATCAGAGAAGTCATTAGAGTTGTTTGTGTTCAGACTTGCGTCAGTTTGACTTAATACATTTTGCATTACTCTTCTAATTAAACAGGTGCAAAGGTGCGTGTGAACAGTTTTATTCCCACTGAAAATCTAAATTTAGTATCTCATAAAAGATTTAGGCTAGACCAAAACAAATCGACCTTATGCCAAAGCACTATTTGTACAATGCAGTGTCTATGGATTGGGGGCATTATCACAAAGGATACTGCTCACCCTTTTCCTTGTGAAGGTCAGCCTGGAAATATGAAACACTTTCCAGCAGGGAGGATCCATACAGAGCCTAAGTTCATCCTCGAGGCACTTTGTGTCAATGGTGAGAGACATATAGGGACAATAGTGTTGAGGATTGGCAGGAAAAATAACCTTCTAGAGATCCCTTTGTTCCTGCTAACTACACAAGGAGCCTATATAACTAGCTAACTTGGCATAGATACTTTATCTTTAGACACTTAAAGCTGAATGAGATGAATCCCATCCAAAATTAAGTTACCTCTTAATGGATGGAAATTGTAATTTTAAAAGTTACGATGCCAGAGGCAACCCAAGGAGGCTGACAATGGGCTGCTGGCTACAAAGATCAGTGTGTTTCCATGAAGCACTAAATAAACAATAGGAGATGGAAGAAGAAGCCTGCATTCCTTAAAAGGACAAGGCGTACAAAAAGTAAACTCATGGTTTTAAAAACGAAAAAAAGAAAACAACTAAGAACAGAAAACAAAGCAGGCTGTTTCTAAAACTAAACTTGAATTGCTAAATGTGTTTAATGTAAAGAACCCAGCATGTGGCTACATCAGAAATATGCATTAAGGGGAAAAATCTTGTGTCTGGAATAAATTTCCAAACCATTTTGTTTCCTTTAATAAGAGAACATAGAATGGGGGGGTGGGAAGGTCTGACACCACGGCTCTGCCTTTTCTCAACTGTGCAAAGAAGATTTAAAGGACTGAAAACATTTCTCAGGGTAATTCTAGGAATAAAAAAGACCTAGATTAATTTAAGGCCTAAATTAAGACACTTAACTGAAGAACCTCTTTAGCAGAGTACTTCACTTTGGCTCTCTCTGAAGGTAATGGAGCAAAGCATTCACTTCTGGGGAGCAAGTGAGACTTTACATGGGCTAAATCTGCCTTGGAAGGCCTTTAACTCTGTCCACTTATTATAGAGAGTGTTTTTGGTGAGGACACACCTACCAGTCACCAAAGGTAGGTGTTTAATAAGTGGTGATGAAGACCAAACCTAGAACCAAACCGTCAGCCTACTCTTGAGAAAGTGTATAAAATCACTGCTGGCTTCATGTTATGGCTGAGGAAGCCTGTCTGCACAGCCATGTACCTACGGCAATGACACTGGCCTAACACTCCCCACTCCCTCCGTGTTAGGGAAAAAGTCAGTGTAAATGTTGCAGCCCTTTAGATTCTTGACAAGCAAAGTTTATTGCTGGTATTTGCAGGTCATAGAGCAGCCAAAATCAGCATTTTCCAAACAATTCAAAGGGCAGTCATCAGCAAGAAGAGGAAAATATTTGATCTGGAGGATTGCTACAAAAGACGGGATGTGTCTTTTAGTCAGCTTCATTATCTGTAATGTGCTGTACATTTTATCGAGCGCTGCTGGTGTCCTATAACATGCCATAATTTGTGCTGGTTTCCTATGCTCTCAGGATTTTTTTTTTCTTTGCAGTAATTTAAACTTTCTCTCTGGAGGGTTTTTCTCCTTGAAATACCAGAGTTGTGCAAAACTGCTAATTTGTTTGTCATTGAGTAAACAATTTTTTTGTGAGAACCAAAAAAACTGGCCAATGCATTTCAACAGCTTTGTCAAAGCCATTAACATAAGAGTTTCCAAATAACATAAAAATGAGTAGGATAGAAAGTGCTATTGGCATCAGCCTGTTATATGGTCTGACCAGAATGCACTCTCGTTCTACTCAGATCACATTGGAATCTTACTGCAAACTTTACAAAGTATATTCTTCATCAAAACCTATGCAAAACTAATAAAAATGAAACATTGTCACTTGTCTCCCAACATGGATATTATGAGTCTTACTTCTACATGTTGGCATTTTAACTGAAAATTCAGGATAAGGGGGTATTTAGCAGCTAAGCATAATCGGCAGATGTAAAATTGGACCTATCAAATTATAATAACATTTGAAAATTAATTTTCATATAATTTCTCTAAAATTATACACTCCTCAATATACTATAGGATAATAACATGCAGTGAAAGATGTTAGCAGATCTGCTGAAAGTTTGAGCTTTTAGTTTTTACTGAAAAAGTTGTCATTGTGTCTAAGTTTTAAAAAGACACCATATACAAAGACATGGCTTCTTGACCCTAAAAGCCTGTCCCTGTAATTGACTGCTCTATCTTAAAAACAAAATGAAATCCAGACACTACTGTACATCTGCCTTGTCTTTACCATAAGTAATTACAGTAAACCAGCCTCCAATCACCAAACCATAGACTGTCCGGAAATTAAGTCATAGAGTAGCCATGTGGCATTCTAATCAATATTAGTTTACAAGACTTTGTTCTTTTCACTGAAATGATATACACACATGACTGATTGACACAGATGATTGATAAAAATAGATTTTCCAGAATACTTTGCATTGTTTCTTTCCTTACAAAAATAACAGCTTTGAACTAAACAGCAGAGAGAGCTGCTCTGAATGTTTGAGTGTTTGGTCATCAGATGCAGAAACTGTCCTACTTATTGCACTTACAGTTATGCTTTTAGTTTCTCCACACCCACATTCACTGAAACAGTTTATAAATCATTTGTAGGCAGTAGAGACACCGGTTTGTGCTAGCAAGGATGCGGTCCCAACAAGGCATGAATCTCTGTCATGTAGTTTTAGTGCAAGGTTCTGTGTATTTCTCACTCTCTGGCATCAGGTCCAGTGTTTCTCCAATTGTTTTAAGGGTGAAGAAATCTGCCTGCGGTCTGTTCCACATCTCATGTGTCTTGTATTTTATTTTGGTTTGTAGTTGAACAGTTTTCTATTAAACACCAAAATGTTCACATGTACTTCCTACCGTTAATATTCTGGCTTGCCATTTCTGTTTTCTGTTCAGTAGATGTGAGAATATTAATACCCATCCATAATATACTGAGTATTTTTCAAACACTCCCCCAAACATTTTCTTTAAGTTTTCTGTATCTACGACCAAAATGCTTGAATCATGGGAGTCCAAGAGAATGCGAGGGTTGACCTACTTGCCCACATCCTTTCCAGCAGGGTGTTCTCTGTTTCTCTTTTTAAATTCCCACGTTGATATACAGCATAAACAACAATCCTAGATATATATCAAAAATTGCAGGTCAGTAATGTGGCAGAATTAACCTCCTGACCTTTGGGTAAAATAACTATGACATTATACTAATGTAAGATCCTATATTAATTTCACAGTCATTGTGAAAACACACATTATAACCCAAGAATATTTCAGTAGATTTTTACAGCATACTGACTGAAGAGGAGAAATAAAGAAGAATGCCTCTAACACCATAAATTGAGAACTGGGGGAAACATGGTACATATTATTCAGATGAGGCATATTTTAGATAACAGTCAGCCAAACAATTATTTGAACAATTCTTTAGAGTACAAATTATTTTGCACATGAGAAATATTGAAAAAGTATTAAAGATCTCAGCTCATGTAATTTTTTTCACCAGTTTTACAGATATAAATGAAAATGTTACATGATCCTAATAGGTTAGTTTATGAGACTGTGGTAAGTATTTATAGAGATTGGTCTGGATGCTTTTCCATTAGGTACTGTACTGTACAGTTTTTGGCTCATACTTGAAGGAAGTTATAAACCAAAGTGGGTTCCTCATTCCTCAGCATTTGACATATTCTGATTGCAAAACATTTGGGGTTTTACACGATTTATTGTAAATAATCTCTCCTATAATGTTCACAGCACAATAATTCATAACCCTGAGGCAAGAGAGTTCTGCAAGTATGACATTATATGGAAGATAACTTTTCAGAATTTACCATTTGTGCATCATGTTCAGAATCTATAACACATGTAAAGTGGTCAAATCTTCATTTTTCAAACATTTTTCTATGATTTTGTGGTATTTTGTTAAAAATACTTACAGCCAGCCTAATAGTTTGGCTGATAATTCAATATGTTAGCACATCACGCAGTAGTATAAATTGGAAGTGAGAAGACAGGACAGCTACTTGGGTAAGTTTGCCAGCAATAGGCACTGTGTACTGAGAACAGCCTTGTCATGTCTTATCAGCAGATGAGACAAAAGAAAAGGCTATAACACATGTAAAAAATATATGCCACTAAAATTACATTGTTAAAATAATGTATTTTCTCATGCAAGAAAAATTAGTTTGCTTTTACTGTCCTTTGAGTAAAATCTGGAGTCAGCCATTTCCCCTTGTATTAATCTATTTTCACCTATCTTCTCTTACTGTTCCCTTTTAAGGTAAAATTATGATAAATTATTATTATTCATATTTATAATGGTAGAAATAAACTCTGTACAGCTGAATAATTGGACTTAGAATGAGAAATTTGGGGGTCCTGTTCCCAGGCCTACAGTTAAGTCAAGGTATAGCAGGGAATATACACACTTAATTAAGAGACTTCCTGTTCTTCTTCCAACCATTTCCACCCAAACACTTATGTTTGGAATATCAAAAAACTTTTAATGAAATTTAGGTTCCTGGTGTAACTCCTTATATAAATAGTAACAACTACAGTAAGATGCCTGTTCCATTTAAGGGGAGAAGTATCCCCAAGAGGCAACTGACTCTGCACCATGCTGGTAACCTGTTAAGACTTCTGTACTCTTAAACCAGATAAACACCTACAGGAAAAACAAGGCAGATGCTAGGACAGAGGCTGTGGTCTTGGAGAATGGGTACTGCTGGGGCAGAAAAACACAGTAATCTGAGAGCTTATGATCTCTGTAGCCTGATGATAGAGGCTTTGGCAAGACATATCTCTCTCTCACTTCCTCTATATTATGCCTTTCTGTCATAAGATGTTGGGAGATGTTGCAAGGCAATGATCTCTGGTTTCACCCTGTTCTGCAGAAAAGGGCTGTGCTTCCAAGCAGACAGCTAGGGCATCCTGGTTTAAGGCTACAGATGACTCAAATCAGAGCTGCCCCAATAAAGAGGGCAGCAATACTCTTGAGCCAGGAGAAGCCTACCTGAACCAGCACACTCACAGTAAGAAAACCTGAACAACTCTGTGCCATAAAGGGTGGCCTGCTTGAATCAGTATAGCTCCTGCAAGGAGACCTGTGACTGATGAGGAGAATACATCTGCCTTTGGGGAAATAACTAACTCAGAGTGGTCTGACTGCAGTGATTTATACTCAAAAGGCCTAGGAGTGGAGCTCACAAGACAGGCAGAGACCAGTGTCATCAAATGATAGCTGTTCATAATAGATATCCCGAGCACAACTTACCAACATTAGTTAGTATGGCTTTAAAATGACAATTCATCAGGTTTCCTCCGAAGGAAAAATCTTTTCCAAGCCTTTTTTATTTGCTAGTTAATGAGAGTGGTGTCATCCTATGATGACACTTCGCCTGTTCAGGTTTTCCCTCAAAAGCAGCCTCCCTTTATGCCTACCTATGAAAGATGGTTATATTTTCCCTGAGGTTTCACTATTACACATAGTTTCATTCAGAACATGCCTCTGCACTGGGTATCGATATGTCTCTTTGGCCTCTAAGACAAGCATTTCCTCTTTATTTATTATGGAGTGCAATGCTAACAGATCAATGCAATAGGGTTTCTCAGGTCATTTTGACAATGTTTAGGAAGTTCTGGGATAGTAGTGAAATTAAATCTCAGTGATGCTTTCTTTAAAGTTGGGAAACAGGTATCACCTAAAACACAAGAATATGCAGGTTTTAGCATTTCAGATCAGGGGAAATTCTTGCCAACTCCCAGCAAGAACAAAAAAGATATGTTAGCCTTGAAGCTTTAAGTGTCACATCTAAATCTACACTTCACATAAAAAAATAGCCTAGTTTACAGAAGTAATGAAATACCAAGCATATAATGCTTCCATTTACTACAATCAGGAACCTAATTCTTACAGGAAAAAAAAAAAAAAAAAAAAAAAAAAAAAAAAAAAAAAGAACCATGAAAAACCTTTCAAAGGTTCTGCTTGTATTCTATCCTTGAGATTTGGCTGACTTGGTGTATTCATGACAGATGTTCTGCAGAACCTGAACTGTCATTCTCTTTAAATGACCCACAAAATTACGAAAAAAAAAAAGACCTCAAAACCGAGCAAATTTTAAGTGCTATGATGCTGAGAACATGCAGACAACTGAAGACAATGCTCTGCAAGTTTGTGAGATCCCAGATCTCTGTTCCCCCCAAGAGATTAAGCCTAACCCCTAACAATTACACTCAAAGGTGTCAACATGGATTATTCAAATTCTCATTGTTTCAGAATATGAGATGTGGGAGGTTTGGGGAAGTGCTACAGAAGGGGAAACGCTGAGGACAAGTAGGAGGTATACCAAAATGGGCAGAAGGGAACAAAACAAAAGAAGAAAGGGAGAGAACAGGAGAGAAACACAGAGAATACACACTGCTCCATGTGCCTAAATGGGAGCACATTTCCCATAGTGTTACTAATTGCCAAAATAAGACATCAAAATAAAAAAGAACTTTAAAAAATGACTATTCATTTGGTTCCTGAAAAAGACATTTGCTTTCTTTCTTCTTAGCACACAATTTTCCAATGACACCAGTGGGAAATCCTTTGGGAACAGAAGTGGTCCAAAGTCCTGAATGTAGATCTCTACCCACAGGCCATAATTAAACGTGGAACTAGGCCCTTTCCCTATGATGGCCTGACTTCACTGAGCTACGGTGAGTGACTAGGCATAGTTGTATAGACACATAGTTGTACAGCAATCACTTACAGAGATCTAGATGTTGGTACAAAAGGTTAAAGTAAGGAGACAAGACCTGAAAAAAATAACATCACTAAGTATAATGAAAGCTTTGGGTGACATTTTTCAAAGCATACAGCAGGAGATGAACAGATGGAGCCTGCGTGCATTTACAGTGTTGTTTTTTGAACTTTTAGCTCAAAAGGCCTAGGGGTAAAATTAACAGTTAATAAATATGAAGTTTTCAAATATTTATTGCTTTGAAAGAAATTGCTCCTAAATAAGAAAGAAGAGTTAACACCAGTCAAAATAATCCCAGAGAAACATCTTTGTCCAATCCTCAGGAAACCTTGCCATTTTTCTTTTCCTTCTCTCCCATCTTTCCTCATTATTACTTTTTTGTTTGCATATTGATGCTCACTTATTGTCAGCACTTAATTATTCATCTCAAATTGCCAAGACTCCATCATTGCAAAACATACACCATCCCTCTGCAGATTGGCTGTGCTGACTCAGACCAACAACATGATTATAAATACCACACGTAGTATATGATTTTTGCCTCAACTGCCATAACACTTCAGGTGAAATGCAGGCTACATGTCTGTAACATAAGTGTAGGTTGGAAACCTGAGGGTAGAATATATGAGCCTTGGTTCTGAACACCACCAAATGGCTATGTGTTAAAGGTATTAGCTTTAGTCTTCATCACCCACTGCAGTGTCAGTTCTGAATCTTCCAAAAACAGATCAACAATGATCTGTGAAGACATCAGAAGATTAATGAGAGCTTGACCTCTTCAAATGTCAGGGACAAAGAGTTCATTGTTGCAGGACTCTCCAATCAATATAAACATATAACACACATTTGTTACTATTTAGAGCAGAGTATTAGTGATTGGTAGGTTAAATCTGAATATCTTCAGGTTTATTACTAGCCAAGCAACATTAATCAGCCTAACAATATTAGTTAGTGGAAGCGAGAGGATGATTTGAGGTGTACTGCTGCACAGAAGAGCCATGTATGAATTGAATCTATCCACAAAGAGCTGATGGGGACCATGACACGAAGGAACAACAGAGGAGGTTAGCAGAGCAAGGCCACCTTTAACCTGATCTGCACAGGCAGCAGGAAGATGAGGAAGGGACTGAGGCATACAGGAACTTTCTGCTGTCCATCTGCCCTTGCAGCAGGCAAGGTAAGGGAGAACCCACTACTCCCTATTTGGTCAGAAGAAGCCAGTGCAAGGTCTGACCATTAAAATGTTACCCAGGTCTGGCAAAAAAAAAAAAAAAAAAAAAAACGAGGAATGATAGGTATATTCCATGCCAGCTGCAGCTTCAGCTCAAATATTAAAATGACCATAAAAGACATTCATCAAAACACAAATGATAGCTGCAAAAATTATGGATTTGAATCCAAAATGTTGTAGGCATGTTGACTCCGCTTTAAAATTCTGACTCTGATGTTATTAAAATAATATTGCATTCAGCACCCCTCCCTAATGTTTAATTATCACAAGTGCTGAAGCAGGGCACATAAAACCACATCCCATTGTACTTAATGGGAAAATAGCATATTGTCACCGTACTTACTGCAGTCTATTTCAATTTCATAACATTTTTAAATCAGCAAGAAGAATAAACATAAAAAGAGCTGAATGATGCTGTCAGTCTTAAATGGATGCTGACTGTTAGATTTGTAGGAGTGGTATACCTGAATACAGGGCAGATTGCTGCTTTATAAATATGTATACTAATAATGCTGGAGAATATGTGGTGAAAAGCATACTTACGCTGGTCAGCTTCTTATTCATTGATTAAAAAAATAATAATGAGCTTTTCATTAGAATTTTCATAGTGGTAAAACCACATTCATGCTGTGTCTTTGTGGATCTAAGTAAAACAGGCTTGACCCCTGAAGTCACTTTTTAATAATTAACTCACACTAAGTTCATTAAACACTAATTGAAGCTATGGAAGAAAAAATTGTGAAGTATATGCAGACAGACAGAAACACCAAATGTGATTAAAGATACTGACTCTGGTATATATGTGTAATACAGTACATGCATTATATAGGTTTCAAATTCAATTCCACAGACATTTTTAAGTCCATTATCCCATGATAAATCCTACCGTGTTTGGTGCTACTGAAAGTTTCATAAACAAAGAGTTGCAAGCTAGATGACAGGGACATCTGAACCAATAATCTTCGTAAAGGTCTGGAGAAGTACATTTCGAACTGCACAAGATGTAGCCCCTTAAGCACCCTCCAGTGCTTTGAAAAGAGATAAACAGATTATCCATGATAAAGAGATTCAGTAATCTTCAGTCCAAAATTTCAATTTGAATATAATTTGTGGATTAATTTAAAAACGATAATTAAACTATATATATATTTGACAATTTTCCTTGATAAAAGTCAACATATTGGAGCTTTATTTCATTCATTCAAGAGGACAAAAATGAGATGTTTGCAGTAACCAGTAAGAAAGGATGTATTATTATGACTAGATCAAACTATATGAACAGAGCTAACTACCACAACTCACTGCTTTCCAACCTTTTACACCTCAGAACCCAGAATGTTCCCAGTGTGTTCAAATGCTAATAAAGATACATACTTGCTTTTCTTAGTTAATGTGCCACTGAACTTCTTCTCTCATCCACCCCCAAAGGGTGGAAACTACTATTGGAACTGGTTCTCTGAGTGGTACAATGCTCAGACAAAGTATTTCCTCAGACAGACAGAAAAGGATGGAGTGTCAGAGCCTGGATCTCAGGATATTTAATCCTGCCACAGCCTGCTTCATGACTTAGGGCAACTCACTCAACTCCCCTGCCATCACACTAATGTTACCAGTAATAAGTATTTCTACTATGATAGAATGTAAAGGCCCCAGACCTGAGCTTCCTGAGGCCAGGTGTTTCCTATCCAGTAAGATCTCTCTAACAGAGATGGTTTCAGAGCCTCACTGCTTTGCCTTGCTAGGGCTCCAGTGAATTCAGTGAAGTTGAAGATCTAGCCACCACTGCATAGGCAATGTCTAAAAGAGTAAGGCTAATGTAATGAGGCTCCAGTTTCATTAAGCTCCTCTAAATATTACTATAACAAAAACAGCATAGAATGAGAGCATAAAAAAAAGCCTGCAGTATTCTACCTTTTTGAAAAATTCACATTGATTTCAGTGGACTGCAGATCACTTGTTTTGAGTCTGCTTCCATGAATTCATCCATGGTTCTTTCAGTCCTTTTGATTCTAGGAATATTGTAGGGAAGAAAAAGGCAAAGAGAAATTAATGAGACTGGGGAAAAGTTGGGGGTAAATAGTGAACCAAGTGTGTTATGACAATCACAGAGGTTTTACAGGCTATGTCCAAACAGGTCAGCCCAGGAGCATTTTAAATATGCCTGATCCAGGAGCACATGTTTCTCACATCCCAACCCAATAAGGGAGTAAGACTTGGATTTATATCCACTCTTCCTCTCATTCTAGTTTCTGATTGAAAAAAACATGGGTATATAAACTGGAAATAAGCACAGCACATTCTGCAGGATCAGCTGAGCAATCTCCAGGAATTGCCACTGTATGCATGGCAATTCAGTCTATTTAAAACCATGTTATCCCATTTCAGAATGGATTGGTGGTTAGGTTAGGGCAGCAGTCTTCTGGGACAAGAAAACACTGAGTATAGCATTTGCCAAAAACTTGAGTAACCTATGCCTATACAGATAGCTAGATCATCCTCAAACCCCTTTGTACTGAAACAAACTATAGTGTCAATCTCTACGGTTTACCCAGCAGTCAAACAGTCCAACTCTGGCAGTTCTGTTGAACATATGAGTAAGAGGTGAGGATGCTGTGCTCAGTCCCCTGCTTACCCCACCACACCCAGAAGCATACCGGGACCTCTTGGAGGCACCATAGGGCTTGCACACAGGAGCATGGCAAGCACCATGCGTCCCACCTCTTTTACCTCTTGGCCCACTATGGCTGCAGAAAAGCCCAGCCCTTATATGAGCTTATGGGAGGGCCCACATAGTCAAGGAAGGACAGGCTATAAATGCTCCAGGTGCACCCCAAATGTCAGTAGAGTATGCACCATACTTCAGCAATGGGGATGTATAGCTACTTTATAGTATATAAATCTCTATCAGGAGAGCAATTTCTTCTTACTCCCATGAAAAAGGTAGATCAGCCATTTTCCCAATAAAGTCAATATATGTCCTAAGAAATGTTAAAGGCACCATCTGAGCTCTTAAAGAACCAAAGCGTGTTCAAAGCACAATATTTTTATTTTTGGCTTGTTCTACTTTCCTATAGCAGGTAAACAACCAAAGTTTTCTTAGTTTTAAAAAATATCTAATTCATTTGGGGGTTTAAATATGGTCTGCCACATTTTCTCAGCAGAACCACTTTAACAACTAGGCTACCACTGCTTAAGTAGAAGTGTTTTACATAGTTCATAATAATAGCATAATAAAAGGAAAAAAATAAAAAGTGAAATACAGTGATTTTTTTTGAGGTTATACATGCAAATTGTACTGAATCCAAGCTACAGTTCAACAAGAAAAGCAATATTTTGGGACAACAGTTCTGCTTTTGTAATGAGCCTGTAAGATTCATTCCACTGAAATAGCTACAGGTATATTATATCCCATGAACTATTACAAAATTAAACTTCATAAGCAATATGCCGGTGCTTTGTGTGATGCATTTGCTAAAAGAATCATTCAATTTATCATGTTTTCCTGAAGTGTTATGAGACAAGGTCTTTGAATAAAACTCATTTCATTAGGCTACCTTGTTACATGGGAAGATAAGATCTACACTTGACTAAAGACATCATTCCATCATGCCCATAATCACCCTACCTGGAGAAGTAAACATTCAGGACCCTAGAAAAATGACATGGTACTGCTTCACTAATGGTACTAAAGGAATACATTAAACAAAGATCCAGACAGATATGTGAAAAATTCTCTGAAAGTAAATTCACGTGCATAGAAAACTCTTCTACATTTAGTAGGGTTTCATCGCTTGGGAAAGGCATTCACCTCAGCTGGGAAAAGAGTGGACAGCAGCATCAGAGGACTGTGTTACTGTGGTTAAAAATCAGATCAAGTGTCACCTACCATGCAGTGCCTATATTGTTTTTCCTGTGCCAAAGGGATACTTCTTGAACATTTCTCATGTAGATGCCACTACAACAGTTTTAAAGACATATATATTTGCACAGCTTATTTGATTAAATATGCTGAAGGAGATCTGAGATCTAGTCCAAGCTGTGACACAAATTTGCTCTGTGGCATTAGGTTTAATTTTTCTGGGCTTCAGTTTCTCAGCCTATACAGAGGAAGTAGAACTGACAATATAAACCCAGGAGCAGGTACTGTAGTGCTATTTTAGAAGGCCCTGTTCTGTGTTTTGATATTCAACAGGACATTCAACAGAATTTTGAAGAACTTCAAGCCTAGTGCAAATTTTTCTCCCTTCGTTCAAATGTTACGAGGCTTGGCCCTGAATATCTCCTTGCCTGCTCTAATGTGAATGAGAAGTAGTTCCAGTGAAGCTAATGCAATACAATTAAATTAAGACAGAAGCAGAGCTCAGGCTTAAAAAACTGTAAGGCCAATTTTGGCTGTGTCAGCCCCATGTCAGGTTGCATCATGGACAAAATGGAAAACTCCATTTCCCAAATGGAAATCCAGGACAAGTCAGCAGCTCAAAAACTTGAAATCTCAGATGAGGCCTATACACGAGGCCAGATCTTTCCCAGCCAGAATATCTGTTTGCCCTCTTGTGCCACGACTCACACTGATGATCACCCAATAGTTTGGCCATAAAGCTGAAAATTTGGGGTTTTTCCTCAGGTCATTTTCAGCCAAACAAGTTTCCTGATCTGGCTTACCGAGCAACTGCACATCTGCTCTAGCCTGCCCCAAACGGACAACATAAGAACACATTGCTGCGAAGGAAAGTGGAAATGGCACTAGCCTACACTTATATAGGTTTAAAACAACCTTTTCTCTTGTAGTCTTAAATAAACTTCCAGGTGAATATTTAAATATGTTAGGATATTTTTTTTTTACCTTGTTGTTTCACAGCTAAGTAGCAAGTCTCCACTTTTTTCAAAATGCTTTTAATTACGCGATGTTGCTGAACCCCTTGGTGATAAACATCACAAATGATTCTCCTAAGGAGGTTAGTTTTCTGTTAAGAATATTTCAGGATAGAAAATTAGGAATATTGTCATTTCCTTCAAAACATACTAGTTTTGCAGTGAAAACAAGAACATTCATTTTTGAATACCAATATTTTTGCCTTTATATATGTTTTTTTTTTCTTTTCACATTCTTCCCCTTTTCCTCCTTTGTGTCCTTTTTTCCAGTTTTGTCAGTGGCAAAGAGAGAAGAGGAAAAAACAAAACATCTTCCTTTTTGTGAAAAAATATCTGTGGAGGATATTATTTCTAATGAACTTGTTGCCATTTTCCTGTATCCCCAAGAAATGGCATTTTTCAGCTATTCTTATGTCTAGATAAACAAGCAATTACAAATTTCATCCTACTTGATCAGCTATTCCTAACACTTTAGTTGTGGAATACTCTCATACCCCTTTGGAAGGTGACTGCCCAGCTATTAAATGCATTTCACTTAAAGAAGCTACAGATGAAATCTCAGACATATTTTCTTGTCCTTGACTTCTGCCTGACCCTCACACAAATTCTTGTTCCAGACTGAAGCATTCTTACAAACAACATTTCTCTCTTACAATCAGCATAAGAATACGCTTTAATTCTGTTAAAGATGCATGCATTTAATCCTTACTGGTACACATACTGGTAATCATTATTTGAATTTAGATTCAATAGTGTATATGTCAACTGATGTGAGAATCTCTCCTGTAAATTTTAAATCGACTCCAATTTCAAAAAAGCCAGCAAGAAGTGAACTTTTTTCAAAGTCCATATTTGATGAGGTGTTTGAAGAAAATGCATTCCCTCTGTCCCAGCTAAGCTATCAGCATCCAAGGAGAAGCAAAGGATGAAAAAGCAAGAGAGCAGCAGCTCCTTCAGAGAGCTGCACGCCTCACTGATGGTAGGATTTGGACACAGCACAAAGAAGGGGCACGGGGACAGTGAGTTTCCATTTACACAGGTCAGTGGTGTGTCAGGGAGCTGTTAAAGGCACTTTGTCTAGACTGTAAGTTCTTTGATGAGGAAATTCTCTTTTTGCTATAAATATCTGCTCAGCTTTGCACTGTGGGTTCCTGACACGGATTTCGCCAGAATTACCACTCTTATATAAGGCACATATTCAGTTGAAAGACTACGAAATATGATCCTTTATGGCCGGAACCAGGGAAAGTCGGGGCTTTGAAAAGCATAGGCACAACACAGCTTACTCACAAAGCATTTGATTTGTCAGGATGGGAGTATCCCATACACCCTGAGTCAGTCAGAAGATGGTTCTGTCATAAAACTCTTCTGCAGACTCCACCACAGATTGTCACCTTCAAAGCATTGAGGATGGAGATAACCTCTTAGCACACACCAGTGCCTTGGTTAGACACATTTTAAAGACTACATTCACCTCATAGTCAAGATCCTAGCTTTTGAAAGGAAAGAAAACATAAACACATCATCAAGAAGAGACTCAAAATGAAAATGGGAACAAAACAAGAGGAAAAAATAAGACAAAAACAGAAGGAAAAATAACCCCCTTGAAAGTGCTTTCCAACCTTTTACAAATGACAGTCCTCAAACCATTTTTCAGTAGCACTGCACATCTTTGAATAATGAATTCAAGAATATTAACAGTAGGCCTGCTTTTCTCAGTTACCTTTGGTGATTCACTTAGAAGTAGTCCACTGACCCTCAGGGTCCACTGGAAATAGCTGTGACAGTATAATTATGATTTACTAAGTATGAAGGGAGAAATTTTCAAAGAGCAGGACTGGAATTTTACTTTGTAAATGCAACTAATAATATTCAAAGTAACACAATTATATCCAAGCACGGCAGGCTTAGAAAATGTAGGGACACATAATTTCTTAATCATTTGCTATAAATATCTTTATACAGGAACAGTATCTTCCTACAAAGGATTCTCCTTTACTCTCATATTGAACCCTGTATCTGCCTGTCTCGTGCTTGGCAGCAGTATATACTTTTAAGTTAAAAAGCAGACATACGATATCAGGTCCTATCCTCAGCTGGAGTAAATCAGCTCTACTGAAGCAACACAACTATGCTGATGTACACCAGCTGAAGTCTTGGCCAATTTTTCAAAATAAAAGTACTTTGAAGTGACCCAGACTCCAGCTTCCCAACAACCCTGTGCAGCAGATGAATTTAAATCTCACGAGTTGTTGCAAGATACTGATCCCCCATTTCTATTAAAAATAGAGCCGTCACAGAACTGATGTATTAAGTCTCACTTTCATTCTCCTGTGAGGAGGCTGTGAATGGAGGGAAGCAAAGGGCAGGGAGGGTTTGGGGTCAGAGTCTGTTTCTCAAACTGCCAGGACAAGACTGTAGGTGTCAGCTCACCTCTGGTTCACGCTGTCTCGCACAATCCACCCAAGCCAGCTGAAGGTCACATCTCTATCACTTGGCACTTCAGTCATTTACATTTATATGTAATTGTCTTTTGAGTGTGCATGTGTTCAGAGGAGATGCATAGCTTGGGAATCGGTAATAGAATATCAGAGCCTGTCACCAAAAGGCCTCTAGCTCAAAACCAGAGCAGTTATTCAGGCAGCCAAAAGGTGCTAACTTTCTGATAGCTGCTCAGCAGCTTAGGCAAAATGAGTTGATGATTTCAGCCTACATCTCCTTTGACACATGTCCCTATCACAAAACTGCTCTGTTGCAGCAGCTGTCAGAAAGGGCACTTTGTGGATATTGTCAACAGAAAGGTCAAGGACTGATGGTGTGAGTGTGCAGATGACTTCCTCCTCTCGCCCCAAACAGTCAGTTTTCCAAGAGAAGTAGGAGAAATGTGGCTGAACAGTGTGAGAAATGTCACCTAGTTGCTGCCCTTGCTAGTCCTATTTTAGAGGTTGAAACATGACATCAGACCTATGGATGTTAAATCTTATGCCTTTCAGAATCATTTAAAAAGGTTGAATGAAGTGCTGTGAAGACAGTAATAAATAAACATGCAGAGAGAGCTAAAACAGACTTCAAAAAAGACATTTGCAAACCCTATGGCTCAGTTCACCTCTCTTACTAAATTTTGCTGACAATGCCAGTAGGTGCCTGGTGGCGGAATTACTGATTTGTATTTATTTTTTTTCCTAGCATCTATTTCACCTAGCACTTTCTCTTTTTTTTACTAGCTCTGTAGGATTTATGCTTTTCTCTAAGCACCTGTTTCCCACCTAGGAAATAATAAGTGCTTCAGGTTTGTCTGCCATAACAAAGACAGAGACAAAGAGAGGATGCCTGCCAGAGACAAAGCAAGGGATGGAGGGCCAAGGCACCTATTCAGCTACTAATAACCGCAGTATCACAGAAAGCCATAGTTAGGCCTTTTGCAACACAAAGGATAGTAAAGTAAAGGATAAAACCTCCTTCTATGCAGCAGCAACAGCCAGAGCCCAAGTCGTCTTGCACTGGGCATCACTAATAGCCCAGCAGATCATAAGGAATGCGATTTGTTGGCAGAGTAACATGAGGGAGTTTTCACTATACTCCTCTTCTCACAATATAGCAGAACTGAATGGTGAAGCTCAGACCCTGCTGGGTTACAGGCTCCAGCTGTTTCAGGGAATGGATTACAACACAAAGGTTAATCACAGAGAGTGTAGACGTACCTTTATTCAGTTAGCTGAGATAGCAAGACAGCTATACAGCCACAAAAACACAGTGTTCAAAGCAGGATAGCCCTGGAAGTATACCCCGCTTCTTGATGAAATTGTCGGTGCAGTCAGCCCTTAATTACCTGCTGTTCTGGTTCTGCTGTTATTAGTGTGTGAGCTGGATAGGTAAAAGCTGATTTGGGTCTGTCTCTAAGAGTTGCAGTTAGCTCTCTGGACTGAAGTGCGCCTGTACTGGCAGAGATGTAGCTTTATAATACAAAAGCGCTCAAAGGGAATCCAGGCTCTGAACTCCTCACATCTCAAGGGAATTTGGGCATGAGTCAGAGCTTCATATCTGATCTCATGTCAAGTAAACATTCATCTCATAGAGTCTCCTGTAGCCTCAAAAATATTCTTCCTGTGCCCAGAACTGACCATCTAAGCACTCTGGTTCTCAGAGCAAGTAAAAAGACAAAAATATCTTTCTTGCCCATTGCCTTGGGAAATTTCCATTTCTTCATTCTTCAGTGATTGTTTGTACACCTGCACAGAGGATCAAACACTTCTGACATTAAAAATACTGAGAGCTGAAGCATATGTACTGTGGCAATCCAGGTGGGTACTGTTACTAACCAAAAGCTGGTGTCTAGAAGAAGCTGGTAAGCACCTCCTTTCTGAAAACAAACTAAAATGCTTCCCTGTTTATGGTGACTAGCTGAGCCCATACTTAGTAGCTAGAACTAACCAAGACACACTTACCCTAGCAAAAACAATTACAGCAGAAACCAATAGCATAAGTAGCTGGATCCCATTCTTGTTTCAAGGTCCAATATCAAAAGTGCCCACTTGTTTGACCAGTCACTTCTAGTCATCTCAGGGGCTAAAGACAGGTTTACTTTCAAGGGGATTTCCTAATCACAATTTTCTCTGTTTCTGAAATGTCTCATTTTCTTCTACAGTTGTTATATAGCATTGTTCAGTCACCTGGCAGAGGTCACCACATAATTATTTTGGAGCTATTACATACAGTATATTATAATATTGCTTCCTATTTGTTTGTTGAACAGTCCTCCAAAAGGTGACTCGGGGAAGTTTGAGTTCTTTGTATTACAGTATCGTTTACAGGCCCTTATTAAGCACCATAGCCCAGTTCCTACAGCCTCAACCACAAGAAAGTTAAAGAGACAGAGTGACTAGCCCAGGATAGAAAGGCTACACAGTGGCAGAGGCAAGAAAAGTACCAAGGTCTCTTGAACATGTACTCTGTGCCCTCACTCCTGAAACACATCCACACTACCAAGTCTTCCTCTTGCTGGAACCTTTCATCTTGTTTCTATTTTATTAGTCTGTGGTTAGTATAATACCTAGAAAAGCTGTAAACAGGATGTGAATAGAAAGTTTTGACATGGGGAAACTCCCTTTCTCTTTTCCCTGCAGGTGTTCAAATACTTGCAGTAGCACCAAGAACCCCAAATTGCCTGCTTCCCCACCTTCTCTAACTCCAACTTCTTTCCAGCTGTGGCCACAAACAGTGAAAAACACACAATATTCTCCCAGCTCATAACCTCCACTTGCAAATGCTGTATGTGAGTGACCACTCTTGTTTCCCTTTGCCTGAAAGGTACTTTGTGCTGACCACTTCACTGGAGGCAGCTGTATTTAATTTCAGGTGGACTTTGAAGTTCTGTGTGGAGTTATGTGTAGCTCAGTCATTCCTTTGCAATATTCTTGAGCTAGAGCACACTTAGGAAATCCTTTGTTGGGAGGCTGCATATGATATTTTGAACCTGAGTGTGAAAAGTGCTTCTGTATCTAGGTTCTGTAGTCACCTGCGGTCACAGGCAGGTGCATCTGTGTGCCTGCCACGGGTATAAGTTTGTTTATGTAGTTATCGACCTTGTGACACATGAAAACCTTGGTGCCTGCATACATGAGCCTGTAAGCACATACTTGCTTTATTAGAAAGCAAGAAACATCACTGGAAACAATGACATGCCTATTACTTGGTAATTGGTAATTTAGAAAACTGCAGCAAAACACTCTCCCATCTAATTCAGACCAACAGTTGTATATTTTTTCCTTCACTATCTATTACTTAATCTACCAAAAAGGAGAGTGTGAAAAAAATTTGATGTCAAGTGGTGGTTTTATCATGTCTGACTGCTGAAGATGGCTGGCATATGGTTTAAAACAGTATAGTTAGTTTAAACTAGCCATTCACCTCCAGAGATGTAGGGTGAATGGTTTTCTCAAGTTGCGTGAGAAAAATAGGGGGTGGGTCTTACTTGTAGTGGATGCTTGCCAGTGTGCCTGAACCCACAGCTATCTAGTTATTGTGCTTTGAGGAAGAGACGGAGAGGTGAAAGAGAAGATGTAGGGCAGGTTTTAGCTGAAGCATGAGAAGGGATCTACCATTTCACCTGACTGAAAACTCTCTGATACCTAAGATTTGATGTCTCTTACCCAGAAGCTCCTCATTTGCTGAAGCCCTGAGGGCCAGGAGTCCAAATTAGTTCAGTATTTCCTGCAGCAGCCAGATTTCCTGGATGATTCCAGCCAGCCCTAGATAAGTAGCGACTGGCCAGATTTTCAAAGGGCTTATCACATTGTATATTGAGATCTTAGAAAAACTTGGCCTCTGAAATATTCTGAAATATTGTAACACTGTTATATGCAGGTGGGATTTACTTATGTATAGCTGTGATGAGGACAGAGCTTCCCAGAAATTATTGCTGAAAGGAAGTTGACAACTTGGAAACTGAAAACCATCTTTTTCCTCACTCCAGAACAGAAGAAAGCTCTTTGTTTTAGGTTCTCTTCAAGCAATAAGTATATCTTGTATTTGCTTAAGTGAGCTCATGGCAATTCTATTATGCCAGGCTGTGCCTGACACTCAGAAAAGGAAATTGCAAAGTCATACAGCAATGTATTATAGAAGATAGGAACAGCATGACAGAGTGAAATGGCAATAGAACAGCTAAGCTGCATAAATACACAACACACATATCAGCTGGAAATTGATAGATGCCTTCATTTAGAAGTATACTAATCATTATCTAATTATCTTCAGGAGTTATCAGAATCCAGGTGGGGGGACAACAATGTCATGCTATTGTGAAGAAAGCAAGCAACGTACTGGGCTGTATCTGGAAAGAAATGTTGCTTGCAGATGTATGAAGTTAACTAGTTCCCCTCGTGGCAGTAAGGAAGGCCTCCATGGGACTCATGTATTCAACTCAGGCACTGCAAGGTGGTGCCATTTAGAGGAGAATAAAGATGAATAAAGATCTAGCAGACATGACCTAGAATGAATGGAAGACTGAAGGAATGAGCAGTATTTAAAAAATAAGATTGAGAGGAAACTCAGTAAAGGTCTTCAATTATGTAAAAGTTCTCTTGCAAAATAAAAGAAAGAGAATAACTATGCATATGTCACTAAATTGTGGGTTAACTATAGCAAGGAAGATTCGGGATAGATATAGCACAAGCTTTCTAACAGTAAGCAACACAGAGCACCAAGACTGCCTGGCAAGGCTATGGTAACTGCATCATTGAGGCTTAGACAAACATCTGTCAGAATGAGATAGATACCAGGGGAATCTGCCCTGGGGTAGGAGGCTGGACAAGATGACTTCCTGAGATCCCTTCCAGCTCTTTGTTCTCCTGGCCTCTCAGATCATGTGGTGTATGCCACCAGTACTACCTCATCCAGCAAAACCTTGGTTAGCCCATGCCATATTACTGCCTGAATACATGTCTGGAATGGCATTGCCATAACCCCCGGTTTCTGGTCAGCAGGCCATGCACTAGAAGTCTATGGATTCAGAATAAAGAAAAGGTCATACTCCAAAGTCTCCCTGTTTTATTCATATATTACATTTAGGGAAAATACTGTTCAAAGTACCCAGTAAAGATGGACAGTGAGCATAGAAGAGTTGTGTACACAATATAGAGTGGAAGCATTCATTTTTGTAAGATGGATGTTTCAAAGCATTTGAAGACAGGTATTGATCATTTAATAACAGGCTACTTTTGATGCAGAAATAACAATCCAAATTGGTTAATTAAATAATGATTAACCAAAATTAATCTATGCATTCTAAATTGACTGAGATATAAATGATACTGAACTGTTTATGTTTATATGTCAGTTTAATGCTTGCAACTAAAAAGTAAACATTTTGAGGGTTAGGAATAAAAGACTTTCTGTCATGCTTGCATTCACTAGCACTATCATTTATCCTGCTCAGTGTTACTACTACAGCTTTCTTCTGGCTGTTACTGAGAAGATAATATAACAACAGAATGTTGCAAGAATTAATTCCTTGGTTTCTATCTGCTGTTTTTACACTGCAGAAAGTGTGTAAAATCAAAACATTTTTTCAGTATTAATGAGGAGAATATGCTGTACTGTTAGGAGAATGATTCATTTGAATGGTAAAATGGACTTCCATATGTGGTCTCACTTCCGGACAAGAAGCAGTCAGCTGATATGAATGTTTGCAGTACACTCACAAACATGACAGGAAGTTCCTTGCGGTACTCATACAAAGAAGTAACTAACAGGCATAACAACCTCCTGAGATAAAAAAAAAACAACCCAAACTTTCATATGCAAAACAAAACAAAAATAAACTATTTTGTAAGACTTATTAACTTTTCCTCTTTAAAATATTAAAATATTGCTTAGTCTTGGTGATGGCAGGTATCTGAGATTTCTTCCAGTCTTACTGTTTCTGTGTGTCTCTTTATTTCTGATGTTTTTACAGCTGACCTTAACTAAAAATAGGAGAAATAAACTGTCCACAAGAATGGGTTGATGTCTGCAGGACTTGCAACTTGATCAAAAACATAAGGAAAGCCATTCCAAGCTAATTTCTAGGCTAAAAATTTTTAAGTATTTGGATCAATACTCAGCTCTTTGAATCACTGTATGATTACCTGGGAGTGCAGGAGACTGGGCTAGCTGACCCGTTGAATCTGTTGAATAATACGGTTGCTCCTATGGATGATCCTTCAAGCAAATGAAATAGAACCTTCAAACAGATGAGATTTGCTCATCAGGAACCCAAACGTATTTCTTCATACGACAATACATGCTATTTTTCAGCAGTCAGTTCCATAGAAAGAAATATATTTTATGATCTATGAGACCAATAAAAACTAACTCAGCTTGAAATATGAATTTCAGTTTTCAAATAATCTCAGTGAAATGACTGTGAAAGACTTACACATCAAGAATTATGCATAGAAATTATTCGGACAATAGTTTCAAATAACCAACAAATGTGGGAAAACTGCAAGCTATTAAAACAAAATTCACATTCCAGAAAAGATGCAATGTATAAAACAAATATTCAAGACAAAAAGTTTTAGTGCTCAGTTTTACTCTAAACAGTGCTTTACCAGCTGCACCTTTTCCACAGATGAAGTCATGGATGTGATGTTATCAGTACAGCATAACATACACAGGCCATTCATTCAGACTGGCTTATAAACACCAGCTACCAAAATTCAGTGCCTAAATCACGGTGTGGCTTCTCCTGGAACCTCTTTATAGACGAGAAAGAGGGAGAGAGGAAGGGAGAAAGAGAGAAGAGAGAGAGAGAGAGAGAGAGAGAGAGAGAGAGACCTCTGGAGACATCTACTCCAACCTCACTGCTCAAGCAGGGTCACCTAAAGCACGTTAGACAGGGTTGCGTCCAGGCAGGCCTTGAAGATCTCTGGAGAAGGAGACTCCACAACCTCTCTGAGCAACCTGGTCCAGTGCTCCATCACTCTCACAGGGAAGAAATTCCCCCTCATGCTCAGGCGGAACTTCCTGTGGTCCAGTTTTTGCCCATTGCCTCTTGTTTTGTTGCATGGGACAACTGAAAAGAGTTTGTCCCCCTCCCCTTGACACCCTCCCTTCAGGTACTTGTACACATTGATCAGATCCCCCCTCAGTCTTCTCTTCCCCAGGCTAAACCAGCCCAGCTCTCACAGCCGTTCCTCACAGGGCAGGTGCTCCAGCCCTCTGATCATCTTTGTAGCCCTACGCTGGACTCTCTCCAGTAGCTCCATGTCTCTTGTACTGGGGAGACCAGAACTGGACACAATACTCAAGATGGTCATGCACCAAAGAATAGATAGCTACCAAAAGGGACAACTCCAAAGCACACTTGGCAGCACAGAACCAGTTGGCAGGGACAGCCAGTATGCACCTGACTTTCAGGCAAGTTATCTTAACAGAAAGTCTGTCAGCCCTTTTTTGAGGGACCACTATTTTCCAGAAACAGTGATTCTGGAAAACTACTGTCAAGGCAAAGTCAAGTAGCAGAGCCACAGAGATATATAGAAACAGTAGCAAAATCCCTCATCCACTCATAGGTAGAGACGTAGAGACTAGTAACACCGCCATTCTCCAAACAACTGAATGTTTATATGACTGAAACAACTCAGGCCTACTCTCATGTGAATTATGTGGAAAGGAAGACCTAGTAGACTAATGGTTCTCACTCCGGCCTTGTTGTGTTGTGCTCTTCATCTATCAATTTTCATGACCACGACACAAAACACAATGCAAGCAATTATGCAGAGTCCACTGCTGATACTCACTTTTCCCACCTATGCAACTGTAATTTGCAAGTACCTTACTGTTGATATTATTATTTACTTTTGATAACTTGTGGTTAATTAAAGATCATGTGTTTCTCTGCCCAGGAAGAGCTATACTAGTGGCAGCATCTTGGACAAATTTCATGAACATTGTCTCACCAAGCTCTCCCTGCAGAATCACTTAAAAGGGTTGTTCTTTCTTACTTCCTGTCTTAAAATGGCATAGGGTGTTGTGTGAACTGATAAATAACATTGTACATCTACCTATTCACTGTTAAGTAGTGAAATACTTTCCTATCTGTTTCGGTTTCAGGACAAATCCAGCATGATAAGGCTCCTAGAACTTCAGATTCTTTTCTACGCAACGCAAGATCATGGAAGTCCCTGAAGACTAGCTGAGTTTTTGAATTTACGTCTTTTGGGGAAGAAAGCTCACAAAGCAGATTGCCCTGTTTCAGCACTACCAAACTCGATTCTGCATCTCAGCTTCAGACCTAGACTTTTTTAAAACAAACTTTAAACTTGACATGGAAATTCATTCCAATTTCTCATTCATGTGCAGGCTGGTTTTTATTTTCCCAAAATCAGTTTCCTCTTCTTTGCTAGCTGGATCTGCAAATGCTTAAAAAGTCTCCTAAAATTTGCTCGCCATGCTCAACTTAGCTAGAAACAGATTAGCACTAAGAAGAAAAATCAACCCTTTATTTTCCAGAATGATTTTCTTGCTAAAGATGTCCAGGAAAGTTGTGATGCCGACTTCCACCCTTGCCACATACAGCTTGGATTATGGCAGAGGAGATATTTATTCAGTTTCCAGCAGAGAATCAGTTTAAGGCATTTAAGGTACCCTGTGAGCAGCACCTGGAGTCTGCAGCTGAGTCAGCTGTTCCACTGTGTAGGAAAGGGAGTGGAGATTTAAACGGACAGGGCAGCTTAAGTGAGCATTTGGAGTGAGTTCCCAGTGTAGACACCCCTTCACTCTTCACTGACAGCTGCACCTTGGGAAGGAAAATGGAGTGTACACTTGCTCTAAAGCCTGAGACACACAAAAGGAAAGCAGAACAGTGTCTTAAAATCGCTAGCAAGCTCTGTAACTGTCCTCAGAACATACTCCCCTCGTCAGATCATCATTAGGGAGCACCACATGTGTGTGGCAGATATCACACCAGAAACAGCTGTTGGCAGCTTCTTGCAAATGGAAGGCCAGTGTCACTCCTTCACTGTTTAGCTGGAAAGGAATAAAAAGAGGAGAAAATAGATTTAAATGCCAAATACACACTTACACACACACACCTTTCAGAGAGGAGGATAGGCAGGCCCTTACAAGAAGCCTTGGTCCTTCTCTCCCTCTGTCCCCTGGAGGAATACCTTTGCCATTGTGAGTCTCTGCTTCTGTAAGGCTAGAGAAGGATGAACAAGACTTAGAAACTCTCTTCGCCTGGCAATAATCCTTCATAAATCTGAATCTGGTTTGTCTTCCCATACCTTGCCTTTGTGTACACTCACATATTGCATCCCTGCTCACTCTTCCAGAGCTTTGAGCAGGAGCATTAGTCAGATGAACAGGCCAACTGTGATGAGACTTCCCTTCTCAATATGCCCACAAGTATACTTTCTAGCACAATTTTAAGGATTTAAAGAACAACTACATTTACAACTGAGCTCAGCTTTGCAGACATAAACAATATGTATGACTCCCCACACACATCCTTCACCTCTAAGGATTTCCCAAAGCTCAGAGAAAAACATCTGTCACAACTTTACCTCTTCCCTGGTGACAACACCTCAAATCCATAGAGCTTTTTGCTTATTTTCTCTCCCCTGTTGCTCTTTGTCACAGGAAAGCGGGACATAATCATGCTTTATCAGAACTAATTTATAAGTGTACAACACCAAGACCAACGCCGAGTTCCTCTCACAAAGGCGGAGACTTTCATATTAGCTGCAGTATACAAAACATAACTTCCCACAGTTAAAACAATTTGGCAGAACTCTGCCTAGTAACACTGTCATCAACACAAAGAAATCTGTTTGATTTTATATCAAACTTTTCATCTACCATATTAACATCATTTTTATTCTCCTTCTCCATATAATTTGGCAGGCTAGCAGCACTGAGAAGCCACAAAGTTTCTGTTGTGCTAGAGACTATGCAAACACATGGTAAACTCTCACTGCCTGTCCCAAGGCATAAAATCAGCAACCAAAAACACAGCATTAACTTTCCAGTTTCAAAATTCTTCCAAAAATACTACAGTATTTCATTGCACTGTCCAAAAAGACCCCCAAAGCATATAAGAAAACTACCAGGTATAATGGCTCCACCTTTGTTGCAAAACTCCAGTTTTTATTTATATTGGAATCACCTTTGGGCATATTGCATGGTGGCAGTCCTCAGTTCCCATCTTCAAATGCAACCAGTGATGGTGATGGTACTACATCCCTGGGTGAGTTATTGTTCCATTAGCAGCCTGAACTTAGAAGTTTGCTCAGACTGCAGCAATAACAAGATAGATAGGTCTTTATGAAATCTACACTATTAACACTATTTGTTTTGCCATGAGTTGACAACTTTAGTAAATTGCTCATAATTGGCTATCAAGGAAAAAACACAGCTCTGCTCACCATTATTATGGTATTGATTCTCAATAATTGCTTTTTGTGTGTGTGTGTGTGTGTGTGTGTGTGTGTGTGTGTGTAGGATGGCATGGAGTGCATGTATTGCTTTTTTGTTGTAAGAAAGCCTACAAACAACCTAGCTATGTGGTTCTGCTCCATGTCTGGAAGTTCCTCGTGGCAAGAAACATAAAATGTACACCAGAAATAACTGCAGTAAAGACCTCTCTCTCCTTTTTATTTTTTTCTCTGGGATTATATTTTAGCATTAAAAGAAAGAATAGAATTAACCATGTAGCTAAACACGATGGTAGCCCTGTAGGATATTCATGTTAGTCAAAGGCTGAAATGCATTAACATTAAAAAACTCCATAGGGTTATTTTAAATATTCATTAGGAAATTTACAAGCTTTGGTGTAATGGCTGAGGACTCCAGTGTTTTTATAATTGGAAGTCAGACCAGTGGAAACTTTCTCAGCCATGGGAAAACAATGTGGCCCAGTTTCTGTTCCTATGTTAGAGATTCTTGATTATACTCTCTAAATATTAATCCCCTGAACACATCCACATCCACATACCTGATATTACAGTATTGTTATGTGGCATCATGCATTATCAGCTCTTCTGCTTGATGCTCCTTTGTTCTTTCTTCTTCTTTTTTTTTTTTTTTTTTTAATATGCAATCATGCCGATGGCCCAAAATACAGCACTCCCTTATTCTTGTTTCAGATGAAAAGGACAATGTTGCTGGGAAGAATGTAAAGAGTGTCTAGTGCCTCTCAACAGGTAAACGATTCAGAAAATTTGCTGACAAGCACAAGCATTTAAAATAAATTGAGGGAAACTGTCAGCAATCTTATTTAGAAATGACTCACTCAAAATTCAATTAGCACAAGATTGCCAGCTGATCCAGGAAAAGAAAGTGTGTCTCTGGCACTTTTTTCTTTTTTTTATTTATAATTTCTAAGCTATAAACTTGCTAGAAAGTCAGCATTTGGTTAGTTTTCTGACCGCCTCTTTCTCTGGGAGCAGAAGAACTGTCTGAATTCTCGCTTCTTCACTTTCTTGTTCAATAGATGTCAAACAATCACCATGAAAGACTGAGAAAGGAGAGTTCTGAAGATTTACCCTTCCCAAGAGATCTTTGCCCAGATTTGCTATAAAACTCAGTGTAATCTTTGATCTTCCAGTGACTTGTACTCTTCTCTGTTACTTGAAACCCAGCATTATTATTAAGCTTAAGTAGATTGCTTTAAACTTCTAAAATATTTACTCTCCTGCCTCCCAATGGGATGTTAACAATAAAAAATAGCGAGGGCTTCTACATTTGTTTTTACTTTACATAAATGAATTAAGCAGTCTCTACTATACTCGTTTAGACCCACAATAATGTAAACTGAAGCAACATAAAAGAGCTTCCACATCCATGTTTACAGAATAGAAATCCTACAATTTTTGGAGGGAGAAGTTTGGAGAAGGTGCCTAACTCATCTTTACTCTCAAATGCAAACTTTGATAGGCCTTTCTGTTCATAAGGGAAATGTGTGACGCTAACAGCTTGGTTGTTTGCTTTTGTATTTTTTCAAGTGAGTTCAAAGGGACTCACTTGATTGCATCCCTTCCCCCTCCCCCACCCTTCATCCTTCATAACCATTGTTTAATGAATTTTTATTAGAAAAGCATGGCTGCACTTATGAAAAAAAAAATCTGTCTTTGAAACCAGGAGGAAAGTGTGTTTTCCCTGGCATTAGCCTGTTAGTTTTTAATATCAGGTTTGCACTGGAGTTGACTCCCGGTGCATTTTGGAACCATAAGCTAACAAAGTGAAGCTAATAGGAAAGGAAATAATACAGAAGAAGAGAACCCCTTTTGAAGTGTGAGCAGGAAATCTGCACAACTCTCTCCTTTTCCTCCTCCTTCTCCCTGTTTCTTCCTCAACCCCCATCCCATGACCCATAGTGACCTACTCACCTCACGAAGAGTGCTTCTTGTTCATTTCTGTTTGCAGGATGAGATCAAGCAAAAACAGTAGCTTAATTTGAGCTTCTTAATTAGGAAAACTTCTGAGAAAAATATCCTCTGGTCCAGAAAGGACAAACAAAGTAGTAAACATAAGGAATGCATAAATTGAGGATTCATCTTTGAACTTCTGGATAAGGTAAGAGATGTTATCTTCCAACAAACTATCTACTGCAATATGTCTCCTGTAGTGAGCCTCAAAGAATGAACAATGAACACAGTACTTCTCTGTTCACCAAAGATACCGGAGCATGTCACAGGTGCTCGGAACAAATCACACCCCATTGTGTTAAAACCATGAAGAAGAAATTACCAGGCAGAATCACCACCAGCTTCTAAATGACACACTTGTGATGCAAAGCATTGCCAGGTTATAGTTGTGGATTCTATCCCAAATATTTGCTGTAGCTCACTCTTTGACAACAGTTCTCATGCAGTTCAATTTGTTTTGTGTAACTGTGAGCAGTCTAGGGTAACATTGGTTATCCATTCTCATTTTCCATTAGTTATAGCTTTATAGTGTTTCCTGGAGAAACAAAATAGCCAGCAGGAAGGCCTCTAATACAGAATGTGCCTACTTTGCCCACTGAGTTGCCTACTTTGTCATATGCCCTTTTTTTGGTGAAACTTGCGCTAGTTACTTAATCTTAGATTCTCAACAATTTAACAGAAATTGAGCTCTAAAATGTCTTTGTGATTTTGTATGCAACACCAAAGCTTAGAAAGCCAGCTGTAAAATTAAGATAGTCACATCTTCATACCATGTAGCAGTACTTATGAGGAAGATGTGTTCAGAAAGTAGCAGATATTGCAGCACTGGGAATCATCTAAGTATCAAGAGACTTGAAAAAGAGATGTAATGGAAAGAAAAACAGCTCACAGATTTCAAAAATAGAATACAAGAATCAGAAATTTTCACTTGTTCACTTTCCTTGAATTCAAGGACTATGATAATGGAAAATGATATTACAGGAATCATGGAAATCGCTAAAAAGGGAATAGAAAATGCTAGAAATATAACATATGCCAATAATTAGAACAGATTTTGTGCCACAGTGGTCCAAAATGGCACACTGGAACCTGTTTTCATCTACATTAAAATTCTAACATCTCGTTCTTACATAAAACAATATTCTTTTGACACATTATCAGAACTGAATCACTTACATTTTTTCTTGAGTGTCACTGAAAAAGCATAGATGAAACATCACCTACTCAGTTATTTATTGTCTGAAGATCACATGTACTGTGAGCACAATGTATTTGTGGATACTGCAGGGTGCAGTTTCTAGAGGTGCCTGGACTCCTAGCTGTAATAAGCATAGAAGAAACTAGTTGGTCAGAAGACAGAGGGTAACTTCTTCAGAGTGTCACAGTATTTCTCAAAACTAATTCATCCATAGCACTAACTTTATGGACTTGGTAATTATCCTAAGTAAGCCTTTTTCTCTCCAGTAAGACTGTGAACATGAGTTGAGGAGCTAACTCCCTGCTATTTCTTAGCTGCTGTGTTTGCTTGTGATAAGAGAAGGTCAATAAAGCCCAGTATGGCAGACTTGCTGAAATATTCCTTTATCCCTGGTGAGAGACTTGACAAACTGTTAAAGATATGATCCAGTTGTACACATCTCCTCAAGAACCAAACATATCCATACGTTGCAATTACATAATAAGAAGCCATAATAAACTGGAAGGGATAGATAGAAAACTAGACAGCAGCCCATCCAGAAAGCATGCTAGGTACACAAAATACTGCATATTTTACTTTGCCATTTGTTTTTATAATTCTTCACAATAATATCATTGCACAGTAGCTGGGTGGTGCTTTTCACATTCTGGGTGTCTAAACAGCATTTGAAGCATTCTGAAGAAAGGTATCTGTGTAAGAGTTAGTTACCCTAGGTTCCCCTTAAAGCTGATGAAAAGATAATGAACACATCAATGCATCTCCTCCAGAAACAGAAGCCACACGAATCACACCCTAGAAGTGTTTGTTTCCATCATCTATAGGGCAAGTATAGAGTGACCGGGACCAGAAATACTGAAGGTACAAAAATTTAAACATGTAGTGGTTTTGTCTGCAGTAGTGGGTAATTAATCATGCCAGACCCTGAGATATAGCAGCCACCAGGCTAGCAGAATTGTCAGCTTCTTGCACACTGAGGCATCAATCCATCCATCCTATCCATCATTAGGTAGTAACCGAGTTTCTCTGTGGACATGCTTGCCTACACACGAAGCCTCCTCATTCAAGCTCCTCCACCAGATGTCTAAAGTAAGGTGGGAAATATGCAGTCCTGAGATTCCAGTTTAAACAAAGCCCACTGAAGCATAAAGCTCACTCCCTAATGATTTCAGTAGGGTTTGGACTTTATCAAAGGAAAGAATAATGACTTTGATTTGCTCTTCTGTCTAGTAGGGCTACTATACCTCCTGGATCAGAGCCAAACTGTCTAACTTTCAGATCAGAGTTATTGCACAGTTACTGAGAGCTAGCACAGGAATTGGAGTCCTTTAGCAGGGAGAATGCATTGCTCCTAGCAATTGCTTCTGGCGCAAATTTGGTAAAGTTATCCGTATTTTCATCCACTCTGTAAGAATCTACAAGAAGACAGCAGTTAGTCCTGGGCCCAAAGCTGCAACTGTATGTTCTTATTAAGACTGATATTGTAAGCCTGCAGAATTTAAAACCTGTAAGCATGTATTATGGACTGGGAAAGATGACGTGCCACCATTCAAAGCAACATGAAGGCTGGATATGGAGGCTAAAAAAGACCTGCTCAGAAGGCAACAGGAATGTAGGTAGCCACAAGGGCACAATGCTTCGTGTTTATTCATGGAAGGAGACATTTATACTCAAGAAGGATACTGAGAGGACAAATGTACTCAATACATAGGTGTGGCTTGCACAAGCTCAAGAAGGTAAATTGAACTGGTTTCATTTCCTGGCAGCCTCTAGGTGTTGTGGAACAGTTTGAATTTACCTTATATGATTTCTCTATGCTTTACTTTCCCTTTAGCCAAAAGTAAGTAATAACACTTCCTACCTCCCACCAGATGCATAGTCACTACCCTTCTGAGGCAGGTGGAGCCCTAAAAGTTCCTCAGTTGATAATGTTCAAGTGACTGACACAAAGTTTAAAAGGGGGCAGAGATGAGCTCAAGTTGCCTCAGAAGATTACTTCTCCATTAAAGATGAAAGTAAATGGATCAAGAAAATGATATAAAATCAGAAGATGTGTCTGAAGGTTATCTTGGCTGAAATATGACCATCTTATCTGAGTACTAGGCTAAAAAAACATTTTATTAAAAAGCAATGAGGTAAACACCATGTGCAGGAGCAAGGGGAGTTGTTCCACATTTTTGGCACAGAAAGGCTGGAAGAACCCTCACCTGATGTAATTGTAAAGTGCTCTGTAAATACACTAAATAGGGTTTTTTTTCCCGCACAAAATGAAAATGCATGCAAATCATTAAAAAAAAAGCCCAAACCTAAACATGTGAAAGCTCATGAAAAATTAGATGATGTGAAAAACACTTTAAATCAAAACAGCAGGTAAAGCTGAAAATAAAGTTATCTGCAGTTAAGATCTCAATGTACCACATTGGCCGTAATGCTTCATTTCCTGTAGACTGTAAGTAAATCAAAGCCTACTTTGGGTTTCCATATCTGTCTAAGATCTCATCTCCAAGAATGTATTATTTTGGCATTTCCCACATTGGAATTACCTCTGGTCCAAATTTGGGTAATAGAGTATGATAACATATTAACAAGTAATAAGCATGAAATTTTTATCCATTTTAAAAGGTATTACTGAGAAAGAAAACAAACATGTAAAAAAGCCAGTGTTTCAAAAGTAATCAGCAACAGAACCAGAAAAACAAAAGACTTAGGCCAAAAGAGGAAAATGAAAGGAAAGGAAAGTATAGCTAATTGGTGACACTTTTGCAGAGAAAGACTGTAAGAAAAACTGCATACCTATTCAGGAAAAGTAAAACAGATGTGTGAAGTGTCTGACTGAGCTATTGTTTTAGCTTTTTAATCTAAAATAGCTGATGTGATTTCATTTTAACAAGGGATTAGGTTAGCAGACAATTTGGATTAACAACAACATATATAAATAAACATGCTACTCTTAAATATTGAGCTTACAAGTGGCAGGACAACAAGACCTGGAAAAATGCTAGTCTTGAACTTTTAAATTATAAAGCCAAAACACATGCCCATTCCACAGAGAAAAGGAATTAGCAAGAGCCCTCACTCTGAACAATGTAATACAAGAAATATTTGTGATTATGATTTTCCTGAAAAGCAACTCAAGTCCTGATCAATGCCATAATTGCAGATTACAAAATATTTTACACCTAAGCTATTTCAAGAAAAAGAAGGATTAACTCATACCTTTCTATTCATACCTTCTTATGAGGAGGAGCCTGACACATGGGCTGGGTATTTTGCAAAAAGAATGCATGTCGTTACTACTGTAGGAAAGGAGGAAAAAATGTAACTAAAGAAAGCTCTTATCTAATATGCTTTTCACACAGAAACAGAGATCAGGATTAACAGATCTGAGGAAGGGAGGTGTCTGGGCTGATAACTAGAAAGACAATGAGACTAGGAGAAAACCATTCTTCCTCTGTAGGTGGGCAGCTGACTTTCAACGAGCAGTCTCAGGCACTGCACTAACTTCTAAATCATAAACATTCACAGACATTATATAGGATCTTGTATAGTCTATCCCAGCACTGCAAAGCTGTATTTGATGTGATACTAGTGTCATATCATTTTCTGTAGTAGTCATTTTGCTACCAAATGTTAGAGGCCAACAGTAATATGGGTCCTCCATTTTTTGAGGCCCTGTTAGTCACTAGAAAAACTGCTGCTGATTCCAGTGGGTTTTGGCTTTTGTATTCAGAATGAAAAACTTTAATATGCACAATGACAGAAACTATTCATTTACAAAGGATAGTCAGGATGCTCCCTGGAGTAGCAACTCCTGAAGTTGCTGCAGGAGTTTTCAGTTCAGTCCCTAAATTCCTGCATGCTCTGACTGTAAGGATAGCCATGCTAGAACAGGCTCCAATGGGAAAAGAGTACAGCAAGGAGGGTGGAGATGTGCTATTCTCCACATCAATAATGGATAGGCTCAGTCCAGCAGATTTTAACTGCAGCAAGAAAAATTTAGGCTAGACATTAAAACCTGTTCTAATGACAAAGATGCAAAAATGTTGTGGAGACTACATCAGTGGAGGTCTGCAAAATGAGTTAGACAAACCTCTGTAAGGAATGGCTTAGGAAGACAGAGCCTGTCTTGAAGTAGAAGGACAGGCTACATGGCATCTGAGGTCCCATCTCTGTTTCATGGAGTAACATTCATATGATCAGATATTGACAATTACATTGGATACATCAGCTGCATGGCAGCCAGAGCCTAATGTGCATTAGGCCCAGAGGATTTACAAGAGTCCCCATCAAAACCAAGAATGTTTAGAAAGGAGTTGCCTCTGTCTAGAAACATGGCTACAGGAAAGAGTTCCTGACAGAAATCTCTTCCTGGTGCAAGAAAGCAGCCCCTGAAGAAATTAGTGAATCTCAAGTCAGGGAAACGTATCTCCTAGAAAGATAACTTACAGATAAATGCACAGGGTAACAAAGAAAAAAGAAAATATGATAATAAAAAGCAGTAACAGATGATATTTTTTCATCATCTCCTATGAAAAAGGAAAAAAACTAATGACACCAAAACGGAGTAAGCAGAAAAACAGAAAGAAGCCAGTGGTAGATGGGAATATATAAAGGTCATTTTTCGAAAGAATATCTGGGAGTAATGCATCTGACTTTTTTCCAGAACTGTCACAAGTCATGACAGCTATGGCCTTCCCCAACAAAGAGGACAGCTGCATGGAGTCCTAAAATCTTGTCAAGGAAAGGAAGTAGAGAGAATATAAGGCAAGGCAACAAAGTCTAATCTCAGCAACTTGAAAAAGAAAATACGAGAAATATGTTGATGACATCTAGGGGAGGCTTTTGGCTAAGCTAGACCTCTAAGAAGCACCTGCCTGCCTCATTTTATGCTGGATAAGAAGCAGTATCTGAATCCTCTTACCTCAAGTGGAATTGATATGGCAGAAAGAACAGACTACAGAGAACTGCATTGAGAGCAGGGTTATTTCATGACAAACTTAAGGTAAGGCCATGGTAGTGCCCACCAGAAAATGTTTACTAGAGATTAAGTGAATGAAATCGGGAGCCTCCTGTCTAGTACAGGAATTTATAAAGGGGTGCTCCACAGTAGGATGGTGTATGACCCTGAAAAGCAGCTAGTGCCCCAGATGGAGGACTTTCTCCCCACTGAGAGAGGTAGAGGAATGCAGGAAGGTTCATCACAAAGGGAGCTGCTGCTGACAAGACACGACAAAGAAGTTCACTGTGTATGCACCAGCTAAGCCTCCTGGAGAAGGAATCTCTGTCTACGGAATGGTTATAGGGAAGAGCTGAGAGTTTTGAAGCCAAGCAGAGAGTAGCCCTGTAGTGCAGTAAATACACTATTGACATTGTTAAACAAGGCACAACTTTCACACTATTTCTGCAAGTCCTCAAGACTTTCTAGGTTTCATCTGTACTTTTCTAGGCCTGTCTGAAGCATTGTTTTAGCTTGGTTAGCCGTAACAGCTATTTTCTCATAACCAGATGACTGTTGCCTAATTTGGTCCTGTTTGCTAAACTTCTGTTTATTTTTTTTAATTGCTTGATATAGCCATAATTTTTATATAGTAACAAATATTTATTCTTTGTAGAATTAAATATCTCTGAACCTAGGACAATGATGTAGTGTAGAGGAATACAGGTATGAGATGGTAGCAGAACAGACATAGGATGATACTAGAGACCCCTGGACTATTAATAGTTTCCAGAGGTCGATTACTAATGGTTAACTGTGGCTCCTGAAGAGCAGCACCTTAGGCAATCACATGGCCACAACCCTTTTCCCCCAGAGCTATAACATTGGACAGGGTGGAGTACTGCTGATCAGGCTGACTGGCTTTCCTGCAGCTACTCCGCTTTCTCCCTGCACCATAATCATCAGGAATGAGAAAAGCACATCCATGGTGATGGAGTAAGAGCCAGCATCCTCCAAACTTAGGCATTTCAAGTAGGTGCCTTAAGTCAATGTGGTTCAAAAGAATCACAAAAACATTTTTTTTTTTTTAGAGTTCCCAAATGAGTTGGGGTTTAGAGTTTATCATGACTGAGCCTATCTCATGAACAAAAATTATTGCTTTGGTCTCTGTATACTGCAAAATGACTGTTTCATTGGGAACTTGCTGGATGCCAGCTGGTCTCTCCATGAGAAAAACTGGGCCTTTTAATCTTTTCCTTCTGTGCTGACAAATCATTCAGCTGTTTTTACTTTTTGAATAAACTGTCTCCCCCCAAAAAGGAGACAGTACACTTGTCTAACAGAGGAAATAGAAGCAGAAGATCCATTAGTAACTTACAGTCACCTACTTGGCTATAGTGTCCTTCCAGCTGTGGAACTCATTCAAGAAGACCAAGGAGCAGAAAATAACTGGAGAAAGAGGAGGCAAAAATTTACTCTGGCAAAGAAGAACTTAGGAAATCAAAAACTGATGCAGATTCTTTGTTCATAATATCTTTGTTTCAGTTAAGAGCAAGATGATTTTATCAGTACATTCAGACTAAGCTTCCCTTGTAACCATTTTTATCCTTGTTCTACACGAAAACCTTGGCTGCCCTTTTGTTCATCCACCATTTGTGGCTCATCCTTCAGGGGACAGAAGGATATGCCTGTCATAAGGCCAGGATCTTCACAGTCACCACATTCACAAGTATTTTACTGTAGTATGAGACTGGCACCGAGGATTTGGCCTGAGGCTTAGACCTGACCTTTTCCTGTGGTGGCCTGAAGTGGCACAACCTAAAAGTGGCAAATAAAAACATAGATCAGAGAGTGAGGCAATATTTGCATGTGCTACCTGGCATACCTTCAGCCTTACCAGCCCCTGGTAAAGCATAAAGTGGAAGAAGAATAATTTTCCACTACTTCAGTGTGTTTTACCTGAACAAAGACTGAGAGATATGTCCTAACAATACTTTAATTAAAACGCAATATAATTTTGATTCGAACCACCACCTTGGATACAAACTCAGCAACTTTATGTAGCAGGCTTGGGTGGAGATAAAAAATTAATGTGTTAAATAATTTAGGCATCAGAGAGAGCCCCATGACCATAATATAAACATATTGATGTTGGCAAGAAAGCATTTATTATTAATTTTACGTAAGAGCTACAAAGTTCCAGGTGCTTTTCTTAATATATGCCAAACTTTGTAGGCATGCAGATTTTCATGAAAAATTAGAACTTATTTATTTGTATTAATCTGTATTTACATTAAGAAAAAAAAATTATACAGAAGAAGGAGGATGTCCAAAGTGTTCTATGTATATTTTGCCTGAACAAGCACCCTTAATAAGTTTTAGGTACTGCTGCAGTAAGTCAGTAGGTGTTTACAAAAAGGATTAAATTCTCTTTTTTGGAACTGTCATGGCAATGCCCCAGTTCTCCTATAAAATCTGGAATAGATACTGACTAAAATGTTGAGCTTTTTTGTGTTTCTCTTAGCTAGAATGATGACCCTATCCGCAGAATATCTGGAATAGTATGTGCAAATATATGTATACTTTACATATATACATATCTGTGTACATACATATAGTATGGAGAAACACGTGCATCATAAATATACAAATATTTATTCAGAAGATTGTATATGTGTGTACGATAAACAACAGTATGGTGAACATTAAATCTGCAAGAAAAAATCTGCGTATTTTTGTTGCTGTTAATAATCACTTGGCAAATTGTCATTCCTGAGCTTTCATCACAGTACACATCTTTGAATGGATATTTACTTTCCTAATACTGCATCTTTAAATGAAGAAATACCTTGCCTACTCTCATTTAAATTCAGACATAGATACTACAGTAAGTCACTGTTATTGCTCCTTTTCCAGATCTAGGCCCAAATTTCCAAACAAAGATTTTAGTGCCAGAATTTTAGACCCCCTAAATTTGGAGTGAAAACCAGTATCTTTATATTTGTTTTTCTTATTCAGCATTTTCCTGCTCTGAAATAACAGTAATTGAGGTAGAACAGACTGGCCAGTCCTAAGCTCCAACTCTGGCAGCTGTGCAACGCTGAGCAAAGCAACTGGAAAGCACTCCTACAAGGGAATAAGGGAATTCTTCAGTGGTGTCAAGCCAGTGGGACTGGCTCTGGCAAGAAAAGCAGACTGAGACTGAAGGGATGCATGGCTGGACCTCCTTAAACTCCAGTAATGCTTCAGTAGCACTCTCCTGCAAGCATAGCTGATAGCACACCATAATTAGAGGCTGCTATAAATTTCAGCAGGGGCGAGCCTGGCCCTGCATCTTCCTGGAATCAAAGAGCAAGATGGTTGACTAGAGCTTCTCTCCTCCACGCCAAGCATGGGACAACTCAGCCAGCCCGAGTGATCTGGCCATTCATATTATACAACTTGTGTATAGCAAAATATATCTCACACAGTTTTAGATCATCAGCTTAAGTACTGAAACAAGCACCATGCTGAGAAAATAAATATAAAGAATATGACTAGAGGAGACAGCACAATCATAGAGCAATTCAGAGCAAAATCAGAAACTCAAAAACTATTCCTTTTTTTTTTAACTAATGTAATTAAAGACTTCCTCTTCAGCATGGACACAAAGGGACTATTTAATACGAACTAAAAAAATAAAAAATAAAAAGATTTAAAGGTTTAATATACATTCAGGAAAAAAAGTAATTAAAAGATTTCCTTAAAAAAAAAAAAAAAAAAAAAAAGTAAAAATCCACAAATGGCTGGTGAAACTCCATAAAGCAGCTGGAACTTGTTAATAATCACACTCTCATGTGACCTGAGATGCAGGAATCTAACCATGGATTTTTTACAGATATGCTTTAAAACAAGTGATACCACTCTGGCCTGTTGGATTGAAACTTTCTGAAGACACTGTGGCAACTACAGGAAATACTCTCTTGACATTTAGGTTTCAGGGAAAACCTTTTTTGTTTTATTTCTCCTTGTTAAAAACAAACAAAAAAAATCAGTAGCAGTGACTTGGTATTAAAAAACAATAGTATTCTTTTCCCTTTGCTCTGCACATATGGTTCCTCTGAGAGACCAGAATTAATGAGTATCAATAGTAATTTCTTCAGTAGCCAGTGCTAACTTGGATACTACGTGAAAATGAATAAATGCAAGAAAGCAGTTTTCTACAGAGATAGGCCCAGCAAATCTACTGGATCTAAACAGCCAGACTTTCACAGGGAGTTGGTATCTGCAGGCTAAATGTCTCTGTTTTTATCACAGCCCCAAACAAAGCCCTAGCAGAAATAGCCACATGAAGTTTGAAGGCATTGTGCCTAAATGGAAGGATTCATGTTAAGAAAAGTCATGGAGTGGGCTTTAGGCTTTTCTTAGAGCAAACTCAGAAGAGGGTCCTTGTTTTCAAAAATCCAAAAGACAGATCAAAATCTGGGAGTGTAGCAGAGTGATAATTTGCTACCATAGCCATTACCTACTTTTTGGAGGTAAGTTCATCGTTCACCCTCAGAAGACAGCAGGATCAATGTGCTAGCCAGGGCACTGGAATATCTGTGTCCTTTTGTCTGCTTAACTGTGGTGGGGTCTTGGGAAAGCTATTTTATTTTCCTGTGCCTCTCTTCCATTTATTAAAGGGTTCTAATAGGAGGGGTTGTGACTTTAAGGATTCCTCCTCCCACATTTTTTCTGTCATGCTCTGGGTTTGTACAAGGCCCAGCAAGTATTAGTCTAAGCACTGCTATAATAATAGAGCCCTTGGGAAAGGTGGCACTTCCATGGCTGCAGGTGTTGAAATATTCACCCTGAGATCTCAGTCTCATTAGCACTGCTTGCCAGCCTCCTTATTATTGAAAAGGTTATTATAACATTATGCCTATGTGAAAGAAGTCAGGTTCTGATTTGGACATATATCAGCCTCCCAGAAGCACCGCCACATTTGTTACATCTGGCTGTCAGTCTTAGTGAAAGGCCAAGAACTGAAAAGATATGAAGACTGAACTATTGTTCAGTCTACTGGGCCTTACAAAAGGTCATTCAAGGCCAAATCAGTGTGGTAATATAGGGAAACTTGCTCTGCTGGAGCTCGTCCTGTACCCATTCTACAAGGAAAACTTCAGTCTTTAGGGCTCTTGCTCTTCTTCACAACCACTAAATTCAGACAAACATTTAAAAAAAAAAATCTCAGAAAAAGTTAAATCAACGAATCCGAAATAGGAGAAGGTGTTAAATTATGTGTGGCCTAATTCTTGTGCTCTCCCTGACAAACAAAATGTGGCCAAAAGAGAATTACAAACTATGAAGCTGTTAAGCTTTCCTTGGACTCTTTATTTCAGATTCCTTATAAAAGAGTTACTACTCAGGATATTTAGACATGCTCTAGGATATAGGCTATGAGGAAATGGGAGAAGAGTGATCCTCTTCTCTCTATACATGCGCACACACACACACACACAAAACACACATGTACACACATTCCCATTGAAATGAATAAGCCCATTCATACGAAACACAAGTTCTATTGGTTTATTAGGCTTGGAACCAAGTCACACCATCTCAACCTGCCAGAGTTAAGTTGTACATACCAGAAAAATGTCTCACCTGCAGTACCTGTCAACCTATTTCATATTAACCTAAGCAGTACAATTTCTGCTGTCCATGGCCCAAATCCTGAAGGCCTTACACAGCCCTAAAAATGGACAAAATGAGCTTTTCTGCCTCATATCAAAGTTGCTGGGACTCACTACCTCCTTCAGAGCCAGGCGGTGTTTCCCGCAGGAATGACTGCCGAGGGGAGGAGGGACATTCCTTGAGTTCCCCTTTCAGAGACTTCTCAGAATCCCTCTCTCTGGGTGGGTTGGCATCACTTCTCCAAAAGAAGCAAATGGCCTATCTCCCACAGGGTCTTAGCAGATCAATCATAGGTAGAGGGCAACTTGCCTCTAGGCTGTCTTCTGGCCCTCAGTAGCTCTTCCTTCTGCGGTCTACAGTGCTACTCAGCAGCAGAGGTGCTTGGAATAATCCTCTGTTTGCATCCAGCTGTCTGTGTAGTGCAACAAGAGTTTCACAGTGTCTTGCCAAGTTGCTCAGCCTCTGAAGGCACAGTCCCAAATACCACACGCTCCATTCCAAGTCAAAATGTAACAACAGCTATAATTAAAACCATTATTAATGTAAATACATGAAATCACAATAATAACTAAACTGTCCAACAATGTCTGAGGTATCCTAGGTTGTGTCTTACTTCCTCTGGAACATGAGACCTGCTGTTGTCAGAAGACAGGATAGCCACTTGTTCTGGCTAATTCTTAGCCCGGAGATCAAATGTCTAAATATGCTGTGTTTGTTTTAGTTCAGTTGATTAGAGTGTGGTGCTGCTAATGCCAAGGTCATGGGTTCAATCCCTATGCTGAGGGTTGGACTAGATGATCTCCAGAAGTCCCTTCCAACCTTACCATTCTATGATTCCATGTTTCCTGTGTCACAAACTACTTTTCACCACTCTACTGGACTGAACATCATTGGGGCTAGCATATAGTTCAGTAAGCCTATATTCTACTGCAAACTGTTCACATTCATGTACACCTATTTCTGGCCCACTGCTGTCAAAAAATATCTTTGGTGTGCAGCATAATTTGGTTAGTTGTATCTCCCAGCAAAACTATCTCACAAAAGTCAGAATAATAGTAAGTACAAAGTTCTTAGACTTCTGTTTCAGGCTTTTTTTCCCTAATCAATGTAAATAATCTATATCTACTTTGCTCTAGCTTGATTTTTTTCTGTACCATCAATACAGTTCTTTCCTACACCTTGATCTTAATTTCTGGCATACACAGCAAAACTTAAGAGCTTGTTCAATATTACTGTTTGTTTGAGGTCAGAATAACTCTCCTCTTTTCTTTAGATTTTTTCTTTTGAAAGAATCCCTATTGACCTCCATGACTACTTTTCACATACTTCTTGATAACACCTTAGGAATCATCATTCTTGAAACAGGATTTCATGCAGTGGTCATAGCTCCTCTTAAAATGATAACAGAGATGAGGAATATGCTGTCCTCGCCACTATGCTTTTAATCTTAATTACTTTTTGCAGAGTCTTATCCTATTTAGTCAATCATCTGAATCTCACAGTCTTTCACCTTAGAACACAAAGATTACTTTTATTAACACAACATGGTAATGCTGAACTGTGCCACTTCTGTCAAATGCTTTAGAGAGTGCGTCTGCATCACCAAATCTCTTCCAGGTTCAGATTCAATTTACAGATCATCCATTTGTAGTTGAAAAAAAAGTAAGCTGTGAATTCTCTGGAGTGTTCACAAGGCCATTTTCAGTAACAGCAATAAGTGGTTTGCAGTTGATTTCAGCTAATAAAATAGTAATAGTTAAGGCCTCCCACAACTAAGACATAAAGTCTTTTACAACCATACCAAAGCCGCCTCCTCTATCTGAGCTTATTAACTCTCATTTCCTGTTAGCATCTACTATGCATAAACCACTGGTCTCTAGCTGTGACCACTCTACTGCAAGGATTGCACCAGAAACCTTCTTTAATTAATTCCTTTCACTTCTTAGACTCTTTTTTTAAGGCTAGGTAACCCATTCCCTTGTATGTCATTGTATAAGAACATTCTCAGTTTATTTACTCAGGCAGCAACATAAGGTACAATTATCCTTACCTAATCCACCATTCAAAGGAGTCAACTATTTCTTCATCAACTGCAGTGGTTTCACTGTTACTACAACAAGATATATATATCTTGTTGAATAACCCTCTCTCTCAGGTGTGTTATTTATGTTATAGAGAACTTATACTTTGCTGGCATCACACTAAACCAGCAGCTCTGGTTCTTTTCTAAGATGCTTGAAGATTCCACTCATTCTCTTCTAGTATTTATGTTTCTTTTACTTTTTCTCCCCAGATTCAAATGTCATCTATGGCATCTTAATTCTTTCTTTACTATCAAAATTTTGTTGCATTCCCTGATGACACAAATGGGTTGCTGAACACAACCTAAGTGGAAGTCTGAGGAAGCAGTGTTTTCTCAATAAGACACAGAAAATACACAAAGCAGTGCTGTTTTTTTCTAAGGATGTTCTCCACAACTCTGCTGATCTGTATCATAGAAAAATATCTGGTATTAAACAGCTTCCCTGACAATGATCCCTTAACAAGTACTATGACTTTTTCATCTTGAGTATTTATTCAATTCTTCCAGGTTTTACAGATGTGAAATATTCTGTCCTTCTTTTCTTCTCTAAAAATAAATTTAAAAAAAAGAATGTACCCACAGTACATTCGCATAAGCATTTTGTGATTATAGGGTAATAAACTTATCCAGCTCCTCTTTTAGCCTCTTCATTAAGAGAAGAGGCTAAAGAGAAAAAGAATTGGAAGAGCAACAGGAACTGGAGTATAGCTGACTCTCTGTTCTGATGTGTGTTCTGCTGAGACAGTTTGCTTCCTAGTTGATATCCTCTGACTCTTCCCCAGGTATTTTGTCCTCCTGTCCTCTCCAGTACAATAAAAACAAGGGCTTGGCACATTTTTATTCCATAATGGATACTCTTCTCCATAAATTTATTATAGATTGTATCTAACCACTTTATTTACACTCATATTAACTTTAGTTGTTATTAGCTTAGCTCTCTAAGCCTCCCTTACTCTCCCTTATCCTCTTCTTGCCATGAGAATAGCAAAATTGAATTTCAGTCAACACACCATCATGTGTACCAGTATCCAATTTAAAATGAATAAATGTCTTACTTGCTTTCAGGGTGATAGTCCATTCATCTTCTGATAAATTGCTCTTATGAGGAATCCCCCAGAGCAAATGGTGCTTTCACTGATCTCTTGTATGTTGCTTCTTATAAACCACTCCTCAGCAATGCTATCTTCATACCTTTTCCAACTTATGGCTTATGTTGTTTTCCACACCATCTCTAGGCCCAGATGCTGCTTTTGTAGGACTCCAAATATAACTTCCTCAAGCGTTTTTCTTTGCACTGTTTTAGATTCTCCACTCTGTCCTCTCCTTTATTCTGAACTGGGAGACTTGTCAGTTTGACAAACCCTAATTGCTCTGTCAAGAGATAATTCTTGATGTTCCAGCAGTGATTTGTTCCAGATTCCAGTCATGACCTCTAAGTTCAGGACTTTCCCCCTTTAAGCTGCAAAATTTGCTATTCAGCCACATCCATGGCTGTCATGGGTTTCACTTTTTTTTAGCATGTTCTTAAAAAAAAATCCTTATTTTTTTCAAAGTAAAATAGTCCTGAACTGTATCACAGTTAGTACCCACTACCAAAAAAACTGAACACCAAAGAAACCTGTCAGGGCTTCAGAACCACCTACTGTCAGAAGTAGCAATTATCCTCTGTCTTCCTTTTGAAAGGAGATAAAGGGTATGGTGTCATTTACATCTTCTACCGTTATCTTCTGCACACAGAGTTTGGTATGTAGCAAAACTTTTTATTGCTTCATTTTTCCAGTCAGAGTATTTTCTTTCTTCCTGTTCATTCCCAGCACCATCAGTTGCCTCTCCGGGTTCAATATGTGCACATTAAATTTCCATGAGTTCCACAGTCCTCAGCTACCTTGGATCAGGCCAGAGATCCAATCTCCTGCTCTGTGTCTTGCCAGCACAGTGGTTGGCAAGTGCCACACTGACCAAGGCTGATATCTTGAAAGAGTTTCTCAGACATAGAGGTTATTTTGCTGCCTCAGGGGTTATAGAGCCTGAAGGCATATTAATTGTTCAACGATTTTCTCATTCAGATACTTAATTTTCTTACAGACGCTAAGCTCATAGAGTATGTTTCCTGAATGGGGAAGTACTTCTTTTTCCCTAAGATCCATTTTCCTATAGTGGAAAGTGTTTCTCCTCTTCTTTCTAATTCCTTAGCAGAACTGGGACTGCTGCAATTCCTCTTATCAGTTCCTAGGTGTACAAGCCATGTAGCACGTGTTCAGTGAAACAGTTCTTGGAAGTGCTGGACTTGCTACACATGCGAGATGCAGATGGTATGCACACATCTACTGCTCGCAAGATGCATGGATTTAGTACATCTGGTCCAAGATCAATGGTACAGTGATAAATAAAAAAGCAAATGAATTCACATACTTGGTATATAAGAGAAGTAGGCAAATGCCACAACAGATAAGCTGCATATAAGATAATAGAAAGTGTGAAAATGTCAGTTCCCTCTGTTTGTCCTTGACTACATCTTTATGAGATACTTTCTGGAAACACTAGTTTGTCTGCTTCTTAGACTAGATCACACATGCTCAATATGATAGACCTATGAACATGGTGAACAAAGCTCAGGCTACACCCTAGATCCCAGCAAGTTGTCAAATGTCTGGAAATCCCTTATAAATAAAGACAATCTTTGTATTCCATGTGGTTGTAATTGCCAAAAAGACAGAAGGGGCATCATATGGAAAAATCTAAACACAGGCTTAGCTTTAAGCAGAGGAGAGGAATGAGAGGAAGGAGAGGAAGGAGAGGAAGGAGAGGAAGGAGAGAAAGGAGAGGAAGGAAAATTACTCAAAGCTATCTCTTATCTTACTCTTTCCGCAGAAAGACAGAGTTTGAATGTGTTATACATCTCACTGATATGCCAGGTGATAATGAAAGGTCTCTCATATGAATGCCATACATAGGCATATCTGCAAATCTATGTAAGGTCTGATGCTGCTGCAAGTATTGACCCAGTAAGTAATGACGCAAAAGACTGTCTCTTGGTCTCCCCACTACATAAGCAAACATGTCTCTGTATAGTAACAGTATCAGGGTAACCTAGAAGGATGTATTCCTGGCCCCTGAGCTCCTAGACCTCATTTTTTGTTGCATTCTCTCTGCTCTGGATTACGAATTTTAATCTGTAAGGACCAGTGCCAAAAGGTAGAATGTACTGTCAGATTTTGTCAATTTATGTAGTAGCAGAAGGCACACAGCAAGCCAAAGCTGAGTCTAAAGTTAGACTACAATAATTTCCATTGACATTGATGTCAATGGAAATTTCCATGGACATTGTCTAACTGATACGATATGGAAAGATTCTATGAATTAATTTCATTGTAATTAATTTTTTATAAATTTTCAACACCATCACCTGGTTTTGATTAAATCCTTACAATCCAGCTGCAGAATTCTACATGACAATGCAAGAATGTGCAGAAAAGTTTTCATCTTCTATATTCACGCACTATATGCTTTTAAAATAATTGCTATTACAGTTTCGGTCTCCCCACTGTGTAAATTCAGTAGGATTTTCACATAAGGGCTGGTCTATCTTGTGTTTATGGAATATTCAGCTCTTGGAGGGGAATAAACTGACATAGCCAATCTTTCTTTCTCCAAATTCCATGTTCTCATAATCCCTGCAGAGCTTCAGATTCCAAGGGAAGTGCTGCTATTTCAGACCAATGCAAGGCCAACCTTTTAACTCAAATTTAGGACTCTGGAAGCACTTTTCTTAATCCAAATTATCTGACAAGAACTCCAATTAAATTTTTCCTCCTGACCCTGAATAAAATCCATCGCTTTAAACCCTCACAGCTTAAAAATATTAATGTTCTTTTCCCTTACAAATTTGGCAAGATTCTTCTGAATTAGTAAGAATGATGATTGCTTCAAGTTGGAACTTCATAGGTCACTGTGTCCTTAACAAGACCAAAAGAGAGTTGTTTTACTGACATCACTGAAGTTACATTATGTTACACCAGCTGAGATATAATCACATATTTAGCATCATTTCAAGTAACAAAACTTGCCAATAATTTTTTTTTAATTTAAAAGCCTATAGGTGGTCACATGCATAATTGCAAAATGACTGAACAAATTTTGCAAATGCCAGTTTTCTTTTCAAAACAGGTACATTGTTAAACTGATCATTTTTACTGCCAATAGACTATTTTAAAGAAAAATTGAGCATGTGAAAATAGGGAGTTATCATGGAGATTTTCTAATCTACCATAAGCAGTCAAATGCAAGGATAGTTTGTGTCCCCTTCTTGGTTATCGGGAAAGCTGAAAAGTTTGGAGGTAAAGGCTAGAGACACCAAAAAAAAAAAAAAGCTGAGATTTTTGAATTTTGACAATTGTTTTCACTATGAAAAATATCTCAGAGGTTGGCTTAAAAAAGAATTCAGAAGGAGTAGACACTGAGTTACAAGTTATGGAGAGCTCTCTATATATACTCTAAAGGTGGAGAAGTCTCAACAATTCATTCAATTACCATTCTAATTCCTAGTTTTACAAGAGAATGACAGTTTATCAATTTTTGAATTGACAATACTGTAGCATCTCATCCTTCTCATTCCACAAAACAATATCCCAGATAGCAGAGTTTTGTGGTCCATTCTTCTTAAAACATCTAAAGTATCACGTTAATACTGACTGCTAAAGTTGGTAATTGAAATATACACACAACACTGACAAGCCAAAAGTCCTGTGATCAAACTCACGTACAGATAACTGCCAATGTAGCACAGGTCTTAGCTCATTAAAAAACTCACCCTCAGATAATCCCAAATTCATGGAACTGAATATGATACACATCAAGTGCTGATCCTTCCCAGTGTTCTTACAGAAAATAGAGGATATTCCCTCTCTGTAGCTTTCACTCAAGAAAGGATTTAAAGGATTGAAGGTTCCTGAGAAATTTATAATTAAATACAATAGATTAGGAAGTTTATGTCATTGTGCCTTAATTTGGACATCCATCAACATTTCATAACCCTAAACATATTACTTTGACCTGTAATGTGAAACGTGAATGAACTAGAACTGTGGCAAGGTTGAGCCCCAAGAGAGGTGGAAACGGAGAGAAAGAAATAAAGAGGAGGGTGGGGAAAAAAAGCTTACTGAAAAGAGATCTGAAAGAAGAAGTAGAATTATGCTTTCCAATATTGGCAAATAAGAAAAATGGTGGCTTTGAATGTCTCCAGAGAAGGAGACTCCACAACCTCTCTGGGCAACCTGGTCCAGTACTCCGTCACTCTCACAGGGAAGAAATTCCCCCTCACGTTCAGGCGGAACTTCCTGTGCTTCAATTTCTGCCCATTGCCTCTTGTCCTGTCACATGGGACAACTGAAAAGAGTTTGTCCTTGTCCCCTTGACACCCTCCCTTCAGGTACTTGTACACATTGATCAGATCCCCCCTCAGTCTTCTCTTCCCCAGGCTAAACAGGCCCAGCTCTCGCAGCAGCTGTTCCTCATAGGGCAGGTGCTCCAGCTCTCTGATCATCTTTGTAGCTGTATGCTGGACTCTCTCCAGTAGCTCCATGTCTCTCCTGTACTGGGGAGCCCAGAACTGGACACAGTACTCGAGATGAGGCCTCCCCAGGGCTGAGTAGAGGGGCAGGATCACCTCCCTCGACCTACTGGCAACACTTCTCCTAATGCACCCAAGGATACCATTGGCTTTCTTGGCCAAAAGTGCACATTGCTGGCTCATAGTCAACTTGGACATCAACACTGCAAGTTTTATTAGCTTTAGAGTTTGGAAAGCAGATTTTCTATCAGAAGAAAAAAGCTGTATCTCTTGCCCTCAGACCAAGATACGCTGAAATTCAAAACATACGACAAAATAAGGGATCATAATTGGATTTCCAAGTACTGAAACAATGACAGAAAACAGTCATAGGTCTCTGTTTTGCCCTCAAGATATTTTTTCTGATCATAATCTGAAGCATTAGCTCCAGGAAGGGAAGTAGAGTTAGTCCCAGTGAGGCTGGGGCCATACGCCTCCCCATCTCAGCGTATGCCAGCCTGAGAGAGTAGCATATGGCAGAGCTGAGGTCCACGGAAGGAATTCTACTTGCATTGACTAAATTGTCTTATTGAGTCTTGTCATATTCATATCTCATTCAGTAGAGAGTCACAATCTTTCCCTAAAGCGGGATAAAAGGTAACAGTTTTTGTTAGTAAACATGTTGGTGGTCTGCAGCTGTCAATCTGACCTGGAAAAAGACAGTTCAATAGCTAACACTCTAAATCTCTACTCAAATTCACAAGTCTTCAAATATCTCCAGCTGAGCCCTAGGTTTATGAAACGGATATGCAGCTCACCAGCCTTCCTAGACAATTCATTCCACCTTCTTCACCCCTGATAAGCAAACAAGGAATGGTACTCTAGCAAAAAGATGTTTATAAGCAACAGGTGTTTTTCTGACCATGGTAGTCTGCCCTCCAGCCTTCCTGGACTCCTCAGAAGCATTAAGGGTTTCTTGAGGTACATATGGTAATATATAATTAGCCAGCTCAACAATTCTGGGCAGCAACAGCATATTACCCTTGTGTAGTAAATCTAACACTACCAAAATGTGCCAGTTCCAACTCTCTTGTACAGTGGATCATATTGTGATGGGAGATAAGAGGCAGCTATGGTCTCATCTGCCACTGGGGGAAGCTATCTGGATCATCTGACTAGGTGAGGAAGGCAATATTGTTTTATGACATATGAAAAAAAAATAAAGGTAGGAAAAGTTTGATTTAATGAAAAGTGATTTCTGGAGCACCTGCTACAGATACACTCGGCTGCATCGCATGAATTGTAAGGGAAGATTCAGAATTTTTGTGCTTTATTTTGCGTTAGAATTTGTTTTCAGCCTGCTGGATTTTCTCAGTACAGGTTTCTGTTCCTTTAGAGATTCTGAATTTGTGCCTTAATGTTTTTTCTTTGTATTATACTAAGTTCATTCCTATAAATGCAATAAAATATTTTTGTAATGGACTTTTCTTTTTAATACCAATATTTTGCTGTGCCCATTAGGAGTATGAAGACAGCTTCATTACTGGCCACATTGTCTTAAAGAGGTGAGATTTCCACCTTCCATGTAGTATATCTGCTAGTGTGGAAGGTTTAATGCATCTCTGCTACACAAAAAATACAGCTTGGCATTTGTGCCATTTCCAGGAATCAGATAATATTTCAGCCATGCATATTCTGATCTGCTGATCTTGAACTATTATTTCCAAAAGTCAATGTCTTGTGCATGACCTTCAGACATATACTTTTGAATGTAGATGTGAAGAGTTTGAGTGTTTTATCATTTCCTGCAATCACACCAGTCTATTTGTACAACAGGAAATGTTCCTGTAGTTGAGTCACAAACAATACTCACAACAGGCATGTATAAAAGTTACCTCTGATAGTCACATATTTTGAAGACCTTACAATTTGCTTGATAGCTTTTATATATTTCCATTTTGCCTGCCAGCAATCTTATTGGCCTGAAGCAGATTGAGAATTTCTTGTGTTCCCTTGGGATACTATTTTATCTCCCTATCTTGATTTCCCCACTGTAAAGTGAGTTATATTTCCTACTGAAGGATGTTTTGGGATTTATTGGATATTGCGTGTATGCTCAGATGGATTGAAAACTGGCTGTACTGCTGGGCTCAAAGAGTTGTGATCAATGGCATGAAGTCCAGATAGAGGCCAGTCACTAATGGTATACCCCAGGGTTGATATTGGCTCTAATACCATTTAACATCTTCATTAATGACCTGGGGGTTGGGTCAAAGTGCACTCTCAACAAGTTTGCAGATGATACAAAACTGGGAGGTGTGGCTGATACACCATACGGTTACACTGCCAGTAAGGGGGACCTCAATAGGCTGCAGAAATTAATAGAGAGGAATCACATGAATACAGGGCAAAATCCAAGTCCTGTACCAGGGGAGGAATAACTGCATGTACCAGTACATGCTGGGGGCTGACCAGCTGGGAAAGACCTTTGCAGAGAAGGATAACAAATCAGAAATGAGCCAGCAATGTGCTATCATGCAAAAGAGGCCAACAGTATCTAGGCTGTATTAGGAAAAGCATTGCCAACTGGTCAAGGAAGGTGATCCTACCACTCTTCTCACCACTGCTGAGGCCAGTGCTGTGTCCAAATCTGGGCTCCCCAGTACAAGAAATACATGGACTTAGTGAAGCAAGTCCAGTAAAAGGCCACAAAGATGATTAAACATCTCATATAAGCATCTTAAGCGATTCAAGCATCTCTCATAGGAAGAGGGGCTGAGAAAGCTGGGACTTTTCAGCCTGGAGAAGAGAAGGCTCAGGGGATATTTTATCAATCTGTATAAATACCTGATGGGAGGGTGTAAATGAGATGGGGCCAAATTATTCTCAGTGCTGCCAAGTGACAGGACAAGAGGAAATAGCCACACACTGAAACACAAGACATTACATATGAACATAAGAAAAATCTTTTTTATTATGAGGGTGGCTGAACACTGTAACAGGTTGCCCAGAGAAGTTGTGGAGTCTCTATCCTTGGAGACATCCAAAACCTAACTAGATGCAGCCCTAAACAACCTGCTGTAGCTGACCCTGCTCTGTGTAGGAGGACAATGTCCAGAGGAGCTTTCCAACCTCAACTCTTCTGTCTTTCTGTGATTACTTTTAAATGTTTGTGAGCATTCTGATGTTGAAAAGTTTGTAGTACTCTATGGCTCAAGTTTACCTTTAGAAAAAATGAAAGTATGGAGAAAGTATGTTTTAGCTGCAAGTAGTGACTAGGAAGCTCTTACAATAGTCCTGAGGAGAGCAGTGTGATGTAGTGAGAGAACAAATCCGTGAACATACATTCAAATAACAGCTGGAAATATACATTCATTACATTTGGAATCATTTTAGTGTATTGTATTCAAATATTCATATGCAAATATTTTGCATGAGAATGCTTCTAAAACAGTATTATAAAAGTCTAAACAAGTGCAAATGACTACCAATATTCACAAAGTAAACTTTTTGTAGTATTTATCAAGCTGTCTATGCATTTGATAAATATCAGTTACAAAATCTGAAGGGACATCACTTAATTTCTTTAATCAGTTCCATGACATATGATATTTTGGAATTAGTCATAGAAAAATGACTATGGAGCAGGGAATTTCATTCAAGATTCAGGTATCTAAACTTAGGTGCTCACAATGCAGCTGGCTCCAGGACAATTAGGTTTCAATCTAGTCAACGGGAGATTTGTGCCTCAGTCAAGTGGCATTTGAAACGCTGTAGTATATTCTGTGAGGTGCCAGTTTACTCTCCAGAAGGCTACAAACCATCCTATTTATTTTAAAGGTGTTTTAACCAATTACTCTGAAGAACTCTCTCATTACCTTTAGATGATCTTTGAGAGGTAGGAGAGGATAGGGGACATATATCATGGTCCAATAACTAGTGTTAGGAACTGCTCTTCAGTGCCTGCCTTTAGGAGAAAAGGCTCTCCTCTCCTCCAGAGGAAAAGACTTCTGTTGTTCCTGACTTTTCTAAGGAAAAGGGTCCTTTCTGCACCATAGTAAAATAAAAAAGGGGGTTCCTGCCACTTTCCCTGTTGTATATCAGTATATCAAGGAGAATAATCCCTTTCCTACTGCAGCTTCCAACAAGGGAGGGGGTGGAGGTGTGGAGGTAGATCACAGATGGAGTTATAACAAAGACATATGAATAAAAGCTTATATTTTTATGACACTGCCTCCTAACTGCTAGTCTAGATATTTACAAGTACCATACAGACAGTTAATCCTGTGCCTTTTTGGATAGTCTGTAAAGACTTCTCTTGTAATAAAGATCTATTTCAGGTAAGGGATGATTAACCTGTGGGTCTTGAGTATCATGCAGCTACCAAGTGGTTAAAGAGCTTTTGCTGCGCTAGTATTGTGTCACTGGCCCAAGAATGTTAGCACAGGTGCATCTGGAAAAAATGACAGAAAGCAAGCACTCAGAGGCTGACCCCAAGACCTAGCTATTCACCTAGTCCAATCCCAACTCACATGTCCTATTCCATGTGGCTCATGACACCCATCTCCTATTCCATACAGACAGACCTTGGTTTGGACTAAGTATGTTAATGGCTGTTAAATGGCTAATGTTACCTAAGACAAATCATAGCTGAGAGGAGCAGCACTTCACCAGCACAAATGGGAAAGGAAGGGCAGGAACAGCAGTGGTGAGAAGAATAGGTGGCAATTATGATTTCTATCCAAACTTGTGCTCAGTGATGGTAACTGGCCATATTATTCAGGCCAGCAAGAAGATCTGGAGGAAAGCAAGAGGAGAGAAAGAGAGCAAGTGGAGGCTTGCTATGGAAGGAGGAGAAGAGAAGATGCTTTCTGGTCCTCAGATAATTATTTCTGGACTTATAAACACCAAAGAGCATGAAGGCACTGAAGTACTACTCTTCCCCCAATTAAACTATAATTTTGTATGACCAGTGTAACCCACTCATTCCTCTAAGAGTCACAAATGCTGTGTTTTGCACATGAGTATCAGAAAATGTCAAAGGAAGTGAAAATCACACACAGCCAGACACTCATGACTAAGTACATGTTTGAAGAGGCCTTAGAACGATAGCTACTCAAGGAAGTGATATAGAATAAAAACTGCTTCTTAAATTTGTCTGAGCTGACATAAAATGAATAATTACAATTACCAAAAAAAAAAAAAAAAAAAAAAGTTCACCTTTTCTTTAAACCTTGTCTATTTGGGAGAAGAGGTTGTTAGCACAAATACATTAGATCTAAAATAATTCTTGGCCTAGCACATATCCTAGCAGGATGTCAGAAATCTCCAAGAGCAACAGCATTGCACAGGAGCTGCTGATAGCTCCTCAAATGCATAGATTATTCTATTTTTGATGATATGCATATGTCAATCTCAGAGCAAAATTGAGCCCTTAGGGCAAAATGCTCCTCTCAGATCCACACATCAATTGGAGTTCCCCTTGTGTAGGAAGAACAGACTATTGGAGTTGAGAGATGCTGTGTAGGACAGGATGAAAAATTTTGTCTATCATGTTTATTTTTGAAATAGTATATTTAAAATATAAATGTAATTTTTTGTCAAAACAAAACATTTTAACAAAATCTATATCTGACCTACCAGAATCACAGAAAAATGTCATGTTCACAACCATAAACTAATATTTAACTCAACGGTTTTTGAGGGAAAGAGAAGGTGGCATTACATCTTCAGAAAAGCTGAATGTTTTAAATTCCTCCTCCAAAATGGTGAGTCTCTTTAGAATGAAAAAGCTCTTTATTATAATGGACTCACTGGGGGCAAGGTGCTTGAAGGATCAGTTTTATGTAATCCTTCAAAAGGTGAGAAGTCACATTCCTAGCAACTTCAGGCCTTTACAGACTGTCTGAGCACTTATATAAAGAAGAGTAAATTCTGAAAGCCTCATTCCACCATGATCACCATGAAGCAGGTCTAGCACATCAAATGGAATCCAGTTTGTCAGAGGGGATGATAAAGTAGAAGGATCACTATTCTAGAATAGCCACTCAGGAACTCAAGTGCAATCTTCCCAGATCCACACAGGCCAATTTCGTATGTAAATTTTGATTAAATGTCAGAAAATGTACACGTCCAAATAAAGTAGCCAGTGCAGGATTTAGCTTTGGAACTCCTGCATATCTGAGCCATCTCTGTGCTGACTTTACACATGCTTTTCTTTGTGTACTTTTTTAGTGATGAAATTAACCCTTTCATGGTGGAATGGTGTAGAATTTATATTTCCTCTTAATTCCTAATTCCTTCTAATTTGCTAATTTAAAAATTAGTAACTCTTAAAATAATGTAAAATTGGCATATATGTTGTGCACAGTCTCCCTGGATGGGGGTGAATTTCACCTGAAAAATCCATGCTGTTACTGCCAGCTTTTAATGCTGGTGGGTTGATTTAGTGTTCAAAGACTTTCTTGCTTCTGCTATTTAATCTTTTTCAATATCTTCTTGCCTGAGAACTTCTATAGTCATTAGTCGCTACTGAGATCATTACCACACAGCCTGGACTCTCTATAACTGCTATAAACAAAGACATAAAGTGTCTTCTCATGTTTCTTACCACAATTTCAGAAGCAGTTGATATTGCAAGAGAATAACACTACCAGCACAGCAACAGCCAGGGACAACACCTAAGGCTTTGGAGAGATAGCACTATTCTGAATTATTAAAACCAAATAACCTAAATTAGAAACTCTGATAACATGTCTATAGGAACCATATATCCCTAACACAAATATTTGCAAATTAGGAAAGCATTTAAGTACTAGTTAAATAAATATTCAATCATAAGTCATTCTGCCCATGCTAGAAACCTCTATTATCCTACTATAGACAGTATGGGTATCAAACGACAACAAGGACAGCTATAAAAGTTAGCAATCCATTTCCACTTGAGAAATGTTAAACCGGTTTTGTTAGTAGTTCTCTGGGAAATATTTCTTAGACAGTGTTTTAACAACGGCCTCGTAAAAATATTTAATTACAGCAATAATCATTGTTAACAATCAGAATTAACTTAATATTAATTAGTCAGACTATGTCAGTACTTTTTAACTTGACTTGCAAAATTTGTGCTATGCATAAAATAATTACTGAAATAACCTCTTCCTTTCTAACATAGCTGTTTAAGTTTCCCAGATGAAATACAGCGTATATCTGTTGCCATTAGTTACCATTAGTTTCTGAAATAAACACTACTTCTTTCTCATTCCTATGTCCACACACAAAAAGTTAAACTCTGTCATCTTTTTCAGTCATATCTATTGTAGGTCCAATCGACCATGTAAATCATAACCTCATTAAACATTAAAAAATGTGTTATCTCAAAATACAGGTATTTAAGTAGCATGAAAGATTGTAATTACTGAAGTTTATGAGCATAGCATGGCATTTACACATACAACCTTTGAAGAAGTGATCTTTCTGAGGATTCGTGCCCATGTATAAACTTGAAGAGGAAGAGGAATTTAACTAACAAGATGAAGTGGAGTGAAGGGAATAAGGATTAAATAAGAAGCAGATTCCTCAAAGTATACATGTAACTCTTGGGTCCTGGCTCTCTAATCTCTGGCTCCTTGGAAGTCTGTTCCATGACTGTGTGGAATTACGGATAGTTTTATCTGATGAATCAGGCAGTCTTTTTTAACCTTTTGTTCCCACACCACAGCAAGTTTGTGTAGTTTTCAAAGCTAGCATATACAATTTCCAAAAAGAACACTCAGCTTAAGGAATTTAGTACTGACTGACCTCAAGACTCAATAATATCATGTCCATGCTAAGATAGCCTCATGCAGCTGACCTGCAATAAAAACATTATCGCAAGGAAAACATGTCAAATTTCTGACAGTAGGAAGAAAACTATTATTTCAGAGGTTGCTTCTCTTTATCACCCATCATATGTGCAAAGCAAGTCACTACAGGCCTCAAGAAAATGACATCCTGGGAAAGAAACTACAAATGCACATACAAACATGCAGACAGACAAAACATCACACATTTCATCCAGGCCCTCTTCCAGCTAAGGTCAGAGAGACAGAGGAAGATACAAACAGATGCTTGTAACTCAAACCCAAAATGAGAGCCAGGAGTTTAGAGGACATAAATCAGCAGTTGTCTTGTGCCTCTGGTAGAACCAAACTAAAGTATGTAAGCACAGTATTCAGTCTTCGTGGTGTTGTAAAAGAATCATGGATATTCTAAATCTATTTACCTTTTTTTTTCTCTCTCTCTCTAAAGGAGTCCTCCCTCAAAGCATGATAAACATAGAGCAAAAGCAGGCCATATCAACTCCCAGAGCCTAAGTAGGTAGATATGCCCTGTAGCATACCTTAACGGACAAAGGATTAGGACTATTTGGGACCACTGCAGGAAGTAGATACCAAAGGGAATACTATAACAGCAGCCTCTTTTATATGCTGAAAGGTCTTCAGAGTAAATGTTCTTTACTGATCAATAGAAGCATAAAGAGAGATGTGGTCTTTCAGATAGACAAGTCCTAAGCCTTTAAATACTGAAACCAACAGATTCAATATCAGCAGAAAACAAACAAGCTGCTAGTACATACCACAGGATGGTGGAGTCATGTTTCCTCAGCTTCTGAGTCAATATAAGATGTAGCTTTGTTTGCAATATATTATGACATTCTATAATAATTTACAGGTCCTAGGTAGCATTATTCTTCCTTCTTGCAAGCATAAAGTCACTTAGGTCAAAAAAATATAAATTGCTAGGACCTATAAACTTCACAGGTTACAACTCAAGTTAGAAGTTTAGAATAGATTGGCATATGACCATACTCTGCTGTGGTGCATGATAACATTATGGCTTCTACTCTTTCAAAATTCAGCATTGGTCTGGCAGTGAGGGAACTCTATTGCCAATTTTCAGAAAATTTTGTGACAACTTATGCCATCTGGTTTTAGTATATTTACAGAAAAAGTACTATAGACTACAAGTAAAGAGAAAGATTGGATGGAGTAAACATTCAGATAACCCTGTGCATAGTCGAACAAAGGAACACCAAGCCAACTAAGAAAATAGATGAATTAAAACAATTAAAACAATTAGAGAGAGATCATTACTCACCAAGAAAAGCAATCCTTCTCTGCAGCAGCAAAAGTCATAGAGTCTGTGGTAAAGTGAATAAGGCCCAGGAACAGACATTTCCAGTAATGGTCTGCAAACCTGTTTTCCTGTTCTTGAGATGCATGTATGTTTAATGAGGTTTAGCAGATAAGGAACAAGAACTTGAACATTTAAAGAAGACATCATTTAAAGTGATTTTAACTCACCAACTCTTTATTCTCCCTTTCTCTTAGATTCTTGTTCATCTAAATGATTCAAGACCTCATGATATCATCTACTGTATCACTAACTCATGAAAAGCAGGCAGCACCCATAGAAAAAAAAATCTCCTTCTGCTTTTCCATGAATAAAACACAGATCCCTCCTCTACGAAAACAAATTAGACACTATGCAAGGCCAGATACTCACTACGATTTCCAAGCTGAACTACTCAATTCATTAGAAACAAGGATGAAAGAAGACAAAGTTCTGAGATACTGATGAATAAATATTCATATGCAGAAAGGTTTCCATGAGCACAACACCCTAGTTCAAACCCTGGCTCCCTATCCACAAGAATCTCAACCTAGTCTTTCCATAACCACCAGAATCCACTTACATCAGCAAACACATCTGTGCCCATCACTGCGAAAAGCTATGCAGCCTGCAACAGTGCAAGTCTCAAACACTAAAATAAAAATATAGAAGGCCTAGGAGTAAACATTCCCAGGAAATTAGGCTCTATTCTCATTCTACCACACTGAGAAATGTTTTAATATTTTATCAACAATAGACCTTTCCCTCTATATCCAAAATCATTGCTAGAGGAGAAGCAATAGCCATTCCTCTGTATTAATGATGGCTGACACCTCCTGAAAAACTTCTTCTGCCTTGATCAATAGTTCTGAAGTGAAATACATAGAAAAATCAGTTCATCCACAAACATCCATATACATATTCATAATCCTTAGCAAAGACAGTATAAACTATTTATACAGAGATTATAAACTATATTTAGTTTATTATAAACCATATAGACTATAAAACTATTTTTATATGGACTATGAAACTATTTAATTAAATTAGCCCTTGAAGAAAGACCTCATTTGTCAACTAGCAATAAGACCATCCACCCCCTTCTGTCAGGTTAGGGCCTATGCATCTCCTAATGAAAATCATTTCAGATTTGGCCATCTTCTGCATTCCCCAGATACGTCTTTTGCTTTTAACTGGCTTAGCTTCAGTTTGCAGCTTACAGTCTTTTACATTCTAAACCACTACATATCCAGTACCATCAGCACCACATCACAAGGTACAAAGGAGCGCTCCTCACAATGCACAACCTCTGGATGGGATGAAAACAAAAGCAGTCTTTACTGGGACAGTTTTTTCCAAGTCGAACTATCATTTCGCCTAGGCAGTCTGTGGTCCTTTTCCCATGGCCACAATTAATAACTCTGAGGATTTCCAACCCTTTACTTTAAGCAGAGACTCACACTGCACTGAAAGTTTATATAAGAGAGAATATGTCTCTCTGATCTCTAATTTAAGACCTCAAAATCTTCCCTAGACCAAGTGTCATATCAGATGGCTCCAACATCTATAAAATGGAGTTTCCTGTACATATTATGTCAGTGTGTTCTAAAGCCCTTCAGGTGGCTCATTCACCCAAATCTTATATAAGCTTATGGCACAATAACCATCTTCCTATAAACACAGGCTCTTGTGTGGATCAGGTCATCTCTAAACTTCAGCAGAGAGGCCAGTGTCCCAGTCTTAATGGTTCTACAGTGTAAATAATCTGTCTTCTTTTATCTTTAATTGGAGAAAGAATAACTAGGCAATTGCATACTTAAATATTAAAGGAAAAAAATCCTTAAAGCTGAAAAAATAAGTGTTCATTAATTCATTAAACACCCAAAAGTCGGGAAATGTCATTAGTGACATTTACTATGCAATCAAATTCTACTCCCATGTGTATACGCATTATGATACATACTTTAATTATATGGTAAGTCTTTTTTTTTTTTCCACAGGACCCCAGCTTTATTCAGTGCACAGTGCTCAGTGAACACAGCAGCTGTTCAGTATTTCTCTTTATCCTCATGCTTTATTCACTGCACATCGTCTGAACATTGCATTGAATACAGAGTTACTTGTTGCCTCACGGGTTTTGTGCTGATGCTTGCAAACATAGTATATAAATGCATTGTACTAATTAACAAATTTATGGTCACAGTCCTATATACACACTAGCAGAGTGTCACTACCCCCATTTTATAGACTGAGAAACTGAAGCAGAGAGACATGATGATCTGCCTCATGAAAGACAGTAAGTCAATGGCATGTTGACTACACAAAGCTACACCACTACCTAATGCTGCCTACATCCTCAAAGTACCAAACCTACATATTTTCTGTTAATTCAAGTTGTGACAGCAAATACTGAACATTTTTGCACATCAGATTCAGGCCTTGTGACTTTGACCCACAAAAAATAGAAAGCACAGACTCAGTGATATCCTGGAAATGTTTTACTACCCTCAACATATCAGCTTGAAAGTCTGTATCAGGACAGATCTCCTTCTCCTGCATCATCATTACCTTTGCTAATGACAAAGCCAGTCTTAATTCTCTTTGCAGTCTTCTACCTCAATGCCTACATAGACACACTGACCAGTATCTCAAGTAAGTGAGGAATACTCCCAGAAAAAAAATACTTCATTGTCTCCACAGTTCTGATTCATTCCTTGAGCACAGTGTCTCTCCTGTGGCAACTGAAACAGATGTCCTGTAGTAAGAATGTACATGAGAAAATGAGACAGAACCATATGAGACTGCTTCATTACAGACTCAAAATAGCACATGCAGCAATTTAAATTCTGACAAGTTTTGAGGGATATTTTTATTAATATTTCTGTATATTTGTACATCTATAGCATTCTCCCTAAAAAGTCTTTTTACAACTAGGAGGAGAGCTAAATTGAAAACTTCATGAAATCTACCAATTCTGCTGTGCAAAGCTGATTGTTCATCTATTACGGCATGGAGCCGCACCTAGGGAAAAAATGTGAGATGATCCTGTTTCTTAATTTTCTGTGGAAAAATAAGATGCACTTTGGTTGACTATGATATCAGAAAACACAGTAGGGAAACCAGTTAGAACTGAAGTGATAGCAGAAAGCATTTACCTACTATTCATCAGAATTGCATCAGCTACAGTCACCTCATTCCCAACAGATCCATGTCTAACATGTTTTGTAAAGTATTTCTCCAGAATCAAGACTCTACCTTTTCAGCTACTCCATCTGTTCAGATGCAGAAAGTAAGGAAAAGCCAGATATAGAGTCCTTTGTGAATATATCAGTTACAGAGTCACTGTGTGAAAGGAAGCTTTCTCCTCTGGAGGAAAGTGGTGGCAACTACTGCCCTTTGTGTGGAGTTAGGTGCCCTGCAAGAGAAGGATACCCAAAGGAAATGTATGGACAATACCTGCCATGGGATTCATCTGGCCAAAGATAGATGTCTACAGAGTAGATGGCTACACCCGAGATTGTTTGTTAAGGTGCATCCTTAATACGTTCACCAGAGGTCAGAAGTCTATTTCCTAAAAGTGTCTATTTTCTTCCACTGACAAGTCCTGATGTAGATGCCTGCACTGTAAGCACGTGAAGTTCAGCAAGATGAAACTCCAGTTTCTGCACCTTAATCAAGATAAAGGGGGAGCAAAACTCTCAGCTGCGGACATCTGTCAGACACCAAGCATGCAAAAAAGTAGAATGTTAGGCTTATGGGGAATTTTAACGTGCAATACTGAGGAACCTGCAGCCTTCAGGCTTTGGCAGAGTTTGAAAAGCAGCTGAGAATCTTGTCTTATGGTTTTGGAACTAGCAGCTGAGAATCTTATCTTATGGTTTTGGAACTAGATGCTTAAATTCCTTTCAAGTCTCACTTTAGAGTGAGACATTAAGATCATTTTTTTTGGTCCAATGTTCCGACCTTATATTTTTACAGCCTCTTGGTAGCAATTATAAACCAGCAATTAAATGTAAGAGTAAGGTCATTACCTTTAATCATATCGTTAATGAAGTCTGAGTATTTGGTTTGGAGAAAAGAAATTAAGATTCTCTACATTCCCTTTTGTTTTATTGACCGACCTATGGTCATTTACATCTGGTTCTTGAACACAGAAGATCTGTTTTTCTGTGGCTGCTCCTGCATACTTCAGTATCCAGATTTCTCTCTGACTTTAACTGGATTTTTGGATACGCAAGTAGTATGGTAGAGAACCATATATACAAGTGAAATTTCCTTGGTTCACAAGTATTCATGCTAGCAGATACACAGCTCTGTTTCCTGTTTCCTACAGCTCCTCCTAATTTTCTTTTCAGATGTTTGCAGCTCAAAAAAAAAATAAGTCTGAGAGAGAAACTCCTCAAGAAAGAAAGAAAAATACAATTTTACTGACAATTCATAAGGCATTTATTTTGTTACTGTGTTTATTCTTATTCAATTCAGATCCTACAAAGAAATCTAGAGATAATAGCCAAAAATGCTGATGGCAATAGGGTCAAAGAACAACTTTTTGGAATTGAAAATGAATTCTCATGCAAAGAAGAAAAATATACTCAAAAACAAGAGAGAGGAAAAACTCTCTCAGAACTGTGAATGATTTCAGAAAGCAATAGAGCAAGTAGCCACTGGAAAAATATACCTATTAACAAAAAAGAAGAGGGGAAAAAAAAAATAACTTCCTACCAGTCAAAGTGCCAAAAGAACATAGCTCTCTTCTCAACATTTTAACTGAATGTGAATAAGCAAAAAAAATAGCATTAAAAACATTTTTATTTATGAATTGCTATTAGACTGTCTTATGGCGCAGCTAATCTTTCAGCATACACTGTTATCACTTTATATTTTTTTTGAATGCTCCTACAGTACATACTACTGACAACCATTCACTGCCCATATATTTTTAAGAGACAGAAAGGAAGGATTAATTTTCTCCTAATAGCCTTTCTCTTGCATAGTTAATGACAGGCAAAACAGGATGTCAGTTTGTGATGTTGGCTTAGAGAGGAACAGTAATAATTACGTGGGAATATTGTACCAATTGCTTTCCAGGCATGTTCCAGGTCAGAGACTCCAGTAGATGCAAACACTTGCAGAAAATTCAACATTACAAAAATTAAGTACAGTAAGCAGTAAAAAAAAAAACATGCCGGAAGGATTTTGGGGAAGGCCAGGATAAGCTCTCATGAATGAGGGCTCCTCATGAATGAGGAATGCTGATGAAGTTCAAATGCAGCCTGTTAGACAAAATGATTTTACAAAGAAGACAAGTCTAGCCTAACTCATCACTAGTTCTGAAGTTTAGAACTTGATCCAGAGACTGCAACCTCACAGAAAGATTTTCAATGACCCAATTTGCCTTGGCACTGTTGATGAAATAACACAATGCACAATAACAAGAGGATTCTTTGGGTAATCAACATCAGAATGCCAGTTTACTATTAGAAAGAATAAAACTATAAGAAAAAGTTACATCCAGCACAGACAAATATGGACATGGAAAAACTCCTAATCCCTCGACAATTAAGGGCCTGATCTAATGCCTCCTCTGTTTATATGAACAGAGATCAAATCAGGTCCACTGTATACAACCCATAGAGTGGTCCAGGATACAGAGTTGTTTATTTCTCTTGATGCTAAAGGAAAATTAGCAATCATTTTTTTTAAAAAAATCATAGTGGTAGATGGGAAGCTTCTGATTAGTCATCACTAGGCAATACTTTGCTATAACTTGATATGTAAAACTAATACAGAAGCCAATGGAAGATCTGTACATAGAATGACTACAGAGTAGGGTGCATTGCATTTGTTCCTTGCAAGAACAGAATGAGTAAGGTGTTAAAAACAACTGGAGTTAAATCCAGAAGGAAAAGCTCTGTTTAACAGGGGAAAATCCCCTCCTATCAATTGTCCCCTTGGCAATACTTATTTTGGGTATTCTTTAACACAGGTTTACAAATATTTATAAGTTTATTCATATCTCACTTTTACAAGATGTACATTCATATCATGTGAATCAACATAATACACTCTGAAACTGGAACTCAACATACCTGTGAATTCATGTAGGAGCATGCTGGCATAACTGAAACCTAAAAAAGTCATATGTTGGTTGTTTCTGCTCTTCCACAATAACAAAGGGGTACAAACTTTTAAGATGAATTGGTTTGGGAGACTTTCTTTTTTTCACTTTAGCAATCCCTGAAATGTCTGTAAACTCAGACACACCATGTGTACATAACCAAAAAAATGCAATGGTACTGCAAATCATACTGGCTGCTCATAGTTTTGCAAAAGCAACAGGTTTAAAAAATATAAAAATAAATGAAAAGCATTGTCAAATTCACACTCAACATAATTAAAATAACACACATTTAGAAATTTTCAAAAAAATAAATAAAATATCCACATACATTAATATAAAGTAACAGAGATATTTGCCTGTCTTTGATGTAATTAATACATACCGTAAGCCTAGATTTATGAAAGTATTGCCTTTCAATAAATATCTACAGCTTCAAAATCTGATATTTTCTACATTCTTCAACTGATTTTTGTTAAATATCAATGAACTGTGTCACATTTTAATATTTATTGGAAATCAGCAAAATTCCAGGCCGATTTACTAAATTAGGCACCAACATTTAGCATTATATCTGTCTAACAGACAAACAAAGTTTGAGGGATATTTAATATCATATCCCCTTTGAAGAATGCCTCAAAAACTGAAGCCTGTGGCCTTTCACTGACGGGCTAAAAAGGCCAACGAACAAAAATAGCCAACACATTAGCCACAGATTTATATCAGTGTGACCCGTGTTGCAGCCTTTTAAGAAGATGTGACTTAGAGATGCAATTTTAGGAAAAAGATGAGTCATAAAGCACAAGGCTTTGTTCTTCTCTTATGGAGAGAAGATCACATACTTTGTAGCATACTGAATTTCTTTGTTTGTTTGTTTGTTTGATTGTTTCCAATAAAATACCAGGCCTTCTCTGACTCTACCACATCTTACCAAAAGCCGTATAGGTTTTTGAGTCATCAAAAAAGAAGCCCTACCACGTTAGCCATGGCTGTCTGGAAGCCTATTGACATTTCTGTCAAATTAGGGGAAGAAGACAGCATAACAGTGCCAGTAAGCTGCTTATAGATGACAAGTAGGGCACTTCAACCATCTTCATTAACCATGAACACAAAATATTTCCAGTGATGTTGGTTGTGTGCACTTTATAGAGTTGAGTACCATTAGCAATTACAAGGATGCCATCTGGATTATTAGATAATAGACATTATAAAAATAAACATGTTTCTAAGGAAGGCGTGTAATTTATTTTTTCCATACTTTGAAAAATTCCATCAAACTGAAAGAGGAAAAAGCCTGCAACTTCCAAACTAATAATGTCTCCAAAAACTACAATTATCTGATTAAAATTGAAACAACCTTCCCTAGCATATCTAAAATAGTAGAAAACATGCGTATTTTTCATCACCAAAAAAAAAAAACAAAAAAAAAATCATAACCTGGGTTTGCCTTTGGGATCTGGATTTCCAAAGAACTACATGCCCCAGTTTGTCAATGTTATGTCAATTCAAAATCATGTTTTATTATTATTTTATGGGCAAACATAGGACTAAAAGATATAGCAGATAAAACATGCAAAGAACTGACATCAGCACACTTGACTTGGTCAGTGTGAAAAATTTATAGTAGGGGAAGTTGGAAATCAGGCTTTTCTAACAATTTGTGCATGCTGTTGGGAACTCAGACTTTCGGTCCTCCTCTTAGCATTGTCACAGCTTGGCACCACTGAGTCATAAACAAAACTCCCACTGACATGCAGGGTCAGTGGATTGGGCAATAACTTCATGTTCTGTGGAAATAACTTACAGGCACATTCTGCCACTCTTAATCATGTTCACTGTTCCCTTTAAGACTTCTGATAAAGTAAGGTACAGAGTTTAAATTTCTTGAAGCAGGGCCTCTGCTGGTTGCAGCTTGGAAGAGTGTCTAGCATCACAAAGTTGATGTCAGATTATAATCTGGGGGATGCTACTATATTACAGAAACAAGAATACTATTACTCAGTGCTGACTGCAGGAGACAGAATCTGGCCCTCGATTTATATGCCTTCATTTCTACAAAAATGGAGATAACAATTCTTACCTACTTCATAATGGGTGAGGATTAAATAATAAACATTTATACAGTGCTTTTCAAATAAACATTATATGTGTTAAGTATTATGATATTAATCAGAATATCACTACATCTATATGACCCTACTAAGCAAAAAAAGGTTCCAGTATAACTTTTTTCCACACATTTCCAAGTCAGTAAAAATGAACCATGGAATCAGCTTGCTATTCTGATAAAAATGTATGAAGTACATAAGCTTATTTGACAGTTTCAAAAAATCAGAAGCTATTTTTTTTCATTATAAAAGGGCTCACATAAGCATGAAGCCTTTTATATATACTTGTTTATAAACAATATTAATTATTTGGCATTCATTCAAGTTATTTTTCAAAATACCAGATGAAATTTTTGAGTAAGATTCTTCAGTGATATACATATGCTAAAAGAAGGCCTGCTCCAAGGGAATTCTGCCCAATGCCTGCTATTCTGATGATCTTGAAAATCCTACACTTCTCAAATGAAAGATTATGGAAAGATCAGGCTGGATTATGGTGGACAACGAATGAAGGTTAACATGCCTGAGAATGCAACTATTCCAATGCTTTTAAACTTCATTGAGCACCTCAGAACCTTGACTATCTTATCTTCCACCTCAAACCTCCTCAGGAAAAATAGTTAAAGGAACATGAAAAAGAGTTCACATTAAAAGAGATAGAGTAGACACTTTGGTCCAGATTCTCAGCTTGTATGAATCAGTGGTACACCACACAGGGGGAAAAGGGGCCACAGCGGTTTCCACTTAGTGAAAAGTTCAGTCCAATACATGATAGTCCAGGCAGGACTCCTCCTTTCTTCCCAACAACATAAGGAAGACAAGAAAAGGAGGCCACCTGCATTCATCATCCAAAACAGAACCCAGACAAACCTTTTACACCATTGATGCAATTGGTCCATTCTGGAAATAAGGAAAGCAGAACCAGTTTTGGCTTCAGCTCCTGCTTAGTACAGCTTTTCATTTCATTTTAACCTAAATGAAATGCAAGAACAGCACAAAGCACCTTGGCAGATTCACAGTAACATCCTGCCACCCCCTTTTCCTCAGCTGCTCTATAGAAATTCCTTCAAAACAGGCTAATTGCTAAACTCCTGTCAGCTGCCTCCCTTCTGCAGTCGAGAGCAAGGCTGTTTGAGACACCCACTGAAAGGTCCTAGAAATCAGAAGAAATTAGAAGTATTTTTCATTCTTGAAAAAAGCTTGCTACAGCACCAGCCCTATTTAGTAGTATTTTTAGTTAGTAGGGAACTGTTTTCATGTTATGGACACTTTTTGAATGAAAAAAGCTATGACTAGCAGTATGTCCAGGAGAAATCTGTAAGAATTTTTGCTGTGTTAGTACTTAGCAAAACAGCAAAGGTAGCACAGTTATTCTTGAGTCACTGCTGCCAATGAGAGACGGATACATGTTGCATGTGCATCCTAGTAAGGCAGGAAGTTCTGTAACATTTGACAGCTTCACTTAGAAGAGAGCTGAGAAAATTTAGATCCCAAACCTACAGTTTCAACTGAGCTCAGTCTCAGTGTTTGAAGGCTTCCCTCCTTTGTGGAAGTCCAGCACAGGACTGAAAATTCAGGTTAGCCTCTCTCAAGCGCTCAAAAGAGGGCATAAAAGGATTATAAGCAGATCATAGGCACAGATACCAAATAGTCCACCCAAATGAAAGCTTCCACCTTCTGAACTGAAAGCGTCCACCTTCAGTGTTCAGCACTGTGTTACCAAATTCTCCCACAATAGGAGAATCCAGTATAACAGATTGCTTATATAAAGTATCTTCATAGTAATATTCATTATTTGTACATTAAAAGTGCTGAAACCACTCTGAATATTTCTTATTTTAGTTAGAAATTCATATGTCATCGTGAATATTTATGCCTTCTAGATAATGTTTTGTTTTAATAAGAAATCGTTATTTGCTTGGGATTTTCCTCCACATTTCCCAGAAACAAGTAATATTATCTTACTATTTTGGCCTTGTTTTAAAAGGTACTGGGCTTTCACAGAGGTAGAAAAGACAGGTAACACCTATCAGCTCTAGCAAATGCAAAATGTAACTACTTCTCACACAATAAATAGAAAAGAAATGGAACATCTTTGACATTTCAGAAATTTTGCTTGCTAGAAAATATCAAAATTTGAAGGAGGAAAACAAAGATAAGTGTCTAAAATTTATCTACAGCATGAAATTTTTGTCCTGCAGTAATATCTGGAATTGATAAATATCAGCAAAAGCCAAAACTAGTAATGGATTGCTAAACAAAGACATAAAAAAGCAGGCTTAATATTGGTACTTTTGAAACAGTAACCTTTCATCAATGCAGGCCTTGCTAACAAAGGCAACAGATAGCTATCTTGTTAGAAGTAGACAAGAACAATATTTGTACCTTTCCTCTCCCCTCCCCGTCAAAAAATTAATGATATAATAAACTGTTTAGAAATGAATAGCATAAAAATTAGCAACGGGGGAGGGGTCAGTAAACCCAGCCACTTTGGCGGTATAATTTAAAGGATTTCCTACTCCCCATCCTTTCCAATTTATGTCAGATACTTTGCTTAAGCATTAAGAATTGTCTAAACAGGATGCAACAATTAAAATGGTCAAAAATTGAACTTGTCCACCTCTACAAAACATTTTCATGGGTTGCTTTTTGCTTTTTTGTCTTGATTGCAAAAAAAAATGTCATACAGACTTTTCAGTCTTACTTCCCAGAAATATGGCACATTAACTTGACTAGAAATCATGGCATCTATCTTTTCCCATATGTGATACATATAACTTTATCCATTCATAGAAAACTCAGACTGTCATTTTGGCAAGGAACCGCAATGCACCAGTCTAAGCATAAAGGACTTAAGTTATGGTTCTTGCAGGATCAGTTATTAACAGAATAAGTACGGCTATTTTTTTAAACTATAATATTTACAGTATTGCACTTTACTGCACTTAATTGCATTTCACTAAAATTAATGCTGCATCAGTATTATGCCTTAAAATCATAGGTCCATCTTTGTTGTATAAATCATTCTTTCTATATCCTGTAAAACAGCAAGATTTCAATTCAAAGATCCAGACATTTGGGAAAAAAAATATTAGAAAATTGACCTGTTTCTATGGCACAATGCATCTCATTGAGTTCAGAAGATTCTGGCAAAACAGGTGCATTTCTTATTGTTCCCATCTTTCCAATTATCACTAATGATTAACAAATTCTAGTCTCTTTCTCTTTTTTTTTCAAAAGACATAGCCATTTGAGACGCACATTTTTTGTTATTGCTGCTTTTTTTTAAGGAAAGAAAATAAAAAACTGCCTTGCCTCAGATCTGAAATTCCACATTTAAATTCAAACCAGTTCTGCAGCAGCAGCTCCTCAGTGATGGAAGAGATTCATGGCAGTGAAATAATACTGTTGGCAACAAAGAAATGTCATCTTTAATGGAGACCAGCCCCAAGGATTTATTATTTATTATTATTATTTGTTTCGTTTAGTTTTGTTCTAATATATTTTTGATCTTCAAAATGTGTTTAGTTGACACATGCACAAGGTAGCAAAACTGACAGCAGCAGATGATGTAATGCTGGAGCGATCACTTTTGCCAGGGTCAAAATCCAAAGTGTCCCAATGTTCACAGATTAACATAATTTAGAGATTGTTTCCGTTCCTTTTTTTTTTTTTTTTTTTTTTTTCCTCCTTTTCCTCCTCCTCCCACCTACTTTATCCTCCGAGAAGTCCTTGATTTGTGGGGTGTGTGTTTGCTGCGCGCGTGTGTGCCTGGGCTGGGCTTGGGGGGGGGGCTTCGCCCTAGCGCGGCGGGCGGTAGGAGAGTTTTGAACGTGCCACAGCGCCAACGGCCGCCAACGGCCTCCGTCTTCGCCGCGGCTCCGCACGAAGTCTCTGCGCGCGCGAGGGCGGGGCGGCGCCGGGAGAGGGCCTGAAAGTACTCGCAGACCTTAAAAAAAAAAAAAAAGGAAGAAAAAGAAAGGGAAAAAAAAAAAAAAAAAAAAAAAAAAAAAACACCACACACACGAGAAAGGAAACCGGCCGGCGCGGAGCGCCCCGCTGCTCTCCCTGCGGCCGGGGCGCCGAAGCCGGGGCGTGGAGGCGGTGCGCGGAGACAGGGCAGAGCAGAGCGCGCGACAGTCCACGGGGGCCTCACGCACGCAGCCCACGCGCGGCGCAGGCACGCGGGCGGGGGGCGGCCGAAGCGTGTCAGAGCCCCAGGGCCTCGGCGTGCTTCCTGGCCTTGAGCCGCAGGTCGGCGATGCTGGAGTTCTTGCTGTTGCTCTTGGCGGCGGCGGCCACCACGGCGGCGGCGGAGGCGGACTCCGCCAGGGAGGCGATGGGCAGCCCGAAGGGCGGCGGCGGGAACATCAGGTAGGGCGCGTGGGCCGCCAGGTGCGGGTGCAGGTGCGGGTGCGCGTGGGCGACGCCCTCCAGCTGCAGCTGCGCCTGGACCTGCGCGGCGGGCGGCAGAGACACGGCGTCAGGGCGGCCCGGCTCCCTCCACCCCCACCGTTGCAGCCGCGGCCCGGCTCCCTCCGCCCCGGCGCTCGCCTCAGGCGGCGCCTCCCCCCAGCCCGGGGCGCCGCCGCCTTCTTCCCCCGGCAGCGGAGGCGAGCGGGTGCGAGAAGGGGCTCGGCGCTGGGCGGCTGAAAGGGGAGCTTGTTAGTGCAGCCCCCCGTGTGTAACCCCTCGCGCGCAGCCGGCGCTCGCTGCCGGGGGCGCAGTAAATCTCCGCTCCGCACTTAAACCAGAGACACAGAGACATACTTAATCCTTCTCGTATTAAAAAAAAAAAAAAAAAAAAAAAAAAAAAATGCTGCCCAATGCGCGGGCGCCAACAAGTGCTAAATAGTTTTTTTTTTTTTTTTTTTTCCAGGGATGTTTATTTATACCTTGCTAAAAACTCTTTGACCACGGGACCCTTATATACCAGGTTGATGTTTGCTTTGGAGCTTTCTAGACCTATACAAACACCTTGGGTTGACTGAGAGATTTCAGCTCCGGGTAGGTTTGGGGAGGGGTATGGGGAGAGTTTATTTATGTATTTAATTATTTTGGTCCAAATATGTCTTTTAAAAATCAATACAATTAATCTGTCAGCTCCACGTGTCTCTGGAAAGGAGAGCATGGCAGAGGGTCACTTTGGGCTGGGGAAATCGATTCCCCGATTAATTGAGCAAAAAAAAGGGAAGTGACAAGCGAGGGGGTGGATGGAAGCGGGCCTGAATTCCTCCGCCCTTGTCCTAGCTTCCCACTCGCGACTCCCCACTGAGGGGCTGCGTGCTGCCGCGGGGACAGCCGTGGCTCCGCGGGCTCGGGAGAGCATGTGGTCGGTCTGTGCCGTGTGTGTGGCTGGCCGCTTCCCCTGCTCAGCATTGCCGCGCTCCAGCTGCTCCGGGGAGAAATGCCCCCCGCTCCTAGGGGTGATTTCTGCGGGGAAAGGCCAGGCCTCGAAGGGCTGCTCAAGAAGGGGGGGGGGGGGGGGGACGACGCAGGGCAAAGCCACGTACTTTCCCCCCTCATCGTCTCCCCGACCACGTGGGAAGCTCTCCCGGCCCTGCCGCAGCGGCGTGCGGCGCCAGGACGGGGCCCTGCTCGGCCGCGGCGCCGGCGGAGGGAGGCGAAGGCGCCCCCGTCCCGCGGCTCCCCACTGCGAGCCCGCCGCGCTCGCCTGGGCGTCTCTCGGCGCCCCGGGCCCTGGCCGAGCCGGCGAGGCCGCTGCGGCCCGGCCCGGCCCGGCCCGCCGGTGCCACGTCTCCCGGCGGCCGCCCGAGGACCCTCCGCCCCGGCGGCGCCTCCCGGGGTCGCAGGACCCCCCGGCCGCGGCAGCGCGGTGGGCTCGGCCCCCTCCGCGGGCCGTAGGCCGCCGAGCTCCCAGCAGCCGGGCCGAGGCTCCTTCACGAAGTTTTACAGCCTGTTTTTAATACGTGCCAACTTCTATATAAATGGCACTTGTAAATGTGTCCAGCTTCCTCCCGTGCAAACGCAAGGGGATCGCAGCTTGCTGGGGGGGAAAGGAAAATAAAAACGGAGCTAATACCTGTTGGAAAGGCATCCTCAGGGCTCCCATATTCACATACGGAGCCACTCTGCAGGCGTCTAAATGGCTGGCGGTTCCCAGGATCACACCTGCGGTGAGAGACAAGGCCGGTGAGCGGCGAGGGCGGCCCGGCGCCGCGGGGCTCTGTGTCCGCCACCCCGCCCGGCCCGCACTCCTTACCCACCTTTGTGCATCTGATTTTCCTGCTTTCGACACTTTGCTCTCCTGTTCTGGAACCAGACCTGCAGAAAGAAAACGCAAACAAAACCAAAAAAAAAAAGGAAAAAAAAAAAAAAAGAAAAGAAAAAGAAAAGAAAAGAAAGAAAGGTGGAGGTAGATCGGGCAGCTGCTGAGGAAGCGGGTTAGCTTGGGGGACGGGATGGAGGGGAGAGGACAGGCCGGGAGGCTCAACACAGCTTTGCAGAGATCTCTTCCCGAGTGAAGCCGAGGGTGAGATCTCAGCCCCAGGCGGAGTGACCCCCTCTGTGTGCTGCTGGGATGGGAGGAGGGGAGCTACGGGGGGGGACTTTGTGGGGAAGATCACACGTCCCTTTGCAGCCTGGGAGACCGGGAGCCTGCCGGTTGGCTCCAAACCTCCGAGGCCCCCTGTGTCTCTCAAGCTGGCAGGAGCTGGGGCACGCACTAGCTGTCCTTGTGCCACCCATCTGAAGCGAGGGGCCGCTCTGGCTAACACTGAAATAAGCCCACGCGCAGCCTAGGTCGGACCCTCGCTTTCTTTCCATTCACACCTCGAACAGTTCAGGAACAGTCAACGTGGGATCAGACTCCAAGGTCTTAGTTCATAAGCGATGGGATTGTCTGCTTCTTCTCCCGAGCTGAGCCTGGAAATGCTGAAGAGCTCGGAGAAGATCCGAAACAGAACTTGAACAAAGGGGGTGAATCATTCGCTGCTCTTCCCCAAGCGTTAGACCAAAAAATAATAATAACAATAAAATTAAAAAAAAAAAAAAAACATTCGTGCTGACTTCTGAAAACTCTGTTTTTCAGACAAGAGTAACATTTATCCAAATTGGGATTTTAAGAAGCACTTATGCCCCGCCAGAGAAATGCCAGTAATCCAATAATCCTGCTCTAATTCCAGTCATTCGAAGTCAAACGCACAACTTCCAGTTGTCACTGTATCACCCCTACTTCTTTTCGAGGGGCATTTCACATACTCATTACTTCGGAGCTCAGTTTAGACACTCTCCTCAAAGGATCATCAGAGGCACGGACTGAAATGTTTTGCCGACTCTTATCCTTACAGAAAAACTACCGATTGTGGGCAAACATTGACTTCCACTGCTGATAAAATCTTGTAGTTAAATAAACACCTTCAACGTTTGATGTTCTTGAACTTGCCAAGAGATCATACGGTTAATTAATACTAACTGCACTTCCTACATCAAATTTTCCCTTCAAGCTTTCTCCAATTGCCTTAATGATGGTCATTTACAACGGAGTAATTAGTGCAAAGAAAGGCTTCCAAAGACATTAATTACCTCGGGTACCTCAGTGATTTTCTTAAGTACGGATTGGCCTTCTCTGATTTAGAGCACCATCCTTCCTGCCTGGGGTGGCCAGGGCAGAGCAGGCAGCAGGTGGGCAGCTGCAGGGAGCTGCGGATGCGGTGCAGTGCAGTGCAGTGCGGGTCGCCCGCTCGCTCGCACGCAGCTTGCCAGGGGCGCAGCCTGCCCGCGCTAACCCAGCATCTGCCTCCGCAGCCGCGGCCAGCTCGCTGCCGGCTAGCTCTCCCGCCGCTTCCTGAAATACACAGGGCTACACAAGTCTGTCCACCGTGCAAAAAATACCAAATATTGAGAACGTGAAAGGTCTCCCTTTTTTTTTTCGACGAGGGCGTTAGGTTTTGTTTATATAAGTGTGCAAAATATCATAGTGCTGTAGCGACGATAAAATATTTTTTTACAGTTGTAAATCCTTGCAGGAAATCTCCTTATGTGCTTTCTTTCCCTCTCTCTCCCTTTCCCTCTCCAAAGGAGTATAAATTGTCAGGAGGAATTTAAGCAGCGTTTAAACAACTTCTCTTGCAAATCAGAACATCTTTCAAATAGAAATTGTATTTAAATCTGGGAAACGAAGTGCCCTTTCCCTTTAGCTATGAAAAAATAAGGTTATGAGGAATAAAAGTGATGAATTAGCCACTGCGTTAAGCGATAATAAATCAGGCGTGGTGTGATTCACGATCAATTCCAATTAGTCATGAATATGCTAAGTAAAGCACAGTACACTGTTTTAGACAGTTATTTCTTCATTAAGGATCACTCAGTGATTTCTTTCACAAATGCTCTAATCTGATTTCCTTTTGATTTCCATTAGAGACAGTGAATAATGACATTTAATTTAGCCCTGCACCATAAACCCAAAGATATTTGTTGTAATTGAATTACTGCCTGCTCCTCACTATGGTCTCATAACTTTCAATTATAACCCTGACAGCTGGGTGATATGAGTTTCCAGTACAACACTAAAAATAAAAGGTTAATAAGGACTAGCTACCATAGGAGCTTCAATTTATTTACAGCAAATTCTACACTAAATTGAAACTATATCCTTTAACAGCAAGGGACAAGCAGTTCAGATAGGAATTAGGAAACAATTCTGAATGTATTAAAAAAAAATCTTTCCCTTTCCTCCCTCTCCTTTTTCCATTTCCACCTTGACGGATGTCAAGTTCTCTGTTTATTCCTAATTAATTATCCATGTCTCCTCTTTTCCCTCTTGATATTTATTTTATTTCTCGCGTTATTTTAACTCATGCAAACCTCTTTTGTAAGATGATTAACATTTTTAAAAAATAGAGAGGGTCTCTCTCATTATCCCCACCTGAATCAATATCACATTTTTTTTCTTTTTGGTGTCCTATTTTAAGATCTGTAAGCACTTGAAGCACCAATTTTCCTGTAACTATGAACATTCTGTTAAGGTGCTGCTCAGTAATAAAGTACTTGAAAGAAAGAGTACAGAATTCAATTACAAGTAATTTATTTTTATAGAAACAGTACATCAAGGCCTTGGAAAGATATTACAGAGCCCAAGTAAGAAGATCGGGGAAGATGACATAAGAGTTGATGTCCCCTTCAGCGAAAGTTTAATCTTTTCATTAATTTATACGGTGTGGTTAGATCAATCTTCCGGGAGAATGTAGGCCAGCAGCACTCTGAACCCCTGCAATATTCCCTGCAAGCCTCCCTTTCTAAGGCGTATACCCAGCACAATCCCTTACCTAGGATGGTTTATACAGAAAGAGGTTGGAGCTGGGGGGAGAAAAGAGGCTTTAAAAACAAAACAAGAAAGCAAACAACCTAGCTACACTATTTATTTCGAAAAATGCCTCCAGGAGACAGCTGTTTAAAGCGAGATAGCCGCTTACTCAGCCAGACGCGTGCTGAGCGGATCCGGGAGGAGCAGGATCCTTCCTATTTGCTTTGCAAAGTTGATCGTATTTAAGGAGGGGAGCAACGCGAGCCCCTCTGCCTGCTCAAGCTTGCGAGTGTATTTCTGCTGTATCCTAAAGCTGTGTGTACGCACGGAGACATTCATATATGTCTATGCAGACACGCGTAGCTGTGTTTGCACACACACACACACACACACACATCCATGGAGCTGTATATACATATGCATGGACATCTATTAGCTCCAGGAGGTAAAGGCGTTTTGTTTGTTTGTAGGGGTTGAGTTGGTGACTTTTTCTCCTTGGTTTTGTTTTGTTTTGGATCTGCTAGGCCAAGCACAGAGTTACAACATAATAGGGCTTTACTTTTCCCTTGCTCTGTAGGCCTACTCAGAGAGCCACAGGTTGATCTTATTAATCCATTCTAGTTTTTTTGTGTGACATCTGTTTTGAGGATAGATTCCCTAGTTAGCTTAAGGGTTTCTTTCTTTCTTTTTTTTTTTTTTTTTTTTTTTTTGGGGGGGGGGGGTTTCCCCGGGTTAAAACGAAAATCGAATTTTAAAATAATCAGTGCGGAGCCCCTACCACAGGCACCTCTGATGGCCCCAGAAACAGAGCAATCGGGACATACTCTGCAGGTTTAGAAGGCTAATTGGCCTTTAGCTGTATTTGAAGCGGGAAGGGAGGGAAGGGGAGAGACTCCACCAGATGGGGTACCATGCATTCATACGCTTGCTGCGTGAATCAGAGGGAGAACCTTTCTCCTGGCTCCGGCTAATCCTGTCCCTGAGCACCCAAACTGTCTAGCCTTATTCATGGCAATTGTTTTCTAGTTTTTTTTTTTTGTTTTGTTTTGTTTTTGTTTTTTTTAATATATATGAAGTCCCTACAAAAAGGGGTGTGGGGAAGAGGAGTTGAGGATTAAGGCAGCAGTTATTTACTGACATGTTTGCAAAAAAAAAAAAGATAACTTAAAAAAAAAAGCAAATCACTCAGTTATTGAGACTTGTCACCAGAAAGAATTTTTTAAAGGGGAAAAGGAAAAAAGAAGTCCTAAGAAATGGAAAGAACGGGCAGATATTCTCAGAGCAGAATTATTATTTAGCAGGACAGGTACACAGCCATTGCAAACAGCTTTCCCAAGACATGTGTCGTTTCTGCCTTCACCTCCCTGCTTTGAATGAAACAGGGCACTGTGCTAGGATCCGCTGGCAGTTAGGAAGTGAGGTGAGGACGTTTCCAGGAACAGAGTCTTTCTCTTACCTGAACCCTAGCTTCAGACAGTCCCAGCCTCTGGCTTAGTTCCTCCCTCATGAAGGCATCCGGATAGTGAGTCTCATCAAAAAGTCTTTCCAGCTCATTCAGCTGCTCTAGTGTGAAATTGGTTCTGCTTCTCCTTTGTTTGAGCTTGGTCTGTCCATCTTCATCTTCTGACTTCACATCTTCCCGCTTCTCTTTGCACTCGTAGATCCCTGCCAGGGAGGGGGAAAGGGGAAAACGACACAGAGCCTCCCCTTAGCACCTCACCGAAGTTGGTCTCTCCAGCAGCCTCGTGTCTCCCCCCTCCCCTCTCTTCTTCCCCAAACTCGGCACAACCTCCAGGGCCGGAGGGGGGGTCCCGGGCCGGCCTGGGCCCCGCTGCAGCCCCGCACCGGGAGAGGGACCTGCGCCGGGGCGCGGGAGGGACCCGTGCCCCCCATGGGGCAACGCAGACTGCCTTTTATTTGGCTTGCAGGAGGAGAGGGGAGCTGCGCCGCCGGCTGGCACGGGCGGCCCGAGAAAGGCGCTGGCGGAAAAACCGTCGGGCCCCCGATGCCTCGAGGCGGCGGGGAGAGGCGGGGGAAGGGGGTTTCTGTGTTCCTGCTTTCTTTCGAAGTAAATATGGTTATATAAGAAGCTCCCCACTGGTGTCATTGTGAAGCCACGGCGAAAATTTTTGCCTCGTAAAAGAAACTTTCCATGAGCCTGAGACCGAGTCGATTCTCCCCTTATCACGCCCGCCCTCCTCAGAGGTACCTGCCGTCGGGCAGAGCCCCCGGACAGGGCTCCTGGGGGCAGCGGCCTCAAGGCGCCGGGGATGCCCCCGTGCCCCCCAGACCCTCCAGGCCCCTCAGCGCTCCCGGGGACCAGCGGGGCTCGAGGCGGGCTTGCGGCCAGGGACAGCCGCCTGTGCACGCTTTTACCGGGCACAGGGGAACGGGACTGGGGAGACAGCAGGGAAAATCAGTGGCCCTTTTTGGTCATTTGGTCAATGCCTACGCAGAAGGGTCTTTTTTTTTTTTTTTTTTTTTTTTTTTTTGCCAGGCGACTTAAAGCACCGTCCCTGTTTTAAATCCGGCTAACGAAAAGAGGAGAGCCGCTGGGGCAGAGGCCGCCCGTGGAGACTGAACCGGTTTCCCGGGATCGCCTGCCTGCCCAGGGTGCCCCTCCGGGGTGCGCAGCTAGCGCGGACACCGGCGGAGTCCCGGGACGAGCCTGCTTCGGGCTGTCTTCTTTGTCCAGCTTCACCTTCTAAGCAGTGCGAGGCTGGGGAGGGGGAGGGGAAGCCACATCTGGGGATGAAGTGGAATTAGATTCACTTATCCGTCACCAAATACGTTTGGTTTTTTATATATATATATGTGCATATATATATGCACGCATGCATATACATATTATCCTATATAATTAGAGGCATTCCCAAATTCAAATGACTCAACGCAAATCTTCAGTTAATTGAATGTAATAGAATGTCCTAAACTGTATCTGTGCTGAAGTCAAGCGGGGATGTAGCACAAACACCCAAGTCGAAGTGTTCATTTTCACTTCTGAAATTAAAACTGTCTCTGTTAGTAATTATTCTTCCGGTCTCCCTGTTACGACTCTGGGCTCGCGATTGACTGCATAAAACTTTGAGATGGGTCCGGCCTCCGGAGGGGGGTGTTCGCCGATTGTTTTTAATGGCATTTTGTTCGCATTCTCCCTGTAAGGGGAACCCCCTATTAAAAGACGAGGGTACTAACCCAGTAAATGCCTAGGGAAAATTCGCCGCGTTCAAAAGCTGTCTCTCTTCGGAGATACGGGGTTACAGCGTGTCCATGATAGGTATAAAATATTAACTAGCGTATCGGTGGGACTGAAGTCACACGCTGGAATCAGTTGAAATTAGACTGAAACCTGGCATGAATTTAAACTGTCACAAGCATCTCAGTTCTTTCCAACTCCTCCCTTCCATCCCCACCCCCAACCCCTCTCCATAGATTAGATTAGCTAAACATACAAGCCAGAATTTCGATACACAGGGAAAAGAGGGAGTACTAGAGAGGGTTTTTTTTTTTCACTCGCTTTTTTTAAAAAAGATTTTTTTTCTGGGGAGTGCCATGGTTTCATTTTTAAAAGCCAATTCCTGCTTGGATAATTTCTCTAAACTGAACCCTCTCGATCTGCAGTCTCGAGAACTGAGAAGGAAAATCGGCAATGCTGAGTGGAACTGACTCGGGCAGAAATACGGGTACTCGAATGTGTGATTGCGCCCGGTCCTTCTATTTGAGCAGAGGGTGAAAGAGACAAGGATAATAAATAAGCGTTTGGGCTGTAAATTAAAGTGCCTTTCACCCAACGTTATATTAAACGAGATCAAACAGTAGGAAACAGCTGAAAGACTGGTTGTTGTTCTCCAGCCTATTAACCGTTTTTTATTACCCAAAGCTAGCCAGTAGCTCCCCAGGCAGGTCCACCTGTCTAACTTGCCTAGAGACACTTTCTCAACTTTCTAATCCCCCCGCCCTTTTTATTCTCTTCCTTCCGCGTGAGTGTGTGAGTGCTAGAGATTTTTTTCCTTCCTTTTTTTTTTTTGGAAAAATATGATTTTATTTTCTTCTGCTAAGAAAAGGAATCGCGTTTTAACCTTCGCTCGCTTCCCGCCCGGGTGGAGGCGGTCCTCTCCTGCCCCAGGCGGGAAGGGCAGGTAGCGGACCGCGGTACCAGGGGACAGGACCGGACGGTGCCTCTCTCTCCAGGGATGCTCTGTCTGCCCAGGCCCGGGGAGCCCCGCCACAGCTGGGCTCCTCTCCCGCTGCTCGCCAGCCGCGGGCCCTGCCTCGGAGAGGCTGACCGAGCCAGCAAAAATGTCCGGAGAGAGCCCCTTCCACATCCAGCTTTCTCCCAGAAGAAGAAGCCGCATCCTGACGGCCCGGAAACAGGAAGAACAGGTCTTCTGAGACATTAAAACTCCCCGGACAAGGTTTCCTCGTACCAAAACACATAGACACACAAAAATGTCTGACGTCCTGCGCTGCCCCCTTCCCCCGTGCGGGCGAACGCCTAAAGGAGCGGATCGACTGCGGATTTCAGCGGGGGCCGCAGCGGGGAGGACCGAAGTTGCTACTCGCTTTTCAGGGACGCAGGCGTAGGCACACATCTGCCCGTACGCGCGTCCGTCTTTTCCGGCGGCGGCGGCGAGAGGGAGGCAGGGTGCGGGAGGGGAGCCCGCTCGCCCCGGCGGGCAGCGGCCGCTCGGCCGCGGCCGAGGAGCGCGGCGCCGGGGCGGCGGGGAGGGGGCAGGGGCTGCCGGCGAGGGGCGCGGGCGGGGGCGGCCAGCCCCGCTCTTACCTTCCGCCGTCCTGCCCGTGCTGAACTCCTTCAGTTTGTCCTTGTCGCTCTCTACGTGGTCTTTGAAAAGATGCACTGGGCAATGGTTGCTGCTCTCAGTCATGTCCTGCAGATTAGAGTCTGAGTTTCCAAGCTCCCTAGAGCGAGCCAACCCACTCTCCAAAACTTCCCTGTACGTGATCGTTTCCTTCTTGTTGCTGCTGCCACTGCTGCTGCTGCTCTCTTTGCTTTTCTGGTCAAAAGATTTGGATACAAAAGCTGTAAGTTCTTCCATGGCTGCCCGGTGCTCTTATCCACAGAGATCCACTTGATTTCAGTAGGAGATGTGGCCGTCCTCTGCACGCTGTTTTTGCACGTAGAAGATGGGCTGTATAGGGTTAGATCACTCCTGCTGTTATTTATGCCTTTCAATTTGAGATCACACTATTTATACATGGCTACCTCAGCCCAACCCCCAGCTCTCCCTGTCTCCAGCAATTACTGACTGCTCCATAGTCGCAGGCGGACTTCTAGCAGCTATCTCCCCCACCTCAGTCCAGCAATTGGCTTTCTTTTCATTTCATCACTGTTTGGCATCTTTGCACCTTGATTTAGGGAGGTAAAGAGGCAAAAGCAAAAAAAAAAAGAGGGAGAGAGAGGAAGAGAGGGACAGAGAAGAGCATAAAAGGGAGGGGTAAAAAGAGAAAACATAAAAATAGGTATCTGCATTCTGTAAATGGGTTGCAGAAATGAAAGTCATGGAAGACTTAATTGATTGTAAGGACATCCTGTGCGTGGCAACACTGTGAGTAAAAACGGACCTAGCTAATCAAATAACTCTATTCGGCAATTAAATGTACCGCTATCAAGAGGAAAAGAAAATGATTGTTCAATAAAAAGGTAATGAGTAAAAAGCTGGAGATGTGCATTTGTTGTAATCATTTCAAATTATACCTGATCTGCTATTTAGCTAATTTAGCTTAATTAAATGGTCAAAATCATCAGCGAAGCAAAAATGTTGTTTTAAAAGTGCTGCCTGTTCCGGAGTATGGGTGGGTGCGTGCTTGGAGGGGGGGAACGTATATACAGTTAAACAAGCTGTTAAATATTTCTGAGATCCTTGTCGTTTTGTTCGGAGGATTTGGAGGGGTTGTTTGATTTTGATTTTTTTTCCACCTATAGGTAGGGGGGCAATCAAGATGCGTGTAAAACTTGCAGGTTCTGTCTTCTTGTTAAATGCTATTATGTTATCTGAAAATATTGTTCGGGAAAATTAAAATCTAAAACGTTTCTTTCGCTGTAGAGCCATCCTGATGCATGTAGTGAAGGCGTAATTTGCTAACACGAGAGTTTGTACACGACAAATAGAGTATTAATTCGCCTGCTTTTTTTTTTTTTTTTTTTTTTTTTTACGAAACATATTCTGCCAGATTTAAGATAGGACTGTCGCTAATTTCCCCACCTTGTTCATTATAGGCTGCTGTTATTTTTGTGGTACCCCCTGGAATAATTACTATTTTGTGCACTTGAACAGCCGCCTGAAATTGTTATCCAGATAACAGCCGTGGCATTTCTAGCACCTCTCCGCACAATTTGATCGAATGTGAAACTGACTGTCTAGCTATTTATTTCCATCTCCTTTCCTTGGTCTTTAACATAAAGGGTTTGGCATTTGGTGGATTTTGTATTCTGTTCGTTTAGCTTTTTTATGTCCTTATTATGGTGGCAGTTCCTCGCCTCGACTTTGAGATGATCAGAGCCGGTAATCACGTCGCTCTCTGCTCTGAATTGTAACCCAAGGACTCTTCTTGCACGAGCAAGGGGCCATTGTTTCTTTTCTAGGGGAGCGTGTGGCTGCTCCGAAAATTAGCAGAACATTAAAACAGGAAAAATACATTTAATTAAACCAAAGGTGCCCCCCAGCACCAGAGTTAACACCTCCACAGGAGGAGGGGAAAAATAATAATCGAGGAAGCAATTAATAAAAAGCTTTAAAAAATCAATCTCCCCCTGTGTGACTTTAAAATGATTATCTAGGGGACAAGGATTGATTATTTGATCTCGGCACTGCGGATATCCCTGACATTTATTATATTGTTGTGTCTCGGTGGCATCCTTCCTCCAGAGTTCATTTAACAAGTGAGGGAGCCGAGGAAGCCTTACAACTTAACAAACAGGTCTTGTCATCGCAAACGCCAATCAAATCCGAGGCTCTAATGTATATCACACGGCACCACATAAATAATAAAGGGAAACGATAGACGTGGAAGTAATGTATGGCTAAAAAAAGATCCAGGCAAGATATGCTGATTATGCCTGTATGATGGATCTGCATATTAACGCGTCTAAGTGCTAATGGTTAACTGTAAGTCCGCGCTGATGCGCGGCGAGCGATGCACGCTCATTTCTGCTAGGCGAGGTTGCAAAGGACACAAACACACGCACACGCACGCACACATACCGCCCCACGGGGGGCCGAGGGCGCTGCGGGAGGGGCTCGGCCGTGGGTGCGCTCCGCGGTGCGCGGCTGCGGCGGCGCTGAGCCGCCGGCGCCCGCCGGCGCGGCAGTCTCGCCCTTCAGGGAAACTTTTCCAAAGCTCCAGCTCCATCAGGACTGATTTCCCCGTTCCCGCCCGTTCCCCCCTTCTCTCTCTCTTTTAATTTCTTTTTATTTTAAATTTTTTAATCTTTTTCCTTCTTTTTTCTTTCTTTCTTTTTTTTTTAACAGAAAATGAAGGATAAATATTTGCTAACTCTTCTTCCCTTTCCAGTTTCGAAGCCCGGGCTGACATGCTTCACGCCACTTTCCCCGGGATATCAGAGTTTGCGCCCCCTCCCCCCATTGTACTCCCCACCCCCTCCGCGGAGCCCCTGGCCCTTCGCCGGCCCCGCTCCCGCCGCGCCCGGCCCCACTGGGCTGCCCCACGCCCGCTGCCCTGTGCCCACTCGGCTCCCTCCTGCGGCCCCCAGGGCTACAGCCCCCGACGAGACGGGCGCATCTAAGCCCCTAAACAACCCCTCGGAAGCCGCCGGAGGGGAAAAATCCAGGCTGCCCCCTCAGTTCCTTCCTCCCTCCCTCCCCCCACCCCCCATCCTGGCGGAGCAGGCGCCCCGTGGGAAAGCCGGTCCCCCCGGAGCCTCGCCGCCCCCCGGCCGCAGCTCCGGCCCGGGGCCGCCCAAACCCCACGGGGTTCCGCGGCCGCCGCCGGCACCGGGGACGCAGCCAGCCGGGAGCCCGGAGGATGGGGGGCACTTGCCTCCGACCGGCTCCGAAAGCAAAAAGCACAACAAAGCACCGGAAAGCGAGGAGGGGGGGGGGGGCAAAAAAAAAGGTGGTGCGGGTCGCAACTCTCGGGGGGGCAGGCGGCGGAGGGCGCAGGGGCGTGGGCCGCCCCGCGGGCGCGCAGGGCCGCGTTGCGGGCAGCGCGGAGGTTTGCCAGTGATGTCCCGGCAGGCCGGGCCCGGCTTGTCCCGGTGGGACAGGATGGGGGGTAGCGGGGAGCGCCCCCTCCCGCCCTCCAAACCCGCGGCCCTGGCGGCACCGAGGGCAAGAGCGGTCCGGCGTGGGCAAAGGTGGGGGGCTCTTCTGACCCCGCCACAAACTTTACCCGGCTGCATGTTCAGAAGGGAATTGTGATTATTGCTGCTCGCGATAACGTCGTGGGGAGGAGGCCGGGAAGGAGGAGGGTAAAGGAGGGAGCAGCCGTCCAAAGCCCATTCCCCTACAGACACGGAGCTCCCGGGACCCCGCCGCAAAAGCAAGAAGTGCCCCCCGCCCCGAGAGCCGCCTCTGCCCCGGCTCAGCTCGCCCCCCAAGCCCCGACCCCCCCCAGCTTCCCCCCGCAGGACCAGATGGGGCCTGTTCGGCGGAGGCTGCCGGGGGATCCCTCGTGGCACGGTCCCCGGGGCACCTGCGGGGCACCGCGCCCCCAAATCTCCCACCTCGCGGCCCCGGCCCGCAGCACCTCGAGCTGCTGCCCTGGGAGGGGGGAACCCGGATGGGGCAAAGCATGGAGGTGTGTGTGCGGGGGGGGGGGGGTTGCCCTCCCTCTTTCGCCCCACGGTGGCCCTGCGGGGCTCCGCACCCCGCGCTGCCCCCCGGCCCGCTGGGGAGAGCCGCCAGCCGCTGCCCCGAGGTGTGGGGAGGCGGGGGGGGGGGGGGGAGGGAATGGGGGGGGGAAGGGGGGCGGTGCGGGGCCGCGCGGCCGCCCCCGCGGAAACGCGCTCCCGGCGCTGCGCGGCCGCGTTCGGCAGCGGCGTTTCACACGTGGGACGGATCGGTGCGAGCGGCTGAGGAGCCCCGCGGTCCGCAGGCACCGGGAGCCGGCGGCGGGAGCAGGAACCACCGCCGTGCTAGCGACGGCGAGGCGCCGCGGGGGAGCGATCGCCCAGCCCGATGGCAAGGCGGTGTCGTTGCTGTTGCTGTTGTTGTTGTTGTTGCCGTTGTTGCACTTTCGAAGGGACCTCTTGACCGTCAGGGGCTTTCTCCGAGTTAAACGAGAGAAATAATTCTGAATGAGTTCAGGCATTTCATTAGCTGTGAGCATTTCCAAGGCGAAGGGTTGGATTTCATATTTATAAGAGGGATCTACATTTGCACATTGACTCATGGTATGACGTAGAGTGAAACTGATTTCCTCCCCCCCCCCTTCCTCCTGCTTCTGCTTATTTTGGTCGAAATGGGGCAAATAGGCAAACAGAAAAAATACCGTTTTAATCCCCGCTTTAATAAGCACTGACCTGAAGCGCACGATTTTCTCGAGCAGACGACTGAGTTCTCCCTCTCTCTCCATCCCTCTCTCTCTCTCCCCCTCCTCTCTCTCTGCTCCGCGATTAATTCAGAGACTGTAATCATGGACATTGTACATCAAACCTTTCTGCTCGTGCTACAGACTCCTGCAGATTTTTATTGGTTTACATGAAAGCGAGTAAACATATTTCAGAGGATGCCCTTTCAATCTGGCTCCATTTCCACAGCACATAATTCCAAGGACAATTTGTTTTAATAATAAGAATGGATGCAGTGTTAATGGTTTTCAATTTGTGTTAAAAAAAACATTAAATATTTATAAGTATCGATCGAGGGTTTCAGGATTTTACAGACGTCTTAACACATTTCATAGATGGGATTTTTTTAAATTTAGAAACCTGCGTCGTATTCTCTTTTATGTTGTTTATTGATTTAAGCAACATCCGTGTCTCAAATGAGAGACTAATAGATTTTCATTAAAATAGGCTCTCTTAATCCTGATTGTGAATGGATATGATTGATCCATCCAGGACACTACACATCTATAATATTAATAAAGAACATTATCATGGCAGGACTTGCTTTTCCGTCATCAGTGCGCTTTTTTTTTTTCCTCCTTGCAACCTTAAAGATTTATTTGGGGGCCATAAAAAGGGCCACAGGAGGGAAATGCATTGGGAGGAATACATTTTTATATTAGTTTTTTTTTTTTTTTTTGAAAGATTTTTTTTTAATCTACAATCCGCTCTGGCAACATATGGTGAAAATTAAACTGCTTCCCCGCAAATCTAATCTTAAAACATTTATGTTGAGTTTTATTTTTAGAAAAACATTCTAAAAGGAGAGGAAAACAACTTTGGATGAAAAGTAAAATAAGGAACATTAGAAAGGCTAGAGTTTAAACTAACAATAGCCTACTTTCCAATCTGAGGGTCCTGTACGGGTATCATACCTGACGAACATGTTACGAAGCGCTCCGGACAGAAGTAGCTACAGTAATTAATAGAGTGTGACATAAATGCTAAGGGCTTACTTGTCTTTATTGCGACTTCGAGAAACAAAACCAAAAGGATAAATTAATTTAATACAAAAACACACCGATGCTCTCCTCTCTCATGTACAGAGGCATATGCAAACACACAAGCTCACGCACACGCATAAAGTCTCTTCTCTGTTACAGCTCTTTTTGAAAAGGTTGCATCTTTCCAGCGACATTAATTACTCATATATTCATTACAAGATGCCGAGACGCGCTCAAATCCTCATCTACTTTTACTTCTGTACAAGAAAACATTAACGTGGTGAACTGCAATGAGCATTAGCCTTTGCGTGTAATTAATTACAATATAGTGGGCGAGCATAATGGGCGAGTGATTTCAGTCGCCCGAATAACTCGAGCAGAACTGCTGGAGTCTAGCACAAAAAAAGGCAGAAAAGGAGGAGAAAAAGTTCTGAGCTGTAAAGTTTGTACTAATTTAGAGACGCAAAATGCACACAGAGAGAATTGTCTGCCTCGTTCTGTAATGTGCTGGGGACGCTGCAATTTTGAACTCTGTAATAATGATTAATAAGTCAAAAGGGCATATTTTTCTTTTATGGTATGCAGCGCTCAAGGGAATATTCTGTGTATGTCTTTAAAACGAAGTAGGAATATTTACACACATGCACAGAGTTAGCAACAGTACCAAAGAAAGAAAAAAACGCACGAATATTTCAGTGAACTATTACATTTTTTTTCAATTATTTCCCAATGAGTATTTCAATGAACTGTTACATTTTCCCAATTCACAGGGAAGATTTATGGGATTATTAAGATTTCTAGTGGAAATATTATACAGTGGAAGTTTATCGTCTCTCAGGGATTGTACACCATTTGATATCAATTTCCAGATGTTATGATCTTTTTTCAGAAAATAATTGAGTATATTAACTTTTTTTCCTACGGAAGACTATTTAGGTATTTATTTATTTATTCCGTCAAGAACACAGCTATCACTTCCCCCCCCTTCCCTTACCAGAGTGAAATTGTTGAAATGTTGGAGTAAACTTAGATCAGATCCTGGCTTAGCACGCGAGGGAAGGAACAATTCATTTGCGAGTTTATCACAAGCAGAAGCCCGTGGATTTACCTGTGGTTTTTTATACAGGAATACCTTTGGAAGACCCCACCCGAGAACACCCGCCTGCACATTTCGTTGCCGACAGCCGTGCGCGCACGGGGAGGCAGGAGGCACGGTGGCTGCCGGTCGGCGGCCGTGCGCACACGCACACGCAGGCGCGGGCTGCGTGGGAGCCGCGTGTCGGCCCCGCGGCTGGCCCGCGCTCCGCCTCCACCGACCCCGGTGCCCGCCCGGCGTGAAAGCAAGTTTTGAACGACATGGGCGCCTTGAGAAGGTCTTTGCAAGGTTGTTGTCGCCTCGGCCGCCCATAGGTCCCTAAATCCCCACGGGCTTGACCGCGGTAGAGGGGGCGCAAGGGGGTGCACAGACGAGCGCACGCACGCAGCGCGCACAGGCGCTTGCACGCGCACTCGCACGGCTGCGCGCACACGCCGCCCCCGCGGCGCGGCCCCACGCGCGGCGCCGCTCCCCGCCGCCCCCGGGGGCCCCCGCGCCGCCCGGGCCGGCTCCCCCCGTCGGGAGCGGAGGCGAGCGGCGGCCTCCAGGCCGGCTTGTGGCCGGGGGAGGCAGGGGGGGCACCGTGTCCTCCGCTCGGTCCCCGTCAGTTTGGGGAGGGGGCTGCTGAAAGCTGCCCCGAGCCCGGCGACGGGGGAGAAGGGCCGGGACACACAGACACACAGACACATGTACGGAGGGGAGGGAGGGTGTCGCTGCCGCGCCCCCATCCCCCGTCCGCCCCCCACGGAAGGGTTTCGTGGGGGCTCCCTCGGCCCCCCTCGCAGCCCGCAGAGCTGAGGTCGCCGCCCAGCACCCGCCGTCGAGGGGCAGAAGCTGCCACCCGGGCCCGGCCCGGCCTGCTCCCCACCCCACGGTGAGGTGCGGGCAGGCGGCCGCCACCAGATTTCATCCAAAAGGGATTAAAGGCTGCGGCGGGCTTCAGCGTGCCTGCGCGCAGAGCGGGGCCGGGGCGAGCAGGGCTGGCGTTTCACAGGTTACCTCGCCTCGCATTTGTCAGGGCAGTTAAAAAAATAAAACGGGGCGGGGGCAGGGGGAGAGGGGAAGAAAATGAGCTTTAAGAGTCTCCCAGTTTAAATAACAGCCTTTGATATTTTCACAGTAAAATGGAAAACACTTAACAGGAGTCAAGTTTTGATGTCTGAGGCTGGCAGCGCCCCCTAAAATTATATTGTCTTGACTGCTGCTTCAAATTGGACCCAGGACCTTATAACGTCTCTCTGGGTCTTTATCTGCAGCCTTTCTGATTGCAAAACCATAATTGTATCATTTTACACCAGTCAACTAAGCAAGTGCCAGTGGAATAAAATCCACAAAGTGCACACACATACCAGCTCTCTGGCTAAAGCAGTCTGTTCTTTGCAAGTTGTAAAGGCCTGCAAATTAAATACCAATTACTGGAAGCAATAAAATGTTTTTTATTGCATGAAATCTACTTAAAACAGAAAAGAATAGTCGTTTTATTTTCGGGAGGGAGAGGGGGCAGCTTGTGAAGACATATATTGGCAGAGAAAGATTATATACAGCGCCTGCACAGGGCCACAATGGGGACATTCTGCCGCCGGCAGCAGGCAAGATTTCCCTCGTGCTATTTACGGGGGGGGGGGGGGGTTTATGCAAAGGTGCTTATGATAGGGATTATTGTAGGTGAGACTAGGAGAGGTGGGAAGGTGGGAAGCCAGGGAACAGTAGCTCTAGGTAGGAGCAAATGAAGTGGTGCAACAAAGTTATACGACAGGAGTCCGATGTGCGTTTAAGCCGCTTCTCAAATGAGACTGTAATGGGCCAGTGGAGAATAACGCGGAGGGAGGATACCCGAGCAGCGTAAGCAGAGGCTAGCCCTCCTCTCCCTCCCCTGCCAGCCCCCCAGGCTTCTCCTCAGGGTTTTGGGGAGGAAGGGGTTACTGGCTTTCTGCCTGGAGAGCATCAGCATGGAAACACTCCTAATTCCCCAGGTGTCCTCACTCTCTTGCTCCCTTGGCAGGGACATACCCCCTCGGGGCAGCCAGCAGTGCCTGCCAGGGCTGCCAGCCCCACAGCACCGCTGTCCTCGCCGTCCTCCCTGCCAACGTCCCCAGTTTCCCGTGGAGCTGAGTGGCATCAGCAAACCCACCAGCTGGAGGGAAGTTTACCCAGAGGAGACACTTTGGTTTTGCCTCTGCTGGGCTGTCCTTTCTGTAACGCAGACCCATGTCTCGCGCAAGAAAGGGAGAGCTGAGGCAGCCAAAAAGACATGCTTTGGCAAAGGAAAGGCAATGGGATAAGTGATATGACAAACTTCATTTAATATGCTCAGCCCTTGATTTTCATATCTAAATCTCTCTCTGATACAGGCATCATACTCATAATTTCCCTTGTGTTTCATTACTCTATTTTATTAGGCTGGAATATCCTATCCTTCTGTTTTTCTCATATATTTTGCTTGTGCTTCACTCTCACTAGGAACTACTGGCAGATGTGACAGGATGCAGCCTGGGGTATCACCTAGTGCACGTAGTGGGTCTCTTTACTTGCACTGATGGGGGCTCGTGCTACTCCTCCGTAAATAGCATTTGAAAGAGCGGGGTTTGTTTTCTCCAGTGACAGAGGCAATTTGAAGATTGTAAGCTTGTTTCTTAACATGACCCCATTCTAAGTGAACTAAATTCTCCGACTTACCAGAGCATATTAGACAGAGCCAGACTGAGGCAACAAAGAGATCTTCCAAGCTAATTATCTGCAAGCATGCAGGCTTTCTGTAGATGAATTGGATTTAGAAATGCTTGAAGACTAGACTTGACCAGACTTAGAAACACAGGGAAAACTGAAACTCTACCATGTATTTTACTGCCATTTCAAAGGTTCCCTTCGCTGACCGCACGAGTCCCCAGCTTTTGAAAGGACCAATTTACAGCTGCCCTACCGCTGTTTGTGCTGCGAGGAGGACAGCACCGCAGGCAGGGGCTCGTGGCTGCGAGTTACATACAACCTTTGCCGGGCCAAAGTGAGCCATTGCCCTCAGGCCTTGCATGATGCAGAGGGCCTGCGCTGGTGCCAGCCTCCAAGAAATCCCACTGGAGAGAGGGACAAGCTGGGAAGGTGGTCCCAGGCCCAGGACACCTGGGAAGGCATGGGTCCACCCGCCAGCATCAGTGGGGCTGCTGGCACCAGTGGCAACAATATGGGCAACAATATTTCCTTCTCCTTCCTGAAATGGAGGTGTGTTGGGACTTATTTTTCCTGTTGATTTTCTTTTTTTCTCAGTTCTGCTTTCCCTCATCTCTATGCAAGAAACACCCCACTAGCGCTTTGCTCTGGGTTCATTCACTAGGGCTCAGCTGCAAGGCAGTAAGGAGGTGGCCTTCAGAAATAGTTGGGTCTCTTGGTTATAAGCCCCAAGAAAATTAAGGCCCAGCACTGACTTTTGCAGGTCCCTCTCTTGCCGTGCATCCTCATTTAGTGCTGAGGGAGGAAAAGCCGTGGGAAGGAAAGGGATTAAGGGCATAGAAATGCTGCTCCTTTCAGTCGAGGGGTAGGAATCACCATCAGAGAGAAGTGTTATTGTTTTTCCTTGAAGAGTGAAATTCTGTCCTAGATGCTGCTAAATAAGCAGAACCTAGGCTGCAGTGCACCCAAAACACACCAAGTGTTCCTTGCAGATCCACTCACATTTACACTACTCGCTGCATGTCCACATGCGCAAATATTCACCCATTCACAATGCTGCCGAGATTTCTGGTTTTGCTTAAAAATTGGCCGCCTGCAGCCTTCCCTGAGTTCCTCTGGGTCTGTGCGAGCAGCTGTAGAGAGCTGCAAGGCTAGCCAACAGACCTTGTAGCCCCCACAGATGTCAATTAGTTTCTCCCGGGCTTCCTTTGGATATGCTGGGGTCTTGAGACCTCCATGTGCTGACTTATTTGTAAAGCATGAGTTATTCACTAACTCCATGTTATTAATTAGAAGATTATCAGCTTTCAGTGGTTAGCTGCTCTGCTGCGGAGCGGTTCCAAGGAAACCCTTGTTCAGAGCACGGTGAAGGAGAGTGTCCATTGATCACGACGGTGGTATGGTACTGCTTTCCGCATTAAAGAACGACTGGAGGGATATGAAAGGCTTCGGAGATCCTGAGTGCCTTTCCAGACTCAGTAACCTGGAAAGCAGCTTGCCGCAGCTGCGCCACGGCAGGTTGGTGACGGCTAGCCAGCCATTTGGGGAGGCAAGCCCACCGGTGAGGGGCAGAGGTCCCAGAGAAACGTACTGCAGGAGGGAAAACCGCATAAACCCTTCTGGCAAATAGCAAAAGACAAGAAGCTGGGTGCTAAAAGTGCATGGAGGAAGGGAACAGTTAAGCACATCGCCTCTAGACACCACAGCTTTTTAAACTAGTTAAACTGAGTACACTCCTCTGGGAATCCATTTTAGAGGAGGCAAAATTGAGCGCATCTTTAATCTGCCTGATTTTCTTCGTCCTATATATTTTTGGTTCCTCCTTGTGCTAATGAATGCTTGCCGTGTTCATGGGGAGTGAAACTTGTTAGTATTAGCAGAGGTCCTCGCGGTCTTTCTTCAAGCTATCACTGTCCTTCCCGTGACTCCATGAAGTATTTAGGAGGGTCAGACCGGGAAAGCAAAAGGGTCAGTTTAACCTGCCTGAAGTTTCACCGTTTGTCTTTGAAAGACAACACACTTTGATCTAAGGTGTGATATCAAGCATAATTTATAGTTATGTATATGAGCTTCTGTAAAGAAGGAAGAATCAGGAGGCCAGTTCTGCAGTAACACGAAAGTCTTGGTGCTGGAAAAAAAAGAAAAAAGAAGAAAAAGAAAAGAAAGAAACAGTGAAAACCAGAAGTAAAATAGTTTGGGTACAAAAGAGTGCTCTGTGATTGTCCCACAAAAGTCCTGAAAGATTGAGGGTTTGTGGTATAAATGAGATTTCTGGCTTTGCTACAGATTTCCCATGTACTATTGAGAAAGTCTCTTTCTAATCTTCCTCTGCCTCAGTTACCCCCTTGCAAAATGGGAATCATAATGGAGCATTTTACTTTCTCTTCATTTATTTGGCTTGTCTATGCAGACTATGAAGCACAGGGGATTGCTTCTACATTTGTTGTGTCTACTACTTGGCATTTCCATGTTCCTTGGGACCCATAGGCATTTTCCATGACACAAGTAATAAATTTAACAGATTATCTCCCTCTCTCTCTCTCTCTCTCTCTTTTTTTTCTTTTTTACCTTTGACCTCAGTGCTCACCATGTCTTGTTCTCAAGAGCCAAATGCAGGAAAGCATCTTCACAGCCCCCTACTGAACAAGGCCTTCCCAGATTACAAATAAATAAGATATCAATAATTAACAACCACTGCTGTCCAGCAAGCTGACCCATCTGATCTCTTCTGATTGCCAGACTGCTCTGAACTATGAGCAGTGCCAAAACGTCCCACCCCAAAAGTTACTCAGGTGCTCATCTGCAGAGTGAAGCGCTGAGCAGATGAGTGGTTCCCATGATTTTTCAAGGGATGGCTCCTGCAAAGAGCTAACTGGACGCAGCAGAACGAGAGGGGACGTTTGCAGCTGGACGGTGAGGCAGACATCCGTTTCCATCTTCACATGTCACAGGAGCCCCGGTGACACATTTTGGGCTTGCAGTAAAGACGCAAGAAAGCTTTTCCGCTGTGTGGTCTGTATGACCATGTCCGGGCCCCAGACCCCACAGGAGTTTCTCGCCCAGCCCCTCCTGCCTATGGCCCAACCCCACTGGAGTGAGAGGGACTCGGCTCTGCGAGCGAAGCTCAGCAGGCTGCAGACCTCCTGCTTGCGTGGTGGCAATGCACAAACCACTTCCCAGGCTGGGCAGAGCAGAGCCCAGACTTTCAAAGTGGCAGTTACTCCATACGTCTCAGTTCCCAACTGCCTAATTTGAGACAGTGTGCCCAGATTTTAAATTGTGGTGTGTTTTGTCCATTCCTGTAGTGTTCAATCCTTATAAGCTGTCAAGTACCATGCTCTTCAAAAAATCATGTTTCACATATTTCATAACTCAAAGAAAGGTGAGGCACTTCAAATTACAGAGTACATTTGAAAGGGTAGGTTTAAGTAGTTATAATTTTTTATTTCATTACAGCAAAAGAGGGGGGTGATCAAATTAAATCTGGCGGACCTAGCTGGAACAGCTTAAAAAGTTACCATCACCAGCTGTTTACTGCTGTTCTTCTACTAGAGGTTACCTCCTTCTACTCACAGAAAAATCAGAGTATGTGTACACCTCAGCCACTGAAGTGTGCAGGCAGCAGCTAAGCTTGAACTTGCTTCTCTTTAGGCACCTATGTAGCACGACACATAACGCGTAAGTATCAAGGACTACTATATTCATAGTTTAGACAGTTTAATGCATGCATAAATGTTTGAGACTGTATAATTTCTATCCTTCACAAATACACAAGTAAAATATATTGGAATGCTCTGAATAATTTTCCTTATTTAAATTTTTATGTAATAGCTCATATGATTGCTTTTCCAGAAGCACACAGATGCAATTAATTTTGAAAATAACTTACTAGTTACAAGCACTAAAAATGGTTGTGTTTTTGTCCCTTACTTTCTCAGATTTTTTTTCAAACTAGCTTATTTTTCTGTTTGTTGTTTTGTTTTCCCATGGCAAATATTAAAGCTCTGTGGACACAGACTTCATGCTGCTTGAGGGAGGAGATATAAAATGATACTGTCCTTCAGAGACTCATAATGTGAATGAGAGAAAAGAAAACTTTCTTTGTGGTCTATTTGTGCATTAGCAGGCAACCTTCCTATGCCTCAAGATCTTTCATATTCAGATGCATCATCTTCATGTAATAGACTAAGAAATGTCAAATGCAAATTATGCAAGCTTTCAATTTCTGTGACTTATAAGGTGATCTTTAAAACTAAACAAGCCCACTGGGAGAAAAATTGTATTAGTATATTTGCTATTCCTAAATTCCAATTTTAGAAAGCTTTTTGGCAAGCGCAATAGAATAATATTTCTTAATGTTCCTCTGTTTTTATTTTTCTATTAGAGTATCGATCAATAACAAGGCTAAACAATCACATTTTTTTTCTATCTCCAAGTTAGATGTGTGACGCAAACCAGGTAGCCTGATCTGGCTCTTATGACTCCCAAGTTGAACAAAAAGTATCAGAGTTAGATCTGCTACTGGGAGCCACTTTCAACATGAGGAATGACAAGCTGGTGATTTTTTAAAATGATTTTTACAATTCTGAAAGTTGTTTTCCAAGCAAAACTATTTATCTGATTTTAGTAATACATTCTCAGTTTGTTAAAATTATATTTTTACAAATAATAAGTTATACAGACTCCTTGGTCTGCATCTATCTTAATTAAGGTATTAATACTTAGAATATTGTGCAAGGAAGAAAAAAATCAACATTCACTAGGAAAATTCATATAAAATCTCCATCATTACATTCTTCAAAAGGAAGATTTACATGATATGTACAGTTGTAAATGCAGACAGGTCAGTTGCAGAGCTGACCTTGTTTAGAGCCGGATTAGGTGACCTACTTACATCCTTTCCAACCTGAATTAGAATCCAAGATCCCCAAAATAATAACTCATGACTAATCATGCTTCTGATCCACATGCAGACCTGAAATCCGTATCTAAGATTTCAAAAGTACCAATATCACCACTGCCCCTAAACCCAGAGTAGCAGGTTACACTTCATCCCCAAGTGAGACACTTGTGTTGGAGCTGCATGACACTCGGTGGGAAATGAATTTACATGCATTGCCATGTTTGAGTTACTTAGTAGTTGCCTGCATGCCTCACTAGATGAGTTTAAAATACTGACCCTGGGGATTAATTTTCAGGTTAATTAATTCACATGTGAACTCTAAGCCTTTACTTTTAGGAGTACAAGCTTGGAGCCTGGATAGGCATCCACACTGGTTGAGTTTAACACCAATCTTATGTGCCCAGTTTGTGAGGTTAGCCTCACTGTCTCACTTCCTTACCCAGGGACATGTTCTGCAAGAGTGTGAATCAGCAGCTAAGTTAGAGGCTTTTTCTGAATCACCTTATAACAGAGAACACCCCTACACAGAGAGCCTGCAGCTAGTAACCTCCTAACTTCAGTGCCTAAATTAGGTGTCTGCTATAACCTATATAGAAAGTCCTTTTCCACCCCTCCCATGATAATCCCTCTCTCCTTCTCCTCACCGCTCCCCAAGAAGAGCAAGCTGCGTGCTGGCCCATGCTGGGCACCATGCTGTGCCTACCTCAGGAAGTGGATCCAGTGACAACCAGACACTGTGGGAGGCTGTGCTCCCGGAGCTGGCATGGCATGCACAGCCCGTAGTGGGCATTCAATCAGACTAGTTTGAGGTAAAGCCCCCAAAATGCAGAGACTGGCCCCTATTGAGCAGCAGTACTTGCTAATGCATCCATGGGCAGGATAAACTCCCCCGTTGTGCTAGCACAGCTTCTGCCTGTCCCTGACAGCAGATAGAGACGTAATGGCTCCCCAGAGCTTCTGCCCGAGGTACAGAATACCAGATCAGTTACCCCTTAGAAAACTGTAGGAATATCTTTGTCCATTCAGGCATTGTGCTCTTTACAACTTTACTTGTCCTGGCTTTCAGTGACTTCAATGAGCAATGATGTCTTGTGCCCAGACAACTGAAGACATCCAGTAGCAGTGCATAGTATGAAACTTAACAAGTTTTCCAGAACATAAAATACATGGATGATGCAGGTCAGGAGAAAGGTTCCTTACCTCAAAGCAAGGTGCAGTGCAACTTTAAACTCCTTGAAAATGAGAATAGGTGTAAACTAAACCCCGGGGAGAGATGCCAGCTGTCACGGGAACAACTGACTTACAAGCTTTTTAATAATATTACATTCATTCTACATATCCTTTGCCAATGTTGTACCTACACTAAAGGTGATGTGACTGTTGCACTAATAGTTGCTCTTCCTTTGCTAGGATCGAGGTTGTGGGACTGCAGAGAAGAGTAAATAAAGCACACTACAAGCAGATCCTCTAGGCCAAACACCTAGCTGAGAGCTCTTCCCCTGATGCCAAATGCTTATATTCAGATCTTCCTTTGTGCAGAGGGAGGGAGAGACGATCAGGATATGCAGTCTGAGTGGAAACAAGTGAAAATAAACCTGCAACCTCACATCCAAAAGCCTTAAGCAGCAAGAATGGGTGCAAAGAAGCAAGCTGATGAACTGCAGTAGATTCGCTGAGGTTCAGATAATTAATTGCTTCCACTACAATTGAGCAGAAATTTCTGTCAAGGTGATCCAAAGCTCAGAGCTCAACTAAAAAGATCAAAGAAGGAACAAAACTCCAAAGAACTGTAAAAATCCCTCCTGGATCAGCAAGGTCACCTACAGTTGTATAGACAACATGGTGAACATGTAGAAATCTGTAGAGGAATGTTAAGCTCAGTCTTAACAGAGAGTGAAGGGGAATGGTTGGGTGCAGAAGCATCAGACAGGAGAAAAAGCAGAAAGTTACATTTTTTGGTGCCTAGATTACTAGGTCAACAACATCATGCCACGTCTACACGCAGCTTCTCAGGACACCCAGATCTAGAAAACAAGGGAGAGCCTAAAACAAGGAGTATCTATACCCAGAATGGAATTGGAGCTGCAAGATGCCCAGATAAAGAGACAAGGAGAGAGAATAAATCCTCACGATCTCAGAGGTGTGGTAGAAGGAAGAGAGGAAAGACCGTAATCCTTACCAGCTCCTTAGAGGAGCTACATCCAAAGTCAGTCTGTGATCACCAATCTTAAACCCAGGAGATGTAAAGATGAAGTGCAAGGCCACGTCTCCTGTCCTCCCAGCCACCACAGAGAGTCCCAGCAGCCCTCATTGGTATGCGATTTGGTGTCTAGGAGAGTGCAGGTATGAGATTGTGGGAGATGGAAACCAGTTCAGTTTTTTAAATAAAATCACCTTCCTTCCGTGTAAGGGCTCACACTGAGCTCTGCTACATTCTTGCTACAATGTTGCAATGGTTTAGAACATTAATTAATGGCAAGGGGTAGACCAAAATTTGCAACAGAGCTTTTAAAGCGAGGTTTATTCAGAGTCCTCCATCCCACAGAAAGTGCTGAATGAAGTACAGAAGCAAACAGCTACAGTGAAAGCAACACCATAAAAACTGCATATCACTAAAAAGAGAAGGGAGAGAGCTGACAGTGTTCGCGAAGTACAATGCAATTCTTAAGAAAAATATAAATAAGATTGTGTCATGTCTAGCATTTGCGTGTGTGTGAAGTTTTCTTCTATAAACATTGCAGTTAGGATAGATTTACCTATAAAGCCAAATCCAAAGCTGGCATTTCTCTTATTAAAATTAAAAGGCTGATTAATGAAGATGACATTACGATAGGCAGCCCGTACAACTCTTACATAATTCAAAGGGTGAGTTGAGATACAGGTGTTGATAGCTTAAATGTATGCTGACATGGAGTGTGTTAAAGCCATAGTGGAAAGGAGCATTTACAAATGATAAAAGCAAGCCACTTCAGCAAAGCAGTTCTTCACTGGAGTGAAAAATACAGAACTCTAACTGGCAAGTAAAATATCAATGTTAGAGGCAATGGGAACCAGAAGAGACTCAACACCTGAGCAAATCTCAGATCTTCGATTGTGGGTTCAGGCAAACAGGCTTTCTGGGGCAGAAATTGAGCATGCAGTATCTTCAACCTGCAGATGCAGGCATTCAGATTTGGAGGCTTTTTCTTGCAAAATTGGCCTACATCAGGGACAAAGAAGGACACAGACCAGAGGTGTTTCTGGCTCCCAATGCTCTACTCAGGGAGACAAGGGAATAGCGTGCCTTCTCTTCAATGAAGTTTTCTTTGCTTATTCATTTCCTTCATGTTTAACCCTAACACAGATTTGTTTTGACTGTTGGGAGAAGAGAAGTAAGCTCAAGCAGGTGTGTGGGGCTTAGCTACAGCTTTGTATACTTGGTTATATAAAGATATGTTAACAGAAAAAGAAAAACAAATTGCTCAAAATGCAGGATAGTAAATATTTTAGTAGTTAGTATTTAGTGTTAGGCCATATGTGCTTTTGCCAAGTTACTGGAAGCTGTCTGAAGATAAGCATATTGAACAACTGAGCCTGAAAGTGAAACAAATGAGACCTGAAAATGAAATAAGTACTTATATTTTTAATGACTGTAATCCTTTTGTACTTGTATCTCATCATGTAATTCTCATCATGTAATTCCCAATTAAAAAAAAAAATAGAGATATTTAAAATATCAGTACCTGCAATTTGGTTCTGAGATGTTTCCATGGGCTGAGATATTCTCAGATGGTTGGTGTAAAGCTTCGTTAACTGTTTGAGAAGTGTCTGCTAGTGATTCAAAAGCAGAAACTGAGAGGGCAATATGGATTTTTTAAAATTTGTCTATTTATTTAAATCTCACCAGTCCTCCTGACTAAAAACTAAGCTCTATTCATCTTCCCTTTTCTCCACAACTGTCCTCTTACTTGGTCCCATGTCATTCAGATCTCCTGCCTGTTATTTACACTGCAGCATTTCCCTGTGCTGAATGTGCTTTTATAAAGATTTCAGGGCTCCATACATTTGAAATTGTTCATCTGGGAGAAATAAAAGTCCTAGCTATTCAAACAATAGCAAAAGCAATGGAGTTAAATTTATGTAAGAGCAGTGTGACAAATAAACGACTGAAATTCCTCTTTTGTGTCTTCAGGTGAAAATAGAATTCCATGGGATAAATGGAATTACTCCACATGTGGGTTCCTTTAGGATGCCGTAGGCTGATCCCCAAATGCTTAAAGGAAGCCTCAATTATTCTGGACACTTTCCGCTCTGGTATAAATGGTCAAAAGAGTGATGAGTTCGTGAAATATGTAGCCATTTTCATATTGTGGAATTTTCTTTGCAACCCCATGGCTAGCAACACTCAGTGACAGCAACAAGGACTGTGCCCATGGACCGCACACATCATTTCCCTATAATATTAAACCAGGATATTGTCTTTAATGACCGAATATCTCCAGAATGTGACATGAGCTGAGTCTGAGCACCCAGTGTGTTTTTCCTTGCTTACTTCCTTCTGCTACTCATTACCTGAGTTCAGTGTGCACATCCAGTCAGGTTAACTAAGCACATTTACTCAAATACAATGTAGAATTATCAGCTCTGTATTATATATAACATACAAGCTATGTAAGGGTAGAAAAATAATAACAAACTAAACAGAGAATCAAAGTGTTTCAGTGTCATCATTTGTCCTGACTGTAAAAGCCTCCCATTAATGTCCAAGCTTCACTGACTGTTACTAGAAAGAGGAAATCATTACATAAAATATCAAACAGACTCGTCTGTTTATTTTGCCTGAACTGAGTGAAGTGCTAAGAGTGAACCAACAGCACAACTGATGAAAAGTGAAGTTGCTCTTAAAGTAAATACATAAATGATTCACATTTTTAAACATATAATTGAAAGCATTGGGTCATGAGAACTAGAGTTGTACTCATGTCATCTAAGTTTAGTCATCTAAATGTTAGGTGTCCAGTTGAAGCTGGTGATGTGGACTCTCTCTCCTATACTCCCTGAAGAGGTTAGCACCCCTACAGGGACAGTCACAGTGTTTCATTTCTGTCATTTATCTCATTTCACATTATGCCAGACGGATGGCTTGCTTCTGGAAGATGCTTCTTTGCTGACTCTAGAAAGCTCCTAAATGGCTCTTAGAGTCTTGCTTAATTCTACAGTAGGATAAGATGAATTTTACGCTCCTATGAGATACCAAGGAGTCAACAGTTATTGCCTGTCATCTTCAAATAATTTATTAGGTGTAGTTATAACTCAATTTTTATCCTAGTAATCATGTGCATAGTCCATGTTCTTCCAATGATAACATCTCACAGTTTGGAAACAAATCCTTTTATTTATTGTAACAAATGTAAATGTGTCCATTGCCTTCTATGGAACTGAATCAGACTCACTCACGTATGTATCACAGCCTTTATACCACCAACAGCTACTGCATTATTCATACACAGAGTACTGTGTGTACATAGTACATATAAAAAAAACTACTGCATTTGTATACCTTTACATTTAAGTGTCTCTAAGCATGAATAATATAAAGGCAGCTTGCACAGTGCGGACTGTTAGCTTCATAATTTGAGGGTATCTAAAAGGGTAGGCAATTTATATTGTATGTTTAAATAGCAGCTGTTTCACTAACTACATACCTTTATCTACCAACTAGCTTGTACTGTCAGGTATCCCCGAATGAATATCAGCTATGCTTTCTTTTTATTATGATGATGGTTTACAATAAGAAAAATATTAAAGGTGCATGGTTCATTTAATCAGAAATTTTGTGAGAGTTTTACTTATGTCAACAAAGAATAAATTGTTTTTAGTGCCTGGCATGTAGAATGCAGTCTGCAGCATAAATTATTCAAATCAAAGCAACATAAATCTTTGTGCAGCAAAGGTGAAGGCACAGAATTCATCATTGTGTTTTACAGTTTTGGATAGGACAATGACCTCTAATCAAAACTCCTCAATACAGTCCTTACACTTAAGATGCCAACTTGCCACTAAGGACCTGATTATCTATAAATTTATGGGAACCTGCAATAACTGGTGTTTGCCTCCTGATAATGTTTTCTGACACCTATCAGGAGATTCAGCTGATCTGTGTTAGAGATTATTGTACAGAATCTGCAGTTTATACAGGCAATGAGTAGACAGAAAGTCCATTTGAGACCTTTAGCTATAGAGAAGCACATAAGGAAAACTGTTTCCATAGAAACCTGCCCCACAGCTGTAGTTAGTATAGGAAAAATAGTTTTATGATTATTTCAATGAAGTTCTACCTTTTGTTTTCAGTGCAAGATGTATACAATAGGTTGTTTCATAGTATGATCTCAAAAATTCACCCCAAAGCAAAAGATCCCACATTTCTCTTATGTCTTCCTACAAGTTTTATAGGTCATGTATCCACAACAGAATGATTTTTACTTGGAAATAGTACTGCTTTTCAGTATTTATTCTCTGCACGAGAATTGTTTACTTTTACATTAACTTACAAAATTGTACATAAATTCACAAAAATTCTAAATAAAAAGTAAATGACTAGATGAGCTTCAGCTAATCCACGGGAGAGTTGTCTTGTGAGTCCAGGAGGAGATAAGTTAAGCGCAAGGAGAACTGCAGGACAACCGAGGCTGAGCAGGAAAAATTTGCTAACAGTTTGGCAACATTTTCTTTCCATTCAGGTCATTTCCAATTTAGATGGAAATTTTTTCACCCATTCACTGGAAATGACAAGGCTGAGGCATCTCCTAAGTAGTTAATTTCTAACAGAGCTTTTGGTCCTGCTTTTTTTCATGGCTGACAAGACATAAGGAGGAATGCATTTTCTGGTGGGAAGAAGACAACCACACTACCAGTTTAGCTTTTTCTCCCTCTCCTTTCGTAACTGTTAATAAGGCTGCAAATTTCCCCTTTCTGCATGAGCATCGACTTCATTAGCCTGTACCATCTGCATATACAGTCTGCAGAGTACTCTGACTCTTGGACTTTGTTTAATCAATTCAAAACTGGTATCACAGAATCTTACCAATACACATGAAGGATGATGTCCACTCAGACACATGAGTAGGAGACTGGATTTTGTGCATAAGTGAACAAGCTCAATGAACAAGGACGATGAATTACTCAATACACTGAATGCATTTAAATCTGTTGCCATGTCAGCTATGGCATAGTTTTTGTGTGTTTATGATAACAACAGTGATCGTTTCCTGTGTTGTGTCCAAATGGGATTGAAATTACATTCTCCTGGACAAATTTTGCCCGTGAACTTCATACCCATGCATTTAGACTCCCCTGTAACAGCTTGCAGGGTGGTAGGGAGGGAAGGTTCTTAACTAAGATAAGATCTCCCGTACCATGTAACAGACCCATGCTTCAGGGGTTTCCCTCTTTCGACTGTCAGTGTGGGATACTGAGCTTTAAAGTTACACACCTAAACTGGTGCTGAGTAGCAGATGTTGTCAGTACATTTAAATGATGCACCCCTGTTCCAGGAGTGATGTTCTACAATCCATTGACTTTTCACAAGAATTAGGTTCATGAAGCCCAGGGAACTCATCCAGAAACTGATTTTGGTGGAATCTAGTAGCATTGCTGCCATTTTAGGCAAGTATCTGCAAAATCTACGCCCTCATATTATGGGAGGCGGCAGGATGTGGCTTCACATTTGCTAATTCTACAAAATTCCACAATAGCACTACAGAAAAGGGGGAAAAATAGGTAACATTTTGTGCACTATTTTAATAATAACATATTAATACCATACCCATACAAAGTGATCTGACTACAGAGGATTTGAAAAAGTACCTCAGTAAGAAATAAATGAATAATCCACATCTAAAAAAGACCTAATTGAATAATCCAGATACACCAGACAAATCAACACTCTCACATGCTTCTGAAGCACCACCAAGGAAAAGTTTCTTTCTAAAACAGAGATCCTCAGCTTAGTCATTTTCTTTTCTTTTTAAAGTTTGAAATCTGACCCATCTTGGCCCTTCAACAATTGGAGCAAGGCATCAAGAAGATTTTCCTTGCAGCATTTAATTTGTTAATGGGATTTGTGTGCACATTTCCAAAGACATATCAAGAAAGTTGGCCTTATTGTTCACGATGGCTGGACAAGGGAGAGGATAATTGTGTCATACAAAATCTATCCATGTTCTCCCAAAAGAAATATAATTATGCATTCAAAACTTAGAGTGGTGGAAGGGCCAGCTCAGATTCCACCTATGTCTGAAGGATTAGTCTCTATGTCAATTCTAATGGTACAGAAGATCTGAGTACAATTTCCTCTTTTGCCTTGTGGTATACCAGATTGCAGAAGTTTGCATGTATTATTTTAAGGTTCTCCAGACAAAATTTGCCCAGGCTTCTCGAAAAGACTTTCAGCCACAGTACAGGATTTAAGGGGAAGGGTATTTGAGAAATAGAAACAGAGTATTCAGGGAGCATAGAAAGCAAGTTTCAGAATCAGCAGAGATAATAAAAGATGGAGCAAACTTGACGAAGGTATCTGAAGACAACAGAGAAAATCTTGGCCTGACAGAAGGAAAAGGCAAAATTCTCATCAAAAAAAGCCCAGAATTTTCTCCAAGAGGGAAAACTGTGCTGAGAGGGAGAACTGTCAACAGCAAGACAGAGTCAGATATTTCAACAAATGAAGTTGTCACGCTTTAATGTGAGCTTTGGTGTTATGAGCCAATGCTGAGGAAGAGAACTGCAGTGGAAGGGGTCAGTGTAAACAACTCTGGCTCCTGGCAGAATTGTCAACTATAAATTTTGATAAAAGATGAAAAAAAAATTTTTTTTTTTTGATTTGAAGGACTCTGGGTACTGGCAAGACGCAAGCCTGTAAGCTGACAGAACAGGAGGAGCTACAAGGTAATTGCAAAAGTACTCACCTTACCTAGGAGCCTAAGTCACTGATTCAGGCATGTCTGAAACTTCTGTTCAACACGGAGGAGCCAGATCTGCAGCCAGAGCTGACTCTGTCTTCTAGCCCAAATAGCAATTACATCACAAGTAAGCTATCTTTGGCTCCTAGCTGGGATTTCTTCTTCGTGGACAGGGGCTTTTCTGCCTTTGTTTTCAGAAAACACAGAAACACTTTTTCTCCATGTTTTACAAAAGAAAAGAAAGAAAAAGGAGCTCTGTAAATTGAATCAGAAAGCAACAAATATTTCTAAACCTTCTGAAATCCATTCAAGCTCTTTGGAAAAAGTTAACACAGCTAGCGGCTTCTTAAAATGCCACAGCAAAAGGGGACTTTACCCCGACAGATGCATGGGACAATTCCTCACTTCAGGAAGAGATGGGATACAGCCAACAAATTTTGTTTCTTCTTGAATTCTCACAGTTCTTTCACTAAACTTTGCTTTCTATTTTGACTGTATTGCAAAAGTCCATTTTAATGTGCTGTTTCTATTATATTTTGGGGGGTTTTATTTGTAGTGCTGTCCAGTACATGACTGGAGAGGAAAGAGAGGCTAGAGAAAGGAAAATCTATTGTGCATAAATAATAAAACATCATCATTTAGAACAAAAGGAAAATCACTGCTTCTCAAAAACAAGGCTGTACTTGTTTGCCTGTTAGTTCATCCAGAACAGTTATCAAGCCAAAGCAGTCCTGGTGACTGGTTTTGCTGGCACATGCAGAACAAAGGATTATTAAAGATAATATAAACCTATGGCACATGTTACCAGTATTGAAATTAATGCACATTCTTGCTTAGTTTAGGGGAAGTTGGAAGCTGGGTTTTATTTTTAACAGAGTCAAATAAATAGAAGAAAACTGTTTCATTCTTATTACCTTTAACAGGAAGGTATTTCTGTCTGTAGGGGGAGGAGGGTTGAGGAGATCAGTTATTGATCATTTTTGGACAAAACTCAGTTAATTCCCACACACATAAGTAGATCCGGCTTTGAGCTTGACACATGTACTTCTGCAAATATTTTCTCCACAAAAAGATTATGGACAGAAGAGAATAGCAACCAGATGATTGCCAAAGAGGAGCAGGACTGGATCTGCGACCTTCAGACCCACAAACATATTTCATAAGATAGTTTAATAGCAGACATTATTTTTTTTTCCTGGTGGTTGCAAGTAGGCTTTCCAGTCTGGAGTTAGGGTCCCTTTGTATCATCCATGAGACAAACAATTACACAAAAAGCCACTCTTGAAGCTCTCCCACCTAGCCTACAACTTCCATAATACTAGAAACAGCAACACAGTTTGAAGCAGTCGACTGAGATCTTTCCTTGCATTGCTCCTTAAAACACACTCACCCGGTATTTTGCATAGTCTGGGAATCTTCAAATGAGGCTAAGTTTGCAGTTTAACTATATGTCTGACCTTACAGTTCCTGCAAAGCAAAGAAACTTGTTTGTAATGCTCACACATTATTCCAAGATGGCGCGCTGTCAACACATGCAGTGTTATGGACTGGAAAATCCAAATACAGTTTGCAAAGCCATTGGAGGTTTTCCACAGAGTACGTGCAAGGGCCTCTCCTAATTGAATTTGCCAAAATTCACATGGACTCAGATTTAATCCAATCAGTTCTACATCACATGTCTTTCAACATTGACAAAATATTTTTTTCTAATTGCAACTCTCTTGTGGAACCAAATGAATCAGAAAGGGACTTAAATGAAAACCAGTCCAGATTGTTCTACACTTTAACCTTACATCTGTGCTTAATTAGGATGCTCAATTTCCCTAAACTCAAGTCATAAAATGGAAGTAATCTGTGGCCTGTTTGTCAGTCATTATAGGGCAGCAGACCTGCAAATCAAGGCAGGCTCAATGCACAGCATCTTTCTCTACATGGCCATTGAAGGAAACATGGAAGATGTTATTGTGCAGCAGGCTGGAAGGGGATCAGCAGAGAAGTTCACAGAGAAAGACATGTGTGGATGACCTGCATGCTGGGAATGTGGCTGAGCCTTTAAAGAAAGGAGCAAATGAATGTGAAAAACATATGTGCTTATTTAGATTCCCCCATTCTGACCGCACGAGGCTGTTACGAAAGGCCTAATAATAACTGGTGCTGGACAGTATTTTCACCCACGGAAAAGGCAGAGATCTCCTCTTCCTATCAAAGCCTCTCTGTTAGGAGTGTCAGCACCTTCAGCCAGAAAGTTGTGTGAGCTTTTAGGGCATAATTTGAAGCCATTGTGATACCTTCAGTGGCCCTGCCTCCCCCAGGCCCAGTTTTATTCCCACCCCTGCGTACTCCTGAGATTACTAGTTTCTCCCTCCATCTTTTTCACTCATTTATGGGGCCATGCTGTGAAGTGGAGCGAGAAAAACTCCCAATGTCCCTCCACAATGTGCCCCCTTTCAAAGGCTTTTTTTAGGAAACTAGACTGTTTCCCTGGCTCATTTTTGCAGCCCAGCCCCACACGCTGCTGCTGCAGCAGAGCCGAGAGGGCAGCGAAACTGGAGCAAGGGAGGGCAGACGTCCCCTGACAAGGCGCAAGCACACGGGGCATTGCCGTGGGGAGCAATACCCTTTAATGCCTCACTTCCATGAAGCCAGCAAAAGTAGTTGCAATTAACCCATGTCCCTAAAAGTGCAAGGAAGACTTGTCATCTAGAGCTGTTAAAGATGCACTGTTTGGGGCTATCACAAATCACTGGAGGAACAATAAAACACTACCCCACACACCAAGGTCTGTCATCATTCATTTCAAACATCCACTTCAGAGTGTTGCTGTTATGTTGGTTTTTGACATCTTGAGATCTGCATAAGAAATCCCAGTGGATATGCTGTAAATCCATATCTACAGCAGTAAGTTTTCATTGCATCAGTGTTATTAAATATATATAGATATACTTATATATATATTATCTGGCAATGCTGAATGAACAATTGGCCTTTAACTCCTCCTAGACTACTAGGTCGTACTATAGGTCAGTGAAAAGGTAATTTTCCCTAGATTTGTAATAAGGTCTGGGATTTGACCTGTGACCTCGGTGTCACAAGGTATTCATTATCTTCACACAGATGATATACAGGCAAAGACACATATATTTTTTATAGAACTGAAAGAATTATATTTGATGGATACATTTTATTAGATGGATTTTATTACCTGGATAAACTCAATTAGCAGACCTCATTAATTTTGAAAATGTAACTTATCTACATTGAGAAATTCTTCCTGTGGCCATTAGCGCTCAAAATATATAAACTAGTGCTTTGGGCATGATGGAAATTTTTTGGTTCAGTGGCCAAACCCCTCCAAAAATGAGAGGAAAAAATCTTCTAATCAGAAGTTGCAAAAACCTTATTTTGCATCGATGCAGAATGCTTTATTTAACCAGTAATTAAAACTTTTTTTCAGGTGATTAAAGTGTTTTTTTTCCTTTCACTCAGAAATACTAGACAACACTCAAAACATTTCCTAACAAGAAGCTGAAATGTTTTGTTTCCAAAGTGACAGAAACAGGACTTCATCTTTTGGGGTGGGAGGTGTTGTTTGCTTTGTCTTCATTTTGCAAATAGTTTCAACCCTCTGCATCTCGGTTTTGGAAACAATTTCACTATTCCATGAAAATGTCCCAGTCTCTAAGCAGCAAGCAGAATCAAAAGGAATAAAGAAGGAATTCAAAGGTATCTGCATAAAATACAGCTATACCGTGTTGCAGGAATGTTTCAGAAATAAAGGTCTAGTTTGTGAACCACTTGTATGTTCAGTATTGTCCTTTAGCTGATCTCCAGGTGCAATTCTGCCACAGCTGCTGGGGCACAGTGCCCCCCTTCCTGCTCATGAGTTTCTATAACGGCCATAAAAATCACTCCCTCGCATGACAGATGCTTCTGTCCCTGGCAAAAAAAGGGGAAGCAAGAGGCCGAGAATGGAGTTCATTTCAACTAATGTTAGGTTCCTGAAAGTTAGATATCTAGACGAAGCTGTGCTTTTGTAGTCAAAAGGGGAAGATAGGGCTCTTCCTGAGAATGAGCCGCCCTCTGTTCAAGGCAGGAGTCTCATGGGAGGGCACATCACCTGCTGGGATACCTGTGTCTGTAATGATTGCAGCAGGAGCCTCGGCAATGTGCCTAGACTAGACATCTCACATGCAGACGGTTCAAATTAGGTGAGGTAAATGTCATCCAAAATCACTGTGCTATCTCCACAGGTGTCCTGGGAAACAACAGCAATGACAGCGTTAGCCCAGAGCTAAATATTTAGGATCAAGTTCCCGCTAGATTGCTTCACCTAGTCCCCATAGTACAAATGGGCCACGACCAGCAAGGTGGGGAGCTCCTTAGAACAGGGGGAAGCTGTGGTGGGGGATGCATGAGGTCTGATTAAGGCTATACTGGGAAGAAAGGGGTGTGGGAAACACATGCCAGTGCTCCTGCTATCTCCTGATGCGGAGCAGCCCCACTGAGGGCTTCTCCAGCTAAATACAATTTAGAACAGCTCTAAGGTTTTACCAGCCATTGGCTTGTCTCAGAAATGGAGGCAGGGTAGTGACACAGCATTAGTAACCACTCCACTGTTGCTTAGTATCCAGCCCTTAGGATAAAGTCCACTATTAAATTATGAGTGTCACGAAGCAGCTTTATTTTGAGACTAAACTACTTGTGTGCCCAGCCAATGAATTCCTGTTAAAAGACTAAACCTGCTAAAAGGATAAAAATCCATTACAAGTGAAAAGCAATTTACAGCAGAGAATTGACCTATAAAACCAACGCATTTCTACTGCACTAATCCAAAACATATTTCAGAAAATAGGTTTGCACTCTGAAATAGGTCTTATTAAAACAACCAACCTGTTAAAATTATGGGCTTAGTGTAGCAAGCTTATATATTTTAGCAAGACTTTCATGTGTTGCGCCACAGTCCTAGGAAATTTTCTGAGAAAATGACCTCACCCCTCCTTCCTCCCTCACCCTTCAAAAAGCAGTAGGAGATTCACAAGCAAGACGCATCAGTGGGACTTTAGAGTGAGTTGCTTACAAGGATCCTTGCCTCTCAAATGCTTTTCTCCCCTTCTCATATTTGTATTGTCTCTCGTGCTGTCCCTTCCACCTGGAACATTTTTACCTCTTCCTATCTGCCAAATATATCCCCTTCTCTATTTCAAATTCCTCCTTAACTCACTAATTCACTTCCTCTTAAAATCTTGAATCTAGGGGTCCTCACTCTTCCACTGCAGAGCTCCTTCACTCAGGGGAGAAAGCCAGGCCGCCAGCACGCACGTTCCACAATTACCCTACGAAACCCAGGAGATGTGCACAGATGTAGAGTGACTTACCGCATGACTCATTGCAGTTAGAACAGGAGTGTCTCTTATTATCCCAGAGCATGCCTATTTTCAGGACTGGCCTACAGTACTTGAACTGGGATCCTCCAGAGTTTGCGTAGGAGAAGTCAGAGGCTTGGAGAGGGGAAGATGAGCATCTAACTTTTCAAGAAAGCCAATTTTAATTACTTAAGGCTCCAGGGCCTATTCCAAAGCCCACTGAACTCTATGGAAGGAATTCAATGGGCTTTAAGTCGCTTATGGCTGGAGGGTTGGATCTCAGTAGAGAAACAATGCTGTGTTGTTGTGTAAAAGAGGTCTGTCCTTGATAAAACATTTCAGTGGAAAATAGATCTCCATAAACAGTAGAGTTACTCAGTGATCATTGGAAAGCCTCTATAACTTTGTGTTCTATTTTCTACTAGTATAGAAATGCAGCTTGAACTTAAGTTCTCTTTGACTATTAAATATGTCTGAGAGAATGAGAACTGGAGTTACAATAAAACTAACAAATCTCTTCTTCTTCCTCTTCCTCTCGTTCTACTTCCAGATATTACAGTCACGATTACACATGATCTTTAAAAAACAGTAAACATAAATAATTTTACAATAAAGCAATTCATGCATGTGAAAATTACTTTACAGTGACTGATTTTATTAGCAGATAGATAGTAGCGCATTGGTTAGATCAGCCAGAAAGCAAAGAAGGCATTGAGTACCTCAGCCATACTGGTTTCCACTCTCGCTAATTCACCCATCCCATTCAGCAATGGGCCCACCTTTTCTATGTTCAACCTTTTACTACTGATGTAGCACTGGAAGCTCTTCCTATTATTCCTGAAGTCCCTTGGAAGTATTAACTCTAGGTCATCTCTGGCTTTCCTAACACCATCCTTACATGCCTGGGCAATATTGCTAAATTCCTCCTTTGTAGAGTGCCTCTGTTTCCACCCCCTTTATGGTGCCTCCTTTTGCACTGGAGTCTCACTATGAGTTCTCTGCTTAGCCAAGCCAGTCTCCTGATACTTCTGCTTCTTTCCTTGAATATTGGGATGGTTTCTTCTTGTCATAAGAGAATGCTGTCCTTTAAGGCCTGCTCCTGAGCTCCTTTGCCCTTCAGAGCTGGCTCCCATGGGATCCCACCTACCATTTTCCATAATGAACTGAAATCTACCCTACTGAAGTCCAGAATCTGCACTCTGCTACTCCCCTTCCTGACTTCATTGAGGATCTTAAACCTCACTATCTCATGCTCACTACAGCCAAGGTTGCTGCTGGGATTACCACATTCTCAGTCAATTATTCTTGTCAGTGAACAGTAGATTCAAATGGTCATCACCTCTGGTTGACCTATCTAGTACCTGTATTAAAAAATAATCTCTTTAGGGTTAGGGTTAGGGTTAGGGTTAGGGTTTAGGGTTAGAGTGAGGATTAGGGCTAGGGTTAGGTTAGGGTTAAGGTTAGGGTTAGGCCTCCAGAAACCTTCTGGACTGCTTGTGTCCCTCCATTTTGCCCTTCCAGCAGATGTCACGGAGGTTGAAGTCTCTCATGAAAATGAGGGTCTGTAACCCAGAAACTTTCACCAGTTGTTTGAAGAAGGCTTTCTCCACTTCCTCAGCCTCATTTATAATATACTCTCAACACAATCCCTCTTTTGCCAGTCTCTGCCCTGATCCTGATCTACAAGCTCTCCAACACATCGTTCCTTGTTGCTCATCCCATGAAAGAGCTCCTGACATCTGAGGTGGTCCTTCACACAGAGAGAAAGTCACTTTGCCCCTTCATCTGCACTGCCTACTCTCCTGAAGATCCAGTACTTGTCCATTGCAGCCACTTCGATTGTATGAGCCATGTCTCAGATATTCCAACATTGTAAGTAAAAAAATAAAAATAAAATAAATAAAAAAGCAAAAAAGCTATGGTCCTAATTTTTAGTCTTGTTACAGGATTCTGTTCAATGATAGGTCTGTGTCTCAGGAATGAGCTCAGGAAGCGAAAAAGTTACCCACCTTCATTGCTACAGGAGGTTACTGCAGCACCTGGACGCTTTGGTAGAAACAGTTGTCCTCTGTCTTGCAGAGAAAGAGGGAAGATGCTTCTGAGCTAAGACTGTGGCAGAGTTCATTCCTGAAATGAGGAGACTTCCTCCTCTAGTGTTGTTTTGGGCCTGCCTCCCAGCTGTGCCAAGGTGCACCCATTCTCCTTGGCAGCCCCGCTGCTCTCTAATGGTTCTCCTTATTCCTCTCAAAGGGAATAAAGATGGTAGCAGACTGTATAAAGTCAGAGAGGTTCAGGGATTTCTTGAGGCAGACAGGAGGCTGTTCTTTGCATGATGAGGGTCTTGGGTTGAATAATTAAAAACTGAGCAGACTATGTGAGCCAACAGAGATCTTATGGAGAAGCATAGACCCAGCTAACAACTGTCTAGTCTATGCTCCAAAGTGTACAGTTTGTTTTTCTATTAGAAAGCTCTGAACTCTTCATCCTTTCAAATGACTAACAAGTGTATTTAATTACGTGGCAAATCAGATTTTAATATGCTGAAAAATCTTGTTAATCAGGATTGCAGTGCTCTAGCAACAGAGATACAGAATATACAAGGAGAAAATTTCAACACCTCCTTAGAAAAATAAATTAATGTCTTCTGAGACTGTGGCACAGGCAAAACATGTCCTCATATGGTATAAACACTTGATGAGATGAGCTTCATAGCTTTACCATGATTTCACCACTCAAGAGTGAAGTGGCCATCCCAAACTGACATGAATCAAAATGTTATGCTACTCTAGGACGTATTCTGTCTCCTCTTCTTGTGATGATCTCCATCAACCATCAGATTGTATCATTTAATAAAACACAAAGTCTTGACCTTTTGACGCAGATCCTCTCCTGCACCACAGGAGGGACAGCTCTAATTCTTACCAGATGGCTTCAGACTACAAGAAATCACATGCCAGCTGCGGGCTAGCCAAGCACAGGTGTGCCCCACCCTGTCCCCAAATGCTTTTTCCTATTCTCCTTCCTTATACCAAAGCATAATCAGATGTGGGAAGGAGCTGGCAGCACCTTTGTGCCATCTAAGAATTATGCTAAGCCGGTGGTTAACACATTTAAGGGTCACATCCAAGAAGCTCTGTGAAACTGTGAAAAGAAAAAGAATCTGCTCTTTCATTCTAAGAAAGAGTCACAAATCAAGGGGAAAAGGAAAATTGTAAACTTTAGAATTAAATGCAAGAAAATGTTTAGTATGTTGCCAGAATATCAAAGCAAATGGAGAAGTGGATGCCAGAGAATCTAGAGAAAATGATCCCTTTGAGTCAAACATTAATAAAAGTCTGTAGTGATATAAAGATGATCTCATGCTCGTGGTTATTTCCCCTTTTCAACTTTTTTTCCTTGATATATATACATATATTTTTAACTCCCAGGTGTTGTGAAGATAATTATGCAATCATTTGTGTGTTAAAAATGAATAAAGCATACTGGATACACATGAATCACTACAGTGCAGCACAGGACAAAGGGAAGTGATCCATTTGGATCTTCAGAAAAAGGCAATATATTCATAATGCCAGAACTGAAATTCTTCGGTGCTCCTCAGCCAGACAGGGCTTTTTTGCAAGAGAGAAATGTTCAAACTGAAAATTGCTGGGAGCTTCCTCTGTGCACAAACTACAGGAGCAGCACAAACCCACCCGGAAAGTATGCTTGCCAGTGAAGGATGGTATAAATATGAACACATCTGGAGGAAAGTTTTTTTGCAGACCTGTGGGTCATAAACCCTCTATTCATTGCACTTCGTTGTCCCACATGTAAGGCAAGATGTAAGGAACCGTGTTCTTTAAGGCCCCACTTGTGTCAGGATACACATGCACGTAAGTACCGCTGGCACACACATAACCCATCTCTGTGATACATAGCTGCGCATTCAGCCTGGTACTGGTGATATATTAAGTGACTCAGTGTGACCGTGAATCTACAGGATTTGCACATGTAAATATGGGTGTGCAGGTACACAGTAATGTTTGGAAAGTGCAGACATTCCTCCCTTTTTTGAAAATATGATGCATTAAAAGTTATTTCAAAGTACTTAGAGCTGGCTTCAAAATATTAATCAAGCCCCGTAGCCAGCTCTTTCAAAAATATCCAAAAATATTCCGGTCCACTTCCTCACTGGAAAGAGTACACCTGTGGGCAGAGACCAAAGAGACCAGACACCAACTTATTTACTTTAGAGAAAACACGGTGTCTGTTGAAAGGCAATCAGCCGCCCTTGGTCCAGCTGCAGAATTTTCTGGACTGTCTGATGCCTCTTGTAAGGAGAAGGGCACGATACACCAATTTTTTGGCTGTGGCACGTGACCCAGGCTCTTCCATGAAGGGCTCATCTGCACAGGCCACTAACTGGGGTGCAGGAAGAGCCATCGCGGTGCCGGGCACGGCATTACCTCCTGTCAGTGGAAAAGGCACTTGTGTGCGAACACCAGCCGAGAGGGTAAACCCAATTTAAGGCAAGTTCTGGGGACGGGTAACATGGTGACAGCACGGACATTAGGGGACGTTTTGTCTAATAAGTGCTGGTGAATACTTTGAGGCACAGAGTATTTACTGTTTCTCGTGTCATGTCATTCGCCAACAGCTTTTTCCCTGCTTTCTTATGGAGGCTTATGGGTCATCTCGGGCACTCAGGGTGATCCAAAGACAGTTCGCTACCTCTAACCACTCTTTTGCTAAGTCCACTCTTTGGCTAAACCACAAGGGTCTGGGCGATTGTTTTGTAAAGCAGATTTTTTAAAATACTACTTAGCAGATTTGTCAGGTGACAAGATATTTAATTAACTTTGTTTCTATGAATTTTTATGAGGCCAGTGAGGAACATTCAGTCCTAAGGGGCTCGAACTAATAAAATTGTAAAATGAAAGGCTGTAACAAGTGCTTCATCTCTCGATAGCTATGTTTTTAAAACTGAATCTCGCCCTGTGACTGGCCTCGACTTTTCCTGCTTTCAAAAGTACATATCCTTGCTTTTGTTTTACTTTGCTTCTTAAAGTGATGACTTTTGGAATCCCACAATTATATAAGAATCCAGCTTTCAAAACAAAATGAAAAAAAAACAAAATGAAATCCTCCAAGCACTCTATGAAGAGACGTACAAATGTGTAATTGATGTAGATTCCTAAACTGAAAAACTTTAAAGCCAAAAGCAATTGTTGTAATTGTCTCATTGCCTGTCGGTATAATCAAGTCCCTAGAACTTCCCTATATTAATTTGTGCTTCACGATTAAAAGCTGTACTTGCAGCAGAGCAGCTCTTTTTAAAAAGTATTTCATTTTGGTTTAAAAACTTCCATTAATGGAGAATCCAGCACAAGCCTGCGTAAATCATTCCAAATGATTAATTATCCTTGCTGTTAAGAATGTGTGGCTTCTCTTTTGGTCTGAATTTGTCTTGCTTCAGTACCCAGCCATTGCTCTTATTAGTCACTATACCTTTGTCTGCCAGGCTGAAAAGCCCTATATTACCCAAATCTTTTCCTTGTGGAGATACTTACAGGTTATGATCAAGTTGCTGTTAACCTTTTCTTTTAGAAGTCACTTAAATCTTTTCCTATTAGTTATCCTTTAATTATTCTCAGAGCTCCTCTCTGAACTCTCTCCAGTTTTTCTACATCCTTCTTGAAGTTTGGGCACCAGGAGTGGGCACAGCGAGCACAGTGCCAGTACCAAGAACAGTGGAAAAAGTCCTGCTCCTTTTTTCCCGTGTTTATATAGGCAGGGACTGAGTCAGCCCTTTGGACCACAGTGCCACACCAAGCACTAATGTTCAGCTGCTTCTCATCGTGAGTGCAAATACTGCTTACTAATTTTCTGCTTCCTCAGGCAGAGCCCCCTGGAAGTGCGACCTGCATCGGGTCGAGTGGTCATCTCACATTCAGCTGTGAGACGACTTTTTATCTGGTCAGGTCCAAGGTTTTCTCTCTGTATCGGCGACTGTCCCCAAACTGTTGTCTCAGCTGGAGGAGCTCTATCCTTGCCACTTGAGTTATTATTAAAAATGTGAAACATCAAAAAAGAATAGCCAATCTTTGTCAGACCTCTCTTGATGAAGACTCCCTTTCTGTAATCAGATTTGGACACATGATTGAACTCAGTTTCAGTCTGTTTAATGTGTGACATTGATTTTATAATATTCTGCTTTGTTATTCAAGATGTGTGGTCCCATATGCAATAAGGTCAGAATTTTATTACATCGCAAATACCATTACTTCTATCAAGCAAAGTTGTAATCACATTAAAGTTTATATTGAGCTAGTCTGACAAGATTCTCTTCTATAAATAATTATTAATGATATTTCCCTCCTTAAAATCATTGTTAATCTGGTCCCATATCTGCTCTTTGAATAATTTGTCAGGGAATGGCTTTGGTTACTTGAGGTTGCTTTTTTTAAATAGGGGTACATCTGCTTTTTTCTGAACCTTTCCTGTTTCCCAGGATTTGTAGAAACACAGTATTAATGACCCACAAAGCTTCTTAGTTCACAGTCTGAAACTCTTGGACATAATGATTTGAAAAGGTCTTATTTTAGCATCTGTAATTTAACATCATCTGTAGTTGCTGTGGGAGCAGGTAGAGTTCATCATTAACGCATGACTTAAATACAGTATCATTTTTCTCCTTCTCTCTTCCTCTCGCAATGGTACAGAAAGATCTGTTGAATATTTCAACTTCTTATTGACAATTCTACTGTATCTAACTGTTTAGTGAAACCTTTGTTGGGATTCCTTTTGCTCTTTGGATACTCAAAACCTCCTTTTACAGTCCTAAATTCTAGTGGCTATAGCTTTCTCTTTGTATCTTTTTTCTTCCCTCATCCATTTTCTACATTTCATAATTTATCTTCACTGCTATCTGTCTTCTTTTTTCCCTTGTTTTATATACTGGTTTTAATTGTTATAGATGCTTTCTCTTCCTGTATGCACATGTTTTAAGCCTCTTTTTCTTGGCTGTAGGATTTTAGCTCTTGGATAATTTATAAAACCTTATAAAGGAGTTCACTCTTCCATATTTTATCATTTCAATTCTTCTTCCAAGTTGACTCAGATTGTAATTATTCCTTTGTAAAACTGTTTTTAAAACTCTAAGTATATATTACTGACATGAATTTTATGTGGTTTGCATATATAAAACATAGTCGATTGGAGTCTAAATAACCGCTGACTTCTAGTTCTGAGATCACCTTCTATTTATCTGTCAAGATGAGGTCTAATATAGAATTTTCCTGTGTTGATTGCCACACTTTTTGAGCTAGAAAATTGTCACCTATAATCTCTTAAAATTCCAAGGATATTTTTGTACTGGCAGTATGAAACTTCCAGCAGATGTCATTCAGCCTGAAATCCTCCATGATAACACAACTTTTATTTTTCTACACCTGATAGATGGGTGTTTAAGCAACCCATCATCCTATTCTCTAGTGTGATTTGGTGGACAGTAATAGACATCAACTAGCTCCCATCTTCTGCTTCATGTGTTGGAACACCAACTTATAAGCATTTAAGACTGCTTGTCAATGATTCAGAGACAGCTAATGCCATTTTTAACAGAGTGCTATTCCCTGTCCTTTTATGCTAATTTGATCTGTTCTTAAAAAAAAAAAAAAAAAAAAAAAAAGGTTATAATCAGTGATTTTAACATTCCTGTCATGACTATTTTTCTTCCCTTTTTTTTTTTTTTTTTTTTTTGTAATACTAAATGGAGCACATACACATACTCATCAGTGAGCAGTTCCATTTCCTTTTGCTTAATATCAGGCTTCTTGCAATCCTTGAAGGCAATTAGAGTCTTTTCTTCAGGTCTCTGGCACCTTGATTAATTGTGTTCTGGATATCTTGATTTTTCTGCTAGCTGTCTTTCTTTCTCCTTTTCCAGCATTCTCTGTTGTTGTTGTTGTTGCCTAGTTTAATGCTTTTCTGGCTAGTGTCAGCAGCCTGTACCTCAGTTTTCCATCTGCTAAGATTACTTCTTCAGACACTAGCTAACCTGCCTTTCCTCCTCTCTCCACTAGTGAGACAAATGTTCCCCCAAAACGAAACACCCTGCCTGGTGCCTTTGCCCGGCCTGAGCAGCAGCTCACTCCCAGGATCTGCTGATTTGAATCCCTCCTTCCCTGGCAGGATGGGAGGCTGCTGGGCATGGACTAGGTGAGTCTTTGGTCCTTCTGTGGTCTGGTCTGGGCTCCCCTATGCTATAGGGGATTTACGCAGCCTAAGTACCTCTCTCCTCTCCCCCCACCTTCTGCAAGAAAAAAAGATATGATGCAAGTTCAGATATATGTAGCTAAAAACAGAGAAATAGAGACAGGATTCACTCACTTTATTCACTGGGTTGCAAAAAAAAAAAAAAAAAAAAATCAACATTGAAAAGAGCTTGTGTGATTCTAGGTAGCTTTGTGGCCTGGCATGTGTAGGCTTTTGCAGCCTTACAGCTCACTTTGGAGCAATGGGCTTTCCTTGGTAAGTATATATGGAATATGTACATATAAACAAATGTGCTTAGAGCACAGCAGCTCCAAGTAAGGCTTTTATTAGCATATATAAATTTTTTTTCCTTGTCTGTTCACCCACACAACAGTCAGTTTGAACTAGACCAGCTAAGAGTATTCTTCCAATTTTATTCCTCTCCTTTTCTGCTATTGATCTGTTTAGCATCTTCCCAAACAATCATCTATCTGCTACTTTGAGAATCTGCTTGGTTTTACTGGTCATCACCAGCTTTCCTGCTAAGCAGAGTTGAATCCTAGATTCTTTTAGCCCTCTCTGTTTTGTTATTTTTTCATACATTGTTTATATCAGTAGAGTGAAGGAAAGTATTACAGGGAAAGACAGTGTGGTAAGAGAGGCATTGGAAGGGAAGTCAGCACATATTTGCGCTGTCAGTTTTAATGCATCATTTGTTGAATCTGTATATTTTATGCAGTCCAGAAATAGTTTCTGCATATTTTGTCCATCTACTGCTTTATCCTGCAATTGGGATGTTAGTGTTTTATGTTCTCTGTTAGGGTTAGGCTCCTTCCTTTGATTCGTGGGATTAATACTAGTTTCCCATGTCTGACAATTGCAGGGTGTCTGTGGAGTGGCTAATTCTTTCTACCAAAATGACTTTTCTGCAGCATTTGATGAAATGGTCATTATAATGTTGTTCCAGCTTTCCAGTCGTGTTTAGTCATTTCCAGAAATTGCACAGCCCAGCTAGCTCCAGAGCACAGAAAGGGTGATTTTGCAACCCAAAGGCTGATGAGTCCTGTTTGCACGTACGAGACATCCCTTTACTCATTAAGAAATTGCTGCTCTCTCTCTTTTTAAATAGTGAAGGAGGAGTGGAGCAGAGGGAGGCTTCAGAGAGTGATACCATGAAAATAATTCTTCCCCAAGTTGTGTTAAATCCTCAATATAAAGATACTGAAAACAAAAGGCCCTTTCCCTCTCCAGCTCTTTAGATAGTATCTATAGCTGTTATTGATAAAAATAATCACAGTGTATTCTTTCTCTATGACTAGCTCATCTCTGTTAACAACAGAGAGTATTCTCTGTGTGGAAACCTTATTCACTGTGAGTCAAGCTTTGTACCACAGAGCAGACCCTCCAAGCCCCAGCACTACGTCCTTTCAAGTCAGCATGCGCTCACCAATGGCTAGCGGGGCTTAGCCTCAGTCAGACAGAGATGAGCAGCAATGCTGTAACACATATAAATAAATATTTAAAAAAAGAATAAAAGAGATACTTACATAGGCTTTCACCTGTCTTTTTCAGGGCAGTCTGCTCAAGGTTTTAACACAGTCGTTTCACAGGCTGAGAAACGGAGGCAATGGGAAGCTAAATGATTTTTCCTACTTTATACCACAGAGCCAAAAATAAAACTTTGATTTCCCAAGTTCCCTGCTGTACCTTAAGATTGTCAAATTACATCCCTTAATGTTTGTACTGCTCAAACATCAAGAATTACGGTCAGAACTACACACAGGCAATAGGATAGAACTGCATACATTATTTTAAGAGCATCAGTCCAAAGATCCCTGTTAAAAGCCTGTTTCAGTTTTTGTCGATAGTCACAACCCCTCTACTTCCCAACATGAGCACTAATCACAGTCTAAGGAGCAGAAATGCACTGCCACATCTGGAAAACAAGGCAGACGCTTTGAAAACAAATAGTGGGGGAAAATTAGGTTGATCAGACACCTACAAGCCTGTTTGTTTTGCAATTGACTGAAAAAATATAAGTTTATCCCTAAGGGCCAGAATGTTTCAAAACCAGCAAAACTCTACTTACATTGCCAACAGGGTGCTGCTGACTGGAAGAACAAAACTTAACAGACATCATGTAAGGTACTGGTTTATAAAACATGAAATACAGCAAAAAAAAAATCTTTTTTCCCTGTCAGGAATAAGCTAGAAAAAGAGGAGCAATGACGTTCACTTACACTTCAGACAAAATATTCTTATCAGACAGGTGTTGCTGTATAGCCTATGTTCACTGTGCCCTGCCCAAGCATACATGGGGGAAACTGTCTGCAGGACATATATTCTGGTGGAAAAGAAGAATTTCTGGAATTGATTTTGCTCTATCTTGCTTTTTAACTTGTAGACCTTAGGAAGATAACTTGAAATGCTTACAGACTGAAGAGGAAAAGAGGAACGATGTAGGTAGCGTCTATGCCTGAAAAGAAAAAACAAGAGAAAAATAGATGTCAGCTGTGGGAGTTGCATGCTCCTTTTCATCATCTCCTGTTACATCCTCTGAAATGCACAAATAGCTGCTACGGGCACCCAGGTAATCCAGAGAGGGGTCTGTGCAGGAACTAAATAAACACAGTAAAAATGGAGCTCCAGCAGAAGCCGGAGTATAAAAGTTGGAGCCAAGACTACTGGCTCCTAGACCCTCCTCTGCTTTTGACGCACTGTCTGGTCCTCTACAGAGCAGGGCCAGATCCCTAAAAATGCCTTGGTCCCTCACTTCCGTCGCTTTTAACAGGAGCTTCTGGAATTTGGTAAAGCCTAATAAATTCATGCTTTTCTGCTGTTTTTAATAGGAACAAAAAGAAGTCCAGCATGAATGTCATAGATGTTACTCAGAAAGTGCTTCCAGATATGGATTTCCTCATCAGGAAAAAAATAACCCCAAATTGTCAATATGCCACTTTAAAATGAAGTACTTTGGAGATTTTCCTCATTCTCATAAACCTTTGAAGCAACTCAGCAATATGCACATTATCAACAGAACAAGAATCAGTGTGGAGTAAAGAAAATATATTCTTTACATACACAATAAAAAGAAGAATGCAGCACTGAAATGACCATCCATTATAGTTCACTGTTTGCAAATACACTTATGTAATAAATTCTCATTAAAAAAAGGAGGGAGAAGAGGAATATTTGCCATTATGTTTCTGAGAGAGTGTTTTTCCATTAGCTGCAATTAATACAGTAATGGTAAATTAAAACCATTTACCATTTTACACTTGTGAGGAAACATTAAATAGAAAAAAAAGAAAAAGAGAAGTGAAATGTAAGCAAAACAAAATGTAATAATTAATATACTGATAATTCAATATCATCTCTGACTGGATTCATCATCATGAGTTTTTGGTTGTACTATAACTAGTTTATGATAATTTAGTACAGAATCCCAATGTACTGATGAAAATTGGCAAATAAAAACATTGACCTTCTGCTCACATATACAATGTTGCATTGCAGTATTAACAGCCTATATACATCAGTGTTAAAAGGCTTCAGTCTAACATGAGCAGCATTGTATAGGAAGATTTCATTACTGACTACAGTGAAATCAGTTTGGCTCTTTTTAATGCATCAGAATCTGGGGAGCAAAAGCGACATAGGTTTTTGACAGAACTGGGTGCTATGAGGTTATGAAGTTCCCCCATAAACTGAAAATGAACAGACAGATTTCTTTTTGTTTGTTTTATTAAATACTTTTATTGTTATTTATTATGGTTTGGGTCATCAGTTTTCTTGGAGCGGCTAACAAAGTGCTGCATAAATCTAGCCTGTCTCTTTTTGACCTTATAACATCATTTAGTTTTCCCCATCCACCCTTAATGCGAGATATAAACTAATGTGAAAACATGCATTTTATTAAACACCAAGTTTTCTATTCAATACACTTCTTTTGCAGTAGGAAGCAACTGCATTAGAAATAAATATCTCAGCCAGACCTCCTGTATACTTCTCCCAATACATAAGCAAAAAAATATGTTGTGGTCAAACCTACATTGTTCCATTTGCCAATTGCAAAATAATAACGTTTGATGGGCAAAAGCTCAGCTGTCAGGAGAGAAGACAGACGATTCTACTTATTGAATGCTATTGACTTCACGGGGCCAATAAAACAACTTGCAAATAAAAGAAAGAGGAACTGTCCTCATATCCTAAAATGGTGTGACGTAGCCTTTTTCTGTTTGCATAATGTTGTGATTAAATACAGTGGGGCCCTAGGGAGTGAATTTTTTATTTGAAGGTTAAGCCAATATTAGCAAAAAATAAAATAAAATTAATCAAATGGCCCAGAGCATCACAGCCACAGTTGATTCCAAGAATGTTTGGTTACAAAATGAGCAACTGACTAATTGTGTAAATGCTGTTAATTAGCTGTGCAGAGCCCCTAACTGGGCTTTTCCCTGTAACTAATAAGAAATCAATTAGCTAATGAAGTGGCCATTAAATGCTATGCTAATCTTAGCTGGAATATTTTTAATGTTTCTTCTTCTTCTTCTTCTTTTTTTTCTTTATGATCCTTCCTAATTGCCATTGCCATACGGAGCTCACAGCTTTCAGCATGTCTAATGAAACATCATTATATCATAACTGGCATTCTTGGAAGAGTTAGTGGCAAACCTGCTTCCCAATTATTTTTAATTGCCAGACATACTCATAACTGGGCCTTTTACCAAGCAGTTCAGATCCCTGCACTGTCATGTAATATACACGAAGATCGTGTTTTCTTTCCTTTGCATATGAAGCATAGCTCTAGCATTGACAGTGATGAAGAATGCACATACCACCCTAAACAAGCAACCTGAGCAGTTGCCTTTGCTCTTCCTTTGATTGGAGCCTGTGGAGACTCAACATCGCCTTCCCACTGAGCAGTTAAAACTAGACAAATCTCAAGGAGGTTTTACTTTTGTTTGAAAACTTCCCATGCCCGGTAAACATTATTCACAAATGACTGTTCAAAACTACAAATGTAATTGTTGCGTCTGGGTGCTTATGCCAAAACACCGCAGTTTAGCCATTATTATTAGGATTAATCATTGAGGACTGTGAATATCCTCAGAATTCTCAGAGGTTTGATTGCTTTCTAAAAGAGTTAATTATCACTGTTTACTTATGTCTAAAAATTCCAACTCAGAGAAGGTATATAAGTTTTTTTTTTTTAGGTGATAAGGTTGCAAAATCAGTATTTCCTCTTTAAAATAGCCCTTTGTAAGTGGATAGAGGCAAGACTGAATCCCAGTTTTTAAAATATTCCTGTATCCAATAGTTTTTATTTACCAGCCCAGCATCTATCTGGTAATGGAATCATATTTAAACCTTGAATCTCAATGAAATTCTGTAAATCTACTCGTGCCTGAAGTAGGTTATGTGTCAGGATTAGACTGGCTCCTCCCTGCCCCCCTCAATACAATAGTACTCAGGACATCTGTCCACAAAATACGTGCTTTTTTTAAAGAATGTTTTCAAAAGAGATTCTTGTCTCTCTCTTTTTTTCTTTTCTTTTCTTTTCTTTTCTTTTCTTTTCTTTTCTTTTCTTTTCTTTTCTTTTCTTTTCTTTTCTTTTCTTTTCTTTTTTTTTTTTTTCTTTTCTTTTTTTTTTTCCGCCTCCCTCCTTTTTGGATAACATGCAAATTGAATTGGTTAATTCTGCACCCCAGTTTCAGGAAATCTGCCACCAGCAGCTGCCACTATTTCAGATGTCAGGAGGATGCAGATACACTGTGACATTTTGTTCATTAAATAAACAAACCAGGTTCAGGCTAACAACATTAGGTAGAAAGCCCCATCAATTCTTGTACATTTAGTTCACATAATAGGAAGTGACAATTGTTCCTTAGCTTCATAAGCACTATATTGAAGAACAAAAGGAAAAAGCATACATAATGTGGCAACAGCAACAACAGTTGCCATAAAATCCTGCAAGGTTGATTTAGATTAATGAGACATATAACTTTTTGCCCAAGGCTACTTAAAATAAATATGGCTACAAAGGTGGCTACTAGGAGAGAGAAAAATTTGTCATGATTTTTTCTCACTTACATATGGTTTTGATCTTATTTATTTGATTTTACTATCAAGTAAGAAAACTACTCCAACAATAGCCCCCATGTAGATGAATGAAAAAGATTTGCACAGTGTTTTAGCATGAAAACAGGAAGAAAACAAGAAAAAAAAATCCCATTTTCTTATACTCCAATGTTAACTAGCATATTAACCTTATGTTAAAATGACAGAGATATTAAAAACTCAAATTAAAAGCCATGCATTTTTTCCATTGTGACAAAACAAGCTATCTGAAATATCAACATTTCTAGCTTTTGCATCAATACATCACCTAGGAAATGTAAGGTTTAGCCAAGACACCAAGTACAACTTGTCTATTGTACATCATATAATATAGAAGTTACTAAAACTGGAAATTCAGTAAAACAGGGGAAAAAAAGGATGATGATCAAGCAGAAGAAGAGTGGCCTATCTAAAAATCAGACCATCAGGCTTGGAAATCATAGATAAGGCTGTCAGTCAGACTTAGACTGAAAGGTATAGACAATAGAAAAGATCCCTGCACATTAATATGTATAGCACCGTGATGTGGCTTTTAATATTCCAAAGGGACTTCAGCAACTCCACGGGAAAAAAAAGCCAAACCTGCGACTGGCTTTTGCAAATCGTTCCTGCCACAGGCGGCCCCACTGGCAGAGAAGCTGTGCAGGTGAGTATCCTTGGGCATGTGGCCACTGTCCCTAGGCACGTGGCCACCAGCACGATGGCACGCCAGGCATGGACAGGCCTCCACAGCTGGGGCACCACTCAAAGGGAGCCATGCCTGGGAAGGGGCATCTGCAGGGGACTGGGAAGTGGCAGGGACTGCGGCAGTGGTGAGGGAGCTGGCTGGGTCCTGCCAGTGTCCTGCCAGCATCTCAGTCACTGCTTTTTGGGGCTATTTCTAGGGCTTTCTTTGTCTGGTGTTATTCCGATCATCCTCCCCCTGCAATGTACCTGGAGGTACCCCTTCCTGCTGGGATGCTCTCTGCAGCTTGTGCCCATGCTGGAGCGAAGCCACATTGTGGCAAGGGTCATACCGCGATGGCCAACACAGAAAGCAGTTTTGGTGTCTGGCACCATGCTTTACATAAGAAAACATGGTCTCTTGAACGAACCCAAATTGCTGTTGCAAGGCTTCCCATGTTGCACTTACTGCTCCAAGGAGGACCCTTTGGTGTAATGGAAAAACAGCCACTACTGGAGCAGCATCCATTCATCATTTAGGGACACGAGAGGTATTGAGCTGACAGGTGTGAAAATACATATTTAGCCAGACCACTCCCTAGTGACTCCACACATGTAGATGTTGAAAGCTGCAAGTCATTCCAGAGCAGGTTGGCATTGATTTAAATATTGGGGTTTTTTGCCCTTTGATATCTTGTGGGTATAACACAGGGTAGTGTCTGGGATTGTGTACTGCTCCACCAGCTGTGAGGGCATCTCCTCCTCGCACTTCTGAGGCACATGGAGCAGAGGGCCTGTGCTTTTTTGAGGATAGTACCAAGAGGAGCAGCAGAGCTGTGTTGAAGCAGATGTGCAGATCTCATGGTGCTTCATGGGCTTGGAGGGCCCTTGAATGCTAACAGAGTCTGAATGACACATTGCTGAAATCAGAAAGTGCCTTTCAGTGTCAGCTTTCTGATGACCTCCAGTTCCCTACCAGCAGAGAAGCTGCAGTTCCTCCAATGTTTCCAGGGGGAAGAACAAGTAGATGTGGCAGCTCTGGAAATGTGAACACAGCAGTTGGCTACTTTCTACCTCACACACTATGTGAAAGCTCCTCTCTAAAATTTACGTGTGCAGGTGTGATGGGCTGTGTGCCACAGATGAGGGAGAATTCAGTCAGAAAACAGTGAGAGTGAAGCAGTGGGATCAGTAACATAATGAACCCTCAGCTTGGACAACACACTCCTTCAGGAGCCAGGGTACTTATTTCTGAAGGAAGTCAATATCCACACTGTAAAGCAATCTGACTGCTAAAGGAATCTGTGTTTCAGCTAGAAACTTTAATGCATCTAAAATTTAAAAAGAGAAAGACTAACTAAAATTCATCTGATCATTCTGGCTTATTTACCAGCCTTGCAAGATCAGACTTTAGCAAAAAATAAGCTGTTTCTTGATTTCTGTAGACTCTAGTTTGTTTTCTTCAGAAGGAGACAAGCATGTCCTTTACTTCATGTATTTCCATCTCTCGGAATAATTTTTAAAGTATTTTCCCCAAAATCTTAGGATGATATGCACTCTTCAGTATAGGGGTTTTCTCTTTTTAAATGAGCCAATTAATTTTCCTCGTGTGCTGCAGTTATATCCAACCATACACAATTTCTGTGAGTAACACTGCCTAGACGGTGTTATAGAGAGTACAGGGGAGAGTTACAGAGAAAGAGTAATCAGCAAAATGTGACTCAAATTGGGGGGCCTCCAGTGAGTGCATGCAGCTGAGGAAGTGTGTATGGGACATGGCCATGGAGGATCCTCTTGCATCCCCCCTGGGAAACATGAATGCTCAATTACCTCTATGAAACGCCTGAGCACGAATGCATGCAGCATTCAGGGAATGAACAGGAAGAATTAGAGATCAGTGTGTGGTTGCAGGGCCGTGATCTCATTGCAATTACAGAGATGTGGTGGGGCAGCTCACATGACTGCAATGTTGACATGGATGGCTATGTGCTTTTTAGGAAAGACAGGCCAGGAAGGTGAGGTGGTGGAGTTGCTCTTTATGTGAGAGAGCAACTGGAATGCATCGTGCTCTGCCTAGGGGTGGATGAAGAGCAAGTCAAGAGTTTATCAGTAAGGATTAAAGGGCAGGCTACCATGGGTGACACTGTTGTGAGTGTTTACTACAGACCACCTGATCAGGGAGAGGAAGTCAATGAGGCCTTCTACAAACAGCTGGAAGTAGCCTCAGAATCCCAGGTCCTGGTTCTCATGGGGGACTTCAGCCACCCTAATATCTGCTGGAAGGACTACACAGCTAAGTACAAACAGCCCAGGAGGCTCCTGCAGAGCATCGGTGATAACTTTTTGACAAAGGCCATTTGGAATTAAATCTGACAAGTGATGTCAAGGACAACAAGAAGGGCTTCTTCAAATATATTAGTAGCAAAAAAGAAGACTAGGGAAAATGTGGGCCCACTGCTGAATGGGGCAGGGGTCCTGGTAACGAAGGTACAGAGAAGGCAGAATTACTGAATGCCTTCTTTGATACTGGTAAGGCCAGCCCTCAGGAAACCCAGAGCAGGAGACAAGAGAGAAACGTCTGGAGAAAGGAAGACTCCCTTGGTCAAGGAGGATTGGGTTAGAGATCATTTAGGCTAAACTGACACCCACAAATCCGTGGGCTCTGATGAGGTGCACCCACAAGTATTGAGGGAGCTGGTGGATGTTATTGCCACGCCACTCTCCATCATCTTTGAAAGGTCCTGGAGAACTGGAGAGGTGCCTGAGGACTGGAAGAAAGCCAGTGTCACTCCAATCGTCAAAAAAAAAAAAGGCAAGAAGGAGGACCCAGGCAACTACAGGCTGGTCAGCCACACCTCCATCCCTGGAAAAGTGATGGGTTTGGGGGTTAGATTTAGCTCAGTTGGTTAGAGCATGGTGCTAATAATGGAACAGCTCATCTTGGATGCCATCTCTAAGTGTGTGAAGGATATAAAGCTGCTCAGGAGTAGTCAACATGGATTTACAAAGGGGAAATCATGCTAAACCAATCTGATAGCCTTCTATGATAGCATGACTGGCTGGGTAGACAAGGGGAGAGCGGTGGGTGTTGTCTACCTTGACTTCAGCAAGATTTTCAACACTATCTCCCATAACATCCTCACAGGTAAGCTCAGGAAATGTGGGCTAGATGAGCAGACAGTGAGGTGGACTGAGAACTGACTGAAAGGCAGAGCTCAGAGGGTTGTCATCAGTGGCACAGTCTAGTTGGAGGCCTGTGGCTAGTGGTGTTGCCTGGGCTCAGTACTGGGTCCCGTCTTGTCCAACTTATTCATCAGTGACCTAGATGAAGGGACAGAGTGCCTCCTCAGCAAGTTTGCTGATGATCCCAAGCTGGGAGGAGTGGCTGATACCAGAAGGCTGTGCTGCCATTCAGAGAGATCTGGACAAACTGGAGAATTGAGCAGAGAGGAACCTCATGAAGTTCAATAAAGGCAAGTGCAGGGTCCTGCACCTGGGGAGGAATAACCCCATGCACCAGTACAAGCTGCAGACTGACCTGCTGGAGAGCAGCTCAGTGCAGAAGGACCTGGGAGTCCTGGTGGACAACAAATTGACCATTAGCCAGCAATGTGCCCTTGTAGCCAAGAAGGCCAATGGTATCCTGGGATGCATTAGGAAGAGTGTTGCCTGCAGGTGGAGGGAGGTGAAAACTCCCCTTCTACTCAGTCCTGGTGAGGCTGCATCCCGAGTGTTGTGTCCAGTTCTGAGCTTCCCGGTACAAGAGAGACATCAAACTCCTGGAGAGAGTCCAGTGTAGGGCTACGAAGATGATCAGAGGGCTGGAGCATCTGACTTATGAGGAACGGCTGCAAAAGCTGGGCCTGTTTGGCCTCAAGAAGAGAAGACTGAGGGGGGATCTTATCAATGTGTACAAGTACCTGAAGGGAGGGTGTCAAGGGGATGGGGGCAAGCTCTTTTCAGTGGTGCCAAGTGACAGGACAAGAGGCAATGGTCAGAAATTGAAGCACAGGAAGTTCCGCCTGACCGTGAGGGGGAATTTCTTCCCTGCGAGAGTGACAGAGCAGTGGAACAAGCTGCCTGAAGAGGTTGTGGAGTCTCTTCTCTGGAGATATTCAAACTCCTCCCCGAGATGTGATCCTGTCTAACACATTCTCCATGGCCCTGCTTGATTGGTGGATTGAACTAGATGATCTCCAGAGGTCCCTTCCAACCTCAACCATTCTGTGATTCCTTGACATGCCTACTTCCAGTAAAAATACAGAGATAATTTTCACTTCCCTAACATATACAAAGTTTTAAGTGAAGAAGCATGATAGATGATGATTTACAAAACAAAATAAGCACCAGAATCTGTGAAAAAGATTAGATACAGGGATGTAAAAAATGGGGCAAATTTAGAAGAAATTCCAATAGAAAAGTAATCATCATTCTGAGTAGCATTTTCAACAGATGTGCAACAATGTGTTGCAGCTATTCTCTTAGGTGTGTTTTTGAATTCACAGGTATTTCAGTAATGTGCGGATGGACTTCCTTCCTTCCTTCTTTCCCTCCCTCCCTCTCTTCCTCCCTTCTTCATCAGCACAGTGTCAGATTGAAGTCATATGCCAAACTCTCTTGAATTTTCTCTTAAAGCAAACATAAGAACTTACAAACCTTCAGAAGCATTCAAATCTATGTACCTTTTTTAATGCAGTGCTATAAAATTGTCATTGAGGATCAGTTGTTGATGCTCTAGGGACATGGAGTAGTTTTTAAGACCTGGCCATTTGGGAAGCTAAGCACTGTGGATAGTAGGAGTACTAAAGAGATTAAATATAACGATTGGCAATTTCATGTGCGGAATTTGTGGAGTTTGCAAAATATGAGTGAAAATCCTGGCTGCTATGAGTGTAGAGTTGTCAAGGACTCAAGATCTAAAAATAAGATTTATATACATTTATCTGAACCTGGTAAAATACTAGATTAAGATAAACTAATTTAAGCAAGGTTTACATATGCCTACATGAGGGATTTGCACTAGTGTGACCAGACGTATTTTAAATCATTTTAGTTGCAGCACTTTAGCTTTTCTAATGTAGATGAGCTCTAAATGTTTGTCAAAAAGCAGCACGCACACGAGCAAGTTAAATGCAAGTGCATTACTAATTTTAGAAATTATCTTCAGACCACAGACCACATATCACTGAGGAAAAAGTGGTCAAACAGGAGTACCTGTAATCAACTGTTTTTAAAATTCCTTTTTAGTATGAAAGTCCAGTATTTGGAAAGCACTGAAATAATCTTCACAACAAAATAAGGAAGAAAATTCACGCTGAACCTGTCACTACCCCCCCTCCCTTCCTTGCAGACCACAGTGATTGTGTTTCTGGCAAGCATCAAGAAGTTCAGCATAGAATTTGGGTCCTTTGAAACTCAACTTCTTATGTCTTTGCCAACAGAAGAGCTGCCTTCCCTGAAATGACTGAAAGTTGCATAGTCAGAAATGATTCCTGGAAATTTATCCCATCCTAATTTCTTGAGCAACCAATTAAATGAATCCCTTCAATTTGTGCCTCTAGGATTTTAGCTATAGGAGCTGCCTTGCAATACTTTGCCTCAGATAGCCTCTAATAGTGTTCTTTCTGCTCCCTGGGCCTGCAGATCTGTACTGTGCTCTATGCTTAGCTAACAGTTTTCCCAGAGCAACTGCAGAGATTGCCACAACCCCCTGGGTCTCACGTGTGCATAAGAAACATGGCCAGGAAATTAAATTTTCCCTCCTCATAATTAATAAGAATTAAATATTTGTGGTTTTGTTGTCACTTTTTAAAGTAATGAAGCCAAGCAGAAAGAATAGGAGCATTTTCAAAAAAAAAGTAAATACTTTTTTTACAAAAGTAAGTTAAAAAAATCACGGGGCAATCCTATTTTATTGTTAAATCTGATTCATTACAGTATGTAAACACACATTAAATGCACATAAGTTATCTCACTGACTTTAATATGAGTGTTTTCATTCTGAAAGTAAGAACAAGCTTCAGAGCTTCGCTGAATGGGAGTCTAAGTTAGTGCTCACTCCTACTATGCATACTTTTATTGATTGTACATTTTGTAGGGATCATTACATGGAGCATTGTACTTACAAATAAACTGCATTTTTATGATAACTATTCCTACTTCAGAAATTCTGCAACTATACAAATGCTAGCAAAGCAGGAGAAACAGTATGTAACTGATCCGCTTGACAGCATCTTGCCACCGTACTTCTTTTAGGTGAAATGCCCTGAGCCCTGAAAACAGATATTAGGTATGCTTCTTCTGAAATACCCAGAACATCTCTTATACCATGGTTTAGTCTATGATATGGAAGCAAATTCCAAGCATCTGTAGTTCACAGCTCACTTTGCTTCTGTGCAAAATCCTGCATAATATTCAGACTGTTTTCAGGGAAAAAAAAAACCTAAACAAAGGGTACCAATCACTTGATCAAAGATTGGGGTAAACCTTATTCTAGCCACTGTTTACATCATTTTTAAATAGCAGTTCACGGAAGTTCCAAGTTTCTTTTTCAAATTTGATTTTCTAAATCAAAATCTCCCTATTTTAGTTCCTATTAGGCCTCCATTTTGAAACCATACTGTTTGTTCTCTATTTTAATAAAAATTAAAATGAGAAAAATGAGAATCTTGTTCTGCAAGCAAGAATTTGTAAAATCTCATCTAACATATGTCTGTATCGTTAACTGCCATATCATTGAGATTAAAATATATAACCTAAGGAAAAACAGACTATCAATTTGAATGATCCTGTCTGAACTCAATTAAACGAGACAAATATCAGAACTGATATCTAAGATGTGTCAAGGGATACATTTTTTAAATTATTTAAAGCAGAATTACACCATTGAGTACTGCAGAGAACTCATCTAAAATTTTGGATAAACATTTCTTAGCCCATTATGTTTTGCAAAGATCACTTCTGTAACATACTGAACAGAAAAAGTACATTTTGTGCCTATCCCATTAATCTGATAAGTTAATGCAAAATTATTTTAATTACTTTCATTGAAGCATCATGTACAGCTATGTCAGTATCTATATTCTAAAAAATAAATAGTTATTATTAGACTTAGTTGAATTATTCATTGAGGATAAATTATCTGACAAATACAGCCTTTTCCTCTGCTTTTGACTTGTTTATGAGCAATCTCGTCTTCTCTGAATATATTCCTTCTTACAAGCTTTTTCTGAATAATGAAGGATATTCAGCCAAGGTTGCAAACTGCAAGCTTGGGTTGCTCCCTGTTTGATTACTTGTGATTATCTGCGATACTTGTACACGTCAGTCGTGTGATGTTGGTCCTAGTTGACTGGCTGGTGGGTTGGAAGAGGGTCCCAAGAAACGGGAGGGGGCTGGGGGCTGGGAAGGCATGGAGGGACTTCTTGGAGTTACATCTACGCAGCTTCTTACCGAGCCTGTCATCTACGTTCGCAGTGTGCCATGTACAGTCTCCGTAGAAAGCTGGTAATGCGGCAGGGATCATGAGCTTAGTGGAATCTATGTATAATTAATACCCCCCAAGTCGTCAATGAGTGAATGAGGAGCCCCACCTGGGGACGGGAAGGACGAAATGAAGGTCGGACAGGGGCCTTCCACAGCGAGTCCATTGGGAGCGAAAGGAAAACAGCCTGTCAGTACCCTGGGTGCTGAAGCCCCTCACAGAGCTAACACGAGGGTTTGGGAAGGTCACAAACCTGCTCAGGACACTTCACACGAGCCCGTAAATACCCAAGGCTCCAGATAGAGCCGCCTTCGAAACCAAAGACCTGACACTGTAAATAAGAATATGACAAAGAGGAGGAGGAAGAAGACACGAGGGTCCAACCCCAGAGAGCCATAAGGCACGCCAGGACCCAGTGTGCCTCAGCCCCTGGTGTCTCTGCTGGGCTGCAGCTGGGCTGGCACTAACAGAGCTAGGGGCAACCCTCGACTCGGGTCCAGCTTGCACCATGGGGCATATCCATTCTCTGGGCGGTCTGCACAAACTCGCAGCGCCCTTTTTTTTGCAGGGAGCCGGATTTGCTTGCCAAAACCTGAGGTTGCCCAGGTGCCGCGGCTGGAGGGATGTCGGCTGCAGCTGCCAGCAGCAGCAGCGGCACCATGGCCACACGTGTGGACTCAGAGCACCAGCTTGCTAGGAAGCCCAGGGGAGATCCCAAAACTGGGTCTGCCTCCATGGCAGCCGCCCCTAGCCCAGCCTTCAGGAAGGAGATCCCTCTGGTTAGTATTGCCCAGCTGCAAGCAGGCAGAAGGACGTCCCACAGCTCTGGGCATTCCCAGAGTGTCACAAAGACAAAAGTTGGAAGATGAACACTCAGCAAAGAAAAAACAACATTGAATATTTCGGCTTGCTCGCGGATGCCTTTGTCTTGGCTGCTTACACGGAAGTTTGCAGTAAGAAAGGCTATTGTGCTGACAAAAATGTGTGTGAGCAAATGTTTACATAAAACAAATGGGGGGGGGGGTTCAGGAAAACAGCAAAGAGAAGAGTCCCTTGGAATTGGGAGTGTTTTCACACATTTCCTGCTGGTCTGCCTTCTGATTTTACCACTTTGAACCAGTTCTCGTAGAAATGCTGTAGCTTCACACTACCCCACCACAAAGCTTCTGGAAATTAAAGATTCAGATGGCAAAGGGTGCTACCAGCCTTCCCAGAGCCACCAAGCTGTGTCATACAAGTTTCAAGGTGGCAGCACCAATTTACAAATCATGAGGCTGAGAGAGTCTTCCTACATTCCCATCCTGTGCCCTACCTCCAAGGACCCTTAAATTAAAAGCTGTGGGCCAAACTTTGCTCCTGAGGTATGTATAGATCTGCCTCTAGTTTCAAGCAAACCTAGGGCAAATGCCAAATTTGGCCCTGTTGTCTATTTGTTCTTTATGTATCAGAAGAGATTTGTTGCTCTTCACAGCAACTCCAGAATGTCACAGGTACTAGAGAAAAGAAATACAATACAGGTAAATCTGCCAGTTCCCGACATGTCAGTACCCAAAACCATGAAAGCCACATTTTGCTGATGTTCTCTTTCATTGAAGATTAAGCCTCCATTTGTTTTCAAGCATTTGATGTTTCATTCCTAATGATCTCTAGACTCAGTACCAAAGTTGTCTTCCTGACAGCAAATGCCAACTGTGATTACAAACCCAGCTATAGATCCTCACCTCAATCCAGCTTTATTCATGGAATCCAATCACTGCACGGGTAGACGGGCTCAGCTGCCAACAGTGCAGAGCAGAGCAGCCAACCCTTGCTCCCCTCTCTCTCTTTTTTTCTTTTCTTTTTTTTTTTTTTTTTTTGGCTTAATATAACTGCACAAAGGCAACACTAAATAAGGAAAACATGCTTCTCAGTAACTGAATCTGACAAAAACAAAGATGACATGCTTATATAATTAGTTACACATCTAACTTTTTTTCAGCTTTTCTTCTTTTCAAATGTCTCGCAATGACTTCGTAGTCCAAACTGTAAATGAAGCTGAAATAGATGTGGAGCAATGAAATCAATATTTTTTTCCCTAAAAAACATTGTAGACCTTAGGTAACTCCTGAATCTTGGAGTCCCTCTGTGACTGCTTTCTGCTGTGAGAGCAATTCATTAAAAGTTAATTAAAAGGTGAAGTTCAATATGCAGTTTCCTTTAGCTAATCCTCCTAAGGCAGTTTCATATGGCACTAACGTATCCATTTTGTTGATGTTAGAAAACAAAAAGGCAAGATTGTCTAATTAAGAGGTTGGTGTTTACAAGAGAGAGGTTTTCTAATTGGCAACTTGGAGTCCAAATTAATCTTAATGCTGCTCATTTGAGCATTCACAGTCTAACTTGGACTTTTCCCCAACAAGAGCTTGCAAAATGTGAATCGTTTCCAGGACCTTTTGGTATAATATTATTCAATCTGCTTACTCTTTCTGTGCTAATACTTCTTTAGGGCCCAATTCTGAAACCCCTCACTTGTGAATTGTTTCTCACTGACTCCGGTGCAAGAACTTTCACATTAAGGGCATTGCTGGATAGGTTCCTAAAGCTGGAATTTCATCTCTACCTTTCAGCACTTTTTCACTAACATATTTAAACGTGTGTTATATTTCCACTTGCAAAAGTATTTTTCTGGTAATACATTTTAAATGCTGTACAGAAATGAGCACAGTCCAGTTGATTATGTTAGTGCTAAAGTTTTTTTGTTCAATAAAAGAACAAAAGCATAATAACTGTATTCCTCCTTGTTCTGTTGGTTTTTTTTTGTTTTTTTTTTTCTCCTTCTGATGGCAACTGACTTTCTGTTCTTATAGTGTAAATACAGAAAAAGAACACTGCCCCCCCATAAAAATATGAATTTGCATTGCCCAAACACACTTCCAAAAAAGGGCAAAAGTACCCTAAGCTACTATCACTCAGCCAGTTTTGGCCATCTGGACTTTAAATTCGGAGTCCATGCTGGTAACAGTCTGTGGAAGGAATCTATAGACCATCACAAAAATAAACCATCTCAAGAGAAAACTAATCCTAAAATACAGGCAATCCAGGATAATTCTTTCCTTTTCAAAAAATGGAGATACTAACATGACAAAACTTGATATATTTATCAAGGACTGTCACAAAGTTGAATTAAAATTGTAACTTGCCCAGAAAATGAAAGTGCTACCAAAGGGCTAAGCAAGGTGACTTTTTATTTACAAAGTTTTACATTGATTTTTGTTTCTACAGTCATCATTGGTGACTTAAACCTCTAGTGCTCCTCTAGCGTTTTTCTCTGTGTATGTGACAATCTGCTTCACCTTTAAAAGAAGTCATGTAGGCAGAACGTTTTCCACTTTTATCTCAGTGTACCTCGTGGTAATCCTACGCTTGTCAATAAAATCTTAAGGTTAAAAAAAAATACCCCTCTCCAACAATGCTTTCTCTCGACACCTCTACCTCCTCCTGCTTCTTGCTTTATTTATTTAAATTGTTGGCCAACGATAGCCCAAAAGAAAGAAAAAGAGGGAAAAAAAATGAAGAAAAAGTTCTTATTTCTTTGCAGAACTGTGGAAGCCCCCAAACATCATTTTGCATAGTTCGGAGGCTGCGGACCTGTTGTGCCGAATTGAGAGCCGTGCGGTTGGAAACTATTTGCTGCACACTAAAAAAACTGCTCTGGGTACGCCCTTGCATTCAAGGTATGGAAGCTAAAAGTGGGACCAGCCTTCCACAATTCTAGCTTGCAAAATACACTGGAAAAAAAAAAAAAAAAAAAAAAAAAAAAAAAAAAAAAAAAAAAAAAAAAAAAACTTGGCTCGGTTCACATACGGTAACGCCCAAGTCTTCCGGTTTGTCCTCGGCGCACAAACGCTAGGAGTAGTACAGCATTTCTGCGAGCTGGAATGGCGTTCTGAGCATACTGAAGTTAAGAGGTTTGGACATGTCTGTGAGTCTGCTCAGTTCCTTGCTGTATGTTTTTCAAGAGAGAATTGTGAAAGTGTTTCCCAGTTATAGCCTCCATACCTTCGCTGAAAAAGGATGCCACAAATCATGTGAATAATTAGTGACACTCTTAAGCGTCTAGCACTGTGCCCATTTATTTTCTTGGCACAAAATGTATTAGTTCTACACTATTCATTTAGTTTGCATTTAGCAAGAGATAAATTTTAGTCAGAAGCTGTACTGAAAGACAATATATACTGTATGCTGGAGAAAAATCTGTTTGCTCTAAGACCATAGCTTTCTCAGAAAAAAAATAAAATCCAAGAGAAATAGCATGAAGTTAATTTATATGAAAACCTAATTTTTGCACAGCTTTTGATTGTTCAGATCTCCTAACTAAATGGCCTGCAGTGACCTTTTCAGGAACGCTGTACTCAGAGTTAAATTCTCACCCAAAAATGCACATTTCTGTGATCCCCTCATTTAGATAATAGCTCTATGCCTCTTGCTATAAATGTGGAGTGAAGGGAGGGAAGAAAAGAGAAAGTTTTCCTTTCTCCACAAATTTTAATGAGACTTTTCAACTATGCTGTAGACTGGAGAAGACTTAAGCCTCTCTAGGTGTTTCTGTTTTTCAGGCTTTGAGCTCTTGCTGTGCCTTGCTCTCTCCATCCTGCCACTGAAAGGCCCTCAACAACCCATGGCTTTGTCTCTTGGTATTTCTCAGAATAAGCTACACTCTACTAGGACCACTGTTAGCTTTCATATTTCAACAGAAAAACAAATAGAAGCGGAAACTGTTTGATGTATTTTAAGTAGAGAATGCTAGTAAAATATTTTTAATGAGGATATGAAGTCTTTCAGCCAACAGGATGCTGGTTCAGTTCCAGGCCAGATGAGGAACAACTATAAGTTGCTACCATCTAAAGGCCATTAAAGCCTTTGTAAAACGAGTAGCCGTCTAGAAGTACCATTCCCAGCAGCCACATCACAAAAGCACACTAACAAGTAACGCTGTCTGCAGCATCCTTCTCGGCAGTTCCTCAGCAAGACGAGGAGCGAACGGCCCTGGGGATTAACCGCCCCTTCGCGTGGGCTTATCGGTACTCCTGGAGGTTTGTGGACTAAGGCGAAATCGGCTCCGAGTCTACGTCACAGCGAGGCGTGATGGGTTGCTGGGTGGAATGACTTGAATATTTGACAGAGACGGGTGTCTCCCTCTCCCGCACTCCTCTCTGACTGGTGAACAAGCGTTAGTCTAGTAGAAGACCGCTTTACAAAACCAAACTCTATGCCTGTCCCCAGCATCATAACAGAACGAGTACGTAGGCTTATAGCGAGTAAATGCTAAGGGTCTGCCTGCACGGATGCCCCTGGTGCCAAACCCCAGCAAGGTGGGCGCAGCAATTCACCCACGCACCTCCGAGCTGCTCTGCAGAAACCTGCCCTGACCCAGGAGCAGCAGCGGCTGCGCCCAGGAGAGCTGCACTGCCCAGGCCGGCCACTTCCTCCCATCCCACATCCTACTCACCCACCAGCACTAAAGATACCGCAAGCCTGTACAGAAACCCTCCTCCTCAGCATCAATGTACACTTCCCTCCTGTTGCTAAGATTTTATGTGTTGATAGAAAAATAGGCAGGATTTTTCCTTAAAGGGGAAAAAGTTTGGTTGAGTAAACCCTGTTTTATCCGTACATCTCTCTGTAGTGCAAAGCAAATGGGAAGGGAAAAGGCATGAAGCAGAAGTCTGATTCAGGAATATAAAAATACAAACCATATTTTCATGCATACACAAAGACTTGTTTGCTGAAAGTTTCACATATATCATATTAAAACAGATAAAGCAACAAACTCAGACATCATGTACCCATAGGGAACATACTCAGCCTTTATTTAGCCACTGAAAATTTACTTCTGCTTGTCTGTATCACTAACCTGCTTGGGTAGAATGATGTTTTGATGCCAGAATACCCGTAGGGTTTCTAGAGAATATATCATAAGACTCACAACTACAGACATTCTTGTAACAAAGAAAATTGGACTTAGCTGAGAGCCTTGTGCAGATGTACTCTGCCTACAGAAAATGGACAGTATCCACAGAAGAAAGGTTTAGCCTCTCAAGAAGTTGCTGTAAAAAATGTGGGCACCTAAAGGCTTCAGGTACTTCTCAAGGCTGGAGAAAAGAGGAAAGTTAAGGATTACTTTCTGTGTTTTGAGCAGAATTCAGGAACTTCAAATCATACCTGGTGCTTTTAATCCCTTTATGAATATGGCTCTACATCTTTCCATGGCTTTAACATGGCAGTGAGAGCATTTTCCTGCCTCCCAGAGGTGTTTTAAAAACCAAGACCTGAAAGACTGTGGAGCACATACTAGTCACAGGGTCAAGCTTCGGACTACATTTCTGCATAGCTTTCCTGGTGCAGGGTCGTGTCTGTAAGATCCAAGCTGTAAAGGTTCCAAGTTGTCTGTGCTTTTGTGTGATTATAAGGGCCTGGAAACGTGCAAGTAAATAAACTCCAGTCACATAAGTAGTCCTGGGGAGCTTAGAGGGTAACATTCCTCCTACTGTGCCTACAGAGTAAGACACTTCAATAAAGTTGCCTCAGCACTGAATAACCTAAGCAAGCACTACCTATAGAGAGACACACATGGCAAAGATGCTTTTAACTTTCCATTTTATTTGAGACTAAGGATTGTTTTAAGTTCTCCATTTTCTTTTTCATAATGTGGAGCAAAACTTAAAAGTGGCCCCAACTCGTAATGAAAGCTGCAACGAATTTTAGCAAATAAAAAGCCACTTAAAGAGAAAAAACACTACTGTCTTGGCTGGGAATTTTAATAGTGCTGCACTCACAGCCAGACTGCTTGTAACTTTTCTATTAAAATGTTAAATTGAGAGCATTAAACAGCTTCCAATTAAGGGGTATATTATCACCTCGATGCACAGGGAGTTTCACACGTAAATCCCTATGTATTAAGAAGAGAATATACCCTGTGGCTTTTTAAATAACAAATAAAAGTTAAAAGAGATTTTGCAGGAGGTAGAAGAGCCATGGAAAGGCTTGCATTTTAATACACTTGAAGTGGAAGAAAACTTATGTTTAAAACTGTATAGAAATATTTTAATTTTTTTCCTGCTATTCCCAAATATTTCCACTGGGAACTACTTACCAAGATGAAAGTCTGCATATTCCATAGGACTGGAAGGAATGATTTTTGAAGGCCTTTCATATACACATATAGGCTGGAGGTCCTATTGGTCATGTCTTTTTAAAATCAAGGGCACCCTTCCCATTTCCACAGTGACTACTCTGTGGGTCAAAACTCATTTTTCTAAAGCAAAGGCAAATCTGTTAATTAGTTTGAGTTGAAATTAATATAAAAGTCAGAATCAGTTAAGAAATCCCCCTTTAGCATCTCTCATGTTCCTGAGGGTCTTTAAAAGTAAGATATGAAGAACTGCAAGCCTTCCAGCCTATACACATACTTAAAATTTTTCAGTGTCAACTCAGGGAGCAATGCACATTTGGAAAAATTATATAGCTCTAACAAAGATCATTAAAATTGTTGTTTATGACTACTGCCATTAAAGCCGGAGGCAGTTCAACCACAAGTGTTCACTATGGGCATCGTGACATCAAAAGTAACTCAATCAGCCCGCTCACCTCTTGACCTTGGGCTGTCACTCGGTTGAGCAAAGTCAGGGGAGGTACAACAGCCAGATCAGAAGAGTTTTCAGATAACTTGCTCATAGATATTCAAGCAGGAGAGATACTGTGGACCATCCCCAGAGTAGCCTGAGTTACCACCCATTTCTATCAGCCACATTTTCATCTTAGCGAAATCATCTGAACTGGCTGTACTCTGATGCTGCCAGCAGTGAAAAAGCCCAGCAGGAAGCAGCAGTCAATGATTTGTAGCCTTCCTCTAGGGAAGTAGATGGCGGTAGCGCTAATGCATGTGGTTCTCAGCTGTTTGAGGTAGATTTCAGATTAGTGTAAGTTAGTTCAAAATGTAGGTAGGTCTGTTGTTGCTAAACTAGACAGATACAGCCCTGTGGGACCAGCAGGAGAAAGTCTGCCCAATATTTTGTTCTCCTGGCTGTGCAATTTGGCATTGCTGATGGTCCTGAGTCTATGTTTCCTGGTTACAGACCACCTCAGAAGATTCAGGTGCTGTGGCTATTTATGTCCTGATTTGCTTTCAAATACAGTATCTAATGGACAAAGCCAGCTATGTGAGCATTGCTAAAATAAATAGTTACTCTCACCTAAAGCAGAAGCATTTTATGCAGAAATACTGGGAGGTGCCGTTGGCACATAAACTTTTGGGGACTCTGTGGAGGAAGTGCCTATAGTATCCCACAATACAGCAGAGACAAGAAAAGCTTATGTGTTGACCTCGATCTGGGACTGCTCATGAGTGAAGCTTTCTTGAGCTCTAATCACTGACAGAAACAGCAGAATGGCTAAGACCTTGATAAACCCAATTTCTCCCTCAAATGTTTTGAAGTGGAAGAGCCCGGAGGACAGTTTGCTCCTTGTACTGACTCTTTTTAGTTCTGTAAGTTCTGCATCTCTTTGGAAGAGGCTTCCCTACTTTTCTGGAGTTTAGACTTTTCTTAGCAGATTTTCTAAAACAATTTTAGAAAAGAACCGCTAATGAAAAAGCAAACTGACAAAAGTTCACTCCTCTGTGACGGTAGCTGTATGAAAACATTTGGCTCTAACTCCAAGTGATGACCTTGACTTTCTTTTTAGTTCTTGCCAGAAGGAAGGGATTGTAAGGGCAAGGGACACAGTGCTCAGATGTCCAATAGACACTCACAGCCTGGAGGCAAAGCATAGGCAGGTGACTGGACGTCCCTTGCATCCAGCACCAGCTGCGCTGCTGCAGTGTGGAAAAGGGAGAAGCACAGCCCGCTGCTGCTGTAGTTGCTCTCCTCTCTGTTCTGTGCTGCTCCCCAGGTCCTGCAACACAGCTCTTGCAGAAGACAGCAGGAAGCAGCTCCAGCAAGCACTGTACCTGCACCTTTGCAGCCCCTCTAGCACACAGATGGAGGAGCAAAGGCAAAAAGACAGCTGCTTTCAACTGCAGCACCTCATACATGAACATCCTCTCTGAAAACCATTGTCTCCAAAGGGGCAAGCGCCAGGAGGAGCAGCTCCACACTCCTCCCTGACAAGCACCCGCAGAGCAGCTTCTGCGGGGGAGCCTGGATTACACAGCTGGCACGTCTTCCCCCTGCCATTCCCAAGGCAGCACCCATTCAACGCTGCTTCTCCCCTCCGTGGGACCATTGTGTTCAGAGATTGTTTCCACGTTCCGTCAAACAAACATAACTTATTGGTCCCATGTTAACGCAGCATTTTAGTAAATAGTATGACCGAAAGAAGAAATAGCGTTCAGGTACAGATTTCAGATGGAGGCAAAGGAGGCTACCTGATTTTATATTTATGTACTATATGTCTGGGACTAAAAAGATCTGGAAACTCCTTCACTCCCTCCCCCAACAAACTCCCAATGGACATGATACTTTTAAAAGCAGACATGCCAACTCCAAAAGCTTTGGCATAAAATCTTTGTTCTGCATAATTATTCATCAAGAATCACCATTTATTCACCAGTCTTGAAAAATAGGATATGTTAACACAGACCAGGGTAGTTAACTTTTAGGTATCCCATTTCTCAGATCAGGGCTTCAGTGTGTTCTCTTGAACTTTTTTGCTAAAATAGGCTCCTTTTCCCTTCTGCCCCTTCCCCTCTCCTCTCCTCTCTTCTCCTCTCCTCTCCTTTCCTCTCTTTTCCTGTCCCCTCTCCTCCCCTCCCCTTCTTTTCCCTTTCCTCTCCCTTACTCTGTTTCTTTAATAAGTAAGTGCTGTCTCTATCCTGTAAGTTTAGGGTGGACTGTTGGCAAACCTGTTATCCATCACACTAATTCATAGAATCTGGCATGTACCAGATGGACAATATTCCATTGTTTAAAGTGAGCTCTGTCAATCTCTGTCATTGATATTAAACAAAAGTCAGGATTATTAAAGCATATGGGTACACGGCCTCATACACTGGTTAAGCCTTTGCTTTGAGAATGCGACTGCTGTTGTTGAGCATTCTGAAAATATATATAGTGTGCTACAGTACACAGAGAATCACAGATGTCAAGGGAAAAATGATATGTGAAAGCAGTGTGCGTTTAAAAATGCAGCACTACTGTACCTTCTTAAAAGAAAAAGAAACTTTCCTCCTTCTCCCTCCTTCCCCCTGTTGCCAGTTAAAATGAACTGTCAGAGCCTGGATAAAGATACAAACAGGATTGCATACCTTACCAAGCCTACAGTGACTCTTAGACTTTGATCTAATTCTATTTGCTGCTTTATGATGCATGAAGCTGTCAGATAAAGAGGTGTTCAAAAAAATCCACTCGAGCTGTCAGGGCTGACAAGCCCTGTGATGGATTACAGAGAAAACAAAAGGGTTATCACCTTAACCACAAACATTTATATCTTTTTTTCATAAGGGTGCTTCAATCAACATGTAGTTACCAGGGTGCATGTTGTTGTGAGCCTGTAGGAACACAGATCCAATGACACATGTTGAAACAGCATTTAAAAAGTACAACACACATGCATTGGCACTAATATGCTGCTGACATGGTACAGTTGTGCTTACTTAGATCAAAGATAAGAACCCTATAGTTTTCTGTATAAAAAGAATTCTTTTCCGAAGAACAGATTTCCCTCTCCCCACCCGTCTTTCAAAGATTAAACACAGTCATAACAGTCTGAATGGGGTTTAACTCAAAAAGGCCCAGTACTTAAATATGCCCATATGATTACTTACACAATAGAAACTTCAGCATAGAATAAAAAGCAGTTAGCATTTGGCTCATTTAGAGGAAATAAAAAAAAATTGCACTCCTTTTTCGACATCAAAAAGCAATCTAATGGCTCATTCATCTACCATCTCTTCTCCTTCTTCACCAAAGTCTATCAATTCTTCAAAAGGCCACTGCAACAAACAATATTGAACCTGAAATTTGTCAAACAAAGCTGATATTCTACCTCTAACACTACATCCTTGACACTTGTGGAAAAAGGAACACAATAAAATACATCAAGATACTTACCTGAACAGATAATATAGGCATTTTACCTGTGATTATCATTTTAACTGCACTCTGGGTCAAGATGGGGTGTGCTCTCTTTCGATCAATACATCTGTATGTTATGAGAGTGATGCTATAGGATCCTAGAATCATATTTTAATCTTCAGTAGCTGTTTTCTCCCCTATTTAGCAGCTATGTGATAAAGAAGTTTGTTTAACACTAGTCTTAATTAAATTGGTTAAAAAAGGAATTAGCAAAAGTTATGGAGGATGGGTCCAGTGATAGCTAAAGAACAAGACAGTCCAGGAACAGTCAAGAAAGTCTGTAAATCACATATTACTGGAAGCTGGGAAAAAATGACAGGAAAAAGATTGTTCTATGATTGTCCTGCTTCCTCATCTTCTCCTAGACAGTTGTTACTACTGGCTACTGCCCTAGAGCAGGTATGGGCCTAGATGGACCTTCGGTCTGACTCTTTATATGTCCCTCATTCTAAATAAGGGAACTTGTATGCCCAGAAGAAAAAATTTTGTCAGGATTTGTCAAAGATTACACATACATATATATGTGTGTGTATGTGTGTATGTATATGTATACATGTATGTGTATGTGTATGTATATGTGTATATATACATATATACCTGTACATATATATATACATATATATACATATATGTACACACACACATATATATATGTAGCCTAGATATAGCCTGCCAAATTGCTAACAAGCTATGGGAGTTAACACATTTCCTGTATCTGGAAATAAGGTTAATGGATAAAGCATCTTGACATATCATCTTACATACAGGTGAACTGCTATTGTGCCGAGTGGGAGGAAGGGCCTCATTTCACTCTGCAGTGCAATTCTAGTGAGAGAAAAATGGTTGCTTTTGGATACTGGGAGGATAGCAAAACTATTCTGAAGCTCCCCAAAGGGTAGGTTATGAGATTATAATCAACTTGCATGGGCTTTTACAAGGTAGAAGGACAAAAACAGAGAATTCCAATAATAACAACAGAAGACCAGATTCTGTTCTTATTTACATTCTTCACTTCCTTGGTGAAAAAACTTGGGCTATATCCCCTATGAAACAGCAGAATCTAACACCAGAATGGATGTGACAAAGCAAGGCAGAAACAGAGAAAGACCTCAAGAAGAAGCATTTGTGGCAGGATGAAGAGCTGAAAGGAAATGCTAGTAGTATCAAAAAGAATTATCTCGCACAAACAGACTACCTGACAATCACAATAAATATCACATCCATATTAAAATTTTCCTTTCTGATCGATTTCCCTTTAATAACTACTGCCTAAAGAGAGAGAAAAAAAAAGTCCAAATACATTGGTTACCAAAAAAAATAATGTGGAAGTCCTCTTACGCTCTCTTTTAAGTATTTCAAGATCAGACATGATCTTAGTGGCCAGTTGTGGGGGGAGGGGAGACATTTATTTTTCGGTAATTTTAGAATTCTTCTGAGGCTGTTTCTCTTCTCAGCTCTGCCGTTCTGGCACAACTTGGCAAAACAGTGATAGGCACAAGCATTGCCATCGTTCATTAAGCTATATTCCTGTGCCATAGGCATTCAACAAACCAATAAAACTCCTTTTCAAAGAGTTGAAAGGCAAGCTGGTTCAGATAGGCCATTATTAGTATGCACAGAGTGTACATTCACAGGCAATAATACAGTGGGAATTCAGCTAGCCTGAGCATAGGCTGATGTGAAGCATATGATATTACTTATGTAGGCATGAAAGCAATCTGCTTTAATATCAGACACTTTAGTACAAAGAATGTCAGGGTTACCAAAGGTTAAAGACGGGCCACTTTTTTTTTTTTTTTTTTTTTTTTTTCTGTTGGGTTTTTTTTCAGTATAAGCTGAAAAAATGTGGGACAACTCTCCACTTTCGGTTCTGGGGTGCTGCTGAGTAAAATGATAATAAACGATGCAAGTGAAAAACAGCAGCAAGGTAAAAATGGAACCATGGAATGTAACACGAATAACACAGAGAGAAAGAAGGAGAGTGTGAGAAATGGCCAGCTGCCCTTTGGCTGATGTTACAAAGTGTTACCCCGGCTCTGATGTCAGTCGCAGGGTTTGAGCTTTGTCCTGCTGGAGCAGCGTCTGCAGGGAGCGTTGGACGGAGGCACACAGCGGCAGAGCTTCCCACCAGATCCCCACCCACCAGTGCTGCTTGCTGCCTGCAGAGCTCTTCTGCTGATGCCCAGATCTGCAAGTCCCCATGGCACTCTGCCATCCTACACCCTGCCCGGAGCTGGCCTGCCAGGGTTAGGGGAGTTTGTTGTGTTTTCTTTAATGAGAGCTTCAGGTTCTGCCATGCACATTGTTCTTTGGCCAAGTAGGTAGGTGCACGCCCCATGCAAGACAGTGGGCAGGATCACGCCTGTAGGTGCACTCCTGGCCTCTGGTCTTCATGAGCCCTCACTTGCATTCTCCTGCAAACAGTTGCTGCAGCACTTTGAACTTTCACTTTTCCTTTAATAAAATTAAAAATCAGGCACCTAACCAAACTGTGAGCTTCCAAAATCTCAGGTGGGAAGCATTACTGAGAACAGAAGCCAGGTGGGCTGTTTTTCAAGGTATAATTATTTTTTCAGAGTGTATTAGCATCTATTTTTTCCCCCAGCATTGGAATCCTTGGGTATTGGGGAGCCTAAGAAAAAAAGGGGCTCTTATACGGGAGATGGAACTGAGATAAAGAACAAAAAAGGAGTAAAAAATGATGAGGTTTCTTGCTTTTTTTCTTAATAATACAATTCTGTTTCTTTTTGATTCCATGTGTTATGGAAGATAAAAATTGTAAATATTTGGAAAATATAACACAGACAGCTGAACTATTTGCTTTCATAACCTACTGTGAAGTCACTAAATCCCCTTTATATACTGATAGCCTTCTCTCTGGCTTCTACCTGTCTGTAAGTCCTCATGCAGGACTGTGCCTGTAGTTGACAGTTTATGACACATGCAAAGAAAGAAAGAAAGAAACAGGAAAAAAAGAAGGGGGAGCATGCAGTGAAAGGAAGACAGATGGGCCTATCAGTTATGTATATTGTGACCCACCTGCCAGTCACAGCCCCATGGGAATGTGGCATAATAAATACCGAAAAATGGAAAGTAGGAATTAAACTTAAAAAAAAAAGAACAACCAAACATATTGAACAAAGTAAATTGTCTGGCAGGGAGAAGTGTAATAAAGATTTTTTAGGAGCATATAAATCAAAATTTCAAAAGAAATTTGCTAAATGGGGTCTCAGCTCATGTACAGTCAGTGGCAGGAGGGCGTAAATTGTGGATCTAGAGAGGATGATTGGCAGCACGCCTAGGTATGAGGGAATTGATTGAATAAATATTCATGATAGCAGCATGTATGCTCTAAGCACACACCCTATTCTAGCAAACCCAGCCTTGCTGAACTTCACCCCCACCCAAGAGCCCCTGCATGTTCCTGCTCTGCCCTCACTTGAGTTTCATTGCTTCTGTGTTTGTGCACATGTGTGTGTGCATGTGTGTGTGTATGAACCTAGTCCATGCAGCCTAGACTTGACTTATTCTTCCCAGCCTTATCTCATTTCCTGGTGTCCCAGAGCTCTGCAACATACTCAGCTGGATGACCTGCAGCCCATCATGGCCATCTAAAACAATCTCACTGAGTGAGACTCCTTCACTTCAAGCTCAGGAGTAATCAAAAGCTCCTCTCACTCTACCGACTAAGCATCTCATGACATCCTCCTTTCCCTTCTCAAGTAATGTGAATTCTGGATGATCATCTCTTGCTTCTGTTGTGTTTCCTTCACTTCAGCCTTAATGGCGTATCTGCAACTTCATGGAAATCCCATCCACCCTCATCATGTGTTTCTTTAAACTCAAGAGTTTCCCTAATTCTTTATTATGTAGAGAATGCTTGCTACACAGCCTGCATGTAAGCCTATGCAAAAATAAATACATAAATAAATAAAATAATTTTTTTCTTGATGCATTCAGAGACATGTATCTACCTCCTGTAAAATTTTGTATCAGTCCATGAAGGCATCTCCTGCCTGCAGAAATCTCTCACCTGTTTAACTAGGAAGGGTATATGCTGTCAGAAACACTCTGTTTTCCTTTTCCCTTTCTCCTCCCACTTCCCACCTCTGAATTCAAACTCATCCTCTGCTTTCTGCCATCTTCTTGCCACTGAAGCCCTTCTTCCTCTCCCCTTTTCTCTCTCAGCCATTCTTTTCACTGTCGGGAGATACACAAATGAACTCTAATTCTAATTTAAATGCCCCTTGATGTAAGGCTCTCTCTAATCAGCAAAAATATCAGAAAGAATCTGACTTAATTTCTGCTCTGACCTTTTCATTGCTTTTAAGCTTAAGATTTCTTTGTCCTTACATCACAGGCTAGCCTTTATTTTTGGGAGACAAGAATGTGATTATTTGACTGTTTTTAACAACATGTGAACTGAGGTAACCTAAGAGACAAGACTAGTGGAAACATTTTCTTATCCTTCTGAGTGAGGACAAGGCGAAAATTCCAAAAGGAAGAGAAGTATGTGTTTGGAGAATGCTTTTGCCATTACTGGTGATTCACACCATGTCACGGGAGACTGGCTAGGGACTTGCAGCATGTAATGGAGCTCAGATCTCAGCAAAACCGTAGTGCTCTTAGTGCAGTGCACCACCTGGGCAAATCACACCCTGCTGAGGAGCAGCAGGAGAACTCTGCTCAACTGTCCTCATATCAAGGGTTTCTTCATGAGATTTAAGTCCCCACACACAAATAAATACCTGTACTTGTTCTGTTGTTCATTCAACATCTGCTCTCCTCACAATTTTCCCTATTTATTACTTTATCTATTTACTTTTGGCCTCAAATGTTATTAGAACAAGGATTTACAATTTTGGGTGGTTGCAATGATTCTGCGCAAAGTCTTGATCCAACATCAGCCAAACAAAAACAGCCAAGTCAAATATATCTCCAAAACTCTCCATCTAAGATATGGCCCACATGAAAATGGTCCACACTGCTAGTAACAAATTTCAGTCCTGATTTTGCCATGTGGCTTGAACTACTAGAGCAGAAATTGAGCTAATCACCTTTTGGGGCCTGTCTCACCACAGATCTCCACTATTAAGTACAATATCAACTAAATATCAGTTGTTCCATACATCTGACAACATTTCATACAAATGAAATACGAGTCTCAAATACAGCCTGCAGCAAATGTAAGAAGCCACCAAGCAAAGCCTTCTCACCTACAACAGGAATAGTTGAAATCTCACGGAAACCAAACAACTGGGAGAAGACTAACAGAGCCAGCTATGGAAATGGGACAATTTTGCTGGACAGTGATTGCAAGAGCACAAATACAAGGGTCAGACCTCTGAAAGGCATAAACATTGAGAATTAAATGATTTTGTGAAGGAAGAATTGCACAGGTCAGTGGTTTTTCTGTACACAGCATTCATGCTTTGAGGCTCGAAGTTGGACTGCACTGTATCTTTTTAAAATCCCCAAATCAATTCATTCATTTTGTAACATACTTTGAAAGTAAAGAGACCTAAATGTTATTATGCTTATCACTGACTTGTGGCTCACCCTCTTCTCACGTGGTTCATGAATTATAGTTTCTCTTTGCTTGATCTTTTATACATAATTAGATATTGTAACAGGAAGTGAGACCTCCTCATCTCACGTCAGCTGACAGCGATGGCGCGCACGCTTGTCTTCACCCTGCCTCATAGCAGGTCTTTCTTGATCAGCCACTTCAGTGTATGTCAGTTATGCCAACATGTCTTAGATGAGACAGGCAGATTATTGCATCTAGGGAAAAGGCACCCCATAAAAAATACCAACCAGTGCTCCACAAGCCAATGGTTTCCCTATTGAAGCAGAATGATTTACAGGTGATGTGTGCAGCCTGGAAGATTAATCTAAGTATCAGCCTGACAGTTTTCACACTGGATAAGAATAAAATTGATGGATGAAAAAATATAAAAATATGTGCTGCATGTTTAATATATTTTCAATCTTTCCAAAAATATACCTGGGAAATATATAAGCTCTTTCTTTGGAAAAAAAAATATTTTTTGATCCTTCTGTAAACTATCTATACAGCAAGCAAACATCAAGATGGACGTTGTGGATATGTAACCCCACTAATTAATATATTCACTGGAACCTAAAGGACTAATGCAGGGGATAAAGTCATGTCCAATGCCTCATCTCTATGACTGTACAATTAAATCCGTATGATCAGGAGAGAAACAGTAATAGACTTTACCCTCCAAAGATATTTGAAATGAAAAGTCTTAGGGCTTAGGAAACAACCAGAGAACAAAACAAAAAGGATGGCTTATCAGTCATCAAACCTATATATTAAGAAATGGTTTTCCTGAAGGAAGGTGTGAAAATAACAGTGAAATAGGAAAGAGCATTACAGTTGCTAATACAGCAGTAGGCTAATACAGCAAACCCAATAACACTGAAAATGAAAATGTCCAAGGTGACAGATGTTGAGATAAATAAGTCACTTGGTCTCATCTGTTTTGTTCTCAGGAAACAAGACGAAAAGGCTGCAATCCACACACTGATTTTACTTCATGAAGTAACACTTCCTTGGCAAGCAACGAGTAGTCCTAATACCTCAGTCATGCCATCAACATGCGTTAAAGAGCATGAGTAAACACACAGACCGTCCTAACTGGGACTCGCTCTGTGCACGTATCCTCTACATCATCCCACTGAAGCTCAAGCCCAGTCTGGGTCTGTCTATACCATCAACCTGGGAGCCACCCATAAAGCCCCCTTTGAAGGGCGTACAGGTCATACCGACAGCCAATTCAGAAACGAATGCTCAGGTGTATCCGGAGCGTGTCCTCTGAAGCACAAAGGGTTCTGCAGAGCCATAGCTGGCAGTACAGCATCACACTGCTCATGCCATAAATCACCCACCACCATGCCTCTACAGTCATGAGGGAAGCAAGCCAAGCGGACGGCAGAGTATCCCATGTTCACTGCCACCACGGAGCCCACTCTTTCCCACTAGCGTAAATACAGATTGCATGGTCTCTAAACAGAAAATCCACTGGGCAAAAAAAGCCTAAGGGTCTTTTTATGGGTTTCTAGGATTTGGGAAGGAGGGGGGGGGTCTGTTTTCTTTTCTTTTCTTTTTTTTCCTGCAAAATAATTATTCATTTTAAACTTTTGGAAAGTACATCAGGCAAGACACTGTTCACCACAAGAAATGAGAGCAGGTTTGAAAGCATGCTCCATTGTAAAAGCACTTAAAAAGCAGAAACGTTCACATACCTTTTCACAAGTATTTAGTTATATGTATAATTTTTACAAAGGCAATGAGGAGAGAAGAAAATGCACTTACTCAGAAAAGGTGACAAATATTATATGACAGTTAATAATTTTTCCATTAAAATCTAAAAGACTATGAAAAATAACTTGAAAAATATTTTTAGGAAAAACATTATTCATATATTGTTGCAATTTGGATGGTACTCAGAACTAAGGTTGAGCAGGTCATTTGTAATTTTATTCCTCCTCTCTTCTCTTCTTCTCTCTTTTTCTTTCCTTCTCGTTTTTTTTTCTAGATTCTGTCAATAATACATAAAGAAAGGGAAAAAAAGTGTGAGTAATTATTAACAAATGGAAAGAACCATTGAGCACCTCCTAATGTGTGGAAAAAAAGAAATCTTGAAACTTCATTTTCTTTTTTCGTTATTCTTTTAATTTCTGCTCTTTTCCTAGGACTAATTCTGCAACCTCTCCTCACTGCAACAAGTTTAAATTCCTTTTCCTTGACTCAAAAGCCTGGTGAAGAGCTAGTCCAGACTTCATTCCAGTTCCTTGGAGGAGGACTTAGACACTACTGTGTAAGAAAACCTCACCAAAAATGAGAAAGTTCAACAAAAATATTCTAACTGCATCAGGGCAGAAGTCTCATGAATTAATTTTCCACATCTAATCAACTGCCTTACCTTCTCTGCTCTGCCAGTGATGCTATCTTTAGAGTCTGTTTATTTTATTCTCTCATTCCTTCTTCATTATCTTTTAAGTGCTACCTGTTAGGCATGAGGTAGCCTCCCTCACTTTGATGAATTACCATACCTTCCTCCTTCACTTTTTCCAGTGTTGTAAGTGAACTTTTTCAAAACTTCAGGGACCCAAGTTTTTCCATTCTTAAATAACTTAAGTGACTTTCTCCCTCTGTATCTGTTGTCTTTGTCCCCAGTGCCCCCCTAAGTTGGCTCTACCTCATAAAACTCTGATTCCCATGCAGCCTGGTGAGTTGCCTTTTGCTATTGATCCATGCAGCTTTTTGGTGGCTGGACCATGACAAATTTGTAAGACCCTGGAGATTTGCTTAGACTTTGCACAGAGCCAAGCACATCCTGTGTACTTAAAAGGATCCCATCAGGTTCGTCTGAAATGCAGTGCCTGTTATTAATATGACTGTCCTAAAAGATTGTTATAATTAGCAATGAAAGATCAAAAGAAATCATCCTTTTTTCCCCTTCTCCCAGCTTGCTTACTTTGTGCATTTAACAATTGTTTGTCTCAGCTTTATGGTACTATTGGAAGCAGGCTTCCCTTTCTTAGATTCAACAAAAGGAGTTTTAAAAGAAACAACAGCTAAAACAGAAAGAAAATAGGTTGTTAGCAGCAAGCAGCGTGCGTGAAGAAACACATGGGGAAAGGAGGTTACACCAGTGTACAGCATGGTGCACAGTTTTCTGCAAACACAGAAAGCAGAACTGCAAATAAGAAAGTCGGGAGAAAAAGGTGTTTGACTTAGAAAACTGATTGGTTTGAAATTCAACCCAATCTGGTAGCAGGACTTGAGTGGAGCCATTGGGTAATAAAGAGGTAGAAATGGGCTTCAGATTAGGGATTCTCCGAGTCAGTAGGAACTCTAAAGGGAAAGCCATTAATCAGCAGGCATGCAGCGATACCTGTCGTGATTTGCCCTGTTTTGTGAAGCCAGATCAGAGCGATGGGAGCCTCAGTTGTCTTTGCTCCCTCCTCACTCAGCAAAGCTCCCTCAGTTCACAGCTTATAGAGTATGACAGAAGTATGCCTTAAGTCTCTAACTGAAGGATTAAATCTTTGCAAATCTTTTAAAATCAGCCAGACAGCTCTAGCACTCGTTAAAGCTTTTACTTCATTTCAAGCCTGGATGCTCCTCAAAAATGGACTGGCAAAAATAAGCATAAAGGAGATCTCTTCATCTCAATGTAATAGAGGAAAGGCCTGTTCTTACTGAAGAAATTACTGGCACCACCTCAAAAAGCACAGGAGAAACTTAATGGAAGTTTGCAGTGACTTGTACAAGAAAGGTATTGAAGCAATTGCTGTTCTGTACTGCACCCTGGGGAAATAACAGAAAAGGCTCTGGGCTTGTAAAACTGAACTGGCTTCCTAAGGGGAAAACAAATATTACACTCCAATTGCAGCTAGTACCCTCGCCAGGTATCTGCAGCCTGATGTCACCAAACCTCCTCTAAAGACTAGCTGCCTGTAGACCTGTCTCTTCTTTCCAGTCCCATGCAAATTGGTAGATATTTAATTTTAGCAACTTCTACTGGCTTGATTTGCATGCCACCACCTACTGATTTACCACATTCAAAAAGATTGCCAATGCATAGCTTAATCTAAGACTTGGCCTTATTTCCCAGCACAGTAGGACATGCCAGTCCTGCGAGGCCTGGCACACGTTGAGGAGCTTCCACAGCTCGTTTCCCTGGAAGCCAAAGTGCCCAAATACATATGGATATAGTTATAGCATTTTCAATAAGCTGGTGCTTTAGGCCTGTCCCCCTCTCCTCTCTGTTAGCACTGATGGTGGGGAATTTGTTTCTGCCTTTTTGCCAAATTCATCTTTGGAGGGCAGGGAAATTGTGCTGGGACCTTACATTCTTCACGTTTTCGGTACTCCTGCCTTTGAAGTTGGTTATGGACGTACTTCTAGGTCATCCACGCCTGCACCCTGACAAGTCAGGCGCACTAGCTATTTCTCACTGTCCCTCCTTGGTTTGCGGTTTTATTTCTGTTGCTGTCCTGTTGTGGCTACTTGTGATCCACATTCCGCTGTAGCTGGGACTGCTGCTTTTGTCCTCTCTTTGGGCAGTTAACTGGCAGCTACTGCTAGGGCTGCTCATCAGGGCTGCAGTTTTCTGCCAAAAAAAGCTGTTGGTTTTAGCCTGTCATTCTCCTATCCACATCTGACCCTGTTCATCTTGACTGTGCTGAGCTACAGCAAACACTCCTTGTACCAGGCAACTGTTTTGTCCTTAGGAAGTACACTGTGTTCGTCTGACCAACAGTTGTTCAGAGTTTCCACTCTCCAAAAACTAATGGTCTACTATTACTTCACATTTTCACCACTTAAAAAACGGGGAAAAAAAGAGAAGTTTTCGTCTTTTCTCAGAGCCAAAAAAAAAGCCTTCCCAGAGAACCCTGCACCATGTACACTGTCAACCAGGCATTTCCTCCCTGATCTGCAAATACAGGCCTGGCTTACTTGAAGTATGCATCTATCCTCAATAAGGGAAGAAATTGGTCTGGTTCTTCAAGTCAGGTGTTTTGGGGCACTTGTATGAACAATTTACCTCCTGCCTGGTAGGAAGATAAATTTAAAAACATATGGAAAAAATCTTTATTTTTGTTTTAATTGCATTTAAATTACTCAGAATTTTCTTCTCATCAGTCAACTGTTCATAATTAAATTTGAAATTGTCATAAGCTATATTAAGCCTATTTAAGCTGTATTATGCCCATATACAATATACAATTAATCAAATTAAAAAAAATTTAAATAGTAAGTATGTTTGCTGCTATTTTAAAGACAAATGGATGAAATTAAGGAAGTCACTGTCTGAGTACCAAAACCCAGTTCTTGCTGAAACAGTAAACCAGTTCTTGGCAGGACTAGTCTTCTCTGCATATGCCAAGAGGAGACTCTTCTTCTTCTTCTTCTTCTTCTTCTTCTTCCTCTTCCTCTTCTTCAGGTTACCTCAATGACTGTTCCAAATGACCGGCTCATTTGGAATGAAAATTTCAAAGTTAAGAAATGATGGTGAGCTAAGAGAACAGGAAAACATTTTCCTTTTACGGTAGAAGAATAGAAATAGTACATATAAGAGAATGAACTATTATTTCTAAAATCTTAAACACTGAGATAACCATAAATGGTCAGTGTGTAAGTCAGGAAATTCTGCAAAACTCTGATGACTGAGTTACTTTTTTTCCTCCTAACTATGAAGTGCCTCATTCACTATAATACCATACCACCGCAATCTGGAGAGAATCGCATTGATCGCTGCTCTCGTAACATGGTTCCAAGCATGGAGATTGGAAAGCTGCTGGCCTTCTTTTGCAGCTGCATGTACTAAGCAGGGCACTCATTTCACCTAACTTTAGCTATCTAGAAGATGGGCATCTTGCATAACGCGGTTGTCTAGGCTCCCTCTACAGTTGATGGGGAGAGATGGACATCTTGATAGAGCAATTTATCCTGGCAATCTTGGACACCTCTCAGCTATGAAATTCTTCTCCTCGACTCAGCAGTTACTTTCTTCACTGAGAGCTGCCACTGTTTTCATCCTTTTCCTAGGTACTTTTGTTGTCTTTGCTGTTTAGAGGCATTTGTCCAGGATAAGTGTTTTCCTCTCACAGTTTCTCTCATAAGCACATCCCACAAAATGTCCTTGTTTCTAATTGAGGAGTTACTGGATTATGCCACCAGAATGACATGCTACTCTCAGAATTCACCAAAATAAATCCTGACGTCATGGTCCCTCTGCAGTCCAGGTATGAGCACCTGCATGAACTGTGGCTCTGTCCCAGGTCATGCACCTGCATTTCATCATGCAGACCCCAGTTCCTGCCCCAGCTGCCAGAAGCGGGTTGAAGCTGGGCTGCACACAGATGCTTGCCTGGTCTCTGAATCTGGGTCTCCCAGGTCTTCTACTGCAGACACCATCCAAAGCTATGTCTGGACACAGCTGGTGCGATGTGTAAAGCAACTGTGATCTGATATCAGTGCAGAGGTAGAGAAGATCCCCTGGGTTCAGAATATAACAAGACTAACAGTGCAGCCTGGGGCTTTACAGTTATTCGAAGTGAGGCAAGAGTCTGATGCAGGAAATCTGAGCTGGTCTAGGTTTTGATACACCACATATAAGACAGTGAAAGTTCTGTAACTCTAACTTCATCCTAAAGGAGAGACTGTAGTTTTATTTTTCACAAGTTTGTGGGAAGATCAATATTATTTTTGCTGATTATTTTATATTTTATTTGAAAAACTGAAAATCCATTTACTGAAGATGCTGAATGCTTTCCTACTGGTACACAGCAACGAATTTTCAGTTTTTTTCAAGGAAAACCTGAAACCTTTTTTTTTAACAAAAGCTTCCAGGAAAAAATACATGTTCAAAAGAGTATTTAATAATAACAGCCATTAAAGAAAATTCTTTTTCTGACTGTGCACCCTTAAATCATTTTAAAACATGCAAGACTCCCTTCTGCAGTGGCCCCACCATGCTAGAAGATCACAGTATGAAGATCTCAGTCAAGAAAATGTAGTTCAGAGATTGTTGCAAGTAATTATTGACACAGGCAAAACAGCAAATTAGTTCACACTATGAATTAATTATCCTCAGCATTACTGGCAGTTCTCTGACTTTATATTTAAAAATATACAAACCGCTACCACTATTATACCACTATTACTTAGTTCCCCTTGACTGAATTTGATTTCTAAGGAATAGCTTTCCATGCTCCTAAAATTCCATCACTAAGTGAATCCCTAAGCAATGAATGGCACTTGCAAATATGTATAACTGTGTTATCAACCTTTGAGAGTTTATTCCAGGTCTTCTTTAGCTAGTGGTTTTCTTAAAGCCTCAGCTCCAGGAAACAGTTAATTATATAAAAATTTAACTTTAAATTAAAATAAGGAACTTCCTAGCCCAGCCCTCAGGATTGTATGGAAAAGTTTGAAACATTAAACACAAAAAGCTTAGAAATCATAAGGCAAGTATAAATAATGACTAATTATTCCTTTCTAAAATCATATTATTTTAAAGTCAATCTCATGTTAGTGGTCTTGGTAGGTGAAGTTTGAATGCTAATAGTTTTTGCTCACCATCTTCCAGGATGTTCTGTGCCTGCTGTTAAAGTGGTTGTTATGAATAATGTTACCTATTTTTGCATTTATAAAATTTTTATCAGTGCCCTACAGTGTTTAATAACCAAAACCAGAACTTAAACCCACCACATTTTGTTCCATAACAGTCTTGTTTTTTATTAATCCCAGACTCAGCAATGTAAACCGAGAGTTCTCTCTTTCATTTTTAAGTATTCCCTATCCCTAATATCAATCAATTCTTCTGTTCTTAATCTTATTTGAATTAATTATCTATGCAACATGTATTTGAGCATGAAAGTCCAATAGACATCAGAAATGTCCCCAGGACATTGACTTGTAATTACGCAAAGATTAATTTTTTCACATTCTTAAATTTCTCTTCATTGTCTCAACTCAGTCCTATTGCATGTGCTGCAGTAGCAAAGCATCTTGAGAGTCATTTACAGCATTTGGAAGTCTTGGAAGCGCCTGAGATATCTGTGAGTCACAAGCCTTTCTTTTAAGTAAAAAACAGTTACTCTCTGTTCATTAAGTGGAATCACTGTTTATTTCTCTGTTATTGTCCACATACTAGTAATAGAGAGCTGGAATCATGTCTTTTATTTAGCAGAAATCAGAAGTCAACCCAGAGAGAGGCTTAGCTTCTAAGTGTCAGTTTGTCACTGAGTGAAACAAAGCTCTTCTTTCCAAATACCATCCTTTTGCATTTTGCACTTTGCACTATTTGTGCTTGAAACTATTAGATTGCTGCCCAGCATTACAAATATGGATGTTTCTTGAATCCCAACATATTCAGATAGTTACATGTGCAATAAAGTTTGAATTCATGCTCCTTAAGACCAGGCTGCACAATCTGAATTTATATACGACTTCCATCCTCAATCTTGTGTACAATTTAGCATGTGTGTCAGAAAATAATATGTAAAACCAAAACAACTCTCAGACTCCTTAAAGGCTTTAAGGAGACTTCCCAGCATTTTCTTGGATATTACAAATGGTTTTCTGCCAGACCTTATCATACAGGTCATATTGTGGCCAGAGCTGAGTTCACAAGACAGCAGGAATCTTTATGAATTCCTCCTTATATTTCTTGTCTCTTTGGGGCTTCTTAAAATAATTCTTTATCAAACAAACCAAAATTCATTTGATGACATCAGAGACCTCTATAACTAATTGTGTATTTAATTTCAGGGTATTTTTATTCCAACAGGAAATCTCCAGCATTTGTGTACATTAGTTTCTCCCTATAGTGAATTACTCAAGTTTACCATTGAAAATACTATTTTCACCACTCCTTTTCTAACTAAAGGACCAAAATCAAAGCAGCAGTTGTTACTAAGACCCTAAAAAGATCATTTACCACTTTTGATCTAGCATCCCCTTAGCAGCTGGCATCAGCTGGCAACACAATAATTTTCTGAGGCCTTTTCTAAGGTTAATAATGTTTAATGTTTTTAGCACTGATGTTTTTCCTTAGCAAAAGTCAGCGTGAAGCGCTCAACCGATGTAAAGAGCACTATTGTCAGATCTGGCTACAGATCCATCTAAAGATCTGACCCTCTTTTATTCGAAGTTCCTCATAAGAAAGTTGCTCTGTGTATCATTACCTAGGCTGCACAATGCTGTTTATAGCACCAAAGAAAGATATCGGAGTAATATCAAAAGTTACTCTGTTACCATACGTGATGAGTCACCATCTGTAAACTTTTAATGTGGCCAGTGTATCTTCATATCTGAACAATCTAAATTAGCTACTTTTCAATCATCAGTAAATCAAAGACTAACAGTAACTTTCCAGCCTTTGTTGTTCATGTTTTCTGGGAGAATAAAACGGTCTGGAGATCAGTGCACCGTAGCAACAGATGCCGTGCTGCAGCAAGGCATTCAACCAGCAGGCTGGGTTGGGTTGCGAGCTCCTGCCTGGCTTGGTGAGCACTGCCCTGCTTTCTGCAGCAGTCTGTGTAATCAGTACTCTCTCAAGCTCCCAGGCACCCTGCCCCAAAGCCCTGGCTCTGTGAATGCTTTCGAGTGTATCTGGCAGCCTGTTAATGTGGATGCACAGGCAAAGTCGTAGTTTTGGAGTTACAGACCTGCAGCGTTCACACCCTTCCCTGGTGACTGCACCAATATGTGTAACTGCTTCTCCATCACTCCAGTCATGCTCAGCTGGATATCTGACTCCTACATGGTCAATTTTTTTCTCTCCCTCTCTCCTTTCTGAAATCAAGCAGAGAAAGGACGAGATATTTAGACTTCAAATGCCTGTTCTAGCCTTCTTCCTGCAGTTCTGAGGGTTTAATGACACTGTGTAGAGCACGCTCTTTCATCCGCATATTAAGCTGAATTTGGTTAATGTTTTCTTTGCTAGGATGCCTTGCTTGGCACAGATCAATTTTTGACTGGTTAAGTGATTTCTTTGCTTTCCAAAATACAATAATTGCTGTAAGATTGGCCTGAAAACCTAATACTGCTTAGGTTCTCACCATCACAGTTATTTTTTTGTGGGGGAGAGGGAATAGATGAAGCACTAGAGAGTTTCAGAGATGCCTGGTAAAGCAGCCACACAACTCCTTTTATTTTCAATCTGAAATCTGTAGCTTCATCCACAGATCACTCTGAAATCTCATCCAGTAAGTGTGAAAAACTTAAGTTTCTGAAGAAAACTTTAGAAGTTCAATAAAACATTCAATTTGGATGAAAACTGGTGTTTGCAGCAGTGGTTTACAACAGCAAGAGTATCATCATTTCTTAGTCTGCCCTCATTTCCATCAGGCATATCATGATTTGTGGAAGCTGAGCTCACAGGCATATTTTTTTCTTCAGAAGAAATGACTAAAATTGATTTAAAGTTGCCTTTTAGCACAAAACCTAAGAACAAACCTCATAGCAGCTTCAAATAAACTGATTTTTGTACACAGAATCTAAAATGGACCTTTCTTCCCCTCCACCCATGAATAAAACTTCATAAAGCTTAGAATTAACTAAAAAATGATTTATGAGCTCATGAGATAATGTAATCAAAAAAGAAATACCTGAACATTTACATGCAGTATAAATGTTTATGATATTGCACCTGTTGCACAAATATTAAACATGGATCCTGTAGAGCTGGAGAGTAAAGGATTTAGACTACCACATAAAAGAAAAACATTTGGAGCAAAGCTGGCTCAAGCTTTCAAGGCGTAAAATATAATCCATTCTTAGTCCAAAAGCTGTGAGAAATGCACTTGTCATTGTGTTAGCCATACTCCAGAAAGGTCAAAGGATGAATTTATGGGAATAGTACTGTCATTAACGTGTGCTACAGAGAAATAGTGATCAATCAAACCACAACCCACTGCAAACTCCTGAACTCTGTCATCTTTTTCTGTTCCAAGCCATAAAGCCTTACCTAATGCAACACTTTCCCATCTTTATCATTTGAAGTAAAGTGGCAAAACTAACAAATGTCTTCAAATCCAGAGAATCCAACCAACATTTTATGACATTCTCAATCCAAAAGAATATATTTTTCTTCTGTTTTTCTCTGATATTGCCACCTTTGAAATGTCATTTCAGCTGTCATTCATGGGTATAGGAGAGAGACTTGTTCTTTTGTAAAACATTGCAGAAACCCGATTATTGTTTCACCTCTCAGCATTTTTCTTGAAGACTGAATCATAAAGCCAGCTATGTTTTTCTCTCTATTCTTCTTACCCCAGAGAATTTTCAGCAGTGTCAGAAATTCCAAAGGTCTAATGCATAGATGAAAGCTTCCAATGATGGAAGTAATTTTGTGTTGATACTCCTAATTGCTTTTCGTAAGTCAAGGAAACTCTTCATTCTGGGAGTCTCTATAAAGAGCAAAGATCATGAGCAAAAATTTATCTAAGCCATGGAATAACAGCATAACTGTTCCCTCTTTCTGAAGAGTAAGCATTTGGGAAGCAGCCATTTCCTAAGGAGAAGCCGTTAACAGAAGCAGAGAGGTTTTCTGGATGCTAAGGATGTAAGATCTTGGGAGAGAGCGACTTTTGCGGCTGCTTCTCTTCAGTTTGTTTCCTTTCTTCAAATCCACACTCCTAACTCACTTCTCAGTCTCTTCTTTCAGATTCCCCTCAGCTGGTAGAGAAAGAAGGTGAACTAGGTGGTCAATCTGGTGATGAACAGAGATAAGACATATTTTGAAAATACATGGTGTGGCCAACAGAGGGGAGAGCCTAATTCCTTTTGTGAGAAGGGGCTCCCCAAGCATGTCCTGGAAAAGTGGGAAGACTAGGGAAGTAAGAGGATCAATGTGGGAAGAGAACAGAGGAGGGGAGATTTCCACCAGCAAAGAGAGAGAAAAGTGAGAAATTGGAGCCACCTTTCTCAGTCTCATCAGTTTAAAAATCTCTGAATGAATAGGCCTGTCATGAGAGTGGTAAAGGTTGCCCTCAGGGAGAAGAAACAATATCATACAAGTTTTCAAATAAGCAAAGAACTTGTTAATATTTACTGTTAAACATTTGTTCCTCTAATATTTAGGCCATTAATAAAAAATGTTGAAAGCTGGTTTGCTACCAGCACTGGACTCTCAGTATTAGGAGGCTGGTTGGTGACTTTCCATCCAGATACCTATGCCAGTCCTCAGTTCAGAAATATCCAGTGCCATTGACTTGCTATGCAAGACACAGCAACAATGACAAGTGCTTACTTTACATTTTTGGGGGGTAAACTGGCATACGTACAGTCCCTTCTGAAGAGCAGTACAAAACATCAGTAGGTGCTCACTTCCTTCAGGTTTATAAAGAAGTTGTGGATTCTCATAACTCATATGACGGAAGGTAAAGGCAATGTGCTCTGCATTTTGAGACAGATATCATAATAAAAATGCGAGCTTGGGAACTGAGACAAGTAGGAACAGAAACCTTTCTTTCTTTCCCATCTTTGATGCAGTGATACAAGCAGTGAAGAAAGGGGAACATGGAGCTGCTGTGACTGACTGAAGCTTTGCCTCTCTTGCAAGCTCTGCTGTTCTGAGAAGCTCACAGTAGCCCTCCTTCCTCAAGGGAGCATAGCTATCTGCTCAATCACTGTGCAAGGAAATCGCAGTGACATTCGGTCAGTGATATGCTACAGAGGCTGAATAACGCAAGCTACTTTCATAAATGCAGCACTTTCTTTCAAAACAACTCTGTGCTGGTGGAAGTAAATTCAGTGAATAGATCAGCTGAAGATTATAGCTGTACAGAGCAAAAACCCTCAAGTGAGTGAAAGACTTGCCATCAGATATTTTAGATGATAGGTAAGTAAGGAAGAGATTATGGCAGACACGGTAAAGCTTCAGTAGCAGGCTTTTGTTTTGAATCATTGTGGCCTAAAGTAGCCTAAAAATACATAGCTCACCTTCAAAAGAAAGAGGAATCAAAAATTACTCTGGGCCATTGGCCTTCGGTTTGAAAGAAGCTATTTACTGACATTGCAAGACATAATAAAAAAACCCATGAGAACACAGAGTTAGCTGGGAAATGAAAAACATTAGAGGAAAAAAATATTCACGTATTGGCTAATAGGCAAGAATGCCAGCTGAAGGGCAGCTTTGCTGAAAAAGGTTGGAGGGCCTTGGTGGACAACAAACTCAACCTGTGTCAGCAGTACATCTTGCCAGAGGTGAAGGCTAGCAGGTCCCTGGGCTGTATAAGCATGACCTAAGCCTGTGGATTGAGGGAAGCGATTATCCCTGGCCCCGTGAAGAGAGGCTGGGGGAGCTGGGCTTGCTCAGCCTGAGGACAGACAGCTTGGGGGACACCAAACAGTCCCGTAGTGCCTACAAGCTGTCATCAAGGAGATGGAGGCTCCTCACAGCAGGGCATGCAGGAGAGTGAGAGGCAACGGCACAAGTTGCAACAAGAGAAACTTTTTCCCCGTGAGGACCACCAACCAGCGGAGCAGGTGCCCCACAAGGCTGTGTTGTCTCCATCTTCAAAGGCTTTCAAGACCCACCTGGACACAGCCCTGAGCAGCTTTGTCTGACCCCAGAGCTGGCCCTGTTTTGGGCAGGGAGGTGGACTAGAGCACTTCTGAAGTCTAGCCTGAATTATTCTGTGATTCTCTGGATGTTAAAGGATTTCGATCAGTGAATCACCCCAAAGTTTCATGTAGAGCAACAAGAAAATCAATTGGTAAAGGATCTACCCAAATAAAAAGCTCTTATCTCAAGTGCAGAGAAGGATCTAGTTTTTTATTCTAGTGTTATAAATACAAATTTCAATTTGAACTGGATACACAGAGGAGCAAAAAGTGAACAGGAGTAAATAATACCTGCTGTCTCTTTCCCTTCAGTTTAAACTTTCCCAGATGCCTAGGTTAGAGGTTACAAACAGGTGCCTTCACCACGGGGAAAATGCCTTCTGCTATCATTCTTTTTGAAAACACCTCCATCAAAGTAGCTTCAAAGCCTCAGACTGCCAAAACAGAGATTTTACAGTAAAACGCAAAGATGCCATTTCTGTTCCAGAGAAAGAGAATATCTGGTTTCTCTTGTCTCTATAGCAACAATTTGTAAATAGATTAGCATTAACAAGAAAGTGAATAATCTTCAGTGAATCTTTTTTCTTAACTTACTTTTATATATCATTTTAAAGGTCATTCTTGGCATTATTTTATGTAAGGTCTGTATCATTGGACTGCTGAAAAACTATGATTCACATTCATTTCTGGTATATACCTACTGACTCATACTAACAAGAATAAATATGTCCCTAAGTCTATAACCAGAGACAAAAAGATTTTCTTTAAAGTTTCACAGCAAGGGCTGCATATTTATGAAAATATATCACTTTGAAGATTATTTATCACATGTAACAGACTTTGCAGATTACTGAGCAACTTTATCCCATGCGGGTACCCACCAATCTATTGCAGTTATATGCACTTCTCTCACTTCCTAACAAGACTAAACCAATGTGATAAATCTGATTTTGGCACCATGAGCCATCAGGAAAATCAAAAACACTGCGGTATGTCCTCTCCGTTAGATACTGTCCTGTGATCATATTATTCCTCCCTGCTTTTCAAGTTGACTTCTCAGAAAATGGGCTGGGTCATGCTCTTGGGAATGACTCCTTAGAGCTGAGAGATCAGATATCTAAAGGAGATCTCAAAATTCCAGGATAAAATCTACTCACCATCTTTCCTGGCCAGATGCAGAGGAACTTTCCATGGTAGGAAAGACTCTCATTTTCTGCTTTCAGGTAGTCTGTCTTTCACAGGGACTTGTAATGGACCATGAATGGTCTCCGGTGGCAGAAAGATGTCTCATACACTTTCCTACATTAGAGAGACAGTAGTACAGCTGTATGCCCTCCTCTCTCCATTGCGATAGTGGAGTTTAGTTTCACACACACAAATGTGGATGTGCAAATAGATACTGTTGCTTATATGTTAGGAACTATACTGTTTTGATGTTTCCAGTGAACACTTTTCTTATACTATGAAAGTCATTTCTAAGTTTCTTGCTATTTTAAATTTTGAGTTATAAAATCATTTTTTGTATGAATAGATCCATAAAGGGAGCTGTCCCCATGAACGCATTTGGCAAGATCCCTGCCTCCACCCATCTTGAAAAGTGCAGTTCACACCATAGTTGCTCAGGTTGAAGCCCTAGTCTTTTCGACTAGTATCAGGCAAAGTAATGTTACACACTGCCAAGAGTCAACAGAGGGAGCGTATGTCACTGTGTCTGATCTACATTGCACCTTGCGGTCTCGCTGCTCCTGATAGCAAAACTGTATAGATTACCAGTTAAACTGGAGAACATTAAACCTACATGCAAATAACTATATCCGCTTCCAAGCTGTGAAGAATCAGGCCCTTATATCTCCCAGTAATCAGACTATGTATCAAGTATCCTCCTGGCAGCAAGTAACAAAGACCTTATAACAAAGACTGAACAAGGCTAGTATCTCGAAAAAAAAAAAAAAAAAGGGTACTAAAGCCCCATTTATACTGCATATTGGCCCTTTTGGACAGTCTTTGGTGCATTACTAATGTCAGTCCCATGTGCTAGTTGCCTTTTGAAGACCTTTATCTATTTGAAGCTTTTCAAACACTTTTGAAAGAATGTCTACAAAGTCCTGTGAATGCCAAGAGCAGTTGATTTAACACGACTCTAAGGCAAAATGAACTGAAGCAATTTCTCCTGTCCCTGCAGGTACTGTGTTGAAATATTTTATCTGAAGTCTTCAGAACTATCCCATTGAAAATATCTTTTAAGTAGCTTCAGTCTCTTCACACATCAAAAAAGTGTGCAGTGTATTTGGAGGGAGGGGAAAATCCCTAAAATCAATGTTGTTATTGCAGCCCTAATAGGCTCTGCCATATTCTAAGCAATCTAGTTTTGATAGCAGCAAATTTCATTAAGATCTATCTTGAGACACACCACGCAGTTTCAGAACTCTTTAGAAGTCAGAGTTTTGCTTCAAAAACATTTCAAGCAAAGGCTATAAAAATACTACTAGGGGTCTTTTCCTTGATCGCAGTGGTACCTCTGGGAACGGAGTTATTACTACCTTTGTAGTTTGGTAATAAGGGGTTACTGTCCGTCCTTTAAAGTGTTTTGAGTTAGAGCCTAATTTGTTTCATTATAATGTGGTGTGTGTGATGTCTGTTTATTGTTTCTTTCTCCCTCCACATGTGCTTCGTTCAAGATGCTTTTGCTGACACTGTATTTTGTACATTTTTTAAAGACTCCTGTCAGGTAAAATGGTGAAAAATATGAAAAGAAATAGTCACAAACATGTACTCTTCATGATAACTGAGTCATTTATGATTTGCCTGATTGAATATATATAGCATAGCTAAAGAATAGTATGTGGATTTCTATGAAGTGTAGGAAATAGGGATTGCTGAAAAAACTGTGGTAAATCACATTAAAAATGTTAGTTTCTTGATAGAATAGGCACATTCTTCAAAAAAAAAGTTTTCTGTTTCTAGTGGGTTTGTTGTTATTAGTTTATATTTCCTTAGCAAGATGAAGGCTCCCATAGGGCAAACAGAGAGCAGAAAGGGTTCTTTTCCAAATTCAGCTTTATCAGAACCAGAAATAATGTCTTAATCTATCTGGAGTGAGTACAAATCAAAAGTATGTATTGCAGCAGGGAGGCAGGAAAGACCCTTAATCTATGCCAAAAATGTCTATTGCTTGTACTTCCAGAAATTTTCCTGACTTCTCTTCTGGCCTCCCTGGAAAGCCTTAAGGCAGGTAACTATCACTGTACCTTGCTTGCAGTCCATTGCAGGTTAGAGCAATAGTGCACCGAACCTATTTTCCTGCATCTTCAGAAGCACGGGCCAGGCTATGGTGCTATGACTGGGTGCTTCTTGTCATGGCCCATGAGTGAAGGTCTCAGGTTGTGGAAAGGAAAAATTGTCATAGTTCTGCAGGTACAGGATGAGCGCTGGAAGCCCAGAAATATCAGAAGGCTCTCCTTGTTTTCAGTTTTCAATTTTGTTTTTAAGCTGCTGGCTCAGAGGGGATTTTCTCCTCCTCCTGCTTGAGCCACAGCCCTGGGAACTTGTAGCACTATGGTGGGAAAGAAGATCTCTGCCATGGCCAACAACGATGGTCCAGCCTTGGTCTGATTTCCTCCACTAACCTTTCTGTTTGCTGGACATTAATAAGTAGGAAGGATATTCATTCAGCTTAATTTCATAAAGCAGGTTAGGTCCAAGGTCTAGCACATAATTCCAGACTGCTCAGCTTACCAGACCACAAATGCACTGAATATCAGGCATAGAGTCAGATGAGAATAGTCTTGGTGAATTAGGAATGACTGTAAATTAGTTAATTATTTTCAAAACCAGAATGTTGTTTGAGGCACACTCCAGGATATTCCAGAATAGCTTTGAAATTGTTCTTTTCAAACAGGTTATTTTCAGTCAGATCCATTTATGAAATTGTTATTGTACTGTGCTTTCCTAATTCTACAGAAACTGAGTGTTGTGGGGAGTTTTGATTCCGTAAAATTAATTCATACTAGCCCATGCTATAGGGTGGCCTCAGTTCTGCAGACTCCAAGAAGAAAATCATTTTACTTCAGGAATCAGCTTGGCCTGTTCAAGAGCAGGGTGTTATGTGGGGTCATGCCGAACTTCCACCCCTCAACATCCGCCTGTCCATCCGCCAGTGGGAGGAGATGGGCAGATTAGCCTATTTTTGTCTCAAGCAGAATTTTTTCTTTTGTGAAACTTGTGATCATTTTAGCCCTTGCCTCCCTGCTTGGTCCCTCCTGGGGCATTCCTCAATCTGTCCCACCAACAGAACTGCAGGGGCCAGAGAGAAAAAAAGGAAGTGTCAGTGGCAGCAAGTTTAGCCCAGCTTCTTCCCACTGATTTTGCCAGAAGGCAGCTTATACCCATCTGGTAAAGTTGCTACCTACAGATTATGCACCTTCAATGCTACAGACAGTTAAAGATCCAGGCAAAACATCCTAGTCTTTATCACTCTTCCTCAGCAAGGTTCACATCAGCAGGCTCAAGGGGAGTCTGGTAAATGTGTAAGTAACCTCTTTTTTTTGCAGCTGTTTTCTGCCACAACCTTTGGCCAGAAGCGCACAGCCACAGCAGTTCTTGTCCTGGAAACAGGGGCTCAGAGGGGAACTCTGCGCAAAAGGCATCTCAGGGCCAGCAGGCTGGCGCTGCTGGTGCTGCAGATGATTTCTTGCAAACACAAGGCGGTTTATACCTGAGGAAGGTCTATCCAGCACAGTATATCTGGCTCATGGAAGTTCATCTCTTTCCTCTCTTGATATTTCCTACTCACCTTGCAATTCTCTTTCTCTTTGGAAAAGTTAGATGATTCTAAAACTCATTTGTACTCTTTTCTTCATTAGTCTTTCCCAGTAACTTATTCTATATGTTTTTACTCTCTGCATGTAACAGTAGTGCTAGTTTCCTCATGCCTGTATTATGTTTAATATACTATTGCTACTATGAAAAATATTTCTCTGCCAACTTGCTACTCTTTTTAATAATTACAAATGCCTCTCTCAGGTAACTTCAGCATAGCCTGTTTTCCAGAGAGGATTAAGCTGTCTTTCAACCTGTGCTCACACCTTAATTTTGTTGTTGTTGCTGTTGTTCTGATATGTCTTGTGCTGCACCACTTCAACGGAATCACAGCCTGCCTGTAGCAAAATTAGAGTGATTGTTCACTGTAATCTAGACAGGATTCAAGAAGTGAAAGGTCAAAGAACTACCACTTTTTACTCCTGAAAGAGCTTGCCATGCTTCTATTAGCAATCTGACTGATCACATCTTGATGATCCAAGGTCCCAACCCGGTGGGTGAAATGATACCCCCACTGAACACAAGCACTTGGCTTTATCCACGTAGACTCTTACGCATATATCTTCTTCACCTTACATTAGCCATTTGCAAGTGTGAAGGTAGTTAGGTTAGTTGCTGTAGGTGAAGATGAGGAAGAGAAAGCGAGGTTAAAAAAGAATATGGATCAGTATAGTAAATCATCTTGCTACTGTCCCTTGCGGAAGAGAAAAATACCATATTAGGATCACACTCAGCATGGGATGCAGGCCAGTTTCTGCCACGAATGCTAGCCAAGAGCCCCTGCAACATTATCAATAAAGATTGCTATGAAGAAGAAAAAATTAAAAGGCAAGGCTTTAGCCAAAGAAGAGTTATGGTCACAGTGAGGAGATGAGTGTGGAAACATGTGCCAGGCTATCTATTTTCTGATGCTCTCATTCTGATGCTGCACCATCACAGAGATACCTTAGCATCCAAAAAGACTACACATCCCATTTGGGGCTCAGCTCAGTAAAGGTGAGATTTAAATAGATATTGTGGAAATAGACAGTGGAGAAACAGGGAAGCTTGCAGCACTGATAACTCCTTCATAACAAGTTCTTCCCCTCTGGCCTCAAATGAGATGTTAACATGGTCCATTGAGAAGAACAGAAATCTTGGCAAGATGACAGCCAAAGTCTTTATGGGATTCAGTAGACAGCACCTCTAGTAAACAGTGGGAAAGAAAGCAAAATAATGCCCAGTTTTTCCTGCAGCTCACTTAGAGTTCATTAATATTAACATCTAGCTGGAATGAATTTAGGGAGTTGGTTGTTTTATGCAGGTTGAATTGTCAGATAAACTGCATTAAAAGCCTAGAAAACAATTGCTAGTTTTGTTGCTGTCATGTTTTGGGGGCGAGGGGGGAGTCATAGGAACAGAAACTGAGAAATAGATGTTCGTAAACTGACTGGAACATTACATTAATGAGCTCTTATTTTTCAGACAGGCTTTGAGTTGCTGTGCCATGCTATTTTGTTAAAACTATTTACTATCTACCTAGATTATAATTATTGCAGTGGGAACTTTATTTTTCATTCTTTTTTTTTAATAAATTGTGTCATTTTTAGCATGCTCTATTCTATACCTAGTATAGTCAGTTACAAATTGGAAGCTGTATTTTTCCTTTCCTTTCAACCAATCCTAAAATGTGAGCTGATGAACTAATACAACTGAAAAACCACAGTATTATGCATGCAAGAAAAAATGATTCTAAACTCAACCTATTGTGGCAAATGGCAAGTCTGTAGACTTACGTAGGAAAAATTCATTTAATCTTCAGATCTTCTTTAGTTTTACTTATGAAAATTGCCTCTTAGCAGTCCTTTGCTGGCTTATCAAATTACATGCATTGATTTTTTCTTTTTTCCTTTTTTTTTTTTTGGTAGGGAGTAAGAGAAATCATGCTTTTATGAAGTAATAATGAACTCAGCAGAAAGGCTTAGCTATGATTATGTCAACAGTTTAGAAGTAATCCATATCCAAACTCAGCAGAGGATTTCATTTACCTAGAAAATATCCGAGTGGAAAACAGCTTGGTGAGGGCATTAGTGCATGCCCAAATGTAAGGGAGATTTGCATACAGTTGAGACAATTAGAAAAGAGGGTCCTTGTCATTTCTGCAAAATCAAACTGAACTGCTAGGGTACCCAAAACACACAGACGGGCGCTGGGTGCTCTGTTCTTGTACTTCACAGGGTTTGAAGTAGGTTTCCATTTCGTCTACTTATGTTCCATCAGACAGCTTTGGAAAACTAGAGAGAAATAAACCACAATGCCACAGCAGTGGAGAATATTTTGCTGCTTTTTTTTTTTTTCCAAAAGACAGTCTCCTGAGTCAGGCATTTGAATCATAAGGACTTCTGGGATGGGATTTTCACTCAGAGATCTCCATTCTTACGTGGATTAAGAGGATTAAAAACCATTAAATGACCATCCTCCAAGTCCCTAAAGCAGATTTGCCTTTTTCCATCCAGTTTCAACCGGGGCAGACTTGGGGGTAACAAAGTACTGCACAAAAGACTCCCTTAGCATGACAAAAGGTGAAACAATCCACTGAACTGCCAATGTACCAGACAATGAAGTCAGTGCAGTCTACTCAGCTCATTTTCATCAGAACAAATGGTATCAAACTTGGCAATAGCATTGTTCTTAAACTTGAACATGGGGCTCTTTTTTTCCCCCTCTTCTTTTTTTTATTTTTTTATTTTTTTATTTTCCCATTCGAAGCTCAAGGTGTCATATTAATTATTTAAATCTTCAGAAGATTTCAACTGTATCCTCCAAGGCTCTGCTCAGTGCCAGAAGGTCTCCAATCTGCATTAGCTTTTGTTAATTAGAGCTGAAACAAGGACTTTGATCTCAATGAATATAACAACAAAAAAAAGCAAAACTTCCTGTGTGATTTATCTTTTAACTATTTTCTGCCTTTACTGTTTTTCCACTCTATTAGACTCTGATTTACCTTGTCTGAGTAACATTAAACAACGCGGGTACAAAAGAACTTAAACAGCTTCAAAAGCCTGACTGAAATGATAGTTAAATGCTACATGAAGTGATCCTGAGTCTTTAAACTTTGAAAGAAAATGACACAATTTTACTTTATTTTATTTTTTGTTAGCGGGGGCTGGAGTAGTGGGGGCTGGTTTGTACAGCATGGATGCATGTCTACTGATGTCAGATATCACAGGTTTTCCTGTTGGGATTGATCTTTCCTCATTAAGAGCCTTGTTTCTAGAACTACAGCACTGATAGAACAGAAGGCCAGTGATATTCTGCAAGATGTTCCTCATGCATCAGGCTTGCCCTGAGTTTGTAGCAGTGCTTAGATCCGAGGGGGTCACTGCCAGGGCTTGCCTTGTTAAAATTTTTCTCATTAACATTTCTCTTACTGAATAGCTCTGAAAGGCAAATTTTTTAAGCCCAAAAAGAAAAAAACTATCAAATTTCAGTGTCATATGAGGTCTAGTTTATATTCACTTGAGCAGAGACTTATCGTTATGGTTCCCTAATATGAAAAAAATAATCAAAGAATATCCAAAATAAAATGCTGCGAGTGAAATCTACATCTGAGATTTACAAGATACATGAGGGTAAATTTTCACTGTGTTGGACAAAGAGTTGTGCACATAGCCTTCATTAATAATAACGCAGTGTTGAAAACGTACCCTGTATCTCTTACATGAGGCTCACTGGAGAACAGCGCAGCCCCAGGGGACTGGTCACTCATGGTTTATCTCATTTTAGAAAGAATAAATTAAAGGATCTCTCATGAATTCTGGACAGAAAGTAGGAGAGCTAAAGTGAATAGTCTTAAAAATAATGGCTAAGAACTATGATAACCTACTGAAGAGACTGACTGAGACAAAGGAGTTTTGTCTAGAAAGAAATAGACATGTTGGGGTAGTTTAAAATGAATTCTGTGCTTGTGACAAACACCACACTGCTAAAGAGTGTGGCTTCATCCTTAGGACCGGGAGAGCATGGGCAACAGTAGTCTAGACCTCCCCACTCACAGCGTTCATATTCAGCGCCGTGCAGCAGAGAGTCCAGTCTGCAGACAGCTTAGGAATTCAAGCCCATGCATTTTAGTCCTGATCCATGCACTGCCAAAACCCATGGAAGACTTTCCACTGGCTTCAAAAGGCTCCAACTCAGGCTCAGCCTCCCTAGAGATGCTTCCGCTGAATACTGGTGGGATGGCAGATTTGAGATGTAAATACCCATTCACTGGCACACCAAGATCACTTTTTTTCCCATTCCCATTCCCTTCTGCTCTCTTGCTGACGCAGTCTGCATAGACAACCACCAAGATAGCCACTGCAAGTAACAGGATCGCATCTGGTCATCCTTGCCAGCCACCTGAGCAGAATCAACAAGGACCTCTTGGAAGAAGTATACAGCTCATTGCTGCTTCATGCATGCTCCACGCCTACAAACAGGAGCAGGAGGTTACAATGCTGCACTGAGCAAAAGTTTAATTTAGTGACACAAATCACGAGCCCCATTGTTTTTCATATTTTTGTTTTCCTATTCCTTTTGACGAGCTGTTTTTTTGTTTGGTTTTTTTTGTTTGTTTGTTTGTTTTTTTGCAAAGCCGAAGAATGCTACCAGTTAACTGGAGCCAAAATTTCATATAAAGGCAAGAGTTTCAGGATGGGCTGTATCTTTGTTTCTCATATGGAGGCCTGAGAGAGGGAGGGTCATCCTGCAACAATTGCTTTTTCATCCAAATTACAGGAAGTTAGCTAGAGAAAAGGAACGGATAATGGAATGTCCCATCTTGTCTGGCCACAACAAACACAGACATTCTATTAGACCAAGATCTTTTTGTCCTAAGGTACCTATCTGTCTTGCCACAAGCCTGGCTGACCTGCCATCTCACCACCAGCCAGCATAAAGATCTTATAAATCCAGTCAAAATCCAGCAACACCCAGCACCTTCTCCTCTGCCTTTCATCACCTCACCTTTACACTCCCCAAAGTTTTGGAGCTTTCCTGAAAGTGCAAGCTATTTCAAACTAGAAGAGATAGGGTGAGGGCCAGGGGATCTTTGAGGGGGTTTTTACACTGTCACCCTTCCCTGAGCTGCTTTACTCAAAGGGAGACCACAGGGCTCTGCTCACAGATGTTGCTTTTTACAGGATGGGATGCTCATTTTAGACAAAAAATACTGAAAACATGCAGCAACCATGCCAAAGCTATTGCACTGCAGAAAGATGACTGAGTCTGGGGCCCTGGTAAATACACCTGGGTATTCATTCTCTCTCACTGCCTTTCCTTACTCCAAGAATATTGATTCTGGCTTTGCCTCACTTTCATCTGTCAGCACAGGTTAGCTGAGTTCATGTCAGTGCTATCACAGACATATGATGATTCTTCTGCTCATTCAGGCTTCATTTGTTCCTGTTTGGACGTAGTATGAGTGCCAGTTCCAACTTTGTGCTGTGCTCCTGAGAGAAGAAGGACCAGCACCCGTGCACAAGACAAGGTGCCTCCTTGATAGTCTTGAAGGGCATGAGGGAAAGCAAGAGCCTGCAGCTCGGCCCATGGGAAAGCATGGCCTGCAGTGCAGGAGGGTCAGGCTCCCAGGCAGGGGATGCACATGGGTGCATCCTGGACTGCGGGCGTGAGCAAGGTGAGCATGAATCCTCACTCCCTTACTCCTTGAAGATGTGGATTCCCACCATGCTTTACCTGCAAACACAGAAGGGTGCTGCAATCTTGGCAACTTTGAGCAGACTGCGGCAAGTAAGGACAAGAACTTGAAAGGATTGATGAACTTCTCCAGTGCTGTTTGAAACTCAAAGGATGCTCTTAATTGGTCTTCAGAAAACTTTTTTCTTGGAAGAAAATGATTGAGTTTTGCTTTGAGGTTTTGATTTCAGACCAAATACCTCTGCTGTTTACCCCAAACTACCCTATTGAATTTGTCAGACAAGAGGTGGAAGTCAAAGCTTTGATAATAGGATGCTTGTTGACAGGTATGAAGGCCATAGAAAGTGAAGACAAGTAAATTATATTTGATGCAAAACAGCAGAGACAGTCCAAGGAAGACAGGAAGATGAGGTCAAAGCAACGGACTAGGAGAATGATCTCTGCAGTAGCTTTCTGAATGGATATAAGGCAACAAGATTGTATTTGTCAATGCCAGATAAAGGGATACTGAAGCAATTTAGACACTATAATTCACATGAAAATCAATGGAAAAATACTCATAGACTTTAATAAAAATAGCATCTGCCCCCAAATCACCAAGGTCTCTCAAAGAGTATAAGAATTCTGTTGTTTTACATGATCTGTTTCTTTTTAATGCAGAAAATATAAGCACTTGTCTATCATTTAACCTACTAATCTTATATTTCCTCTAAATTCTTGATTTGTGGGGAGGATTGTTTTACTAGGTTTACTTCTTTTAGATATATTTGTTTTAAAGCTTTATTCTTTTCCTGTAGCGATTCTGTCTGAAACTCAAATGATATTTCATCTTATTATGACTTTTTACAGCTATTCTTTTAGATGGGCTCTACAGCACTCTCAATTTAATTCAGTACACCTCCATATATACAACAGTGGGTTGTATGTGCATTGCTTTATTTGAAAATGATGTACATGATAATATGTTTCTGTCTGCAGATTTTGTCTGATTTAGCTGACAAAAGATTGCAGCAGTCATTGTGGCCAGAAGCTATTGGAAAGCAGCCAGCATTAATAACAAAATAAATACAAAGCAGAAGCAAGCAATGCCATAAAACCCAAGCACAGTGGGTTACAGTTCTCTGCGTAAAGTGGCATCGCATCAGGCACACAGCCCATTTGCTAGGAGGGCAAAAAGCAACATCCAGGATTCTTGCACCATTAAAATGGCTGAGATCGAAAGGGATCCTCTGGGCTCAGCATAACCTTTCTTTGGCAAATAAATGCTTCATGTTGTGACAAAAGTCACTGTGGCGATAAGACAAATTATAAAGAAAGAACATTGTAGCTAAAAGCCATGATGTAAATAGGATGGCTGCAGAGGGAGAAGCATGCCATGTAAGAGAAATTTAATACGAAGATCTGCTATTTTGCCTTTATTCTGTTGTCGTTCATTGCAATGACTTTTTTAACATTGTGAAAAGCCTTATGCCTTGGCCCTTGATGGAGCAACGAGCATTGTCTAAATTTGAGCTCTGAATCTTTAGACTAAGAGGTGAGAAAATGCAAGTTTTCTTTTAGATCACCAACACAGTGGAAATATAACAGAGCAGGGGCCTGGTTCCTCCTCCCAGTCCCACCGAGCTTTTTCCTGAGCACATTGCAAAATTTTCTCTGCATGGTTTCACGGAGAAGAGGAAAATGGCAGCCCTACCAGCACAAGCCCTAGTGTTGCTGTGCAACCTGCTACTTTCATCAATGCTTTGCAAACCCCAGGGGAGAATACAGAACCATAGGGAGGATACAGACCTATAGTTAGGCCTTAGTCCTCTGTAGACTTCGAAGTCAGCTACACATCCAGTGTAATGGGCTGTTGCGAATTCAGTCAGCTACAGTTTCTCAGTGTCTTCCACAGTATGAAGGTTTGCTGTAATTTGGACTCAGAAGATGTGCATAACTGTACTCAAGTCTTTTTCTTCAAGGGTAGGAGTTTATGTATTTTGCTCAGCGTGGCAAAAGAAATCATTTCTTCCATGAAGGTGACACTGCCAAAGTCAAACAGTTGCCTGGTCTCAACACGCCACCACATCTTCTCGGAGGATCCTATCAAATGGTCTCTGGGCCCTCTCAGGAACGGGCTTTGAAACACTTCTCAGTGCTGGTGGATACCACCCCTCTTTTCTCTGGGTGACATTTGATCCAGCTTCTCTTCATCCAGATTTTTCTGTTTCCCTGATAGCTGGAGTCAGTGTCTGCTTCAAATGAGAGTAAGATGCATCATCAGCATACTGTTGTCATTTGTGCTTACAGCATTCATCTTGTTTTCTAGAGGTTTAATGTTGATATGGAACAGATGCTGATTTCATTGGAGTAACTCAATTTTAACTGATAATATAATTTAGACCTAGTCCTTTATCTTGAACAGAGATGTTCTTTTCAATTATTAGTACCTTTTCATTAGTTTTGAATTGCAATAGCTCCTAGGCTTAGGGACAGCCATTGACCCACAGAGTTTGCAATCATAGCATATGGCAAGATGCAGCTGTTGAATGTAGCAATTAGAGATGGAAGAGGTAAAAAAAAGAGGCATCCAAGGAGGCAAGAGAAGACAAAATGAAGAGATAAAGTATTTTCTTTGTATGAAAAGGATCAGCATCAAGATCACTGTTAGGACAGCTAGGTTATTGTATAGTGCTTTCAAGGCATCGTGGCACAAAAGAGGCTTAAGAGTTCTGCAGAAGAAAATTGTTTGTTAGGTATTTTTAGTGTGAGCAGCTATATATTATGGCAACGTGCAAACAATCCAGAAGATATTGAAGGAAAAAGATCAACCCAATAAATGACCAAAATGGGCACCACTGGAAGAGGAAAGATAAAGGTGGGCAGCACAGTATTATACTTGATTTGCTTTGAATAGTAAATTGATCAATGACTGTTCAGATGTTGTTTCTTCTCTCCTTATCAAGTTATGTTACGAAATCAAGGCAAATTTCCCTTCATATTATTCACATAATGAATTTTATTCATCTTAAGGAAACATTACATTCAAAGTATCCTGCCTACTTCTTGAGCCACTCTGAAATTAAGAGCTTCTTCCCATTATTTTGCCTTACACAGTTCACGGATTAAGCAGCAGCAATTCCAGTCCTCTACTTTGTATGCCTTTTTCTTCTCCAGTCTCTCTAAAAGGAAAACTGGTTCTCAGCACCACCACTTTTCACCTCAGAAAGGTTTCTTTCCATCCTCTCCTTGCTGTCTTGATCATTCTGTGTCCTTCAGCTAACCCGACAGATTCATTATGGCATGTGTCAGTGATCAGTCAAATCAGCTGCCATGGGAACATCTCTGGAGTGTCAGATCACTCTGAGTGAACCACAATTGCAAGTGCCATTGCTAAAAGACCTAACTTCTCCTTCTGCACTGGTTCACATTGAGGATCTGAGCTGTGCTACTTCCACTCGTACCTTCTTCCCTGCACCTCTAGTCATGCTGGGCTAACAAACAGATTAGCACCTAAAATAATAATTAAAAAAAATCTTCACATTTTTCTCACTAATGGATACAGTGTAGTTTTTTCGAAAGAAATGCAAGGCTCTGAAATGACATCAGACTTAAAGCCAGTAGAGTTTATTATCTTCTTCCCAAGTTATTTCTCATGGTGGGGGGAGAGGACCAGGAGTATCAGAGGAGAAATGACTCCTTTCAGCTTCTCTGTAGATGAGAACTATGGGACATAGAGACTTCAGAGGGTAATTCTTTCAGCCATAAGCACACATTTTATAATAGGGAAAGCAGTCCGCAGGAAAATCTTATCTCCTATAGTCCATGTGTTTTACTTCTTAAGCTGTTTAGAATTGTTCATTCTTCTAATGACTGAAGAGGTGAACAGACAAACTGATCAATGGAAGGACAAAGATCTGGTCAGTCACTCTGTCTACATAACGATATATAGCTAGTATGGAAAAGGCTAGAAATCTCAGACACACAAAGTATTTAAGGCAGCTGGCAGAACCCCTTTTTCTGCATTTACTGAGCAAAGTACCATAACTTTGCAGTAAGTACTCAAGAACAATAAAGCTACTCCTTTATTTACCTGCCACTAGCCTTCCAAACAGCAAATAATCTTTCATAAAAAAGGCTTTCAGGAATAGTTAATATTCTGTGTCTGCAAGTCCTCTGCAAAGAGCAGCAATTTTGAAGAGCAAGGATTACAGCCTTTCAATGTATCATTTGATATTTTTGTGCTGGTACAACCTTGAAATCCCAGTCAACAGAACAACCCTATCGTGTCAGCTCTGCACGAACACAGAACAAAGCGCCGATCTCTTTCCCCAACAGCTTCTGACATGAGACAGCAAACCAAGGTGGAGATCACAAGGAAATGTTGCACAATTCTGTTGTATGTTCCCCAGATTCTTTAATGCCCTCATCACTGTACAACCTAAGCACTTTCAGCAGAATCCTCAGCAGCAGGACACTTATCCACTGCTGATGGACGCACTTATATTGCATGTGCCTTGCTCTTTCTTTCAAATGCGCCTGAGTTTTGGAGAGGAACAGGGTATTTGTGATAGTTCTAAGTTCCTCTTGGAGGCTGTGGACAAGCCCACAAGAAAGTTGGGTTTAATTCATTCGTTCTTCTAATTCATTCACACTTTGCCCTTACAGTGAAAAGCTCTATTTTTACTTAAACAGGAAAGCTACCATCCTGGAGCATGACTGATCTTTTAAGTACAATGAGCCCAAGCCATCGTGCACAATGGACACAACGACCAAGCAGTGGGGATGCCAGAAAACATTTAAAAGTGCTGTCATTTTCATTAAACTAAGCAATTCTCTTAGTTTAATGATCTGAGATCACAGCACAACAGCTAGTAAGCCACTTTTTTCAAAACCTAATTTGTATTTTTTAAAGTAGAGCACATTTTTGCTGGTTAATCCATATATCCATCCATCCATCTATATTTCTCCAGTCAAATATAAACTTGGGGGCTGCACGGGGCCCGACATTTAGATAAAACTGAAGCAAATTCTCATGATAGCTTTTTTGTATTTTCAGTGCCCTACTCTATCCTTAATGTTCTGTTTGCCCGTGTTTTTTCTATGCCTGTCCTTTCCCTGCACTGAGAGGCCATTAGGCACCCAGACAGTAAGCAGCTCCCCTCTTCACCCCTTTCCTCCTGGGGGAAGATCTTGGCCAAGAAAGGAGCACATTTGCTCTGTCTTCCTATAACTGTTTGTGCTTCTAAGAGAGGAAGATCCACTCTCCTCTGACATGAAAGGGCCATGTCAGTCTCCATCATTTTACAAGGCAGAATTACAGCGAGTAAAAAGGCAAGGATGTCAGAAAATCAGACAATGAGAAACTGCTGAAGGCAAAAGAGAACTCCGTAAAAGAAGCAAATAGAGTCAGTTCACGTTCCTCAGTCCTACTTCCCTTTCTTCTTGCTTTTGCCAAAAAAAAGTATGCACTACTTTTTGCATCAACCGCTTAACAAAACTAACATGGTTGTTTCCCCCTCACCCCCCACTCTACTCCATCCTACCACATCCTACCAATTCTGACATATATTAAAATCTTGCATTTACAGAGGGTAGAGGGTGAGTTTTTTACAAGGGGTGATGAGCTCGGGTGGAAAGATCAATTGTTCCTTTAGTCAAGGTTCTTATCCAAGAGTTCTTTTAACCTGGTTTGAATGTGTTGCTGACTCAGAGGAATTAAGCTGGAAGGTGGCCAAGGACTGAGGCTAAAGTTAGAGACACAATGAACTTAATAGGCTCCCATTGGCTCCTATTGTTCGAACTATTCTTAAAAACAAAAACAAACGCACATGCGTCTGGTGGTAAACTAAGTGCTTTACAGGGACTTCCATTATGTCCTGATTCATTATTTCCTCCTCTCAGCCTAAATGGAGCCTGAAAGTGGAATTAATAGCAATAGCTTCTTCATTAAAATGGCCTCTCTGAAAAGGAGCAGATGAGGATAGTGTCTTTAATGGGATGGTTTTCATTTTAGTACTTTCTTTATCTATGGAGTATTGCACCTGCATACTTTAAAATTTCCTCTTTATGAAAAAGTCTGATAAAGCTGGAGATACTATAGTTCAGTTGTAATTAAGTAGGCTTCTGTAGGAATGACACTGGCAATAAAGAAAATAAGGGACGATTGTATTTCTATAGACTTTTAAAGCAGTTTTGTAAAACTTAAACAAGAAGATCCCTGCTATAAACAATACTTGGAGCTAAAATTATTTAAATATCTTTACATTTCTATTAATTTCTTTTTCCTATCAGGAATGAGAAGTGATCTCTGCACCCAGGAGGGTTACAGTCTACATGTAACAACATTTAGGCCTGACTTTGTAAGTCAAAGATACTGCACGCACTACAAGTATTCTAGAGCATATGGAGCACTGTCTGGTAGCGATTCATACCCAGTTCTGCTTCCACTTAGGGTTCAGACCCTAGAGTGAAAGCTTCATCTGATCTGCAGCATTTTCAGTTGCTTCCAGTTTGGAAATTCATCAGTCAGAAGTGGAAGGCAGAGGAAGGTTGTGGTTGAAATCAACAGGATATGTTCCTCTCACAGCTGAAGTGTCCCTTGTTTTCCCTCTGCAGCCAGTTGACAACAATTCTGTTGATTCAGATGGTCTCTATGCTGCACAAGCCCAAGTACTATGCCCCCAATTAGCCTCTTGCCAATTATAAAAGAATAAGTACTACTAAATGCATTTGTTTCAAATGCCCATCTCAGAAGAGTGCCTTTCTTTCTTTCATAGCTTAGAATCTACATTTTCCGCTTCTACACTGCAGTTTTCCTAAAACAGTTGCAACCTTCCTTTTTCATTTCTCTTTAAAAGGAGGAGGTTGCTATTTAATCGCAATGCATTTTTTCTCATTGTTGTAAGCCTCAGTCAAGCCCATGTTACGAAGCACTGCTGGCTTAGTACAATAAACAAAGCAAGGTTTGGTTGCTTTTGTCCCAGCAGTCATCAACCCACCTTTCAACCCCACTCAAGCAGTTGTGAGTGAACTAAAGGATACAGAAGATTATCTTGCAAGACATTTGGCCAGCACTGCTTTCTTTTGGAAAATTAGTTTTGCTTGTTCGATGTGCCAGTCCCCTGCTCTAGGACCCATCCCTACAAGGAAATCTTTTAATTACCTCTTCCCCCCAAATGACAGCTTTCACCACTGGAGTTGAGTTCTTGGACATTAGCAATTGAATAGGAAGCCTTCATACTGTATATCATTTTAATCTTTCATGTTTAAGTAAGCCAGATGGCTTATTATTACAAGCTCTGCTCCAGAAAGGCACAAAGTTTCTATCAGAGGATTTGTAAGAAGATAGTAAAAAAAGGGAGATTTTGCATCACACAAAATAGCCTGAATTTTAATTGCACATCATAGTTTGGCAGCAATTTTCCCGTAATTACCATTCCTGCTAAATGAATAGGTGGATTAAATGGATAACTAAAATGGCATTGAAACTTCCTAGAATGGAGATTTATCCTCTAATGTATGGAATAGCTAAGTAAAGTTGTCAGTTGCTTCTGTGTAATTCACGCAGTTTTAACGTTTCTCCTCAGCAAAGAACCTCCTTTACTAGCAGTAAAACCTTGGCTGTTATTGGCTACATTTTTTGCTGTTGGCATTTTCTTCTAGCAGTTCAGATATGTCAGATGTCATTTAGAGTGTTATACACAGAAGCTTTTGGTCGATGACGTTGAAAAATAAATGATACTTCCATTCGGGCCTTGGCTATGTTTCTTGCAGACGTTTAAGAATATTGTTCCTGTTCTCCTTACTGGGGGTGTAATCCCACAATCATTTATGTTTAAAACATAGTTCTTGTACACACTCATGTATGTAGACATGAAAAAGTCAAACAGGACTACTTAGATGAGTTATGTTCCTCCTGTACGTAAGTAATGGCAACATGGAAACTTCTGTGTTTTTAACACATGCAGAAACACACGAATGTCACCACATCAAGTAAGGAACAACTAAATCATTACTGAGACCATAGAGATGCCAGAATATTTTCCTGTCAGATGCATATGGATTTTTTTAAAGTCATATGCACTGAAAACACAAAATACAACCTAAAGAGTAAATTCATGGAACCATATTATATCTATTAGTCTGAATATCTCATGTGATAAATAAAAAATACTGCTGTTGTTCGGCTGGTCTAGCCTCTCTCTAACAATATCTGGGATCCATCCTGCATCTTTTGAATTCAAGGACGAAATTCTGAGCGTTTGATCCTCTATTACAGAAAATCAGCTTTATGCCATTCAGACAATGCTTAGATGCCCTGAGGTCTGCTTAAATATTATTTGCATCTTCCATATGGTTTCTTGCCACTGCGACAGTGGGGTAAAGGGCATTTCATGTCAAACAGAATCAGACCATTTGACAGAATGGCTGTCGTTGACTGTCACTGAATTTGCGACACACAACATGTAGAGCCAGGTATGACAGCACTATTGAGCTGTCGATCTGAGACATTTAAGTTCTTCTTTCACTGAGAAGATGTGACAATGCTGATACATATACCTAAATGAAGTTTGTATCTTAATTGTGACATCCTATAATTAGTTGGGGGCATCCATCTCACCTTATTTTATCTGTCTAAACACTAGGCTAAGCTAACTGTTGGGACACCTACTGCAGCAAACAGAGGGATTGTCCTGGGGTGGACACTGAATTTAAAGGCTGTCTAGATGATCAGTTCAGGCTAGATCTCTATGTTTCAGATAGCTGAAGCAGGCAAGAAAGTCAGATACCCTCCATATTCGTTGTGCTATGTTAGATCTCCAAAGGCTTTAGAAGTTTGTACTCTTATCTATATCTAAGTACAGCCAATTCATAGTCAGATCTGTATCCTTTCTCTGCTGAAAGTCAGTGATCAGTAAAGAGGGTGACTGCCCCTCACTTTGTGTATTTTGTATGAAATGGTAGGCACATTACTTGTACTATATGAGCATCTGGCATTCAACACCTCTGTTTTAAGGAACCAAAGGGGGTATCAGCAGAAAAGCCAGGTATACAGTGAAAATTCTTTACCGAATGAGCGGAGATTTTAGTCTGGTTTCCCAAAGATGCCATGTTGTTTGTCTACCACCTCCTAATAACTTTGGAGTGCTGGGACTAATCTGAATCCCATTCAGCAGAGCCAGAGATAGGAGTCTCAGAGACATTATGTTGCTCTAGGTTTCATAGCAGTCAGTGGAGGATGAGGAACCGCGCGGCCCCTCAGAGGGAAGGCAGAAGAGTGAGTTCGGCAACCAAGCGGTCTGGGCACGGGGACCAGTGGGCCTGTGCCAGCGCTGGGCACGGGGCAGGGATGTGCCTTCCCTGGCTGGGAAAGAGCTGAGGGAATGCTGTGCCAGGCTGGGAGTTTAGAGACCACATGGGCTACAGGCTTTTTCCGAGACCAAAGTGTCCCCATACCCCCTTCCTACATCAACATAGCTCCTGTGTATCTGCAGAAAGGGCTACACTGGATAATCCCTCACAGAGCCCCAAAGAAACAAGCCCAAGGCAGGCATTGCAAAGCATACAGCGTTGTAAAAGCAAAATGAAAGGAAGGCAGTTGCATTCCTTTATTTTACACAAAGTGGTCCACAAAGTCATTAATACAACTGAACTAGAAGTACCTTTTTTTCCAGTTACAAACAGCTACAAATGTAACACATCATATCCAGTGCTAACAAACTGCCTGAGCCATTGATCTGTGGAGATGGTTGTAATTTAGCAGTTTGAGGTTGTAGCTTCCTCAGGATTCATTCGGCTTGAAAAACAATTGATCACAGAAATGGCTTAAACATTGGCAAGCTTAATGTAAATGCTACCAAGTCATCCTAGAAATGAAGGAAAAAACGGTTATGACTGTATTTGAAATTATGTTGCCAATGCTCTCAGCTGCCCAAGCCTTATTGTCTTAAGCGCTTAAGTGGTCCTGAAGTCTATTATCTATATTAACAGAGAGTTTGTATCAGTCCCACAGACACTGCTTTCCAAGTGAGATGCGGCACTGTAAAGTGAAGCCCGTTACTGTACCGTTGGGCACAATGACACTATCACAGATCTCAGCTCCAGCTTTCTGCTGTTCCAAGGCACGAGCACAGGGTTTTACACAATCACGTCGACGAAGAGGCAAAGCTCTGCTAAGCCAACAAATCTGAGAGCAGCAGCTTTCTGCTGCTATCTAGCATTGTCAGGCAACAAGAAGTCGTGCCGTAGATTAGTCGCTCCATCAGCTCCATCACAGCAGCGCTTTCCTCACGTGCTGCCCGCTGTCTGTGTGACAGAGACGCTGCACACCCTGGAGTCACTGCTTTTGCAAACACTACAGACAAACTGCTCTCTCTCTTTTTTTTTTTTTTTTTTTTTTCCTTCCTTCTAGAAAACATAAAAGGGACTCTACAAAAACATCATCTAAAATTATGACCAGTCCTGACTCAGCACATCAGTCTATCTGGGACCTATCCTGCAAGCCAGGAATCCTCAGTGGAAAACAAAACAAAACAAAAAAAACACTCCCAGAAATGAAAATCATGCCTATTTTTTGAAACCACGTTGAAAGTATAAAGCATCTTTTGCAAACAGACTGAATTACTGGATCCTCTGATGCACAGGATCAGCTTGCAGGATCAGGGTTTAACAGTTATTCTGTATATAGCTTATGTGCTGCTGGAAACTGATACAGTTAATGAGTGCAATTTCCCTCCTGTGGGTACAGCTGTGCCAGAAGTAAACCTATCATGTGGTTATGTTGGTAGAAAGTCCTGTAATAACAAGATGTGAAAATTCAGTGCACTCTTCAAAAGAGCAGAACAATTAGAATTTGAGCCTTTTGGAGGCTATAAATATATATGGTTTACAAATCTGAGAGTCCATGATTTCTTGAAAATACCTATTAAAATAGTTTTGTTAAAACCAACAAAATATCCCCCTGCTGTATTTGCAATCCAAAAAATCTCTCTGTCCAAGTGTTTTAAACTGCCAGCCATCACAAGGCTATCTGAGTGCCATCCACACAAAATCTCTAGTAATTGCAAGCCTCTGTCAGTGCGTGGGAACCAGAAAGTGAAGTTAACCAGTGGTGACCAGAAACAGAATGAAGTTCACCAGTCTTTCACGGTTTCATTGGCCAATTAGAAACGAATAAAATTGCAGATGAACAGCGCATGGTGTGGAAAAACTGAATTTGATTTCTTCAATTACTTCATTTCTAATAATCTAAGTATTAACATCAGTGATTTAGGTGAAGGGACTTTAAGGATTTTATTTCTTTTTAAATATATGCTTTTTCTTTTCCATTTTCTCCTCTAGAGAACCATATACCCAACCTTTCCTACATGTGTCAACAAAGCACAGATTTGCGCGTGAGCAAGGACTGTCTCTTAAATGGAATAACTATCATTTCATGTGACTGTAAAAGAAGTTAATAGGCTGAAACAAGTTGCTGTAACAAATGATGTGTAGCTACTTGCGTGGAGCATTAGCCTAACCAGTTATAAAGCTAGAATTGTGGGCTAAATCATCTGCTCTTATCCACATTTTTTTCTCAATGTCAGAGAAAAAAAATCTCCACATAGAGCGAATTGCAAACGAAGAGGACAAAAAAAGTTCCAACAGATTATATAATTTTGGCAACAGCACTCTAAGGAACGAGGAAGATGGATCCAGAGCCTGGATGCCCAGTGTCTGTTACTCATGTTTGCCTGTCCCCAAGTAGTTTTTGAAAGGCTGCTTTTTTCTCTAACTAGCGCATGTGGATAACAGAACGACATAAGGCCAAAGCAAACAGGGAGCGCGGAGGAACTGTACGCGCGGTGTCGTCTGCCTGGTCTTTGTAAGCACAGCGCAGAAAGGGAACAAAAACCTCAGCCTCTTGGCTACAAAAGGGAGCTGGAGCCGCAGAGCATTGTAAGCGCCCGGCCCCGAGACGAACAACTAAAGCGCTTTAGAGTCGGTCGTGCGCATCTCGTGTACAGGCTGGCGGGTAGATTAGGCAAAACAGCCCTGCTCGTTGAGTAGCAGAATTTGACAGAAAAATTAATTCCTTCTTTGGAAATCGGTATGGCCTGGCCCATTAAGGGACAAGTTAAATAAATCTTTCACAGGCGCGCTGCTGAAGTTACTTTTTCAGCAACCAACCTTTGTGGAAATCCCACACCAAGCCCCATCTATCTTGATAATGCAGGGTATCTACAGCTGAAAGCAGTTTAACTACTGCAAAACAACTGGTTGCTGAAGGGGAAAAAAACTGCAATAAAAATAAAGGAGGCTTTAGGGAACAGAAATCATTTTCAAACATTGTAATAGTTAAACCATTTTAACCTTACATCCATTACTTGCAAACAAATGTGACATTATGAATCAATTGCAGTTATGTTGTTAATAGACTTTATTAATACCAAGGAAAAATAATATACATAGTATCCTCAATGGATGTATAACTACCCTCTCAGATGGAGTTTCCTGATATTTTAAATGAATGGTGGGGTTTATTTTGGCAGCAGCATCACATAACTAATGTTTCATATTACACACAGAAATGATTTTGGTGCCATTCTTGAAATGAAATGTTTCATTTCAATAAAGGCCTGTAATTGTAACACTTAAATGCTATCATTAGTAGCAAAAAGAAAGTTCTCTCAGCAACATTAAAGAGTGAACTTCCCTGCTCTTTCCTCCGTTACAGCCAATGTCTTTTTATTGTCTGTTTTCATCTCCATTTTACTTTATCTGCCAAACTACTTTGCATTTCAAGACATTTCCACTCACCTTGAGTTCTTGGTTCAAAAAGAAACAATAAAGTTTAATCTTTTCACTTGACAATGATGTATGGGTCTGCTGAAAAACACTTTTCAGGTATTATCATTAAAAAGTCTCTCTTTTTTTAGTTTCTCTTAGACTCTTGATACACAGAGAAATACAAGATGTCATGCATGTGAGGCTTTTATCAAAGCTTCTAATAATACCTCTTAATTAGAAACCAAAGCCTGCTAATGTTCCTTCTGAGAGCTCTCCAGAATAGTCTTTCGCTAGCTTTAGTCATTCCTCTTCAACTAAACATTGTCTAATGACTTTATTAGTGATTTCAAAGACTAGCAAAGGCTACCCCTCTGCTCATTTCTTTCCAGATTACATCTTGCTGGTCAGGGAATTTGCTGAGCTCTACCATCAAGCAACTGGTTTGAATTAGGATTTTTTCCCTCTCTTGCAGTTAGCTACTTATTAGCATTTGTCAAAACAAAGGGAAAATGCAGCCTCTGAATGTTTAATATTGTTCAGCATTCTCTGAGAAACACAGTCAGACAGCGAAAATATCACAATTGTTCCCTTTGCCGGAACACACAGTACTGCTGAAACCCCCGTGGGGTTACTGAGAGTAAATCTCTTAACTTAATCAGACTGATCACATAACTAAAGTTAAAGTTATTTAAGTTTTTGTGTTTTTATAAAAGCTTTGGAAAGAATTTTTAAAATGTATGATTCGCTATGCAGAAGCCGTTCATGAACCCGCCAGCCAACGCAAACAGACTGCCTCACCAAATAAATGAAAACTGTCTGACTGATAATAAGAAGTTTTGGGTGGTATTTTTTTTTCCTCAGAAAAACTGGCTCCTAAATATATAGCATTACCAATTCTATTTCTAGGTATTTACCAAATCTGAGGACATCCATTAACAAGATGGAAAATGCCATTTCCTCTGAAGGCTCCCAAACCTAAGTCCAATCACACAAAACTAAAATACTCGAAGGATGAGAGCTTAATTCCAAAGTGGATTAACTTCCTTAAGAAGATAAAGACTATTGAATTCATTCAGTTGCTTTTGCTAAAAGTCATCCTTTTATGAACAGAAAGGCAGAGTCGGATGCTGGGGGAGAAAGAGGTACTGTGGAAGTAGATATGCTAATTACACTAAAAAACAGATTTTATTTTTAAAACCCCTCGAGTATGAGCTGTGAATTTATCATTTCAGCTGAATGGTACATTCTATTCTACACAAACTCAGAGCTAAACTCCCCCTCTCTCACTCATTCACTATTCAGAAACACTTAAGAAATTATTACCACATGTCCAGGAGTCACTCATGATGATGACCACTAATGCCATTCCTCTTGTTACAGTATTAACTCAAAATATACCACTGTTGTCTTTGATTAGCACGAGCAAAGTTAAGAACAAAGACATACCACTGACATAATGACAGTTTTATGGCTCCCGTCTGAAAAAAACTGTGCTCATTAGCATTCAAAATATAAAACACTCTCCTCAATACTTCAGCACAAAACGACGTAATCTTCTTTTTGCTTAGAAACCTCAAAACCACTGACAAGTTACTTATTTCCTGCAACACACATCTGAGGTACTTGCTAAATATAGAAATTAAAATATCAGGTAAACTGGGCCAAATACAAATTCCTCACCAATCTCTTCCTGCAGCCCCTGAACGAACCCTTCCTCCTTGATGGGAAATCTCTGAACAGCAACTGTCGCACCAAAACATTCATGCAGCAATGTGGCAAACCATTTACAGGTGTCTGCAGGAACCTCTCACCCACTGGGCCACTCCAAAGCAGAAAGATCTTTTTGCTTCTTCTCAGTATGCATTATGAAACAGCACACATTAAGTTGACCTCTCTAAAGAAGTCTTCCCTTCCTTCCCCCACCTTTGGAAGAAGCCCTACACATTTGCCACCAGGTCCCTATGAAGTCCAAATCAATAACTCATTTATAAAATGTTTCCTTTAAGTACGGCACAAGCAGCTATTAACTTGCTCTCCAATGTTTAAGCTAATGAGGTACAAGCACATCTGCTATAACTAAAAATAACACGCACCTCCTTGATATTAATTAACTGACTGGATTCCCAGCCAGAGATATTCAGTTTCCTTACTTATTTCTTTGCTCAGTGAAGAGATGGACCAAAAGGGCGGGAAGATCAAATTACAGCATTGAGGGCCTATAGCCAAGAACATGCAATTTCTGGTCCCCAGATGTTGCTATCCAGGGAGCCCTGTCTCCTCACTGCCACACGCAGACATCTCCCACAGTTGTCCTAGGGAGTTATGTGCTTGCAACAGCAAAGGCTGACAGGGCCTGGAGTCTGCTAGTGAAAACATCAGCATGAAAGTAGCACCATCGATCTTCAGTGCCACAGTGGTTCATCACATAACCCACATAGGGCTGTAAGGATCAAAACAAACATATTGAGTAGCATGTAGAAATAAACAGAAAGAGAGGGCAGCCACCAGAAAAGAGATTTTACATGTTCCCTACAGTTAATGCCAACAAGAAGTAAGCCACATTTTGCACTTGCCTGGGCTCGCAAATTGAAGATGTACCACATGCAAAACCTCTGCAAGTGAAACTGCCTGATACATGAATAAAGAAACATTACCCTTGCCCCCTCCTGCCAGTCCCACCACAGAGGCAAATAGCTGCTGCCAGATAAAATCACTCCTGTCAGTGAAGTAAGCCAAAATCTCTTCACATCATTTGTGCGCTCTGCCTTCAAGTGAAGGAAGTCTACAGACTGTGTACTAACTGTTATTGTCAGTAAACTATATAGGAAAAAACTCCTTTGTGAACAAGTTTGTAAAAGGGAAGGAGTCTGGAAAAAGACTGACGAGGTAATGGGACAGCACTGGTAGCTGTTATTTAAGTGCTTGGTTTAGGAATCCCAGAGCCTAGGGGTCCTGCTCTCTGAGCTCTTGGAAAATATAAGCATTATGGAGCTCCTGAACCCTATGGGGCAGGAACAGCTGTTTCTGCAAAGTGCTAATGCTGAGTAAAGGCACAGTCCAGAGTATTTTGCATTGGGACTGTAACAAAGAACAAGTTTTGCCTTGTCAGGTAGAAAATGAGCAGAACAGTATTGGAAGGGAGACGGGAGAATGGGAAGTGAAACTTTACTGGGATACAGGGATCTAGAGAAGCATCTCATTCCAGTAAAACCACAAACAGAAACAAAGGCAGACCATGTAAAAAACAAAGATAGACAGACTTGCTCCAACAGATCTGCTCTAGAACTTGCCACAAGACCAAAAAGGACAAGACCTAAATAAAGCTTTCAGTCAACGCTGATGCTCAGAACAGCCTCAGCCCAGCTGTGGAGCAGTGCACCCTGCAAGCAACCCACGGTGCATACCAGGGCGGCGTGAACAGGAGAGACTCTGAGAGAAAATCAGAAAGTGCTTTGGGATTACAGGGTATCTAGGCAAGCAGGCAGGGCCTTGTCATCTCGATTAGCTCAGGAAAAAAAAAAAATCACCTACGCCCTCTTGTGCACCTTCCAGGCTGCTCAGAGCCTTCTGCTCTGCTCCCTTCCATGGCAAGAGTAACTTCCACTTCGGGATGAATCTATAAGAATTTAAAAAATAACATCCTCTTTATGAACAGAACCAGTGAGGAGTCTATAGTCAGAGGAATCAATAATTACAATCAGTAATTAGTACTAATTAGAGATGTATTAGTTCAAACTACTCATAAATGTTCAAGTAATGTAAAGCCACTCGTGAGAATACCAACGCAGTATTTAACTAAAACAAAATACCATGTATACTGCTCCCCGGGACTTGAGCTTTCATTACCACGGGCTCCAGTCTTTCTTCCAAACTCTAATGAATGGTACACAGATTGTGTGTGAGAAGAACATCAGTTTGTATTCAGCAAGATGACAGAGACTTAAACCAGAATTAAAGATAAATTACATGCAAGGGATTAAGTTTTGCTCTCATTTATACTGATGTAAATCTGGAGTCGCTCTGTTAACTTCAGTTGTGTTGACTTCAGTGATTACGTATTTATATTAATGATACTGAGCAAATACTGAAAGCAGTGGGGGAAAAAATGCTTTTTTTTCTTTAGCAGACTCTGAGTATCATCTGCAGCCTGAGCTTTGCAGAGATCAATGACTGAAATTTTGTAGCTGAAATGTTTGCATATGTTTGCTGTAATGAGTCCAAAAACTTGGTTTTGAATGTGCAGAGCCAATTACAAAGTTCCAGTTCAGTGTACAGACATATCTTATATATCCAATTTTGCTAAAAAGGTGTACTCTGAGACACCGAGAATCTTGCTTATCTATTATTATTGGAGTGTATGTGGAGATAGTGACAAGGGTTCTTCAAAAGCTGGTTTCTAAGAGCACATCACCCCCAAAAAAAGACAAACAAATGAAAAGCGGTTAGAAAAGAGACATCTGAAAATAAATCAGTAGCCAAAGAAAACCTCTAACAGAAGCAAAAGTAAAACTAGGAAGATAAAACCAGAGGAGGCAAAACAATGAGGACTACAATCAAATCATGACGTTCCAAACTGATGCTTGCCTGCAGAGAAACACTATTGATACTGGGCAAGAGTCTGGGCTTGGAGAACTGAGGGGACAAACATAAAGACCTTTGTTGTGATTTCCTGACTCAGGAGCTGGCTCCATATAAGACCCAGCACTGATGCAATGTAAAACAGCTTTGGGATTGCTCTAAGTAGTGCCAGACAGCTACAGTCCTAAGAGCCATTCACCGGCATGAGCAGCCAGGCCGCAGTGGGACTCCAGCAACTGGACTGTGACATGGCCCTAGCACTCTGTGTACAAGGAGCCACAAAGGGTAGGATTCATCTGAGTAGATGTAGACACCTATGGTGCAGATTCTACATCTGAAGTAGTCACCTTCAACTCCTTTTCTAGTCAGAGGACAGAAATAGTCATGTCTCTGTTCCTCTCATCCCAACATAGTTGACCATAGCAAGCCAGATAAGTTGTTCCTTAAAAGCCCCTATTTCTCTCAGTTGAACTTCAAGGGAACCTCAAGCGATCTTGCTGCAGGGCAAGATCTGGCTGCATAGGTACAGGCATCTTGAGCCATTTGAGATGTCCCAGGGTTTCTGACCTGTACATCCTGTGCTATATTGACCAGCTCATGTGGATTTCTCAGCTACCCTAGTGCATCTCAGATGCTACCAGCTGCCATGCTATACATGGGCAGTTGAATCTTACCCTGAATGCTCGGTGAGACGGATCCCATTCAGGGAATCAGATGGCATTTCTCCAAGGGAAATGCCCCTCTAGAGGTTCCCCAGGCCAGGGCTAGAGTATGCTCAAGAAGCTGGGATAATGCCAGTCCCATACTGATGTGAAGACAGTCCTGCTTAAGCAAGACCCCACATAGATACAGGGCTTTCCCTGGTTCTGACACATGATTTCACTGATTTCAGCCATATGCATGCATGCATGCTTTCCACCCCCTTCAAGTTCACCTAGGGAGGCATTATCTCACATTATCTCCTAGAGAGGCATTATCTTCAACCCAGAGGGTTAAATCAGGTTCTGGACTACCTGGCATGTTCTTAGCTGTTCAGCAAATTCACGTAAGTCCATATGCAAATACTAGAAAATAATAGATCTAATGTCTTATGAACCCATTTCCTTTCAGTTTTCAGTAATGCCGATCATCGCTAATTGGCACCTCTCTGCCAAAGACTGCAGTTAGGATCATATTTCTTGAGGATGCTTATGATCTTCAGTGTCGTGATGCACCTGGAAATACAGAGGCAAAGCAGAGCCACAGTCATCAAGTTGCTTTAGATAGTCATGTTGGAACCCCAGAGTCTGGCTCTGTCCTGGCAACCAGAAGCACCATCTTGGAACCCGCTCAGCCTAGCTGGAAAACTTGAGCAGCTTCCCCACTACTGCAGCAATCACTGCTTTGGAGGAGAAAAAGATGCTGCCTTGAGGGGACATGCCTTCCCAGCATATACTGCCTCTCTGCCTTCTCACCCTGCCAATTAAACCACTGTCAGTATCTCAGAGGCAGCAGCTGCCAACACCTCCATCTCCAGCTGGGGCTGCTAGCAGGCACTGCAGAGGGTCTCCCTGTGTGCTCTCCATCTCCTCTGTAGTGGGGCTGGAGGCTACCGAGAAGTTCCCCACAGACTAGATTTGACCCACAGGCTACCAGAATAACCTGTATTTTTGCAGGGTATTCAGATACCTAGCAGTAAAGATACGCACTTTGTGAGATTGTCAGTGTGTGAATTTCCATGTGACTTGAGTGCCTAGATACTTCTGAAATCCCCACTAGATGGCTATCTGCTTCCTTAGGCTTGAAGGTACCTGTCTAAACCTTGTCCCATGTGACCAGCAGCTGTGCCGGAAACACCAGCAAACGTTCTGGGGCCCCTCCATGGTGGGTAGAGCTTACTTTGGAGACCATTGAAGTTGGTGTCCTTATGAGCACTCAGAGGAAGTAAATCTGTTGCCACTAATATTCCAGCCTGCAGCCTTGCTTAGTTCGTTAATCTCTTTGCAGAACCGTGCGTAAGATTTGGAATGTATAGCTTTTAGCAATCTGCTTTTTTATGCTCTGATCTACTCTTGTGCTTAGATACCACAGCAATAGGCTACTTAAATAGAATAGCTTGAATTCTTTGTTCCTTTGAATCCCTTCTCCATATATAATGCAATTAAGTGTGTTGTTAAGGCAGTCCAGATGGGCACTATGTTATCCTCTGATATACTCAAATATCAAAATCTTAATGATACTATAATGTTTCATTTGGTTTGTTTTTCCCTCCAGTTTCCAACTAACTGTCGCTTTTGGAGTTTAAATGACTGAAAGGGAAAACAGAAATGTTACTTACAGAAGTTACAGAGTTATATGAAGGATGTGATCAAAATATAGTTAAATAAAAAATAGCTCAGCTTATATGAGCCTCCTTTTCTGGCCAGTCCACAGGAGACATGAGCTCTACTGTTTTCAGGTCCACAGGCAAGAATATTGCCTGGAGCTGTAGAGGTTTTTGACTTCCAACAGAGAAGAATGATAATTTATTAGGCAAATGTTGGCTGGATTCATTGTTTCCTTCTTTGTATGTATGTAGCTGAAGAAGGAATTTGGCCTCCTGTATCTTAGTAGATGAAATTTCTCTTTTAGTAGAAGCTTGTTTTTTTCCACCTGTGAATTATTCAGCACTTGATATCTTTATGAATTGTAATTATTTTTATTACAGAAGTGTTGTCTGCCTTACAGTAGGAGGCAGTTTCTGCCTCAGAAACCATACAATCTGAATACAAGAGGAATCACTATATGATGGCTGATCTGTTGCTAGAGCTTGATTCACTGTTGAAGTTCAATTCCCTGTTTCTCCCTTCATTTGAACAAGTTATGAGCTTTAGTATGAGCTGAATTTAGGCATTTAAGCTGAATCATACCAGAAGTAGAGACCCATTTCAGATCGGCTGAACAGCTCTATAGGTTGCGCTGACAGCACTAACTAGAGATCCATTGCAGCTCAGCTCCTGCAAGCTCAGAGTTAAAGATGCCTACACAGAGAAATCTAAATGCAGCAGTCTGATGCTCACACCAAATTCTCCACTTCTGCTTCAGATTCCCACCTATAAAGCAGTCATAGTAGCACTCTCTTCCCTCACAGGGATGCTTTGAGGATAAGTGCCTCCACAGTCATGAAATGCTCAGATATTACAGGTATGAGAGCTGGAGGAGGGGAAATTCACATCATCAAACTTCAAGCATTTAATTTAGCCAAACAGGCACTCTCTAGTGTTGATAGAGAACATGTGTTTCTCACCCTATTGAGGCAATGCCTGTTTTGCACCAGGGTCCTCATCCTCAGTGCATCCATGACAGACCTCAGCCACCTTCCTTCTGTCCCGAACTAAACAGTTTCCTAGCCAGGGAAATGCAAGTACCAACTCTAAGTATTAAGCAGCAGCGTCCCTCCTCTGCAGATGGTAACAGGGGAACCCAGATGGCCATGGGCCTGGGAGCCACAGGCATTCTCCAGTGCACCCACCAAAGGCTGTAGAAAAGTTAAAAGTAGGGCACAACTCAGAGTAGGAACCTGATTTAAATGGGCTGACTCACCTTCTGGATGATCCTAGTTCTCTAAATTGTGTGTGGAAGAGGCAGACAAGTCAGGTACCTCAAATTAGGTGGTGTCACTATCTCCTGTAGGCCAGTTTTCTGCTTTTTGTCTTCTAAGTACTGCCAGCGCTGTCACTGTGCTGCGTTAGGACTGTGTTAGGAACTGTTTTCACTGTCTTTACTCATGTTGCACCAAAAGGGGAATGCTCCATACAGTCTTGCTCCCTCTGAAAGATAAAACCAGTCACAAATTTTAGCCCTCAGCTGCTCACTGATTTTTCACCTCATGAAGGAATGAAGAGCTCTAAATCAGCATCACAAAAACTTTTTTTTGTTGTTGTTCACTGAATACAGGACAAGCACACAAAGAATTAGAAGGACTTTTAATAAAAATTGAAACAAAGGAGAGCTATTTGCTAGGACCCCAGCCCACACATCAGGCCCCGAGCTTATCTTCAGTCATAAGTGTTACGAGAGGAGGAATAAAGCTTTTACCAAGCCTGACACCAACTCTTTCAATAAATAGACCCTTTATCAAACCTGCTTCACTCTGACACATTTGCAAGGCTCGGAGAAACAACCAGGAGCAGCTTTAATGGCTATACAGCTCCTCCGAGTTTGTTTTTTTACACCTACAGGGTGACTTCCAAAGGCTCTGGCTGGCCAGGCACCGCTCCGAGGAGCTCATATCTAACAAATCCCATCCGCCAGGCCCCACACTACCCGAGGAGCTTTTCCCAGCCCCCGGCCAGGGCAATGCCCAGTGGATGCAATTAGCCACAGCCCCACCAGCGCTGCCCCCACTGCCTTCCCCTCCGCGGCCCACGGGTCTGCACACAGTCCCCGGAGAGCGCGGCTCGGCAGCCGCACCGCATCTCCGCTCCTTGCCCCGCTATCCGGTCAGCTAAATCGCACGGGTAACCCCATCGCTTCGGTGCCGGCCGGCGGGGATGCGCCTTTTCCTCTGACGGCGGAGCGAAAACGCAGTGTGCAAAGAGCTTTTCTGCCTGTCTGTCCTGAGCCCCTGGTGCCAGACGCACGTGCGTGAGCTGCTTTCCCTCTTGCTCCTCCTTGGGTGGGTAGGGTTTCTTTTTAAACCAACTTCCTCCAAATGACGCAATGAAAATTTGTTGACAGCTCCAGTGACATTTCAAAGCATTTAGAAAGCACATTCAGCCTTCCTTTTCATTTGAAGCATCATTTCTAAACATAAGCATGGATATAACGTAGAATATCTTAACAAAAAGACTTATAAGCAGGATGCTGGTATGTGTAATAAAACTCCAGAGAAAAGTGCCGAACATGCAAATTCGCTTGCCACTTTTTCTATTAAATTACTAAGTTCTTTGACTTCTTTCTTCTTTCTCCCACCCAACCCCCACTTTCAAAATACCAAAAGCAATTAGAGCACATTATAGACTAAATCACTTGTTAAACTTCAGTTTTTAAGTCAAAGCCAATTCTGAATTATTGCAAGGAAAGAAGTGCCTTAATTGCAGTAAAGCTTAGGGCACTTAACTGGTCCTAGCTGCCAGATTTCAGGAGGATTATTACTATTATAAAGCAGAGCAGCAATACAGCAAGGCAAGACACCGATAGCTTCCCAAGCGGGATGTGAAAAAAAATGGATTTTTCCAACAGTTGAAATAGAGAATATGATGCTATACTACATTTATAATGATTGGTAAATCAAACTATGCATTTAACTCTCTGAGTAGATTTCAGGTGGGCACAGAAATTCACTTCAGGTTATTCTCCTCTTCCCTCCAAATGAATTAACAGCCTGAGGGGAAATCCTCTACCTGTCTGACACTAATGCAGACTTTCCTAACTAATACTTTTCACCTATGACAGTCACAGGTCAATCCTGGTGCTTGGCACCTGGGATGCAGCTGGAGTAAACCAGCATTTTCACAGCAGGAGAATAAATAACTGTGTGGCTGTGATCACCCATTATGTTTTGCATGGCAGAAGGGCTTTTCTCTCTTAGATATCAGCTAAGGGCGCATTAAGTAAACAATAATAGCGAAAAAAGAAGCGTCATCTTCGTCATGCCCCACTAAGCGAGCGACGGCGGCTTCGGCGCTGCAGCCAGAGCCAAGTCTCAGGTGAATTTTAATCCTTCATTATGCAGGACATACTGTTTTCCCGCTCTCCCTCTAAAATGACAGTCATGCCGTTAAGCATAATAATTGTTCGTGAGCGAGCCCAGCTTTTTGTCCCTCTTGATTTTGCCTCTAAGGCAGGCTTCGTACTCGGCAGAGGTCCGGGGTCGCCCGCTCAATCATGCATACCCACAACCCCCCCCCGAGTCGTGCGGTTGACAAACTGCCGCTAATGATTAGTACAACCCGCATTAAAACCCTGGCACTAAATTGATATTACTTGAGTGATGGATTACACCTCTAATGAGCGGATTATTGCCACAAGTGACCTTGTCGGCTGAAAGAGCGTTTCGGCGTAGCTAACATCTCTCGCGTTCTCACGTCACCGCAGCGCTAAAAACAAACAAATAAATAATAATTCTCCTTTGTGATTTTTTTTTTTTTTTTAATTCCAGTGTTGCTTTCGAGTCTCTCAGACAAGTGGGCGATCTGCAAACAGCACCTCTAACGGGATTAGTCATTACAACCGCACCCCAGCTCGTGCACGCCCGGGCCTCTGGAATAACGAGTGCTCACGGAGACCATTTTTGCCTACGAAAACTGCCGTTTTTATTTTGTTCCATATTCTCCAGCGCATTGAAGTTCGCTTAGGAGCCGCTCGCCTGTCCGCAGAGGGGATCGCACGGCCCCGGGATACAAATGCGGGAGGGTAGGCCGCGAACTTCGGCGCTGCTTCGGAGAAGGTCGTCGCCGCCCCGTGGCGCGGCCGGGGCCGGGAGTGTCCCCTCGCGGAGCGCCCTCACGCCTTCGCACCCGGCGGGGGGTGAGGGGCACGCTCGCAGCCGCCCCGTCAAGCTGCGCGGGGGCACCTGAGCCTGCAAAACAACGCAGAAATATCCCGTCCGCCTCTCCGCAGCGATTACGGCGTTTACGGCAGCGATGAGCGGTATCAGTGGGCAGCCACAGGATTTGCAAGGGCGCCGGGGATAAGAGAACCCTGTCACATTAGCGTGGCGTCAGTGATATCAAACATGAAGTGGCAGTCACGTGCTTCAGAAACCGAATGGCACGGTCGGTCCGCCGGCATTCGCAGGAAGTGCTGTGCTGCAGGCTCTGGAACAACTCAAGGAAACTCCGTGGCAGGTCCCCTTTGTGAGGAGGCATCAGGAAATCCTATCTTCTGGCTGCCGAGACCTGCGGTGCTACCTTCGCGAATTGTAACGGGTTAAATTGCCTTGCGCCTCGCTTGGCTGCTCCTCATCTCTTCACCCGCAAAATAGTCTCTCGCTGCTCATGAAGTCAGACCTAAAAATATCCTGCCTGCAGGGTCAACACACCTTTTTGGACAACGCTGATGAGAAAATTCCCATTCTTTCCAAGTGTTAAGATGTGTACGAGAAAGGTCTACTCTGCTTCTCTCTCTCACTGCCTGGTGTGAAGTCTGAACGCATTCCAAAATTATAAAGAAAACATATACAGACATTTTTTTCTTCTCTCCAGCTCTTTTCCATTCAGAGTCAGCAGGGAATGGACTTTGTTTGTACTTATTTATAATTGCGGCGCATTGAGGAATGTTCAGTCAAAGAGATATGTTTCACATCTTGCCTCAAAAGTTAAAGCCTATTCTGATCTTTTCCGAACACAGGATCAGATACATCTCTGGTTGCTTTGAAAGTTGTGTGTCCCACACACATGAGCTCTGTTCTTGAGGACGGTAGACTTGTTTTTCTGTGGAATATAAGTGTTGTGGGTCGGAAGAGGAACATTTTGGTTGTGTGGCTGCTTCCAGTAAATTAGTCACCGCCTGATTTTGTTCATTTGAAGATGCAGCCCAGCACCTGCTATGTCCTACTACGTTAAGTAAAGAATAGCTTGCTAGCATAATTTGCTTTTGGCAGCAATTGGCAGAGATGGGCGCTATGCGCTGAAACAATTGTGCCGCCCACTTAGCACGTATTGTCCTAATATTTGTATAGCTATGTACACAGAGGAGGGCTACTCAAATATTTTCCATAGAAAAACAGTTTACTGAAGGTTTCCATAAAATGCTGCTTCTTTCCAAGGAAAATTCTGACTACTGGCTGAGAAATTAAACAACTGAAAACTAGTGAGCTTTTAGTCTTGGGGCAATAACCAAAAAAATGTTAATTAAAAAAATGTAAAAATGGTGATTCAGAAAGCCGAACAGTTTTTCCTGCAGGAAAGCTTTATAAAGCAAACAGTGCTTTATAGGATGGGTAATTTAAGTGCCTTATGTTCCTGTCCTCTTTTATGTACGAGGTTTTTCATCTGGACTAAATCACACATAATGTATGACAGTCAAAAACTTACCATGATGCAATCAAGACAAGACATCATGGCACATCAGAAAAGATCCGTGTACGAATTTTTGAAAGATCAATCACCAACGAGAGAGAGAGAGAGAAATTACACTGTTACCCTTACTAATTACGCCATTGTGAGTCTCAGATACCGGGGAGTCTTTCTGGAGAATCTTTTCCTGGAGTAATTTCAATAAATGCTGCATGTCTCTGCTTCTACTTTAAAAATAATAAAAAGGTTTCAAACTCTCTTGGTGGAGGCGCAAAGATTACTAATGTGACTGAGTGTACACTAGAAGTTTTTAAAACGTAGGGCAAATAAAAATAATCAGAACACATTGCTTTTATACATTTCCTCATCTTTAAGGCAATTTTGTGATCTGGGAAAAATATATGCACATTTTTTCTCACCAACCTGAGCTGGCAATTCTAGACTTACTTAATGTGATGAAAAATAATAGAAGAAGATGCAGAAGAAGAAGTTGAGATTAAGAAACATCTCAACTTTTCTCACAATCAAATTTGCTTATTTCCCATGGTTGCAGAATACCAGTGTTTGAGGCACTTTGAATTAAGTACTGAGATTCTAGCCAAGAAATCATAAAAACCATGAATCATTGTGGTTATGTTCAAATCCAACAGGTTGGAGCATAGTTTTCCAAGTAACTGTATTACACTATGACTATACTAAAAATGCACACTGAAATCCTGCACTGGCAGAGAAATTAGATGACTAGGTCTTTTCCATCTACACTTCCTCTGGTTCCAGGTTTCTGTGGTTTTATTATTACAAATTGTTTTAGGAATCATTTTTCCTATAACAATGAGCATACTTGTTCTCTATCTTAATCACTCTGAGACACAACAAGGCTAGTATTGCTATATATTTAATAATTTCAACATTGGACCTTCAACTAGGGTGATATCCCACGAGATTTCCCCTTCTGTTGGGTTTTATCACTTAGACTACGTAGTTCCTATATACCTCTTTTGGAGGGACAGAGTAAAATGCTGGCTAAAGGGAGAAAGAGGAGAGTCAAATGGTAGGCCTATTTCTTTTTTTCCTAGGTGTTTAGATTATTCAGTTGTCTTTCCTCTTATGACTCTTCATCATTCCAGTTATTCAGAGACCTTTCTGGCATGAACTCTATGAATATAAACCTTGAATGCTAGCCAGGAGTAATGAGGTCTCTATATCTGGGCAAAACTGTGGTACTCCTAACAAATAATCTGAGTTCGGTCTACATCCACCAGTAAGTTAAGCTGTCTAACTTCTGGAGTAAAGGGGAGCTAAAAGCATCCATGGCTGAGGAATTAAAACCCCATCAAAGCCAAAGACTGGCACAAGGAGCAAAGCACTGCCAAATGGCCTGAAAAGCATCACTGCATGACCTTTTGTGAATGAGGGAAGCTGGAAAACCCTTCTGCCATCCAGTTCAGAGCGGAAGCCAGCTAGGAGTGAAGGAAGCAGTTTTGCTTTGTTGCCTGGACTAAAGATGCCCAGTGCTTCAGACTGCTGCATTGCATGTAACTTTGTCTGAGGTGAGCAATTCAGCTGCGGTCATTAGGAGAATTTCCATCAGTTATGCATTTGTAGAGCTGAACCTCAATATAATGCCCACATTAATCTGAGTTGCCACAAAAAAAAAAAAAAAAAAAAAAGAAAAGAAAAAAGAAAAAAAGAAAGAAAGAAAGAAGTTGTCAAATAAATATGCACAACTAAAATCTGAGAAACACAGTTGGCCTGAGTGAAGAGTAATAGGATACTGATACGGAACTAGTACAGTGTGTGGAAACATCTGCAACCTAGGAAATATACTGCAAGTGAAAGATGCATTATACCTTGAATATTAAAATGCTGTGCTTTGTTTTAATGCTTCCTACAGAAGCAAACTTCATTTTTTCAATGTTTGTAGTGATCTAGTGAAAGGGAACTACTACAGCACCTTAACAATGCTCTCTCCTTCCAGTAGTGAGTGCAGGCAGTACCATTCCTTTTTTTTTTTCAAAAAAACACTTCCTTTTTTTTTCAGTTTCTTTATGCCGTGCAGCACAGAACATAATTACTTTACACTGTAGGCTCAAAAAGCCACTAAGCAGCTGATAAAAGGCAAAGAAATCAGTACAATTTTCTAGCTGAAAAAAGGGTTTTTCTTATTGGAGCTGATAACTCTCACCAAGGGCTCCAGGCTTTTGTTATATCAATTTGAGGAACTCATAATCTCTGCATTATGAATGTTCAACCAGGATATTTCCTGCTGTAGTGCATCAGGCACCTTCAATATCGCAGCTCCTGTTGTCATTGTTGGGTAAACAGCTTTTGACACGTTTTCAATATGATTACATTAGAACAAGTGGGTCATGATTGATAACCTAATATTCAGGCCATGCAAATCATCAATCACAGGAAGTATATTAATTATTCAATGTAACCGTCTAATGCAAGAATCAATGTTGGAAATGAAGAAAAGAAACTCACAGCTCCCAGCAGAGGCTACACTAGATAATAAAAAAGGAATACTAAATAATCTCAGCCCGTAATCCTGTTTAATAAAATCCATTTATTTAGCTGTCAAAAACATGATGCAATTATTTTAAGAAATAAGATAATGAAAAATATTTTTAATTTCTTATTTCTTGTAGAAAACAGACTTTCGGACTTTTATACCATGATTAACTGTGAGGTCTAAAAAAGACACTGTAAATAATGAGAATAGCTGTGACATATGTTAAGAAAAAATATCACTCAGAGAAAACAGGTGCTCTCGGTTATGCTTACTGAGGTTAAATCAATTATGACAGTACGACACATGGTCTGCAACAGCCAAAAAAACATACAGTTCCCCTGCACGCACGCACTACACACACACACACACGCGCGCGCGCGCGCAGGCACGCAGGCACACATGCACTGCTACAGCAGATCCACTCAGAAGGGGACACGTTGCCTCCAAAAACAATCTAGAGCCAAAATGACTCCAGTGGCCCTAGAGAGGAATCCTGCAGGGTCTAACATCCTTCCAAAGGGTGAGAAATTGTGGACAGATATGTTTGTAATACAAAAATGGAGGAGTATAGCAGGCAACAGCAGAAGGTGGGAACTTACACAGCAGCCCTGCTTATATGGTTTTTGCATGGTGAAGAGAGGCACTTACCTGGGCAGGCAGCTCTCTCTAGGCACTCACTGTGACTCCCTTTGTCAGACTGGTCATCAATGATTTCTCAAGTAGTTTAGTCTGCTTCAGACAGCCCATAGCATTTTGAACATAAAAATATCTGGTAATTAACACTAGCATTTTCAGCATTCACTTAGCAGGATTCTACACATGGATTTCCACACTGTCCTTATAATATGATTGATCCCACATGACTTCCACTCCATCCACCTTCTTCCTGGCTATTCCCTCCTTGTATCACAGCACCTCAAACCTAGTCAACAGTGCCCTTTTCAATTTTTTGCATAACACTATTTAGACTATCTTTGAGTGGTCCTGACACAGCTACCTTTCTTTTAATGTATTTTAGCTATGAGTTCCTTTTTCCTCTACATTTTAGCATTAGTTTCTTCAGATTATACTTTCTATTTATAAGATCTGGTTTTCTTTCAAAGGAAACATCAAAACCTATTGGTTTCCTTGGATGGAAAAACATGAGATTTTTCATGAAACTATGTCAGCAGAAGGAGGAAGAAAAGTAAATATTGGGTCATTTGACTTCCTCTGAAAATACCGAGCAACTATCTTGGAGCTTGTCCCCTTTGAATTCATCTGAGACTTACAAAGGTCTACATGTACTGACAGAGAGGCAGATTCTGACAGCCTGCAATAAGAACCCCACAAAAATGAAAAGATGACAATCAGCATTTGTGTTACCCACATCATGCCAGTCCACCTGCAGAAAGAAAGGCAATAAACACCTTTATTTTGTGGCAATATCAAAGGCATTTTATCACTGCCAAGGAATAGAATATGCTCTGTCAAGAGCTACATCTTTTAAGGTTAGATACAGGAAGGATAGTGATGGTCATAGCAGTATCTCACAAGCAGCCCCAGGAACCACAACCCACTGACTCTGGAGAGGCAGCAGCCCTGAACAGCTACATTACCTGCAGTGTTTGCGCTGTAAGATTCAGCCATAAATTTCACTCAGCCAGAATGACAGACCTTGCAGTTTAACTTCGTGCTAGGCAGCAGCATAACAGCTCCAGCATCCACCAGCATAAACTGGCAAATGCCAAGCTTAGGCTTACGGAGAAATGCTATAGCACAGCTTGTGATGTTCAGTCTATGGGTAGAGAACCGCGGGGGCTTAGCGGGCAAGGTGACAGCGAGTACCCACAGAATCATTAGTCCTCTTTGTCTGGAGTTTGATTTTAGAGAAGGAAATTCTGAACAAGTGAAATAAGTGAAAATTTCTCTCACTTCAAAAATCACATTTTTAAATGTTGTCAATCTGGTTGGACTTCTCCTCAGCTGGACAGTCACCCAGCTGTTGTTTAAGCCCTCAGTATGGGGCTCTATGTGCTCATAAATTTCCACAGGTCTAAATGCACTCCAGTATTGGTTCTTACATTAGCATCTTTTGAGTACATTTCTTAAGCACTGGTTCCTATCTGTCACTCCTTATGAGTATAAACAGCCCGGATGGTTTAGGACCAGATCAACGCCAGCCCTAAAGGCATTTCAGAATTTTTAATACAATCTTTCTTGTATCTCCAAACCTGTTTCCTCTTCAGAGACATGTCAACTGAAACCAACAAACACAAAAAGGTGGTAGGGTTCCAAAAGCAATCGATATTTAGGAGTATAAGACTGGAAAGAACTCCTAAGCCCAGAGTCCAGTCTCTTGCACTTACAGGGACTATTTATATAACTGCATTCAGAAACTTACTAGGTTTTAGCTTTATACACACACACATACACACATATATATTTACAAACACATATAGTTATATTTTGCACTTACTATTCTGATGGGAAAATTGTTCCAGAACCTCACTGCTGGAATAGATAGAAACTCTACGGCCACAAGTCATAACTAATTTCTGCTGATTTGTTCTGTTTCTGACACTGTTCTGTAGTTGTTCTTCCCAACATTCGTTTTTTCTCCTGCTCTCCCCAAAATACATCTATAAAAAATTATCAAAAGATAGGTTAAACATCTCTACTTAATTTTGCTAGTTTGACAAACTAGTATAAGGAATTATAGCTCTTGACTTGGGCAAATCCACATTCAGGAATGACATACCATCATGAACCTGATCCCCTTTTCTTGTGCTTTGCCCAAGCTTTCCTTCCCTCTCTGCAAACTGCCTTCTCTGGTTCTGTTTTGTCTCTCTCCATCATATATCTGTCATTTAGTTACCATATTCCCAGGATCTGCATGAGGAAAATGGTTTCGGTGTGGACAAGTCCTTTCTCCTCCCGGAAACACAACCCATTTGACCGAATAATATTCAAAGTTAAGTGACCTTCTGTTGTTAAGCATCTACAAGGATTTCTCCTGTGAACATGGAAGGAAAAAACATCAGAAAATGCAGACAAGGCCCATACTCAAAATGGAATTTGATGCATATAGACATAGAAAGACTCACTATCAAACAGAATTCTTATGTTGTGCAAAGAAAGTCTTCTCCAATTTGTCACATTAATAAAAAACTTCATGTCTATTTTCTAAAAAGACAGAAAAAATAGCAAATTAGATGCTGAATCAAAGCTTTAAGTGTTGAACCAGTTCAAAATGAAGGCATATTTAATAAGAGAGCACAGACAGCTGCTTTACTGGAAAACAGATGCTAAGTGTTTCCAACTCTTTCTATTCAGCCTCTAACAGGGAAAAAAATACAACAAAACTAGTGGGTTTTAAGTAACAGTTTTCCTTGGTAGTGCATCAAGTTGTGTTGGAGGATATATATATATATATAAAAAGAAAAGAAATAAAATCAATTCACCTTTCCAGAGAGGTTTCAAAAATATTTTTCAGCAAATACATGTGTAAATACACATAACGAACAAGGTGAAACTCTATATTCAAACAGCAGTATGACTGCACTTGCTCACTGCCTGTCCCATGACCTCCAGCCCAGCAGCTCCCAGCCCACTGCCCACTGTCGCGTTGTCACACCAGGTTGCCAAAGAAGAGCGCTGTGATTCATTGGAGGAGACACAGCACGAGAAGTTACAAGCAACTTCCACTATAACATAGGGAGGCGCATTGAGACTCTGTTAAACAAATGATCTGATCACTTATTCAAGCACTTGCAGTTCTTATTTCAAGGCAAGTGAAATGATGGCACTGTGCAAAGGAAGTTCAACCATAGTTAGAGCATTTTGATCACTAAAGAAGATAGTGTCATGCAGGCCTTCCTCATTCTTGTCAACTCTTGTTACTACATCCAGGCTTCTCCTTTAAAATAATTTTTTAGTATATCTTTCATGTTTCGTTCTAAAAAGCATTGTATTTACCCGAGAGATCAGACCAAGTTTCCACCTCCAAAACATTTAGACAGATTTAAAAAAAAATATTTGCACAAGAGACCTAAACTCCTATTTCTGGTCTCCTAGGCAATTACATATTTAGGCAATCAAAAAAGAAAGCTTTTCTTCCATAGCCCAGTGGGCAGTTGATTAAGCACATATTATTTTAGCTGTAGATTATCTTTAAAGCTGTTAAACCAGAACACATATATTGGTAGGTACCTGCCTCTTGCACAGAGGGAAATTACAAGTCTCACAAAAGGCAACCAAACCCACACAAACAGAAAACTTCAGTCAATGCAAGTGAAGCCAGAAAGCATGTCAGAGAACAGAACGTGGCTCACAGTTGATATCTTGAAGTTGCTTATTGCAATTTAGCCACAACAGTTTAGCATCACCTAATTTTGAAATCTAACATCTCTATCAATTTTAATCAAAACACAAATTTGACCCCACATTTCCAGAGACAGAAGACAAATTTTGCCAGTCTTGTTTGGTATTAAGAAGCTCTTGAACCAGACTTTCATTTCCACTGCCCCCAACCCAAGGTTCTCACCATAGCTCTGAACGTTTCCTCACACCATCTTCTATTTTCATAGTGCCACCACTTTAGCACTTCCAATATTATGATATTGCCCATAGGAAAGTGGGTCAGGATAACTCCAGCATATTAGTATGCTGATGCAGCTCTCTAGATTTTAAGACCTATGCCAGTGTCTCCAAATGGAGTTCCTTCTCTCTGTGCCTCAGGTTCCTCACTCAGTAGTACCAGGACATTCAAAGCCCTGAACGTTCTCCTGTAGGCAGCTGTCTAAACAGTTTCATTCAAAATCTGAGGAGGTCACTGCTTTCTTTTACAGCTATGTGAGAGTTTTGACAGCACAAGCCACCAACAAGCGGGAGAACTAGGCTCATTAACTTCTACATGATAGGATTTGTGTGCCCGATTTCGCAGAAGGTTTTCACCTTCTTCCACTAAGCTATTCTTAGAGAGAAGAATGCAGTTTCAGTCTTTCTTGGAAGTTGTTTCATTCTGCATAGAAACGTCTTTGAATGGCTACAGCTATAGAGAGGAACTGACCTTATCTTTCTCAGCTAGCCTACACAAATGAGACAGGCTTTGAGCTGCTTATACTGCCAAGGTCCAGAAGCAAAATTTAGGCATCTAGAAAACATGCATGTCAAAAATTTAGGCAGCTGCAGAGTTTAAGCAGTAGCTGAGAAGAAGTTTTGAAAATCTTAGACTAAGGTAAACTTTGGTCATTTTATGGATCTGGCCCTCTTTCTGGCCCTCTTTTTTTTTTTTTTTTTTTTTTTTTTTTTTTTTTTTTCAGTGTTTTTATTCCTCTTATGTAAAGTGAGGATAGGAGCATTCTCTTCTCTAACACAAACACTGCAAAAACAAATGCAATAGAATATGTGAGGTGATGAATCCTATAGGAAAAGTGTAGGCCTTTGAAAGAAAAATCACAATTCGTAAGTGGATTATGCAATTTTGCAAAAATTCTTTAGCCAACAGCAAACTTCCAGAAAAAAAAAATTACCTCTGGGGCAATGATGCCTCGCACCTAACCCAGGACTCTGCTGTCTGAATTCAAGTCAGTCTGCACTAGTGATCACCAGTTTCTCCTCTATAATACCTTGTGTGTGGTTGACTGTTTTTATCCCACTATGGAGTACACGACTATATGTGCTATTTTGTATATCCGACACAAAAATACACACAGAATATGCTAGTCCCTCATCCCACCCTGCTCATTCTTTCTGCTGCCTGTGCAGTGGCAAAAAAGGAATCCTGCTCTACTCCCAAATGAGCCTTCTTCTGCTTCCTCCATCATGGAAATTGTCCGGAGTTCCAGAGAAATGTTAGCAGGCATTTGTTGCATGCAAATAGCTGCCAAATAAATCATTGTATATTGCAGCACAACCCCTGAGGGTGTTTGTACCTATGGAACTTGCTACTGTCACTCCACTTCCCCATATACCTTAATCATGTTATTCATTCAGCAAGAAGGATGAATGTTACAGCATGAGGCTTTAATCCCTCACTGCTGAGGATCTGGTTCTCAGAGAAGGATAGCAGGAAATCCAGAGAAAAAAATTTTAGGAAGGATTCGAATACCATTATTTCTCAGCAGTGGGTTTAGGAAAAGACTTCATTATAAGAACACCTCACTAAAATACTTCAGAAGAAATTCCCAGTGTAAGTGCACATTTGTATGTATGTGCAGATAAGAGTGTAGGTATGTATCTAGATAGTCTATTCAGCATCTTTAAGACTGTGAATTTCCAGCCTTTTAAAGCATCCAAAAAAGGTCTTATCTATTGTCCTCTATGGGGTCATTTTATGGATCACAGAGCAACTTCATAAGAACGTTTCCTCTATCCTCTGACCCTCTAGATTTTTTCCATAAAAACAATAAAAATGAAATAGAAGTAGATATCAGAGGAGAAGCACAGCATTTCATAGTAATCTTTTTAATAGTCCTAGTACATTTTAAAGGTGCCAGTTTATTTGATATCTTTCGGATCAGTGCTCTCTGAATTAGGGGAAATGCCTGTTTCTTAGTGTTGGGTCTCTTGGCCATAACCCAAAACGGTGATTTCTGTGGTGATTTAAACTCTCAGACCTCTGTTAAGACTGCCAGGAAATATTCTAAGTATCATGTCCTACACTGTAGGCAAACCAGACTGATATCTCTAAGTCACGTTCCATAATCCTGCAGAATAGTCATGCAGTAACACTAAGGGTGATTGAAAATTTTGCATACTTCTGTTAGGGAATGGTATAAATTAGCAGCTGAGAGATACAAGGCTATCTATTTCATTACTGACTAATCCTTCTAACCCAACACTATTATTCCAAACTCAACTAGCAAAGCAAATAACCAGATGGAAAAGTGCAGCTTTGCATATTTTCAAAGCATTATGCTTATTAAATAATACAATATGAAAAAGAGCCAAATTACTCAATAAAAAGACCTGGCACAACACAATCCACCTTAAAGTTCATGAAAAGCATCTCTAACAAAAGTTCTTGTAGAGCTTTCCTCTGAACCTGATTGAATGAAGACTTATAAGACATCTTTATAGTGCTAGATCTACTTAGATCAATTGAAGATGTGCTCTCACTTTCTTTTCCAGTATGTGTTTCTGATCTCAGGTCTACTTCAGAGACTGGCCAGCAATAATTTTCTAGATCCGTTTTGACATAAAAGCGTCTGAAAGCATTCTGATTGTCTCTCTTCTTGGCCTCATTCCAGGTCCTTTATCTGTCTACATGGAAGAGTACTGCCTTCCTTGAAACTCCCTACAACTTTGCAGCAGCAGCATAAGAAGTCATGAAGTTGGACATAACAGAGTGGAAGTGTTACTAAAGGTGGATATAACAGAGGCCTCAGCCCATTGATCAAGTTGCTGATTATAGTAATAAATAATAGTATTATAGCAGATAGTAAAAAATGTCATTGTTCCTGGGAAACCTGCAGGCATGACCACCTCTTTGAAATGCATGTACACCAATGCATGCAGCATGGGGAACAAACGGGAGGAGCTGGAGATCTGTGCGCGGTCGCAGGGCCATGATCTCATTGCAGTCACGGAGACATGGTGGGATAGCTCACATGACTGGAATGCTGCCATGGATGGATATGTGCTTTTTAGGAACGACAGGCCAGGAAGGCGAGGTGGTGGAGTTGCTCTTTTTGTCAGAGAGTAACTGGAATGCATCGAGCTCCGCCTAGGCGGGGAGGAGGAGGAGGCAGTCGAGAGCTTATGGGTAAAGATCAAAGGGCAGGCCAACATGGGGGACACTGTTGTGGGTGTCTACTACAGGCCACCTGACCAGGAAGAGAAAGTTGATGAGGCCTTCTAGAGACAGCTGGAGGTAGCCTCACGATCACAGGCCCTGGTTCTCATGGGGGACTTCAGCCACCCTGACATCTGCTGGAGGGACTACACAGCAAGGCACAAGCAGTCCAGGAGGCTCCTGCAATGCATTAATGATAACTTCTTGTCGCAAATGGTGGAGGAGCCTACAAGGAAGGGTGTCCTGCTGGACCTTGTCCTTACCGACAGAGAGGGACTGGTTAGGGATGTGAAGGTTGGGGGCAGCCTTGGCTGCAGTGACCACGAGATGGTGGAGTTCAGGATCCTGCAGGAAAGAAGTAAGGCAACAAGCAGGACTGCAACCCTGGACTTCAGGAGAGCAGACTTCAGGCTCTTCAGAGACCTAATTGGTGGAGTCTCATGGGTTAAGGCCCTAGAAGGAAGAGGGGGTCCAGGAGAGCTGGCTAGTATTCAAACATCACTTCCTCCAAGCCCAAGAGCATAAGGGACAAGGACATAAGGGACATAAGGAGCATAAGGGACAAGGGACAAGGGACAAGCATAAGGTCCCAAGTGCAGCATAAGGGACAGGAGACCTGCATGGGTGAACAAGGAGCTCTTGGCCAAATTCAGACAGAAGAAGAATGTACACAGAATGTGGAAGAGGGGACAGGCTACTTGGGGGAATTATGGGAATGAAGTCAGAGTATGTAGAGATGCGGTGAGGAAGTCTAAGGCCCAGCTGGAATTGAGTCTGGCAAGGGATGTCAAGGGCAATAGGAAGGGCTTCTTCAGATACATCAGCAGCAAGAGGAGGACTAGGGAAAATGTGGGCCCACTACTGAATGGGGTGAGGGCCCTGGTGACAAGGGATACAGAGAAGGCAGAATTACTGAAGGCCTTCTTTGCTTCAGTCTTCACTGCTAAGGACAGCCCTCAGGAATCCTGCAGCCTGGATGTGAGGGAGAAAGTCCAGAGAAGGGAAGACTTTCCTTTAGTTGAGGAGGAAAGGATTAGAGACCTTCTGGGCAGGCTAGACATCCACAAATCCATGGGCCCGGATGGGATGCACCCACGGGCACTGAGAAAGCTGGCAGATGTTGTTGCCAGGCCGCTCTCCAGCATCTTTGAAAAGTCCTGGAGAACTGGAGAGGTGCCTGAGGACTAGAAGAAAGCCAATGTCACTCCAGTCTTCAAGAAGGGCAAGAAGAAGGACCCAGGCAACTATAGGCCGGTCAGCCTCACCTCCATCCCTGGAGAGGTGATGGAATAGTTCACTCTGGATATCATCTCCAGACATATGGAGGAAAAGAAGGTAATCAGGAGTAGCCAGCACGGATTCACCAAGGGGAAATCCTGCTTAACCAACCTGATAGCCTGCTATGATGGAATGACTGGCTGGGCAGATGAGGGAAGAGCAGTGAACATTATGTACCTTGACTTCAGCAAGGCTTTTGACACTGTCTCCCATAACATCCTCCTAGAGAAGCTCAGGAAGTGTGAGTTAGATGAGCAGACAGTGAGGTGGATTGAGAGCTGGCTGAAAGGCAGAGCTCAGAAGGTTGTCATCAGTGGCGTGGAGTCCAGTTGGAGGCCTGTGGCTAGTGCTGTCCCCCAAGACTCAGTACTGGGTCCTGTCCTGTTCAACTTACTCATCAATGACCTGGATGAAGGCACAGAGTACCTCCTCAGCAAGTTTGCTGATGGTACCAAGCTGGGAGGAATGGCTGACACACCTGAGGGCTGTGCTGCCATTCAGAGAGACCTGGACAGGCTGGACAGCTGGGCAGAGAGGAAACCTCATGAGGTTCCACAAGGGCAAGTGCAGAGTCCTGCACCTAGGGAAAAATAACCCTAGGCACCAGTACAAGCTGGGGGCTGACCTTCTGGAGAGCAGCTCTGCAGAGAAGGACCTGGGAGTACTGGTGGATGACAAGTTGACCACGAGCCAGCAATGTGCCCTTGTGGCCAAGAAGGCCAATGGTCTCCTGGGGTGCATTAGGAAGAATGTAGCCAGCAGGTCGAGGGAGGTGATCCTGCTGCTCTCCTCAGCCCTGATGAGGCCTCATCTCAAGTACTGTGTCCAGTTCTGGGCTCCCCAGGACAACAGAGACATGGAGAGAGTCCAGCGTAGGGCCACAAAGATGATCAGAGGGCTGGAGCACCTGCCCTGTGAGGAACGGCTGCGAGAGCTTGGCCTCTTCAGCCTGGGGAAGAGAAGACTGAGGGGGGATCTGATCAATGTGTACAAGTACCTGAAGGGAGGGTGTCAAGGGGATGGGGACAAACTCTTTTCAGCTGTCCCATGTGACAGGACAAGAGGCAATGGGCAGAAATTGAAGCACAGGAAGTTCCTCCTGACTGTGAGGGGGAATTTCTTCCCTGTGAGAGTGACGGAGCACTGGACCAGGTTGCCCAGAGAGGTTGTGGAGTCTCCTTCTCTGGAGATCTTCAAGGCCCACCTGGATGCAACCCTGTCTGCCATGGTCTAAGTGACCCTACTGAGCAGGGAGGTTGGACTAGATGATCTCCAGAGATCCCTTCCAACCTTACTGATTCCACGATTCTATGATTCCTGGTTTAGGAAGGGAGTGGGAAAAAATAATTTATTCAGACTAAGGAAGAAGACAGAAATTGATTCCAAGACCTCACTTATCAATTAGATTTCCCAGCTGGTTGATGAAGAAATCTGTAGTTGGGGGGACTCAGTAGAATATTACCACCATTCAGTGATGTTGTGCCTTATCTGTATTTACTATTTTCATTCTTCCAGTACGTACTAGTCTCTGCCAGACAGGCTCTACACCTCTGTCTGTTCTGTAAGCCCCACATGACTTCCCAAGAAGGAGAAACCTGGGATGCAGGAATAGAAGGACTGATTCCCATTTCTGCTGCTGCCACAGAGTCCTGAGTAGCCACAGTGCACAACATAGTGACAACCATGACATTCCTGAGTCACCATGGATTTGCTGCAGTACTTTACTAGGCAAAATACAAAGGATTATAATGAGAAACAGTGACAGAAAGCCCTACATACTTCCTCATAACTATTTCTTCTAACTCACGCCAAGCTTTGGAAGAATAATGGTTTATGGAAAATCTCAATTTACTCTCTTGCCTTTTACTATTAATCATGCTATGCCAATGAATGAAAGTATAATAGTTAGCAAAACAGATTAATAATTGCTGCAGCTTGATATGTAATTAAGGGATTACACGTGTGATAAGATTTTCAGACACAGGAGTTATACACAATATTATGGGATACAGTATTTGGCATGAAAGCCTTGCTGACTGCACAAAATTAAGGCTCACCTCTGATCACCTACTCCGAATGTTTGAGTTCTGTGCCATATCGTCTCAATTTGTAATAGAGGAGTAAAGATAACAGACTATATCATCTGAACTACTTGAAGATCTAATGGGGACCAAGGCCCAGCTGAAGAATGTGTTGCATGAGGAAGGATGTTTTATTAATATTGTTTTTTTTACCAAAAATAAATGAAACAGAAAATTTCAGTGTTTTATACTTTTCATAAAACCTACAAACAGGAAGGCACCAAAACCAGATATTTTCTTCACAATAGTTCCCAACACACAACAATCTAGATCATCATGGTCCATTCTTAGAACTCACTGTAGATGGACCCTGCCACACCAGACCACAGAACTTCATTGGATTGCTCTACAGCTAAGATTCTGTGTCGAGGCTAAGAATGGTACCTGTATCTTTAGGACATCAAATCTGATTAACTGCCTTTGATCCCAAAGCCTTCTGCTTCCATCCCAGTGGTTCCCCAGAGCAGAATGTCAGGACGTATGCTCATCTGTGGTCAACTCTTTTCCCTTTCCCAGTACCAAAAAGCCTTGTACCAGGACTAAAAGAGTTTTATTCTTACAATGGAGAAAGGTAGTGGTTGTATATTCTTATTGACTAAATGAAATCACAGATGTATGGGCAACTGAAGATCAGTTGTTAATTTTAAACAGGTGCTCAACAAAAAGGTGAATAGGTTAAGAAAATATACCAAATTTTTCCAAAAACTGGAAGTCTGGGCAACATGAATGCAGTCCAGACATTCACTACTGAATGGTTTGGTCAGGTTGCAGGCACTAGTTTCAAAAAATGTGTGCAAGGAATAGTGTTCTTATTATATTTCTTTAGCTAGATTATTTTCCTGGAACATATTAATTTAAGAGTTCCAGCATATGCTGTTGCAAATTAATGACAGTTACATTCTCAAAGGCAAAGACATTTTACTGGAAAGAAATTTCTTGTATTATTCACTACTTTTATGAGGTTACATTGTTTGGATTCAGCCCTAAGTTTAAGACTGCAATCCAAACATAAACACACAGGCACTCTTAACCCCTAATGTCACCCTGGATGTAAAGGCTATTAGCATTTTTCTCTTAATTATGTTTCTCTGGTACAGCCTGTATTTTCAAAGACATTCAGCACTTTGTTTTGTGCAGTGTGCAGAATTTTATTAGGACATATATAAGCTATTAAATTATAGAGAATATTTAGGATATGCACTAAATAGTTGTGCATGTTTTTTTCTTTTTTTCTCCTTTCTATATTTTTCCTAGTTCATTGGCCAACATCAGCATAACAGCTATGCTGTCAAAAAAAAAAAAAAAAAAAAAGTCCAGGCAATAATAGGCAGAGTCTTTGTACAGAAATTCACCCTATTCTGACAAGCCATTTCCTTATTATTTTTTTATCAGCAGAGACATGTGTTTTACAGGACAAACAGGAAGACACAAGCATTACCCCAGTGACCTTGCAATCCAGTCTTTGCAAAGCTGTGAAGGTAAAATGCCATGCTGTAGACCAGGCTTTTATTCCTAGCTCTGCCAGTAGCCTGCTAGCAATTCTGGGCTCCCCACACCTCAGTTATCTCATCTGTAAAACAACAGTAAGAGTACTAAGCACATTCAGATCTATAGCTAGCAACATTAGAGCAGTACAATACCTAATTTTCTGAGGGAATAAGTCGTTTTCTTTTTCAGAGCTTGAATAAATTGGTGGGGCAGGAGGGAACACTACAGACCAAATCAAAGACAAAACCATCAAGTCGTTCCACAGCTCTAGCATACAGGTCTGTGGCTAATGTGTCCCCCTGCATCCTGCCTGTGTGAGAGAAGGACTTTTTAAAACATATATATATATATTTCTATGTTCTTACTGCAAGAGATGCAATTGCCACCCCCTGATTTGATGATATTGCACTAGTTGTAGCCCTGCCTCAAGGGAACTCCCAAGAATCACTGTCTCAGAGGAATGTTTGGCCAGCATAAAGCCATGACAGTAAGTTTTATGATACTAATCAGTTTGCATGGGACATGTCCAGGAACTGGGAGAACTGAGGGAAAAAAAGTCTCAAGGCCCGTTGCAATGGCATGAACCCAAGCTCACCTCAGAGCTCTAAGACTACATCATCATCCACCACAAGCCTTAAACAGCATTGTAAAGAAATATTTGCCTATCAGATGTTAAAACTGGCCAGTAAGAGGACTGGTTAATGAATTACTATGAATGCCTTCTTGGGGAGCAATCTTTAACTATTATTCATATAAATATTATATTTACCAAGCTAAGTGTTAGTTTTCTTTTTCCTTGATGTAGTTTTCTGTGATGCAAAGGAGGAGAAGAGGAGCAGAAAATTTGCTTAATAAAGCCTGTCAAAGATTGTACCTAAATAGCCTAGCAATTCTAACAAGGTGTGTTGTTTGTAGCTTAAAGAGGGAATTCCTCCCCACTCAGGATCATTTTTCCACTTTATGCTTAAAACACCTTGCATAACAGTGAGATGTGTAAAAATATCTTCTTTCTTAAATTTTTCTTATTTTTTTCAAATTCGTTCTGTGACCCTGTCTTTTATGTTATAGAAAAGTATAAAGACAGCCTATAACATATTTATTTTATACCCTTCACCATTTTACATGCTTTTATCATGGTCTCTCCAACTGTCCTCACACGTTGTAATCTTTTCATTCTCCCTAGATAGAGAGTTCTCGCAATGCCTTTAATAATTTTCATTACCTCTTCTATTCACTGCCTAAATATTTATGCTCTAAATATTCAGATTTAATTATATGATGACATTCCAGTATTTTCAGTGTTCTCTAGTCCCTGTTTTAAACATTTTCTTGCTTTTCAACCACTGTTGCTCACTGATTTGTCCACAGCAATTGCCCAGTCTTTTTCTGCAGTGGCTGCGGTTCATTTAGAACCCAGCAATGTGAACGAGCAGATCAAATTATTTCTTCCAATATATATTACCACAGATTTGCAAGCATTGAATTTCATCTGACATCATGTTTCCTAGTCACCTAGTGTTGTTAAGTCCCACTGGAGTTCCTCATAGTCTTACTTACTTTTGACTAATCTAAATAATATTTCAGATTTTGCTATCATCATTCCCTTTCCCCAGCTCTCAGAACTTATAAATGGGTATGTTCAATTCTTGGGATCAGGCACAAAAACACCCTCCTATCATGCTGAAAACTGACCAACACCTTTGGCCTCAAAGCGAGACCAGGACAGTGATGGAATTTCACTCCTCTCACCTAGAATGACTGAATTCTGTTTCCTAGATTTTCCCAGTGGCTTTTTGAAAGGTGAAAATCATGCCTACTAGTTCTCAGAAGCTGAGGATAACTAGTAGTCTTGATTAGTCTATCGGGTATTGAATGTATTAATTTGGAAGGCTACCTTGTCTTTTGTCACCTCAGCTTCCTTATTCTGGGGAAGTATCCCTAAATGCTTACCCCGTTTTTATACTTTTCCCTAACCACCTGCTACTGGCCACTTCTGAGACAGAAGCTGGGATAAATGGGCCTTTGGTCTAGACTTGCACAGCGTTCTTATGCAGTAATCTCATCTTCATTATCTCAAATATTAGGTTTCAAGTCGGGTTTTCCCCAGACTCCCTATGATGACGAATGATTTAAAGAAATCATTAAGACAAAAATGCTCGAAGGTGGCTGATTTTGAATGGCATAGGATGACAGTTTCGTATCATATCTGAATGTAAATAACTTCCTGCTTACTCTCACCTTCGAATCCTTAATGGAGATGGTAAAATAAGACAAATCTTGTATTAGTACACCCTGGAGCCCATCAATCATTTCCCTTTCTCAACAGAATATCATTACCTTCTGTTTACGATTTTTCCCACAGTTTTGAATCTACGTGCCAGTGTCCATATCCAAGCACCTTTCAATGAACTGAGAAAAATATTTTTGAGATGCATCTGATGTTTCCCATGTTCTAATCCTCTATAAGCTCTGGGGTTTCTTTTAAGAAAGAAAAATAGCAGGCAAGCATGTATATAAAACAAATAGTTTATAACCCACTGCTTATGGTCACAGCTCCAGGGATGTTGCAGCTTTTCTTGTCATATTTTTTTCTTTTACGGTGTCAGAAAGACAGCTTAGACAAGAGATTCCGTCGTCTTTCTCTTTGGGGAGATTCACTTGCCATTATTAACACTGTATTTGAGTGGCTGGGTCCTAGACTGTCCCACTGACATTAGTTAAAACTGCCTCCAGTATTAACACTGGGCTCTTCCCGATATTTTAAACTAGCAGTTGAAGAATCTCGATTAAGAGCAAGTATTTGTGCTGATTTGCTCTTTGTACCAAGGCAGACATGTACTTTTTTGACAGTAGGAAGATTAATCAACAGTGAATATTTGGGTTATATTCCCCCTCTGGGCCTGTTGCTTGCTGCCAATTTTTCAGAAATAAGTCAGGTTTAGAGTACTGATGATTAGGCTTTGTACTTTTGGCATGAGGTCTGACAGCTGGACCACCCAGGTGAGAGTCCACTGCAGTTCTCGAGTAAGTTTCCTCTAAATTCCTGGGAATGTCCCTTTCCAAAATGTTGTTTGGGGGGTTGGTCTGAGAATTCTACGTGTGCTGTGAACATCCACTAATGTTCCAAGCTCAGAAGAAGACCTCTGAAATAATGCAATCAAATAAACACCACAATGATTTAACCAGTAATTATTCTTTCAAAGAGCCCAAGCCCTAGACCCACAAATCTAAGCCTGACAAAAAATTTATTAAAGGTAGTTTAGGGCAACTGCTCTGGGATTCTTATCATTTTCTATTGCCGTTTAACCTGGAAATGCCATGTTCCACCCACAAATCATGTGTTCAGTAACCAGTCCACCCAGCCATAGCCAGCCAGTAATTGTTTGCTGCACAAACTCTGCAACACTTCATTAGTTCTGCCACACATCTACTTCCACTGAAGGTAACTTTCCAAAATGAAAAAGCACAAGGCAACGTTACAACTTTCATCTATTTTTAGTGCAACTTAAAAAAAATACAGGAAATGCAATTGAGGAAAAGGGCTGCTTGCACTACAGTTTACAATTTAAAGCAAATATATGGTCTAGGTTTTTTTTTTCTGTCAATCTTACATTTCTCCAATGAGACTGTGAGAAATGTGCAAAGTTATGTGATCATTTCTGACAGTTCTTGGCAGCTGGGCAGGCAAGCATTGGAAAGGATATCTCTCTCCCGATCCAAGATTAAATTTGGACTGAAACACAGGGCTCATTTAGGCAGCAATTAAAGGACCTTATAGACTGAGGGAGAATGAAATGATAAATGCAAAGAGGCTTATTTAATGGGGATATTAAGTAAACTGCTGGTAAAAATGCCCATTTATCATCCACTGATTCCTAATTGGTTTCCTGTTCCTGCCTGCATGTGGCATTTTCAGAAGGAATTACCTTCCTTTAGAGCGACTGTTGCAAATGCAATAAATCAAGCCCATAGATTTTTAGCTAATTTAGATGGAGGCTAAATTGGAGCCAAAGCATGCAAGAGTGCTTGCAATTAATGTTCATTACAACTTTTAGCTTCAAAAACAGGAAGGATCATTTTAATGCACCATTCCCAAGCAAGGCCACATTTTCAAGACTTGGCCACCCTTTGTATGCTCAACAAAAATCACTCACCTTTATAAGCAACTTGACTTCCTAAAAAACTTCCCAGCAAGCCAGGCTGAGTTCTAGCAACCCTTTAAACACCTGTAGTTCAAGAAAATTCCCAGTCTTTTGTTTCCATTACATGCCTGTCTGTCTATAAAGGCCAATTTACTCAGGAATAGCTTACATTCACAATAGTTGTTGATTACCACTGCCTGATTCTAGCAAGGTAAACTTTATTTTCACCAGGTACTGTGAGAAAGTAACAATTTTCTGGCTGAAAAATCAATAAAGTAAACTGCATTTTCCCAAGCAGCAACTTCAGTAGATGGTCTATGGTATTTTAGCATACTCCTTTTCCAAGGGTTCAGCTTTTCAGCAGAGAAGAAAAAGCTTGCTAGCGTGGGAAATACTTTATTTTGTCATTCTCATAAGGTGCTTTTAGAGATAGGGTCTGTGTCTCATTTTATGGCATTTTATTATTTGATACAGCAAACTACATTTCAAAACACGGTGACCCAGACCTTCCTCAGCTTTTGGCAGACTTTTTGAAAACCTAGTGCTGCTCCATTTGAATGTAACCCTGATACACAGCACTGTGGGTGTAAACAAAACTTAGTTCCCTATTGGAAGTTCCAAACAAAACAAAAAGAACAAAATATCTTCCACTTCCTGAATTTGCTGAAGTTAATGGGACTCATTCATATTCAGTGGCAGGAAAATTAGATCCACTGGGCCTGTATCCCAAAGAAAGGGTTTTTTTGAATGTGACAAGAACGTCTCTCTCTCATCCCCTGTTTGTTTGTTTGTTTTTCTGTTTGCTTGCTTTGCTTCCAAAAGTCTAACCGATACAGTCTAAGCACCTTATGGCAGTCCGAGGGAAATACATCTAGAAACACTTTCTGTCAGTGGTATCACAGAACAGGAGATAATGTAGCTTTCATTTAGACTTGAACCCAGCTACAGCCAGGCTTTTTCATCTCTCTTCTGCTAGATCGTTTACCCTTTCTTTGTTTTCCTTTTGGATCACCACTCACTGAATTAACACTCAGAATTTACAGCTTTCAGAGCCAGAATGTTTGATGCAAATGATCAGTTTTGAGTGGGATAGGTTGAAACCCAAGTGGGTGATAAAGAAATCCATTAACTTACTGACACACAAATCCTCCGCCTTCCTCTGTAATGTACCCATGAATGGTTAAAGGCAGTACCCTGGGGAAGATAAGAGTTACACTTATCCCCCCCATCTATATGCAAATAAATATTCATTGGGAAAAAAAGTGGCATGGAAATACTAATGTTAGCGTTAATGCCCATACTCGGAGACCATGCTGGAGAGAACATGGGCTGGCAATCTGAAGATCCAATTCTGCTGTCTGGGCTCGGCTACCAACTTAGTATTTAACTGTGCGCAAACCACTTAATTTATCTATGCCTCAACTTTTTCCGCACAAAAACATGACTTGCATTCCACAGATGGGAATTACCATACGTAAGTGCTAACTTACTATATTTGTTTTATTTTAAGCAGATTCAGGATATTTACTCTGAATGCCATGAGCACAAGGAATCACTGAAGCAGGCCTGGGAATGCTCTGCTATCATTGAAAGCAAGGAATAAATGTTCCTGAAGCCAAACAGTCCATCTAGCTCTTGCCCTAATCACATTTCCAGTTTGATGTGCGTTGCACGCACAGTCAAAATGACATACCTAATGTTAAAAGAAAATTCAGGACATACAGAAAGGTAGAGCACTTAAATTTGCGATTCTCCCTAATGATTTTAGTTGATTTCATACTTGATGATGCCAGTCAAGCCTCTCAGTAATGGTAACTCGCGTTTAATTTAAAACACCACCTCCAACAATAGAAAGTTACACTTTAAAAAATACTTATTCTCCTTATCCTGATTATCTCTTCTCTCTGCTCCAAGACCTTACGCTCTTCACTCAGAGAAGTAAAGCCTGTATTTTGCATGAATTTGGCCCACCCTTTACCAAAGCCAAAACAAATCCTCTGTAAGCCCAGGACTCCACAGGAGAAGATGCGAAATGGGGCCAAAACGAGAGGTCCCAAGCATTGCCTCGCCTAGGTGCCAGCTACTGGGCCACAACTGGCAAGATTAGTCTGCCTGCTGCTCTCCTATCTTTCACCAGACCACAAAATGAAACTCGCTTCCAATTTCTTTTTCTGATCATTAAAAGACCTATCAGAACATATAAAGCTGTTGGGGTCTGGTACTCTGAGCTATTACACTTCAAAAGGCAGGGACTGCAGATCTTGGACTACGGTTCTCTTAATTCCAAATAATTGACCGGAGCCTGATCTCACATTAATGGGTTTTATACTACTTTAATTCCATTGAGCCAAGTGAAGCTACTGATGTTTTCTTAGCAGTGCAAATGACACCAGAATCGGGCCTAAACCTCAAGTTGGTAGACCCTCTTACCTAACTAGTTCAACAGTTTAAAGCCTCATTTTACCACTATTAGGGCCTCACAGTCTTCAGAAAGGAAGATGCTTGGGTTTCTTTAAACCAGATGCAGCTTCTCTGCCAAACATTTAGTCCAATTAAGTCTCAATTTTATATTTTTTTTCAGCCACATGTTACAACAAACAACAGAGCAGAAACCCACATATGGTTTTTGATACAGGAATAATGAAATTCGAAGAAAAAAAGAATTGAATTTCCTGTGGTTCCTTTTAAAAATATAAAATGTGTAATATTTTAATGGACTAAAATCAGTACACATGGAATATTACTTGGTCCCAACTGAATACAAGGTTGTACATTAATGGAAAAGTCCTGCTGATGCAAAAGAAGAGGCAGAACACTGCACTAAGTAAGTGGGAATTTATTACTCAACCAAAACCATGTACAGAATTGGTACAAGTAAAATCCACTGGCAGAAGCAGAAAGCATGTTCATGTTATAAGTACATGCCTGTAGCCAATCATGGTAGAATGAGCTGATTCTGATCTCACATGCCTGAAAAGAGGAGTAATTTCAGTCTTTCCACAGAGGCTGCAAGGGTGCAAATTTTTTGTGGGGAAATCTTACTCAGCCCATTGTACACTTGGCTCAGCCAGGCTCAAGAACTCATCAGCAAAACACACAGTAATACTACAATTCAACAGACAGGGTCTACTATATTTAGTTCCTTTTAAATGGTATCCCTGTCCCATAAACAGTCTTTCTGACCCATATCAATTTCTTGCTTGTTTTGCTCTGAAATGCATGGATTCAAAGAGGGAACATCAGTGTTGATGCCCTAAAGGTCCTCGAACACAAAGGTGTGGTAGTGTGTGCTGCAGGTCTGTCCCCTACGCTAACTCCACAGAATCAATTACCACCCAGGGTGAGAGAGTTTCAGCTCAAGCTGTAGCTGTTCACGCTTTTGAGATCCTTGGTTCAGTCCCCCGCGTGTCAGTTGAGATGCCAGCAATCATATATGCACCACGGAAAGACTGACTGACTTCAGGGGGCAATGGCTAATACCCACAGGGCATAGCCTTCAAACCTGGATGTCTTACAGCAAGCCATGAAGACAAAAAGATGTTCAGGTGCAAATTATTTCTTCCCTGTGGGGCTGGAAGGAAAAGAATAGCAGAACCCAAAGCCTCTCTTCTCCCTCCATCTCTTAATCACTTGCCATGAGTTAGGAAAAGAAAAAAGTGAAATAATAGTGACCTGTGCAACCCACCTCAATACTGTACTGTATGAGGAATGTACCGTTATTAATCTTCCCCTTGGCATGTATTAATCCACAGCATTCTTCACATCTGTAGGGTATTAGACACAAGAGGAAAACAACTGCACTAAGTAGAAAACAGCACAAAGTAAAAATACAATCTGAGTGTTTTGGACAATAGTAAAATACAGTAATCCACAAGGGGAAAGTGACCATTTCAAAATTAACTGCAAGATTTTACAACAGAGAATTAATTTCATCTCTATTATTATGTCAGGTAAAATAGTAGCTGTTATGCACTAATTTATATGGAATCACAAAGGAAATCCTATTTCATTAAGTGGATGAAGCATTAATGTATTACCCTTTCCATTTTTATCTTCATTTCATAAAGTGCCTAACAGGAGGTCAAATTAAGAGACCAAATTAACATTTAAAAAAGTCATAGTGAGTGCTATACCACAGTGATTCTAACCACACTGTTCTTTATCATCATGGTATCAAGGCTATTTTAGCCTTGGTGCTGGAAATTAATAACTGTTATTTCCGCAGGGACCCATTTTTCCTGGATGTAAATCATTCAGTAAAGTCTGACGGAAGAAACAAAAGCATTACTCATTTCATACAAAGGTAGAAAAAAATGCAGAAAGCGCTAAATCAGTTCCGCTTTATCCCAGAGCGTGCCATACGAACGAAGCCCTCACAAATCTCAACTTGTGTTTATGACAGAAATCAACAGCATCATTGGCTTTCACGGACTACTCTAGGCCAATAAATCATATTAGCTATTTTGAAGGCCTTCCTTTAATTACCAATTATTCAAAATAACATGACATAAGCAACGCCTATGCAAAATTTTACACACATGCAAAGACTTATACACAGTTACACACCGGTAGAGTTATCCAAATCAAATTCCAGCCATATATTTTGTTTGCTCTACTTGCTTGTGTTTCTTTATACCACAGGTATTGTCAACAACAGTTTCTAGTCTGTTATTTGGTATATTGGTAATTCATATTATCCTCAACTAGCATTAAACGTTTATCACTCCGATGTTATTAGATTAGTTTTCTGAGGAATTTCTATTTTACTTGTGTAATGATGTTTTTATGTCAAATATGTGTCAAGTCTGAGGGCACTGAGAGTTTAATATCTTGGAGTAACTAGTGAAGTCACATCTGGAAAACAGCATTTGTTGGAACCTGAATAATAAATTCATCTTACCGTTATGCCAAAAAGGAAAGATTTCTGTATATAAATATATTATTTAAAAAACATACTTTTGTATTCCAGTCTTCAAAAATACCAGTGCCAGGATGTAGCTGGACCATTCTATTTCTTTAGCACATGTAAGAAAATTGATTTTTTCCCCCCTTTATTCATAGAAAGTTTTAATTTGAAGTGCTTTTATATACCAGTAAAAATAGATTTTCCACACCACGTGGGTTGGGAAACGAATAAAAGGAAAAGGAACAAATGCAAATTGAACCTGTCCTCTGCCAAGGAGTTAGATGTGCCATCTTTCCCACACCCTCATTTCATTAGCAAGCAATCCCCATCCTCCATGTCTTTTCCCGACAGCCACTCTATCTGTGTAAGCCATTTTACAAACATCCTTTACTAGCAGTGGCTGACTTCACTGTCCTTCCTCCCCACCACACTAATGGGTAGCTTTCTGTTGGCTGGTATTCCTCCTTCTTCATATTCCTCCTTTTTTGAGGAACAGACTTCCTTTTCATCAGATTCTCCTTCCTCCGTAAGGATCTCCTATGTTATGAAAAGAACACAAAAACAGCTCTGACCACTCTCTGCCAAACTCTCCTTCTTACTCTTCGTCCACTTGTCACTGAAGGGCATTTCAGGTCTGTTCTCAGCATGGAAAAAAATGGCTAATAACAGTGACTGAAAGCAGTGTGGGAAAAAGAGATGAAAATGTGTTTGGAGACATTTACGGAAAGTCTTTTCTGGTCAAGTAGGATCAGTCCCATGGATACTGACACTGACACTATCATTCAGGTTAAAAAACTTTGCAAGTTCAGGCTTTTATCTAATCTTCAGCATCCAAAAAAATAGCTTACTAGATTTACAAAAATTTGTATCCTGTAAGTTTTGTATCTCTGTAACTGAAGAATTATTTCATCTGTAGGAATTACTGTTATACTGCACAGGAATTCCAGGAGAAGAAAGGGCCAAGTATGTCTGTAATATCTTCCTTTCTTATTCAGCATGGCACAACTACCTCGGAATCTATCAAGGTCTATTTTTTACACCTATTTTCAATATATATTTGAACATGTAGTCTTGTAAAGGTGTTTAGGTGAGAAGTGCTAGACTTGGATCAACTGGCACTATGGAAATGATCCATAAGGTTCTTTAAAGAAAAATTCAGTAAGATAAGAAATTGGTTTTGTAGTTCTGTCACGAGTATTCTTGAGAATCAGTACCATGACAAATGGTACAGTCATGACAAATGACAAAACACAACTCATGCCCACAAGATATGCTTCTAAGACAGTATGTGTGATTTGCTTTCTGAATACGTTTATCTTTCCCAGTTGACTATGGAGAGAGGCTCGATGACTAGTCTAGGCTACTTGGACTTCTAGATGAATAAAGTTAAATGGATGAATTCAACTATGGTCACACCTACAGCCATGAACAAATCTAATACCATTTAATGTTGACCTGTGACAGAAATAGAATAATTTAATGCCAGCCCAGCAGTTCGACAAAGAAAGGCAGAAAAGAAGGGAGAAAACAATGAGATGCTCATTCAATCAGTGGCTAGTTCTGTTTAATACAGATAATCCAGCCATCTTCTAGTCTTGCCCAAGATAAATACACAGATGTGTAGATGGGGAAAAGAAACAGGTGTGGGTTGGTACGATATTACAGCTTATTTGAAATGGTAAAGTTTAGAGAGAACAAGTTCATTAAAAGTCACATTCTTCCAGGCCAAGGAAAACTTCTTTCTCTCCTTTCCTTTTGACCAGGGAGTTGTTGTGATGGCGTATGCAATAGACTGAGGAAAATCACTTCTGGGAGCTCAAAAGGAGCTTGTAAAATGATGTTAGTCTTTTAAGAACTTGCTAGGAGTCCAGTGCATGGCAGCCTGATCACAGACCCAGCAGCCTGGTAAACAGAAATTGGCAAAGGGGAGAGTGGTCAGGGGTCCAGAGGAGCTGCTGAATGAGCTTGGTGTCCATTCGTTTCTTCATAGCCCTGTTGACCACATTGAAAGAAAGGCCAAAAAACAAGCCAGAATGGACTCACTGGCCAACCTTCTTGATGGCAGCCCTCCAACAGGTGGAGTGGATTATGGAAGGAGGAATGATCTGTTCTGTACAACTCACTGACGGATAGTTCCCAGATGTGTTATTAAAGCTGTAGTCTATCTAAACAACATCCCTGCGTCTATCCTGCTTCTTCCTCTACTTTAAGCTTTAAAAAACAAGAATGTTAGGTAAGCCAGTGACTAGCTTACTTAAGAGGTCTCACTTTATCCTCTGAAATAGAGCAACTTTGGGGGAAAAAAAACATGAAAAATTCCAGGAACATCAGGAACTAGTAGGGTTAAGCTGACTGGCAAAAGTGGAATGACAGAGACTTGACACAGGTCCATATGCAAAATATTATTGGTTTCCAGAGCTCGAAAATCCAAAACAAGGACTTAGTGTTAATGTAGGACCACAGATAGAAGTGTGAAAATAACATTGCACAAAACTGTGTGAAGTTACACAGCTTTTATACAAAAATATATTTCTTTCAAGTGCAACCAAAATGACATGATGGCCTACTGTCTTTCTTTTTTTACCTGTTGAGCTCCCATTTTTTCCATCTTTTGGAGTCTGTGACTGAACTACAAGAAAAAAATGTCTTTCTAGGTAGGTTCCCTGTCAACTGTTCACTTTCTCCGTAACAATGCAAGAGAGACTGCTACTGTTGGCTTTTCAGCAAGCCCATGACCAGCAGAAGTCAGGAAAATTGGCTTACTCTGTGTTTTTCCTAAGCACTGAAAATAGACATTCAAGCATACAAAAAAAATCTGCAGACATCATAAGATTAAGGTCTTCCTGATGATTTTGCTACATATTCTAAACCTTTACTTTTGTTTGAAAAACAATGAAGTTTATAGACCTCTTTAATGCCTTCACTATGTCAACCAACTGATTCTGTGGCCAAACAGACTGAAATAATAGCTTTATTCATTTAATAGGGTGTTAGCTTTGAAGTTTAATTATCAAGGATAGGAACTCTCCACATTCACAGAAGTGCAAGCTGAAGTATGAAATCCAGTCGACTGCAGATCATTTCTACTCCATGTCACTGCAAGGAGGAATTTCGATTGCGTGCCTGGAGAAGTGAAATCAAATCTGTAGACTCTTCTGGTCGCCTGCTACAATCCCAACATTCGAGCCAATCCCTCCAATCTCTTGCTCATTTTCTTCCAAGTCCTGAAAAATTCCATTCCTCTTTCCCCATAGTGGCCCCCTAGGAAAGATGAATTTGATTGGATTGGATTTTTCATTTCTACTGCTGTCTGTAATGCTCTTTGGAGCATTCAGCATTGCAACTTTGGCATAGACATAAACAACCACATTAAAAATCCTGAGACTTTGGGAACAAAATCCCAACTGCCTGAGAACTCTCCCAAAAGATGGAGGGACCTTTCACTGCTGTTTTGCAGATTGAGTAGTTATTTTGCCTTTGTGTGACTGAGGGTAACACACTCATAGTGAAATAACACTTGCCACTTGCTTTAGAATGATGTAAATTGGATTGCTCAGTCCAGCTGGCAGATCTGGGCCAAACAGTCCCTCCATCTTGATACCTCTTCTCTTGCAGCCTCAAAGAAGATCAGGAACACTTGTAAGGTGAGCATAGGAAGCCCCAAACCATGTGGAAGCCTCTTGTGCTTCCAGTACACAGTCAGGCTATTCAGACCCGTGAGGGGCCACAGCCACATGGGACATCAAGACAGTCCCCAGGCTGGCATTCAGCCCCAGTCCAACTGCGAAAATTGAGACATGACAAATTGTAAATGATCCCAAGGAGGTAAGGCAAGAGCAAAGCAAGTCTGCAGCAAGGCAAATCTGCTTGGAATGAGGCTTACTGCTCAGGATTTGGGGCTTTATGAACAGTAAGCCTCCAGGTTTTTGAACAATATTCTAAATGTTCTCTGAAAATGTCACAGCACTTCATCCAGATCATCAATCCAAACAATCCAAATGGGTAGCAATCAAACCAATCTTTTCCAAATTGAGCAATGGCCTCTTTCTCTTCTCAGTGCACGTTCTCAGTTTATAGACTTAAATGTCAGCCATTTTTCCTACAGCCACCAGGCACTCAAGCAGTGCTTAAAATACTGTATTTGCTACCGTAGACAAAAAGCGCTCCTTTACTCATCTCCAGTATCTCCAAAAAGACTAAAGATTTTGTTTAAATATTGCAAAACTAAGATATGTTCTGTAAAAATCATTCACTCCTGCACCAATAAAGTCAATTAGCACAATATCTCAGACAAATGATTTTAAACCTCATCTTATTAAGATTTTATAAGAGATTTTATATAGTTGAACAACCATCTTCACCAAGCAGTGGGAAAAACACAATTATTTTGACTGACCTATCGATTATATATCATAGTATATATCTTATTGCACTACTTTAGGACTGTGATAGATGAACATCTAATGCAGGAATATAAATATAGGAACATTGAATTCAATAGATAGGCAGTGAATCTAACCAAGAATTTTAAGACATTAATCTCACTACTGGTATTGCGCGAATATGCAATGACCTGCACATCTTGCGTTCATAGTAATTAACTCTGTGGCTTCTACCCCACTATTAAAAGATCAGGCAGAAAAATAAACATTTATTATCAGAAAGTCACACTTCTGACAGATAAATCCCCTTAAGCTAAAAGAAAGCCAAAAGAATGCAATAATTAGAATCAGTTATCCAATATGCAGATCAGTTCCCATGGATTGCTCTGCAATGGCTGAAGGTTATTCAGCAGGTTTATCTAGAGACAGCGAATTTCCTTTAAAAAAATCCTGGGGAAAAGACACAATAAAATGAATAGAACCTGCCCTTTCACGGAACATCTAGCTGACATGTAGCTTGCTAAAAAAATGTAAATGATTTAAAGAAAGGCTAAGCAGAAATGTACATCAAGTGCCATTATTTTATCACCCACTTTAATCACACACTGCTGTTCAGAATGGCTTGGGATGTTGGTTGTTACAGAAGAGATTTCTGTACCATTATTAGTACCTCTGAACAAATGTGGTGAGCAGGAAAAAAAAAAAAGACGGCGGGGGGAGAAAGTGAGAGCGAGAAGGAAATGTAGCAGTGGTTAAAGCATAGTTTAATAACTCCAATCTCAGTCACTTTTTTCATATGTATTGTATGTGCAAGTCCATAGTACAGCATAATGTGTCATAATTTGGCCTCCAATTCTGACAGCACTGCTTGACTTGGGCATTAAATCATTGCCCCGAGGAATTCACATTCTGGCAATTCCTGATGGTAGGACTGTCATCTCCTCCCACACATGACCTATCATTTTTGACATGATTGAATCAAAATTAGTCAGTACATTTAGATGTAAATTAGAGACATCCAAGAATAATAATGAGCACAAAAATATAGGTCTGTGTAATTGACATGGCAACAGCTTAGTACAGTCTTCCACAGTGTCCTCGAAATTATTAATATCATGATAACAGAAGTACAGTATCAAAAAAGTAAGAAAACTTTTTCTTTCTTTCCCCCCCCTTTTTTTTTTTTTTTAAGAGGGGCACATTTAACTAAGCTTTAAATCCTAGGGAAAGCTATAAATGTTATCTCCTCCCGCACTTGCATTATTCAGGTGGCCCTAACCAGAAAGAGATGTAGTTGGCCGTTCCTGGCACCCACGGGTGTTCCCGTATCTTGACCCCATAGTCACATCTTACCTCTCGATCCTCCCCATCGGTTTCTCTTTGCTCACGGGTGTGGGACGCCCCAAGGAGAAGCTGGTGGGGGGGGGGACCTTGCCAGGGTGCTGCCCGGCCCTTTGCGGTGGTGGAAAGCCACCCAAGACATTCAGACTTTCTGAAAGAAAAGAAAGAAGAAGAACAGAAGTTACTGGCCTTCGTGTGTTTCCCAGCGCTACCCCACAGGGACACCCAGCCCAGCATTATTTTCCATTTATCAGCTCATTCATAGGTGAGGTGTGTGTCCGCTCCAGAAAAAATGCCATGTGTAACATCACCACTGCCACCACCATGAAGCCCTAAGGTCCTCTCTTGTCCGGTGGGTGAAGGAGGGAAGGGGCAGAAGATGTCGGGTTTCGCCAATGGGTTTTGGCCTTTTCGATGTAAAACACCGATTTATGCTTCCGGCGGCAGTGTATTTGGCGCGGGGTGAGAAGGCACCGCTGTGTCAGAGGAAACGCAGTGCCTGCTGGAGCGGCCGGTCACGGCAGCGCGCCTGGCGGGGGGAGAGCCCGGGGTAGCTCCCCTGCACCCCACCGGAAAGCAGGCAACTGCTCAGGACCAAAACAGCCCGCCAAGCCCTTTTTTTTTCCATGGTGGGAGCATTTACATGTGTTAATGTGGCACTCAGTGATCTTGATAACCCAACTCTGTATTACTACCTTGAAGCAAACCTAAAATCTCCTGGGGTCATGCCAACATCTCAATGGTTGCGTACTGAGTGTCTCCCTAAAGTCTTTGATTACCATGTTGCCGGGGGAAAAAAGAAATTAGCTGGAACAATTTCTGTGTCAGTTGTCTGTGATGAAAGAGGAAGTGCCCAAGATTACTATGTCCTCGATGCACTTGCCATACCTTCACTCAACAGAGATGTTAATATTTTGAGTAACCAGGTGAAGCAAGTGTCAAAGCTGTTTTATTGGAATATGTTTTTCTGGAAGCCACAAATCATAAAACCATTTCTGAAACAATACTGCAAACACTACAAAAGTTTCCCCGTACAGAGCATATATGGCCAGAAACACTGCTTAGTGAAACAAGAGCTGGTAAAAAAGAAAATCCTCTATCTCTTGCAGCTCGTTTTTCAGTGCTGGTTAGTATTTGCACCCTGAACACTGCCGTCTTCAGGCTTAGCAGCTCTGCGAAGGTGGCTAAAAGTGCATGGAGTTTGTGACGCTTGAATGCCAAAGCTTACTGAGTGAGGAAATCTTGCAGTATATATGGCCTCAATAGCACCGTTAAAAAAAAAATCCATAGTTATTTGTGTAACAGGAGCAAAACACAAGCAGTCCTTGTGCACCCCTGGCAAATGCTCAGCACTATCCAATTTGACAGCAGTTGGCGATAAAATGGTTGTTTTCTAGGTGTTTTCTACCCTAAAGTGACACCAGATGTGTACCACCCTTTGAGACTGTCATAGCACCCAACGTGTGCTAACACACATCACACCTTGCACTCACAGCACGGTCAGGCAGGTGGGAGTTCAGGTTGCTCCTCTGCTACTTGGGGTTGAAAATGATCCACCCACCCATGAAAGAAAGCCAAAGCAAGGAAACTTAAATCCAGCTGCAGGTTGTGCCAGGTTTGGCTGGATGAGATGAGTTCTGTAGGAAATATATTTAATGACAGAGAAGCTCAGCTGGACTGAGAAAATGTGGCAGCAGTTAAGCTAATGAAAAGACTTGGGGCACAGTACAAAGGTTCACAGTCATATTAACACATCTATGCTAATTTATCAAAAATGAAGGGTATCGCAGAATATTGTTTGGATTTGATACAGAATGCCACTAGCAGGATTGGCATTTGGGAATATGGAAAATGTTCTCCAGTAACAAAGGGTTTTCGAAATCAACACAAAACATCAGTGCTTACGCCTGAAAGTGGCTGTCATCTCCCACTTCTTCTTAACAAGGACTGACTCTATACGGCACTCTCACTTAAGAGGCCTGTCTTTTTTTTTTTTTTTTTTTTTTTTTTTGCCTGCTCAGGAGATGCTGCTCCTAGTAGAGATGAGCATTTTGGTGGGAAGTGACCAAAGAATAAAAATGAGGTAAAATAAGGGAATAAGAATCTCTCATATTTCCCAAAATGGAGAATGAGCTCAAATAAAATAGAAGGCACAGAAGATTGAGGAGAAAATAAAGAAAGTATGGGATGGAAGTGGGACTGGAATTCCTCTTTGGAGCAGTATTCCTGTGCTAGAATCAGAAACCTAAGGAGAGGGAAAATAAGGGATTTGGCCAAGAGTGAAGCACATTCCCCAATTTTACAGAAAGCAGCTGAGACTCTATAAGGCTCCAAGGAACTGCCAGTGGGAATGAGCATAGAGAGGAAAGGCCTGCACGCTGGTGCATTTATCAAACAGGGAAATCTGAATTCATCAGCTATAAATTCAAGATGAGAGCCTCTCACTAAAGTTGAAAATAATCAGGACAAACCTCCTAAAACCTGGCAAAGTTTTATTTTAATTCCCTGCATTTTGGGAATGCAAATAATGTTTTTTTTAGCTCCTGGCTACACTGCTTCTGATAAACCATTCTAGAGTCTGCACTACATGTAGCAATCCGAAAACTCAGAATAGGGGCAGAATTCCGCATTACCAAGCAGCTACAGAAATTAAGTAATACTTGAGTCACTTGGGAAGCTTCTGAAAGATACAGGAAGACCAGACAGAGGCCCCCATGAATTTAAAATTGTTCAGTTGACCCTTTTGGGTACACACACTTCATGTTTGAGCCTTAGCCCTGCAGATACTTCAGAGCTTTCAAACAAGGAGAGAAAACCTTGCTCGTGCCGTGTACTGCTTCCCCACACAAGGAAGCAGAAAATGTTCAAGCCCTGTGCTAATTAAACCCAGAGCTGTCAGGGGGATTTGCCCGCCTGAAGGAGCAGGGGTACTTAGGTGGGGGCTTGCAGAATTGGGGCCCTCGTCCGTGAGCTGCTTGTTTGGCACATGAACTGCCAAACCAACACGTTCACTTTTCTATCTGCCTTTTTTTTTTCCTTCTACTTCATCTTACCCTAATGGTGCCAAGGAAACCAAATGCAAAAAACAAAGGTATTAAATATTACATTATAAGAGAGAGCATAAAGCGTCTTGATAAGGCTGACAAGCCAGCCTTGTGGGGAAACATTACAAAAAAAAATCTCTAGCAAACTTTAGCTATGTTCTGTTGAAATAATTCTTCAAAAATTGAGGCAAATCCCACCTCAGTTTGACATGCAGTAGTAATAAAAGGCAAGCACGATATATAAATTTCTGTCTGCTAAACAGACTGACCAAGCTAAGTTAAATTAGGTAATTAACACTTATTTAGTTTGTCAGACATGTTTAGAAGATCAACCTGATTCATGAATATGTAATTAAATACACAGTCTCCTCTGGCTGTTTCTTCACTTGATAAGAGCCTGATACAGTTAAAACTATAAGGTGTCTCGGCTACATTTTGAAGGAGAGGGCAAGACAAACTATACAGCTGTATTTAATGATTGCCTCTACATCGTATCAATGACTGGTCTAACTAGGACAAGGTGAAAACCCGCCTCCAGCTCGGTAGAGGCAGGAAAGCAGAATGTATGTTTATTATCACCCTAGCGAACAGAAATGCACAAGTAAAATAATCATACATTGTTATAAATAGGACAACACAAAACTTACCTGCAAAGAAGAATATCAGTATCTTCCAAAAGTGCTTTGGCAAAATAAATCGTAAATCACATGAAAACAAATTCTTTAGTATTTTGCATTTTAATCTCTTTTACATCCTTTGGTATTTTTCCTTGTATTTCCACTATAGTAAATGGTAAACATTTTGAATAGTCAGAAATATTTCAGTTTAATAGTCTTCATCACATCAGGGAAAAAGTTTATTATTACAGAGGTCTGCAGAGGTGATAGAAAAACTGACTTAATCCCCAGATTATGGTCTAGTTGCCTCAAGTAACCAGGCTTTTTAAATGGCAAGAAGTATTCAGAAAAAAAATAAAATAAATCTTTCTTCCACAATTTACTTTTGTAATTGACTGGCATTTTCTGGTTTGCAGAAGATCTCAGAGTATGTGTCATACCGCAAGATTACAGGATTTATGTAATCCCTCATACCAGCTATGTCACAGGAAACGGCATTTTGGAATAGCTTTAGCAAACTAACAAACAGCAAGAGGATTTCACGGCAGAGAGAGAACAGTTTCTCTTGAGTATTCCTCAAGGTGGTTCATAAAGGCATTCACATAGAAGTCTAAGACTGATTCAATTTTCTTGTTAGCACACTTCAGCTTGCAACTATTACAGAGAAAGAACAAATTCCTACTATATGACAATTTTTCACAGTCTCATATTCTTTGTTTGTAAAAGCACATTTTCACAAGGATTGATGCATTTTCTAAAAGATTTTGGATAGATAAGTGTTTTGAATAGGAACAGTAATTGGCTTTAGTTGCAGTGTTCCAGATCAAAATAATTTCTTTTAGACCACGCTGGGTCTTTATCGATATTTCAAAACCTTCTCTTCATTCACACATATTCAACACTAAAAATTTAAGTCTGAACCTCGGGAAAAGATCATCCTTTAATTCCCTGGACTATGCTGGAACACGTTACTTTAACTGCCAGATTTTCAAAAATTTTCTCTGAACTCTTTACATGCATTGTCCATCTGCGTCTCAAATATCCTAGTTCCTGAATCTTGCACCTGCTCTTAGTGCAATGCCATGGATGATTTTTACCAGATATTGAAAAAAAATCTTCTTGACTGGCTGTAGTACAGTTAGGTCTTGTCTTGAATTTTTTTTTTTTTAACTGAGTTCATTCCATGTTTCTTTCATCTGCAGATTGAATGAAAAATGAGTAATTCACATTAGCATGTAAAATACATTTCCGGTCAGAGGGAGAGCTAGAGAGCATAAACTCAAGTCTTTGTGAACAAACTTGCATCTCTTTTTATTGTAAGCATAATCTGGAAATTACCCATAGTTACATTTTCATGAGTGTAAAACAAAATAGAAGCATGTCAAAAGTGTGACTATTAAAGAAAAAGTTCCAGTGCCCTTCATTGTAACAAATATGCTTTTTACCAAATAGACAATTCACCCTGGAAAAGAAGATACTGCCTTTCTCCTGTCCAGAAACAGAGGATCATGTTTCAGAGAAAGGATCACATGGAAAACAATAATCACGTATTTTAGTTTTGAGTGCTAAAAAGGCAGTGACACCTGTTGAAAATTTTTCTTCTTGTTTCGTGTGCATTCGATCATCAGTTGAATAATAGCACCAACTCTGAGATGGCCATTGTTAGGTTTCAGAGTCAACAAGACATTGAAGTGAAGGGAGCGAATGTAGGCCATTCTGAGCTGCTGTCTCCAGTTATTACAGAAGCTAGAGGCAACATGGCATCAATTTGCTGTCAGTCCAAGTGGGGAAGGCTATTTTTGCAATTATGTGCTAGAGGCTATTTTTAATGAAGGATTAGAATTTGGAGCACAAGATGACAGCTTCCTAAAACAATAGGGCTTGTTCAGCTGCTGCGAGCCAACATCGCTCATCCACCGAGTAGTGGCCCTGATCTGCCAAAGCGCTGGACTTCAGTGAGACTATTTGCATGTTTTTCATTTTTATTACTTGAGTACCTGGAAGCCTTTTGTCATGGGCAAGAATGTGACTGCGAAAGGCACTGTATGAACACCAACGAAACAGCCCTATCCCTAACAGCTTACAGTTTAAGCTTTTCTCAAATTAAATGTATACTTAAAGATTATGTTGGATCATGGCCTTCATTTATCTCCTAATTCAGTTCTACTGAAGCACTAGTTAAAAAAAAAAAAAAAAAAAAAGCGCCAGAGAAAAATTTGAAAATGATATTAGGAAGTCCTCATTTCCTCACTTGGGCTAGAAAATTAGTAGGAAAATGCAAATTACCAGCCCCTAGTATTGAATCCAAGCAGGTATTATTGGCTCTTAAGAACTAGAGCGTGCTCTGTAGTATTCTATTTCAGAAAGCGCGGTCTCTTCTAAGGACTCAGTAGTTTGGCTTCCAAAGCCACTAAGTCCTTTACTATATAATTAGTTTACTCCATTAAAACATACTGCAAATTCCTGGGCTGAAAGCAACAGCCTTATTGAGGGGGAGAATCAGATTCTGAGCTGCCAACCCTTAAGCTTAGTGAAGAAACAAAATTAAAATGGGCTTAAATTGTCATTTTTGGAAGAGCACTGTTTCCCTTAGTGTTTTGGCTCATCGCAACACAGACTGTTGACATGCACAAAAATCTAATGCAACATGGTGAGTCAAATTACTTGGCTAGTGTCACTGTGCAGAAGTCTGTCACTGTGTTAATACCCAGATTTGATAGATTTTGGAAAAATGTCATTGCATATCCAGCATTCAAGCTCTTTCAGTTAGGAGTGTAGTGAAAACTACTGGACCTTTTACATTACATAGAATACTCTAAGAGGCAATTACCCTGAAGTTTTATGGTTGCAACTTACCATGCAATTACAGAATATTACACAGACATGTCTGCAGATAAATTAAAATAAACAAACTCCAGCGTGACTACAGCTCAACAGGAACTCGAAGCGTCTTACAGTGAGAAAAAGCACAGCCCTCATATGTTTAAACAGGGGAGGGGGGAATAAGAGAGGGAGGTAGTTTATGACATTGGTGAGCAGATGTGGTGTCCATACTTTAAGAAGGAAATGGAAATAAATGGAAAATGTGAAGAAAGAACCACAGCAGCTATATAAAGCCTGAAGAAAATGCTTTACAGTGAGATACTCAAGAAGCTCAATATATTTATTTTATTGCAGCAAGACAGAGAGGTTACAAGGTTTCAGTACGTAAACGCTTTCTCAGGTGGAAGATACTCTGCAAAATCCCAGAAGGAAAAAGTAGGACAAGAACCTGAAAGCTGGGGAGCTGAGGGTGGACAATTCAGATCAGAATAAATAGTTTTTCAGATCAGAATGTTTTTAACTCTGCAAGAAGGCATTTAAGCTTGAGAACATTTAAGCTTGGGTACCACTAGAAATGGGGGGGGAGTATATTTTTTCGTTTCTTCAGTGTAAGACTGGTTGCCTTTCTGAAGACATTATTTCACTGATACACAAGTTGTTTGGGTTCAGTGTATGTAATTCGGGATACGTAATGGTCTGTGATAACACAGAAGGCTAAACTATATGATCTAATCCCACTTTTTGGCCTTCAACTTGACACATTTTGAGAAATGAACAGATGCAATTTGTTACAGTTTTTCTTTCTTCACTAAACATTTTAATTTAAAATAAACTAATTCTTAAGTGCCTGCTTCTGTTTACTGACTAAAAAGAGAGCCTAGGTTGACTAATTCATCTCTGACTGTGTAAACCTGGTCTAGAAAAATCTGTCTGCTGACTGCCAAACAAGATAACTGTCCCACTGTACTAGATATATAAGCAGGGAGTAACAGACAGCTGCTCCCCCCAAAGCCCACATTTCAGGCTTGACAAACAGAGAAAAGTAAAGCATTATGACAGCAAATGTCCGTTAATTCTACAATTCTTTTGCACGAAAGGGCAGAGTGTAACAGGGAGGACATAATCTAAAAGAGCGGAAAAGTGAAAGGCAAAAAGACATAGAAGAGAAAACTGAGAGCAACAGGGAAACAGGGTGAGGGTAAGATAAGAACTGTAGAGCTCTTTGAGAATTTGGCAAGGGAGAGGGAGGCCATTTGGAAGACATCCCTTAATTCTGCTTATTATTGGACAGAAGCACTATCGTGTAAGCATGCCATCATGGCCTGCAAACTCATTGCAGTCACAAAGCAGTCTTATCCTTGGGCTGGAAAACCTACAAAGAAGATCTAGTTAGCAAGGAAAACAGTACAGAATAGTACTGTAGGAGACATCCTTCCTCCGTATCATTAGGAAGCAGATGTCTCTGCTCTCTGTCAGGCTTGGAGCGTGTGTTTGATAAAGCTGATCCTACAGAGGATGGATCCTGTCTTGATGGAGCAACATCACATCAGGCCATACCATTGTGATGAATGTTGGAGAAATGAATCAGGATGTAAAACCACGCGAATCTTGCCTGCCTCAGCTTGCAACAACAGATGGCATGCCAATATAGAAAACTTCCAGAGAAGCTGACTGGCTTTATAAAATGAATCAGTTCTGCACAAAGCCCTTCTTTTCACATGGTTCTTACTTCTTCCTGTATCCATGTCATCTTCCAGTTGAGAAAGCCACAGGCATTCCTTTCGCTTCCTCAGAGTCAAGAGGATGGGAAGAACAGGCAAGGAAACAGCTACTTGCTTGATTTCAGACATCTTCAATCTTCAGACTTCTAGTAGTATAACTACTTTTCTTTCTGCACATCAACAGGCACAGGGAATTACTGCAATAGGGAAAAAATGTATTTTTCTTCCAATACCATTCACTGTCTGCAGAACAAAGACATTTAATTCAGTTAGTAAGTTATTACAGGTTACAGAGGAAAAAATGTAATTTGGTTATGGCAAATGAACCAGAGAACCATTCCTCTAGAAATGATGGCTGTTGCCACCTCTTGGCACAGTATTTGCCCTAAATGTTTCTTGTGCCCTCCAAGTTGGCTAATATGTTTGCCTGGTATAGAACCTTTTGATTAAATGTATAATGTTTATTTTATATATAGGGATGTATATGTATGCATGTATATATGTATATTGTATATATGTATATGTGTATAAATGTATATATAAACATATATCCTCAATTGACAGAGATCCATAGAAAATAAAAAGGTAATAAAACCTTTGTAGTTATAAAATCTATCAAGCTAACCATGAACAAATGCACACACACAAAAAAAAAAAAAGAGAGAGAGAGAGACAAAACAGAAGTGAGCAGGAAGGGATGTTCATTTTAACAGGAGGAAGACAAAATAGCTTTTCTGCAGAAGCTAGGTCCTGCATCTGGACACCTCAGGCTGCCTGCCACGCAGCACCCCGAGCACCTGACAACCCCCTCGAAGGTGCCTGCTTCACCCCCGAGAGGGTGCCGGGGTCCCCACGGCCCACGGCAGTGCCGCTTGTGGTGCCCTCTCTCAGGAGGCATTTGCTGGAGCAGATGGCCTGGCCGAGCCAAGCCAGCCCCTCGCTCCCGCTGGAGAAGCGAAGGGGACAGTTCCCGGACGCCTCGTCTCCTCCATGCTGTGGGCAGGCTGAACTAGCAGTGAGAGATCGATTTGGGCTGCTTGACATCAAAACCCAACAGCTGCCCTTTCTGAGGCCAAGAGCAAGGCTCCCTTGCCCTGATAAAGTGTTCTCCAACAGGAACTCATTGCAGCTGATGGAAAATTAACACAGGGCAAAGAAGATCACAAAAGACTATGACCTTTCTCCCACATAAATATTTAATCAGGTACTTGACCTCACTGGATTACAAATTAACAGTAATTGGGACCCAAAAGGTTTCCTCCTCTTAACAATTTTTTTTTCAATTGAACATGTTATAAAATTGGTTCAACTTTTTTTTTTTTTAGTAGAAGGGAATTTGTTACTTACAAAAAATATATTGAGGGACTTCAGGAATCCTGCCATCCCTCTTCTTACCAGATTTCTGAATCCTCATGTTCCTCTTCCTCTGCACAAGGAAGTGCTTCAGCTTCACCTGAAGAGATCGTAGACGTGAGGCACGACCTTGTTCATCCTGGACCCCACTTCCAGGACGGTAGGTGAGAGGCTTGGGGACCTGCACTAATACCCTTTTCTCTTTGCACACATACACAACAGAAACAGGGAAACCCACCGCATGCTTTTGAGCATTTCCTAAAGCAGTGAAGGATAGATCTTGATCCAAGCTGGGACTTCAAATACATTCAGGACGATGATTTTCAGGCCTGGGGAACTGGTTTTGTAACCATCTCCATTAAATAACACGCACATGTCGTAAAGATTATATGGGCATTCCTGTCCATTCACGGAGCTCGTGAGTCCATAGTCTGCAGTCATGCAAAACTACCACTGAAATTTTTCAAGAGAAGTTTGACTTGCCCCAGGCTTTTTGACTCAAAAAAAGTTTCTCTCTTTTTCTTCATTAGTGCAGCAGTTTCTGCTACTCATGTTATATTTTTATCAACAATACAATTATTCGCCCTGCATTTTCAAAAGTTCATAAAGCATACAGAAAAAAATTGATTTGAAAGGAAACAGAGTCAGCATGTTTTTTCTGAGTGCTTTTTTTTCTCTTTTACTAGATATAAAATAACTTACTTCAGCTGTGTTTAAGTTAAAAGAGCATAAAATACAAATATAGCAATTTTGTGGGACTAGTTGCTTTTTCTTTACAACTGTAATTCCAAAAACAATTTCAAGTTTCTAAACCTTGAAATGACATATTTGTATTAGGATAGTGATTTGTCCTTGTCTGCAAAGTGCCAAGGGCATGTTTAGTGCTTTGCCCCACAAGAAAAATCTCAGTGTCACAGTAATATCTGCCCTCCCAGGTAACAAGGGTTTTATCCCTTGAGACTGCACATCTGCAGCTTCCATTTTATTGGGAGTTGCAGCACTCAGCAAGGCTCTCTAGAGGCCTTCTGGATCTAACAAAACTTGCTTTCGATGACCAGATACTTCCCTGGATACAGAAAGTGAGAAGGAGGCCTGTGTGAGGAAGAGCTCAAAGTGGAGTGCACTCATTAGTGGCTGCCAGAAGTGGCCCACAGCACAAGTGAAAGAAAAATGCACAGAAATGACTTGTGGGAAGCAAGCCTTGAGGTTAATTCAACTCTTTTCCAGACTGAGCTCAGTGCAAGGACTGATGGAGGTACAAAGGTGACTTTGTACTGAGTCTTGATGACTTATCACTGGTGATGGAAGAGCTGTGTTGTTCCAGGAGCTCCTCAGTGCTGGTTCTTCTCTTCCTGAAGACCAGAAGATCAACGTCATGCTCACCCTCCCCCACTCTTTACAACGGTCATTAGTCTAGCAATGTGAGTAGCTGAATCTGTACTGAACATCAGGCACCTACACACACATGTGCTACACCAGGCGAGCACTGGGAGAGCTAATCAGGGAATTTTCTGGCTCTTTTATAAAGTGACCTTGCAGCCCTAATTTAAAAAAGAACGGGGATATCAGCCAAATACCATAGTCTAAATAAGTTTCCCTGTAAGTGCAATATCAAGATGATAAGTTTGTCTGTGAAGTCCATTCACTGGCTGTGATCCCAGAATGTAAACCAGGTGATGCATCTTCACTCCTCTTTTCTGACAGCAGGAATCTTACCGAAGTCTGTGTTTCTGGGCTGTGGCAAACACCTGGTGATTGTTACAGTTCTGCATCCATTTTGGCTTCTTCAGGCCGTTTGCCAAAAATCACAGTTATATGTTGTCCTCTGTTTAAGGCTTGTCTCTGTATCTCAAATATGCATGCAGAGAGTCTGTGGCTGATTTTCCAGTTTGTTTCCATGGTTCTCTTGTGTCAAGTGCTTTTAGAGCAAATCCTTCCTTACGCAGAATGTGTGTTCTGCGAGCTGGTTTGCTTCTGGATGTGTATGATTAAAGTCTCAATCCAGTTGCTCACACATAGGCACCTTGTGGATTTGAGATGCCTAGGGTGTCCCTCATGGACTCCAACTGTCAGTCCAGTAAGACATACATCTCCTTTAAGTCCTGCGACATATCTGCCCATTCCATGTGGATGTTTTGGGTATACTGTGTATCTCAGGTGGCACAAGAAGCCTATGTGTGGACAACTGAATCAAGCCTTTCCTGTCTTACACTAAAATGCAGGCACAATAGAGGCATTTAGGAAGTCAAAGTGAACTGCACTTCAGTGAGCAGACAGTGCAATAATGTCTATTCTCTTTCCTAACAGCTGTGCATCAGATTAACATGCTTGATCACAGCTAAACCTGTGGTCTTCTCAGTTGTTTGTATGTCTTGAAAGATGCTGTGTTTATCCACAAATACCTTATTTTGCTTCTGATTTTTCACCTGGAACATACAAACATTATAGATACCTCAGTCTACCTCACAGAGTTCTACTTGGTGCCTCTATTCCATTAAATGCAGATTTTATGTTCATCATTTATTGATGTCTCCCTTCATCTGTGACCAAAGTACTATTTCACTAGCACGCTTTTTGACTATTCATTCCAAGAACTTCTTTCCCAATATTTTCTTCCTCTTACAGCAGTAACTGCCATTATTATATTTTCTGTAACTGATTTCCAAAAGATTCAGTGTGAGCATGAGAATTGTTTTTTTATCATTCTCTGCTTGTAGCTTATATAACTGCTCACATAACTCATCTCATGTCCATGGTACATGTAGAGTTTCAGGCATTTATAGTGTTCATACACTCTCTGATAGCTCATTCCAGATCAGCTGGTTGTCTGTCTAGCATATCGTTTTGACAGCATGCTTCCAATTACTAGTTAATGTCTTAGCTGGACCTCCACATTCACAGCTTTCTTTTAGCCTTCCAAAAGGAACTGCAATAAGCTTGGCAATGCTTCGCCAAGTCCTTTTTTGTGTTTTTCAAAAAGTGATTTATGATTAGTCTCTTGTCTTTGGACCCTAGCCAGAATCACAAAATCCTCTGTGGCCATTTGCATGTTCTACATAGAATATGCATTCATACCCCTCTTCGGGATGACTGTCAGAGCCCTGGCAGCCTCTGCTGTAGACCAGCGAGGGCCTCCTTGCTTTCGGGGTCAGTTTCCTTCATTAGCCTGAGACTGACAATTTGGCGGTGTTCAATTTAAACTTGTTTCTTCCTGCAGTTTCCAGTATTCTCCACAATCATTCCTGATGTTCAATAGCAGTGCTGCCCCTTTCTATCATGTCATTCACACACATTTTCATTCCTGTGAGACCTCCTAGCATTTGGGTCGCTGTGCTGCAAAATGCTTCTGGTGCTAAAAAAGATTCCAAAAGGCAATTTCAAGAAGCAGCCTCTGCAAAATGGTGATTTGAAAGTGCAAATTTTGAAGCATTCAGAGTCCAGGGAATCTGCCAAAACCCTCCCTCTGCATCTAATCTTTTGAAGAAGTTGGCTTCTGCCATCTCAGCAAACATTTCATTCCTTGAGAGCAAATGGAAATGTTTCCCTTTTTAAATGATCTTGTTCAGCATCTTGTGGTCACTGCGAAATCTAAGACCAATCCTCTTAGCTATTTTTCTCCACAGCTACAAAGAACAAGTCTGTTTTATTGCCCTGGCTGATCCTGTGAATGAAGCCATCTGTTGTCATGTTTTGCTGCACTTTTATTAGTGCCACATGTAAGAGATTCTGCATCCTCCATTAACTGTACCTTGAATGTCACCAGGTGACCCCTTTCTCCTGCAAGCACACTTCACTTCATGCATTGGCATATTCACGTCTGGTTCAGGTTTGTTCGTGAAGCTATGAATCTACTGGGCTTTGGCACGCATTCCTATGACGACGCCAAGCTTATGCCCATGGACTCCTTCCTCTCCTTAGCGCATTACCACAAGGTCTTGTTCTACTCTTTGTGCCTTTGAACATCAGTGACACTTCACACTTGGCCAGGCCTGGAAATTGTCCCTTGCTTTCAGATTTCAGTTTCACCTTTGACTTCTCCAGTTTTATACTTTCTTTTGAACAAGTGCGCTACAGTTTCTCTCACTTCTTTCATTTGTGCTTCTGGGCCTAATTTGTGCATCACATGGAGGCCATTTGGGCTTTGTTTTATTAGCCATTCTTCTGACTTCGCAGCATCTTTCTTTGCTGAGCAAACGCACAGCTCTCCCCTGCACTCTCCTCATTCCCTCGTTTCCCTACCTGCTTCAGCCTGTGTGTTTTTGCAAACAGCATAGCTTCTTTATTTTCTTAATATTGGCATACTTACTGGACATTTTTTATATTCATTCGTATGAGCTGCCAAAGCTATTTGGAGCATTTTAAAAAAAGAAGTACCTTCATTTCTCCCTCCAGATCAGTTTAACTGATGTTCACAATTATGGGCGCAAACATCTATTCTGACTATTCAGAGAGCTTTCCAGCGATCCACCATGAAGTGTGTCATTTTGAACAAGAGCACTTTTCAATGCCCTAAATTCACAAGACTGACCTGGAAATTTTGGGTCTATGATACATTTCTCTACCATTCTTTTTATATTCAGCCTCTTCTAGAGGCATTTTTTCCCCTCTGGGAAGTTTGATGATCAAATGTTTTTACTTTATCTTCAAAGTCTTTGTCCACTTCTTCTCTCTCCTCCTCATGAAAAATGTGGTATTTCTGTGCACCAAACTCACTCAAAAATTGTTTCATCCCTCTTCCATTTTATTTACCTTTCCAGCTTTCATATAGCCTCTGCATGTCTTTATCCTTTCCAGCATTCACCATAATTTTAAATATTGGAGACAATCTACTCATTGCACTGACTCTTTTGCAGGAAGAAAAATAAACTACTATTTTTCTCTGCAAGGAACAGCCCTTGTTGGCTCTACTTTGGGGGGTTGGTTTGGTTTTGGTTTTGTTTTTTTTTTCCCCTAGACTTTGAAATAGATTCTCTTGGTGGCCTGTTGATGAAATCTGGGAGCTACTCTGTGTCTCCATGTGATGAAAGTAGTATCTCCTATCTATAAATCAGCAACAGCCCCATAAGCCATTCTCTGAGCGATCTCTGCATTTCCAGCCCTTACGACTTTTCAGGCAATCACAGAAGATTTGCAGACCTGCCAGCTCTCCATCAGTTTGTGAAAGTTAGTCCTAATGAGGACAGGAAAATGTCACACCAGATTACACTTCCCTGGACTTTTTGCCAAATCCAAAACACTCTGTTTCACTTCCCTCTTCCTCTTACCATTTATCCCCTTTCTTGGACTCCTAACACGCTGGTTTGCAATGCATTGCGCCGGCAGACCTTCAGATTGGTGAACCAGTGAGGCAGACTACTAAATTTGGAGCTGCAGTTGATATGACAATGTTATATAACAGGCATAACCTGTAACACTGAACTTTTAGTAATGTGTTTTCAGGGAAATCTGTGCATCATTTTATAAATCAAACAAAAATGACCATTAAAAATGATGAAGCTGTGCAACAGAAGATTTGAAAGACAAGCTAGCACATTTGAATCCAAATGGATAGGAAAGTATTTAATATACTGTAGCTAACCTTACCCAACCTAACACAGCTTTTCTCCCCCTTTCTGTGAAATTGCCTTGCTAATCTTCATGCCAAGCTTTCTGAGGGACCATTTTCAACCAGAATAAAATAGTTTTGTCTCCTCTCCTGTGTAAGAAAGAACCTATTGACTGTCTGCTCTTTGAGTCATTTCTGTGTCTCTTCTTGGAGTCTTTTCAGATAACCTCAACTGTTTCACCTAGTTCTCTTCATAACAATACAAGGTTTTGTTTCATATTTGTTATTATTTATCATACATTGGAAAGGTGTAATGTGTATGTTACCTAGAAATATCTGAGAGGTTTTGAACAGCTTGGTTTCTCTTGATTTCTTTGTTTGAAATGGTAAAATTGATGCAAGAGTAGTAAACTTTGTATTCTTAACAAGTGTAAGCACTGTTAGGCTGACTTAGGATCTGATCCCCAGTACTAAACTAGGCCAGTTTATACTGGCAAAGGATTTGCTGTGTAGCTTTGGGATTTTAACTGTCATAATATTCTTCAATAATGTAGCAGGTGGTTGGGGGGCTGAAGTATTATATTCAGTCCTTTGAAGTATGCAGCAAGATAGGTAGCATTGCTGAAATGAAAGTGAGCATGTCAGAGGGGTGACTGGCAAGGTGGAGGGCCATGGTGATAGCAAGTCAATGTCAGGACCACCGTATTGTGTTCAATTAAAATCTGATTTCAGACATAAGGTATTCTGGTGTGCTGATTGCTGTGAGGAAACATACTTCTGATATATGTACATATATTTAAAAAAAACTCATACTATTCCAAAGTAACTGTACAACAATGTTCCCAAATGCTGCTACTGTTGTAGTATAATTCCCTGAGAGTGGTTTGCTCACATGTTTGCTTTTGGAAATGAAACAATATTCCAGCTTTGTACATCAGACAATGTATTGGCCTTTTATGTTTTATTCTTTATTCTCAGGCTCTGCCATTATTTTAAGAGTCAAAATATTTGCACCCTGGAAAGGTATTTCTCTCAAACCAGCCCAATTACTGGCTAAGTCATTCAAAAGTGTCTAAGTGACTTAGGCACCTGCATGAGTTTCCAAAATGGGACTGATGCTTTAAATATATTTTTTTAATATTTTTAAAGATTCTGCATTTAACATTTCATTGACAAACTGGGAACATTCTCTTGAAGACCTGCGCATTCAAATGCTGTATCATAAGAACAGCAAAAAGAAGGAAATAAGTAAGATTAAGTGGTCATGTCCTGCCCATTAGGGATGAAATAATAAAAACTAAAACTAAAACTAAAACAAATGATAAATCACTTTTTTTCTAACTTTTATCTACTCATCTCCTCTCTCATGATATTAGGAAGTGAAGCAAAAAAAAAGATTTTGTTGATATTGTTCCTGATATTGTTCCCATAACAAGAATTATACTTAATTTTAACAGTATCCACAGTCACACCCTTTATGCTAAAAATTCTGTTGCTTTGCATGAGCCTCTTTTCTGTTTGAGTAAAAATATGCCATTGCCATGCAACCAGCCCATCCCACTGTGCATTTCACTTGTGCATTGAGTGTTCTCTGTAAATAAGAAGAAAAATCTACAAATTCTTCGCATCCAAACAATTGTTTCTTTTAATGTGGGAACCCGAGCTAAGGTCTAGAATAGGCAGATATTAAACAAAATTAGTTTAAATATATGCCTAAGGACAGCTTTATGGTAATTTTATGTACAGCCTCCTCCACAGTCCATTGAGTTAAAAGAAAAAGCACAAACATGAGGCAAACATGGAAAGTGCCATTGTAGTATTTTGAGAAAAGAAGCAACTCAATGTCTATGAAAATTTAATAACCATTGACTTTTTTTTTTTATTCCTTATTGTGAATCCAGGACAAACTTTTATTTGACAACCATATGTCCTTTAAAAGAGATCCATAAGTCTTCAAATAACCCAGACTGTTCTTCCCTCTCTTTCTCTCTCTCTCCCTCTCCCTCTCCCTCTCTCAATCTCTCTCTGTCTTCCTTTTTAATGCCCACATCTCCACTATCAGGAACAAATATGATTTCTGATTGAACATCACTTTATTTGCCAGTTCTGTGGTCTTTTCTTATCTTGTTCCACACTTCTCAGGCTTTGTGGTTAAATTATGTATTAAGGTCAATGTCAAAACACGGAAGATCTGTAATCTACAGGGAGCTCCCTTTTATTCGTTATTACAGTGAAGGCTGAGCGCAACTGTCAGGGAGCTTGGGATGTGCTCAGCATGGAGGCTTGCTACACAGCAGGGCTCTACAAAGCCTCTCTCCTTGTTCTCCCAGGACGAACCCTTGATAGATTTACCCAGATAACCCATCTCACTTTAAAGCTCTCTTGTCTCTGCTTCAATCTGAAAGCTGTCAAGTGCACCTATATAGTAATGTCATAAATCAAACGTAAAATGTGTACACTGGAGACACTGCGAGTGTCATGTATTCACTTGTACTTTGAGATCTTCTAAAGTAAAATGGTGTCAGAATAAGGAAGGCTGGGAGGAATGTTTTTTTCCTTAATAACGACAGAATATTTGAAAAGGTTGGCTGTAAACTTTTTTTAAAAACTTTTGTTGTTATAAAGCCAAATTCTAGTTTATCCTAAATTAATCAGGGACAGCTATTTAGCAAACAAAAAAAAAAAGAGGTTGCAAGATATCTATTTGTAAATAATGTGATTTAATGTAAGACCATGTATTGATTTTGTTTCTTTGGTTTTCTTCTTGACAAGCATTTGTCAACACGGATTTGTATTAGTTCCCAGGTTTGTTTATTAAAGACGCATCATTCTTTCCCTGAACCAGAAACAATTCTCTTGCAGCAGGATTACAACATCAAAGAGGAATCCTAAAAAAAGATGCCAAGCATGACAAGAAAGAAAAGGAGCCTTCTGTGGAAGGTACCACCACTGAACTTATTTTTTTCTTACCCTCAGATAAAGAGAATGTTAATTTTTTACCAAAAGAAAAGGCTTACTAGTCCTTCTTTAGAGGAGCCCGCATTTTATTTTTCTGGAGGGAGGGAGGAAGAGGTTGCATTTGCAACATTTAGGTTGCCTTGTAATCAAACAGCTCATAGCAAAATATTTGTGATCCTACAATTTAGACTTTCTTGACTTTAAAAGTTTTAGCTCAAAGCATATGAATTTGGGGCCAATTTCCACATGATGCTTACTTAATACCTGAAATTCATGCTGTAATGGGAGGTCACTAGTCTATGTATTCTAGACTGCATCCCAAACAAGTTTGACAGGTTACAACATTAATCTGCCACAGGCAGTAGCGTAACATTAAAAAAAAAATCTCACCCATAAAAGCCCTAAAAGAGGATGATGTCTGCTTTTAAATCACTTGGAAGTGAGAAGTTCAGCTGGGATCCAGAATGTGTGTGCTTTCTGGTGGAAGGCAAGGTGGGGCCCAGGAGGTGTTCTGCTCCGGAGGCAGATGTGTGAGTCTGAGCTATAAAACAGCTGCTGCCAAAGGTCACCTGAGAGGGTGCCAGATTTTTCAGGCTGGGGAACCAGCCTGAGATGGATGTGATCCTAGTTTTCTCATTCCCTCTCCTACTGCAAATCTGCTCCTTCACCATACAAACCTGTGGTCTGCCTAGGCTCACGGTGATACTTGGATGTCTTGAAGTGATAAAATCATTCACCTTTCCATGGAGAGCAATCCAGTATTTAAAAAGGTTTCAAGGGCAAGCAGTGAATTTATCTGCAACTTATACTGCCAGTGAAGACATCTTTACTTCATGAGGTGTTACTTTTGCACTTTCCTAATCTGTATGTTTTTTATCTTCTTATGGTTTTCATTTAAAGCAAAGGTCGTTCTGCATAATAGCATCTGTTTCATCCTCTTCAGAAATGCTATGGAAATGCTTTGCCTTCAAGATCCCAACATGACCTCTCAGAAGTCATAAAATGAGAACATAAGCGTGACCATGCTAGGTCAGATCAAAGGTCCTTTTACGCAGTATCCTTTCTCCAGCTTTGGCCAACTAAAGGAGTATAGAATCTTGTAAAGTAGTGATATTTCCTCCAAATTGCTCATAGGCCCCAACAATTTGCAGTTCAGGGACCTCCTGAGCCAAAAATGGCATCTTTATATTTAATAACCATTGGACTTTTCTTCCATGAATTTGCCCACTCATTATGTCACTATTTAAATTTAAGCATGCATAGTAGGAGTTCCACAGCTTCACATTGCATCAAGGGCCTCACTTATACATTTTTTAGCAGTTTACCCAAGATCCATGAAATGGAAGAAGAGCAGAGGAATGCTAAAAAACACCTGCACTTAAAGGGTTTAGAGGCTGTCATGTTTTGTTGTCATCATTTGGAATCTTCTGGTTATTCCAAGTAGGAGATGACATTCATGGGCTTTGTACTTTGAAACACATCTAGACACATAACTCTATTGGTTGTTTTGCACAGATAGATATGATTTTATGAGGAAGATGATCCCAATCTGTGTCACTCTTTTCCTACAAGATTTTTTCTTGTTCACTCTTAAACATTTTATTGATTATTGAAGATGCAAAAGTCTGAAAAAAAACTTTCTTTCTCCCTATCCTTCAGCCAGATTTCTTTGGGGTGATGCCTGCGTAATCTCATGCCCTACCCTACTGAAACGTAAATGACTGAGATATCACCAACCATGTCTCTGCTCTATAGATTTAAATTCTTTTAGAGGAAGCATTTTCTGTGCAGAAGAAAGTATCATGGCTGGATGCTTGAATTACAAAACTTTGTACTACTTCTGTTCCGGTTATTACTAGAAGTAAGTAAGGATTTGCATGGATTTGCATGTTGAGAATTATGATTAGCCAGATTGTTGAGGTCTATAATGAAGTACAGAAAGGATAGACAGTGTTGTGTTTTCAAATTAGAGTAAGTTTAAACTTTCCGTAGAAAACATGTTTTTCTCTAAAGCTAACCATTTGCACTGGAAAAACTTCACTTTCTTTAATAATGTCCGGGGGGGAAAAAAAGTTCATTTTTTACTTGGTTCTTCCTCACAGAAAAGTTCCTGAAGCATTTCAGAAGTATCTCTGAGTTCCAAGATTATCTTGAACCTCTGTGCTTAATGAAGTAACAACTAGTCTAACATGACTCCCTCCACACACCTTTTTTTTTGTTCAGTGCTTCTCTTTTTCTCGAGGTCAGAGGTATACCCTAAAAGCTCGTGGTCACATTTTTATCAGTAATATCTGATCAAGAGAGAAATAAACAGCCAGAAATACAAATCACATTGTCATCCATCATCCATACTTTGCACTTTCACATTCTTCTGAATATCAACATTCCTAAGTGGCAGCATCAGTGAAGGAAAGTCTCTGAAATCACTGCTGATTTTTTAACAGGTCACTCCAGAGAGCAAACTTAGGGCTTTCTTTAAATTCATGTTTTTATATTCTGTAGTCAATGAGTGTCAGACTCACCAGTGCTCCATTTTACATATATGCTTTCCACTTCAGAAGGAAAAGCCATGGTGCATCTGAAGCAAACTCTATCTGAAGAGCCATGAAAATAACTTCTGACTACCAGGCCTAATTAATGCCTCCACGCTGACCTCTACATCCAGCCCATATCAAAAATGTTACAGCGGAGCTGATTCAACATGAACTCAAGATCAGGCAAGACCTGGTACTAATGAATACTAATGAACAGTAATTACTGGAACTCTGCCACAGAAACCCACTGCAGAGACATATGCTAATGGGCTTTATACAATCAGGCACAGGACTTCATATCCACTAAGAAACTTCTGCTAGACTAAAAGCAAAGAGAACCATATGTCACACTCAAGCCTGCTTACATCCACTTCCTCCCTCACTCCTAATGTCTGACTCTCTGCATCCCATACAGGCTGGTTTCTGGTCCAGCTCAGTTCTAGTCCTCTCAGAAACACAGGGAATCATTTGCATCTACTCAGTGGTGGCTTTGCTTCTGTTCTTTGTTCTCCCTCAAGATGCGCAAAACATTACATTTGAAGCTGAAAAGGATTTTAGTAGGACAGATCTTGGTGTCTGTCCATAACCGTTGTCCAGGCAGGACAACCATCAGTCAGTGGGAAGACAAAATGGGAAGACAGAACTGAGCATGAAATCTGGACCTCCTATGATATGTAATGGAAAATAACCATCCAGAAGGAATGTACAAGATATTTTTAAACATTTTATTGGTGAATTTGACAACCCTCCTCCCTTTTCAAACATCCAGTGCTAGTCCTGCCCCATTGAGTTGATACCCTGGCCTCAATTATTCCTGAGGTGACCTTGACCTTCTCATAATTTCCTAGGCCTAATGCTGGCAATAAAGGAATAGTCACAAGAATAAAGGTAACAGAATCATGTTTTATGCAACAAACATGCTACTCTGGGTTAGTGCAACAGGTCAACACAAGAGTAGTCAAGCCTAGGGGCAAGCTTCTAAAACACTGCTGTGAGTATGGGGCAGCATGGAGCTAGAATGACTCACCAGGAGATTGAAGAGGGATTATCTATTCCTCCATGGACTTCCAGATACAAGATCCATGGTATCTGTATTTTTACTGAAGCCTCAGCTCCTTGAATCATGTGAGTAGGTGAGAATCTCGGCTTCCATTTCAAACTGTAGGCAACTTTTTAGTCCTCATAGGGGTGGACAAAAGCTTGCAAATATGACCCATCTGAACACTAATGGCTCCCAAAACAAGGAGCTAATAAAACAGTCCAATGTTCATTGACTTGTTTTAACTGTGAGATTTAAGACAGCCTCTTCTTTGGTGTAGACGTTGACTTGCAATGCTTAAAACTTAAGGCTGTGCACAGGATGCATGGGGATTGCGCTGAGACTGCTGCCTGCCAAGTGATTTGCACAACATGTAGTGACTGGCCCTGCTGCCCCCTCCTCAGACCCCTCAGGTCTCACTAGGTCATACCTGACTCCTTGGCTATTTAATACGCTCTGAATTTGCCATGTGTTAGTGGTAACTGCTTCTGCGCTAGGCCTGCTGTCCCAAAATACTGGAAGGAGTTTTTAGGGGGAAAAGCAAACTGTCCCCACTCTTTGCCATGGGGACAGTAAGGTAAGAGAAAGCACAGGGGCACACAGCAATTCTACCTCCCCACTTTACCTTCAGTAACCTGGCTGCATGCCAATACTCCTATTTTTTCAGATCTGAGAAGTTTTGACTTTTACCTGGCAAGGGATGCTATCTTAGCACATGATTATCTAACATGAGTCAGAGTAAGAAAAATGACTGACATCACCAAGCAGCCACATACTGGGCCTTCTAGGGTTATGGACACTAAGGAATTCAAGGAACTGTGGTTAGCGCTGCCTATCATCTGTGCCCCATCACTAGCATAGCTGTCATTTAAAGCGCTATCTGTTCATCTTGATTTGTTGTTTTTTGTAACTTTTTGGTTTACATTTCCTCTCTGAGGATGTTTTCTGTCTCTGGTCCTCAGTCCCCACCTCTCTTTCACTCCCTTTGTCCTGCTGCATGTGGAAGTTTCCCAGTAACTCACTCTAGCTCAGAGGTAAGTTTGATGAGTTGGGGATGGAGAATCTCTCAATGTTTTGAGTGATTGTTTTAGCCAGTGTGCTGGTTGAATTAGCTTATATTTGAAAGTTTATAGCATTGTGGCTAGAACAGAAATATTTTAGTTTTTTTCCCCTTTAAATAAAAGCCTGAACTCTGCAGATTTTGAACTTACCACATCATCCACAGAAGGGCTTCAAAGGAGAGCCATCCTGTGGGCAAGCTGTTTGACACCTAGTTCTTACTTCTGTGCTTTTCCATCTCTTCTCCAGCCTCCTCCCTCTTCTTATCCCAGCTATGTTCGTATCTTACTAACTGAAATTGAACTAAATGGGACATCACAATGTACCTGTAATGGTCAGCAGAACAAGAGGTGTATTTATCAGCTGCAACAATTTAGGAAAAACATGTACCTGCCAGCTGAAAGACCTCAACACACTTGACCTTCAGTCTAAATCAGCAAGCAGCAAAGTTGTTTTGCTATCACCCAAGCGATGCATGAAAATCCATATTCCTTGACCTCTAGGATGTCAGTGGAGTTATCCCATTTCAAGAAGTTAAGGGGTTCCATACTTCACTTATCTCTTGACCACCTCTTTTTCCTAACATTCTGGAGTAGTTCTTGCTCATTTAAGTACTTCCTGAAACTCCTTGGGCTGCAGAGGCTGCCAAAGGGGATGGTCACTTCTTCTTTCAAACAGAGTCTTATTCAGTTTCTTCCCAGTTTCTATTGTCCAAAAATAAGTTGATTTGATTTTAGGGACCTGGATCTGACTGGATTATTTCTTGAAATTATTCACAGTCCTTCTAATCAAATAGAGATGAGTTTGAATCTTCTGATATATAAAATTCTAGATAATAGTGGTCCTAAATCTTCATATCTGCCCATTTCTTCTAGCAGAGGGAGAGCATATTTACAAAGACTGTAGCATGAAAAGCTGACGCTGGGACCAGTTTGATTCAAGAGTTGTCACAAGACATGGGCAGATTCACTGGATGACGGACAAGGACAGTAGCTCTCAACAGGCCCACTGGAGCATAGATATATTCCTAGTCACACAATGCTGCAGCAGCTATAGAGTCTTCCCATTCACTTCACAGCTGTAATGTCTCTGAGATATTGTCCTATAATATCAAGTACTTTGATATCAATATCAAAGATACTAGTTACCTTTACAAACTTTGATGGATTTGTATCTTTACATCTGCACTGGTATATTAATACACTAACTATTTCATATCAGAACTGCTTTAACATTAGCAATATTCCTGAGCTGTATAGCCAGTACCTCTCCTTTTCTTCTGAGAGGTATTTTGGAATTTTATATCTTGCTTTAGAGTCCATTAAGTCATAAAAGAACAGGGTGTTATGGCATCTTTCGTACTAACTATATCCTTCAGTTCCTTAGAAAATATACTGCAGAGTACTGGAGAGGGGAAGATGTGAGAGTCCAACCCCTTGAATACTTCAATATCAACACTGCAACAGCCATGCATAAGAAGAAACAGATTTATTTGTGTATATGCAATAAGCTTTGCCAGAAAGATTCCCCTTCCACAGACCTACTCACTGTTATACTAGAAGGCCAAAAAGAAAGAGAGAAAGAGAGAGAGAGAAGAAAACACCTGAAAACTGACCTCCTGACCTCTATCCAAAGATCCACTGCTACTTCTGAGGTCGTCTTCTTGCATGTGGGAAGATATTACCTTTATTTGTGAAGATTCTGGGTTTCCAGAAAGCTTAGAATGATTCACCTCCTCTGAATGATTAATGACCAGTCACTTCCTAGCCATCTTGTCTAAATACCTGAAATGCCTAAATGTTTCAAAATATAGTGTCTTTTAAGCCTAAATGTAACCTAGTTTCAGCCTTCAAAGTCAGAACAAAACCAACATCAGCAATATGTAATTTTGCTCCCTCCTGAGCCTGAGCATGGGAAGCATGAAGAACATGCTTCCCATGCTATGTTCTTCAAAGTGCTGCATGAAAACTAACAAAGTTCACACATCTCCATAAGGCTGGATATCATTACAGGCATTTTAAATATAGTGGAATCCATGAGGGGTGAAAGAGTTAAGCAATTTCAACAACATAATATATCAACTCCACATTGGGACTCCAGCATTAAAACTTTACAAAAACAGGCTGCAAGTTAGCTCAACACATCACTGACAACCTTTAAAATATGTAGTAAACATAAAAACTTTCCATGCACCAGCAATGAAAGCAAATCAGATGCTCAGCAAACAGGATTTTACACAGTGTTAGTCATGAAGCACTCGAGCAATTCATATTTTAACATGGGACGACAACAAGTCTTGTGTTTGAAACTTGAATTCTTGAAGCCTAGTCCAAGGTTATCAAAACAAAGGTCAAGTCAAGGTGAAAAAGCACAGATCCTGCAAAGCAAGTCACAAAGCACTGTACAACTGCAGAGTCAAATAAAATGTAAAGTAAGTGAGATGTAGCTATTTTAAAAAGCTATAGAAAACTATGATCCCACGCGTCTTTGGCTGACGTCACTACAAAACTAGTAGAATCCAATATACTCTTCCCACTACTAGTTGATTATGAAAGTGTTAAGCTGTTAACACTCATTACATCATCAGAGAAGACGTTGCTTTAATATGCTATCAGAACAACACATTCCCCTTAAATATTCCATAAAGAAATGAGAACACCACTGTGAGAGGGAGTAAATAGTGTTTTAAGATACAGCTTGATAGTATCCTTGTATTGCATCATTCAGGGCTCAGTGAACAGGTGCTTAAATAACGTATTGAAATCACTGAAGTTTCTGGGCTGGAAATGGACCAAAGGAATTATGTCAAGAAGAAGAATCACTCATCTTTTGGGCTGTGTTGTAGATCACAATGGGGAAGATCTGGATTTTATAATCAATGTTGAAAATGTTCCATGAATTGTGCAGATTTAGTGAATGGTAAGAATGGTAGCTTATCTTGATGACTGCTTGAAGGGCATCATTACATGCAGATGAGTGCCTAAGTGAGTTTTTCCACTGACTTCACTGAGTCTTAGATCAGGTCTTACAGAGCTGGAATCAAATTTAATTGTGGACAGATCAGTGAGTTTTTAAGTGAACCTTTAAAGATATGCTCTCTCAGACTATCCCATGAGTCCATACTCAGTCATAGCTTGATTCTGTTATGTCTTACTGCTTTTGACAGAAAATGTTATGGCAGAATTAAAAAATACATATTTTCCAAGATGTCCCTTCAAACACTGTCTCCAAATGCATGCAATGTTTGAAAGTCTAACTTACAGAAAAATAATCTCTTTCATCATTTTAATTTCATCATTCTCTCTTATCCTTCAATTCATTTCATTCTGAATCTGCTGTAGATAAACCTCACCTGAACTCACCTGGTCATAATGTTGTAACCTGGTAACTTGCTGGGCAGAATTCTTTATACTGATCCTAATTTCACTGAAGGTCTTATCTTGCAGTATTGAAGCAGTAAAGTCACAGGAGAGTAACTGTGCAACTGGGTATTTGTGACTTGCAAGGAAGCTCTGTCAGGAAATCCTGAAACTCCAGTTTTATGCAGGGAAAAGCTAATTTGCAGGAGTTATGCCTCTGCTGGAGCTATGCCTCTGCCCAGAAACTTGCTCACACCTCTAGTTTGTCTTCCTCTTTTAAAGACGGCACATTTCCCAAAGGCAACGCAAGGCAACCTCCAAGCACATCCATGTTTCTTCGCTGAAGGCATGTACATTCACTGTTGAAAACTGTTAGTCGCTGCCTATTCATCTTCACCCTAACGAGGACAGGCAGTTGTTAATATTAGCTGGGAACCTATATTTCATTCATATGGCCATATGCCCTTGTACTTATGGAGGTAGAGTTTAAGATAGAGTTATAGCAGACAAAAAAAAAAAAAAAAAAAAAAAAAAAAAGATGCATGTGTGAATGCTTATACCGCAAAGGTTGCAACTTTTGGTTGTTATGTACTACAGTGGAACATATTTGAGGTTCTTTGGTCTCTCCAGTTTTTGTAGTCAGGTTCACCAGACTAGTCTACTGCCCTGGACAATCTATATCATCAAGCAAATCAGAAAGTACTAAAACGCCAAACATTTTGCTTTTACCTATCTCATCTCTGTTTGAGGACTGATAAGGTGAATGATTATGTTACAGAATCATTTCAAATATGAAGACAGAGAATAACTTTACAATGTTCTTTTTCATCTCTTTGAACGCACAGCTCCTAGAAAAGGTCACTCTCTGATGCTTCCTCTTCACCAAGATGGGCCCTTACTGAAAGCTGTATGAACACACAGCCATTTTCTAAAAGTGGCAAACCAAGAAAATGAGAAGGAAAATGGCTTCTGGTACTTTCACAGAGAGCTTGTGGCAAAACCAGGATGAGAACTGACCTAGACATGTGAGATAGTAGCATTATGTTATATCTGTTGATCAGTACTGCTCAAGTCACAGGGAATATCCAATTGATTACACCTTCCTGTTCAAAAAAGCTTGGTAAAAGTCTGTGGTTACCAGTACCCCAAAGCCATGGAGGAATAATATATTCCCTCTTCGGTCTTGCAGCTGCTTGGTTTCTGCTCCCTTTATCCCTTCCTCAAAATGCTCCTACCCTGAACAGGAATGTTGTCATTCTGTGCACACAACAGAAACCTGCAGAGCTTTTGCACTGAACGTCCATTTAATGCCTCCCTTTCTTTTGCCACTAGCCTTTTTGAATGCCTGAGACTACTGTGGATTCAGTGTATAGTGACATTCTGCCACCCAACAAGTAGTGGAGACAGAACAGAATTTATGCTTCAGTCAATTCCTGACTATACTGCGTTGTCCCTTCAGATATCATTTTGTTCTTTTTCCATTGTATCCATATTGTCAAGAGTGATAAACCAAAAACTTTCTTTTATAAAGCTGAAAAGATATATTTCCCAAGTCTCCTTTCAGATCTGATTGTACCATTTTTATCACAGATGAGATTGATGTGTAAATGCAAGTACTCTTCACTCTAGGTTCTTTATTTGTTAATAAAACAATCATTTCCCAATTTTCCAATAACCTTTTTTTTCTACTCTTAACAAAGATCTTCCTTTCTCTTTCTCTTTCTTTTTTTCTTTTCTGAACTCAAATATTCAATCCAATTAAATTATCATCTTTATCTGGCATTTACCATTAGGAATCTTACTGTTTAATACATGCACTCTTCTCTTTCTTCTGTCCACTACTTGGTTTCTTTCTCAACTGTTTGTACCTTGAGGGAGATACATATTTCATCAAAAGATCCAGTAACACATTAGACACATATCCCTCCTACCTTCAAAGATCAGGCCTCTCCTCCTCCTAATTTGGTGAGGTATGTGGCCTTTATTCAGTTTCCACTGAAGACAATGAAAAGATAAATTCTGTCTTTAAAACAGCTAATTCAGGCCCTTGACAAGCACCTACAGCCAATCCAGGGCGTCATTTTCATACCTGGAGGAGGACTCCAATCTTCAAGCTATTAATCAGTCTGATACTCTCATGTGCTGAAAATCCATTTAAACTTTCCTTCTATTTCCTTTAAAGAAATAGAGATAAAAAAACTAAGAATATCATGTGACACAATATAACCTATCACAGCAATAAATCAAAGGTTCGGACCATGGTCACAGGTATTATCTCTTATTACCTGCAAGGAAAATACAAGCTAGATATCCTATTTTGTAACCAGAATGTCTCTAGTGGCTTTGCAGCTTTCTAATGAATATCAGCTTAAAATAAGCTCATCTCCTTAGAGATCTGTTTCTGTGAAGGCAATATTCCCAAAGAAAACCTGTGACTGCTAAGCAACCTTTGTTATATTCACACGGCAATGATCTATTGGCCTAGGAAGCATGTACACTTTGTATAATTCTCAGTAAAAGGTAAATTTTTCCCTAGGAGGTTTTAAGAAAATATGCTTTTTAAATGTTGATGTATTACTAATTCTCTTTCCTGAGTGATTAACAAAAAACATTGCTACTGTGGAGGGGAAGTGTTGATTAAAGTGAGAGCAAGCAAGGCTCGATTTGAAAAACAGTAGAAGAAAGGCAGAAGACTATGAGGGACATATATAAAGGTAATACTTTTTTAAATAGTCTAATAAAATGTCATAAAAATTAAATTTTCAATATGAAAAATGAGATTTTACCACTGGTATGTACTTTGCACCAATTTGTACTGAAGAATCCTAATGGGCTCATGATGCAATTTTTATTGCGTCCCATGAAAGCTGTTAAAAAGTTACCACATAGTACTTATGCTAAATCAATCAAATGAAATGAAAACCCATTATTTTTCTATGCCTTCCTGACAGCTATGCTGCGGTAATAGGAACTTTTTTTCAGCAGCCAATCTGTATCCAGCATAATTACAACATTTAATAGTTTAGTTTTAGCATATTTGTTACTTACCTCATTATCCTCCTATAAACCTAGATCTTCACATTTAATGATATTTCAAATGTCTTCCATCCATGCTGAAAAGTTTTAAGCAACACTCTTTCTCTTGCTCTTTCAGTACCTCTGGATTCTGTTGTTTGATTAGTGGATGCCCTGTCCTCGTTTAAATATGCTAAAACACTCACCTCTTCTGATTAGCAGAGTCTGCCATGCAAGCCTTTGTGTTGTACTTTCTACTGATTTGTGCTGTATTACACTGAGATCCAAGTATGTGTCTGCTCTTTTCTATTGAAGTCATTTATCTTTGACGGTCAGCCTCACATGTGCATTTGGTGTGAAGTGCTGGAGAGAGAAGCAGGCACAGAAATGCCTCTTCTCCTTACTCTTAATTTTTGTACTGAAGGGAATGTGGATTCAATGCCTAGCAATTGCCTTTCAAGTCAGCAGCAGAACCACAGATAATTATCAGAGTTTGGATTTGAAAACACTATGCCAGACAAAAGGCTTCTTGACAAGTCTGCCTCTAGGGGATGGGAAAACCTAGTAGGATGAAAATCGTAGTGGCCTGGTACAATGAGCTACAGTAGTATACAACCAGTTCTTGGGTCAAGCTTCCACAGTGATTTCAAGACATTTTGCTACCATTCCCCGTTCAGAGTAGCGGAGGATGGAATAGGTGTCTTGTTGAACAGGTGTCTCTGTAGGTGTCCCTGTATCTTGCTATACAAGCATTTCTAAGGTTTGTTATAAACCAAAAGGACCTCCTGGCTTCTTTTCTGCTAAGGTATCTTTCAGTTCTTCAGATTTCAATGTAAATAAAGGACCTAAGCAGTAGTAACTATACACACATGACCATCCCAAAGAAAGGCAGGGTATATTCTGGCTTACTGAGGCAGTCGATAGCTCAGATGGCAAAACTGAAGCCTCCGGTACCCCTTTATCACTGGCCCATGTGATAGCTCTGCACTGAACAAAGAGTCCAAGGGGGGAAGACAAGGGGAACAGAAAAAATAGACCTATCTCTTCAGGTCTTTTGTACATGTTGAAAATCTTCTAAGAGTTATCAAGTGCTTAGCTGGGAAAGACAACCTGAAATCACTGAGATAGCTCTGAAACTTTAGTGTAAGCATCCTTAGTGCCAACTCTGTTAACATCACCAACTTCACATGTTAAACTTCAATATGATACAGCTACATTTGTATCTAGCAACCTCTGCTTGCTTTGGATGAGAATTTGGGGAAATGCTAGCCCCAAAAGGGACACAAGACACATAGCAAATACTACCAATTCAGAAGATTTGCACTGTTTTCTCTGAGGACAGAATTGTGCTTACAGGATGTAAACCTCTTATTGATGTTCACCTATATGCTGTTTCAAAGCACTTCATTGCACTGGAAGCATGTGTGTAGTCAGCATACTAGGGTCAGCATTCTCACCAAAAAAAGGCATACTGTCTTCTAAGCACCTGGGTCCCAACCTCCAAACATATCTCAGCAGCTCCAGTATAGCAAGGCCAGGAACAGTCAGTCTTACTCTGGGATGAATGGGGGATGCAAGATGCGTTTATTCTTCCTGTGCTGTCTGCAGCTTTCCAGGCCACGTGCCTAGTGAGTACCTCACCGAATTTATCATAAATACTTTTTCCCCCAAATCTAGGTGATGTGGAGATAGAATAAAATCCTCTTCGACTTCAATCCTTCCATCCCCTTTCCTCCTATCTGAAAACAGAATCAAGTTCTGGTCTTAATGGAGAGTAAACTAGAGGCAATTAGCAAGGGAGAAAAAAGGGGCTTCCGCAGTTCACTAATTATTCTATGACAAATGCACTGCCTACCGGGGAATTACTCTCAGAGGAGAATGTTGAGTTCCAGTAAAGCAAAAGGTGGCTTTTCAGTTAGAAAATGCTGGCAACTCTAGAACAAAAGTATTTCCATCTCTTGATGAAGATACGATGTTTTAATGTATAAAAATAATGAGAAAAGAGAAACCAAAAGAAAACACTTTTCCCCCATTAAGAAAGTCTGACAAAAACTGTTCTTTCATCTAGTATTTGATACTCAAATGCACTTTCCCATTCACAGTTGGATGGAGATTTTTTTTAAGTTCAGCCCTAATTTATTTATCTTAAAGCAGGCAATGTACTGTAATTTTACAATAAAGAACTCCCAATCAAAGCTTACCTTATCCAGAGGTAATTAATACAAAGATTGTTGAATTAAAGATGTGAGTCTTGACACTTTGGCGGGGGGTAAGGGACATGGTCTCAAAGGCCCAAATTATGCCTGAAACAGACCAATTAACACCATGTATCTTCTTTTATGTTAACTTCAATTAAGGTTTCTTAAAATTTTTAAAGTTATTTTCTTCTTTACAATCTCAGAATGTCAGAAATGTACATCAAAGAAAAACGCTTCAGTGTGAACACCATAGGTAATGCTCATTTGCACACAAATCTGCATATTGCAAAGCAGTTCAGAGCCCATTTTGCATGAATTATTGCCGGATGTGAGTCAATGAATTAAACAGCTAAAAAATAACAACCATTGAAGCGATGATAAGCTGCACCTACTTATGTTGACATAATGAATTTCAAAAAAAAAAAAAAAAAAAAAAAAAAAGGACATCAGAATTTGAGTTAAGTTACAGTGGAAATAAGGAGGTGATTTTTTTAACTGCAATGCTAGGCAGACCTGTGTATTCTACAATATTTTTCAAATTCACTTTGCTTATCATGATTCAACAATCCTATATTGGGATTGGATATTCTTTTTTTCTACCAGATGAAACAGAACTGGATGAAATTTCGCTCTCTTGTCTTTTTGGTTTTGACAGTAAATCCATTGACTTTTTTTTTCAATGTTACATATGGTGTATCATCTTAGCTTTTATTCTGTAGTCATCTGTCTGTAAGATCAGTTTCTCCTTGTGCAACTCCTCTTGCAAGATATCATTTCTTCATTTGCCACTAACTTGCCAGAACTTTGTGCTGATGCGAGAAATATATTCCTGAAAATGCCACAGCAAAAAGGAATGTAGGACAGCATGACTAATGCAGAAATATTTGACTAAGGAAAGAGTTAATTCTTTAAAGGCCTACATTTTAATCACAATCAATGAGTACCAAATAAAAAGCACAAATCCAAAGATTTGCAATGTAACGCCTTGTTTTTCTGTCAAATCTATCCCTTTTAGAACCTGTATGTGGCTTCTACTGGCTCCAGTGTGTTCACTCCTAATCAGAACAGGCTGCAAACAGTGGAATCCTCTGCTGGGGCCTTTTCCTTTTTTCCTTCACAAATTCTCCACATATGGGGCAAAATTCTTCTGAGCTTGTATGCTCTTTGTAATTGTTTGACTGATTGATTTATGAATATGCTTCCGTTTATGGATTTTCCACCAATATTCATAATGAGTGTTCCACAGGGCTTTCACCATTTAGAATTCATAATCCAAATTGTGTGATTAGTTTTATATGTCACTTAGTACGTTTCTTCTCTCCTCATCAGCTGACATTCCTTTTATAAAAAGAATGATAGTTGGAGAAGTCTGAAGTTGACTGAATTTTTCAAAAAAAAATGTCACTTTAAGGAGAGAGTGTTAAGTAGGATTACAAAAATTCTCATATAAGGGGAAAATATTTTGTAGTGAGGGTGATTATGAATGGGAACAGGCTGCAAAGAGAGGCTGTGGAATCTGTCTATACTTGGAGATGTTAAAAACACAGCTGGAAAGGCCCTGAGCAGCTTGATCTGACTTGGAAGTTAGGCTGGCTTTGAGCAGGCGGTTGACCAGGGCCCCTTCTGCCCGAAATCTGTCCATGATTCTAATCTCTTGTTCTATGGCCCCAATATTACTGGAAGAAGAATGAACAAAAATGGACTGGGGCAGTAGCCTGATGTAGCTAACAGCGATCTATACATTTTCCCACATGTTCTCTCTGCTCTCCTAATAGTCACAGCATTCACTACAGTATTTAAACCAGTGACAACCTGGAATACGTGCCCAAGAACAGAACCGGGCGCTTTTGCTAACTGACATGTGAGTAGCAAGTCTACTGTGGGTTACACTTTCTATAGTTTATTACATTTATTATAGTAATTATAGCTGCTTCTCCTTTACAGAGCTTTAGGAGAAGTGGAGCATGACCCTGGCTTCCACTACATTAAAAATGGCTTAATCATTCCCAAACACCACAGGAACAAGTAATAGTTAAGGTTAAATGCAGGTTTTATATGTGCTTTGCTCTCTAAAGACCCTCAGGAGTTTACAAGTTACAATAATTTTTACACCTGTATTAGCTTCATCTTTTTATTTTTGTGATCACTCCTAAAAAAAGGCAAGAAAAGAAAGAAAGGAAGGAAGAGAAAAGAAGGGAAAAGAAAAGAAAAGGCCAGCTCAATTCAGACTGTAAGGGCTCAAATTCCATCTGTTTTAGCTCATTTTTTCTCTGAGATGCCAGTATTTTTCTAAAGACCAACTGTGATAAAACTTATCTTTGATCAACAATTCTGAAAACACTTGCTTTGGCCAGAATTCATCTATTTCTCAGTTTGGGCTCAATTCAAAAGCCTCTACTTTTTCATGAAATCTGCCATGGTACTTCTGAAAAACTACAAATTCGAATGGAAGAGAACCATCCTGTCAGGTTAATAGGCAAATCCTGCTATCCTTGCTACATAAGCTCTTTTCTAAAATCCATCACAGAGCCTCATCCTTCTGAGAACCTCAAATCTCACTTACTGCAATGGAAGAAAACTCTGTTTGTCTAAGAGTGAATTTTGGCCACAGTAAAGGAGACATTCTAAATGTTTTTGGATTTAAACCATAAAAAATCTAATTGTCATATGGATGTGTTGTTCCTCAGCTACAGACTGAGAATGACAGCAAGACTGTGGTAGCTGACATTTAGCCTGCTGATGGGATTGTATCACCACGTGAGTGTTTTCAGTGAAAAATCTGTGTACAGACATTAAGCTGCAAAGAATGCAGGTGGTCTGTATGATATTTCAGGATTGACAGTGATCTCTTGTCGAAAAAGCGTCAAATCAGTGGTTGAAACAACCACCATTACTGCAAAGAGAAGGGGGTACCTGTTTAGCATCTTTTCTAAGGAAGAGAACATCTGATAAGGAAACCATTAATGTTTTACCGCAGTAATACTGAATGAGTCTAATTCTTTCTAATTCAGGCTCCAGGTAAACAAAAGAGCTACAGAAAAAGAAAAACATGGTATCTTTCTCATGTACTCTTGCTCTAAGGGGGTTGTAAATAGTAGGTATGAACCATGCCAACATCTCTGCAAAAAGGGACTGAGAGAAGACCACTGGGCACGCAGGGCAATCCCACACTGTGTTGTATCAGGGCAGGATAGTAGAGGAAGGGGTTGCTAATACTTAGCAGTGAATTTTAATTTAGAGACAGGTTATTTAAGCATATAACCTCCCATTAAAAATGTGCCATAGGGCACCTGAATCAGTCTATTCAAACCTCAGGAAAAAAAATGAATGCTTTAATTTACAGCCAACCCCTTATAAACAGAATTGCAGAATTCAGTCTGCAAACATCATCATGAACCAAAACCTACACAATTCTCACAGTTATTACTATTAGGCCAAGTAATCATCTCCAAGGGTAAATGATGGAAGCACTGTTGCTTGAGTTATTTAAAGCTAGATTGGACAATTCCCTGGGGAATATTTTTGGGGGAGAAAGTGGGGACTTTGTTAAGATTAAACTGAGACTATAAATAGGAAGACATTAATGCAATGCAGCATTACCGAAACAGCAATGCTGTTTTATGGATTTTTTATAATCTGAAACTAGGGAAATTCTGCTTTCCCACAGCAGTCCCTGCTATCCCCGATTGTTCCTATTACACTGACCAGTAATAACACCCTGTGGCTTTTCATTCATTCTGCAGTGCTGTAGCTTCTACCTTTCTTCTGATCAGATTTCAAAAACAGGAGATCTTGTGCCTCTCCCGTGAGCTTGTGTGTGGCTTTTGATACCACGGTTTATAACCCACAAACACTTGGTTGACCTAGTATAGCGTGGACCTTAGAGCAATATGGGAAAAATAAGTACAGTCCAGCAGGTTTGTGCTCTTTCTCCCAAATTAGAAATGCCAGAGACATTTCAGGTCCTTATATGAGGACCAGGTAAGGACGTGTTACCTACTCCTTTAAAAGTATTGAAAGTTTTAAAATTAAAATACATATATATATATATATTATTTGAAAGCATTTCAATCCACACTTTCATCAGCTTTGGAAGGTGTCATGTTTTCTTCTAGATGGCAGTGATGGACAACAAATATGTTGTTTCCAGTAGGTGTGAAGGTGAGTTCAGGGTTAACAAGAGTGAGATCTGACAATTGCATGGGAAGTGGAAATAGTGGGCTGGCTCCTTGGCATCACAGGCATTTACATTTATGCAAGTGAGGGCACAGCAGAGGTAGAAAATGTTTTCAACTCAGAAGAGCACATAGTATGTTCCATCTGCCCAAATGTAAACCATGCACCATGTGCACAGTATGAAAAAGTGAAGTTTTTCAAGGAATATATCCTACCCACATAGGCAGTATTTCAAAGGAACCCATATCAGCAAGAAAGTTTGATGATTGGAGGAATCTACTTGTTTATTTTTTTTCTCTTGTTTTTATTTAAGATTATTTCCTTTGCCAGTCTTTTGTCTGTTTGTTTTAAGACGAATTAAAACGCCTTTTCAGTTCAGCCCAGAGTCAGTGAGGATTCTGGAAGGTGCGTCTTCCTCTGCTGGATTTCTAATTCTGACCTGTAGCATCATTACAGGCGCCAACATACAGTATAATAGTTTGTCATTAAAATGAACATTTTCTTCAGATGCTTTCTTCAAATGGTGTTCATGTGTCTGTCAACATCAGCTAGAGCGGTGTGTACGAGCACATCTGAGATCCTAAGTCTCATTCTGAGTGCACCAGGAAAATAGGATGTGACACCCAGCGCTATGGGATATTCAATCATTTCTGACCTGCTTGCACATTTGCCTCATCAAGATCACATGACTCGGTTCTCAACCAGCTTCTAACATCTCTGCAAACAGTACTTGGAGAGGGAGTTTGTTTTTTCCCCTTAGACTTTAGAGTGTAGGTTTAAGATGAAGCTGAGGAAAATGCTCCATAAGCACATGCATTAGAGCTGGCCAAATAGGTTCAGTAAGCTTGCTTGTGTACATACACACACGCACGCACGCACATGCAAACATACATAAATGCACACAGAAAAATATTCTGAAGGCCTAATTCCCATCCTGCTCTTGTCCGTCTTTCTTGTAACGTTGCTATGCTCGTCTCATTTTCCTGCGGGAATAACGGGTGAGTTGTGTGCATAGGTATTTGAAATAGCTACAGGAGTGGTATCAAAAAAATCACTGTTCATGAAAATAAATAATAGTAGCACTTCCACTCTCCCCATGAATGTACAAGGGGACACATTGTGAAACATGTCAAACCGTTTACTAGTTCTTGTCTCAGTTCTCGCTGTAAGTCCCCACTACTTCCTACTGAATACTAGTCCTTTTGAACAGTTAAACATTTTTTGGTACAGTGGCATTCCAGAAAGCACAAGCCATGCTCAGACCCCTCTTCTAGTGCAGTTAACATCTTTCTTCATCTCTCTGAGCAATGGTGTTTTACTGCAGGCTCATAGAAAAGAGAAGCCCAGCACCTCCAGCAGGGCGACAAGTAGACCTTCAGAGACTTAGGCCCACCCCTTCCTACCACTGCTGTGGGTGGCCTTTGAGCTTAAAAATGCTTTTCTTTCACTGCATTTGTTTTAAGGCGGATATTTAAGCTACATATTTGCAAAGAAGAATGTTCTAATATTGTCCTAGCACCCAGCATGAGGAAATTTTAGTGTGCACAATGCTATGGAAATAGTCTCTGCTCTGTTTCAGCCACTTGCTGACACTGTGCACAGAGCTGCAGGGGACAGCTCAACAGCTGGCTAGTTACAGCCACAAGGAAACCAGGGAAGCACCTCAAGGGGAAGAAATATGGACTTTCCTCTTTTTCCATTGTTAAAAAAAAAAAAAAAAAAAAAAAAAAAAAAAAAAAAAAAAAAAAACTTTAAAAAGGCAAAGACTTGTATTTCACTTTCTCTCAGTCACATATACGGTCAAAGTCCTTTCAGCAGCAGTAACTCAATTTTAAGTTTACAAATGCCCCCTCCCCTTACCTGTGCATACAGGCATGCCGTAAGGTATTTTCCAAGTCCCTCCTGCTCCATTTGGTTTAAAATCAATGCAGAGACAAGCAGCAGAACGCAAGCTACGGTCACTGTCCACATTAGCAGCTTAGCAGCTTCTGCTTGAAGACAGAATTAGCAGAAAGGCACTGGCAAACTCAAGGGAGGTAAAAAAAATCACAGTTGTTATCTTCCCTGAGATAGAGAAGTGCCTGTTCATATCACCTTTATTTCAATTGATTTATTTGAAAGATCTCTCACTTCAGCCAATACAGATCCCCAGAAGAAATCAAATTCAGTCTATAGTAACATAGAATCAGTGAGTCCACTTGTATCACAGCTTAGTCTTGCCCAGCGTTCTCTTTTTTCTTTTTCTTTTTCATTCTCCTTTATGGGCACTTATGGATTATTTCCCATATTTCTAGTTAGATAAACTTGTCCTGTAAATATTTTCAGAGGTGTGTCTTCTGCCATGACAATAATATAAGAAAAAAGAAATGCAGGACTGTCATGCTAGAAACATTAAGTCTCACAAGAACTTGTTTTGCTGTGGTTAATTTGTGTCAACATTCAGGGTCCATGTTATGCAAGGAGTGAATAGAAATTTGCCTAACAGCAGACTGCCTTTGTCAACAACATATGATCTGGCAAATTTTAAATTTAACCGTTGCAAAGCAAAAGTAAACATCTGAAAGACCACGTTAGGAAATGAAGCTCTTACTGGAGGCTGCCTAGCAGGTTCATTGTGCTGCTAACTCTCATCCTTCTCAGAAGATTTTAACTTGACTCTTCGTAATTATTTGTCATTCTTCATCCAACAATTCACTCACAAACCTGAATTTAGAAATTTGTAAAAATCTTGGGCTTTATTTTGTAGTGTTTTGGGTTTGGATTCTTTTTTTGCTTTTTATGATAAAAACCTTTGTGACTAGAGACCCTTGTGACAGACAGCAGTGAACAGCCTAGAAATAAATGTCAACTATAAACAAAAGTGCAGGTATTGAGTAAGTCCCAAAAGCCATTGGCCTTTGTAATAATGTATTTCCTGCAGAAGCTGTGTAACAGAAAGTAAACTAACCCACCAGTGGCTGTCCCAACCACAGCCATAACCCCACGGCTGCCTCTGTCATTCAGGCCCATTCTACTCATTGCACTAAGTCTCTTCTCGATACACTTTGGCTAAAATAATGCAATTAAGAAGGAGGTGAATGGGGTACAAAAAGTCTTTTGTATTTACCCGCTCTTTTATATTAGAGCTATTCAACGTTGTTGCAGAGCACAAGGCAGAAGGAGAAGCCCAAAGTTCAGACTAAATATTTCCTTTTAAACTCTTTGTGAAACAAGTCATGAAAGGAGCACAAGAGAGAAAAACATACTCATCACTCAGGTTAGCTTAAAAATGAAAGGATACATTCAGTGTCCCTTTCCTACAGTTTCCTACATCACCTCTTCCCTTGAGGTGATGCTTACTTCTAATGCAGTCAGAGAAAAGGGACCTCATTCACTACCTCCTCCCATCTCATGCAGGTACCACTGTCTGTGAAAAGCCCATCAGGCCAGGACGACAACATGCAGTGCAGATAACCACCCAAGGCGCCAGGCACTACAGTACTAGAGCAGAGGGAGAGATTCTCAGATGAGCTACATTCGAGTAATTAGTAAATTCTATTTCTTGCAAGTTGTTCTTGCAAACCTTGGCCAGCACCTGCCAAGGATTTGTGGACAATGCTTTTGCCCTCCAAGGTAAAAGGATTTAGGATATATATTAAAAAAAAAAAAAAAAAAAAAAAGTAAAACAAACCATTTTACTGTTGCCTGAAGGCCAGTGGGCTCTGACTGGATTCCGGCAAAATAAGTCCAACAAGCTAGCGCAGAGAACAAGTTCAGGATTATAATATATTGAAATGCTGATTTAGGTACTGTATCAGTAGATTATACTGTCATCTAGTGGCAACTACATAACTTGCATGACAAAATGCTTGGAGCCAGTCTACACGCTGCAGAAATGTACCAAGGAATTTTCTCTTGACCAGTTTTTAAACTAACAGGATGGTCAAGGATACTTTCAAGGGATATCACTACATTAATGGAAGAGACAAACATGCATTATGGATTTGATCCCCTTGAATACCTTAAAAATAAATTTAAAAAAAAGGACTAACTGGTGATATTTTATTCTTTTTTGTAGGTGTGTTTACTGGGACGTCACTGCCCAGACTGCATAAAGCTAAATCTTAAGCTAGGAACAGACTTAGCAATAAAGTCAAATGTTTGACTCTCCAAATGTTCAGAAACTAGAAATTAATGTAAGGGAAAGGACAAATTAATCACTAGATGAATATGAAAAGTAGTTTAACAGTAATTAAGAACCCACAGGCCTATTTAAGAGTCACAGCCTTACAAGTTCATCTCTTTCTAACAGAAAAATACCCATAAGATATTTAGTTAAGGGACTGTTAGAGTCCAACCATTACTGATACAGTCAGCCAGATTGGAGCTCAACAGTCCAGAAAAGTTTATCAAGCTAAAGTACTGATCAGACTGCTAAAGAAAAGACCAAATTTAAACATCAAAGCATGCAATTCTTACCCCACCTCTCAAAAGAAAATCTGGATTGGATTTAAGATCACTGTAAGAAAATGCTGAATTCCTTTAAAGAAGCAGGTAGAAGAAACAGTGGCTTTCAGCCTTCTCATATCACCAATCAAAGCACACAGGCTGAAGGATTTTGCTGTCTCCTATTTTTCTGAAGGTCTGCGTAGGAATGAAGGAGAGCCAGGAAAGAAATCCAAGAATACTGAGAAGGAAAGCAGCAAAAAAGCAGTAGGTTTAGCCTGAAAAAACACCAAACGATGGACCCAAGAAAAATACAGACAAGACCTACTGGGCCAGTTGCAGATTGAGAGAGGAGGTGTCTTGCTCTTCAGTTCCTTACAGTGTCCAGCAAAATGGATGGGTATGATTTGGGGCAAGGGAGGATTCACAGCCCTGTGGCTGTGATCATGTCCTGCAGCAGAGACCCCTGCCTCATTCTACTGTGGATATAGCTCTGCCTACCCAGGAAAACAGGCCTTGTACCTGCAGATTTGCACCCAAAAAGCAGCTGTTCCTAGGACCACCCTAAATGGAACCACAGATTTAACCAGCCTTTTTGGATCAAAAAAAGACCTTGAGCCTTACAGCCAAATTCTGCCTGCAGTAGTTTGTGAGTATAACTTACCTGTAAGGAGTCTGTGTAAGAGAATGTAGGAACAAAAAAGTTCTTTCAAACCTCCTGCAAGAAGGCAGTCTTTCAGAACATTGCTGTTAATTTTTAATAAAGCACATAGATAATTACACTATTTTCTCTGAATTATTTTATATTCCATTTCTTATACATCTTGATATTTTGTTTGCTTTAAGGGTTCCTGTGAGAAAGATACCAACATTTGTTCATTTGCTGGCTCATGTTGGACCTGTGTAGATGTCCTGATTGTGAAATCCTGCATAGTCCATTATGCATTATCCATCTCCCAAGCCATCTAGTTCTCCAGTGAATTCCCTTTCTAAGGCTGTACCAAGTAAATTTTTTGGCTTTTACTACTCATGAGGAAACACCCTGTTCTCTAATTTATTTATACTTATATTTTTGTAATTTGCACAAATGAAATGATCTACAGGAAAGAACTCTCTGTAGTATAAATGTGTTATCACAAGAACACATTTGTAACAGCGTTAAAGAAACTTCAAAACTAAAAAGCATTTTGATTGCAGCAGGCCATTTAATATGCATACTCCTCACTAAAATTAAGCTACATTAGCTAATCATTGAAGAAATAAGAGAAGCATTGCCTCGGTGTGAATTAACAATACTGTGAATTACAAGAAAGAGACCAAAATACTTGGAATTAGCACATGTTCTGAAGTCTGACAGTACTTCCATTTAAAGAAATCACCTGGTCTTTTATGGAGAAAGTCATCACCAAAAATAAACACCAAGGGATAAAAATATATTTATTTAACTGCAGTAATAGTTTAGGTTTAAAGAAAAGGATGAAGGCAAAAGAAGAGACGATTGTTTTGCCCTGTTGTTTTTGTATCTGTATTACCGTATGACTATTCTTATGAGTACTTACTGCCACAAGGTGCTGCAGCCTTGAACTAGAGACCCTTGTCCTAGGCACTGCCCAGAAAGAGACAGGTCTTCCTTAGCTGCTGTTCATGAGACAACAGATGGATGGAGACAAACCATAAGGACGTAATGAGCAGGCATGAGAGACTGCAGTCCCACAATTGGCAGCTCACTGCAGACAATTATTTTATACTTTCTAGGTATTTCTCCACGCTTTGAAAATATTCCTTAATTGAGGATCCTAAAATCCTTCACATCATGATAATTAGATGGATTGTCTCCACTCTACAGGTGGTAAGAAAATCTCAGCCAAAATATTGTCATGGATGACATTTTGGATTACAAACGATGGTGACAACACTACTTAAGGGGACCTGGGCTGGGGAAGCCCATGGTGTCTCACTGTCCAGAAGCAATGCTCAGAAACCAAAACCTCTTCAACGTGAGCAGTCACTCGTGTACACAAGGCTCTCTTCCACGTACTGCACTCTGTCAAGCTTGCGACAGAGGAGAGGATTAACACAGGTCTGCTCATTCGGTCCCTTGCTTTAACTGGTAAACACACTAGCTCTGCAACATATTACTGTGGTATAAGCTTATAACATAAGACCCACCACTAGATAGATTCCAATTTTAACTATTGTAACAGTATGAGCACTATATTTCTATGGACTAACCTGATATTCATTTTATACAAATAATCTTGTATTGATTACACATTGCAGTTTTTCATTATTTTTCATATAATGAAGTCTTGATTATCAAGGGCAATAGGGGAGGCTGGAGAGAGAATAACCCAGATAAAGCAAAAACACAGGTAATACAAAGCAGATGTAAATTAGGCTATAAGTAAATATATTTAACTTTGAAAAACAAAGTTAAAATGAAAAATGAGGTAGTAAACATAATGAAAATAAGGTGGAAGTGGTTAATCCACAACTCAAATAATCTTCACACAGCTAATCAAAAGTCGACTGTCCATGTTTACACCTGCAGTAAGCCCAGCTGTTCTGGCCAAAATTCCAGACTCAGGGTTATATAGGCCAGGGATTGTAGAAGCTAGGAGGAAAAAAAAGAAAGAAAGAAAGAAAGAAAGAAAGAAATCTGATCTGTCTCAGTCAGGGAAATCCAGTCTCTCATGGATATAGAGGTTCTCAAATTGTAATTAGTGAAGGTGGAAATCGTAAGACTGGTACCTAATGCTTTGCAGACCATAGACTTTAGCAGACCACAGATCTCTCTCTGGAGGTAGAAACTAATGGAAAGCAGCTCCTGTGCTCCACACACACGCTGCACTTTCTTCAAAACATCCTCACTGATTGCTGAACTGAGTCAAATACCAGCCTGGCTAAGCAGCCATTTCTGATGAACTTGTACAAAAATTAAGATGTGTTTCAATCCCTCAGAATTAAAAAAAAAATACTTAAAAAAAACTTTAGTTCTCCTGTTGTGAATCTCAACATTAGTGACTTGCCATCATTCAATGACTTGGCTGTTTTCAAGTCAAATTAAGTTAGAAAGCCCATTTAGAGACATGTGCTTGTAAGGGTCACAATGACGACAACCTAACCCCTTCAGGATTATATCTTCTGCTAGTTTTCTCCCTGCTCTCCTCCTGCCTTTTTAGTGCTTTTTTGCACCTGACACGAGATTCTTTCTCTCCTTCTGTTCTGTTTGGATTAGAGCTTCCCTTTTCCTGCCTTGTGCAAAAGATGCTTGCAGTCATCTGTTTTTCAGCCTCTGCTCTCCTGGGTCTTTACAATACTTATGCAACAAAATAAGCTTTTTCAGATTGTTTGTATCATGGTGGCAGTGATGATCCATAGCTGAAAAGTCAGGAGTCATGCTCTAGTGTCAGTGTTCAGTGTTTGATACACACACTGAACAACTAGACTTGACACAGACAACTGAGAAGTGAGACCAGGGCAAGCGAACGCCATCCACATGCCACACCAAGCAAGAACTTTGCCCCACCTCTTCACACTGCATATATCAGTTCCTTTGTCTTACTGATGCACTCACAGATAAGTTTGTGTGGCTTGTTTGCTTTAATTATGAAGTAAGAGCAAGAAAATCAGAAAAGATGTCATTTTAAAAGCTGCTTTGAAAATCTCACATGCTAAAAAGACACCATCTCCCATCCATATGCTGGTCCCCAGCGCCCTCCCCAGAAAACAAGACCAAAGAACAAACAACTGAAGAATACAGAGCTTGTTTTCAGTACTGATTGAGAAGGGCAGGGAAAATGTGCCATGGGACCAGTGAATTGGGGAGATGTTAGACTGGGAGGCTCTTGGCCTTCCCTGCTATAAGACAAGAACTTATTTCAAGAGCTCCTTCTGGTTTCTAACAAAACACCTTGCTTACTTCAAGAGGTTTTGATCTTTTATGAAGAAACAGATTTATTTATTTGTACTGCTTCAAAGAGCTTAACAGGGAAACTGGAAATGTAGCTTCATTGTGCCAGGTGCTGGATAAAGTGAATACTGAGTGACAAACACTGTCTCAAAGAATTTTACAGTCAAGAGGAATAGAATAAATGCAGTCCAGCTTCAGAAATGTGGAACTGAACAAATGTGAACTCAAACTACACTGAAAGCCTATCTGTAGCATTTACATTCCTGAACTTTATTTAATGCCTGAGTGGCAAATCTCTTTCTCTTTTAATTGTGCCAGTTTACTTTAAAAGTTATTTCTCATTTACAAAGGTTATGAAAATTGAAAACCAAACATAAAAATCAATGGAGTTTAAAGCATAAAACATGAGAATAAGCAAGGCAATCTTGCACCCAGTCCAGATTCATATAGCCTAACCTTTGTCTAATTCTCCAGCATCAGGATACCTCTCGACTAGTGACATCCTACAGCCAGCCAAAAGAGAGTAAATAGTACTTAGCTGGCTGAATCTGACACAAAGCAGCACAAAACTAATGTGACTGCAACCATGTGCTGATACATCAAGATCTGCCTTTATTTAGACAACCCACTACAAGAATGAATGACCTTGAGCAGAAATCCCTTAGTTACGTGGAAATTACTAATGGCCCAGCTGAAACAGAACCACAATGACATTATTGAAAATATCAGCCATATGTATTTAAAAGAGGCTTCCTCAGTTTATGTGAATACATCATTTGTATCAGAAGTCTCAAAGTGAAGTGTGATCAAGTCTTTTCAAGTTCCAGCACTTTTAGGAAATGCAGAAACAAAAGCCAGTTCACCTAGCAAATTATGCACATCAAACTATTTCTTGGCTTCTCCTCCTCTTTTCACCTGAGTCTACACTAGCATTAATTGCATCTAGATCAGAAGGCTATATCTAAAAAGAACTGTCATCATTTCAGTGCCAAATGTTACACAGCCAGTTCAGGAATCATCTGAGCTACAAGCTGCTGGAATCTGGGAGATGAAATATCCCAGTACACTCATGCCACTCTTAAGCTTCTCCGTAAGGATCTGCTACTGTCAGAGATAGCATACAGACTAACATACAGCACAAACCGTATAGGTTCAGGCCAAGGGATTGACTGAGCTGCCTTTTTTCAACAGTGACCAGCAAACCCTCAGAGGAGGGTAAGAGCAGGTCAGATACATGCAATACTTCCTCTCAAATTCTTCTAAGTGTTTTCAGTTCAGGGACCTCTTCAGCTTGATGCCATTTGTCAGTTTAGTAATCCCCAACAGATTTCTCTTCTGAGTACTTATCCAGGCTCCTCTGGAACTCATGCAGATTTTTTGTCTCCACTAGGTCTACTGACCATTGTATGAAAAAAAACTCTTCTGTTTCTTTTGAACTTGGCTTTGGAGTTAGATGGACCTGCAATCTGACCCGGTGTAGCTGTTCTTATATTCTTACACAGACACTTGGTTTGTGAGATAAAATTTCCAGCTCATACCTAATTTTACCATGGAATGCATGGAAAACAGCTAGTGGCTTCCAAAAGGATTCTCAGCAGCCATCTGTCCCACAGTGTTACCTAAGCTAATGGAAAGGAAATGATAGAAGAAAGGGTGTTGAATAAAAACCTTGGCTTTTCAGGCTAAGGTAGCTCCAGGGAAATACTAGTGTCAGATAAGGTCTTCTAGCCCTTACACTTCTGCTTTCTCACCACCTCTGTCATTCCTCTCCAAGCTTGAATGAATACTTTTGTCTATTACAGTATAGAGGAAGAGCAATTCTGGGACTAGGATTTAGGATACTAGTCCGGGAAGAAGAAACATTCAAATTCTTCTTTAATCTTTCACATTTCTTGACTTCAGGATAGTGCTCTAGCCTCCTGGCAGTAGATAATTTTGATGGGGAAGCCCTCTCAGGCACCATGCTGAAAGGAAATCTCAAAAACTATTGCCTGATAACTTAATTTCTCTCCTGAGGGAAGGGGAATCAGCAGTGTAGTCCCCTTTCCAAATGCTGCTTCTGTACTTCATACGGAGCAACCTGGGTGAATGCTCTTATCGGTAGCTATTGTGATGGCTGCACCCTTATCACTTATTAATAAAAGCGGCTGTAGACTTCGTGGATTGTGAGGGCTTGCATCTATCACATGTGGTTTTGGTCCTTGGCATTCACAGGAGGAGAAGTTCAGGTGTTCACTTGCACACCCATAAATATCTGGTGCCCCTTGAGATGTCCCAGGGCATCTGGCTTAGCCTCCAGCTCCCCCTCCAGAGACTGCAGATCTTCCACAGGACCTGAGATACATTGCCACCCTTAGGCAGATCTTTCAGTTATCCGCAGGTGTTTCAACTGGTACTAGATGCCTAAGTGTTGGCAACTGAACTGAGTCCTCCAATCCCTGAGCCTTCCTACATGTCAGGGGAACATCACAGTGAATACTGAACACCTGTAGAATTAGGAAGAGAATTTGAGGCCTGCAGATTACTTAAGGATATGAATTCTCCTTAGAACTCTCTTTAGGAAGACCTTGTTGGCTGTCACATCTCACACTGACAGTTTAAGGTAAGTGTCTTGCATTGTTGCTGGACTTCCCCTTTCTCTGCTGTGTATTGTCACTGTACTAGTGAAAAGAAATACAGTAAGCATTTTCTCCCTGAGGTGGCATATTATATTTAGGAATCAAACTAGTATGGCCAGGAATCTCATCATATTACTTGCATTTTTTTTCATTACTCGGATTGCAAGAAACTTCCTATTATTCTAATAAGCTCTATATCTTTAAAGTGAAAGCTTGGAGTACATTTAGCTCATATCTTCTAATAGCTGGTGCTCAGCAGAAGATCACTGTTTTTCTCTAGTGGACAGATCCACCACATGGAGATAAAAGTGATTTCCTCCTTGAAGTTATGTTCTAATAAATTTTAGGACTTTAGCTAACCTTATATTAAAGGCTGGGTCTCAACAGTTTGTTACTAACTAGAGGTGGATTCTGCCTGTAAAGTTTCTTATCTTTGCTGCGGTCCTGGTGCATTATGAATTTTAATTTGCTGTTCAAGATCTTTAAAGGGATTTGCCCGTATTTCAGAGCTTACCACTTGACCTTGTATTTCTGAGCAAGGGGAAGGTTTTGAGCCAGGCACATCAAGTCAGCTAACGTGTTCCACAGCTCTATTCTTCTAAAAGCCACAAAAAAGTTGTTTTCTCCTGCAGAATAGATGACTTGAGATTTTCATTATATGTAAAGCATCTGAAACATTAAGCATATTTCCTTGATTATGAACCAGTCCTGACTCTTACTGATGTTATCATTCTTTACAAGCATGTTATAAAGAGCTTGGACACATAGGAGGTGGTTTGCTTTGATCATTTACTTTGAATATCTGACATTTGTAATTTTGATAAAATTTAAAGAGAGAAAAAATCCTACAGATAGAAAATACAGAATAACAACTGTTTTTCTTTATATTAATATTACACACTAGCCAACCCTATGCCACTGACAAACAACCAACAATATAAAAAAGGCAATCAGACATTGTCAACTGGAAGCTGAGTACACATCTTTACACTGCAGCATCCAGGCAGCTCTAGTCTATGCTACCATGGTGTCTTAAAAAAAAAAAAAAAAAAAAAAAAAAAAAAAAAAAAAATTGTACACACAACTGAGATATTAATAAGCCAAACAGGGCCACAAAATGCTGACTAAGAGCTACTTTTTTTTCTTATTTTCTTACTATTTTCCTCCAACCTAAAAAATACATTAATCTAGTATATTTCTGCAGAAACTTTACTTAAGATTTTCTGTCAGTGCCTTTTTGAATAAGGGCCAAAGACCATAAAGTTAAGCACTCAGGAATACAGAAATCAAAGTAATAAGCTGTTTTGCCTAGGGAGCACATAAGAAACCATCGTATGATCACAATAATAATACATACATATGCATATACGTATATAAGAATACATGTGTGTGCATGTGTGTATATATATTTACAACCTCACTTGCAAAATTGTATTACTCAGTACCTGTTAGTAAAGTATTCATGACAATTATTTCTAGAAGAACATATGACAGAGATCGTACAGAACTTACCAATATAAGTAACTGCCAGTAAAAGTTCCGTGGATCAGTTGTATTCTCTCTCAATTCATGTGCCTCTGACAGCAACTGTTTGCAGGACTGGACACCTAGGGAGGGACAGGTTTTTGGGAGATACCTGTAGGTAAAAAAGCACCATACAAAAGGACCTTCACATTCTTGTAGAGCCAGTAAAAAACCTCCTACAGGGTCAGTCAAAAACCTCCTACAGAACAAGGCATTAGGACTCCCTTTCATTCATAAATGTAAACTTATACATAAAAACTTTTAGGATGCAGGTCTAAGCACCCTGATCCAGGGTCTACTGAAGATAGTGAAACTGTTCTTTGTTTTTAATGACTGTTGCACTGGCTCTAATTTTTTGGCTAAATTCATGCCTTAATCCAAGCCCAGCTCAGCCATTCAATTCTATTATTGCCAATCCTAGCTACAGGAAACTCATGATTCATCTTCTTCCAGAATTTAATTTGACAGTTAAAAATGTGATTCAAATACGTTGACTCTTCAATGATCTTCAGATCTTCAAATAGCCATGATAATCCTAAAACTTAAACAATCATTTTTCTTTTGTTAATGAAAACAGAGACTCTTGCATAGATACTTGCTCCAAGGATGCTGGGCTTTAAGAAAAACACACTTAACGAAAGCAGAAGGGTTAAATTGTGTTGACTTGTGGTTAACTTCTGTTAACTATGCTAAATAAAGCTGAGCCATAAATCTAGGGGAAACAGTATTGCTGAATAGTAAATTTGACAAATAATGATTTTCTAAAGAGTATTTGCCAAGTCAAATCATCTCTTATGGACTGTTTGGCCAAAAAAAAAAAAAGAAGAAGAAATGTCAAAACATTTATTTTCAACATTTTTAAGTGAAATGTTTTACCTCAGAAACATCAACATCTCGTATCCTCATTTACCAAACAAAAACACTAAAGTTTTCTTTTTGTAATGGCACTTTTTGTTTACAAATTGAACCAAGCTTCTGAATGAGGCTTTAGAAAGAATGAAATAACCTGACAATTTAACAAAATGAGTTGCCTCACTTTGTAATTTTGTAAGTTGTCTTAGTAATTTTTTTTTAATAAAATACTTCAAATTTATTGTAAAGTTTTTTGAAGAAACCAATAGCTTCCTAGCTGTGTGGAGTTAGTTTAGTAGTTTGAAATGATTCAGAAGAATTTGTCTTCCTAAATTTGACTGCGAGTTTTGACAATATTTCCTCAATGACAGTGAGTACATCATTCAACTCTTTGCATTTCAGTTTCCTCATCTATCTACTTGATTTTACTAGCATTGTATCGAAATCATCTTGTGTCAAGAATATTCATTTACCACTATGGACTGTCATTTATTTATGAGTTTATCTGTGACAAGGCTGTCCTGTAATGTCATTGCCATCTTATTAACTGGGAAAGTAGAGCTTTAGGTGTATTTTTTATCCTACTATGGATTATAGGAGTTGTTGGTGTGATTACTTCCATCCCACTAAGTAATCAAGTGAATTTTCTTGTCTGTTTGTACGCATTTCTAAACTATTCCAGCTCACATTTGACCCTCAGTAGCATTTCCTCCAAAAATAATTGTATTGAACTGTGGAAAAAAAAACATAAAGAAATTTCTTTGTATTCATGGTGTGGGACATGATTTCTTTCTAATGGGAGAGGTTTTCTTTTGCGACCTACTCCATGTTAATTCTTTTTGTTTTCCTCACAAGAAAATTGGATGAGTTCCACAACCAAGCTTTCAACTACCAGTAAAATATGAGCCCACTAGCAACATAAAACAACTTACGTAGGAGTAGGTATTTGTGCCTAATTTGTGCTATGGGATCTCTTAGAAGATTTGCAATATCAATTGTTCAGACTAAACCATCAGAAAGATGTCTGTGCACAGCAAGTTTCTAACTTTTATTTTGTCTTTCTAGCCCACTAGGTGGCATCTATTACTACATGTGTTATTAGGTGACATGTCATCCCTTCGCTTAGGGCAAACAAATCTCTCTCAGTAACAGGCTGTACAATACTGTACTCTGTGCTCAGCATTACTGTATGGCAGTAGTGGTAACACCATGTAGTATAGTTTCTCAAACTGTGGTGGCACTTGCTAACCAAAACTATCCAGTCTTTCACTAAAAAGCAAGCTTTGAAAATACTGGACTGTTACCGGCTCCCACAAGTTCCTTTTTCTAAAAATGGAAGTGTTCTGCCCCTTAACTATAATAATCCAGACACCTATATTTACCTATATTACACATGCATTGTTTCCACAAGGAAAACTACTTGTAGCCACACTTCTCACATTGTTAAGATAATGAAAACCCTCCAATTTTCCCCTTCCAGATTAAGCCTAAATTCCTAAATAAATCAGAGCAAGGACTGTTCTTTCTCAAATCCCCACCCTTAAACTCTCTTTCTCCCTAAACAGGGTGGCCAAGTCCAAATTGCCTGCTGGGAACAACCCCAGCCACATGCTGTGCTGCTTGGGGGAGCCTGGCTGCCCTGGCCCAAGCCCATGCCCGGCTGTTGGCTACCAGTGTAACAGTGAGAACACCCTCCTATGGCTGTGTTGTCTTGGAAACACTGACGAATTCATCGTAGAAGGAAAGGTAGAATAATGCTGCTACCGCATCAAGGATGGGATGCTGATTTTAGCAAAACAACTAAATTATTTGCCCAAGATTGCAAAGTTGACCGCAAGAGAGCGAGGTAGAGAGCCAGCTCGCTGGCTTCCCACCCAAGTGCTTTTATCTCCCAACTGTCTTCTGAAAATACAGGAGTCTCAGTATGTATCTTACTGTCTCTCTTAGAGCACAAATCATCACAGAAACATGTCAAAAGCAGGAGGGAGTAGATTTCGGCTGGTAGGAATTCAGTTAAGTTGTGGCAATGAGTATCAGAAAAGGGGTTGCCTCCAAGGCTATGACCACACACAGAAGCACATACACTCCAGGAAGAAACCAAGGAAAAATTCTGTCTGTAGAAAGCAGTGTGGCTACTACAGAGTTTTAGTCACCAATTTCGTAGTTCAAGGACAGTTTATTTCACAGTTCTCCAGTTCCTGACAGCTAGCAACAAACAAAAATAACTTCTTCCAAACTTCTTCATAGAAACACTATGACACATATGCCTTTGGGACATTACTTGTTAAATAATATGCAGCTGTGTTTTCCAACAAAACTGCAAGGTCGTGAGTCAAGGTAAAAATCTGAATTTTCTCAGTATCATATATAGGCCTGAGCTCCCAGAATCCAGCATATTCCATTTTGGACTCAGGAACTGTACACTTTGTTTATAAATTTTCTGCAGTTTGGCTGAGGATAATATTATATTTAGCTTCATGTTTCTTATTCAAGTCCAGCAAAGATACCTTACAATCTCTTAACTTTAACAGGACTTCAGTATAGGCTTAACTGTTTTGCTGAACAGGAATGATCATACACACAAAGATAATCAAATGCTTCTTTCCTTGAATTCTCTCTGGGAAAGATGTCAGAAGCAGCATGAATTTCCTTCTCAATCCTAATCTATATTTCTATTTTATTCATTTTGCTATTACTACTAGTTCCAGATTTTTTTGTTCCTTACTGAAATGTGCAGACTACATCTTCTGCTATACCATTGTCTTACAGAAATAAAACATATATTTAACTCCATAACAGATGTGCTTAGTATAAAAATCCAAATGTTTGGCTAATAGTAGTTACATTTGTTAACATACTTTTAACGCAGTGACCTGTTTCTGGAACAGGGAGCACACTCAGGTTTCCAAACTAGTAATAAATATTTTTAATAGAGAATTGTATTTTTTATAAGAGCTTTGTTTTCTGAGATTATACCCTCTGCAATAGTCATACAAGCTTAGTTTTTAAGCTTTGAATTCTTTCCAGCTAAAATCTACAGGAAAGTTCCAGCTGAATTTTCTGCTAAATGCTCAGAACCATCTTCCTTTCACTATATACCAACATGGCCAACTTTTCATTAAAATATTTAAACTGTGGTAGTTTGTGTTTTTTTGAAGATACTACAGAAGACCAAGAATTTATTTGATGTAACTTTTTTGTATCCCTGTAGCTGCGTATTGGGTATTTGCATATTTCAATTTTGTCCCTACCAGATACTAGGAAGTCTATCAAGTTCATGTGTATGCTTGCTGGTTTCCCTCTGTTATGGCAATTTCCATGTGTTTTTTCAACATAAGAAAGACTTCAACTAGATTACAAGAAAGCATTTTGATCAAAAGGTAGTTTTGTATAGTACTTCCAAAGAAGTAGATACAGACAGAGTTTGCTCATTTGAAATGTGGAGTAGCCCTTATCCTCAGATCCATTTCTTATCAAGGCACATCTCCCCGAATCAAATCTTTCATCATTATTTATGGTCTGTGCTAGGTCAAACCCCCTCCCCCAAATCAACAGAAGCTTATTTTCATTGATTCTAAGGTTTGTCCTCTACTGACTTGATGATGCAGATGACTGAACTATCAGAGATGTCTAAGGAACAACCCCTTACAGCTGCTGCTGCGAAATGTCAAAAGCAAGAGATATTAACACCTACACTGCTGCTATCATACACTATACAATTCAACAGAGAAAATTTTTAAGCAAAAGAGGGTTTTTTATGTTTTATTTGCCTCAGGCTGGATTATAGAACATTGTACATACATATTTTTTTAAAAAAAAAATGCTCAAATGGTCATTATCAGAGCACTCTCTCTCAAAAAAAAAAAAAAGCGGTAAGAAAAAAAGGACATTTGAAAATCTTTTATTTAGAAGTTCTGTGTTCTGCACTAGCGTGTTCATTTCCTTATTGGCCTTGAGGAAGCATTGCTACATCCATACTGGCTGGTTAGCAAAACCAAGCAAAAAATGACTGTCAGGTATTTGAAATGCTTGTGCACCTTTTCCATTACACTAAAATGAACAGAGCTCTCTACCATAAATGCAGGGTCTGATCCTATGCCCATTAAAGTTAAAGGCAAAATTCCAATTGAATTTAACAGTGCAACACAGGATCTTTACAAAACAGAGAGGGCACCTTTGTATTTCTTACTGAATATAAAAAAGAAAAAGCTGAGTCTTTGATCAAAAAGAAAACATCTCTTAAGGGAGTTTAATAACTTTTTTTCCAATAAGAAGAGTAAGGTTGGTCTGAAATTATTATACCTGTTTGAACCAAAAGCGTATTTTCTTCCTAGCTAGGCATTATATCATTCAATCTCTGAACACAGAGATGTAATATAAAGTAATAAAGAGGAAATACAACCTAAGTGAGATTTGGACAGATTAAATTGCTTAATGAAAACACAAGAGAAAAAGAATGCGTAGGAAATACGGTTTGCCTTATTGAGAAAATTTTCTTTTCAAATGCTTAATCAATAATAAAGTTCATATTTCCTGACTTGAAACATTTTACACATTTTTTGAGAAAATTATTAAATATCTTTAATGAATATAGATTGTCATTTTTCTGCAACATGGCCTGACAGCATCCTGGATAGATTATTCTCTGCTTAATCTGTTTCCCTTCTGCAATTGACTGTTCCAAGCAGTATGTCTGATAATTTCATTTCATGATCAATCTTGTCACTGAATTATACCCATTAAATGTAAATATACATTTACAAATGTACCTGGGAAAAAGGAAATTCTATAGGATCATGCTGCCAGTAATTTGGAGATGAGTTAAACTAATATGGAACATTTCTTACCATTTAACAAAGTATTTAATATCCTTGTACTATGTGAGTAGATTCAGGCATACAAGGATTGAAGTCAAATCGCCATTATTCTTCCAGTTTTCGTATTCCTTGAGCTTAATTCACTTCCTACAGATTATTAAATATCCATAGTCCAGTGACCGGGACATAAGAATGTGGGACCTCCACTAGTGTAATAGACTTTACATTTATCTGCTCCACTAACTTTTGCCTCAGTATCAAAAGTACAAAAAGCTTCTGAACCTTCTTAAACCGTGGGATTTTATACTTTCTTCTCATCAACAGGTTGCCCAGAGAGGTTGTGGAGCCTCCTTCTCTGGAGATCTTCAAGGCCCGCCTGGCTGCAACCCTGTCTAACACGTTCTAGGTGACCCTGCTTGAGCAGGGGTCAAGCATGATCTCCAGAGGTCCCTTCCAACCTTACTGATTCTATGATTCTATGATCTTTCTCCCAGCATGGGGCTGCCATCACCCAGTACCAGCAAAGCATGTAACTGGCAAGACCCACACCACTGCATGCAGTTCTCAAAGCGGGGTTGAAAGTGGGGGCAAGGCCCAGCAAATCTGTGAGATGGTTTGGAGCCTTCCCAGTGCTTCAAGGTGCTGGTAATCTTCTAGGATACATATTCTGCAGCACAGGGACCTACACACGTCATGGACAGGGAGCAGAAAATTCCCATTGCCTAGGGAAGCTGGGATGGGAGTGGAGAGAGAAGGGCGTCTGCAGGGGGCCTTCAGTCCAGATGGTGCAGGGCAAAAGGAAGGCTTCAGGAGTTCTAAGCGATAGGTATGTAAACAGGAATGGGCAGTTGCAGGACATCCTACAGACAGAGCAGCAGAGATAAGAATTAGGCCATGCAAGCAAAAAAAAAAAAAAAAAAGAGAAAAATACAGGACTCATGGGGTGCAGGGTGGCAAGTGCAGGCAGGGAACAGGGACAGGGGTGTCCGTTATGGGGTGCAATGCAAAGCAGCAGTCAAGTGTGCTGGGAGATAAGTACCAGCAGAAGCACCCTCTGGGGCAAAAATAGTGGGGACAGAGGGGGAAAAGATGCAGGGGGCTCTCAGCCATATTAAGATTTTAGTGTATGGCTTTTAATATCAAGAAGTCTGATCACTCCTGGGTTAGATCATTTCTTCTCTATTTGCTCTGCGATCTGACAGCAAGAAAGCAACTCAGAACCTACACATATGTGAGCAATGATGTTCTGGACAACAAAATATCCAAAATAAGTGCCTAGAGCTGGCAGACATAACAGAGAACCTATGGATACCTAAGTCCTCCTGCAGCAGCGCTTGGTTGCCAGCTGAGAGGCTGCTAGGCTTCCAGTATGGAACCAGTGTTCAAGTTATACTTACTCTTTGGTAACTGGTCCCCCCTACAACTGCTCTTTGACTTTCTGGAGATGCTTTGGATGGTCTGTACAGGGAAGAGGGAAGCCACAGAAGGTCAGGTAGATAGAAAGTAAGAAAGAGGTGACAAATTAGGCAGAGTGGTTGTCCTTGCAAAAGATGACAAGTTGCTTACATATTATTAAGCTTCATAGTGAATATTGTAGTGCATTCAGACAACCTTATTTACATATCTGAGTTAAATTTGGCTCATTTCTAAGGAGTATCACTATAGGCAGTACACATATATGAACTGGAACACTGTCTTCTCTATTACAAACCCATAATAAAGGTTTATAAATAAAAGCATGGTCAAGCTAGAAATACGCTGTCACACAAAATGTTGGCATCGCTCAAAACCAAGTCTGACATATTTTTTTCTCTTATTAAAAATATTGTATTTATTTTTCAGAGGAAGCAGAAGTCATAAGAAAAATCAACATTATGTGACCTAATCTTTCTCATTTTAATTTTTAATTTCCCCAGCAAGGGGTTGGAATAGCTCTCAATTCCTTTACACAGAGTGTCATGACAACCAACAGATCCATCAGGTATCTGCATAGCCATTCTGCTAGCTACCTGAGGAAAAATGTAAATATCAAATACTCAAATTTCTTTTTAAACCTATTAAATATAAATAACTAATAGGATTTGACCTAGATAACTGAACGTATCATAACATGCCAATATAAAAAAAAATAAGTGCACAAGCATTTATATGTTTTATGGAGACTATAAAAAGCCAATACAGCAAGGTTTATCAGTTGTATTATCTTTTAAGAGAATCACTCCTTAAACAAAATGCTTTCAAAAGTGAGAAATGTGAGTCAGGTATTCAAGACTTCAGGTACCACTTGTAGGCTGTAAATATAAATCTACATGAACGGTGCAGTTAAAGCATCTGGGACATATGTATTTTTATAAATAAGACACATCTCAAATCTACATAATTACTATCCCCAAAGATAAATTTATTTTAAATTGCCCTTACAGCTCTGGCTTTTGCATATTATTGAAACCTAGACTGCACGGACAAAATACCGTATCTCTAAACATTACTAATTACTGTATGAAACAAACTGTAGTTATGCACATTCAACCCTGCCCAGTTTGCCTCTTGCATTTGATGTAAAAACACCAACAATATATCCAGCTTTACTCCTTGTCTTTATAAATTATGCTATCAGTTTCATATAATGTATTTACATGTTCTAATGTTTTCCCTAAGAAGCACCATCTTTCTGGCAGATGGCTTTTGTGGAAGAACATAAGATTTTCATTTAAAAATGACAAAGAGATGGAAATCCAAGCATCACACTGTTAGAGTGGCTCAAGGCTTTCATTTAATTAGCACATCTTTATCTCAACCAAATTTAAATGAATATATTTTTTGGTAATACAGACAACAAAAAGGTCTAGTATTTGGACCTTATGACCTAGGTAAAGATATTGCTTTAAGGATGAAGGGTTTGGATTTCTCTGATTGATTTCAGCTTTATTCAGTTTAATTCTCCAATCCTCTAATCAGTATTACCCCTTCTATTCTCTTCCAATGTATCTGCAACTTCCTCTTTAAATACCTCTCCATTCTTCTCTCCTCATACTGCTGAATTCCCAAAGCTTTTATTCTGTTTCATTTTATTTTCTTCCTTTAAATGTCTCTCCAAACACTTAACTGCTTTTCCAGTTTCCCAGATAGCATCAAGAGATGTTTAAACATTAATGACTTTGCTTCCAGCTACTGATCAGCCATATAAATCTGTTCACACACCACAGCTCTTTTTCTGAAAATTGGGTTCAACTCTGTCCTAAACTTCAATACAAAATCTGTTTGAAATCAATTGACTTAAACCAGTGTGCCACTGAAAACACAGTTGCTGATGCAAAACCAGCACCTGCATGACCCTAATGTTCTGAGGCATTTGAATCTGGTCAGGAAGTCCAAAACAAATGAATTTCATTTGCAGCTGTGAGACAAATAAAATTCATTTGGGTGGAGGTTTCACTGTAAACTAATCACATTAGATTCACCACTGCCTTTCATCTTGTACCACATTCATTCATGTCTTGCTCAGGAACAGGAAGAGGAAGCTTCTTCCTCCTAACACAGCAGTCTCTGCAATCCCTGATTCAGACCATATGGACTCCAGTGAAGATGCATAAGTTTGCCTTGAGGCAAAAATTTGGCCCATGGAAGCTGGTGAAATCACTTTTTTCTCTGCTTGGAAGATGAGACCAAGGTATACTCACAGAAATGCAGCAGTAAAGACCGTTCAAAGACATAACTAAACTGCATGTACATTTTGTCCTCTGAGGAATGTTTTATAATCTATTAAATTTTTATTTCTTTGCTTCATGACAGTCTAAGTGAAGAAAAAAAAAAGAAAGAAAGGAACATTTAACCAACATTTGAGAATACATCTCAACGATCCTACTTCTCAAGGTTGCCCCCATTATTTATTATTGGGACTTTTTTTTTTTGTTTGTTTTGCAGCTGTTGCAAGGGAATCCCTTTCACTGAAAGGCTGCAATTTTCAACAGAAAGTCCATTAACTGGAACTGAGTATCAATACTATCAGGTATGCATAGCTGCACTGTAGAAGTGTACATTACCTGGTCACGTCTTCTATGATATTCCATTTCTTTAAAGTTCAAATAAGTGCTTGAGAGAGGAACCTAGGTGTATAAGATTAAGAGGAAAAATATGTAAAGAAGTATCAAAAAATGCCCTGCTAGAGACTTTTCTCAAAAGAAGGAACTAAGAAAATGAAACGCCCAAATATGACCCAATATGGCCAAATATGAAATACATGTACAATTCTGTTAGGAGAAACAACTCGGAAATGTGTTTTCAGCAAATTGGGAAGATGGACTAAACAATGCACAAGCATTTCCCTTGGAGAACAGACCACTGTTCATAATAGAATAAGTAGATAAACAGGATAGAAAATGTAAATGCCAAATGAATAACACGATTACAGCCTGAAATTGTGGGAATAAGCTGGGAATAATGAACAAAAGCAAACAAGTGACTGCTGCTTTGGGGGACTACCTAGGCACTATTTTTGCTGAACATATCAGAAGCCTGATATCTGAGTGTATCAGCTCCAGAATGGTGTTCTCCTTAGAGACTGGTTATATTGCTGAAAATGCAGTGCTGGCAACATCAATGGAAAAACTGACATCTTGGTGATGTAGGCAGTGCCCTTTCTGCCAGTCAGCTACCTGCAGCCAAATTATTTCCCGTCCATATAGTTTCAGCCCTACATATAATAGCAATTGTGGTATCTCTATAACAAATCACTTTGGTTCTTAGGTACCCAGATCTTGTTAAAATATTTGCTTCCCATTCATGCACACGATGCTAAAATTACAAACAAAAGTTATTTCATTTGTTCAATAGATTATCCACTTTCCTACAGGATTGCACTGGATTGTCCTAAGCTTGAGGTCAGCTCTGCATTTCCCAACTTCTGAGCCATTAGAGTTACACCAGTATCTGAATGCTGTTTTACACTTGCTCCTTTAGATCAGACAAACATGTAGGGATCACCTGAAAAGAATCACATGAGAAGCTCTTGACTCTCCCTCAGATATATCATGTGGTGTTCACGGCCAGAATCTTGCTCACACAAAATTGTACTTTTGATCAGAATGGTTCTAATCAACAGGACAACTCATGGACCACTTTGATCAGAGTAAGGCTCTTGGGAGCATGAAACTGGATAGAAGTGCCAGGCAAACCTTCTTCAGCTTTCAGTTCAGGGTAGTCATCATAACAATCCAGTGCAGTGTTGTATCATGTTTGCACTTTAGACACTGATCAGAGGGCTGGAGCACCTGCCCTATGAGGGCCAGCTGCAAGAACTGGGCCTATTTAGCCTGGAGAAGAGAAGATTGAGGGGGGATCTGATCAATGTGTATAAGTACCTGAAGGGAGGGTGTCAAGGGGACGGTACAAACTCCTTTCAATTGCCCCGTGTGACAGGACAAGAGGCAATGGGCAGAAATTGAAGCATGGGAAGTTCTGCCTGAACGTGAGGGGGAATTTTTTCACTGTGAGAGTGACAGAGCACTGGACCAGGTTGCCCAGAGAGGTTGTGGAGTCGCCTTCCCTGGAGATATTCAAGGCCCACCTGGATGCAACCCTGTCTAACATGCTCTAGGTGACCCTGCTGAGCAAGGAGGTTGGACTAGATGATCTCCAGAGGTCCCTTCCAACCTTACTGATTCTATGACATATATCACAGTCCCTTTGCCAGCAAATGCAGCCTACAAGAAACCAAGACATTCAATGAGTTGTTTTCTTACATCACTGCATGCCAATGCCTTCACCTCTCTGTCTCTTACCTTCAGCAGAACCCTTAGTCTACTAGTGTAACCATGTAGCCCTGTAATATAATATTGTCATTGCTAGTACCTGGGCCTAAGTTTTGCACTGAGTTCAAAAGTTCACTGCTCTGTCTGAAATTTTCTTGACCTGTATGTAGCTTTTTTTTCACTTGGTTTAACTGTGGTTTCTAATTGACAAGGTGTCTGTGGCTTTTTTTTTTCTTTTTTTACTTTTGTTTATTTTTGTGGGGCACAACCATTTTTATAGATAGCAGTAACAAGTAGTTATTCTAGGTACAGTGAGATACCTATAACTGTAACACAATGACATAATGTAGAGAAATACAGGCCTGGTACAATAGCAGAGGCCTTGAGAAGCAGAGACGCAGGGTGAGTACAGGTGAGCAGAGACACGGGGAGAAAAGAGAAGGGGCTCAGGCTGTCACTGGAGACCCCATAGCTACAAAAAGCTTACTAATGGTCAGTTTTAAAAATAGACCTGGAGCTGAACAAAACTGACTTAGGAGTAATAAAGAGAACAAAGAAATAGTATTTGACATACATAAAGGGCACCATATATAGTAAATTTTGCTGGAACTGCAGATCAAGAAAGAGAAAGGCATAAATACGTGCCACCAAACATATAAAAATGACCCAGGTGGGGTAATTCCTAGGGAGGAAGAAGAAAACATCAAAATAAACACTGTATTCCTCCCAGTGAAGACTCCTGATGCTGACAACTTGCCATAACATCCCTGCCCACCACCAACACTATAGTGAAACTACCAACTATAAGGCATAAAGATTCAGCGAAGGATGAGTACAATACCAGGAAAAGGAGTCAAAAGAAGTGGTGTTACAATTTCAGCTGTATTATTACTTTTCCTGTGACCTTTTCTTATATAAAGTACTCTAACTGCATTATTATTCTTTCTTTTTCTGTAATAATTAGATCTAGACTAATGCTGGTTCTTGAATTAGACTGTTCAGATTTCCATTATACTAACAATAAACTCCAGGATTTACTTACATGTGTATATAGAGTGTTTCCTCTTTGGCCACAAACAAGATTTTGAGTGCAAACTAGTCAGAATCTTCATTTGGGCTTCAAATGAGGAAAAGAAGGAGGCTTGACAAAATATTTCCCTTGTACAAAGTGTGTGTGGGGAAAAAAAAAACAAAAAAACAAAAAAACACAAGTATAAATTTCTGCTACCTATAAGGATACAGACTTTGGCATCAAAATTTTACTCCTCCCTCTATCAGTCCAGTGCTGTTTTAAAACAAATTATGTTCTAGCTCTCTTCATTTTCAGTGAACTATTTCTCTGTCTTTTTTTATTGTAAAAGAATCAATAGACAGTGATAGCATTATATAGGTGGGGCTGTTAGGTTTGCAATAACTTCTGGAGACGCAGGCATATGGTTTATTAATAAAACTCTGACTGGTTCTTTTCCCCTTTGCCCTTTAATGTACCTCCCAGGGACTCATGCTAAGATTGCACAGCTCTGAGATGCTATAATGCACATCCTTGTTTTGCTTAGATTGAATGGTCAGGAAATAGTAGTCTTCTTTTCCTGCAAATACAGAATTACCGTTGCTAAATATTACACTAACTTGTACAAGGTCTAGGAATGACAAGAGTTGATCCCTGGCTTGTGAATTGTTGTATATGTAATAAGATACCTGCTCAAAAATTCAACATCTGAAAACCCATTGGCAATAGAGTTTTGCAACAGTGAAAATGGAAGATTTCTGTTTTTCCAGTGAGTAACAGTTCTTTCTCCTAGCCCTCAAAGAACCCAATACAAATGCTGAGAAACTATATGGGGTCACATTTACAGTTTTTGATTCTGTCTTACAGCACAGTACAGTGAAGCAAAGTGGATGGCTGTATTACCTTCTTCCATGATGAAACACATCGACTGAGAAGGCAAAAACCAAACATACATTACTTACATTTCACATATTACTATTTCACTAGGAACAGTTTTAGGAATGGCAGTTCAGAAGTACGGATGTGCTTCTGTTCCTACCACAAATGCCAGTATAGGTGAAGCCAACTTACGTTAGGCCCTTTCAACCACTGTCCAAGAACACCCACTACTCATAACAACTGCCTGTTGTACACATTGTTCACAGACTTATTTCATAAACTGTATTTATTTTTGTTTGTCATGAAACTCATTAACAGTATCAAGATCATTTTTCCCAGATGTGCACTAACACCCAGACAACTGAAACATCATTTTTAAGATGTATTAAATAAAACACTCTTTCAGCTTCAGCTGCCTTCATTTGGCCAAAGCAAAGATACATTTTCTAGATATGCATTGACTCTAAAGGTAGAGGATCAGTCAGACTCATCAGTATTGCTGAACAGTGAGAACAGATGCAGTATACTTCCAAGCTGCCACCAGCAACAATAAACTACAGAGAATGACAATGATCCTTCCATACAAATATTGATTTTATTTTTGCTGAAATCTAGGCTTCTTGTGTCTTGGTATTTTTATAGACTACACTTTGTGTGGATTATATTATGGAAAGCAGTCATGATGCAAGAGTATTTTTACACTCTCTTTTATAGTTCTATTATGAAATGGTACAAAATGAAAGGAAAACTGCACATCAGGAGACAAAAAGTAGTACAGACTCTACTTGAGTTTGTAACATTCAAAGATCTTTCCTCTGTACAGTCTTGGTTTTCATTGAGATATTCAGGAGAAGGTATATTCCACTGTAAATGACATAGATATCCTTTTGGAAAAAAAAAAGGTCTTTTATGAGTGCTTGTACAAGACAGCTTTATGTCACTCTGACACATCATTTAGCTGATTTACCATAAATACATTGCTTCTTCAGCTACCTCCAAAACAACAGTAAAAACTAAAGGCATTGTCAGCCATAAGAGCACATGTATGTTATGACCTCATGAGGAGCTGAATGGCTGAAGTTTCTATTATTAGAAGAAATGAAGAACGCAATAGATTGAAATAGCTAATTTTATCTTTGCTCAACTCCTCTGAAATGATAGAAAATCATCTCATGATTTGGAAATTACGAGAGATTATGATAAAGTGACAAAGCATTACAGGGAGACAGAGAAGTACATGACTTCTTATATGATAGATTAGGAGAGTATTTATGTCATGTTTGTTTTTGAGAGAGAAATAAAAATCCATCCAATTTATTGCTTTTGATAGCAAAGCAATGATAGCAATGATTCTTCCTTCATTGAATAGCTAACATGGATTTACACACAACCCAACAGGAGGATTCTGAAGACACTTTAGCTGCAGTAATAATGAGATTCTTTACATTTTTCTTTACTTAGACAAACATTTCAGAAGAGTTCTTTTGCAAAAGAGCTCAGGGTGGTCAGCGAGGTTAATACAGGTTTCTACCTGCATTAAGAAGCCAAGGGTGACAAGAAAGTTTCTTCTGAAATAAAATTCATCAAGAAGGTTTGTATCTAGATAAGGGTTAGTGTTTTACTCTCTTATTATGGCTAGAAGTATCCTATCTTGTTTCTACAGCCCTAAGAGGAATGGGTATAATGTAACATCCTTTATATCCTTTTTATCTTACTTATCTAGAACAGATTAATTAGAAGCTTACTCATTCATCCTCAGAGGAGTTGCCTAAAGAGTTCCATATTCACAGTTATGTATTTTTAGCAAAATACTTAAGATGATATAAGTAGTATACTGATAAGCTGGTACTTATGGGTGTTTTATGCCCTGTATATAACAGCCCACTCAGCTAACTTTGTTTCAGCCTTTGGGGGCTGTAGGAAGTGAGGCTTTAGTCGATGAACTGTATAAAGTTACCACTAAGGAATCCCTGCATACATACTCTAAGCAATACAATTTTCATGTTCTTTCTTCAGCAGACAATGCCAGTGGGCAGCATGGCCTCCAGAGACTATAATAGAAAGTTTCCAAGAGGCTTAATACGCTTCTCTTTTCTACTGCTGTCAATAACTTGTCCACAGTAAGACTTTGTACTTGACTGTGGACCCACCTGTATTGGTTTGGTCTACTTAGTTTAGGCTTTTTACTTTTTCAGATTGGCTGTACTGAGAGTCCTGAGAGGATGCTATAAATGTCCTATCTATCTTGTACAATATCATCAGGAGTTCAAAACTCAGAGTTTTCAACCGGTACTTTATTTTTTGCCTTCACTCTCTCCAACGAAAAATCTCCCTTCCAGTTAGGCAAAGCTGGCAAGGCTATCATCACGCAAGTTGTACAGATTTTCAGTTGAATTGTGTCTCTGGAAATTACACTGGCAATACATAAATATATAAATAAAATTGTGTGTGTGCATATATATATGTATATATATATAGGTAAATAAAGGGTATAGTATAACGAAGGGTTCTTCTTGGTTCTGATCTGTCTGTGAGGCAAAGAAGAAGGAAGGGTATCTTCTCTTCGTTAGACCCAGGTACCAAAAGAAATAATTAAACAAAAAAATTCTGTATCTACTAATTTATCTTTTTTCCTAAGGAAAAATATTCTGGAATAAACTCACATAATCCTATTAAAACTCATGTAAACCAATTATATAATTGCATTTATCCTTTTACATGCACTTTAGTCTTCCAGATTGCAAGCTATCCTTTGCCCTCTGTAACGCATGCAAATCAACCTTTTGGACAAATCTTGCTTGAGAAACAGCTGGAGAATATTACCAAATACTTATTAAAACATAAATGACTGAGTGTTTTAGTAAGTGCATTATCCAATAGATAATGAAGAAAACAGGAAAAGCTTAGCTGGATCTAGGCTCTCTCTGGGCTTGTCAGCTGTCTGTTTCTGTATGTAAAGTGATTAACACATTTGTAAAGGGGAATATATGTATACATGGAGAAAAACAAGTTCAAGATTTAACTATCAATATATGCATTCTGCATTAGGCCATTTGTTGCTAATAAAACAGCTAATAAACATGGCTTTGTGAGTTTACTTTTCATTAGAAAAGTTCAATAAATACAAATGTTTACTATTCCTAATCTGCTCTCACCAAACAATCTCAACATTAACTTATTCTACCCCTGAAAATTGACACTGGTTATTGGTTTAAAATTGATTGCTCATTTCTTGTTTACTGTTGTAATAAGGGACTCTGCTGTTGAAAGGGAAAAAAATGGCTTTATCCTTATAAGTAGGAACATAATCATATTAATGTTGTTCCCCTCTTAGTTTATTATAGAGTTATAAAAATGGAGAAGGAAATTGTTGGGGGAGGGGGCTGCCGCTCTGCAAATTTCTATGAAATGGAAGAAAAAAAATCCATGGACTATGGTTACACAGTTCTGGTTGTTTCCATCTGCTTTTATTCCATTTGCATTTTACTGAATAAAACTGTCTTTACTACACCTGCATCTCTGTCTGTTCTATTAGAGCAGCATGCTGCTAGACACAACATTAAGTCTTGCGGAGTTTTCTGAAAGCTCTAGGTATTCAACATCTTACTTAGATTTTGATTCAAAATACGCTGAGATAATAGAGCTATTTCTTCCTACTAAAGTAGGTTTTACATCTGAGTTCACTGGGCAGGCCCTTTTTCACTAAATAGTCTGTTAAACATGACAACATTTGCACAATGTTCTGTTCAGAAATCATGTCGTTGACATGTTGGAGGAAAGTCCCTTATACCTAAGGTGTACACAATTGCACTGTTAGCTTCAGTTTGTGTTCTCTTAAAATCAGAGAGGACTCCTCCAGCAGCAGCAATGGCAGTTGGAATGGATCCTCAGATCAGCATGAGTGTTTGTAAGTTGCAAAAGTTGAAAAATTCAGAGTTAGAAAAGATACGTACTGCTTGTGCTGGCACTGCCACAAACACTTGTCACCTCCTCAGACAAATTCCCTCCAGGTTTCTATCTCCAGAAATAACTCTTCTGCTCATGGACTTTTATAAATATTTTGGCAAAATGGCAGCAAATTTTAAAAAAGCATTCGAAAGACTAGGCCCATAATGTTAAAGATTTGATGCTCGTTTGCCATGAGTTCAGCAGGGGGTCACATAAGGAACAGTGACTCTTTTTTGGTGCTTTTTTTCCCCTTCTACTGCTTTAGGCACAGCACAACCACGCAGGAATAAAACGGGAGTTGGAACAGCTCTACGGAGCCTGGCTTATCCCCTCGGCTGCCATCCATGATGCAGAGTGGCAAAAAGTGCACTGTCCCTTCATCAGCTTAGTAGTCTAGTTGCAATTTGGCTCTAAAGTGCCATCCCAAGGGCTAGGACACATGCTATTCCACATGGCCAGTATGCTCTAGCAAAGCACGTTGTCTCCTGCTCCACCTGTGTAACATTTTCTCCACAGTGAAATACAGTAGGGTTGAGCTTACTACCTTACCTATTGGGAACTCCTGACTTCCAAATACTTGATCTCACAATCCTAATACTGTGTGGAAATGGGTTTTGATATTTTAACAGACTCTCCCAAAATAGTCAATTAAGTAGCTCAGTCTCTTACCTAGATATATTTCTTTTCCTTTACTACAGAACAGCCATTAGGCTGCACTTTCAAGCATTGCTTTATCATTAAAGTGATTTTCCTGCATTAAGCTAACATATCCATACGCCTTTCAATTGTTTACCTCTGGCCTTCTGTGTTGTTGGCTATGTCTTGGAAGTGCGAGCTCATACCTGGCCTCAGCTCCCATTGATCTCCTTTTAGCTGACAGTCTTCAGCATCTCAAGATGTCAAGAGACACACACAACAAATAATCTTTAGGCTTTTCATATTACACATTTTTTTGTTTGTTACATACACTTTCTAGCTTCTCTGTTCCTAAATGATACCTCTGCAGTGAATATTCCCTGTTAAATCTTGATATATTTCCAGTGTACATGTATTTCTACTTGATGCTTGCCTCTCCCCTGCACTAGCTATCCTCTACTATTGCTCTACTGCGCAACCAGTTCTGTTGCATTTTCCAGTAGTTAACAGCTCATCCATTCCTTTACAAAGTTAGATAAGAAACTGAAGTTCCTCCCTACAATGCAAGTAGTCTACATTTTTTTTAATTCCCTTTCCCAGGTCTTAGGATTTAATGACCAAATTTTTACAGAAGAGCTGCTCCATAGAACTTTACTTCCAAACACTGAGGCTTAGTTTGCTATGAAACATGAAATACATTTATTTTACATTTATTTTGTTATTTTGTTTTGGTATTACTTATTTTAATAATCATTTGGTTTTATTTTTCTGCACTGTATATATTTTCTTTTTTCCCATCACCGAAGCAGTTGTTCAATGGTTAGCTATAAATTTGCCTCTGTCTGATCTCAGGTGTCTTTCTGCCTAAAGAATTAATGGTGCTTTTGATAATATGTACTCCAAAGGTATATTGTTTTGAACAACTCTTTTGACCTACTCGTTTTGATAATGTTTGAGGTTTCTGTCAATGTGATTACTCCTTATCATTTTTATTCTGTTCCCTTTACCAGAGGATGATTTTCTTCTAAAACCTCTTTCTTTTCTATTTAGTAAAACTCCCTTTATTTTTTAATTTTCTTAGGTTACTAAAGTCCTCAGATTCCAAAAACATTAATTTTATATTCTGTTAAATTGAAGAAAGTTCAGTAGATTCAAATAGAACTAGACTGAATAATCTTACCTATGTAATGTCATTTTGCCTTCGCTTTGAAAAATTCAGCCACTGTGGATGAAATTCTTGTTCCTGTGATAGGTTAAAAAAAGAAAAATTGAAGTAAGTCTTACCTTATTAGATCTGGAATATAAAGCTCTTTTTCACTTTTTTGGGGAAAAAAAAAAGTTTTATTCGAATCTCTATGCAGGTAACATGCAGACACTCCTGATCTATCTAATAGGAATTTTATTTTACAAAGACCCTAACCTTGCAATTCAGTCTGAACAGAAGAGCTCTTTCACTTCAACTGCAAGCCAATGAATCTGTTAGGGATTAGGTATACAAAGGCATTTTGGCACTTAAAATATATGGACAAGTACATGGTAATGTCCTCAAAAATGCATACAGAGCAGATTTCCACTGAAATACTTCACTCTATCTCAGTTCAGTGTCTAGAACACAACACATTATAGTTCAAATGAAGTAAGTAAACAAAGTTGAAATATACGAAATATATGAAAAAAATCCAAGAAACGGAATCTTTGTTGCACAGAATAAGAAAAGGCTGCTTTGGGAAAGGCTCAGTCCATAAGTCCTAAAGGACCCGTGAATTTCTGGAAAAATTATTCATCTATACAAACGTTCCCTTTCCTCTGCCTTTCACTCACTCAGAAATCTCCTGACTCACCACATCATTTTGTTTCTCCTTCCTGATAATACAGAGTGCATTTTCTCATAAAGTGGCAAAAGATCTAATTTCACATCTGCACATCCAACACTTGCATCAAAGCCCCTTGGTCTAGAAAAATGAAGGTTCAGTTTTAGTGCTAGTTTCAGAGACTATTTTGATGACAGAAAGAATAATTTCAGATTCCATATAACACACATTTAATAATGATACAGTATCACAAATGTATAAATAAGGTAACGTTTAAATTCAAATTATTATACTAAGATAAAGAATAAAGATTTTTTTCCAGGTTATATTACAGACATGATTGTATTTGACTTCAATTGCAACAACATGTTCAAATTACTCTTTACAGAATATGAGAGAAGTTTCACCAAGGCCTAACTGATATCAGATCCAACCCAAACTCAGAACTGATATTTGAAATATGAATCCAGGCTCCTTAAGACTAAAATATATTTGAAAGCTTAATTTTATGTAGTACTACCTATCTTAACTAGACAGACTATAAACAATTATGAAATATTAAACTATTAAAAATTAAAATTTACCAAATACAGAAAGGTATCTGTGAATACCACAGTTATTTCATATTGGAAAGAATAAATGATTCATGAATGAACACAAATAAAATGAAAAGTATAGATGCAGAATAAGAAATCCTGAGCTATCCAAAGCCAGATTTGACGATCAATGTGTAACTTACATGGTAAGTTTAGGAAGTTGCTAAATTAGCATTCCAGGCTCTCATTTGGAAATCCATTTTCCTGTTTAAAAAAAAAAAAAAAAAAGAAAAAAGGGAAATTTAGGTACCCTGACAAGAATGGCATTATTAATATGATTAGAACTAAGCAAGTACAGAAACTCTTTGCTAAATCAGAGTCTGTATTTGTAAATGCTAACATTTCTCAGGTAGCCACAGTAGAAAAGGTCTATCTTACAAGTCCTTGGTATCTACATTAAAATAAATAAAAACATTCATTTTTATGGCATAACATTAACATGCTTCTATGATTATTTTTAACATTACTCATTTCACATTATAAGCTAGAGAGGGAAAGCTGCAGAAATTATTATTGTAAACTGTCTTAGAGGAGAAACTAATTACAAAACTTTTGAGTTTTTTCTAACGAGACAATTTTACATGTATAAATCATTAGCCTTTCCTAATCATAACCTCTCCTGCACCACTGACTAACCATCTAAAACTAAAACAGGTAAGGCTATGAAGAACTGGATTCTCTATGTTCACACGGACTTTTACGATCTCTTTATAACTGATTGAGAATATTTTCTGATTTGTGTTTTAAAAAAGTTTAAACTGCTTGACAAATATTTCATTGTCCTTATACAGCTCACTGCTGCCACTTGTTTGGAAAAATGAAAGTTAAGTTGAAAAATGCACCTTTTCCATTTTCATCTCTAATTGAATTCTCTCTTGACCCCCTTATTCCCCATGGCTGTATTTCAGGTTTTGATGATAAGAAAAAGAATTTTGTATTTGGATAATACAATTTTCTCACTTGCCTTCAGCGACCTTCAGCTCAATTTCCTCTCCCCAGAGACACTGTATATTATAGAATTGAATCAAATTCCTTATTCATAGAAAAAAAGTTCCAATTTAATCTGAATATTCAGCATTTTACACTGGTCAGGGTGATGGATGGCATATTGAAATGCTTTTGGTTCAGGTAATCAAATGGTAGAATTCAAACTTGTATAGAAAAAATAATGAAGTCTATTCAATATTCTCATAAGGTGCAAAAATGCACATTACACAGTAGAACTGGGGCTTTTTCTTATTACCTAACCAATAACATCTCCCCTGCAAAAAGTATAGTAAAACATTAAGAATTTATGTAGGTTAGATCATGTGAAAAGCAGCCTCTCTTGAAGGAAAAAGTAGGCATCTTCTTGAGAATGCTCAAATGAGCAAGTACCAGAACTGGGGAAAAAAAACAGATCTATGTAACTGAAATGTTCAAGACTCGCTTACTGAAGCTGTATAATATATACTTTAAATGCCTTTAGAAAAAGAAATATATCCTTTTGAAATGCTTCAAGTCATTCAAAAGCCTAAATTATTATAATGCTTTATTTACATCCCCAAAACTTTTGCCAAATAAAAGTATCGGGTATCTCATTATTCCTAAAGAGCTACTGGTCTCATTTAGAAAAACTGTCATGCTGCTTTTGAAATACAAACCCAAAAGACCAGTTAGTTAGAACAACCTCAGCCTGGCACCGCCCCACTGATGTAGGATGCTTGGCCCTGGACAAAAATGTTTCCAGGCAAACAACAGGATAATAGGGCTGGATAAATATGGTTTGATTTTAAAAACTGTATCAACAGTTCCTTTCATTCCTAGAGATGCATGGAATTTCTCTGTTTTATTTTTAAATACTGAATTAATGTTATTTATTTTGTATCTATTTGGAGTATTTAAATCACAAGGTTTAAATGCTTAACTATAGGCACTACTAGCATCTAATTTCAATTGTAATGAAATGACTTAAATGTTAAGGCTCTCCATTAAAATGAAGTACAAGGTTGTCTGTATTAGCAACTACATCGTAGCTTGTGCAAAACGGGAAGGCTCCACGTTCACTCTCACCTTAATGCAGTCCTGTTGTACAGTTGTTACCCAGAGAAGGAATAGGAGATGAACCTCCCCTTCAGAGCAACCCCCCTACACCTGAGAGATGTGAGGCAGCTTTCACAACTCGGTGGAGAACATCTTTCCTCCCTCCACATCATTAGCAGCTCACAGAGACAGGGCTCATGCTCAAGCCTCCTATGAATATAGAGCTCTGCCATGATGCTGGGCATTCTCATTTGGCATTTATTTTCCCTAAGTACCCTTTACATGGAATTTACCTTAAATGCTTGTGTAATTTCAAAGCCACAGGGTAAAAATGGAGTGTGAAGCACACGGACAAAGCGTGCGCATAAGCACTCTCAAGAACAGTGTTAGCGTTCGTACCATCAGTGATAACGGCCGTATCAGAAACGCTCACAAACAGAAGCCCTTAATGCTGAACTATCTCTTCAGAATTAGGAAACATTGGCAGCAAATGGCGAATGTTAAGAAGAACTCGTGATTCCACCAGCGCAGTAATGGGACAGGAGCAGAACCTGGAGAGATACACAAATATATTCATTTCAGTCAAGTCTCAGATAAAAAAGGATTGCGTTTTCCAGCTTCATCTTGCAAGATCAGTCTAGGAACCAAACTTTATATGGCATCCTGTAGTGGTATAAGGAAGGTTTTGCAATGAAAGCCACTAACAGTTCCACTCCTGAATGAGAGATCAGAATCTAACTACTGTTCCCAGTTATGTTACCTTTTTGGGACTAGCAGGAATAGAAGTCATTAAAATGCAAACTCTTATAAGCTAAAGTGAACAGATACCAGATACACACCTGAAGGAAGTAAGTGCTGGGTGTTTTATACAATCAGAAGCACAAAAATGAACTTAGGGAGTATCCTTGTCATAGATTAGGATTTAAGCATGTGATTATAAAGTAATTTAAGTACAAGTGGCACTGTGCCCTGAATAGAATGGGAAATAAGCACATACTATTTTCTGCCTAACCTATTAGTTACATTTCTGGGTTCAAAACATCAAAGTCTTTTGCTGCATGTCCTTACTTCTATAGACATTTATTGGGAATTGCTTTTTTTAATTCACATTTCAGTGTGACTATAAAAAGTACAAAAAGGATGCATGTGTGAAAGGTGCTTGTACAATACAGTACAAAAAAGGAATTAGAAAAATGTTTTAATTTTCTTTGAAAGTTGCATTCAAATTTTGACTGCTCTAGTAAAGTTCTCAGTACCCTCCCCCTGTAGTAGTGTTCAGCACCCAGTCAGGACAGTAAGGCTGTGTGAGAAGGACCTAAAAGTCAGGAAATGCCAGCATTAAAATAAAAATACATCTTGTGTTAATTCTGTTCTCCTGTGCATGTGTGTGTATATGTACACACTCAATATATTTATATACATACACACACACATATGTATGTAACAACATAATCCATTTTTATGTTACCGTATGGCGTATCCCCAAAGACCAATTTTAGCTTGAGGACTCTCCAAGGGAGAGCAACAAGCTCCTCTGGAGAGCAGCTTGGATGAGGAACCCAGCTCACGCCCAGGGAAGTCTGTGTCACCCAGCTGAATTTAGCCCCTGTGAATGCTCCCTATACATTCAAAGGATACTCTTCAGCCTAAATTATTTTCCCTAGCAGCACGTGGTACATTATAGCAGCTTTGTCTTCTTTTTGCTCGCACTTTTCCCATTTCCATAACATTCTAGTACTCTTCTAATGGCCCAGATCTTTTATCAGTTCACAGTATCAGCTCCATACTTTGGCTGTTCCTGTCTGCTGCGACATTAGCTTCTCTTTTTGGCTGATAATTGCTGATAATATTAAAAACTAAACATTAATGACAGGGAATATTTCTCTACGTCTCTGGGACAGAATATTTAGTTAGGGACAGCATGGTCAGTCACAGCTGCAGTCTGTTGGACAAGCGCTTCTTAAAAGCCAGACTTCTCGCTGGCAGAGTACTCTGCATCACTGATGACTGGAGGACTTGGGGGCGGGGGGCAGCGTGAGGCTCTCAAAAGGAATAATTTGGCTCAAGGTAGCCATTTGCTACTGTGCCTCAAGTGCCTTCTTCTGAAAGATGTACAAACAACTTGGTAACAGTGTACAAAATACTCTGGCCCAGAATTCAAAGAGCTTTTGTTCATCCCCTGTACGCTAACTCCGGTAAATGTGGATGGGAGCACAGGCTCCTACATTAGCTGGCACACCACATATTAGTTGCTGATATGCCCTGTCTTGTTCACTATGAATATAAGCCAGTTTGGGTAGCAATTTAATAAAGCAGCTGAAGTTAATGCCATTTTTTGGCACCACATAACAGAATTTGTTGTAGGGTCACATATATGCATATAAGGGGTCATGTACCAGCAAATTTTCAGGAAATAGTAGACATGCCCATTATTAGACTGAATTGCTGTCTGGCTCCAATATCTGAAATACGTAACCAGCTCTTAACCCTAAGTCTCAGTGCTCTGAAGCATTTAAATCACAAAAACATGTAGGTTTTTTTGTCTTAAACTAAGCTCCTACAGTAGGAAAAGAACTATAAAAAGCGTAGCAGCAGGTCCTATACAGAAATACTTGAAGAGCCATAGCGCTGATAACATTTAGCTTAATAAACACTTTTCAAAATCTGAGATTGCTTCAATAATCTTGATTTAAAAATGACTAATCTGGGGCTCTTATAATTTTTATAATTAGAATTTTTGAGCTATTAATTTTTTTGAGATTTTCTTTGCAATTACAAGGGCTCTTTTTAACATACACATTTAACAGCAGATAATATTATTTCATAATCATGGGACTCCTGAGCTGGAGCTTTGTAAGAAAAACACTAAATTTTATGAAACTTGTAATAAAATTATTGGTGTTGGCAACCTTGCAGACATATGCCTTGAGCTACAGAGTGCTTTCCTCCTCTAACTACTGTAACTAAAAAGACTTTAATGAGAGCAAAAGAATGTGGCTCTGTCTGCCCAGAATCTTTTGGAATTTTGACTTTTCCCTAATGAAAATGAAAACAAATACTTTTTTTTCCCCCCCTGTAAGCTTTTATGGACATCTGAACTGACTTTTGTAATGAAGAAGGATTAAGTAAACTCCCTTCTAAAATCAAGGAAATGATAAATGTGGTTTGTATTAGTGTACTAATTAGCTCATAAATTTAGAAATAGTTAATCTCTTAGTTTTGCTGGATGAAAATAGTGACTGAAGCACATATCAGATCTTGGAACTGCAGTAATGCAGTGGTGAATTAAAACCCTCTGAGCATAAGTGTCTGATCCCATAGCATTATGAAAACTAGAGATTTTGCTACTGGCTTTGAAGAGCAAAAGATGAAGTTAACAGAAGTTGTAAAATACTGCCAAGCAAACAGTTACCTAATAGATAGCAATAAAAAAGTGTGATTTATTAGCAGAGTGCTTTTCATTGTGTGGTAATCCAACAATTAACTACATTAATTATATTTAGTTCAATATGTGAATTAGAACACTGGTAGCCAGCATAATCCTATGCCTTACTGCAGTTTTCACTTAATGCACTTATATACAGAGGTTTTCAAAGACCATCCCCCAGAAATATGTTATTTCAGAAACAGTTCTGGGTGCTAAGTGATAAAAATGTACTTGCCTGTCACATGATACACATTTATTTAAAACTGACAAGGCAGAAAATGAGATGAAGACTATTCTGATGAAACACAGAGAAATGCATATTCTATTCCAAACCAGGAAGTTCAGTTCTCAGTTCTCTGAGCTGGGTCCTAGCCAGGTGGCGGAGATGCAAGGATCCAGCACCCTGACGTGGTTTACAGTGCAGTAGCAAATAAGTAGTTGGCTGACATCGCTGGCTGCTGAATACAATAGCTCGGAGTCTCCTTTCACCTCTAATGGTTGCATCAAGACGAGTTTAGAAGAGAAGTGGGCTCAGTAACACTCAACATGGAGAATGATCCCGTTCTCACACCCCATAAACATCCTCCTGTACACCTGGTTAAACACCACCCTAGAGACTGCATTTCAAGCAGTTTTCCATAAACTCCATGTAACCTTCATACGGTGTTGAATAAAACCATCAGATAAAGTACAGCATTAGAAATATGAGAACCCAAGGTTAGAAGATCAGGGTGACTTAATGAGGAACCTATCTTCACAACTGGACTGCTGTAAACATTATTCAAGCTAAGTCCTCTGAGGAAAAGCCAGCACTGATTCAGTAAAATGTACAAGGAATGCTCACTGCTAGCCCTATAGAGTGATATGCAGTGGAATTAATCTAAAGCCATGACAGCAAACAACTGCTGAATCAATTTTCCTCCTTGGCTTATAGTGCACCTGCTCCTACAGTATTTATTTTTTAAAACGTCTCTTTCCCTGCAGAACTGCAATCAGCTACTTATGTAAAGAGATAGGCAGTGATAAGGTGTTCTTCTGACTACACAGTGCTATAAAGAGGATATAAAATGTGTTTACAAATACAATAATGCCTGTACATACAATACAATCTGACAGGTTACAAAGTAATTTGCAATTATACTTCTGCCTTGCACTTAAGGAGTTGCTGATCAGCAAGCAATTAACCAGATTCTGTACTTCTGCTGTATTCTACCTCAAAGTGGAAGAAGAAAGGCCAAATTTAAGCCTTAAATCTCAGTGTCATGCTTTTCTCAGAGTCTATTTGGCTGCAGAACATGCACATCAAGTCAGCATTGCTGACATTTTTGTCTGCATATGATGCTACTTCTGGAGGCCATATGATCTGTAGCTCACCATCCTAGCTCTATTTTTGGTCAGCAGCTGCAAGAAAGGATGAAGTGGCATGGTTAGCTGGTATGGGTGGGTAGCTTAAGGGATTCCCAGTTATTAACATTTTCTTAGCCTTTCCCTTCAGCCTAAGTGAGGCTGCATAAAGCCCCCCAAATTCTCTCCATTCTCAACAAAAAATGGTACCAGAACTAGCAACTTCTGTCTGAATGACAGCATGCTAGATTTTACTTAGTGGAAGGCAACATTTATAATCTTCTGAAGTCTCTTGACTGCGTAACATGAGCAGGTTTTACAAGGAACATCACCTTGACAGCACAACCTCAAGGAGCACCTATGGCCAAAATTTTCAATTATGAGGATTTACATAAAAATGACCTCATCAGAGATGCTCAGCACACTCCCTTCGAACTAAGTTAACACTGGGAAATCAGGACACAGTTATTTTGGTGCTTATATATAGGTTAGAACCCAACTTCAGATGCCTAAATTTGAAAAATGTGAACTGTGTCAGCAAAAGCACTGTAAGAAGCCTGATCAAAATTCAATATTCTTTTTAAAGCAACATCCTAAGAAGGTGCTGTAGTTCTCTTCCCCATTTAGCATGCATATTGAAAGCTCTAGAATAAGGTCTCATAAAGATTCTGCAGAGTGAACTGCATTTTGATCTAGAGCATGGTTTTCATCTCACTCTTACCTGCTCTGTGGAATGATGACAACTACTGTCTGGACAGAATAAAAGTACTCCTAACAAAACCCAATGCAACCAGGTAAACTTACTACTGTGAACACATTTATCCTATTTATCTTTAGATTTCTGTAATGTAGTCATGTACACTTCAGATAATAATCTAGATTTCTATTAATTGGAAAAGTGGAGGAAAAACGAGCACTTTCACTCATGATTCAGCAGACCTAGGTTAGATGTCTATCTTAGGATAAAATTAGTAAGGCCTTAGAAATATCTCTTTACTTCCACCAAAATCAAAGAGACAACTCACATGCAGATGTCTATGCATTGTATATGCGAGGTTGTATGGGAAGAAACCCATGCTGTATATTTGAAATGCTGACAGATAATGGGAGTATTTCCAATGAATGCAGCTCTCTTGTGTCACCAAAAAAGCAACAAACAAGGGCATACAAGGATTTTGATATTCAACACTTAATGTCTATTGGCAGCACTGCTAAAACCAGTTTGTGCATCAAGACTGGAAAAGGGCAGCTTATAGTCAGAAATATTATACCGCAGAGCCCACCGGAGCTGGAAGCTGTGGTTTCTTGGTTTCTGTATCTGAGCTAGTACCTCCATGCACTACACGGAAGGAGGTACTGCATTACATGGACATACCAGTTAAGGTGTACTAAAACAGATTTCTGCTTGCCACATACTGTGACCACCACAGAAGGGCTTCTGTACTTATTGTGATAGCAAGAATGTGTTAACAGTGGTCAAAAGGGAATTTCAAGTGTCAACTATCAGTGGAAGATCTGAACAAACAGGTTTGTTTTAAGTATTTTTCTCCTTTTTGGCCAAGTTTAGTTTTCTGTATCTCTACAAAGACACCTCCCTAGTGGAAGACATACTGCTGAAGGGCCCTGATCCATCCAGTGGCACATTCAGAATATTCCCATCCACTGTAAGTATCTGTACTACTTGATGATCACTTTTCTGTTCACTCCCAAAGCACTTTCTGTTTAACAGAAGACATGTGGAACTGATTCCTCTCTCATAACAACGCTGATCATGACAAATTGTAATAAAGTCAGAATTAGAATAGCTTGGAATTTACATTAGCATACACAAAAGAAGACTGTGACTCTCTGTATATTTTTCAGAGTTTTTTTAATCTTTTCTTTTTCTTTTGGGAGATCTCACTGCCAGCTTCAACAAAGGGCATCATCTCTATGCAGACAATATCCAACTCTACAGCTCTTGTCAACTCGCTCTCTGATCCCCCTTCTTGCCAGCTGTCTTCAATATATCAATCAACAGATGGCTACACCACCACTAAGGAATGCTTCAAAGGCATTCATAATGTTTTAAAAGTCCTCTTTGTTCCATGTCTGTGGTTCTGCTATTACTCTTCTTAATTCAGACCCTCAGTTCTAGGCCAAAAGTCTTGCTGCTATCCATAATAACACACAGTTCTCATCTTTTCTCCTGCATTAAAACTACTTCTGCAGTATTTACAGATTTATTCTTACTTTGACATCTGCTTCCTCTGCTTTATGTTGAATGCTTTACTCCTGTTTAGAATAATGCAATTTTTTCCATTTTGGTCTTCTAAAAAACCTGCTCTCTGAACTTCATAAATCAATGGGAAGAATAAAGTACTACTACGCTTCAAAAAGTGGAGTCTTCCTCAACTACTTTGAAAGTAGTTTTAAGTTTAATCTCATTTTAAGACATCTATAAAAATATTCCGTGCCTACAGCAGTAGTAGGTCAAAGCCTTCCAATGTACCTACAATAGCACCATTGTTTTTGCCTGAAGACTGCAGTATTTTGAATATGCATAGTATTTTGAATTGCTGTGCTGGTATGCATGAGATCTCTCTCATGGACTACTTTACTACTCCTTAGTCCTTTCTTATATCTGTATCCTCTTTAAAGGTCACTTAACCTATTTTAATCTTGTCTGCATCCCTAAAGCTTCCTTTCACTGAAATACATCTCTTCTTAGCTGATGCTTCTTGTAAATGGTGTCCTCTCCGGTATAGCCTCAGTTGCACAATACTAGCATTCCAAGAACTCATTGATTTATCAAAAATCTTTGGAACATCTCTCACTGTAAAGGCACTGAAAGTATGTAAAAGGAAATAAACAAAAAGAAAGAATAGCCACATACAAAAAACAGAGAAGTGAAAGAATCTGGAGTTAAAACACTAGTGACTTGCTGAGGTACAAAATACCAGTAAGAAAACTGTATGGAGCAAGGATGTACTTCGTAAGGAACCATCGCCAAGCCTACCTAAAGAGCCTCACAGATGTTTCTGTAAAGGCTAGCACCAAGTTTCCCCTATATGTTTTCTAGTGCTGAAAGGGCCTCCAATAGATGCGCGTGTATTGTTCTCTTAATGAGGGATGTACCTGTCTGTTCATTTGCTACTACCCCTTTTCAACACCATCCTCTATCCTGTAACAGTAGTGGCAACTACAACAATTATTCACATAAAAGGTGATACTAGTCAGTAGGAGGTAGACCGTGAGCCAAAAGCTAGGCACTAGCTCAGTTGGTTAGAGCGTGGTGCTGCTAATGCCAAGGTTGCGGATTCAATCCCCGTATGGGCTACGCTGAGGGCTGGACTAGACGATCTCCAGAGGTCTCTTCCAACCTTACCATTCTATGATGGTTCTATGAACGTCTTAACATTGCGACCATGTAAACGCAGTACGTGTGAGTGCAATGGGAAGGTCCTGGGATCATGACAACATGGGTAGAGTGCCATGACCTTGCACTGTGACTAGACAGACACAACCCAACCAGCCATGTGCATCCTAACCATGGCAAGGAGCACCCTTGTAATACATCTCATTACAAAACCTGGCCCTTGTGAGGGGAGGTATCAATCACGAGCACGTCGCTCTCTCTCTCCCTCCCCAGCCGACGGGCGACTTTGCTCTTAGCGGCCTCTGGCGCCAGAGGGGCTCCTCAGCGGCAGGCCAGGCCGCGCAGGCCAGCCCAGCACCTGCCCGCAGCAGCGGGGCCAGGCGGCTCCCAAGCGGCGCGGGGAGCCGCTCTCCCGGTCCCCGCGCCAGCACCGAGACAGGGCATCCCACATCCGCCTCCAACGCCACTGCGGCTGCCGCCCGCCACGGGCACGGGCACGGGCACGGGCACCGGCACCGGCACCGGCACCGGCACGCCCGCGCTCCGCCCCCCTCCGCAAGGACTGCCGGGAAACTACGAAAGCCGCCAAGCTCTCCCGCGATGACGTCAGGACGCACGCAGAGAACGGCGCCGCTTGGCCCCGCCCCGCCCCCAGCGTCTCCTCCTCGCCCCGCCCCTCGTTACCACAGTAACTGCCCGACGCGTCTCGGAGGGGGCGGGGGCGGCTCTCGCGAGATCTCCGCGGGGCGGGAAGGGCGGGAGGTGTTTACATAGCCCGCGCGGCGCGCGGGGCGGGCCGGAAGCAGGTGCGGATTTGAAGGTAGCGGCGGGAGGAGCTGGCGTGTGCGCGGGCGCGACAGGTGAGCGTCGCCGCCGCCGCCGTCCCCTCAGGTCGCTGCCCTGCGCCCTCGCCCATTCCCCCTTGCGCCACTCGCGCGCCGCGGAGCCACGTCACCCCCAGCGGGCTGGGGCCGGCGGTGCCCGCGCGCCCGCCAACGGTCGCCGCGCGCGGGGCGGGGCGGCGGGGAGCAGGTGCCGGGCACTCCCCGCCCCGCCCCCAGGACAACGGCTGCCTCCTTCCTGCCTGGCGCCGCCGGCTTTGTCGCGCCGCTCGCCCGGGGCGCGGTGCTGCTGTGTCGGGCTTTCTCCCAGGGCTGTCCTCTGCCCTGGCGTCGGGGGTGGGGGGCGAGGGGGCTCTCGTGACTCGTTGCCTGTCACGGACCTTGCCGCAGGCGAGGTGGTGGCTCCTGTCCATCCCCCAGCCGCACTGCAGCTCGGTTTCCTGTACTTTTTAAATAATCGCCGGTATGTTTGTACCCAAAATGCAGCGTTTTTTGAAAGTTAAAGACTTTCGCCACAAGCAGCGTGACAAGATTTGGGTTTACTAGATCTGCTAGCTGGACTAGTCCAAGACTTAAGAAAGTGCCTGTTTCATGCTATACAGCATCACTTTCTTTCCAGCACAGATAAATGATACTTTCACTTTGCTGACAGAGCAATGAACACTAAAAAATATTGATTTAAAAACTAGCAAAATAACTGGACAGTAAATTTCAGTACTGCATGTCCTACTGAATCTGTGGGGGGAAAATGTACCTAATGAAACTGAATAACTTAACCTTTATTAGTTAAGCATGAAGGTATAAAAAATCCCAGATGATGCAGTGTCATAAAAAATTACAGGTTTGATGAAGACTCAGTTTTGATTTTAATATGATATTTAAGTGCTGTGTTACTTCATATAAGGCTTCTTCAGCAAAATATTTTGCACATCTTCACTGCCTCCTAAATAAGGATCAAATACTTATAAACGTGAAGGCTTCTGAGAAGCTTAAAAAAAGATGGGGGAAGCACAGGCTTTATTTAAGCTGTACCAAATCACTAAGTAATTTTACTGCAGAGCTGACAATAATAACTTGGATTCTGTCCTCTGTGCTTAGCTCTGGTCCTCTTACTTTAAAGGAAAAAAAATCCTCAGAAGTGAGCAATTGAACCTAAAATCATACTGTCCCAGTTCTTGAGTCAAGTTTTATTTCAATTGGCTTTAAAAGCTGTAAAAGTAAATATCAAAATAGGTTGGTCCTTAAAATATCAAATGACTTTGTGGTACCAAGTAAGCAGACAAATCAAATGCTGAAGAGGGAACTATGGGAATTTGACTAGACATAACAGTGCAAGCTTCAGAATGTAAATTGAACTTTCAACATTAGCTCTAAATCTCTTGACTGAAAGGCTTGCTAATTTGCTTTTTGCGTAGACTTTTTATTTATAGATATTTAGTCTTTAGCAGGTTCAGTTATAAGTCTTCTCAAGGCTATTTCTCATAATAAATGTGTATATTAATACATGTTCCTGGAAAACGATTGTTAGACATAGCTCTCTTTGAGGAAGCTTAAGTGCAACTTTTTTTCTCTCCAATTTCCATTCTTTACACAGTATGCTTTAAAGTCATGTTGACTTGACTTTGATTAATAGCTTATACTTACAAAATGGCCATATGTCAGTGTTGTTGCATGATACCATGTACTTCATCACGTCTGTTCACATCTTGTGGGAATAAATATTGACACTTTGTTCAAACTGTATGATAAAACATGACTATTTTTCTTAACAGGAACCGTGACTTCTGTGACAACTCAAAAGGCAAAAGGAATAATTAGATGATTTTCAAACCTTTATTTTGAATTCGATCTGACAAAAAGGTAAACTTTGGAAAATGCCAGCTGGGAAAGTTCTGCAACCTGTACTGAAAATGAAGGTGGATGAACTCTTTTTGTGTTGGCTAAGTCAACCTGCAACTCAGCTGGCACTAAAGGACTGCTTGAGAAGTGTCAAGAATGAGGAGAAAACTGAGATTGCTAATGGAGAGTCAGGAAACAGTAAAAATGAGAGATTCTCTACTAAAAATTCCAACCCCAAGCAAAGCATCTTAGGAGATACCAGGTTACCTTTGATGTCTTTCAATCCTCCTCATCTTTCTACAGCTCTTCCATTGGCAACTTCAACCAGTCCAAGGAATATCTCTCACATTAGAGGAATACGTAGATCTTCAGGGACTAGAGTTGTAAGTTTGTCTCTTACTTGTTAGACGTATCTGTTTTAAATAGAAATGAATTTGTAGCACTGGTGAGTTATGCAAGTAATTAGTCTCATCACAGGGGGAGGGGGATGAGTGGAATGGTTCTGTGGTATCTGAAATGTCAAATTTTGTATTGCTAGCACTTAGTGACAAAGTGGTCTGAACTTCCAAGAGACCGTCTTGGCCTATTTCAGCTTTGTTGCTCTTTGTTAGCCATCTGTGTCTGACACAAAATGAAGAATCAAGGTTCTTTTTTTCCAATAATTTTTCTGTCCAGAGCAGTTACCTTGATAGTGCTATGTCTCTCTAAAACTGCAGAAGGAAAAACATCTGAAATTCCTTATCTGGAATAGCTGATTAGCTTTGGTATAGCTACCCTACTTTTGAGGTATAATTTCAAACATCATGCTATAATATCTATGTTGCAGCACGGGATTTATGTTATGCCTCCTTCATTGGATGCTGCATAGATAAGGAAAGATCAAACAAGTGATACTACATTCTGAAGAGCTGTCTCTCCTGTCTGATAGGGTTAAGCCTAGTATCTGTATTCTGCATTTCTTAACAGGCATGAACAATGCAGAAGTAGTGGAGAAACTAGAATAGCCATATAATGGCTAAAAAAATGGTTTTCCATAATGTGCTTGTCTCCACCTAGTGTCCAGCGTGTGGGACTACCTATACTTAGAGGCTGAAAAAGAAATGATTTTAAAAGCTCAAAACTGGATGATTAAGTAATCATGGCTAACCAGGTTTCATTCATGTAATACAAAGAACATTGTATATTAAATAAAAATCTAGCTTTCCCTCAGTCATGGTAGCTTAAAATGGCTCTCGAGTTGAACAGTCCAGTTCCTGGCTATCTTTGGTCTAACTTACTTTTGCCAGAGGTAACCCACAGCAGTGCTGATGCTTCAAATGCCATCTGTGGCAATAACAAGCCCTTCCAATATTAAATGTAATCTAATTGTGGATAAAAGTAAGTCTCTATAGGCAGTATTTTTGTAAAATACTATCTTCACTGCAAATATTCCTTTGTTGAATGATACCAGGGGCTATTGTTAGTACAAAACTCAAACTTGGCTCTGTTGAAACTGCATATTAACAAAGTAATTGTTTTGGCATTGCATGGTATGCTCAATGCATCCTTTCAGAGATCTTGAGTTATAATAGACAATGCTCTCTATGCAAGACTATAAACAAAATGCATCCCTGCTCCCCTGCTGCTAGCTGAGACTCCTTTTTAAAAAAAACTTGAAGTTTACATCTAACTTCTACTCCTCTTAAACTGTAAAAGCAAAACCGGATGTAAAATTACATGGTCACTGATGAACTGATTTTTATATATTGGATCTGCTTTACTACAAAGGTGTGCTGTTTCTACTGCAGTACTAGAAATTCATATCACTTTTCATTACCGTTTAATGCTGGTAACTTAAGTGGTTACTTAATTCCCAATCACTCACGATGCTTTGGTGGCTAACTCAGTCCACTAACCAAACCACCTGGTATTCCAATTTTTCTCAGCTTTCTCAGTGGTACTTACACAAATTGCTATTGCAGAAAATGTGGAAAATGATGTTGTGGAACTGACTTGAAGCCAAAATCACTGTTTACATTTTTAAATGTGAGGTTTTTGTATGAAAATATAGACAAAAAATGGAATAGGAGTCTACTTAGGTTGATAACAGTAAAGTATTACAGCTGAAGATGATTAAGAAGAGTATCAGTTAATTCCTGTGTCTCATACACTTCGTGCAAATGGAGTATGTTCCTGTATTCTGACTCCCAGGAGTAACAACATGACTATTGTTTCACATTAAAGCATTTGATCTGAAGCATTGACTTGATTTTATGTAGATATAAACTGCTCAAACCTGGAGTCTTCAGCTCTTAGTTTTGAGACATCACATTTCCAATCTGAAGTTAAAGTTGCCTTTAAAACTATGCGGACTTGTATTTTATGCATAATTACTTAACAGCAAGTTGATTAGCAAAACACGATTGATTTGTTTCCTTTATGTTCATAGATACATTTCCTAACTTAATGAAATTTAGGAAACTTGCAGATGCTCAGTTTATTCTTACTTCAGGGAAAACCAAGCAAATGGAGAGTCTTCATTAGAAGCCTGTCTTACTTGGTTTACTTGATCACTAACTCGTGTATTATAATTTTATTAGTGAATCCTGGTTGTTTTAAGTAGATCACTTGGGGAAGAGCTAGAAAAGACTTATAAACAGTAATATCCTTCACGTAACTGGAACTGTTTGCATAGTGCTGAGAAATAACCTAGAGGCTTGAGTTATTTTTCCAATGAGCTGGGCGGGGGAGGGTTCCAAGTGAATAACTTATTCATGGCTTTATTCAGCTGAATTGAAGCTTCATCCAAAAGATTCTAAATCTTCAAGGAAGTGAAAATTGTATTTGTAGCCGGCATCAGCTCTTGAAATACTACCCAGAGTTGCATAATTGCATGTTCTGGCATGACGGTGAACTTTTTCTTAGATAGCAAAATGTGCCACTTTTCTTTCTTGTACATCTATAAACCACTTACTGCAGTGTCAAACATAATGTTTCTGCTTTTGTGCACTTAATCATGGTCACAAATTGAGCTACAATGGTTTTACCCACTTCATTTGAGTTTAAGTAAGTTTAAGGTCATGGTCATGTTTCTAGGAATGGACGAAAGTGTTTCAAACGGCTTTTTAAGAAGGTTTGTACTATAGCTCCAGTAATCCAGGTTTAAAGAGAAAAGATCTTAAAAATTAATATGCTTAGGACTGTGTGCCTGAGGGTGATATGAGGAAAGGACTTCTGCATCCAATCATAAACAGCTGGTGAATGAGCTCCTTTAGGATTATATAAGTCAACTTAGGTATCTTATTAAAGCTTTTCTTACTGTATACAGGAATTCTTGTAATGCAAAGTAAAGCAGTAAATTCATTTCAGCAGCATACCCCCCCCCAACATCATTGGGCTGAATCACTAAGTTTGATTACTAGTAAAGTTGCTGTACGCACTTTCCTGTCTGTTGAAATGCTTGGCCTGAAGCTTTTCTGAAGAGCATCAGACAGTAGATAAATATAGATACTAGATAGGTAAACACAAACATATAGGAAACGTAACTTTCATGCTATGATTTTCTGTACTCGATACAAAAGCAAGTCTTGCGGAATGGGAAGCATTCTTGGAACACGAGTCTCAAAACCAGTCAGATATTTAAGCTTTAACACCTTAATTAGTAGTGTGTGAGCAAACTAAAAACAAAGTTGATGGTTTACTGGCAACTGTTAATTAATATTAAAGTACAGTGTTTGGCAACTGTATTCAGGGAGATTTTCTTTTCTCTCTACTAGAGGTTAGCTTTCAACTGAAATTTGAGGGTTATCCTTTTAGCCAAATTCAGAAGTTTTCAGGTGTTTTTGTTGAAGCACCAATGCTTTAGCAGAGGAATTTGCTATCTTTCAAATCAGTTGAAGCCCTCTGCTGATTACCGACTCCCAAATACTTTCTTGGATAATGAAAGAGCCGATACTATCTTTATGTTGAAGATGAGCAAGAAGAGTAAAGTCCTTGAAATGGGATGTTTTCGGCTGGACTGGGCACTTAAAGCTATGTTCTGGAAAAAATATTAGTTCATAGTGGAGTATTGGTTTAATACATTTTGGATTCCTGACAGCACTGAACTAGGAAAATTCATCTTACAATGTATTTTGTTTAAGAGTTTCTTTTTTTGTTTTGTTTTTTTTCTTTAGGGGTAGTATTTTCCATTTGCTTGTATGGTGTTGCTCATGGGTGAGGTCAGTGTCTCACTCTATCCACTGCGCAAACACAGTAATTGCAAAGTTCTGGGGATCTTGGTTATGTAATATAAAGTGCTTGCTAGCACTAACAGTATTTTGTAAATACACTCATGACTTGTATATGCTAAATGTGTTAAAGCAAATTAGAGACAAATCTTAGAGTGACTTTTTATAAGACTACATTGTTGTAAAGAAAGGAAATTCTGGAGATTTAACTTTTTTCAAACTTGAGGAATAGTTGTGTCATAGCTTTCTTCTAACCCTTATCACTCCTTTATGTGGATTTAATGGCGTATCTGGCACTCTAGATTATCTTAAACACATGGAGAGTACACAATTGTACACTGTTCATCACACTGTCAAAAATGCCAAGCCTTCAAGCCTCAAAGATGCTGCAGGCAAAATGTTTAATCCTAACCAACTGTTGTGCAGGGTATCTAGGGAAACTATTCACAGAATTCCGTATGGGCATTTTGGGGAGGGTGTAGAGAATGTGATATGATCTGAAGAGGTTTGCAGAATTATTTTCCATTTTCTGCTGCGGCAACCTTTGGTATAAAGGTACTTCTTGGGTTGATTTCCATGTATCTTTTACCCGATAACTATACTAGTCCTGTCTGTTATCCTGTAGTGATTAGTAACGCTCACCAAAACACACTGCCCCGTTCTGGTACTTTTTACTGCTTTTTTTATCGCTATGTTTCTTGCCAAATTTCTGTTACAAGTCAGTTGATTCAAATTGAGTGGTATTACTAGAATCCCTCTTAGTTTAAAGTGAAACTGAAGTACAACCTTTTAACATTAAGACAAAGGTTTGGGTATAGTAGCACTAACAAATGAACTCTTCTCATGGCTTGAGGTAAAGGATAGCAAGGTTTAGATCTGCAGCCTTAGACCAGTGGTGGGTGGGCTGTCTCCATGGTCTGCAGGTGTGCTGTAAGGTTTAGGGGATGGGAGGGGGGGAAGGAAGGAAGAGAGAAACTCTTCTAGGGAGAGAAACTGCTCTCATAAAACATCAGGAAAGAACAAGAGGAATGACAGTGTTTAAATCCTGCAAGCTTTCACTTCAGTGGTCATTAAACTTTGATGTCAGTCTTGACACTCCAAGTGTGTAGTCTGTACATTGTCTCATCTGAATTGCTATCTATTGTACTTTTAATACTAGAAGCAATGTTAACTACAAAGTCTGGATTACATTACATTACATTACATTAGCTGTATTAGCATTGCACCACACACCAAATCATGCTGAACAGAATTGAGTGTGGTCTAGTACATATGCTCCCTAACTCAGTATTAAGCAAAGCTAGCGTTAATAGCGCTGTCTCCCATCACTAAGTAGGGAGAGGTGATGGACTTGGCTTGCAACTCAAGCCTGTGACTTAAAGGCAGACTGTAAATAACCTGGTATCAAACTGATGTACTTTTAGGATGATAAGAGGGAACGATGACAGATGTCAGTGCTAACATGTTCACAATAAAGGTCGTTCTATGGTGCCAACAAGGGAAGGACAGTCCGAAGTTCGTATTAAGGTCTGGAAGAATGCAACTATAAAGATATTCTTAAAGTGTTTGGTCTCGGCTGTGGTGAAATAATAGTCAACAGAAGCAGTACCAGTAGTGTGTTGTGTTATTTTTCTTAAGCTTTGCTGTGCTGAATAGCTTGGAACAGAAGAATCATTTTTCTGATTAGAAAAGCAACTATTCATTTTATATATAAATGAGAAACTGAAATTATTCACTGTTACAGCCTCTTGGTATGGTGTTTTTGATTCTTACTGCACATAAGGCCCTGGGACATAAATATTGCATTAGTTTTAGGAGTAATATTAATTCTGTTTGTATGTTGTGCTTTGTTAGATGTAATAATAATGTCTTGTAGTTCTCTTTCAAAGTGGCAATTGCACTTGAAAGAGATGATAACTTTATTCTATTGGAAATGCATAAATAGTTCTCATATGTTCCTTCCAGTCTTGGAGAATTTTTAAAATTTCTAGTGCTGGAAAAAAATGGAATTCAGAATTACACTTGACTTTCTTCAAATTTAAAATTCACCTAAATTGTGACATAGGACAAATTCAAAGGTTTGGATGAAATTGATTAACCGTGGGCACTCTTTCTTTTGAGTAACTATCATTTAAAAGTAAACAAAACAAAAAGCTCATAGTCTTTTGAGATTATTACATTCAAAAATACTTCCATTTACTCCTCAATGTGCAGTTCTTATTCAAAACTCTTGAGCTTATGTATAGTCTTACATCAATCATAGAAACAGTTAATTGTTCTAAGAGATGGTCAGTCCTGGAAGAAATTAGGTATTGAAATAAAGAATCTCCTTCCTCTTTTTTGTCTTCCCACCTCTCCCCCCATCTCCAAAAGATGTAACAGCAGCAGCAGCTCTTCACAGCAGGAAAATCCCTCATTGTCTTTGAGAGTATTTCCATGTGCCCAATGCTTAATCCATCTGTGAGAAATGAGTTTAAGGTTAAAAGAATGTATGGGCTTAGTTGAACATAAAACAATTAATGTAGTTCCTCTGGTGAACTAGTCTGTAGGTGGATGGATGTAGTCAATAATTGCACAGAATTTTTCAGTGAGCTGTCTTGTGACAAAATCTACAAAATACCATCCAGTCATATCACACAGTTCAGCCTTTCAAAATTAGAAACTTTGCACACACAGCTGTCTTGAACTCAATGAAGATTATGCAATTTAAGTAGTTGCACTGGTATTTTTCTTAAATCAGTTAAGCTCTTTCTGTTTTCTGCAGCCCACAAAAAATGGATAGAATTTATTCTAACTGTGGCATAATATGTAAATAACTTCTGTGCTGGGTTAGGTTGTTATGTTCCTTTTGTATTTAAGCTAATCAGAAGGTTTGAAGGTTAGGTTAGTTTGTATTCTGCTAACAGAGACAATGTACAATTACTCCATAGCAAGGTAACCAGCAATCACAAGATGTTTTTACAAGTGACTGCTGATACTTCATTGTATTAGACGTGCCTCTCTCCCTTGTCACTTGCTATTCGGTTTATAAAGTAGTTGGAAACTTTGGAGCCACATGTACACACCATTATTTGACTGCAGGTACTTGCAGTGATGTTGGGTTCTTAAGACTGTTGGGTGTGTGGTTAAATAACACCGTGCACACTGTTTAGTCTGATTTCACACAGAAACAAGCCTTACATATTTGTTTTAAGCATATCTTTCTAGAAATTTTGGCAGAAATCAACCAACGAATCAGACAAAAGTTGGAAGACTACAAAACAATTTTCACTACACTTACAGAAACAGATACCCAGGAAAAATGCAGGGAAGGACCATACTGGGTGACTGATGGAAATGTTACAAAACCATCAACAAAAGGAAGCCAAGCTGTAACTATGCCAATAATGAACAAGCTTCAACTAGACTTTCCTATGTTGATGCTAGCTTGACAAAAAAAGAAAAGGCTTGTGGAGTTTATCAGACTGCTTCACTCAATCTGTTTTAAAATTTTACAAAACTAGGATAATATTTTTTAAACAGTTTTATTCTTTTAGACGCTCAATCTGTATTGATAAACAGCTAATATTCTTGATATTGGTAAACATTGTTACCAAATATGATCATCACTAATATATACTGAATAACACTTTTGATATACTTTATTGTCTAAGAAATCAAGCAAACTACTTGAAATTGAATACTACTGAAGGCAGTTAATGGGCTAGATTTTTCTTACTTCGGTATGGTAATAGCCTCATTGAATTTACAGCAAATACTTTAAAGTCTTCTAATTATGACTTAAGTTTTTAAACAGATCCCTGACTTTATGGTCTGACTTGCTGTTTAATACTATATAATAGCACATAAAATACAAATTAGCTGCTTTTTTATCAAGCAACAACTGAAGTTTAAGCTTAGGATTTTAGAAAGATCTTCTGGAATATCTGGAAGATACTGAGACTTCATATCAAAACCTCCATTGATGAAGAATCAAGCAAGTTGCTAGTCAAGAATACTGTTGCTGTTCTGGCAGTGTTTTAGCATTGGTATACCTCTTTAAGTTGCCTTATTACTTAAGTCATCTTTTTTTAATCTGTATGTAATTTTTACCCTTGAGGTTGTTGTCGTGGATGCTAAAGTTCAGCTGGTTAAAACTGACCCCTTTTTTGGCTTGCCTTTTTTCTTTCCTGTGTCCATTTCCTGCTTGCAGTTTGTAAGTGACCTTTCACTTAGCTCTGTTTAGTTTTTTAAAAAACAAATCAAAAAAACAAAACAAAAAACATTACCTCTCCTGTAGGAGGAGTCCATATCGTATGCTATCTTGGCTTGTTTTTGGAGTCTGGAGCAAAAGCATATGCAGGAAGATGATGTGCAGCTGTAACTAACCCCAAATTATTGTCCTGTGATTTTAGGGACTAAATTACATGTGGTGTTAGTCTATGGTGCTTTAATTAAAGTATCATTTAACTAAACTTCTTTCATATACCAATCATCATAGTTCTGAAAAAGGTGAAATTCAAGGATAGAAATGTGTTCTTGAAAGGATTAGCTGAAAATTCAATTAATGTCAAAACGATGAAGTGCTGAACAGCTGGTGCTATGTTTAAAGTAGTTCTTGGTGGACAGTTAAAGTACATGAATGGCAACACTTTATACACTAGATTACTATGTCAGCTTCTAAATTAAGGTGATGCAAGGTAAATAATACCAAACTAGAAACAATTAAAAATCAAAAATGATCTCTGTAAAGTTGCATAATACTAGACTGATTATAAATATCCATATCTTCTGTAGGAAGAATCTCAGAATGGCATTCTGCATTAGGCTAGACTGACTTGTCATTTCATGCTATTCTATTATTCTGAGACTTATCTTGATAAAATTACAAATGCACCTTTTGTGGACTGTAACCTATTCTGTAGACAGTCTCTGTAGCATGACAGTTCATGTAACTTTTCTTATTTAAAAAAAGCATTCTAGTGGAGCAAGTGTAATTTTGTTTGAGCCATACTAGATACTTTGAATATCTGCTTAATAGCCACCTCAGTAGTGTCATTTCAGGTGTTCCTGATTTTCATATCAATTTTTCTGAAGATGTTAATGATCATCTGAAGATTGTGAATAGTTAAGTAGGTTCCAAGTGTAGAGCATCATTCCAACAACGTATTGCCATTAAAGCTCTGCTATGTACAAGTAAATAAAATGTAAACTGATAATGTTTTTCTAAGGTGGCAAAGAATGAGAATAGTTTTGAAAGAGATAAACTATCCATTAATAGTCAGGCTTCAGTTTTATAGTGGCTAGTGTTGACACTTGCTGAAGTTAGTCTGCCAGATGCAGTTAGCAATCTAAAAAGGCCCATACTGCTTCCTTGGAGTCCAGGCAGTGTAGTCATAGCAAGTTGACATATATCTTATCTTGCTTATAATCAGATAACAACCCATGGCGTGGTGTACATACCTGATGCTGTTTTGGTAATGCAGAGAACATGATCAGCCCATCCTTCCTGGGCTACCAGCATGACTATGTCTCATATCTAAATGGTGTTTTCTAACTCACCATCTTACCTCCTTAAAATTCTCCAGGCAACTGTGGGAAGAACTTCTATGTACAGCTCTGTCTGTAAGTATTGGAAAATTAAAATAGTGATTATTTTTTAAAAAAGGCATGCCTATGCAAGAATTCTGTATTCCTTAATTCTCTGCATGTCCTATAGGGAAGGCATTACATCTTCCAAGAAAAAAAATGCATCCAGATCCAGGTTCACATGGATGAACTTCCTTCTAAGGCCCAAACTGTTAGGATCAGTTTCTTCCTTGAATGTAGCTATCTTAACTACACAGTGACAACATCTTGCAGCTCAATGATATAGTACACTATACTAAAAATGCTATTAAAGCAATCAGCCTAGCTAGCTGGAAGCTATTTTCTTTGCATTGTTATGAGCATCATAACATGATTCCTTCTATGGTATAGACATGCTGGACTCTGACTCACTTGGGTTTTGTCAAGGGACTGCTGGGCAAACTGTTTGGGCTCTGAGCCATGAAGTAGTGATGCTTTTATCCAAAGTAGAATTAGTAAAAGTAATAACTTGCCATTCTATTCAGCTCCCAAGTATATTGTCCTCTTCACATGTAGAGCATCTTGAAATGGGAAGACATTACCAAAAGGAAGTTAGATAAGTATCTAAAGAACTGGGAAAATGGCTTATTTGGAATTCCATTAAATTCCTTCCCTTAATCCTCAGTATGAGGTTATATACTGAGCCATAAGGGTAGACCAGTTTGTCTTGTGTGTCCTTACTTCAGGATAAGAGCTATGGGGTTGAGGTAATGAATAGAAAAATCAATATTTGTAAAATCCAATATTGAAAAACCAATATCAATGTGTTTTGCTTGAGTGGGTCAACTTGTTGATAGGTACTAATGTTCTTGGTTGCTTAGACTGTTAGCTGGATAAAATAGCAGTTTTTATCTTTACTGCTTTCAATTTATTCTTGTATTTTTTCCATTCTCTAATAATTTCATGTTTTACAGTACCTGTGCTACTGAAATTCAAGGTCAGTAAATCTTACTACATGCTGCAGTCTCCTGAGAAAGGAATGTTTTGTTTATTGCTCATATAAAATAACACTCTTGAATGACTGATGCTTTAGGAAAGCTCCTTTCCTATAAAGAGGTGGTTTCTTCTGCAATGGCCTTTTTAAAGACCTTGAGGGGAAGTTTGAGAATTATTTCCAAAGTAAATCAAGAATGACAGTGCTGCTTTTGTTTTGACTATATCAGCACTGGAAGTTGCTATATATAGTCCTAAGTAGAGGGGTACTGCAGATGCTACCAGGCAAGTTTAAGTTGTTCTTCTTACTTTGTAGATCATAAACTCAAATCTGACTGAAACAGACATTGAGAAGCCTTCTGATCTTTCCTCTTGCTTTTAATCTATGCTTTGGGAACTCCTGGTATAATAGTAGCCCATAGCCTACTGTTCCACAGAATTAAAGATCTTCAGGCTAATGTAAATGGTGCAACTACCCAGCTAGCATTGTTTATTGGGTTAGAATTCTGTTAGAAATTTGGATCGGTCTGAGGAGTTGGACATAGCTAATTATCCCTCAGATATCTAATACTGATCTAAATAATCATGTGTATCTTACAGCTTCCTTATATAAATGTATTACACTTGAGTTAGATAAAAAAAAAAAGCTATCCATCTCTTGCCAGTGAGACCCGGTTCTTGTCTCTCATTAGTTGGTAGTGGAAGATTTAGACTTTCAGAGATGTGATTTTCGTCTTGAAGACAAAGTCTAGGCATAACTTCAGTCTCTTTTTATTTTAAATTGGCTAACACATCTACTCTTTCCATAGCCACTTAATAGTTTTTATTTGTCTTTCTCTACTGTGGAAGCTACAGCTGTCCTATTAGTTGTATGCTTCAGTAGCATGTCATAGCTGAGTGTAGAATCATAGCTGAGTTTAAGGCATTCACACAAGATACAGAGGATCATTCTCAAAGGTACTATGAATACCATTCAAATGTAATGTGTGTACATTAAAATGTGTGTAATTAATGTATGTGTGTACAATAAAAGTACAACAGTTAGAAGCACAAGAGATGCTTGTTTTTAGTATTATAGCACTCAGTTCTAGTTTTGCTAATTATTTCCAACTTTGTAAAGAGTGACTGGACTTCAGTGAAGTTCAGCATACTAATTTTGGTTTTGGAGTGTGCTTAACAGATTATTCTGAACTGTAACACTTCAGGAAAAAAATTGGCCCAGTTCTTCAACATGCAGTGCAACACAAATATATCTGTTAAGTTTTCTACATTGATATTAAAAATAGAATAGTGCTGAAGACAGACTATACTTGAGAACCTTCTGTCATGTCTCATCTTTTAGTACACTTAATCTGTTGCCACTTGACAGGCTTCTTCTAGTTTGTATGTTATGCTTTCCTGGCAGACTATGTTGAAAACTCTTACTCTAGACCTAGGTATCTTGTATTTGTTGTTTGCTTTGTCCATTGGTTCAGTTACCCTGGTAATGGGATTAGAATGGTTTGTTTTGATCCCGGTAAAGCTGGTGGCTTATTTTCACTTTGACAGTAGTTCTCTCTGATCTGGAGATAAAGGAATTCCGTAAATGAGGTCATAAGTAATACCCTTCTTTGAAGCTTGTGATCAGATTTGAATTCAGGTCCAGTGAAAGGAGTTCCATGCTAATCAAGTGACAGGAAATAGCTTGTGAATGATTGGTTTTGGTTATTAGAACAGGTTGTTCAATAACTAGTCCCAGCATCTTTCATTATATCAAAGACGAGGCATAGACTGTCTGGTCTAGAAATAACTCTTGGTAATATTAAGTAATGGCGATAGCCTGGTCTGATCACAGTCTTTTCTCAAGACTGAGCAAAAAGAAGAAAACAACATTTCAGTTTTTCCTGTATTGTTTGTTTGTCTTCCTGATATAGTAAAGAATTGTTCCTTTTGTTTGTCTTCTAGTATATTTATGTAATTTTGTCTCTTTCCTGTTTCATACTGGTTGGATTTTACTTAAACCTCTTTAGCTGCTTGAGTTCCTTTTTATCTGTGTTGTTGAACTATTTGCTGGTACTAGTAGTCCCTTTTTTCCCCACTTCAGGCATCTGAAATATCTATAGTAATAAGTTGTACTATTTCATCTTTTTTTCAGTATCGAGAAAGATGTTACACTGCCTTAGTTACCTTCTCTTAACTTCTTTTCTTCCCCTTATTAATTAATTACTTTCTGAAAGGCAGAAAGTTATGCAACTAGCATAACCCTTCATGTTCACTGTTGTGGAGATATGAAAGTTCTTTCCACAATTAACTGAGGATCTACTCTCATTTCTGCAATATTGCAGGCTGAGGGATTCCGTTAGGTTATATGCTGTTGCTATTATGCCTGTTCAGTCAGGCTCACTAAAACAGTTGTCTCCAAAGGCTGAACAGGCTTCCATCGTATCCATTCACATGTTATTGGACTGAAATCTAGGCCCCAGCAACTAAAGGTTTTGTATGCAGTAAATGAGTGCATCTTGTTCCATATTTAATTTCCTATTTTCTCGGAAATTTTCAGTAATCTGTTTCCTTAAGACTTAAGGTCAGTTCCCTATAAGCTCCTAAGACTTTAGATCTAATATTAGTATATCCCTCTGACAACAAATTGCAATTTTTAGACAAATATTTAGACAGATACATTGCAGTTTTCCAATTCTTCCACATTAACCAAAACATTAATGATTCTCATCTCTGCCCAACTTGTATGCTTTTGTGTTATAACCACACAGATATTGCACTGCTATTGTGCATGTTCAGATATCTGTGCAAGTGTGGGTATTTGTTAAAGTGGTAAACTCTTTAACCATAGTCCCTTGAGTGAGATCCATTCATAGTGCGTATCTAGCTTTGGAAGGAAGCTTTAAGCAGGCATCTTCCCCTCTGTTTATCTAGCTAATAATAAGCTGCCACGATACTTGCATAGCTTTATGGCTGGCATCTAGCCCTTCTCCCAGGAAAGTATTCTGCCTTGGCTTTCTTTCACTGGGGAGAATTCTGATTTAAGACTAATGGAATATTATACTGGTTCAGGCTGGATAGAAATGTATTTTCCCCTTCCCCTGTGATGAATTTAAAACTAAAAAAGTTAAAACTGATCTTATGGGACTCTTGACTGTTTTGCTTTACAAAAGCTCCCAGCTCCTTAAGTGTGGCAAGACAAAAGGTGTTTCTATCCAGATGGTAAAAGGGAGGTAGTTAATAGCTGTCAGAGTACTTACCTTTCACTAAATGCTTCCTCACATGTGAATATTTCATATACTGAAAACTGTATACTTTTGAAAGCAGTACTGTGTACACGTATATAAATGCCTATTGCATTTGAAACCAGACTACTTACAATAGTTAATATAGTATTAGGTACCAGTAGGATTGGTGTAACATCTACCTTGGCCAGTGAAATGATACTATGGTAATGAAATATAGAATATTTAGAATATTGAATATAATAACTAACAAGTCATGACAAACTCCAAGCTCCTTTTACATAAAGGAAAGAAGTCCACAAGTCTATTCTTAAAAGTTAGTTCTGAACATCTGTTTCTTACTGAGGTTCCTTCATGAGATTCAGGTGAACTGCTGCTTCAGCCTTGCAGCTTAGCTTTCCATGTGACAGTCAGTTAATGACATACTACAGCCACTTCAAACAAGACCATAGCTTAGTAGTGAACTGGAGCACATTGTGCTATGATAAGGGATGAAAATAGTAAGCAACCTAGGTGAGAAGGTATCTTTGTTTACACATTTTGTTCTGTAAAGTAAGGCCTATTTGGTCTAACCTGAAATGCAATCTGCCTTGCCTGTGTGCAGTACAACCTTCCTGACCTTTCCCAGACATCATAGATTGGACCTGGGATTCTTTTCCTACTCTAACATCTCTGCTTTTCATCTTGAGTTCCAGACGTGCTCCTGTTGTGTGCTGTAGTCTTGGCTCCCCTCTGGCTTCTATTTGGCCAGCCGGGTTATCCTAAATTACTCAATTTAATCTTCCTAAAAGACAGTGAGTGATGGCCAGTTTTGCTCTGTGTAGTTTGACAGTCTGGGTCATGCCAACCACAACATGTCCGACTCTTGCCTAGTCAGTTCCTTTCTTAGTTTTGTATTTCCAAAAGAGATGAATATCTTCATAACAAGATTTATTTTATGTCATTTATTTCCTAATAGCTTGTGATTTAAACTAAAAGGGATCCAATTAAAACAAACAATGCTTCACTGGTACCTTTTCATAATTCCCTTTTTTGTAAACCTCACAAGGGATTGTGGTGTTTTAATATATTGTTAAATGATAGGCTATGAATAGATGAATGGGGCTAAAGATTAGAGTTGTGCACAGTGCTGGGGTAAAATAATGCAGTCCAGTAATGGAAATCTGGAGCTCAGTGGTGAAATAGTTGCTTTAGTGTTTCTTGGGTTGTGTACAGCTTTATGTAATCAAAATAGTGTTCTTATCTAAAGGATGAGGGATCAAAACAGAGTAAGACTAGCCACATCTCTCTTCATTTATGTGTATTAGTGACTGCATTCATGCATGACAAGGTACAGATACTAAGCAGGCATCATATCAACATCTTAGAGAAGCCAGGGGTGCTGAAAGTGTCCACAGCTTGAGGTGAATACTAAGTGTTGCCATCCTTGTGTAACTCTAATGCTGGTATTTGAAATAACTTCATCAAAATGGTAGCAATTCTTAAAGGCTGCTATGGTAAAAGTACACCTATTAAAAATATCAAAAGCTCACCATTTGCAATTTAATGTCACTAAAACGGTCAAAGAGGAAGGGCAGAATGTCACCTTTAAATGCAGCAGAAAACTAATCAGGCTTCTGTTTCTGGGAAGAAGATTGCTGTGGACTAAAACTTAGCCTCACTCCCCCACAAAGTATTTGAGGTTCAATAAACTGAAAATAGAGCAGAATGGATAGTGTTACTGAAATGTGATAGGTATGCAATCTAATATTTGTATGTTAATGTTTATGAAATTCCAATTTAAGCAAGAAAAATATGTCCTAACAGGTTTTCTTTCTTTTCCCGTAGGTTTTATTGTTAAATTGTTGATATTTTTAGCATAGCTTTTCTGCAAAACATGATTAAAATAGTATTTTCCGTTGTGGTAACACTTGCCTCTTATTTCTGTTAACACTTTCTGCCTTAATATTTGAATTAGAATCTTGCAATACAGTAACTTACATTTAGATGAATGTAAAAAAAACTTCTACTTCATGAAACAATGAGAACCATGCCCTGAAAGTTTGTCTACAGTTTATTCTGCTGTTGCCTTCATTTTCCTAATGTAATAGGGATCCTGCTAAAGGGTTGAAGAGCTTAAAAGGAATTTAATTACTCTATAATAAGCCTTATCCTTTGGTGAGGTACTTCACTGAAGCTAGACAGTGAGTGTTTTGTGACAGAAGGAAAAGCTGGGTGGAAGGGGGGAGGAGGAAACTACAAAATGACCACGGCTGGCCTCTTTGCATTCCTCCAAGGCTTGCTTTTTTTAAAATTGGAAGCTGCTTTTATAGATGCTCCTCCAAGCAGGTTTGCTTTTTTCCATACTATCTCATTTGGTCTTTGGAATGCATGTACAAAAGGGCAGGCCCCCAAAGTGACTTTCCAGTCTGTTTTTGCAATTCCAGCCAAGTTCCCTTTAATGTATGGAGCAGGAGAAGTTGAGCTGACTCTCTTAGAGTATCACAGAACTCAGGCGCAGCTGCTGCTTTAAGTGGCACTGTGTGATAATAGAACAGCTCTGCTATTTAGTGGGACTCAAGTGCCTGGACTGGCACACAGAGACATTATATGAAATCCGAAAGCATGAGGATAAAAGAGATTTCCTTGCGGCAGGATCCTGATCTAAGGAAGGAGTTGGCATTGTTAGCTCGAGGATGTGATTTTGTTTTACCTTCTAGATTCAAGAAGAGACTGAAAGCTTTTCAGCAGGTCCAGGTTTGTCTTTCAGTTTTTATATAATTAAGTTGTTGTTGTCAGTTGTATGTTCATAAGAACTCAAACTTAAGGAAATACATGGAAGTTCTTCCTCACTGAGCAGTATTTCAATAGTCTGTTCCATATATGGTATCTTCTGTGTTTTAGAAGACTGAGCAGGTTGCTCTGCAAACCATTAAGAAAACGAGGAAAGCATTTTGAACCATGTAGCATAGAAAAAAGTATGATGTTTGCACAGGGGCATATGAAAGATCTGGTACACTTAATGCAATTAGATTGTTAAAGGCTATTTTCTTTAGTCTGCATACTCATAATCTGCATGCATTTCTCCAAAGTGTTTAGTTTAATCAAACTGAGCATATAAAATCCAAGTAGGCTGTAATTTGACTAGCTCAATCAGAATATATTAAGAGATACATTCATACTCACCTAATGATCCTGAATTCCTTTATGTTGTGTTTTAGACTTTGTGTTTGGATAAGTTGTTGCATGGTTCTCCTATCTGCCTCTTTGCTGTTTTGCAACAGTGAGTTAAATCCACCATTTTAAAGCAAGCTCATAATTGAAAATAGAAGCATTTTAAATGCAAAATTAACAGGAAAGCTACTCATAGAGAAAATGTTCCCAAGAGATCATCTTTGAGTGTGTGTGGGGGGGGGGGGTACCTACAGCTGTTTTATAGGAGAAACTAAAACTCAGTAATTCCTCAACAAACCTAACATTTCCTGTTTGGAGGTACGCAATTGCATTCGTTCTGTCCTTATCTCACCCTCACCACTAATCTATGCACTAAAGCTGTATCAGATAGTGATGACATTCTGATATTATGTATGACATCTTTACTCTTTTTAAATTAAGGAGAGTTTGGCAACTGGATACAAATTACCTTGTCTTAGGATTTCTGGCTTTTAAAATCATTCTAAATAAAGCCTACCACTTAATTTTAATTTCAGTGTGCTAGTGTCTTTTTCAAGTGACCTTTTTGAAGTCAAGTGGCTTCAAAATGCCACTTGAGCCCTATGACAATAAAAATGTGTTAGCCTTCTACCTATTACATGAATATTTCAAATTTGGTTCAGCTAAGCCATATAAGGAATGTTTGTTCCTCTGTGCAAAGCAGATTTCAAGAACTGGCTGTCTGATTTAGTCCCTTTGGCATAAACTTGTGAATAAAGGGTTTTACAGCTCTAATTTTTTATGTTCAACACTGGAGACAGAGAGTAACACTTGTTACTGGAGGCAGCCAGAAGAAATGGAAATGTTACCTCAATTACCCAGAAGTAGCAGTATCAGTTGATACTTAGGCATGTCTACGCATGAGGAAAGGCTAATCTAGTCATGGCACTCTGTTGTAAACAAACACACTGTTACCTTTTCTCATACCTTACTGTCTTTCATCGAATGATAGTTGGATGTTTCACTTTTACAAGGCTTCTCTGTGTTGAGCTAGAAAAGATCTCTGTGGTGTGATCATGCATATGTACGAGCAGCTACATACTTTGGAAAGCAGTTTGTCTAATCTGTAGAGTTTTTTTTCCTGTTCTAGCATGTTACTAGCTGCAAGCTTACAGTAGAGATAATGAACAAACATATTTCACTTTTAACTAGACTTGCATTTTTGGGGTAAATGACAGTTGTTGATTAACATATGTTAGAACACTTTTAGTGTTTTATAGATGGAATTCCGTGGGCAGGACAGACTTAAAGGCAGTGAAAAAAATAAACCTGGTATCTATCTTTGCTCAATTTGATATAAAATGCTTGAGCTTTCTTTTTAAATGGTGCTTTGATTCTACTTCATGACTTTAAGATCTTTTAGAAAGTATATTAAAAAGCAAAATATCAGTGCTACTAACTCTTGATCTTGAAAGAAGTTGGATATTCTTTACCTGACAGTTTATGCTAATGTTAATCTCAAATTGTGTGCCATGGGTTAGATGCATTTCAAAGAGTGGTAGTCATGTTTAATTTCAACATGAGATTTCTTCAAGGACTGCATAGAGATTTTGTAGAAAAAAATGATTTTTTTTTCTCATCACAATTGCTGGACTTCACTGACACTAGAGTGCATATTCCCCTAGAATACTGCCTTACAGACAGAACAGTTCATAAATCTGATGTAAACTAGAATACTAGAAAAAAGCAAAAATGGAAACCAGTCTGTCTTGTCTTAATCTTAGAAATTTTTATATGAATGCAATTTCTGCATCTTGTTGAACAAATGCCTGTTTCTCCTTAGGAGGTTTAGTGCTGTTACACATAAACTCTTAAAATAAAAACAAGTAACAGTGATCTATGGCAGTATAACATGGCTAAACATCTACTTTGCAGCTGTTTGGAGCGACTGGGTCTTGCACAGCTTCTAGGAGTTCTAAGTCAGTGGCCTTTTATTTAGAACTAGGCTTCCTAGGGTAGACCATTGTGTTTCAAAAAAGCATTCATTGAGTCTATCAAATGAAGTTTTTATGAAAATATTTTAATAGACTGAAATAGGACTGTTGGCAAGGTGGGTAGCTCTGTGAAGTAGTGGTAAACTGGCTGTTTTTATCTATGAAAATTGGTAAAACTGAGGAAAATGGGGCTGTTTGGAAAGATCATCAGTCAAAATGAAGATAAAATAATACTCAACTTTTGAAAATATTCTCTATTACTTTTAGGTATTGAAAAAATTTTAGTAGGTACTTCTGAGCAGAACTTTACTGTTCTTATAAATAATGTAAGGAGACCTTTTTCAGGTAATTTAACATCTGCAGAATATAGTGAACTGGAGATGTAATACTTGAAGAGGCATTGTATACATCATGTTCATCAATTTCTCTGAAACTTTGGAGTGAGAATCACCACGTCAACTATGCTGGTAACTAAAAGATGTGAACTGAAAGGCTTGTTACCTGGTGATAGCTGAGTGAGAATGTTTTGCCGAAGAATTGGTGAAATCTCTGCCTATTAGAGCTGGAATATAAGCAGCATCATTACCCAGACTATGCGCAGAAAATATATCTGGATTTGGAAACAAAAGTATAACCGAATAAATTACGTCTGTGTGCAATGTGACCTTTATACCCATGTAGCTTGGTATTTGCCAAACTAGGAAAGTAGGTATTTTTGCTAATTAAAGGCTGGCATCACTTTGTAAAACAGTTCAGTTTGAACTTTGAAACAAGACTTTTTTTTTTTTTTTTTAAGCCAAATCAATTTGTGCTGAGTAGTTTTAACAAGATGATTTTTTCAAAAAAAGGGCAAAACTTTGAACTAATCCTCAGAATTTCAGGGCCAAACCTAAGTGCTGGCCTTTTTTATAATATCTTAACAGTAGCAGATTTTTATCTGCTGTTACTAGTTGATGATCCCTGTAGTTGTATGCGTCACACCTCAGTGTGGAAATGGAGAACTACCAGTTTGGTGACCACCTGTTACTGATACTAAATGCTGCTTACACAAGCTATTTATGTCAGCTGTATGTGAAATATTTCTTCAACTTCTGCACAGTGTCTCAAAAGATTAGCTTTCCTTCTCAGTCAAGTAAGCTGCCTAGCTTAAGTGCCTCTTTATTTTCCCACTCTTCTGTTATTAAAATGCTTTTTTTTTTGCTGTATATTTAAGGCAGCAATGAATAATGAGCCTGTAGGTATTGATGTGTATTGGGCCAATATGCAGTTGTGCTGTAGTTTCTGGATCTTCAAGGGTTGATAACATTCTCATTTCTGAGGTAAAATGAATTTTGAAAAGTTTAATTGAGGTAGTTTTTCATATGTATAGTCACAGAAGCAAGTTGCAAAACAATTAGTGATTATTGGCAAGCTAGCGTTCCTAATAGGGTATATTTTCAAATGTAGCATCATATGGAGATCCTTTTACAACACAAGAGGAGAACCTGACAGCCATTTATAAATAAAAGCTTTTTCCTTATATACATACATATATATTTTTTTTAAAGAAAAGTATTTGCTGGAAAAAGATGAAAGTGTCTCTCAGACACTTTATAACAGTAAAAAGCTAACATCATGCCCATCATCTGAAGCAGTGTCATATTGTCTGAAATGTTGAAACTTCTGAACTACCTGCTGGGACTAGTGAAGATGAGAGATTTTTTTCCATAAATGGTCTCTTGCTAATGGATTGTCAGGCCTCTTAGAGGAAGGTTGCAAGCAAACTGGTATTTTTCTACCACTTCTGCAATAGAGACTACTGATACAAACTTAAAATGTATTGACTACGCTGTGGCAGCAGTGTACCTGCTCATAACTGATAATAAATATATGCAAATATGTACTCTTTTTGTAGAACTACTAATGTGCAAGCTTATAGTACAGCCTAGTTGATTTACTGATTTAAGAGTCTAGGTTGGTGTTCTCTGCAGTTAAGTTCTTGGCCCAAAGAATTTAGACATTCAAGAGTTCTACTGGTGGCTTTGTTTTTTGGAATAAAAGCTTCACTGGCCTTTCTCTATTGTAACATACTTCTAGCTTTATGGTCAACTCACTATTGATAGTAGATGGTCTGTGTTTCAACTGTACTATTTTGTATACTAGAAAGCCTGAAACAGTTGGGCACATCTTCATATAAAATATCCTTTGATTTTTACAGGTAAATAGTGGGATGTGAGTGTGGTTTTTGGGTGTTCTTGAGGTTTTTTTGTTTTCTCCCTTCACAACTGTCCCAGTCAGAATTTGTTGGGGGAGGTACCAGATAAGAAGTTGACAGAATACTTATTGCAGCTGTTGACCGTGCGGCTCAGTAACAGGGCTGAGCTTGCTGTTGTTCCTCTTGTTTGAGTATTTTTTCCAAGCTCAATTGAATCTAGTGACCAAAACCTGTTTTGCTGTAAACATGGAAAGATGAGAAGCAATTTCAGAGTCTAAGAAAAAGTGGATATCTTAGCCCCTTTTTACTTCTGATGTTTAAGTGATGGTGTGTCCTGACAAAGAACCATTTTATGTAGACAAACTTTCAGATTATATGAGGTAACTGACTGTCAGGTTTTCCCTATTAAATTGATCTGTTCAGACAGTTAATGCTCCCTTGCAAATAATGAGTTCCAGTATGGTCCAGTGGCTGTGTACAATCAAAATGGTTACATCCAAAGACAAACTTAAAAGCTAGTTTCCTGAAAACAGCTGGAACAATAGATTAAATCAGTATTCCTATTCTCTGTCAGTATATCCTACCATCAGAGTATTTGCTGAGGAGACTGCAACTATATGAAACCCTGGTATATTAGACACTTGGATACTTGATTTGACATAATTCATAAGAGGAAAGCTATTTGAGAAAATCTCACAGCCTATGATTAATATTTTTGCACTGCTTCCACCTTACTACAGCAAGATGTTGTGGAAGTTGCCTTTTGCAAGATGTCTACTGGGTGGATTTTTTCCTGAAGAACTTTGTATTTTTTCCATGTTGTCTGTACTGTTTTTCTTTCAGGAATTAGCAAAGCAGGCAGAGGAGGCAAAAAGCATTCTTGCTGGTCATTCATAGTGAACTGTTAAAGGATCTCACCTCTAAAAGCTGTAATGAAAGTTCTGTCAATGAAGTTAGTTATTGATGGACATGCTTGTACGATGCAAACTTCTTTCTCATGTTCATAGTTCTGGGGGCAGATAGTTACCTCTTCATCTCTCCCCTTCACCAAGGGGAGATGATAGATGGAACTCTTTCTGACTGCATAGTTGGGACTTTTTTGATGCTAAAGCTCTACCTAACTTTGAAGAAAACCTAAAACATACTCAGCCACATTTGGAAGTGTTTCTACAGTAATAATGCATTTGCAACAGAGTATTCCAGTTTTCAGCAAGACTGCATTACTTGTCTAGGTCAGCTATTTCTAGCTGCAGCTCAGGAGAATCTTGGTATTTCTGAAATGATAAAACTGTAGAATTCAAGTCAGAAATCTCACTGTTAGTGCAGCATGTATATTGCTGAAAGTGGTGAGATTGGCAAGTCCGTTTTACAATGATGAGATGTCATGCAAAAAAAGATGCAAGATAAGATGCAAACGTACCTCTGATGGAGTGTTTAGTCTTCACTGATCTAGTGAAAACCATCTTTTGACTATTTGAAAGCTTCCCTTGTGCATGCTTATTTATTGCACACTCCTTTTGTATGTGTGCATGTAATTTGAGTTGTCAGAGAAATATTTGCACATCCTTGGATGTATTTTTAATGTGCAAGATGGTGTGCATGGAATGCATTTCACAGTAGGCAGATGGATTTAGCAAAAGGTTCTCCTTAAAACTTTCTCCTTCTACATGAGAATTAATACACAATCCTGTTGTGTATTGGTTGTGTAAATGGTCCAGACCTTGCATGCTCTGCTGAGATACTTAGACTTGAATATAGAATTTCCTTCAGTGGCTTTCTTCTGGATCTAACTTAGATTATTTAAATGAGGCTTGGTTAAACTAAATGGAGGCACGGAGTTGCTGATAGTTGGGCCACTATTAACAATTTTTGAAAGAATGCTTTAAGCTGTAGTAAACCTTTTAAAGCTTCTAAGAGAGCCAATGATGACTAGTGCCACAGCAGTTTCACAGAAACTTTTGGGACACTTGTTTCCCTGGCTGTCATGTAGTTGAGAGTAACTAGCTGAACTCTGTTGCTCTGCTGTCTTGAGTGAAAATAAGAGGGAGAAAAACTACTTAGAGTAATAGTGTCTGTACCATGAACTTCTGAACTGTGACCTAATGAATGCATTGCAGTTGGTATAGTTACACCAATCATCATGTGAAAGGTTAGCAATCCTTACAGCTGTTCTTACATGCTTATAGCAAATAAGAAATTCATCATAATTCTAGGTCATGAAACTCTATTTCTAATTGCATCCTCTTCCTCTGAGTACTTCTGCAAGTTATATTTCAAGTCTAGAGTCTTCCTCGGGGTTCTCTTATTTATTTAAATAATTGTTGTAACTTGCAAAAGGATTCTGGACTTCTACTCTACACCTCACTGAGTCACTTTGGTTTACTCATGGAACTGCTACTCGCTGGAACTTATCAGGTCCTGAAACTCCAGGACACTTTAATTTTATGAAATGGGACAGAGCAGTGTATGGCTTTGTCTCTTGATCCATCTGGGTTAAAGCTAATGGCAAAAATAAGCTAGCGTAAAATTGTATCAGGGTTAAAACTAATAGATGTTTCTTCCATACTGTGGAGAGGGAAGAAGAACATGTATGGTAGAATTAGTTTCTACAGAACATCCAGAACATCTGCCAGAGAATAACTGTAATTCAGGATAGGAAGAAGCAGCTGGGACTGAACCACTTGTTGCTAGCGGAGAGACTTATATGCATATGTCCCTGATGCCTGTTTCTAACATAGATTCATTCTCTGAAGGTGTTTCTCTGAGCTTGACCATTCACTTGCATTAACTTTTTGATTGCAAAAGGTAGGCAAGATGAATCCTGATCTTAGTATGTTTTTAAGTTTCATTTAGGCTTATATCAAGTAATATTGCCACAATGTTCATCTGAACTTCCTTATTGTCACCAGAACCAGGTTGCTGCTGAGTGGAATCAACTGTGTGAGATTAAGTGAGAACAAATAAGGGTGTGTGTTTTTTTAATAAGAAAAAAAAAAAAACTTTGCTTAAACAAACTGACAGCTCAGTAGCTTGAGGCAATTCACCATCCTGCTGCACTATCATTAATACTGACAAAGATCAGTAAAAACTGTATTTTGGAGTAGGGGAAAGATGCAAGTGTACAGTGATTTAGCTTGGCTTATGCCATGAAACTTTGTTATTAAGCTTTCAGTCTTACTGTTTTCAGACTTTTTTCTAGTGCAAAAGCTAGATTTTAGCTGCCTGGAAAAGCTGATTTTGAAAGCTTTAAGTTGTCAGAGGATCCTCTTTTGCTGAGGAAAATACTTTTAAGTGTGCCAGCCTAAATGGGCTAGTGAACACAGAGCAAACTCTTGTAATAATAAATCTTCCTTCCTAATTTAGCTGGAAGATAATTAACATACGGAGAAAAAGTCCCTTTTTTTTTTTTTTTTTTTTTTTTTAAGTGTGATAAGTGGAAATCCAAACATCTGCCACAAAGTCAAGAAAACTAGTGTTTTAGAAGATGCGTTTTAGTAGGCTTGTTCTAACTTCTGGTAGTAAACTTACCTATCCTGAAATAGGTTTTTCTGAACCAACTTTAACCTGCCAAAATATTTGGAATGTTGGAACAGATTTTCTAAATTAAATGTCTCTTCCTTGCAAATAAATCTGAATCCTTCATCAAGACATCAAGAATGAGATTTTAAAGAGCAGTATCACTCTTGCCTAGAATCTGGAGTTTCCAAGATTTAAGTTTGTTAAAACTTACTGATTCTATCACTTACTTATCTGGAGGGAAACATTGTATTTCATTGTACAGTCAAATCCTCAGGAAGGAAGCAGAATCATTCTTGGGACTTTATTGATCAGACTTGAACTACTGCTGTATAAGATTGTGGAGGCAAGAAGGCGGATCGCTTTGAGCCTGCTTACAGATAAAATTTTATTCACAATTATCATTTATTTTTGAGAGACATTCTGTGAGAATTTACTGTGTTTAATAAATGAGAGACTTTTCAATAAAAAAGTGTAGAGTAAGGACTTCTAAGTTTGTGTGCTAAATAGCATTTATGTCTCTTCACTGCCACCCTATTGCCCTTTTGGACTAGATATATGTAACCTAGTCCCCAGTGTTGTCTTTTATTTTCTCTTCCAATCAATATTTATCAGTCACAGAAAGGAGCTTTATCCAGTATCTCGTTTTCTTGTTCTGTGGCTCATAAGCTCTGTAAGTGGATAATTGCAGGGATATTAGGTTTTAAAAGGTTAAATATTGTATCTTTGCAGAAAATCTGCTTAGCTTATTATGCACCCTGGCAACACTTGCATGAAATGTGATATACAAAAACAGAAGAACTAGCCTGTTGAACTCAATTTAAGCAAGCCTGATATACAATGCGTTGTATATATGTTGTTGATATACAACACTTTTTGGTAACTTCACTGTGTAAAGATGCTAAAGACTTGAACAGAACTGTTACCTACCAAATAGGTAAAAATCCTTTAGCATTTTTGGTATGTAGTGCTATTTTTTACTTCAGATCAGTGTACTACTTCTTAGTACCAATTTAAATGTAAAGTTGGGCATAAATTTGTGGTAGATTTTTTTGATCTTACTGATTTAACCCTGTTGTATTCCTTTGCATTTTGGTTCTAATATGAACATCCTTATGGAAATTTGCATCAGATTATACGATGAGAGTGGACTCTTGTTGTGCCTGTGTTCTGTTTAAAAAAATAAAAAAAAATGTCCCTGTCTGTCACATACTAGGAAGCATAAGTACCTCTATATGAAGATAAGGTGGCCCTCCCTTCTGTAATCACATCAAAACATTGCAAGTAGCAAATTGGTTTAATGAACTGGTGTCTTAAATATATTTAGATAGTGAGCTGATTAAGTTCACCAACTTTTACCTTGTCTGTATTTAAGTGATATTTGGGGTTTCATATTCTGTTCCTTTGTGGGGCTCTGTATTTCTTTGTGTTAGATTGTATTTAGATTTAGACTTGACTGAGTGCGCAGTCTTAAAATGAGCAGGAACAAACACCTCCTCCGACATGTTTCAGAAATGCATCCTGTCCTCTAAGGACTGCATCATAGTGTCAACTCTTCCTTTCAGGTAGGAGGGAGATGAAAGAGGACACCCCACTTTAAAAGCCCTGCTGTCTTCATTTTTGGTTAGAACCAAGTTTACTGCTCAGTCTGAGTCGTCTGTTGGTAGATATATGAAGGTAGACAGAATGATTAGACTTGCCTTTTTGGGGTGAAGTATATCTATGTTCTCTGATCCATTTACTAATATACTACTATATAGTAGTTTTATTTACCATTTGCTGACAATGGCTCGAAACGGATCTGGAGAGTAGCAAAATAATTTAGGAAATTTGCCCTTTAAGTAATTACCTTATGGGATATAAATTTCCATATAAATTTCCAGTTCCTTACTGATAAAAGTCAAGACAAATATATGTTTGGTTAAGTGTGGAAACTCCTCGTGATTGTATATGTCAGGAATGAAAACCAGTTATGTATTAAAGGTTTTCTTGAATTCTCTTTATGGGCAAATCTTACAGAAGTGTTTTTAGGGAGGTCTTTGTGTTTTATTAAATTACTGTAAATGAGAATTTTTTGGGAAGCTCTCACTTTTCAGCTTTAGCGTAAAACGTAAACTTAAGTGGTAACTTTAAAATAAGTTACTGATTCTGGACTTACTAACCTTTGAAATAAGTATATATTATGTCATTCAGTCCCAATACTGTATCATATCTACTTGGCTGAATTATTTACAAGCTTTGTGTTAAGGAAAATAACTTTTTAAAAAGTATGGTTTTTTTTTGTGTGTGTATCTTTGCAAGTTACTGTAGAATTCTTCACTTACCAAACCAGTGCCCTTTGGCAGTTTATCTTACTGCTGCTAGTGTTAAAGGTTTTAACTTACAACTAGAAGAAAATGCAGGTCTCTTTCTAAACATTAAATTTACCATTAGAAAAAGAATAAGTAGTTAACTGTTGCTGCAGATTTTCAATTCAAACATTTGCCATTCAGACATCTAGCAATTCTTGTTAATGAAGAAATTCTGTGGTCAAAAAGATTATAATTTTTATAATTGCTTAATCTAATAGAATTGGTGGGGTTTAATTGCTCTGGAATTATAGAATTGACTCATCTATACAATATGGACAGCTACAGAACTGCCTAGATGAAATTATAGAAAGCAGTGGAATTTTGAACTCTTTGGTACTTCGCGTTCCTTCTTGAGACTACAGTAGAACTATCTCAGTTGTACTCAGAGCTTTTTGATTATCACATAGGAGTTCAGATAGGGAAGAGAAGAAACCCTGGCCGTTCTTGGGAAGGTGGGGAAAAAGAGATGTGATGCTAACTTCATAGTGCATTAGCCAGAGCTGATAGTCCTGGATGACTTGTTTCTTTCTCTGTTGCAGACAGCTCTCCCTGTGTTGACCAGCACTACCATTTAGTTGTCCTTGTGCAAGTTGCTATTGGCATTTAAGAAGCTTTAGTTTGTTCAGAACGTCCACCCAGCTGTTACAATGTGAGAGCTGTGCTCCAAGTTGGCTGCTGGATGCCACATAGAATATCCTTGGCATTTCATACTATGCCCTAGATAGTCTTGTCACTAGATGCCTATGTGTAGGCAACCAAACTAAGCCCTGGGGTCAGAAAACTGTTTTGGTACTAAGAATTATGGTCTAGGAATTTTTATCCTTCCTTTGTGGTGTTCACCAGTGGTTCTAGTACATCTCTGACCTTTGAGGAAACGCTTTGAGGAATACCTCCTTGCTTTGAAGGAAATAAAATACTGAGCCTAAAAAATAACTACTGAAGGGAAACAAGTTACAAATTCTTTGAAAGAGCACCAAAAATGGGAAGCTTCCAAAGTCATCAGCACAAAGTTAAAGAATGAAAAGAGCTGCACAATGTTTCCAAAACTTCAGCATATTCTTCTCATCCGAAGTGAGAGAACCAAAGGATCCAGACCTGCTGGCTCTGCCTCTACCTCTTTGCTGCTTGTTTATCTGCCAGAAATACTGATCTGACCTTTTCTAATGCAAATAAAGCACCTTTGTAGTTTATCTTTTTCACCTATTCTTGAGAAAGCATTATGCAGTAATAGGCAACATCTTTCAGTGAAGGGAGAATTTTTGTCTTGTAGCAAGAGATTTGCATTCTGTACTTGCTTTTAGAATGGAGTAAATATCTAATGTTTAATTTGTAAAACAGTATATTTTTGCACTAAACAAATGCTGAATTCAAAATCTGGCTTGAATGTAACTTTTTTTCTTATTTGAGAACCATTTTTCTTCCTGTGTAAATCTCTTTCTGCAGTTCTGAAACTATTGCTTAGTTTCTTCCTCATAATTGCTCTCTGGAACATGTTTAGAATAGGCTAAAAGATGAACAAATATGTAAAAGAAGAAGAAAATTCTTCTGTTATATAAGCCTTTTAAATAGCATCCGTGGAAGTTCTGTGTGCTAGAATAGCTGTTACCATAAATCCTGAATTGAGATTTTCACAGGCACTGTAAATTGGTTATTGTTCAGTGTGCCTTCTGAAGTAAAAGATTAGTTTATGAAAGAATATAAAGTTGTCAGTGAGTGAGCAGCTCTGTCACTAGATTTTTTTTTTCTTTTAGAAGCTTTTTCCATCCATTCTTCTTTGTCTCAACCTTTTCTTTTTGAAAAAAGCAGTTTATTAACCTGAGACTTAATTTTCTCACCTGGATTTTAAGTAGCTTGTCTGTACTGGGCTTGCTTGAAATATTAATTTCCTTTGATTTTACCTGAAACATTAAGGACATGCTCGTAGTTTATAACTGACATTTTTCCTTTTCTCAGTTTAAACCTAGGGCAAATCTGAAGAACTTGCCGCTCCTGTGGCAATTTGAGCAGCTCACATGAGTGTTGCAATCCAGGCAGACATTGTAAATAGGGTAAAGGGTAAATTAAATAATAAAATAAAGCAACCCTTCCCCTTCACCTCTGGCTCTTTGGAACAAATAGAAGAGTTTGATTCTGTTCAGTAAAAGATGATTTGATCACTAGTGCTGAAAAGCATGCTAGCTATGTGACTCTGGTACCCGTCCAACTTAACATTCCTTTCTAGCATAGGATAACTGTAAGGGCCCTATTAAAAGGCTGATGTGTAGAGTTCAGTTTCTAGAACTAAACAAGAAATTAATGTGATTACAGACATTATTTGTAGTGCTGATGGTAATGTCACTTTGAGGATAAAATGCTGGTATTTGTAGTCTTTCCAAAAGTTTGGCAGTCTGGAATTAAAAGGGTTTTTTGATACCCTGTGGCACTTTTGTTGGTTCTAGTTTTAGTGGTTCAGCTGATGAGACTTCAGCTAATGACTAAGTGTCAAAAGTTTTAATTAACAGGATTGTTAGAAAATTGCAAGTATTGATTCTAGGCGTCAGATTCAAGGTAACTTCTGTGAAATAAATTTTAACTCAATTGAGGGAGCTCGGCAACTGTGAACATGATCACTGTCTCAAATGCCAGGGTGGAGGGGACACAGTTAATTCAGACTTTATGCTGGGTGTTCCAGTAAAGGCTCCTAGTTTGGAACCCTGAAAGTAAAAACTTGCTGACTGCAGAATGCTTGCTTTAAACTATATCAAAGCACTCAGGTCTTTCACTGACTTACGGATTTTGGTTGTAGTAGGGAGGTAGGTATCTTTACAGGCATTTTGATGAAGATAGTAAGGAACAAAATACAGCCTTGGTTGGAAATTGGAGAAACGGAATTCAGGATCTTGGGCATACTTAACATTAGGATAAGCCATCATATAGCATTAGCTGTTGTTGTTACATTCAAATAGTGGCCGTGGGATGAAAAACTTCATGTTTAACGTCAAATTCTGAGTTGCCTACTAACTCTGTTCTTACTTTGCTTGCTATCTTTGTTACTTTGCCTTATTCACCTTTCTTTTTGAGACTTAAGTAAAAGATGAATTCTTCTTTACTGAAGCTAAATACATTTAAGTAGATAATTATCTCATTACTGTTTTATTTAGCATAGTAGATCACAATTATGACATTAGGAAACTGTTTCACTAGAATGTATGTAATGTAAAAAACAAACAAACAAAAAAAAAAAAAACTCTGAAGGAATTCCTTCTTTCCTTTCAGAAAATCAACAATCTTTCAATCTTTTAGGATTGAAAAAGAAGCCATGCATCATGATCAAAAATTAGACAAGCTGGTAGTTTGTTACGAAGTTGTCATGCTTATTTCACAGAATGGGTAAGGTTGGAAGGGACCTCTGGAGATCATCTAGTCCAAGCCCGCTGCTCAGCAGGTCACCTAGAGCGTGTTAGGGCTGCATCCAAGAGGGCCTTGAAGATCTCCAGAGAAGGAGACTCCACAACCTCTCTGGGCAACCTGGTCCAGGGCTCTGTCACTCTCACAGGGAAGAAATTCCCCCTCACGTTCACGCGGAACTTCCAGTGGTTCAATTTCTGACCATTGCCTCTAGCTCTTTCACGTGAGACAACTGAAAAGAGTTTGTGCCCATCCCCTTGACATCCTCCCTTCAGGTACTTGTACACATTGATCAGATCCCCCCTCAGTCTTCTCTTCCCCAGGCTGAAGAGGCCCAGCTCTCGCAGCTGTTTCTCATAGGGCAGACGCTTTAGAAATATTTTAAAAGCAAATTCCCTCATGACCTGTCTGTTAAGCTAGAAGTTCAGTGTTGGGTTTGTTTGTTTGTTTGTTTTCTGAAATTAGAAGTGGTAAAACAGTATTTCGGGTGTCTCCAGGAAGTGTTTAGTGTATTAATCTCAAAACTTAATATGAAGTAAAAGACTAAAGTTGTTTTTACTAAATTTTTAACATCCTAGAAATTTAAGTGAAAATTTTTGAAAATGCTCATGAATTTTCCAGTGTACTTGTTCTTAGACAGCTTACTCCAATCTATCATAAATCTTTTGAAGGTATGTTGCAGCAATGCTAAAGAGAATGACATCTTTCAGTCCTCATCCAAGGATGACTATTATAAGTGTTTTCATTGTACTTGACTGTCAAATATGTGTTTATCCATTTAGGTTCAGACAAAGAAGGAAGAACCTTTGCCACCATCACTTAGTCAAACCATTCCAGCTTTCTATTTCCCTCGAGGTTGCCCTAAGGAAAAAGTGAATATAGATGCTGTGATCACCAAAATTGAGAGAACTTTCTCTCAGTTTCCAAATGAGAGGGCAACTTTAGAAGATATGGGGAAAGTTGCAAAGGTAAGAATTTGCTGGCTTTCTACTTTCTGTACTCTAAACTTATGGAAAGGAAATACATGTTCTGTGTCTTTGTTTTCTAGTATTATGTGTTTACACCTCTTACAAGGTAATACCAGTAAGGCTTCATATTTAGCATAAGTGATAGCACAGTTATGTGACAAAATCTTTGCATTAACTGTCCCAAATTGCCCTACATCGTGCGTACCAAAAGGAACAAGGCAGAAACCAAAACTGAACCAACTTCTTAGTTGCTTAAACAACTAAATACTGAATATGTTCTGTATTTGCTATTGATGACCAGCCTTCAGACAAAGCACTGTTAATACACATTTTGTTTCAGGTCTTCAGAGTATTAGTGGTTGATGAAAATGTCCATGTAATTGATACAAAAATTTGCAAATTGTGTTTTCTCGTTGAAGTGTCCTGAACCTCCATTGTAAAACACTGAAATCCAAAATGGTCTGGGAACTTGGAATTATTGCTCTTTAGTGGTTATTGATGCACTGGAGTTACCGTAGAGTGACAAAATACTGGAATTAGAAAGCAGTAAAGTTGGAGAAGCAGTTTTGGATGGAAGAGGGGTTTGTTTGTTTTTACTTCTGTTTAACGCATAATAAACTAGTTTAATACAACTTTAAATTTACATTTTATTATATCAAATCAACTGTTGAAATACTATCACTGGAAGTCATGACCTTGGTTGAGTCTTGGGTTTTCATTCCTGTTCTCATCACTTTGCACAGGAAGTCCAGGATCCAGAAAACAGAAATAAAGATCTTCTCAAGAGCATGATTAGGATTTCAGAAACTCCTGACTTGTCCCAGCAGAGGTGTTTAACTACTAAGCTGGGTGATAGGATTCTCTCCTTCCACAGTTTCTTTCTGCATAGAGAGGTGGAGGGTGCCACTCATCTATAATTCAGTGGAAAAGACACATCCAGAAAAAAAGAGGAACAGTCTGAAGTATCTGAGTGAAGAGAATATCTTGTCAAATCCACATTTCTTTGTGGGTTTTTTTGTTTTGTTTTGTTTTTTTGTTTTAAGCAATGGTAAAACTATTGTATGAAAAGTAACTGTGCTTTTCCTCCAGGGACTTAATACATTATGTAACGTTCTGATCTTGTATCATATCCTCAGCCACAGACATATCAGCATCTACCCGAGTCAGTTTTAGACAGGAGATGGGTATTTTGTTGTTAAGATTGTTGTTAAGATTGGGGAAGTTTGGAACAGACAAACAGCATTGAGGTGAATGGGAACTTTGAAGCTTTGAAGGTGCAACTGCTAAGTGTCCTGAAGCAAGCAGCCTTAGGGCAGGCTGGCCCACTACTGAAAACTAGATAGAAGATAAACATGCATATGCAAGGAAGCAGACAGGTTGAGCCATTCTGTGAACCAAGCAAATGTAAACTTGCTGCAGTTCAGAAGCTGCATAGCAGTTTGCTGTCTTGAGCCCAGCTTAAGCATATCAAGCCCCTTTAGCAGTGCTTATTGGCTTGGACTTTGCTCAGCTGCTTGAAGCTTAGACAGAGCAGATATGTGACTGTGTTCATCTATCAAGCGTGCTGAAAATTGCCTTGTTTTGCTTTCCTCTTTTGGATTTACACCTAAAGCAGTTGCTTGAATTTAACTATTTTGGATGGTACAGTTGGTTTCAGGAGCTGTTTTAAAAACTTGTGCTCATTGTAGTTTCAGAAATGTTTCTAATCTTCTGTGCATATGTGCAGTCATACAAATGTTTCTCCTGTGATGTTTAATGCTTGCAAAATTTAATTTTTGAAAGGTTTATAAGTGAGGGAATAAGCCTCAGATAAGAAATCGATGAACTGACTTCATGTACGCTTTAATTCTAGGCTTGTGAATGCCCGCTTTACTGGAAAGGTCCATTGTTTTATTGTGCTGGAGGTGAACGAACAGGATATGTGTCAGTTCATAAATTCGTTGCAATGTGGCGGAAGTAAGTGGTCACATTTTTAGAGGTACTGTATTTCTTGATTTAAATGTGATATTTTAAGCTCTGAAAGAGATCAAGCCCATAAAGGGAAGAAAACATTTTCCTACAGTCGAGCGTTGACAGTAAATTTGTACCTAGGGAAATGTAAATACTTCATCCCTTTCAAAATAGATAAATCTTTATTTACTATGCTTATAGATTTTTAAATGTTTGTGGTAAATGACTGCTGTTGTTTATGGAGAAATTGAAAACTACAGTTCTAACTTGCAGAAGTCAGTTCTGGGAAAAAAAAAGTATTCTCTTCTGTCTAGTTCTACTTCCATTTCTAACTCACTCTTTGCCATATAGTCAATCTGATTGTGTGCCCACCTCCTTTAATGTAAATGTAGGTGACTGTGTATTTGTCTAAAATTGTGTAAAAATGCTAGATGGCAAAGAAAGCTTGAGAGATGCCTACCTGTTCCGTTTGGGTAGCTTCATTGTGAGTACACCTTGACACTTGAAATTCCTTTTTGAATTAAATGTGGTTGCAGTTTCATAAACTGTGCATGAGTAATTTTCAATGCAGAAAATTAAATGCTTATATTTACATTTCAGAATACTTCAGACCTGCTATGATGATGCTGCAAAATTTGTTCATCTTTTAATGAACCCTGGATGTAACTACTTGGTGCAGGAAGACTTCATTCCTTTTTTACAAGTAAATTACAACTAGAACTAGTGCTGGAAATCACAACAAAATGACCTGGCAGAGCAAAAAAAAAAAAAAAAAAAAAAAAAAAAAATTGGAGTTAAACATGATACTTCATGGTTTTAATTTAAAATGCTCATTGAAAATATTTCATGTAACTACATTGCATGATCAGCTAGGTTGCTAGTGAGTGAATTCACTTATTGTTAGCTATAGTTAACTACTGTTTTATGTAAAGTGAGGAGGTTTTCTTTAAGCTACAGTGAGATGTATGGATTTAAAATTGCTTTCAGGAACAGCTCACATGTCAGAAAATCTTTAGGGTTTAGAAAGGAGTTGAAGCTATTTAAATTAAGGAGGTCCTTTGAAAGGCAAGGGAAAAGTGACAGATTAATTCAAGACCTAATAGTTTCTCCCCAAGCAGCAAATAATAATGAATGAATAAAACCTAATTGTTTTTCAATGGATTATAGTCAGACACAGAAGTACACTACTAACGGTTGTGGCAGCTTGTTACTTATGTCCATCTGGTTAACGTTCTTCTAAAATATATTCTGTTTTAGCTTTTAAAAGATATTTTTTAAAAAAAGAAATCATCTGTGATATTTACATGAAGTACTCTGTAAATGAAGTTATCATTAATAATAGTATTCAGATGTGGTGTGTTTTGGTTAAGGAAGCAGATGTGTTGTTTTGTGCTAATGATTCTATAGAGACACTAATGAATATTGTTTGAGATACTGTTCTTCCTTTCTGTTTAGGATGTGGTGAATAGTCATCCTGGCTTATCATTTTTGAAAGAAGCATCTGAATTTCATTCTCGGTACATTACCACAGTAAGTGATTTTTATTTGGAAAAGTTACTTTTTGTTAGCTAAGTATGAAAAGCAAAATGTTTAAATTGGTCACTATATATAAACATCTTCGTCATACTTGTCTTCAGAAAAAGTCAAGTACGCTGTCGGTTGTCTTTTTGACATGACTAGAAAGCTTGTGAAGAAAGACTTGATTTCTTAATAATCATAGTTTTTCTTAACACTTGAGAAATGTGCTGAATTTAATATTTTTGAAACTGAATTGAAGTAGTGTAGAATAAGCTAATGAGCATTAAACGAAGAACAGACTGTTCTTATCTTAAATTCCTGATTGTGGCCATAGATTGTACTCATTAGAATCCTGGCCCTACTCTGGAATTGATTAAATGGAATTTTGAATTAAAGGTCTATATTAAAGTGATTATTTCAGTATTAAGTAAATTAATGGTAATATTGAAGCTGCTTACTACTTTCCTCTCCATAGATTTTCTTTCTAAGCAGATTTTATACATGGAAACTTCCATTTCTCTTTTCTTAGAGTTATATGACTGAAATAATCATTCTGTACACAAGAAAAGAATCAATGACATTAGATTTTCTCAACCGTGGACTAGATAGCCAGTTTCACTGAAGTCAAAAGATTAAAAATTATCCAAAAGGACATTCAGTTCACTTTCTTTGTGCATGTCAAAATTAGCCTAGCAAATACTCTCTAACAAAAAACATGCTGATAATTGGTCATATTTTACTTAAATTATAGTCAGACCTAGCCCTAAACTGTGGAAGCTTTTGTTTTAAAATCGAAACTTGAGTTCTGCACACTCTAATTCCGTTTGAAAGTGTTTGGTTCTGGTTCCTCGTATTATTCCTATAGAGACTGCCAGCCTAACAAGTATAGCCTGCCATAGTAGGTTTTGCCTCTTATTATTGTGGTAACATGAGTTTCTAGAACTTTCCTGTCAGATATGATTCTTCCAATGAGTAGTGTTTAATGGATTAATGGAATAAGTCTGCTCTACCTGAAATTGTGAAAACTGGCTGCTTGTCCTGAAGGACAGTAGGAGGGAAGAGGTCCTGCCACTTCCAGTTGCTTTTCTTCAGAGGAACGGGTTATTTGAGTAGGTCTGAGTATAGGAATATCAGACAAATTAGCACTAGCAGTATTTTACTAAGAAAATTTAGTCTGATCTTCAACAGAAATTCATGTTTAATCAAAAAATTTAGTATTATGAATATGATATTATTTGAAATATCTGTCTGCAGAACAAGAAATGGCGAGAGGACTGTCTGCCTCTTCTTGTCTTATTTTAGGATAGAGTAACTGACCAATGCAGACTTCTAAAATTATGTCCTCCAAGTTATTACTAAAATAATTATAGATGATTTTTCTGTTAAGGTGAAGCATGGCATTTTATACCTGTATTCAAGGTAATAGTTAAACTTGTAGAAGCCTTTATGTTGCTGTATGAAGGTATATCTAAAGAACTTTGTAAGCATTGCAGTTGGAGACTTAATGTCTGTTAATGCTAACTTGCAGTTAACACGCGCACACACACACACACACACACACAAATATGTATATGTATAAATCTTTCATGAAGCAGGTGTCTTGTAAGTGTTCAATCATAAAAGCAATTGGTTCCACCTGCTATGCAATGGTATAGGTTAGTTAGTCGCAATGTAGTGAGGTAAGGTTAGGTATATCAGTTCAGGATTAGGCTGTGTAAAAAGTTTGTCTTGGCAAATTAATAATACATTTAATCTGTAAATAAGTGAAGTGTATATCTTAACTATGAATTCTTGAAATTATAATCTATATATTGCACAACTTCTTCCTTCTGACAAAACATTGTGCAGTATAGTAAAGAGGACAATTTCAGACAATTTGCTTATACTCTGATTGGATTCTCTGAACCAGTTTTTGTTCCCTGTTGTTTCTAGCAAACATTCAATTTTGTTTTTATTTTTAGAGCAGTTAAATGTATAACAGATGAGATAATGACATACAGATGGATTAAGTTGCAAAGCTAAGGCAAAAACCTTTATAGAAAAAGATTGCTTTGTAGTATAAGCCAAAAATGGGCCTTTCCCAAACTCACAATTAGAGTGCTAATTAAGTTTCAAAAGTAGGCTAGTTTATTCTCTTCTCTTAGTTTATTGAACCAGCTGTTCTTGTTCAAAGTAAGAGCTACAGAGCTTACTGTGTACTACAGCTTAAGCTTTATTTTAAAACTTTTTAAATAATTACACTTTTTATAATATAGAAATGGTGGATTGGTTTAAACTATTGATTTGCTGCAGTTCATCAGAAGTGATAAATAGCAAAGTCTTTAGTTTGGAAGAGATTTCATTTGGGGAGAGAAATATTCCAAGACTGCTTCTTTTTGGTGTATTGCTAATAATATAAGTGCGCTATTTGGTGCTTTGATAATCAGCTGTATATAATCATTTCTAATTAAGCAATTACAGCTTGTACTGTGTTTAGGTGTTTGTCTACGTTTTAATGATAAATGACTTATTTGAAATGTATATCTGCCCGACAAGTCAAAATAGAGATGACTACTGAACTCAGTTGAAGAAATGGTTTTAAAGTAGTTAACTAAAGTTAAGCAAATTATGCTGAATGCATAAGTCTACTGAAATATTTTAAATGTAAAATTGATTTAAGCAGAAGTATTAGAAACAAATTAATTCAATTGTGTATCCAGTTCTCATTTCCTGCATAGCATAAGACTAGTCATCTTATTTTCTAACTGAAAAACATTTATGTAAAAAATTTTACATGTTTAATACTACTGTCAGTTTTTTCAACTAGCTTCAAAAAGAATAAAATTAAATGGAAAAATATATTCTCCATCTACTCACAGGAAGTATTTTTTCCATCAAATGTTGGTTTGTTGCCTTTGGGAACTTCAGAAGTAATGGCATCCCCCAGTTCTCTAGTTTGATCTTTCTTAGATAGTCCCCTTTCTATCTGTGCTTCATTTGTGAAGTAAATTTTTTTTATAATAAACATTAGGTCTTTAAATTTGAAGTCATGAGATATATTACTAGGTTTATTAGATGATATCCTGCAGTTCTAGAAGATTGGAAGGTAATGGAATTGTCAGTAGATGTATTCTGGATAGCTACAGGTATTCTACAGCTTTACAGTATGAGACATAAGTAATGCAGCACTGGAAAAAAAATGTATCCAGATGAGTTTAAAAGCAGATTTAGAAATAGTTTGGTAGTATGACCTAAGAGAAGCATCAGCTTGCTGAGTAACAAGAAGAATGGAGTTGTGAACCCTTCAATAGAGGGGAGAGATGGACTCCTAAAATGCAGATGAACTAAAATTTATCTTTGATCACAAAGATTTTGGGAGGCTGTTCAGTTAAGATAGTTAAGATCGCTTTTCACAGATCAATTTTCTGTTTCTTGCAGGTTATACAGAGAATATTTTATACAGTAAATAGGTCCTGGTCTGGGAAAATAACATGTAACGAGCTCAGGAAAAGCAACTTTTTGCAGGTACAGAACATGTAATGTTTTGTAAGATAGGTGTTTTTACAAGTTTAAAAACTGCTTTGACTAAATGTTTAAGGGAGTAACATAAGTAGCATTTCTACCTTTTCCAAAAACTGGTGAAGGCTAAATTCCATTAATTCTCATATACTGGAATATGTTTCACTTTGTGTCATCTTTTATTTAGAGTTGTATATATACATAGTTAATTATCATTATCAACATAATTATCAGAAGTCTGGCTGATTTCCTCTTACTTCTCTGCATACATTGCATTTCCACCTTGTATATTAAATGTTTGCTGTCATACTATGTGGTGCTTACTGTCTCTGACAATAAAGTAGTTTCACTGGAAGACTTTTAGACAACACTTATATTAACTTGGTTATGAAAACTCAGATCCCAACAGCTATTTTACAAATTCTTTAATGTGTTCTGTTTATCCTTCTGTTAATAGAATGTGGCATTGTTAGAAGAGGAAGCTGATATTAACCAGCTGACAGACTACTTCTCATATGAACATTTCTACGTAATCTATTGCAAATTTTGGGAGCTGGATACAGATCATGACCTCTTTATTGATCGTAAGGATTTAGCTCGGCACAATGATCATGGTATGACAAATGAAGCACCTCTGTGGGCTAAATGAACTGCAAAATTAAACTGAGGAAGCAGTTAATTGCCAAGGCCAATGTTCATGAATCTGTTAGAATAGTTGATTCTGACTCAGGGGAATAAAAGAGTCATCTGTGACACTGCTTTGTGTCTAATGATAACAAATTTGAAGAAAATTCTGGATTTGAACCCTGATCTTGGCAAAGAAGTAGAAGAAGAAAAGCACTTATAAATATTTAGGCTTGATTTAAAACATGATATAAGTCTTGGTATATTATAAGTGGCTTCATTTGAAGGTTTTGGGTTGTTATCTTTGGAAACGATCCATTTTACTGATATCATTCAAGTAGCATAGCTTTTATGGAAAAGAATATGGAAAGAGTAGAAAAGTAAGACAAATATTTGGATACTTTGTTTATCAGAAGTTTTTGTTGACTCAACTACAGTATATTTTAAGTTGTTTTAATGCCATTTAGTTGCTTTGTTTTCTGCATTCATAAGCTGCAATGATACTGAGATTCTACAATCTTGCATGCTTGTACCTAGTTTAGATATTCTTGCAGCTTGTATCAAACTTATTTTCCAGATGCTTTGTGTCCATTGTCATCTTAAAATTATTTCTTTCAGGACTGGGAAGTTTACTTAAACACAAAGTGACTATGGGATATTATCCCTGACCAAAAAGAATAAACAGAATTCTCGTTGCTTCTGAAAGTTTGCCTACTGAAGTCTGACACGTTAGGACGCTGTGGAAAGAAGGCTTTTGTTTGAGTGGTTGCTCTACTGAGCTAGTACACAGCAGGAAATAAGCAGAAATGAAATCAGGCCACAGTCAGTTTAGATCTGCACATTTTTGCATTCTTTAAACTACAGAATATTGGACTAAGTTCTAAGGCCTGCTGCCTGATGAGAACTAACCTAAATATGAACCTAAAATGGATAAAATTACCTGTTTTTACACATAGGTCTTAAACTTCTATTTGTTGTATGTCAAAATTAGGTAATTTCAATTCATCAGTCCTCTTCCTTTCTTACTGTGGTTGGCCTAAAATTAGGCTATATCAAACACTTCTATGCATAGTAATAAAAAACATTAAAGTTTGTAGGTATTGAGAAGAATGAACTACTTTCTCAGTATTTTAAAAGTGGAGACATGGAAGGAAGCAGCACGTGGTATTTCTGAAACAAACTGGCTATCCTACAGTTCTGGGAATAACTGTTAAGTAGAATCTACTGTTCCAATTAACGTAGTATGGTATAACATCATCAAATGCCTTATATACATTAACTGTTTTAATGGTTAACCACTGGGCTGATTATCAGTATTCCTGCAATGTCTTAAAAATTTTTTTGTTATCAGATAGAATAATCATAAGTAATTCTGCTTCTGTGAGAATAGTATCTTGTGTGGCTTTGAATATCATTCACAAATTCTTCAGGATATATCATCCTGAATACAACGTTCTGCTGCAATATCCTTTACAGAAAGCAGTATTCATTTAAGACATCTCTAACATCCCTGAAGCGATCTCACAATAAATCATGGATCAGAACCATATTGGAAGTAGACCCAAGTCAGAACCAGTTAGGTATGCTCATCATGTATTAACCTGCCAATTCTACTTTGTTTTTTTGCCAAAAGCTAAGTCACGTAGTCTGGAATGTCACTTGAAAACATGATTTACTGGTAAATGCTTTCTTAGTAATCTGCCAATTTTGTTGTGTTTATTACATTACTATTGTTGTATCGAGCCTGAATTCAAAGGTGGTTGGTTCTAGCATTGTTTTGGAGACTGTCTGTTAAATGATCCTCTCCAGTGGGACTCAAAAGAATTGGAGAGCTACACTTGATCTTTCTCACAGATGTGTATGTATAAGAGGTTTCCAATAAACTCTTCAACTAGACAGTATAAAACAAAGATCACTTGGATAAAATATGACGTCAGTTATGTACCTTTCTTTCACAGCAATATCAAATAGGATGATAGAGAGGATCTTCTCAGGAGCAGTAACAAGGTAATTACATTGTATGCTGATTTATATCGACATTTCCTTGTTAAATTGAGCATGGCATTTTCAGAATAGATGACTTCCCCTAGAATTTCTATTCCAGTGAATTTCAGGGCTTAATATTGTAGTTCAAATACCACAATATTCTTGGAATCTTTGGCTCCAAGATCTTTACTCGTCTTTCATTACCTGTATTAACACTAGCCATTGAATATTGTACAGCTCAGCAGGGATGGAAATGAGAAAGGAAGGATGTTTTCTATCCATCAAACCTGAAGAATTCTCAAAGGGAATTGCACTTTTCAGTAGTGCTTGTAAAATGAATGCTTATTGCATAAATAAATTGGGAAAAATACCTCTAATTGGGGTACTTTGTGCTTTTGACACACATCCTTTATGTGCTACTTAAACTGACTTTGTCTTGAGTAGATGTGATATTTCACTCGGTTTTGAAACATTTTGCTAGCATTCATGCTATATCTGCAGCTAGAAAGTGACTGATAACTTTTGTCATGCCATTTCTGTTTGAAATGACACTTGGCACACACATGTTTAGAGTTTACTTCTTTCTATGCAAGTGATTTGGGCAAGAAAACACACACCATATTTTTGTAAATACTGTGAGGATAAGAGTAAAAAGGGAATTTTGTGAATGAATATTCCTGGGAAAAGCTACCTATCTCTACAAAGTTTGACATCACTTCAGAAAGTATTTGAATGCTATGTTCCATGGTATAGGAGTAGAAACAGACAATTAATTTCTTGTCACATACATTTACTTCCTGAATATCTTCACTTTATTCTTATTTTCATATTTCCATCCTAGCACTTCTACTGAATAGATACTCTAAAAAGCACATGTGCTTGTATAAATTAAAATAACTTGTCTGTTTGTAACTAAGGAACTGTCTTGCTGTCCAAGAAGTAAATCTGTAGGTTCCTCTGCACAGTACTAGCCACTTGTTACCCTTCTCTTTAAATACCCAATGTAGTAGAAGCAGAACACAGCACATGAAGCTAGCTCTCTTACCCTCAATGATCAAAGCAGTCTCCAACAAGCCACCTCTCAAACACTGTCTTTTAGCAAAATATATTAAGAGTTAATAGCAATGAGGAAAGTAATCCTTAATTTTTTTAGCAGAACTTAAGCATTTTTTTAAAAAAATCTATCTTTTCTTTTTCCCCTGCATTGGCCTTCAAGAGGTAGAAAAGCACAAAAAGATGGAAAAATTAGCTACGCTGATTTTGTCTGGTTTTTGATATCTGAAGAGGACAAAAAGACTCCGACGAGGTAAGACTTGACTTGTTTTAACAGAACTAAAAATTGGCTTTACTGGCTTTCTGATCCTTGAATGGGAACCACTGACGCTCAGTTAGAACTCTGGCAGAAGCTAAACTCTGAAAACATGAATGGAAAACTGGCTGCAATTCACTGCATGGTTCTTATTTCTCAGTTGCTTCTAGTGTTACCACTGTAAAGGCCTATTTTAATGAACTATTAAGAGGCTATTAAATGTTACTGTTCCATATGTTGAGTGTAGCCTACTAATGGACAGTCATAGATAGAGGAGAATGTAGTTTCATGATGCTGGAGATTCTTGGGAACTACACAGCTAGCAATTAGCTGTAGGATATTTAAAAGAAACTTACTGCTTGAAGTATTATTGGCTGCTTCAATATGAAAAGAGATCTTGGATCTTGATGGCACAATTTCATTTCTTCATTGATGCCCTTGAGTTCTCATATAACGCCACATACGTATTTTATCTCCTCCATCATTCCCTCACAAGTGTTTTCAAATACAAACAATGTTATATGGCATGGAGAACACCAGAAACTCTTATCACAATGGATGTTTCTTGTTTAATGACTTCCTATGGCATTATGGAATGTAGGCATAAGTCCAGTTTTGCGTCTGTAAGCAATGCAGCCTTTAAAACAGGCAACATAAATTCTTAGCTTCTTAATAAGCTTGTATAAACTGGGTTTTTTTTTTTTTACTATTAATTACTGAATTTCAGCATTGAATACTGGTTTCGCTGCATGGATCTTGATGGGGATGGTGCTTTGTCTATGTATGAACTGGAGTATTTTTATGAAGAACAATGTCAAAAATTAGATAACATGGCCATAGAACCTTTGCCATTTGAGGACTGTTTGTGCCAGATGCTGGATCTTGTGAAGCCACAAAATGAAGGTAATGAAATCTTTTTCCATTATGTAATTTCTGCTCCTATGGATTAGGAGCTAGTGTTCCACTTAAAACATTCTGTTGGCTAAACTGAGAATATGCAGTTGTGTGGTCTCTCTAAAGCCTGTTAGAGCTTATTAATTGAATGATTGTCTGAGGAGAGGCAGGTATTCATTTTCATGCTAAAAGATAATATGCTGTTTTAAAATTCCTCTATGGCATTTATTTTGGGCTTATAGCCATTTTTAGTCTCAAATGAAATCCTGTCACTGTCTGGTTAAGGTGATGCTCTCAAGAGAAGCTCTTGAATGTTTTGTTTCTCTTATTGCCTACCTGTTCTTAGATCCCTACAGAGGGAACAGTGTCTAAGTGGTGCTTGTCTCTAGATCAGTAATGAAATGACTTTAAGAGCCTAAAATTCTACAAAGAAATTCATACCAATATGATAAAAATAGCTGGATTTTAAACTCTCCTTAGTTTTTGGCCATTTTCCATATTTTGAAGTTGATTAAACTGTCATAGACCTGCTGCTTTCTACCCTCCTTTATTTGACATGTGTAATCTTTAGCTGGTGAAATTTGAGTTTACAGGTTATGTCTTAATATGTTTATATCCTTATAATGCTTCATGATGCTCACTTTGTATTTGCTGTTCTGTCCAAAATATTTTGAATGTCTTCTGAACATGTTACTGTGAAGTCGAAGAGCAGTATTCTGCATGTTCGCTGCCTCTATCTCTGCGCTGTTTTGACACTTGTCTCACCTGTTTAATAAAACTGTTGTAACTGTCATGTGAGGGCTTCAGGGATTTCTTGAACTCAACACAACTGAAGTCAAACTATCTAAATGTGATACCTGAATACTTACATATAGTTAGCACTGATAATCCTTATTATGGCTATACTTTTTTTAATGTCAGCTTTGATGTGTAAAGGGACTTGGCATACAATCTATTTGCTGTTATTGTACAGACTCTGCATTGCAATAAATTTAGATCTGTCGTATTTGCTTTTAGTATTTGATAGGAGTATTATCTGATACTTGATAGTACTTGATATTCTGCATGCTAAGGAAATTGAAACAGCTCAAATTTGATTTTATAGAACAGAAGCTTCACGTTCTTATCTAAAACTGAGTTAATATGGATTGTGAGGTGAAAACCCACTGCTAGAAGCAGATTAAAAAATGAAGAAGGAATATAAAGTATGTTTAGACTGGAAGCTCATTCCTAGATCTTATGAATGAAGTTCCTAGACAAAGCTTCCAATGCATAATGCATTGGTGGGGGGATTTACAATGAAGTGAATTAAGCTCTCAGTAAAATTTGTTACATGATTCCTTATGATAGCCTTCTGAATTTAGGAACACTATACTCTTGAAAGGCAGACATTTTCAGTAATGTTGCTGTTCTGCATTTGGAATGAAAGATGTGTACTGATGTGATACTGATGTGTATCTCTTTTGTATCATGAAGAGGATAAAAGGAGGCTGTGAAACAACCAAGCAAATTTTGGGGTGGAACAATGAAGATGAAAGCAAATTCTGAAAGATTAATAAGGTTTTTCATAAAAACTGTGTGACGTGGATAAGGTGGATTAAGGAAAAATCCTTCATAGTTTTTCTAACACAAACTAGTAGCACCAAATGAAATTTCAACTTGTAGATTTTAAACAAAAAAAGGTACTTGCACGTAGCTAAACTGTGATGCACTCTGCTACAGGATGCTCTGTGTACCACAGACAAATTCTTGAATTTGTAGAAACCTAAATTCAGTTATCTCAGTTCTGTTCTCTTTTTAACCGTCTCTTGAGAGACAGTGTAGGAGTCTGCATGAGCCTTATGTCTTTAAGCTTCCATTGCAGTCCACAGAAACTGGAGAGCATATCAACTAACCAAATGTATGTGCCTAAATAGGGAGATTTATATTATTTAGACTCAAATCATTTGCTTGGTTTTGGGAGGCTCCTGCCACTTGAGATGGCCTGATACATCAGACATCTGTGTGGATTTCTCAGGTGTAACACAGGTGCCATTCATGTTGTTCTGTAGCATCAGCTCTAAGCTGGGTGCTTCAGATGGCACTAGGCACTTACTTGTGTGGCAACGATTTCCCAGTGGGATTCAGATTCAAAGACCTCTCATGTCCTTGAGTTATACGTTCTTATAGGCTGGATAGTATGTTGAAGAAATACTGTTTTAAGTTTAGCTGTTCTTACGCTCTTCTGTAACATCTATAGTTAACCTCTCTCTGACAATAGAAGACTGGTTGTATCTAAGATGAATTTATAGAGTTGTAAGGACTGACGCCTGTCTTTCTCTTAATGTGTGGTATTTTTCAGTCATTCTACCAGGTTACGTTTCTGAGCAATCTGACAAATAGTTGTAATGCTTAACAAATCCATTGCTTTGAATCTTTAAAGTATCACTTAAAAAAGAAATTCGAACTTTTAGAATTCTGAAGCAGTGAAGATTGAGCATGCTGGACAAGTGCAAGGAAACTAGTCTTTATGAAAGTGTCATTTGTATAACACACACACACACACACATATGTACGTACGTATGAACTAAAAGCCACATTTTGAGGGGCCCATAAAAATTACTTCACAGGTTGAAGGAGCTCAGTGAAATGAATTACCCTCACTTGTCATGCAAAATAGTTTATGTAAAAAGAGCAGAGGAATCCCTCTCATACATGTATCAGTGGGGCCACTGTCAGAGAAGATTCTTCCCTGCTACCCAAACACTACTTGGGATAGAATGACTAGCTTGTTGAGGGGGCTTGCATCCCTTGAGGATACCTGGACAGTTAGCTTAAATGACTTTTAATAGCTACGTAAGGTAGACTGCATCTCATTTCAACATGTTGAAGGACAGTAGGAGGGCAGCTAAAGCAAGTAACAAATCTGAAATATTTTAAAAAGTTTTTTCCACTTTGAAGGACTCTTCTGTAGGTATTTAATTTATTCATTTTTTTTCCTATTGCACTGAGCCCTAGTGCCAAAGGTTCTTGAGTAAATTGTTGACTTGACTTTTGAATAACATTTATCTTTTGGAGGAAGGATAAATATCTTAATCTTCTTTACAGGAAAAATTACTCTGCATGATTTAAAGAAGTGTAAGTTGACAAATGTGTTTTTTGATACTTTTTTCAACATTGAAAAATATCTCGACCATGAACAGAAGGATCAATTTTCTGTGTTGCGGGTGAGTATGAAGCTTTAAAAATTTTTCTAGCTACATGCTTAATGCCCAATACACTTTTGTATAACTTGCAGTGTGTTTATTTAGGATGGTGAAGGTGAAAGCCAAGAGATCTCTGACTGGGAGAAGTATGCTGCTGAAGAGTACGATATCTTGGTAGCAGAAGAGGCAGCAAGTGACCAGTGGAATGATGGGTAAGAATGTAGCAGGAGAGTTGGTCTGAGTCCTCTCTGCTGATGTAGAGCCTCACCATCAGTGTCATCCTTAATGTTATTTTTTGTAGAACTTTGTCTTGTTTCGTCACATGCCAGGAAGGAAAAAGTTTGCTTATACCTAGAACAAAAATATTCCTTGACAATTTATGATCGCATCGTTTTTGACAAAGACTAGGTCCTACTTCAAATTTTGGGAGGAAAAAAGATTTTAAACAGTTTCAAACCAAACAAAATATGATATTTAAATCTGGAACTTGTTTTTAAGTGAACTAAGAGCCTGTTTTGAGAAACAAGTCTTCTGAACTCATCTGGAAAGCAACATTGCAGAAAGGACCTGGGGGTGTTGGTGTACAAGTTGGACATGAGCCAGCAGCATGCCCTTATTGACAGTGGTTGTCAATGGTATTTTGGGCTGCATTTAGGAAGAGCATTGCCAGGAGGTTGAGGGAGATAATCCTTCCCTGATACTCCACAGTGATGAGGCCACACCTGGATTGCTCAGTCCAGGTCTGGGCTGCTTAGTACAAAAGAGTCATGTACATACTGCAACAAGTCCAGCAAATAGCTACTAAGATGATTAAGGGACTGGAGTATCTCTCACATGAGGAGAGGATGAGAGACTGGGACCATTTAGCCTGGAGAAGAGAGAGCTGAGGGGGATCTTATTGATGTGTGATAAATATCTGAAGGGAAGGTAAGAAAAAAGATGGAGCCAGAGCTTTCTCAGTGGTGCTCAGTGACAGGATGAGACACAGTGGGCACAAACTGAAACTCTGGGAGTATCACCTGAATATAAGAAAAAAAACTTTGCTGTGGGGGTGACTGAGCACTGGACCAGGTTGCCCAGAGAGGCTGTGGAGTCTCCTTCTCTGGAGATACTCAAAACCTTGCTGAACAGGGTGTCCTGGACAGCCTGCTCTAGATGAGCCTATTTGGACAGAGAGGCTGGATCTCCAAAAGTCCTTTTCAACTTTAACTATTCTGTGATTCCTTGCAGTTCTATAAGAATAAATAAATGTTACTGTTTCTAAATCATTCCTTTATTTTTTGCTGCCTAGCTTCCAGAACCTCTTGCAGTCTTACTGTAGTTGGTATCAGGTTTTCAAATCTTGTTTCCAGTTGGCAGCAGTGAAGTTCATGTCAAGCTTTCAAAGTCTTGGATTTGCTATTTGTCATTTTTGTTATTAAAAATAAGCAAAAGTACAAATTTAATTTGTTTTTGGCTTGAAGTTGATGGACCTGTCTAGCAAAAACATGCCTGCATTTCCTGCATCAGATGAACATTAACATTTTTTCAAGCCAGGCAACAGTATTTTAACATGCTTATGACTCTTGCCCAATCATTTGGAGAAGTACTGTCTATAGATATTCACGATTACTCTAAAACCTGAGTTTGATCTGAAAAGGGAGCTTCTTTTCTAATGCTGAAGCTGAAAGAAATGCAAGACCACTAAAAGTAGTTTGCTTGCTGCTACTGGAATAGAACAGTTTCACAAACAAGTGTATTAACAAATGACTGTTTTAGGTTACTGCATTGTACAAAAACTTGTTTTGATTCTGTGACTTTACTTAGTGGCTTGTTTTACCTTGTCTTAACAGAAGTGATTGTTTGACAATCCAGCACAAAGTTGATTTAATTAACTGTAGTATTTTTTTTCCTAGCATTCCTATCAAATCAGTTAACTTGAAACCTAGGAATAGTATGCAGAATTCTAGAAATAAGCTGATTTCTTTAGCTTTGCATGAGCCATAAAATTGCAAAGAAAGAAAGGACCTTTATAGAGCTGTTGTAGCTGTATGTTTAGATTTTTGTAAAACATCTCTGCTGGTAAATAGGAGTAGTCTAATACGTTCTAATACGGTGAGAAGCAGCTCAAATAAAAGTGCCTGGATGTGTGTTACTTGGAGAGTGTTTATAAAATTTCCTTGATTTGAACATCTTGAAAAGGAGTAAAAGTTATAGTCAGTCCATGAGGACACCAGAGCTTTGGAAGAGAATAGGATTTTCATTTTGGCCCAGTACAGTTTGAATAAGAATCCTTTAAGTTATAGGATAGATGGAATCTACAAAGAGCATCTGCAGTGTTCTCATGCTGTCGCTTTTCTTGACTGAAAAAGTTCCTGTCATCTCTCTGTAACACACCTTTTGCATTTGTCATGTAGTGATATAGAAGAGAAAATCTGTCAAAAAGATGGAATTAATAGTATCATTAATCCTTTAGTGAAGAACACTACAGGAAACGAAGTTTGGGGCCTATATCTGACAGGACATATTTCAGTGTCTAAACAAGCTTGTTCTTTGCTTTGTCTTGAGGAGACAAAATGCCCAAGTGCTAAGATGAGATTCAGTAGCATTTGGGAAGATGTGTGTGACCCTAAGTCAACCTAGTCCACAAAATGGTCAGTTTAACGTGACATCCTAAATCTCTGCTGAGACTAGGGTTTGTTCAAGTTAATTGATGAATGAAAAAAGTTATGGGTCATCTCCACCTAAATATGGATTTGCTGAAGCAAATCTTTTTAAATATCAGCCTTCACTGGCATGAGTTAGTTAAACATTACATTTCATTACCTATCATTATCTATCCATTTATTTTAATGGTCACCAGCTGGTTAACAGTATTTCTCATTAAACAACTGACTCTTGCTTTCTAGCATCTGCTTAAATATACAGGTGGTTACTATCACTTCCTTGTGCTCATGGCCATTTGAATAATTCATTATTTTCTGCTTTGCATCTGCTTAAGGTATATTCTGTTCTCCCTAATTCAACTTAATTCAAACTTCTTTGAAAATGTGAAGGATTTCTGTCAAATATTTACATCTTGCATTTGACCTTTCAAACTTAAGAATAGCTCACTAAAGCACAATGTGCCTTGAATCCTTTCAGTATGGCTCTATATATCTCAAGTAAGTCTTACATGATAAGGGAGTCACTAGCTTTTGTTTGTATGAAAATGGTGCAGAAACTGAGTGCTGCATTTGGTTATGTGTTTCTTTAACCTACGCTAAATATAAAATATTGAAAACTGTTCTTCCTATAGAGTATCTCCTTAGGGTTGTAATCCTTAGGTACTTCCTATCATATCTAAGTTTTGGGGTTTTTTTGTTGTCCATTTCTAGCTATGAAGCAGACCTGAATCCTGTAGACCATCAGAAGGCCAATGTTCTAAAGTGTCAAATGGAAAAAAGACCATTTTTTGAAATGCCTTCCCATCTGGCTGATGTAGACTTGGATGAATATGACTATGAAGAGGACTTTGAGTAGTGATTATAGTCAACACTTGCAGAAGAAAAGGGAAAGTCTGCAGCAGGTCTGCTAAACACCTATATGTTTCAATGGGTTGTTTCCAGGAAGTCAGCCAAGTTTTCTGCTGAAAATATTTAATCACTAGACTACCTTTTAAAGAAAGTAAGTGCATTTGTATGGAATGATGAAACTTTTTGTATTTATTCAATAGTCTATAGTTTGTAAAAAAAAAAAAATAAAATAAAAATAAATAAATAAAAATAAGTAAAATAAATAAATAAAAATAAATAAATAAAGTATTTATTTATAGATGTTGCATAATTTCTTGGAAGAATAACAATATTTGACTGTAGAGAAATGTACTGTTTTTAAGAGATGACTGCATAACTCTAAGTTGATGTGTGGTGCACTGACCATCTTCATCCCAAATGTAAATAGATGTCCCTGCCCTGGTATGGGAAACAAGGAGACGATTTATACATGACCTGCAATGCTTATGCTTGTGACAGTTTCTAGGGGTGTGTTTTGCCTTGACAAGGAAGAGAGATTACTGTGAGTGCATGACTCGGCTCTTATTTACGAACACCGTTTCATTTGACAAGCTGAGTGTATTAGTGCACATGAAAAACTAATGGCTGAAAAAAGTTGCTCCTCTTTTCTGTGTAGTCCTTGTTTGCCCTACTTTTAACTTTGCTTGCTCTTTTAAACTTAAGTCTTTTCATTGATGTTCATTATAAAAAGATTATTTAATAATGAAGTCTGTTTTAGTGTTCATACTTGATCCAAAATGAGTGTTTTAATTCATGTAGAAGGAACCAATTTTTTTTTAAGTAAGTCCTTTGTATAAATGTTACTTGATCAGTGATGTGCACTAACTTGTTGTGGGCATTCAGCGCTTTTGTCTGTCCCCTGCCTTCAGTTGTTTGCTATTGACACATTCCATGGATATTCAAACAGTGTCACAGCAGCTTGAAATTGTTGCCTCACTTTACTGTTAAACAGATTTTGTTGAAAAATGTATAAAAAGATGTAAGTTATTTTTGGTTGCAGTGTAGATCTCAAATGTTTAAAAATCATGTTTGTATTTTCAAATAAAGATTTTCATACATGTAACTTACTGATTCTAATTTCTATGGTATGTACTACATACAATTAATTTCTTGCTATTAAAGATCGGTTTAAAATAATATGGGTTCATATTGCATGCGGTCTGGTTAGGTAATTGCATCAAGCTGCATACTCAGAAAAATCAAGCTCTAGCAGGTTTTTCTTCTAAAAGCCAGTGTTTCTAAACAGCTGGAAGTGGTACAGAAAAACATCACAAGATTTTACATAAAAAAACTTACCTTTTTTCATGAATGTAGTGAAATTAATCACTAACATGTGTTAGTAAATTTTAGCAAGGAAAACTCAAGTTAGAATAGGATTATAAGAAGTTTATTAAAAAAAAAAAGAAGCAGACACCTTTCCCTCCTCCTTGTCCTTTAAATTATGTATGTATGTATGTATGTGGCATACAGGACACTTATTTTGAACTCTGTTCTCTGAGGTACCAGGCAGAAGGATGACTTAAGTTGCTCTCTAGGATATGATCTTAAATTTCTTCCAATGTTCAAGTGGTTGTAGTCTGCTGCTTTTCCTCTACCTAAAGCCCTTCATCTGGAAATCAGCTTAAAATCAGTTGTAAATGGAAATACACAGCAAAGGAATCTCTCATCACACAATGACACCTCTATTAAACACAGAGGTAAGGTACAAGGTAGAGTTTCTTTACAGAACCAATAAGCAGTGTTGCTGCTTTGTATTTTATGAATAGCCTGTTAAATCCTGCTCTCAATTATACTTTGATAGCCCTGTCCCTTTTTCCTAAACGACTTGCACAGGTTTAATAAAGTAAAATACAGTGTTACTGTGGAAATGACTTTTCTTCCAATACATTAAGTAGAAAGACGAGTGCACTTTCCCCTAGAAGGGTAATTTATATCCTTATTACTTATGTTACAAGACTAACTTAAGCAGTAGCTTAAATCATCTGTATGGTTGCTGTGGTCAGAGGTATAACAGCTGTATTCTATCTATCTGCCACGTAAGTGTGTGTTTAGACTAGATCCACACTTGTGGATGATGGCAGCACCACAGTGCTGAACGCTAATTTTTGAATGCCTACCCACTGTGTATTTCTAGGGACACGGGTCAGGTAGGGGAGTACACAGTGAGTCACAGGGGATCAAAAAACAAACTGATCTGAGTAAGAATCTGTATTATTTACTAGTGAATAAAAATACTGAAGACTAGAGCAGCCTTAACTTTCACCTGAGATTTAAGAATCTAGAACATACTGTACTTTCTTCTATTACACTTTCCCTCTGAGTTGGCGCGAGGGCTAAGGAAGGAAGCTCCAGCCTGCTAACTCCCTCCCTCCCTCATTCCTTGCACTAGCTTTCTAAATACTTTAAACAGTTCAACAGTTTCATTATTGCCCCTTCAGGATACCTGATAGCTTGTTACCTGGGGACAATCGTGGCTTTCAGCTCTCAAGAACATGAATGTGAATTCTCTGTATATTTAATAAAAGGGGCAAACTAGAAGATCATTATCACTACTGCTGTTTTTTCTTCAGACTCTGTAGGAATATCACTTGCACTGTCCAGCACTAATAGACAGCAGTGGTTATGTATGTGGTTTATTTTGTACAGTTACAATCCAAAACAGAATAAAAAAATAAAACTGATGCTAGAATTAATGCAGCATACAATTCTAGTTAGCAGTAACAAAGGGTCAGCAGTCAGTAAAAGCAGCCAGAATCTGACCAGCCTACTGACTCTCTCTCTCTCGCTTTTTTTTTTTTTTTTTTTTTTTTTTTTTTTTTACAATCTATTTACATAATATTTTCAAGCTTTGTTTTCCAATGCATTATCACTTTGTGAAGGATTTCTGCCAGAGAAAAATACCTAGCTGGTCTTTTCTTTTTTTCATTTTTTTTAACTACAAGTCACAATGCAAGTTTCCCTGGAGTATACCCTGATTCCCAGTATAGAACTACAACTCTATAAGCATCAAGGATCAGAAATATTTTAAGATTTGATCCAGCTTTTCCATTTAACAAGCAGGAAACAGTACAGCTGAGTCAATTCACATCACCCAGCAAGTGATGTGGTCACCCAGTGGTCACATCTAGGCAAGGCCCTTTCCTTCCCCATGACCAGGTACAAAGAAGTACATATGCACCTTGGTTATCTCAAATGGCAAAGAGTGCATCCAGCAGAACAGTGGCCCAGGTCTGATAGGAGCAAGTCTCTCTCATCTAGTTTACAGACTCTTTGAGCTAGGATTTCTGAACTACCCTGCTTCCAGTTCTTAGTTCAGGCCTTTTTCCAAGACAGTACAGAGCACTAGGATGACACAGTTTAGTTAGTAATATGTCCAGAACTTCCACAACCTTGGAAGCACACCACCAGTCAAACCAATGAACAGCAATGTGGAGAAGTCAACCACAGTGCTAATAACTAGTTCTGGGTGGGTGCCCACACAGGGCAATTTGACTTAATATCTATCTGCTACTTGCTGGCTAGGCTTTAGATACCAAAAGAGAACTGTCTCACTCCCTTGGTTGATGCTGTCACAACCAAGTTTTCAGTTAAACAGTTTCCAGAAAGAAGCGATACCACGTTCTTAACTTCCATTTCTCCTGTCGCCTTCTTCTCAGCTGTCCTATACCAGAAGAAAAGAAGAATATTCAAGTCAGTCATACTGTCAAGAAAACATCAGACAGGTGCACACAGGGAATTAGAATAAAGGTGTGGCCTCTCTCCACTTAGCAACCTGGCCACAGCTGGCCACTGGAAAGCACTATGCTTAGCTTCCACAACAGGAAAGAGGCATCTCTATACCACAAGCAGCCCAGAAAAGACAGTGTACATACTGTTCATACAGTTAGTGGATTTTAGTGCATTTCTTGCATGGCTTCTATCTTGGTCCACTGATTTAATTACTTTTATTATCTTCTATTGACTGTTGCAATCACATTGTCCAAACAAACCAGTATCTACATTTTAACAGGCATATGACTAGAATAAAAGGTAGGGAAAGTCTACCTTTTCTTCTTCTTTTTTCTTTTTAAGGACTAAGTACGGTCCTTTTAAAGGACCACTCAAGTATGACAAGAGATCATTTGCTCAACTTTACAGGAACACCTCATTTAAGAACTCAAGAAACAGAAAATGTCCTCTAATGTGGCTATAGATCTCAGATAACCAGGAGACACTAGAAATCAAGGGGCCGCCTGAATCTAACTGGGTGACACAGCACTCTGAACTTCCTGTTAGAGGAAGGAAGGGGAATAATAGCTGGTGGACATGGCCACATTTTTCCTGTTTCAATATAATCACTGCTTCAAGACTCAAGATTTACAAAGCCTATTTGTGACCTCGTACTTCCCTGTCCCAAAGGGCTAGAAGACCTTTCCTGCTGCAAGTATTCATTCCTGAGCTGAGACCCAGGCAGACAGCTGCAGCTTTGGCTACACTAACATCTGATCCTCAAGGCAACCAATGCCCAAAAGGTAGACCCCAGGCTATGCCAGCTGCCTGCTCTAAACTGCCTGCCTCCAAGCCCACAACCATCACACACTTCCCTTCAAATCTCCAGCTAGTTTGGAGAGGCAAGTTCATCTCCCAGACAGGTTCTCATGGAAAAGGACAAGAAACAAGGGACGCTTCACAGAGATCCCTGGGCTGACCACTGGTCGGTCTTTCCATCTAAAGAGCACAATGTAAACACCATCTCTGCAGTTGACAGTCTCTACAGGCCATGCAGCAATACCATCTCTGCAATGTGTCAGTAATAATAGCCATTTGCTTTAACTGCTTCATAATTAAGGAGTTTCACAGTATGGGAAAAGGAAACTGGATCCTCCTCATAATGGATTTCAGTGTGCCTTAGATGCTACAGTAAGAATTATAGGAGAAACACAGATAAACAACTTGAACAAGGAGACCTCAGCCAGGGCTGGAAAGAGGGGAAATGAAAATCCCTTTTCTCGGGTTGAATGGGGTGGCAAATGAGCATGCTAGCTAAATGGGTTTTAATGTGGTTCTGAACTCACATTCACCCACCTCAAGTACAGCTGTCCAGAGAGCTGGAAAACCCAAGCCTAAATTACCATTACCTGGTCCGCACCAACCACATCAATATCAACATCTTCACTTGTGTCTTCTGCTTGATCCTTTACTGAGACATCTTCTGTCTTGATCTCATCTTGGCTGAAACAAAAAGCCAAGTCTTGAGAAGCTGTTCACAACAGAGGTTCTACACCGTACAACTTTGTTTAAGGCACAGCACTTCACACATTAAGATCTGTTTTTGAGATACCCACCGAAGGGTAACCCAAAGTTTCTGGCCCAGTATTTCCCAAACACAGAAGAGCTTTTGCTTTGAGCAATTTCTATTAAAGTTCAGAAACAAAACATCCGTCTAAACAGAGGCTGGATCTGCAACTACCTACATGTTTAATTATTTTTTTTCTTATTTCATTCATATTTAACACACCCTTATGAACAGGGGTCCCACGACCTGGAAAAATGTGCATCTTTCTGGGATTTGTTTCATCTTTTAACTATCAACATAGGAAAACAGCATGTAACACTGAAGTGTGTATGAACATAAATGAGTGTACTATGGAAAAAGATTTCCCAGTTGAGCACTCCAAGTGTGTTAAAAGCTCTAGAGTGCAGACTCACTATTTCTGCAACACAGCCAGTTCTGCAGGTTTTCACTCATGTGCATGCACACACTGCACACAGATATTTACTGGTACTTCCTAAAAGTCACCAGTCACACAATAGTTAGTAGCAGATCTGCAGAGACAAAAATCCTTTCATTCTCAGATAGGGAAGCAGAAAGCACTCGTCTTCAAGCTGCAGCAAACAGCCAGGGAGTAACTGAAATCACAGGCCTCTGATCAGGACCGGAGACAAGAGAAGTGGTGTAGGAAGTTATCTTTCTTGTCTTTTTCTCCCCCGACTTGATATTACTCCGGGGAACAACAGAAGTCATGGGACAGCGGGCAACAATCAGGCTGAAGCAGCAAATGTAGATATTGGTCTGAGGAAACCAAAACCACAACCTGTCCTTGGGACACAGCTTTTAAGACAGACAACAGGCACACAGAGTCTGACCCACTGCACAGGGAAGTGTTATATAAAACAGTAGCAGAGGAAGGTGGAGAGATCCCAACTATCAATACCAGGACAATGAAGGAGCTTGTAAAGCATAACACTCTCACCTGTATCTTCTCTGCAATCCTGGTGGACAAAGGAATGGCAAATGTTCCTGCAAGTGCATCTCTCGAGATTTCAGCTTCTTTCTGCTTTTCCCTGCTGCAGAGGCAAGCTGGGAAGCATGCTGGAAGTCTGAATTTTTCCTTGCTGCTCCAGTGTGGCTGGTTTCAGGCAAAGACCCTGGAAGAGACAGTAAACAGACCCTGTTCTTCAGCCTAACCCTCAGACATCATGAGATGGCCATTTCCAACAGCAGCATTCCATAATATGGGGAAGCAATGGAGGCCAAGCTCAAAGAGAGACTTGGAACAAAGCATTCATTTGTTGAAGGACCCAGCTAAAAGTCACACAAGAGAAAATCAAATTAATTTACCCACTGCTCACTTGTACAATTTAGATTTATGATACTGTTCCCAGTCCATGTTATCAGCACTGCTGAGTCTACATAAACTTCAAGAAAGGAGTGCCTTTGGGATACAAAGGAACAAGCTGTTTGAAGGCAGGTCACTGAAAAGAAAAACACTGAGAAGGAATGAGAGAGAACTCTGGAAAAAAAATACCCTTTCCTTCCCAAGCTGTATGTGTCCATAACACATAGCATTTTTACTGGCAACTGTTTTCATCGTGGCTTTACTACATTTAACTAATCCTTACATACTGGTGGGGCAAATACTTCATTACAGATTGGAAAGCCATGAGAGCTGCTAAAACCTGGATTTAGCCCAAATGACTGTAACCCCTGAAGTTAAGAGCACAGTCCATAGGTCCTTAGAGATTCAATGGAGAAAAAGACTCCAGAGGATAATTCAGCCCAGGTGTCTGAATAGTCTTCTGGAAATACCTCTCCTCTCTTGATTATCTATAAGAGCCTAGAGCAACAATGCTCGTAACTTAACAAGTGGAAGTAATGAAGCCAGCCCCAAAGGCAGAGACAAACGCCAGAGCGCAGAGATGAATACAAGATAACCTGAATATGCAGGGTTGAAAGACCAACCTTCCTCCTAGCAAGTTTGAAAAGGCCTTTAACAACAACAAGGCTGAAGGCAAAAACCAGAATTCAAATTGGAAAGTCTGCAGCATCCAAACTGTGGTACTGCTAATGCAAAGCATGAAGAAGTGTGTTTCTGCTGGGACACGGCAAACCCAGCCAATCCGGAACAGCAAAGTTTTCATACCATTAGACAATTTCCTTTTAAAAGAAGATGTCTTAGATGTGCCCACGGGGGACCACTCTCCTAAACTGCTGAGGACAGAGCTCTCCTCATCTTCATTTGCCAATAAAGAGTTCCTGTACCAAACCAAAGGCTGCCATTCGTCTCCTCTGCAAGACAGTGGTTCTGCTACATACCTCTGTAAGTAAGTGTACCTGGAGAAAACCAAAAGCAAGCATAAGAAAACTCAGTATCTTTTCCCTCAATATCTGGGGAAGGTATTCCTAGAAAGGCATTTTTCTTTAAGTCTACAAAGAACTCAGGCAGAACTGTCTATCAAGAAAAGGAAAGGGCATCCCACTTCCTGGAAATCAAAGTCAACGTAAATGCCTTCAAAGCTAAGAGACTGCCTGAACTTTAGCATTAGAAACAACACTTGATTCCTAGGAACTACAGAGCCACATCAGCCTCTAAAAAGAATTCCTTATGCAGGGAAAGTCACTGCCAATTGCTCTTGCCAGGAAGCAATGCCTGGAACACAGCAGTACTCGGAGAGGATGCACCCCTTTTCCTGGTGGCCTTTTTCTGCCTCATTGATTGCAATGCAAAGGAGAACATAAGTGAGTGATACTCCTTGTGATGCAGTAGTATAGTCAGTCAGGAAATGGGAGATTTGGGCCAGGAAGTGCCTGTTTTATCCAAATTTTAAAAATGAACACTTTTTTTATACTGCCATAACAACCCCAATCCAATTCTCCCAGGTTCATAATAAAATTTCAAGTGTCTGCAAAAAGCAGTTAGCAGCTCTGCAGATATAACAACAGAGGGGATGTAGGAAATATTGGTTCAAATCCCTTCTCTGTCAGATTCAAACCAGAAACTTGACACTGGGCCTCCCTAAATTCTAGGTGAATTATTTAATCATCAAGCTATCACCTTTTCTGGAGCAAGGAGGTCTCCTTCAGACATTCGTTTTGGAAAATAAAGATATTTCTGACAAAAGTTGTGCTCACCCGCTTCTATTCCACAACTAATAAGAAATGAAAAGCAGTCTGACTCAGGATTGGAAACTGGCTATTCACTAAATTTCAGCTACAGCTCATCACTTTAAAATTAAGTCCAGTGTTATTAAAACAAACCCCCCGTTAGCAAATACTAGAAGTGACAGTTTTAACACCAGCCTGTACAGTGTATTATTCTTTCTTCAATTAGGAGTGTGGCCTGGAAAATATCAGACATTTCAGTCGCTTTGTAAAACAAGAAAACTAGTGCTGGGAGGCGGTTAGGGTAAGCTTTGACTCTGAAACAATTAGAGTCATGAAACCCTGGGGGCCCCAGGGATCAAGAAGCCTTGGTAATGGAATTTGCTGGTTTCAAACAAGCATGTATTGTAACTACTGTTTTAAGGTCTAATCCAACTGCTATCAATGTCAACGGAAAGACTCCTACTGATTCAGGAATCAGGCCCTTCATGCTGCTTGCTATTCAATAACTCGTTTCTTGTGCGTATTTTGTGGCACAGACCAATTGACAAGTCAGATATTTTATTGCTATAATCTGAGCAATTACAGGAAGAGGAGGTTAAAATCTATATACTCAGACAGTGTTGAAATATACTGCTTTCTAACAAATGCCCATATTCTGTATCTCATCTGTTATAGGTATATTCACATATGCTAATATACAGACCTGGACATCAATCCTATGATTAATAATAAAAATGAAAATAACCAGATGTTTATTTCCAAAAGTTCATGTTGACTTAAAACATTCCATCCAGTAATTTATGATGCAGCTAAACCTAAATATTTCTACGAGGAAATATAATCTCCAGCCCCTGCAAGGCATTTTAAGCCTCCCAGAACAGAAACTCTAGAAACATACTCTGAATATAGTTGTGGATAAAACTGCAATTTCCCCCCTTATGAATTTTATTGTTTTACATTTGTTTCCCACAGCCACAGGTTGGTCCAAGGCAGTAGAAATTAAAGGAGCATTCCCTTCTAAGTTTTGTATTTCTCACAAAAGTTTTCAATGAATAAACCTGCCTGAATGTATATAATACTGCTTTCCTGGAATACACCCATAGGTCAGGAGAAAAATCATCAGGATATAGCCTTAAACCTGCCCACATCAATGATGAAATATTTCCCTCTTGCTTAATTAAAAATACTCCCTGGAAGTAAATGAGATTTTGAAGATTTTTAAGGATAGATTAACAGAGGAGTACTTATTGCAGAAATGTCACATTGATGATAACAGCAGTTTAAAATCCAGGCCACAAGGGCCAAGTTGCACAGAAATTGTACAAAACCAGTTCTAGTGGTGTATGCCAAAGATTCTGTCTGAGAAAAATGCAAGAACAGACACGGAACTTACCACTACCTATAGATAAACCACTTTAGACTCCCAGGTTTCTAGTCGGTCTATGTCAAATATTTCTTTTCTATATTTTGCATTTTTGGTTTTAATTCATTTTTTGATATACAGTCTGCACAGCTGACAATCAGTAATGCACTTTATTTGCTATAAAAAGTAACAGGAAATTATACATTTTACTGCTCTTGACCTTTGCTATTTAAAACCTGGTTGATGATACCCATGGAAGCTAACCTCCAATTTAAGTTAAAAGTGACACAAGGAAGAAACAAGTTGCATGGGGCTCCTGTGTTTGGGTTTGTTGTTTTTTTCTTCTCACTGTTGGCTTCTTATACAAAGTGGAACCTTTCCTCTCAGGTACTAGAGTACTTTGCTTAGAAATTCAAAAAGAGAAACATGTCTTAACGTTTCATCTTACATTCCCAAGTCTTCAAATATGCTCTCAGGAAAAGGGAATACCTGCTATATACTTTGAAATAATTTTCACAGTGCCTATAAATTTCTATTTATCTCAAGACCGAAGTGCAAAAATCCAAAAGCAGTAGCACTGACCAGGGAAGTAATGTAAAAGGTCAAGTATAAGGGAGGGTATTATTTCTTTCCTAAAAATGAGCTGAGGCAGGTGAAGAAGGCAATAACAGACATAATCATCCATCTCTTTGTTAAGGATGCATAATGTCCAATGATGCCAGAATAAAGATACTATTCTTGTATTATTAAATTTAAATATTTAAACCACTGTAAAACACAGAGGCTTTGAAATAGACCAGGCCCCATTTTCCTGTAAACAGCAAATTCTTAAATATCCCTATTATGAATAGTGACATGTATATCTTTCTATTCCAAGCATATTACACGGAACTTGCCATTAAATGGAAAAGAGATCAAACAAGTGACCCTCCAGCCAACAGCTGATTGATTTTAAAAGTTCTCTGAAAAATCATTGAGTAATTTTTCCAATATTGCATAGCAAGCATCCTATTTACAGGGATACACAGAACACAAATTGTGTATGGTAGTCCACAAGAACTTAACTTACACTAGCTTTTTGTCAGGCTTTAGCAGCTTGTTGGAAAATTCACTGATGATTAACAGAAAGCTTAATTTAGGAGGCAGGCATTTTCCATCCATTCCAGTAGCTCCTTGAAAGGCAAATTCAATTCCTTCCCTATAGGGAGGGAAAAAAAAATAAGAGAACAAAGTAACATAATAAACAACTAAGAAAATCGATGTCTAAGGTCAAAGTGACATTATGTGGCACTTACTTGTGTATCATGGCTACAGATTCTCTACATTTCACCTGGTCCCAGCCAAATGTTAGTGAAAAACGACGAGCAAGTTCTTTCATATTTGTGAAGGAAGCAGAGGACAAGTCCATACCACTGCTGTTGTCATGGCTTTCTACATGTGTCTGAAACAGCTGCAACAAAAGGCACAAATAACAGTTTATAAACCTAAAGGAAAGTATCATGAGGACATACAGAGACACAAAGCAAGCAACAGATTGTTTGCACAGACAAAAGAACCAGTAACTCACGTACTTCAGAAGTACACATCACTGGAACACACATGAGGAAACTAACACAAGGACACTGCTGTGCTTAACAGACAGACAGAAATTTTAAAAAATGTGTATACACAGAGACTCAGTCCTTGAAGGTGATGACCCCTCTGACCCCGTCTCCTGTTGGGACCCCTGTATCAAGCCCAAGGACCAAAATTTGCCTGGGAGATTTTTCAGAAAATCAGAACACAGCTACAGAGCAGCAAGTCTGGCCACAGTGTGGTCCAATTGCTGTGAGTGAGACAGGGTCAACAGAGGATCTCAAGCCCAACTGCTATCATTTTTTTCCCCCCTTAAACAGAACATGGAGGTAGCTTGTTCCCTGCAACTTGCAAACTCTCAAGGTCAAACAAAGGCCAAACAGTGCCTGTTGTCCATGTGATACATAAACACAAAGTCCTGACTATGTCAGCAGAATACATGTAGCCAAATGCTGCTTACCATCATCTGTGCTCAGATTTCAGGGGTTGGTTCACAGATTTAAGCCCCCGGTGATGCGTGTGAAATGAGCAAAGCTCATGTATCAGTACCCCCTGGGAGGAGCCTGTTCTGTGGTTTACAGAGCAACTCCAAGCTAGAAGCAGCACTGGTCAGGAGCAGAGCTGGCAAAAGCAGCTGCTAAAATAGCTGACTGGTCTCACCAGTCAGCAGCTGCAAGCCCATGCAAGTTAGACCCTTCAGAAGAGCTGCGCCCCTCTTTCTTCCACAAAAAATACTCTGAAATAACAGGGGCTTCGGTCCAGCTGGGCACAGATACATTTGTGGTTTCTCAAATCTAGTAGGAATTAAGGATGGTTAGTAAAACACAGAAGAATAATATTAACCTCTGTTTAACCCAGACACCGCTACCACATCCCAAGAAATACTCTTTAATCTCAAAGTTTACACCAATCCTAAAACTATGCCTCTGATGATTTAAAAGAAAAAAAAATGTGGAAAAAATTTATTTTAAAACAGAGGTAATGATCTGAAAGGAGTTCTAATTATAAAATGCTAGAATAATAGAATAGAATAATAGAATGCATAACAAATAAAATCAAGGAATTTCTTCCATTATGTTTTTTAATGAGTTTGAATGATTATGGCAAAGTAGGTAAAAGACTCTAATACCAATATAGCTGTCGTAAGAGCTCCTAATCTCCTGCTTCAATCATAATCTTACCTGCTGCAGACAGAGAATCAGTGTCTTGGCACTCTGAATTTTGTTATTATGCCTCGTCCTGCTTAGTGTTTCTCTAATTATATCTCCAAAATCATTGTAGGTCTATTAATAGCACAAAAACAAATGCAAATTATCATTCCCCTTCTGCAGTGCTGGGAATATGCAGAACATTCAGGTTACAAAAAAAGTTCATAAAACACAATCTCTGGCAAAACTAAGTTAGACTTTTTATATTATTTTATACATAAAAGAATAGTATGCTCCTTTATGAGCAATGTAAGGTTTAAAGTTACACTGAAATTACTAAATATTTATTATGACAAAAAAAATCAAGTGTCTTCAGTAAAGGAATACAGAGGTTTTTGTATTTGGCCTATCACTTGCCTGGAGTCCCATAATATGAAGATCAAGATCCACATCAAGTATTTCCAATGTCCTGTTAGTTGGCACAAGATAACTGCCCACCTGGTGCAGTACTCAGCCCTCCAGACACATACGTCAGAGAGGCTGAAGTTCTACCAATTGACTAGGCATGGGGACAACGAGAAATCTAGGCCTTCTGAGTACGGACTGTGTAAGCTGTATGAAATGAGTTGATCATTTTGATGTAAGAATTTAAAGAACTGTCCCACCAATAAGCTGCATTTCTGCAATGGCCTCTTCCAAGAAGCCAAGGGGCAGATGTTCAGACAGAATATATCCTCCCCTCAACTTGCAGTTCCCTTGTCTGCAGTAAGGAATCTTTGCAGAGCAGTAAGGAGAGATTTGTGCCATTCCTGCTTGATTTTACAGATTTTTTATGATTGAAAGGATTACGATTCATAAGACTATTAACCCTACACCTTTTATAAATACTAGAGTCACTTTTGATGACTGAAATGCACTGATAAGCAAAACAACCATATCTAAAACCTTACCTTCATATAATGCTTATATATCTCAGCAGCTGCAGTCATCTCCACCACATTATACACTATCAGCTTGCAATATGCTGCAAGAAGACTCCGCTTTTTGTGCAAGTCATTTAGTTTGCAGTTTTCATCCTTTCTCTCCTCCTCTTCTGTCAGGTCTAGGGGAAACAAAAATACTGAAGCCTTGTTCTGCTACTTTATTCAAGGTATCTCAATCTTAATGACCAACTTTCATCCAAATTGTACAGATTCAGCTGTTCAGTCAACTCTCTAAGCAACAGATGTTAGCTCACTTGTGCTTATTTCTGTGTGTATCTGAAGATATAGATATATTTCCATTTCAAAGCTACCAGCTGATGACAGTGAAAGTAACTTATTTACATAGTCTTCTCTGATCTTCACAGAGATTTCTCACTTCTGCTAGTCAGAATCTCCTTGTACAACACTGCTTACAATTACAGAACAAAATCAGAGTGCAGAATAAAAAGCACAAACATACTGAATGGAAGTGACAGACAAACTGTAACCACATTTTTCTCCTTAGAATAACACAAATGCTAAGACTAGCACTTAACTCATCAGCAACCCTACAAAAGCTCCCCTACACAGTCAACAAGAGTAGAGTTCAGGTGAAACTCCCCAAGTGGTTATCAACAAGAGTGAAACAAAAAAGGCATTTTCACATCATTATGAATATAATAAGTCTTTTGAAAATGGGTTAATTCCCAGTTGGGTAACTTGTGAAAAACAAATATTCTTAACAGTCGTCTTAGACGGCTATGAAGGTACTTGAAGCAGGATAGCTGAGATGCACTCTTTCCTGCTGTGAATGTAATTGGCCAATTGCCATTCTTTGACCTATAATTTTGACATCCTCTGTTTCTGCTTTTACCACCACTAAGGCCCAGGAAACAAAAGGCAATTGAACGATTAGAAGAATCTGCAAGTCAGAGTTAAAACTGAAATGAATTAGGTGCCAGCTGTACACACAGATAGACAACACCACAGCAGGCGATAAAATCACTCTTTCAGGAAGGAGCCTGCAGTGGGTAGTAGAGATCTTATGTGAGTAAGACTGAGAAATTGAACACATCATACAAAATAGGTTTGAAAGAGATCTCAAAAAACCATTTAGCCTCAAGCATGATGAACTACATCAGTTTCAGATATATAACACACATAACCTAAAACATAACCTGTTCCAAAGACTCCTGTGACTGGGATACTATAACCTCTTTGGGCAATGTTTTCTATGGCATCTCTACCTTTACCATTAAAGAGCTTCTCCTAGTATCTCCCTCCCTGCAATATAGGCTCACCACTTTTTGTGTTATACCCAAAACTGAGCACAGAACTCCATCTGAACACAGCAGAAGGGTAGAGTGTGTTTTGGTTTTTTTTTTGTTGTTGTTGTTTTTTTTTTCTTTTTTACAGGCATACACAAATTATGTGAAGCACACATTTAACTTCAGTCTCAAAATCACAATGAACCACAAATCTCTTTTCATAACAATCCTCAAAGAAGCCAGCTTTCATAACAACATCCTCTATTTGGCATCTGAATCTGACAATGGCAACAGAGCAAAAAGTAGCATAATACTTCCTGCAAAATCCATCCTCCTTTAAACAAAATTCACCAGTCCTTTACTCTGATGGCTTTGAAACTTTCCATGCATCAACAGTCACACTGTAACACTGCAAGGCTTTTCAGGAAGGTGGTTAACACAATTATCTCTCCCACCAAAGTCAGTCTGTCAAGTACTTTTACATTCTCATACACCCCTTTGTTACTTCATTGGCAATATTCCTATGGTTGACCCACAGTGCATATAAATCAGCAAATAAAAAAGTAAGTCATTTTGTTTGTAAAGTCGCCAAAAAGTAGACCAGCCCCTTTTCTTGGTGTGCTCAGTGCAGAGGACAAATGTCAGCAAAAAATGGTACATTATTTCTTCAGTGATGAAAATGCCTAACCTTTGCTTTCCTCTTCCTCCTCCATGAAAACATGTTCCTGGATAAACAAAAGCAGTTTTTCCTGAAGCGATGTACTGGGAAGATAATCTAGAAGTCCTGCTGCTTCATTATTATTTGATTCTCGGTGACTCAAAATCAGCAACCAGTCACAGAGTATCATGAAGGCCTGTATCAAGCAAGCATAGCCAAAGAAGGATTTAGAAATCATGTTGCTTTCCATACCAGCTCCACTTTTCATCTCCATCACATACAACAAATCATGACCTTGTTTCTACTCTACTTCTTCCTCTCACGCTAAAGATTTCTATTTGCTCTGACCTCAGGGGTAAAATGCCACTGCTAAGTCCTTCCAAAACTCATACTTTAGGATATAGCATATACAGTATATACTTGAAGATTTTCTAATTTTCATGGGAAGGAAGCTGAGCTGTACTATGCCACAGATCTGCCTTTTAATCACTGCAGAATTTCTCCCAATTTTTCATTTTTGAAATGATATTCATAGTAAGGCCATAATGCCTTTGTCAGGCATTAATAAAAATATGATAACAATAAATACACTGATGCCAGTCTAATCTAAAAATACAGTGATTATCAACCAGCAAATTCAGTTATTCAGATTCAGACTTCGACTCTCTAAATGGATCCATGCAGATATATACCTATACTTGATTAAAACACTCACTTTTGTAGCATTTTAATGTACATAAGTTTCATTTTCCTTTAAAATAAATAGTTGAGGGTTTTTTAGAGGTACTTCTCTGCTAAAAGACAAAAATGTTGTAAAAATCAGTAGAAGGAAATACTAGAACGAAAAGCATTTGAAAGGAGGAGTGAGTACGAGTGCCAATCAAGTGACACACCAGCACTGACCTTTTCTCTTACATCTTTTTCCTTATGGTGGAGAAAGGACATGCAAATCTGACAGAAACGCCTCAGCTCTCTTCTTAATGCCAGAAGAGTCTCCTAGAAACATATTTAGGAAAAGCAATAGGCCTAAGATGTTAGGGACTACTATTCAATGGAGAATTATAGAGCAGTTATAGAGCGGTTAACAGTTGCATCTTTTTTCCACAGATACTTCTAATTTCAGATCGCACAGCTGATGGCATTATGAAAGAGACTGACATCTCACAATAACAATAACAATAACAGCAGTTTACCAGCTACGAACAACTTAAAAAAATATGTTTTGCTTTCAGGAACCATAGCTGGGGTAGAAAGGCCAACCTATAAAAACATATAGCTTTTTCCTCCACTCTGATGCAGAAAGGTGACAAATACTGGAAGGACACATTCATTTGTGACATACGCTCAGGCTAGTAGTGTTCAGCATGTCACAAATTCCTTGTTTCTCTATCTGTAGGATGGGCAGGTCTGATGATATTTCCATGGTCCTCTAACCATCCAAAAATTTGCAAAATTCACTTCAGCTTGTCCTTTTAAAGCAGTGATACTAATTTCTGATTTAGAGATGGGAGTAGAGTATAAAAACCCTGGTCCATCCCACCTAATTTTCAGCACCCAACAGGTGAATTGCCCTCTGAACTTGCCCTTCTCTCTATTTACAGAGGTATTGACAGACGTAACCCAAGTTAACTACACTACTAACTTTGGCACACCTAAACATAGACACCTCTATTAGGATAAACCCAGCAAGAGAGAAGTCTTGATTTGCCAACAGCCACCTAAAAGACCTCCTGATCCTTTGCTAGGTCCAGCTGTTACACTGCATTGAGCTCTCAGCAGTCAATAGAAGTGGAATGCCATTATAGGCGTGCTGGATTTTCTGCAATGCAACTGTATCTTTATAAGAAAGAGGATCTATCCCAGGGCACACTGGGAAGACGGGGAGGGGGAGGCAAAACATTGCCTTAACAGCACTAGGGGAGAGGGAAGAAGAAATAGCCCTAGAGCTGCTGTCCAGGAAACGTTCTTTTTTGCTCTTGGAACTTCTCTCTGACAGTATCCAGATTTGGTCCTGCAGAGTGGGCCGCAACATCTTGCTTCCAATCAAAATCTGTTCCTGTATGAAAGGCCAAATTCAAAAATGTGCTGCCCCATTATCAGTCGAGTTAACTGTGTCTGGTTTGAAAGGCAGAGCATATTAGACCAGAGAGATGCAGACACCCACTCAGGAATGGAATGGGACGGGAATAGATAGTGAATCAGTCACCAAAAGGGTAACCTCCCAGCTAGCATTTCTCACACAAAACAAATGCCCATGTCAGTGTCCTGTTCTGTATACACAGGAGAACCAGAGGAAGGAGATGGAATGACAGAAGCAGCAACATTTGGTGTAGTCAGAAATCTCCATAAAGAGAAACTGCACAGGTACAAATTTGTTTGTGAATCAGAGTTTTACTCTCTAGAGTTTAAAACTAGGATGTCTTCTGACATATCTGGCAGAGCTTGAGAACCACATAAAACCAATTAACTAAGTAAGTAGTCAGCTGATAAGCATATTACTAAACACTTTCAATAACTTTCTGCATACATCACACAATATATAAATAAAACACGAAAATAAGAACAAAATAAAGCAACATGACTTCCTGGAGTTTTCACTGAATATTCTGTGTTGCTTAAAACAAGAAAATAACAAAATTGTTTGGCACTAGAACAAGCTCCTTATCGCCATTAAGCACTGGGAATTTGTAGCACATGTTTTGCAGTAAAAATAGAGGTGAACCATTGTTCAGTTATTCTCTTGCAGATTGAAGAAGCATAAACAAACAAAAAAGGGGAGGAGGAGGGGCAAGGGGGAGACAGAGGGAAGAGAGAGATGGGGGAGAAAGGAGGGAAAGAGGGGGCAGAGAGGGGAAGGAAGACAAAATGCCTCAACTAATCTTGTTTTCCTCAAGAAAATACACGAATTATCATCTTGAGAAAGCTTGTATTTTCTGGCCATCTGAGATTAGAAAAGCAATTTCAACTTCTAGAAGTACAGCTCTGGGTTTCAAAATGATATGGAATGGCCAACCTTGGGAGAATTTTCCACAACTGCAGCTAGTTGCCACAGGAGAGAAAAGTATGTGCACTGGAGAGCTGGCAGGATCATCTGCAAATAAAAACACAAATCCTTTATTTACATGAAAGGCTTCACAGCAAAAAGCTCAGGACTAAACAAAGCATTTAAGCCAGACACTCTGCACACTGCTTGCACTATCATTTCTGCCCCATAAGGTATTTAGACCTCCAAAGTAAACTTAATATGTTCACATACAACTAAATGTTGCCTCCTGAGAAAGTTAATTATTGACTAAGGTCCTGTTTCTGCAGAACCCTGACATCTATGAATCCAACTGACTGTATAGGAGTGCTCACAGAATCTAACTGTAGGTTAGCTTCTTAGGATCTCTCTGCAGTGTTTGGATAAAGCAGACTTCTCCAGAGGCAATTCAGAGCAAACCTTGGTGCTCCAATGCTCTATCTAAAGGAGTATGCCACTGCCCACTGGCTACAGACTCTCAGCTCTCTTCCATCTGAATTTTACCCCTGTCTGAATAACCCCATATTCTCTGCTGCAAACAGTGCCTGATTAACATTAATGACTGCTGGAGCATATCAACTTGTAAGGCCAGGGAAATACCTCCATCTTGGTACAAACAATATTTGAGGTGAGGTTACCACACAATCAAAGGACTGCAGTTTAGGCAACCAGTAATTACAAACCATCTTCACCAAAAGGCAATTAGCAAGCAACAAGCCTAAGAATACTGATTTCTGGTTATCTGCAAACCATAAGGGGCTTCTCACTGTCCAGCAGTTTCTTATCTACTTATAGTAAGATCATACAATCAAGGTGAAATACTGAGCATGAGAAAGGACTAATACAGATTTCAAATGATCACAGATGTCCAAATAAATGAATCCATGGCATGGCATCTACTCATTCCAATAACATTATACCAAAGGCAGCCTTAGTTTCCTAAGCTGAGAAATGGAAACAATACCTTCCTGCATCACAGGACACTGGTATATCCAGATTGTTTAATATGTGCTATTTTTCCTAAATTCAACAAGAAAAATCTCTTTCACTGTTACGTTTATCAACAACTCACCTGAACAGACAAACCCCCTTGTTCCATTTCAAACACCAGCAACCTTAAAATCTTGTCATATAGATTCCACCTGGTGAGATCATGGGCACTGCAAGTAGAAAAGAAACAACATACTAAGCAAAAAATGGAATCTCACCTCACCAAAAGGTTAAATTTATACCATTTTTTGCCTGTGTCTAATGTGCAGCAATAACTTTAAACAAAATCTAAGTCAAACCATGCCACAAAAGACTAATCTAGTTTTCTGGGTATTAAACCCCTCACTATGATCCTGACATTAAAACAGGTGACCACCTACTTGCAGAGAACTCACATGACCAAATAAAACACACCAACCTTCCAAATCTTCTAACAATATGCTAAAGCTGGTCATTACCTTTCCTCCTTAGCAATGAAACATATGAAATCTTCTACTATTAAGAAATAGTAATTAAAGGGGGGGGGGGGAAAGGAAATTAAGTTTCTGCATGGCCTCATGTTGGCTGTAAGCTTTAGTCCATAGCTTCACAGTCTACATTCCTACTACAAAACAGCAGTGTCCATGAAGACAGTAAAAAGAAAACCAACCTCTGTACCTTTTCCTACATGTTATATCCACACTCTCAAAGTGCCCCAAAAAGTTCTAAAGAATACTATTTTCTTCTCTTTAAAAGAGTGTTTTTAATACTCTTGAGTGTTTACAAGCTGCCCAATGTTAGACTTCTCTCTAGAGAAATAAAGCAACCTCAGCATGCAGGATAGGCAAGATGCACTGAGCCCAAAGCCCAATTATCTCCCCCTTTCTTGCATATTAATTTACTTGGTGAACATTCCCAGGAAAAACAAGTTTCTGAGAGACCTTTGTTTTAACAAAAGATGTTAAAATAAGACAAACAAAGCAGATTACATCCAAGAGAAAAAAAGATTGCACTACTATCCTCTCTTCAGACTGACTGCCTGCATTGAGAATAAGACAGTGCAAGAGCTGAGAGGGACCGTAACAACCCAGTTGAGAGGATCCCTGAGTCCACTCTGACATCCCAACTCCATAACACACACTTCTTAGCCTCATTAGGGCTGATGTCCCAACAAGTCTAAAAAGAATTCCATACCCAAGTGTACAGAATTTCAGGAAATCCTAAACATTGCAACATGTCTCATAGGGACTATGTTCATTTTCCTGTGAGAATCTTGCTAAACCCACCAAGCAAGGGCAATTCAGGCTCTGCAGCTGTTTAGTTAAGTTTACACTTAAGTATATAAAGTAATTTATGGAAAGCAGATTATGGAAAGTAAATAAGCACTGTGTAAACAAACATCTCACTTATGAAAAGCCGCTATTCTTCTCAAAGCAGAGTGTATCCAGGAAATTTCTCCTGCATCCACACCAAAACCTTCTTCCTAAATTGTGCAAGTTTGGGAAAGAGAAAAGAATTAGCTAGTGTGGGGTAAGGTAACTGCTATGTCCTCTTCCCAACCCACAGATTTGAATTACTCTCCTCCAGCCCTCTCCAGTGCTTTCATCTTCAGTCTTGCTAATCATACCTTCCCCTACAGTGAAAAGCCAACAATGTACTTTGATGGCACAGAAACTATGTATAAGGAAGTGCCCCATCATTGCCAAATCCACAGCAATCTTCCAACACTGGTATTGCTAGCACAGCTTAAAACCAAGGTATTAGGGTGACATGGAAGTCCTAAAACTCAGACCCACAGGCCATTCATGGTCCCTCAGAGAGTTGCTAAGGATCTATGGAAAGCTAACTGTTCACATGGTGCTGGCTCTTCTTGCTTCCAGCTGCCAGATCACATTCAAAGATAGCTAAAAATACATTAAATACTTTCCCATAGATGCAATTGCTGTAGCTTCCACAAGGATACTACGTGATTATGGGAGATGGTCTGTATAACCAGGAATTAGAAGGGAGGGGTCCTAGGAGAAAATCTCTTTATTTAGATGTGGATTACACTATGAAGGAGTTGAAGAATCCCTAGTCTAACACTTATCTTGTTTCTCATAAATACACATTCTCCCACATTGACACAGATGTCTATTTAAGACCAACAAAATAAACTCAATATAAGGTTAGGGGATTTTTTGGCATGACACATTTTACAATATCTCAGCGTCCAATAAAAACCTGCCAGTGTGAACTCCCATACTATGGCATGACACCTGTTCATGACGGCACAGTTGATCAGATCAGCTGCAGGCTTCTGTTGTTCAGTTCAGCCAGCAAGCTATTCATATCACTACCAGCTGTTTCTGCTTTTTAGAACTAATGAAAAACTTTGAGGGGACTCTGCAGTTCTCCTTCAAGAGGAAAGCCATCATTTCAAAGCCCCCATAGCTATTTAATCTCTATTACAGACTGCAGACTGTAAGTTTTCTTTCTTCTAGCAGTATCTCTACAGTCAAAATACAGCTACAAAGGTCATCTTGTGTACAATCAAATATGTAAAAGTACTGAAATATACCTTTTGGGGAGAAGTCTCATCATTTATAGATCCACAGCACTTCTTAACTGATGCTACATGTAGTATCTCTGGCACAGTAATACTTGAATTTGTAGCACTGTAGTATACAATTGTAGTATACTTACTATATAGTAATACTACATAGCCCAGGTCCACTTCATTAAACAGTCAATCTTTTTAGAGTAAGACTCACCTTTGAAAGCTCTGCTCCCATCAAGCAGAAAAACAGATACAAAGGGTGATTCCATATCCCCTTTAATCTTATCTTTTTTTTTTTTTTTTTTTTTTTTTTTTTTTTTTTTTTTGATGGGGAAACAGCTTGTTTATCTCCACAATGAGTCACACTCACCTTTTGCCAGAAGCTGTTTAGTAGCTGGTTAAGGTGCTCCACCAACTCATCTATCAGTTGAGTTCGGGCACAATCCACTTGGCTGTAGATAGCAATTTCTTCACTGCAGAGAATGTAATAAGTCCTGGAGGAGGCCTCAAGGACAGACATATCAGAGTGTTTGGCCACAATGTCTTTTACCTCTCTTAGCAAAGCATCCAAATGCTATAAGTAATAAAAGCGGTATGTCAATTAAATCATAGTTAAGTCCACTTATATTTCAGATATCTTTCACCTGGCCAGTATATCACTGGTCATATAACCAACATGAAATGAATGCCAGTCTGAGAAGGAGAAAGGCAGGATTATGCAACACAGCGTTTTTCTGTGTTTATAGCCCCTTTTAATTATTTTGTTTCTGGAACTCCCTAAAAACAAAATAACTGTTTTAAGCTCTACTTCAGCAATACGCTTTTGGCATTACATAGAAATAATTACAATGGTAGCAAAGAAGCAGTGTCTTTTCCTCCAAATAATGGAAGTTATCTTCCTCAGCAGCTGAGGACGAAGCAGGTTTCAGATCACCCCAGCAACTGGAGTCTTTGTTCTTAATGAGAGGAAGGAGCTTCATTTCTGTCATTTTTCTCTTCCTGTTAACTTTCCATCCTGAAAGTAAAACCTAGAAGTGTTTGCACAACATCATCTCCCTGTAAACATCCTTGATTAAGACTACGTTAAGCTATTCTAAGGATTTCATCTATCCATTTTTGACCATCCCTTTCCCATCAGCAGATATATTATCCCCATTCTTATCTTTCAATTACTATCATCCTCCAGCAGCTGGGAGACAGTCTTCAAGGAGGAAGGGGAGAAGGAGAAGTAGGAAAACGCATTTTGTAGTAAATCTCGGAAATGCCAACTCAGACACATGGCACAACCCACCCTCTCTCCACCCAACAATGAAGAACCCAGTTTATTCCCAAGGGCAGGCTTATCATACGAAACTACAGATCATTACCCACCGGGACATCAGGCCAGTCACAGCATATCAAAACTGACAAGCAGTAAAGCTTTTCTTGGTAGTCCCAAACCAAAATGTAAAAAGCCTGAATAAGATCACTTTCCTTGAGGTATGAGAATATTCCTCTGTATCTCAACAATTTCTTCCAAGTCACACTAACCTTGTACATTGTCACATAAATCTAGTATATTCTACATGCACCCAACTATCCCAATTCCTATTCACCTTCTCTAGATGACCTGTACTGTAAACATCTAAATCATAATACTGAGGAATCTGCAGAAGATTTGTCACTTTTTCTGCATCTGCTGAATACTGCAGAGAAAAAAAAACAAAACAGGATATGAGAGCATTGCAGGAATTTTAATGAAATATTTAACATGCATTCACAGAGCAGCTGTTAGTTACCTTTGCCAATAGCTGAGGAAGCACCATAATAAAGTGTTCAGTAATTTTAGTACAATCTTCCAATTGTACTTTCTTTTCTTTTACTGACAGAATCTGCAGACAAAGCATTTTGTTTCAATTATAAAATCTCTTAGATCTGAGTGGAATTTTACATTTAACCCAAGATTAACTCACATGCCTCTACCTAAAATAAATCAAGTCAAGACAAAGATACTTTTCTCTGGAGTCAACCAGATTGTTTTGGTTTTGACTACATCAAATTAGATTAGATGTAAATCACTGAACAACTATATGTCATGGATAAAATGCTCACTCATTGATAAAATGGTATTTTATCAATAACATGCTTCCACTAGCTTTCCTTTAATGCTCATACCCTTCAACATCCACTGCTAATAAGACTTAGAGGTCAAAAAACAGCGTGTCATTTCATACAAAGTAAACTATTTGATTTCTGAAGATGTACCAACCACTAAGAATATGCTGTTTGACAAAGTACAAAGAAAATGTGATTACAGTACGATAAATCAGAATAAAATATACTAACTTTTTTGGCTGCACCTCTGCCCACTGGAGGATGACCTTCAGCTGCTTCTCTAACAGTTGCAAGGATAATTTCAATGAGAGCACTTTCATGGGCATCACTCAATGCTGTAAGAAAATCAGTCTCCTTTTAGCACAGCACAAAGGAAAAATGAAGACACAGCAATAGATAATGAAAAACCTATCGTTTATCTGAGCAACTGTGGAAGGACGCCATATAAAGAAAGATGCAGTATTGCTAAAGAAATATCTAGAGAGTATTAGATTTAATTTGAAGAAAAAAATCCATATTTACTAAACACAAAAGCAATTATTTCTCTCATGGCCAACCTTTTTAGGACACTTCGGCTCCCAAAAACATAGGCAGCTTCAACCAGGTCTATCTCTATTGACTACCACCTCACTCAGGACAACCTACTTCTTTGAATTATAAAATGCTTTAACTGTCTAGGTCCATAAGCTTTGATTTTGACCATGCAACCACCTCCACATCTACGGCAACAACTACTACCAAGTTCACTTTAAAATATTTTTACATAAAACTAATCCTCTGGAGTGTTGGTTGCCAACAGATGCAACACAGTATTTTTTCCTTTTCAGGCATGAACAATAGCCTGGCAATACTATACTTCAATCAATCAATACTTTTAGATTCTTAAGTTTTGGACAAACACATTAAGTCAGAGTTATTTAAGCATTATGGCTTAATTACAAAAGTATTCTTGCAAAGTTTCTATATTAAGATTACATAAATATAGAAAAATATAAGCAAGTATGTTGATACAAATATCACAGTAGCGATACCTGCTTTGTGACCCTTGAGGACCACATTCTGAGATCAAAGGGCACTGCAAAGTAGAATTATCCTAAGTTGTCTGAAGGCAAAGTTCAAAAAACAACAAGAGACTCATACAGACAAAGCTAAGCTCTGTGCTGACCCACCTTCTCCATCTTCTTCCGTATTTTTTAATAGAAGAGTAGTCATGCACTCCCAGTCCTTCAGGAATTTGCCTGCCCAGTCCCACAAGCTATCTACGAGGTATGCGACATGTTTGTGTAGCTAGAGAATAAAAACAAAAGCTTAGAGAAGCAAATCTTTCATTACAAAGAAATAGTTTCATATGTTCTTCTCCCATTTTCCAAGCTTTGTCATCCATCCATACATGCATACATGCAGTCCTCCAACATAGGACTTAGTTTGAGGCTAGTCAATGTTAAAACATCACTTCTTCAATCTGACACAAAAGGAGCCATAAAAGCAGGAGAAATGCTTTTCTTTCCTCTTTTTAGGATCTTTCTCCTGTAATTTAAGTAATCTCTTTAAAACTAACTTCTGCATTGCTTCTATGCTGCTGATCATAACAACTAAAAATCCAATATTGGGGATAGAAATTAGTTAGCATTTTAGATGACACTGATGAAATTCTCTGCAACTAGATTAAAAACTGCTGTGCCTGAGACAATTTGGCCGGATACAGGTCTAGACTACAACAAAAGCTAAGCAGATAAAATACAGCCCTTAAGCTGATAAACTCTCAGGAAGGCCTGTTAGCATAGGCAAAACTACATGGTTCTTAGCCAGCCAGCATAGAGCAAGGGCACAGCAAGCTCTCATCTGCCTGCAGAAAGACACAGACACATACTAATTTTTCTCACTCATTGGTATTGGTCTTTTGGGTTATTTTCAGAAGCTGTTTCAGCACTGGTTCTCTCCACCAGTATAGCTGTAAATTACTTTTGATACAACAGAACAGAAATGTTAAATTCTGTCTCTATTAAAAGTCAGAGAGTCAGAATGTCCCAAAGACAAAACAGTTCTAAGTAGACAATATTGTCTAAGTAGACAATAATTGATAGAACACGCATCACCGGGTGTAAAAAACTTACTGCATGGGATATTCTCCTCACCTCGCTCTCCAGAAAAAAACGTATTAATGTTTTCAACTGGTCAGCACTCGCCCCAAACTTCTCTTCTCTTCTGAGCAGAGCTTCATTTCCCTCATGACTAAGCAGCCTGTCAACAGAAAAGAAGTCAATCCAGTTCTCCCACATACTCCCCAAGTTCATTTGCCAGTGTAACGCTAATTTTGTCAAGACTTCAAGGACCATATGTCTTCTAAATATCTACTTATTTATTCCAAATCAAATTAGATTTTTTTATCAGATGAAAGGAAAAGATATCAGATTGTTTTCCACTTTCAGAGATCTGTTATCCTTATGAACACAGATATTCTCTCCAACAGTTTCACAGGTACCCTGCCAACTTTCTGGACAACAGATGCAGATTCCAGTGTTGAACATATAATGAGGTAGGCATTTGCTCATGCATGAAAAGGTACTTGTTCTAGAACGAAAAATATTACTACCTGACTATTTTTCACATTACAGTACATCTTGGTACTGAAGCTCCTTAAAAAAGTGTAGTATCTTGTATTTATGAGAGGCAATTTATTCAGCTTCAGGTATACTGGAAGAATTGTTCTTCTTCTGCGTAAAGTATGAAGCATATTATACTTCATTCCAATTTCCACTTCCCCCTTATCCAAAATGAGTGTGACTGCACTGCTCATGAAAAATGTTAATCCTCAAGATACATACAGGAAGGCCATCCCCATAGATTAACGTAAGGCCTGAAGTGCTTACAGATTTAAAGTAGGGCTACACTATTTAGTGTTGGCATAAGCTTATACTTCAAAAAAGCGCATCTACTAGTATAATTTATCCCAGCTCAGTAAGTAATCTAAGTTAAAAATGCAGACATTGAGAAGATTTCTCTCTCTCACACACACACACAGCATTTATACTGAAACTTTTATCTGTGCAACGGAGAGGATGAGTGCCACTAACATCTCCATCACATCAGAATCAACACTTAAATACTGGTCCAAGTATGAAAGAGAAGAACTGGACAAAAAAGAACAAGAGTGAAGTTTACAGAGTCAAAGCATCCATACTGCACTAGGAGGTGGTATAAAAAGTAATCAAGGCAATCATTTCAGTGGCAAAAAGCATCAGTGTATTGAGAGGAAAAACAACTGGTTTATGATAGAATATTGAGACCCACAAAAAGATGAAGTAAGGCTAGTAGATGCCATAGAAGATTCATCAAAATGAGAATTTATCTTTATTTGTCTTTTTGTCGGACTTGGCTCCACAAACCCCAGAATTTCAGCAATTCACCTGGACAGGAACAGATAGCTAGGAGGAGATTCTACATGTGTGAGAAAGACAAATCATTATTATTTCTGAATTTTTCCCTACAAAAGCCTTGACAAAGTATTTTTACTTTCATTCCCCTTTGTAAGGCAAAATTACGTCTCTTAGCTGTAGAGACAGAACATTTCTTCTCTTTTTAGCATGCCAACTCCATTCACTTCATGCAACCATTGTTATAAGAAGCCCATTTATAAGAATTACTCCTGGGGAAGATAAACCCTATACTTCATTAACCTGACAGAAAAATGGGAGGCTTTTTAATCTGCTGCATCTCTCATTATTCAAAGCCTTTACAATGTATAAAGCAACTTCCAAAGGGAGAAGAAGAGGCCATTTTTGTGATTAAACACTAAAGCTACGAAAATCCAGCAGGTGCCAGATGATGAATTAGCTTATAAGAAGCAAGGCAACAGGAAAAGAAAGGAAAAGGAAAGGTGGTATACTCTCAACCTGGCATAGCACCTGTGGATCTGACAGTTGTTTCATATTCTCTAGCCTCGCACTTTTCACGTGCCTAATGTGTCAGGGCTGTGCAGGGAACAAATGATTACCCCCAAACAGCATTTCTCTTCCAATTCAGCTGAAAAAAGCACAGCACATCTACTATCCTCATGGTACTTACTTCCAGCAAAAAAATACATGCTTAATATCCCTCTTAAATAAACCTAGTTTTACTCTGAAACAAATAAGAACATGCAAAAAGTAGGCAGGCAGGCAGAGATACCTTTTATAAAGGAATTCCCCAGCTGCTACTGCAAGCGGACGGTGTGTGGTATAAACAAACTGGTATAAGGTTTCACAGTCTTCAGCTGATAACACATCCTCACAGTTTCTAGGCAAAAATAACAACAGAAGTTAAAGTTCAGGTTTATCTGCAAAGAATATTATGAATGCTATGTCCAGCTTTTACTAGATCTGATTCTCCATAGCATTGCAACCTGTTTACACACTTAAAATTTTAGATGTGTCCTACAAATTTTAGATGTGTGGGACACACCTAAAAATGCTCGCAGATGAAACTGAAAGCATTTTTATACTCACTTTGTAGAGAAACAGAGGTCTGTAAAAGCCATGAGGAATCAAGACCACTGCATGGACATCAATTTAAAGCATAACTAAGGTTGATTAGTGCTCATTGTATTAAAATAAAACCCAACAACAACAAGAACAAACAAGAAAAACATGCCTCTACTTTATGCCTTAGAATTTGTCATAGAAGATAATAAATGAGATGATATAATTTTGCAATAAAAATGATTTTTAAATTATTTAGTATGGTATTTTAAAATCTATACTCTATTTACACTAAGTTTATACAGTCATGTTTAAAAAGAAATTAAATCACATCAAATCACAAAGGATGCTTGTGACTGTGACCTTTCTGCCCAAACATACAGTCACAGTTTTGCTCAGAGCCATTCAGCTATGCATCCTGAGAACAGCACTTGCCAACTAATGGACCTCTGTGGGAAGCAGAAATGGTACTAACGTCAGCTTTTTACAAAAAGGAAACTAAAACATCAAAGTTGAATGACCCACAAAAAAGATACTAGAGGAGGAAAGCGCAAAGCACAGACTGTAATTACAAAATGCTTGCTTTCTACTGCCTCAGTAATGTCACTGGACTAAGCTACTTCAGAGAATTAAACAACATCTGAGACCCTTCCACTTTCTACAGCTAGGCAAGGGGAAAGGGAGATCCATGCTCTGAATTTGCTGGTACTGACATCATACAAAAATTAGCACCCAGTCCTGTGCTTGTCCATTTGTCACCAGTCCCATCTCATCCCTTAGCATCCTGACAAGTCACTAAGCCCCAAACAATCCTCAAACCTTACTGCAGGGAAGTGAACTAACAGTAGGCGAGAGCATCACCAGAATGTTTGTTGCAAATAGCTTTTAGCCCTGGTTGCAATTTAAAATCAGTAGAAAAAAAAGACAGCACTCTTACTTCTTGAAGTCAACAGCCTCTATTTTATGGATGTGAAGACCTCATGAATGTTACCTTTTCAGTGTGTTTACTTATGTATCACTTGCATTTCTTTCCCCCAGTTTTCCTCTGTTTGTTTATAATGGTCACTAACACAGTAAACAAGTCTTAAATGGAAGCACCAATGACGTGCTTCCAGAAGTGATGGGTCCGTCTTGCAAGATAATGCTTACCCCCAACCAGACTTAATATCTGACTTACATACTTCAGGCATTTTTTGGTGGCCTCTTTTAGCATGCAATTCCCTTGAGTATTTATATGTTGTAATAGGTCAAATGGAAAGCGCTCTGAGTATACATCATGTAATTGTAAATGTAACCAGCATAAAGAAAAATATTTACATGATTAATTCAACCACCTATAGAACTAAGAAAGTAGTGTAGAATGTGTTTATGTTAAACAGTAACTAATTGAAAAAGGTAACATCATGCAGTAGAGTACATGAATAAGCACTGTAAAGTCATGAATGAAATATCAATTATTAACCTTTGAGAAGTTCTCAGTTGAGATAATCTGGTCTTTAACTTGCATTTTGCAGTCAAGACAAGTGACAGTAACATGAACAGCAACAACAAGTAACACAGGAGTAAGGATAACATGGCAAGTATTTATATTAAAAAGTTATGGAGAATTTACTGATATAAAGTAGGAGTTTGACACAGTTGCTTTCATTCTTTTTAATGTCAAGCTATTAGTTAGTAATTTTAAAACATTTAGTTTCCATGAAGTTGCCCTCCTCATTTTCTCTATACACATGTATTTTTTAAAAGCTGGAGGCAGCTCAGAAAATGGGAAAGTTCTATGCAAACATACTGGGATCCAGAATGGGCCAACACACCATCAGAGGATCACAGAACAGTTGAGGCTGGAAGACATCTCTTGAGATCTTCTGGTCCAACTCTATCCTGCTAGTTAGGTTTTGAATATCTCCAAGCACAGAGACTCCATAACTTCTCCAGCAACCTGTTCTATTGCTTGACTACCCTCACAGTAAAAAAAAAAAAAAAAAAAAAATCTTACATTTAAATTGCTTTTCTTGTATGAACACACCAGGCAAGTGTGCACATTTGCATTTACTTGTCTTCATACTGAATTTTTTGGATAGCTGGAAGTGCTCAGTAACACGGCTGCAATTGTAGACAAACTTCTCTCAGTAGAAAGTAAAGACTTTGCCTATCCAGCACAAACAAAATGCCAGCCTCCATGATTTTGGCTTTGTCTTCAAAGAGGCTAGAAATCTGCCCCAGTTACATTAATCTACAACCATGTTATTCCTCGCATCCTCAATACAAGAGTAAGTCAGAAGCAAAAGCTCTGGCTACATATGAAACACTCATTAGCAGCAGTGTAGCAGAGAAGGGGAAAACCACCCACTTCTTCACAACACCGCTGACAGACACTGATGACATCTCTTGAGCCTCAGGTCTTTCTTGAATGAGAAGGAATACCTGCATGTACTTCCCCTCCTTTTCACATGCTGCTCAGCCACTATTCTTTGTGAAACAAATTCCCACTCAAACAAGTGTTCAGGGGGTTTACATGCCTCTGGATGTAGCAACACTTAACTACACCTTAACTACACCTGCTATCACTACCACCACTGCTACTGCAGTAGATGGCTGTCTTTCTTTTTTTAACATACATAGGGCAAGAATCACACATTGAAAGAATACTTTAAATAGAGCAATACTATTGCTGCAAATTTACAGCCCTCAGAATGCCAAGTAAAGATAAAGGTTAAGCCAGAAGTTCCTGCCAGTGTTTAGGTGTCTAAAAATAAACTGGCATGCTTTCCACATACCAATGTCATGACATATTATTTTCTCTGCACTTCTGTGTGAACATGCCATGGAGAAGAAGATGGGATATTCTCTGGATAGATCATAGGCCCATTTTATTATATTATGGCAGCAGTTGAAAGATCTCATGTTTGTTCCATTTGACTTTATCTAAGAGACATGACCATATACAGCTGCTGAAATCACCCCGCTTGCTGTCCTATTGCTTATACTAAGAATAATAACAAAAAACACAATAGTAAAATAAATAGTTTTAACTTAATTAAAATAAATATTTCTAATAAAAATAAACAGTAAAATACATTTTATGCACTTTTTAAAGTTTTGCTACCTTGTTGTTTTTCCTTTCTAACGGCTATGCAGGGAAAGATCAGACATACATCATGGGGACATTGTTAACCTAAAGTATAGCATCTCAATCAAAAGAATCTGTTTATTTTTCATTTAAGAGAAATCCAGGTCATGGAAATTTGCAAAGACATCACACAAACAAAACTACTGTTGCCCTGATCATTACCATCCAAAAAACAGAAGTATTCTAATGATTGAGACAACAGAACATGATTACCTGATTTTTATAATTATTTTATTTACATCTTTCTACTCTGCTGTCAACTGCAGGTACTTCAAGATGAGATTTTGGTGATCAGAAAGAGAGATGACAGTGTGGTCATCACAGCATAACAAAAGTCCTTCCCCACTCACATTAAAATAGGATTAGCGTGTTGTAATACATCGTGTCCTCCGATTACGCTGTGACAGAACACCAGAAGATGCACATTAGACAGATGCTGTGTAAGTAACTATGTATTTATTTTGCTTAAGAAACACTGGGCCTGTTTAGCCTGGGGAAGAGAAGACTGAGGGGGGGATCTCATCCATGTGTACAGCTACCTGAAGGGAGGGTGTCAAGGGGACGGGGACAAACTCCTTTCAGTTGTCCCAGGTGACAGGACAAGATGCAATGGGCAATGGGCAGAAATTGAACGACAGGAAGTTCCACCTGACCGTGAAGGGGAATTTCTTCACTGTGAGAGTGACAGAGCACTGGATCAGGTTGCCCAGAGAGGTTGTGGAGTCTCCTTCTCTGGAGATCTTCAAGGCCCACCTGGATGCAGCCCTGTCTAACATGCTCTAGGTGACCCTGCTGAACAGGGTGGTTGGAGTAGATGATCTCTGGAGGTCCCTTCCAACCTTACTGATTCTATGATAATCCAGGGAAACAAATAATCCATATTTTTTCTTGTTAACTCTTCAGATAAGAAAGATATTAAGATTTCTGAATAGCTATTAAGGATTCTGAACAGAAGTACATGATGGCACAAATGGTTGAAGAGAACTTCAAAGGAACATTAAAAAAAGAGAAGACAGAGGAGAAAGCACAAGCATTCTTCCAGTTTTGGTCTTACACTTTTGCTTTGTTTGGAATAGGCTTGACTGTTCTAAATCACAAAGCACTATCATAACTCTGCCTGGATAACAGTATGGACCTAAAGAGACCATGGAGGAGGTGCACTTCAATGTCACTTCCTTTTACTACTATACAATCTGCTACAACAGTGACTCATGCAAGTAATCAGATCTGTGCTGTCTAATTTGCTCCCCTGAAGAGAGCCCTTCACACTGCTACTTCTGTCACTTTCAACATTTCCTAATTTCTGCTAAAGGCCACTAAACAAGACAAAGGTAGATAGTTTCCTTATTTGTATGCAAAGTGTGTCTCTCTCTTCAGCTTATTTTTTTTAAAATCACACAAAAGCATCTTTTACAATAGCATTTAAGCTTTCAATGCAACTTAATGTTTTTCTGCGCAATGAGTTGTCTAAAGGACCTTATTAGAAGCAATGTGTTTGCCTATCAAATGCCACTTTCTCCTCAAAGTCCATGAATCAGCCATAGAGAATCGCTTAGTTCAACCCTCTGCTGAATTATTTGTCATTTGACATCTACAAAGTGTAGTAACACGTACTATATTATTAGCCACAGTATATTTTGCCAAATCCAGTTTTTAAGATTCTCATACGGCACAGCCCTTCTCACTTCAAATTAAGAGCTCTTTCCCAGTCTAGGTGAGAATCAGAAGGGATAGTGAAGTTTTTAAAGTGCAAGAGTGAAGTACCTTTACCTGACTTTTGGCTCTTGCACTGAGCAGAACACAGGGCACTTACAAGCCTCATTTTCCTGACCTTTAAGCTGGAATAACTCTACTTACCACTATCAAAGCACTGCAGCAAGAACTAATGTATTTATCAGCTCCAATGAATAGTTTAAACATGAAGTCCTCAATGAGCACAATAGACTCAGTTTTCACTGATTGGCAGCTCTTCCAAATTTGGTAGTTTGTGCTTAAAACTCAGTTTAATTTCTAGTTACTTTTAACTGATGTGATACAAAGTAATTTTCTCCTTCCTTGCTGTTTATATATTCAAGCCATTTGTAGATTCATGCCCCTGCATGCATCACTTCTAACCTTCCTTATCCACCTAGCAGAGTCACCTAATTTGCTTTTGCTGCTCTTTTCCAAACTCCCTCAACTCTTTCAGGTAGTTAAGCATATAGAAACAAACAGAATTGATTGGGACTAGTCTCACTAAAATAATTTGCCTTCTCAAAAAGCAGTATTTCCTGTAAGTTTCCTTGGTTTCTGTACTTCTCTCTTTCAGTACATATTTATCACTCATTTTTTTCCACCTATATTTCCTTCCTATTCCCTCTCAGATGCTTTGCAACATTAATGCTAACAATTATGCATAATTCAGTAGCATTAATAATTTCTATTATGCTAAGTCACACAGGCTCATTTCAGTTTCAAGATCCCATTGGGCTGTGTAAAAATAAAAATGCACTAGCCCAAAAATCTTTGCATTCAGTTGAGACAACATGCAACAAATAAGAAGAAAATAGCTCAGCTCACAGGGTGAAAACACAAATATGGATTTGAACAGACCAGGTATATGCACAGCAAGAGGGTTTTGAGTGAGCACTGAATCTTCTTTTTAAATAATGTAACATTTAGTGAATTGAAAAGGTCAGTGTTCTTCATTGCCTGTATGGCTAGCAAGAGCCATAAAGGCCAGCACAGCAGCTTCACATGCCAGTAGTGTACAGAATAACCATTGTAAATTCCACAATACTGGAATGCAGTGATGGTTAAGAGATGGTCAAAAAGTGTTGCTATAACACAAGGAGCACAGAAGTTCCACTGCAAGGGAAGAGTTTCTGCAACTGTCAGACATCACAAAAAGCAGGAGGAGGTCTTGCTAATATACTCATCCAAGCAGACAATTATGGAAGCCAGAAGAAGAGTTGCTGATATAGTGAATCTTCCCCAAAAGAGTCACAGAGCACATAACGGACTCATTTAAAAAAATATATAAATGTTACTCTTGGCCTTGCTTCTGACCAGTGCATGCCATTAAATAACAAGAGATTTATTCCAAGGTAAGAGACATGTCCTAGAGGTCAGTGCCTGACTATTTAAGATTATTTTCTTGGTCAGAAGAAAAAAAAAGACCCCAAAAAACAACAACAAAAAAAAACAAAAATAAAAAAAAACAAAAAAAAAAAGAAAAAAAAAAAAAGAATTGCTGTTAGCTGTCTCCATGATTCCAAACAAATATATGGGGCTTATGAGATATACATCCTTACCAGTAGCTCTAAAAATGAAAAGCTAGATTGGAAAGATCTTTCATGTCTCAGTAAGAGTGTACTTCGAGCAACTAGAATTTAGTTACCAAATTCACAAATAACAAAAGTGAGCCACCCAGAGAAAACAGTATGACTGAAAGCTGCAAAAAAATTGATTATGTCTGTACAAACAAGTGGAGGAGTGTTATATGAGCACAAACAGAGGAGTCACTGTCCACAACCCCATTTCATGCTGATGCACAAAGTAGCATAACTGCCTAATATCCTGATACCATTTATGAGCCATAAAATGCACCAATTTCAGACACATGAAAACCGAAATTTCTTTGCTTCTGGAATGCCAGCGTTGACTCCCTTCTGACATATTTAGGTACAGGGGCAAAAGCTTCTCCCCTAGTGGAAAAGCATCTTGATGTAAACTCTTAAGAAGTCTGTATTACAGACTGTCTATACTGTCTACATTATAGGTTTTATAGACTGATCAGTACTAGTTTTATCAAAGAGAAGATTTGTAGTTCAATTTCTTCATTAAGTCCCCGATTTCCACTTTTATCATTCCAGTAATTAATCCAAATCATCTGGGCTCAAATCAATTGGGGGAGGAAAGGGGCACTATGCAGCAGATGAGCAAAAACAAAGAAAAGCATGTGTTTGCTAAGCCTCCACACAGCCTAATTACAAACAATTTTAAAAATTTATTCATTTTACTCCTGAAAACTATATTTTATTATGGACAAGTGTTATTTAGAAAACTTTAGAAAGCACTTATTCATGTTGGAAACCTGATTGCATCTAAGAAAAATTAGGAAAAAAGAAACATTGATCAAACTTTTATAGCTGTAGCTTGCATTAATGAGAATATGATCTCACATAATAAAGCCAGAGATGCTAAACAGCTGCAGTGCCAATACAGCACTTGTTAGTTAGGTACAGAGCAAGGGCAGCCGTAACTGGTCTACAGCATCTTTGTACGCCAACAATGGTGTACTACTCCTCCCAGCACAAGGACACATTATACACATAGACACAGCATTGTAGTTTGTTCCACTAGCTACACAACACAGAGAACCAAGTGCTGTACAAATGGACATTGTAAACACAGGAACAATACAACCCTGTCTATTCTGGTGAGATCCAAACAGTGGTACTTCCTTCAGAAAAGCATGTTACGTCCGCAGCAGTCATATGCTGTTCTGATGTATACGCTGGAGCAAGCCTAGAGAAACGCCACTCAAGTCAATGGAGTGTGAAGTGAAATAGAAACCAGTCCTTCTTCCAGACTGTAAAGCAGCACTTCAGTATACAAAGGTACTTAAGATTTAAAGTAAATAGCAGCATTAAAAAAAAAAAAATCCATCCAAGTTGAACTCTTTTTACCTCAGCAACCCAGAGTAACCTAGACAACGAGCAGTAGCATATCCTTTGTCTGTTCCCATGAATAAGTAGGCACTACTCCTGAAGAGTCTGTTAGCACAGACATTTCAAAAAGTTACGGATACAAACACATTTTAAGAATAGAGGAATGTCAACACTGGCTTATTTTGCAGCTAGGTCCAACACTGCCTAACCACTGGGATGATGCAGGAGAAATTAAAAAAGCCATTTATATCTCCCAATGGAGATAGATGCAACACAACATCCATCACGTTCTAGGATGCTTTTTAGCACTCACGTGGAGAGGCGTTTGTTCTATGGAAAAAAGCAAGAGCAACCTAAGTAGTGCATCAGAAGGTGGATAAAAATGGGAAAGGATGATAGGAAAAGCAGGTTTGATACAACTTGTCTATGTTTGGATACTAACCAAAGCTATTCCTGTTTTTTCTGGAACAATTTCCTGCCTGAACACTTGCAGCTTGTTTATACAAGACCCTCAAGGAAAATCCATATGAACGCATTCAGTCATATTGAACTGCAGTGTGCACTCTCAGAATTATTAAGTCCTAACTCAGTGAAAGTTAATTCACCTTCAAAATGATCAAATTCACCTTAAAAACATTTTATCCTCAACAGGAACATCAACTCAGAGGTTTCGTGCAGTTCATGTGTTAAGTTGCCTCATGTATACATGCTTATTTTAAAGCAAGAGCACACTTACAGAAGCTTATCTTGAAATAACTCCTGGAAAATTATTTAGAAGTAAATTTAGAAGTAATGTGTTAACTGTCACTTTACAAATTTCATTAGTAAGTCTTCCCATAGTTTTCAGAGTTCTATATACATAGCTCAATATTTATTCTGCATTATTTGGGTTGACTAAGCTCTACAACCTTTTCTAGCAGTGGATAATACTTTTAGATTACTTCTGAATACTGGATGCAAAATCTGTATTATGACTTCTGAAATACTTCTGAATATTGCAACAGAAAAGCAAGTCACATAACGCTATGGACAATGCACCACACTGTACATGGAGGTATCTGCTTCAGCAGAAGTCAATCTAAACACTGAATCAAAAGGGCACTTATGGAGTCCTAATCCTCCATTAAAAAAGGAGGGACAGAGAATTTACTTGTCCCTTATTTTGCAAAAAATAAAAAATAAAAAAAATAAACATACTGCTCAAGAATGTATCAGAATAGCATTCATACAGTTCTGTAATGTTGATCTAGTTTCTTCCCAAACTTCCAGTTTGCCATTATCCTACTGAATCTATGGCTGATGGGCAACAAACAAAACAACTTTTCTGTTGTTAGCCTTCTATTTCAGCAAAAACAAGATGTCACATACTTGCTTATTTCCTGTTAGTCTGTTGTGGGCTCAATAGCTCCCAGATTCTCTGCGAAGTCCAAATTCTATCGACAACCTCAAAGCTCAAGGCTTCCTGCATCACTTGGGGAAACCAGAACAATGGCAGAGTTCACTGAGTTCCCAGTCAAGACCTGAAACACTGGGATAGAAAATTCTGTGGTGGGGGATTTCTCCAGAGATAGAGATGCTCTATTCGAGAAAAGCCAGACTGAAAATGCTTTGGAATTTCCTTTCAGGGGAAGTATAAAGATATAACAATGTACTTTTCATACCAAATCTGAGCACAATGGTTTTCATAATGTTGGTGTTTCCCACAGAAAGAAAATGTCATTTTTTAAGCAGCTTTAACTGTAACTCATATCCTGCTGGGATCAATTGTTTCTCACCATGTAATTGATTACAGGAAGATTCATCAGGATTGTATCTGGATCTTGTCACCATTAAACAATGCAGTAAATTAAAAAAAGAAATTATTTACTGTGACACAAGCATCAAGAGTTTCATGGCTTGAACTGCTACTTCATGGTCCTTGTCCAGAGGCATGGACACAATTCGATCCTAATGGATATAAAATGACAATAAAAAGATGTAACATGCATTGTTCTCAACAAACATATTTTTCCTACAGCTAGACCATCTACACTAGTAGAGCAGAGATTTATTTTTATTTCAGCAGCTATTTCCTGGGAGACATAAGGCAACTTGATTACTACCAAGTAGTTCCCCAGCCCCTGAAAATTAACAGCATGTTAATTTTTAACAGAATTAATCATGCAGTAATATGATATTTTTTATAGATGTAATGTATGCGTTCACAAGAAATCAACTACAGTCTACAAATTAAAAGTGACTGACAACTTGTTTCTAAGATGTTACTATGAGCACTCCAGTATGTTAAAGGAAGGTAAGGCTCAAATTACAAGCATTACGTAATCAGTTTCTCCCATCAGCAATAAAGTGTATATACATACACACATATTACAGAAGCCAGTGTCTTGCTGGAAAAATAATTAGGGCTTGGGTCATAAAGTACTATCAGCAATAAGCAATATTCCTGACCTCTAGGACTCACACTACTGTAACTTGGTACAAATACAAAACATCTCAAATGATGCAAATTTTCTTCTCTTGTGCACCCAAGAACTCACACAGTCCCCAGGACAGCCTACATTTTTAAGGCACATTAACCCTTAAGGCTTACTTGTTTGGGGACTAACAACTTTCTCACTTAACATATCATTTCCAAATCTCTATATTCATTTTACTTTGCACCCTCCTTCTCCTCACAACTGAGCTGCAAGGTGTGGAAGACCACGAATCCTGAGTTTGGCAACCTCAAGGGTAACAAAAGGAGAGTGTGAAATCAAGTGTGTGGGAAATGGATTACTGGTTACGTATTTCCATTTACCGTCACTGAGAAAGTGTGATTTTAACTTTAAGATTCCAAACCATTTTCAGGGTAGTTGCTTATATTTCTTTAGGTTTGGGGAGGGAGGTGCTATAATCTATTTATATAACATCTTCTACACAGAGAAAAATATCAGTATGAACAGACTGTAGCTATTTCATCAGTCTCTGAATAACAATCCTGCAGTTGCATGAGCAGCGTACAACAGCATACAACAACCCTCCTCTAACAGGACTGCTTTAAAATGTTTAAAATAGGGGTTCATTTTAGATAGTCAAGTTTCAGTTTGAATAATTTATTCTTAAGACTTCGACATCGATCTATTTCTTGTTCTTTAAGAAAGCCATAGCATTTTTTTTTAATTACTGACAACTGCTTTGACAAACGGGTAAGCACTGCACCTTTGACAAAAAGGGTATGAATTACCACAGCATGCAGGCATTAATTATATACTGATTCAGAGGGGCTGAGATATCAATCCCTCCTTTTACAGCTTTCTAAGCTTTCTTATCCAAATACTGAAAAGGCTCAGCCCCACTTAGATAAGAACAGCTGATGAAATTATCACTAAGGGCTGTATTGAAAAAGAAAAAGGCTGAGTTCTTAAATTAGTCAGGATGTTGAAATATGATAAAGGTAGTATATAAGGCCACTGTGGTCACAGAACAAGTTCTCAAAATTACAGTCTATCATTTGACTTGTCATGACAGGAATCAGGGATCCTTCTTCAAGATTCATATTGACATAGTGGATCAATAAGGAGTCATGCATTCCCATATCAGAGTAATACATATTGGATTGGCTGATCATGTATCTGGCAAACCCATTATTGGGAACAGTTTAAAAAAAAAAGGAGGGGGGGGGAACCTTTGGAATATCAAATTCTTTCTCATCTCATTCTTTCTCAGTCAAAGATCCCTTAAAAAAAAAAAAAAAAAAACGGCCATTCTGGTTAAGATGAATGACTAAAGATCAGGCTAACACCACTCTGTGCATAAGTCAAACAGAAATTCCATATAAACAGAGGGAAATCTCTTTGCAAACCCCCTTCATCTACACAGTCAAGTAGACTGTCTCTGCAGTACTCTAAATTTTCGTCAGTCAAGAAAAGGGGGAGATCAGCTCTGATTAAAATATCAGACCCAGATTTTAAAAATAGAAAATATAATTCATTTACCTTGAATCTGCTAGTAAAGAGATCCATCCTGGAAACAAGTTCTTTTCTGCTATAAATTCCCTGTAGTCCCAGAAGACACTTCAACCGTACTTCAGCTTGCTACAAGACAAAGAGGAATCTGCTAACAGTAACAAATATACATCTTTGGTTTTATTTATTATTGACTGGCATTTATATTAAGAAAATAAGTAATCTACAGATATGCCTACAACAGGCTAGTCAAATACTGCCTTATCTTCTTTAACATCTAGCATCTAGTACTGTTATGTGTATGTGCGCACATACACCCAGGAAGCCAGTTGTGAGCCAAACTTCAAGTCTTTAAAGTCTGTGTTAGGCTCCCCTAAGAGTCAAAAAAACCCTCAAATATCTCACAACTGATAAAAGACATAATTTTAAAATGGAGGAATTGTGCAATTCACCTGTCAAAGATATACAAAGGCAAGAGTACAAGTGACCTATATAACACAATCAGTACTCCTTCCATACATCAAATTTTGCTTGTTTCAAGACTTGACTCAGACAGAAGTGAAACATGGATAAGAACTTCAAAAAAATTCCAGTCAAGAAAAAACTCCGAGAATAAGAGGTGCACCTTAGAAATGCACTAGCTTATCATTGTGGGTCCCTATGGACATAGCATTAGATGTTACGCCTTCTTCCTCCCACTTCTGCTTTACAGTGGAATATTACTCTGTATTTTAAGGATTCTAAGAGGGGAAGATTTGCTTTGATTTTAGCCTAAGTAGTTACTTAATTTAGGCCAAATATACTTCTCCCTGCAAGGAATTACTTCATGCTATTAGCACTGACACTTCACAAACACCTCAAAAGACAGCACTTTTCCTTATCCAATTTCTAACTATCTCAGGTGTACTGCTATAACCTTCAAATGACAAAAGCTTTAATGTCATTAAGAGAGTCATTCTGAGGATCTAGCAGAAAAAAAAAATCACTCTGTTCGGTGAACTTACAAAGAAAAGTGTATCAGTAGAAACACTTCAGTGATCTGTAGGCTTTGATAAAGCCTCTCATATTTCTTCCTTAATTCTTCCTGCTAATAATAGCAGTAAGGAAAATCAAGAAAACCCAGGATGGGAGACCACCTACATATAGGCTGTCCATTTCTAAAAGTTTCTGTTCTCTTGCTTATAATGGAAAACAAAGGACAACATCCAGCAAGAGGCTTTGACTAACAAGTTTGCATAAGGCAGCAGTTAACAGAAATACAAAAAGAAAGATCAACAGGCAACGATGAATACTGCTCTCTAATTTGTGGCACACGTGCAGTACACGTTCCAAGTTGTGCTCATCTCTTTAAAATTAAAGGCCTTGTACAAGAAAAACTTTTGTCCCCAACTGCTGCTTCTTACAGGCATTCTGCAACACGGAATTCCGTTCAGGAATGGTCTAAAGTTGCTACTCATCGCCGTCTGCTGCCACGAATGCCATGAACAACAGCAAACTTATATGAACTCAGTTTAGCTAATGTACCGCAATCCTGACTTGAGCTGCCTTCAGTATTTTATTATTCATGAATAGGGACTGCATTTGTGCTTTAAAAAAAAAAAATTGTTTGACTGTTTTAGTTTGTTAGATGGTCATACAGCCCTCGGAACACAGCTAAGGATGGATGTCATTTGCACTTGGCATTCAGGTGGCATTCAAGCATGGGTCTGCAGATATGAAGTTTAACACATTAAACTACCCCACCTTCTTCTAACATACTCACTTCTCACCTAAAAGCTCTCAGCTATAAAGAATTGTACAGATACAGGGTTGTGTGTTGAGAAAGTTCTCTAGCAACTAAAAATTAATAATTACTTCTGCTATGACTATTTCTGCTATCTTCCTATAGCTCATCTGCATTGTCTCTTTCTCAAATGCCCATTCCTCTTCTAGATTCATCACACTTTGTAGCTTCTTCATTATTCAAAAGTACTTCACATTCTTCTAAAACCAATTCATTCACTTACTTTCATCTCCTTTTGACAGCAATGCAAGCAAATACAAATACCCCGCCTTCTGTTCCTCTCACCAAAACTACCATTCCGATCTTCACAAAATATGTGCCCATTTGGTCTTTCAAAGCTGTCATCAAAGCTGTCCTGATAAGCATCATCAGGATGCTCTGAACACATATTGTCCCTCAGCTATATCATAGTATGTTTTAACCCTGACCTACAAATAGACTGACATGGAAAATCAGGAAGTTAGTGAACAGTTCTAGTGACAACAAAGAGCTTTACATGGTCTTCAGCACTTAGACACATTCAGTTATGAGATTTCAGTCTCACCCCCAACTCTGTGAAAGAGAAGTGAGACTACAGATGAGACCTGGATGAATCAGTGAGGTTGGGCTGGGTCACTTTTATTCCTCCTCAACACATGCGCCCTTAGAATAAACTGGGAAAACCAGGTCTTCATTTGAAATACTCCTGATTTGCAAAGACAATTCAGCTTACCTGTCCTGTTGAGCTAAAATGTAATAAAAGATATTGCCCTCACAAAAAATGTCAGTATGTGCACAGAGAAATGATCTTTGGAGCAGAACATCTGTATTTTAACATGAACAGCTGAAGAAAGTATTCAGAAATTGTGGTAACAGCGAGATCAGTTTCTATGGCCATGTTGAATGGAAGACATAACTGAAAACCCTTTCAATCAGCTGAAATTTGCCAGGAGGATCACATGGTCAGGACACAAAAGTTCATTTCAACAGAAAGTTCCTGCTTCCCACAGGACTTCTTTGGGATGTTTTTTTTTTTTTACAGCCTAATGAGAAACATTCAACAACTCGCCCTGAGGTCCCAGACAAAGCTAGCCTAATGACCTGCGATGTTCCAAGCGTCTGTGTGCATCTCTGTTTCCATCGCTTCTGCTTTCTTGTCTGCTGCTTCTGCCTTCCACTTTTCCCATTCTTACTCTTGATCATCTCTATTTTTCTGCTCTTCAACTTGATTTCTCCACAGTATTCCTCTTCAACACCTACTGCCCAGGTCAGTACTGACTTGATTGGATCCGAGTGCTGATTAGTAGTTAGGTATCCCCTTGGAGCACCAGTTAGGTGCCTGGGTTTCACAAATGCACTGACAGGTGACTTGGCTTATACATAGCATTGTTTAATTGCATACCACTGTTAGATTCAGTATTAAGTATTGTCTGTCATTAAAAAATAATGTTAAATTATTTGCAGTAGATGAACATAAAACACTTAAAAATACTATCAGCAAAAAATATTCTCTTTATATCACTGCACCAAAACTTTTACTGGGCCAAAGAGAGATTTTCACATAAAATTTTAAGCATATTACCACTGAATTTGCACGTAGGAAATACCATTTTTTTCATATACTTTATCCCAATATTAAACATTTTATGTTTTTATGAAAGGTTATCTCGAGGACAAGAAGAAATAATTACATTCAAATAAATCTTTGAAGACAAAAATGTTAATTTTATACTTTTTCTTCTCTAAATCTTCCCAAATGACTGAACATAATCTCTGTTTACAATGTTGTAGATGATCCTGCCCAGATTTTCCCTACAGTTAGAATGCTTTTATGGTTGTTCAACTCTGGGGCCTAAATTATGTGGCAAACATCTCTAGTTTGTATTCTAAAAGAAAATTGTCTCTGCAAGCGATCAGTTTCTTGCTGCCTACTCCCATCATCATGGAATGGAAATCCTTATTAAGGAGGAGTAGTGAAAAATAACAGTCAGATGTATATAAAAGCACTGCTGTCCCTGCCATTGCCAAAATTTTGTCATTGCCAAAAATGCCCTGCTCTCATTTTGGACTCTGGCAACAAGTTACAAAGCTCAGCCAGGACTGTAACCATCAATAACAGCACACCACCAGGGCTCAGCCAGACCTGGAATACAGAAGACTTCTGACCTTATCTCACTCTGCTGGCATCTGCATTGCTTCCACACAGCTTAAAAAAAAAAAATCCTTTTCATTTCCCAATAAATGACACTGGATGAGCTGCATGTATTTACTAGAGATACCAGCTGTTACTGTCACCATATTGCAATGGGAACAAAGAAACATCATCTTCAAAAATGACTTTTTATTTTCATAGTTTGAGAACTGAAACTAAAAAGCTGTTATGCTCTGATTATATCCTATTTCTGCAGGAAAACACAACAGTTCCTGATAGATTTGTTGCTTCTAAAATAAAATCTAAATGCTACCTTTACAATAAGAGTGAAAAACAGGAAAATAAGAGGCTTTGTGCTCCACCTTCTGGCTATGTTGTAAACTGCCATTCTATTCACAGCACACAGACGTTACCTAATGAAAGTAAAGATGTTTAAGAATTTATATGGGAGCCAGACAACATTTTAAAAGGCAGCTTGCAAAAGTATAGCCCTGAAGATTCCAGGAACTAGCCATTGATGATAAATATTTCTCTCTCCCTAAAAATCTATCATGTATTTTAAAAGCACAAGAAACAGCATTATTTCTGAGTTAATTTTTCTGAAGAGTGCATCTCTACTCAAAAATAAAAACACAGTTACTAAAAAGAAGAGAGAAAATCCTTTGGCAAATGACTGAAATTAGAATAATGTTTCAAAGAAATAAGAATAATTAAGGGAAAAACTCAACTATACCAAGGTGAGATTTTAAAAAATTTTCTGCAAAAATTTCTATATCCATTTAATTCCAAATGAGAAATACGATATTGCAGAGTATTTTACTATTGATAAGATATATCTATCATCTTCATAAAATAGAATTTTAAATATAATCACCAAGACAAAGCAGAGTTGCAGTCAACTTTTAACATCGCAGGTACTCAAAAGGATATAGCCCACGTTACAATTTAGTAAGAATAGTTTCCAATTCAAACCATTTGATAACACATGAAAAAACTGCACATACTCATATGAGACACATACTCAGCACATCACCACAGAAGTGGGAAAAAAAAAGTGTTCTCTGTTATTTAGTGGTAAGAGGGCCTGAAAATTAAAATTGAAATGGGGCAGAAAGGAAATTCTTTTGGTACCATCACAATTTTAAACACATACTCTTAAGAATCCTAAAATTAAAATTCTTAAAGAGTTTTCTTCCTACTGCCCCATAAAGGGGTAAGAAAAATTAAAACTTTACCTTATCATACAGCATCCAGCCAATATATTTTAAGTAACTATCATTTAAAAAGGCATCTGGGTATGTTTTCATCCAGCTGCCAATTTCTTCAATGCAAGTAGCCCGGATCTCAGGGATCACATCACTGAAATTATAAAACTGTATATTAGCACATTAAAATACCTAATTAATATTTATTAGTTGCAATATTTTTATCTTCTGGAATTGCCAAAGTACATACAATCCCAAATATTAAAAATATCTTCATATTAATACTTTAAACTAGTCTTTAATAAACAATTAATCCACTTTTAGCTACAAATATTTCAGACTATTTATTTTGAAGTTCTGGACATTTTCTAGCAATACCAAGCAGAAAGAACTTAAAAGAAATGCACTTAACAGAGATATCTTTCTAACCCTAAATTGTCTAAAAAACTTCAACTGCAACATGTTTTCCTCGACATTCTCGATGTCTCTAAGATGTTTAATTTCATTCTGGTATCTGGGTAATCTGAGCAAGACTTGCTTTGGAAGCAGATACATATCACAGCTTTAATTTTAATTCTTACCGGTAACGGTTTAGAAATGTCCCTTTGAAAATAGCATTCATCATGTTCTGTATCTCCAGAAGCTTCTGCTCATACTGAAATACAAAGATAACTTAATGTTTACACTATTCCCACAAATTTGCTTCACATGAGAAGGCTGCATCAGTGCTTTCACCAGGCTACTGCAGTGCAAATCTCACCAAAAAATGGTACCAGCACAAAATGAACGATCTGTAGCTACATTAGGAATTGGCCTTTTTGTAGCTATGTCCTGATGAAAGATTGTCAGATACCAACTACAAATCTGGATAATCAGGCACAGCACATAGCCTGTTTGATGGAGTCTTGTCAATACACAGAAAGATACAGCAAAACTACTGAGTGATCCTCACATATAGGTTCAAGTTCTCTTTTTACACGCCGTAAGAGAAATGTAAGGCAGGCAGGCAAAGGAATTCTCAAAATTAACCTATAGCATGCTACTAGCATATGTTTTAACCAAGCCCTGAAAACCTAGTTTTGAACTTCTGGAAACATAAGTCACTTAAAAACATTTCTTCACGTATGGTATCAAGTGACAAGTTTGTTCCTCCATATGCATTTACTGATTTTCCTGTAAAATCAGAAACACAGTGACACTAACAACCTCTGTCTAACCCTAACAGTTCTTCCCATGAAAAACGAGATATTTTTCCGATTAAAAAAAAAAAAACACACACACACAGAGGCATCCAAAGCTCAAAAGAGAGATAACAGATTCTAAGCTCAGCAGAGCAGGGACTATGCCTGTTATATATATATATTTATACATACATACATATATATATACACATACATACATATACACACACACACACACACACACACATATATATATATATATATAAAATGGGTGAAGTATCTGGGAAGAGCGAGGATCCAGGACCAGGTACTGGATGGACTGCACATCCAATAACAGCTACCTGGGGATCCATAGCATATATCTGTGTCTGTCTGTGTGTGCATGTGTGAGTGAGGGGTCTGCATCAGCAACTGGAATAGGGCTGCTCGCATATCTAGATAGCAGCAGTCAGAAAGAACATGGATCCAGGAATCAGCTAATCATCCTGATCAATCAGAAAACGGAACAGGATGAGGTCATTGGTGCTCTTTTAAGGGCTGAGTGTTTCTCTCTGTGTTGATCTGTGTGACTGGCCATGTATATGTATCTGTTTTATACATATATTTGTAGGTGTGCCTACTTGGAATACATGCTTATTCTTTCTATTGATTAGACCTGGTGGCACAGAGCTGTGGCAGTCTCACTTCTATTGAGCTACCAAAGTTGGCATTCCCCTGACCTGCCTAACCTCTTTTCTTCTTCTCTGCAGTTGGTCAAGTCTGTAACTGGTCCTTTTGCCACTTATCCTGTTCTTCTCCACCTCATATAATCTTTGAGCGTTATGCTTGTTGACATCAAGGTTCAGATGTACGCTTACAACTGCTGTCAGAAGCTTCATTGCTGAAAAGGAAAGAAAACCAACTTTTTTTTAGCTTAGCTCAGAGATAAATACTCATAAATATTCACCACTTTACCACAAAGGATATGGTTACCCAAACCCAATTTATTATTTGGGATGCAAATACCACTAGATTACAGTAATTTGATTTTAAATATTTATTTTAAAGGCAGAGGGTGATCAAAAGGGTAAATTTATTCATATTACTGGTGGTTTAGAGTTTTTGGCCAGAGTAAGAGAAGTAAATTACCACACAACTCTCTTCTTAGTTTATGTAATTTAGACTTTTCTACAGAAGAATCTAGAGCTGTGGATCAGGTGAGTTTCAGTAACAAAAACAAAAGAAAGGAGAGAAATTGGCTCATCTTTTATTTGAATTGACAGAAATTAATGCTCCTCTAAAGATCACCATGTTGGTTCACATAGATTTCCAGAGCTTTTTGTAAAAAGTCTTTAAAGTAAATAGTGTGCTTTAGCACTGTTCACGTGGCAGCAAAGGCACTTACTGCCTTAAAAAAAAAAGAAAAAAAGAAAGAAAAAGATGTGACTAATATCATCATGCTGCATCAAATAAAAACATGCTACAAACAATGTTCTTTTTAGCACAAGTATCAGAAGAATATCAGCTCTCCAAAGGAAGCTTTCATAAGTGAAATGTTTGATGTAACCTCTTTGTACTAGGTATGGGAGGAGAGAAACAAAAATAGAAAACAAACTGTAAAAAAAAAAAAAAAAAAAAAGAAAGAAAAGAAAACAGCTGGTGCTAAAACATCAGAACATAACCTAATTCTAAAAGTAATTATCTCAGACATTAAAGATCTCTCTAAATATCAAAATAATACAAGCAACTGCATTTGAACTTTTCACAGAAGTCTGATGTACTGAGCTCCTCAAAAACTTCAAACATCCCCTTTTACATTAGCCATTGGCCTAGATCTACCAGGTCTAGATCTACCATATCTAAGTCTTCCAAATTCCATTCAGATACACGTGGAAACAAACTATTACAGTTGCATACATTAGGAGCAAAGCACAGTCAACGTATATGAAAAGAACAATTGTTTCAGTAAAGAGACCTTTTCAATTTTGAGAATTTTTGTCAGCATGCAGCTCAACAAAACTTGTGGTCTATGGCACTTCTGTGAGTTCTTTTACCTGCCAAAGTGCTTGTGTGCCTAAATGCTCTGACCATGGAGTCTGCTAAGCCTGTAAGCAGCGAGATGATGGTATCCATCAAGTAGCTATCATACAGGATGCTGCACTGGCACTGCTGGACAAGCACTGCAATGAATTCACAGAAATTGGCTTTGAACTTTTTCCAGTAGGGTCCTGTTCTGATGAGTGGGTAGTCTTCATTGTCCTACACAAGAAAAAAAAAAAAAAGAAAAAAGAAAGAGAAAATACATTAGTCAATTCTGTTTGCATATACCATTTACATCTCTCCTAGTTAATTCCAGAGAGAGTTTTGCTGACAGACAGTTTCATCTCAGCTCGCCATTAACTTTTTCCATAGTTATTATTCCAAGGAAGGGACACGCAACAAAGTTACAGGCAAACATGGATATGAACTAGCCTGGTTAGAGCTACACTGTCATGACAGCTCCCAAGAAAGAGCAACAGATGTGAGGTAGATGTGAATGGACACATGGCAGAAGGCTTTTGTGAGGCCACAGAACCATAAATACCTTTCACTGGCATGAATTACCAGCATTCCTGGCTCCTCTGCTTCCTCACATGTAGTAACTGTTTCCCCACTGCCCCTTCCTTCCTGTTCCTACAGCAGTAAAAATTAATCTGGAGCAGATATGATTCCAAAAGAAGTGTTACTTTGCCAAATTGTTTTTCAGTTGAATCAACTCCCTGAGCTGGTTCAGCATGTGACTACACAAATGTCCCCTACCCAAGAGGGCAGAGAGTAGGAAGTAAAAACAAAACTGGCATGGGGCAGGATGGGATTGTTTTCCCAGCAGTGCTGCCAGCTTAGAGAGTTCATCAGGCTACAGCTTAACAATAAATAACTGTGTTGCTCACCTATACCACCAACACTTCAGTCTCTGGAAACCTCCACACAAACAGTAAGCAGGTTTTATATTATGCAGAAGGCAAGTTACAATGAAACCACCAGAGTGCTCACAGTATATTTGGTATTGCCAGGAAGAGAGCAGAAAGATGGGAGTTCAAATTACTCCCCATACAAAATGGTAAGCCTCTTGTGAGGAATACTCTGCAAAGACTTTATAGATTCCAACCTCAGATCACATGAATATTTCATTTGTACCTCGCAAACACTAGAGCTAATGAAAGATAACTCATCGGAATTAATCCCAGTAATGACTGAATATTCTTTGCATCCTGATAGTTTCCAGGTATTAATGAAGCCAGGGAATTCCAAAAGACCACTCGCTATGGAAAACGGTATCCTAAAGGCAGGACATTACTCAACTGGTCCTTTGCTATTCAGCCAAACACCTTTTCAGAGGAATTCTAAAGGGCAGCTGCACACCCAGAATAAGCTCAAGCACATCTTTAGCGCACTTTATGCTTTTTGTTGTAACCTTGTTTCCAGAGTACAAGGCATACTGCTTTCTTGAAAAATAAACACAAATGTGTTACAGACAGATCTCTGGGATGTGTGCAACCCAAAGCACATTAGGAATTTTGCAACTGGGATGCATTCCTGATCAGATTGCAAGAATCATTTCACGGCCTAATAGTAGTTAAGTGCCAAGTAAGAAGGGGAAGCCCACTAGCAGGCCTCATTGATCAAGAGACAGCAGAGAGAACTTGCAGCATCAGGAAATACCTACCTTATCACAGTAGCTTACTCCTCAATTTAAAAAGCAACATAAATGTAGGAAGACATCCTACTCTTGCAAAGCATTCTTCTTATCCACACGCATCATATTGGGATACTGTATAACGTACAGGCGTATTCCAAATATACCAACAGCATCATGGGACACACAGCCTAAGTTTCAGCACTTGATCTGGGATTGCCTTAGAATCTCTCAATAGCCAGTAGAGAGAAGCTGCTATACTTTCAGAAACCATGTCAGATTAGGAGCTTAACATGAGTTCTTCCACAGAACCATTCAAATCACCTAAGTGAGGCTCCTGCTCTGAGTCATGCTGGAAATGTTCATTTCTTCCATAGTCTAAAGAGACAGGAAAGCCAGACTGAAATGCCAACAAGAATTTGAGATGAATACTCCACAGCACTACAGGTGATATATGGAAAGAGATATTGCAGACAAGCAGTTTTTGTTCTTAAAATAATCTTCCAATCAAACATTTTTGTTTGCAAAAGAATATTTTGACACAACAAGCTTTTGAACAAATCTGTCTGCCAAAAGCTGTGTATGCATGTGTGCGCATATATACCTGTGTGCACACATATGCATGCGGAGCTTGCTGGAAGGGGAGTGAAATCCTCTTGAATACCACTGCAACTTGACACACACTATTCTGTCTATTGTTTAAAACACTAATAATAATTCATTTCACCCAGTTAAGCAGGTCATCTTCTCACTTTCCTTAAAATCAATAACAAGGAACACGCACTTCCAAAGCGTTAACAAGTTTATTCCAAACCAGAGGTCTAAAACTGACCAGACAAAATAGACCTCAGAAGTGACTGGTTACCTCCATTCACTACCTAGGAGTTTAAGGTGACTAGTTCTAACACATACACCTACATCGCAGACAATTAGCTGTAGAAAACTCTACACTATAGTCACAGAGAACTGCAAGAGCGCTTTTTACCATGTCCACTGGCCAAGTAACTGTCAAAATCCAAGGATAAGCCATGAATTTCTTGTACTGCAACCCAGTTTCCTGTAACACATGAAAGAAAGTTGTAAAAGCTTTTTGATGAAACTGCACATTTGATTCATAAACACAAAAATAGCAGAAATCACACATTGCATTTAAAAGTATTAAAACTTAAAACTTAGGACAATTTATATTACATACGCCTCACGCAATCCAACACATTAAGCAAAACCTAATCCCTTTTCATCTAGTTTTTATTTACAACAAGTAAGTATATCAGTAGATAAAAAATGCACTTTTATGTAAAACCTGAGTTCTCTTGATAAAACTAAGAGACAACTTGTGTTTAAAATTTATAAGCAAAAACACATGCAAAGTATAATTCTCATAATTAATTCTAAGATATGCCTCCCAAGAAGTCTGAGAATTCCTCTCTAATGATTCTTAAGTAGGTACTTTTAAACCATTGAACTCCAAAAGACTATTTTGAGCATTTCAAATTATAGAGAAATATTTTCAGAACAACTTCTTGACTCAATAAAGAGAAGTTTCCTCAAATCTGCAATCACTCCAAGACAAAAAGGCATGAAATCTGCAATTCTTTGTTAGTCTTAGTAAAGCGCTGCAAGTATTTCTATTCCCATCTGACTGTACAGTTGCACCTTAAACTTCTCTCTTCTATTGCTAAACATTTCAGCAAGAGAATGAGAGAGGAAATGAAACCTACAAAAGAACAAAGAATGGCTGCAAGAAGTAAAATGCCACACACAGGAAGGAATGCAGAAGAGAGAAACAAGAGACGAAGAAAGAGGGAAAACAAAAAGAAGTGGCTCCAAAGGTAAGCCTACTTCTCCACTCAGATGCATTTATTTCCTCTTTGTGGGCCATGATGCAGCTGAATGACGATATTAAGATCATCTGCTGCTGCTGATGCCAGTATATATTTTCTCGTTAACATCAGTGAAAATTTCATGAGGATGCATAGGTAAACTAGTAACAAGTTCAGAAACAAGTAATGTAAATCAAAATGGAAGATCAGATAACAAAGCAGATATCTGGTAATGTTCTCTATTTTCATTTGTACTTTTACTACTATTATCATTTGTTTTCAAAAAATATTGCAGCAATCATGGTAGTCCTGCATGGTAATACTTGTCAAATAACTTTCACTAAGTCATGCTTCCATTATATTTATGAAAGATGACAAGAACTGTATGAGAAAAGAAATGCAAACAAAAAGAGGAAACAATTCATTTTAAAAACAACAAACTACTCTGATCTTTCTTCTACTACTAAAAAGGTTAAACCTGTATTTCATGAAGACTAGTTTCAGTGAGCATTCTACCTCCACAAGCAGTGCAGAATCAGGCTCAGTGTTTAGAGTTCAACCTTTTTCACATGAAAAAAATCTCACTCTTAAACAAAACTACTATAGGTTTGCAAACGCATTCTATGCAACTACAACATGCTTGTAAGAGCCACAGCACCATCATTTGCTACTCCTCCCTCTACCTTTATCTTCAAGACTTACCTGCTACTTGTCTCATTGTAGACTTGAGCCCACAAAACTTGATGGTATGAATAAAATCCCTACTATCACAGTTCAGTTTTAACAGAAATCAACCTAATACTCAAGCATTTTTTCAACCACCTAGTAACTGTAGTAACATAAAAATGTTTGCTTCAAAAACAGTTCCTTACGTATTAATACTGGCTTTATACTAATCTTAGTATCTGCCAGCTTGTTTATTTACCATTGATATATTATCTTTAAAAAACATTTCACTCTACATAAATCATTTTTTGAGATTTTTAATGTTAGTCTATTTAAAAACCATCACAAAGAATTTCAGAATTTACCAGATTCAGGATTTAAATAATAATAATAATTTGTCTCTATGCATTCAGAACAATGCTAAAAATAATTCCATTTTGTAACTGAAAGCTTTTATATATCTCACACTGCTGAGCAGTACCTTCGCACGCTGAAGGCAATTGAGATGAGTGTTTCATCAGACCTTGTCAGGTATTTGCCTATGTCATTACACTTCAACGGTTCGATGAAGTAAGATTCAAAAATAATATTTTCTCCATGACAATGGGAATGCCCAAAACAGTCAGGTTAAGCATGCCTACGCAGGTCTTCAGGACTAGTTTTCACTAAGTGTTTTTAAAACAGACATACAAATCCTAGAACAACAAGAAATTCTCAAAACAAAGGATAAAGGAATTACAGTTTTCAGTTTCCTGCTTTTACAGATAAAAGGGTACAAGTTTTGAGAAATATCAAGTGCAGGGATTATCACTTAGTACTTTTCATAAGTAGAATGTTTCATTAGAGTAGCAGGTCAAAACAGTGCCTCAAAAACAAAGCTGCTTTGTTTTTATAGGATGTAGAATACAGCTTCTAAGCTGTAGAACTCTTTTCCCCACCATGACAGCAAAAAAAACATTCCAGAGCTGTAACACATGGAGGGTGATAACAATAATTACTTCTCCGTATCTTCATGAGTGCCTACCCTACCACAGGTGCTACTCAGGACTAATGTAGTTGTGAGACAATACCAGATTATTAATTCATGTGGCCAGGCACATATCGGATCATTTCTGTCAAAAATTAGCCCAACTGCTACTACAGTTCTAAAATGAAAAAAAAAAAAAAAAAAAAAAAAAAAAAAAAAAAAAAAACATGTTGGCAAATTCATCCTCTGTGGGAATTTCTGCAGCAGCTGGTCTTTGAGAAAAGCTCAATTAAAGCAAGGCTGATGGCTGTAGCTTGACAAATCAATTCAGAAGTGGCAAATACAGGAAAAAAGCACAGAAGCAACTGTGAGAGAGCTGCAGAAAAATCTGATGTTAGCATAATCAGCCAAGGATCAGTCAAACAGAGAAAAGGTATTGTAAAGGTATGCATTCTTCTTAACAAACCTCAAGAAATGAGATACTCACTATTGTTTTGACAACGTTCCAAAATCACAAATGCATTTTTCTTCTTTCATGTGACAAAATATAGTCAAAAAAATTCATATTGTCAGTAAAATGGGAGAAAATGATTCAATAAAAATATCAGCAAAAAATTATCTTTAAAACAGCTCATCAATAATCCACATAACATTTTTAAAACCACCTATCCACCAGATACCAAAGGAGTTGGTTACCTGCTGCCAGGCCAGGTTATATTTACATCTGTAAAGCTGCTATCAAAAGAGCTCCTAAGCAAATGCCAGATTCAGAAAGACTACAGTTAAACAGCCCCAATAAAACTCTGAAAATAAAAGTGACTTACAAAAATTATTCTGCTGATGCTAACGTGGGTCATTAAAACATCAAATTTCTCTTGGGGAAAACAGGATTATTTTCCTGAAGGAAGGAAGTGGGACATAGCTCCTGACAACCAGCAAAGACTCTGCCAAGTTGGCTATTAAGGTAGAGCATCTCATTTATATAAAACATCACACAAAGTCAAAGCTGCACCTACCTCATCAAAAGTCTCTGTCATTCTTCTCATGACATCCTTCTTGTGTAAGTTTTGAAACATCTCTGCTGTTACCATGCCTAGAAAAGTCATATTGTAAATAGAAGAATTATTGGCAATCATATTACATTAATCAAGTCCAAACTGTAGTTAAGTAGTTTATTTTAAATTCCAAAATATCAAGAAAGGGGGGCTCATGCTGTTTTATCCATGTTTGCAGTAATACAGGGTGACATAAATATTTATAGCAGAAAATACTGATGACCCAAAACTGAAATTCTTATTAGAGAAATTTGCCCCATGTTGTCTAGCACTTCTATTGTCTCTGACCATTCATTTACTTTAAGGATTTAAGAATTTAATCCACTGCAAGTCCAAGACCCTCACTTTCCATATGAGAGGGCATATTAATCAAAGTTCTGGATGAAATTTTTGACATGTAAAAGGTACAGTCTAGCTGCTTAAATACAGTCAGAAGTTGCAAGTAAGTTGTCTTGAATATTCATTTTCCATCCTGAAGCTTTTAGCTAGCAAACTAGCCCCAGAAGTCACTGTATCTCAGTGTTTGTTATGACATGATTAGACAAGATTCATAACCCTTTGGCTACTCTTCTTAGCACAGCACTTAATTTGTTAGTTGTTTATTTTCAAACAAAGATACTAGAAAAAAAAACAAAAGATACAAAACAAATGGCAACTGACATACAGAATTTTAATTAGAACTTTTAATTAAATTAAATTAGAATTCGCTACGTGGGGATTCTACAAAAGGATGTAATACGCCACTTCAGAAACTTGACCTTGGAAACCATTTTCAAAGACAGCTCTCAGAGCTGGTATGCTGCATACACAGAGTTGAAGAATTTGAATGGTAACATTCTTTGCTATTAGTCCCGATCCATTTGGAGTTTCTCTTAAACAAACAGTCCAAATTTTAAGTACATAGTTTATTGGGGGGGGGGGAATCAGTTTTAGAAAGTATACTTCAGATGACTCTAACCTGCTCCACAAGCAAAGCAAAAAACTATTAAGCAGGTGAATTACCTTGACAGCCTGAGCACTGAATAAAGAAGTTGATCAGATCTAGAAGTGCCACATTCCGGTCTTGTTTATAAGCTTCAACCCAGTCATCTACTACAGACTAGAACAGATTAAAGAAACTTATTAGTTAAAAGCTGACCACAGCATGCCACACTCCACTGAGGGATCCATAATGCAGATATACTCTAACACTGTTCTGTCTTCATTCAATTATAAAAATGAGAGCAAGTTCCACATCATTTTGTTCCATCTCTAATAGTGTATGTAAAAGACTCCTTCTGGGGCAAAATGAAGTTTTGAACTGCTCATTCACAAATTCTGCTCTAGGCAATGTTACCTTTCAGAAATGTTTTGCTCCCTATGAACATGGGGGGGGGGGGCGGGGAACAGCTTTAGGAAGTTTAATATATAAAATACAAAACGTCCTCTTCCTGATTTCTTGCCAACACTGAAGTAGTATATTCACTGGGTCTTTTGTCAGCATTTAAACTCTGCACAGTCTTATGATTAATACTAACAATGGCCTCTGGAAGTTCTTTTGTTCTTCTTTACTGCCTCATTTGTGTAGAAGGCTGAAATAGTTCGCATATGGCAAGTCTTAAATTAGAAAACTCCAAATTTCATTTCTAGGGCAGTCCAGCTTACAGCCTGCACAAGACACAGGGCCTGCTGGGACAAGTCATACAGCCTGCAGCCTATTTTTGCTTCCATACAGGTCTGAGAAATTCGAGCAGAAGCAGATTGGTCTCAGCTACTGCCTTTCTGAGCCTTTCACACCATGCCTCACACAGCAGAATCTGGGCCCTTCCAGGAGCCCTGCTGAAGTTAACACAGCTGTAGCATAGCAAAAGTCCATCCACACAACAACCTTGAAAGACTTGGGCCTTAGCATCCAAAACATAAATATGCTTTCCGTATGCACAGACATACTTCACATATGACACTACACACTGGAAGCATATGGATAACACTGTATAAAAATATTTGAGCTCCAGTTTTTAACCTTTCACACAAACATAACATATACATATGCATGTACACACAAACATAACATATACATATGCATGTACACACAGAGTATGTGGTGGTAGGTTTCATCACACTGAAGAAAATTAATAACTAGATAGAGAATCTTACTATTATACAAAGTACATTCAAATTGCATTAGAATGAGGATAAAGAAAAAATGCCAAAAGGATGCTTAAAGGCAGGTTTTTAAACGGCCTTATTTTCTGAATCCTGAACAACCAATATTTTCTACTAATCAACATTTTCTTTATTTTTTAAATAACTCTTTTTGTACATTCAGATATTGCTTTAAGAAAACTAGTTAGGCACATATTTGCTTTCTCTTTCTATATACCTGACAGCTACTTTTTCACCCATTTCTTGAAGCTGTATTATTTTCAAGGACAATGCTCATTTTCCAATCCAATATGTTTTTCCTACTTATGTTTAAAAAAAATAATTTAAATGACCACAGTTTATCCATCTTCCCTCCCACAAACTCCTCTCAGAATTTAGAGGTGGAAATACCTGCATGGCGCGTTTCCCCATGCTAACCACTTCAAACAATGTAACTGCCTCAACCACTTCTCCATTCCGCAGACGGCTCACTCTTCTGCTATTGGAGGAATTTCTCCTTATATTTTCACACTGTTCTCGGACCCTTCGTTTCTCTCTCTGAAATAAGTGAAAGAAGCATGTGAGAACATGAAACACTGGTACAGGAATTATCCCTATATAACACATTTATGTTACTCATTTTAATGATTCCCCAGAATGCTAACTATTCAGCCTCACTGACACTGACAAAGCCATATCAAATATGACTGTATCAGAAGATAAGAGTTAAAAGAGTTTACCAGTGTAAAATTTTCTCTACAAGGATGTGTAAACATAGGATATTATAAACGGAAAGAAGTTGTTGAGGAGTTGTGTGCTACCTGGAAGGCATTTTTCAATGGCAGATATAATTTCTGAAAAGCAGACAGCAAACACAGCTCTTTTACATCTGTTAACTCACGGGGTAAGAACACAGCCTGCAAATTAGCATCAGCTGCACAAAACTGGCAACTAAGTAAAAACACACACTGAAATGAACTCACTGTTGAGATTTTGATGCCAACAGAATTTGGCGGTCAAGCTGTAGCCAGTGATTAGGTTTTAGATGCACTGTATTGTCATTATTTTATGCAAGACTCAATTTACTAACAACTGAATGAGACAGAAAATAAATTCTATTATAAAAACTTAACTTACTGGTGTTTTCAGGTTGCCATTTCTCAAACAGCTGCCATTCTGCACAGCAGACTGAGGCACAGTCTCATCATGGACAGCATTCTCTCTGAAGCATAACAAACAGATGTTGAGTGGGACAGCTGTGACAACACAAAACTAAATATATACAGAAAATAGAAGAACATGTGAATTTTAATATTCTTATTTATATGTAATAGTTTAGGAAAGGTTTTTTGTTGCTAAAAAACTAAATAACAAACTTAAAAACAATTGCGATCTGGAGCCTTTCTCAAACTATTTTCTCTCTTAAAAGATTTCTCAGATAATTAGAAAACTAGTGAAACTCTATCAAAGACATCAATCAAGTAGAAGGCAATGAAACAGAAAGCTGATGTTGACTTAAGGTAGCCTGTAGCAGCTTTGCACCATCAATAGATAATACAGCTCTACGTTAGCTTTGTGGATCTTCTGCACAGAATGTAAAAAAAACATTTGATGGGCCTATGACTCAAAAGAGGAGGAAGAAATTGCTTTACTTTCCCTTTAAATCATGTTATGAGATAAAAGATACATAAGATATTTAATTCACAGGTTGTCTCTAATACAATGGTGAAATTGTTTTTACAAAGATGTACCTTTTGGGAGAGCTGAAACCACACATTTATCTGCAACGAAATCATGCCATTTTTCAGTATTTCCCAGTGCTAACAATATGCTTTGCCTAAAGTAGTGTTTGAATAGATGAGTTATATCCCACTTGTACAGCAGGTCCAGTACTGGCAGGTGGCTACTATGGCCTTCTTATAAACTACAGTGGCCAGGCTATGAAGCCAGCTGGCTTGTTCTATAAGAAAGCACAAAGTAAATATAGGAGCATACAATTACTTATATGTTCATGCTACTGCTAGGAAAAAGGGTGTATTAAGTCAAGGTGTATTAAGTCAAGTGATCACTTTATGAAGACAAAACAATGTATCCCACTGTCAGATACAGTCAGCTCTCCAAAATCCCATGTTGGTTAAAAAGATAGAGAACTAACTGTGCTGAGTGCAGAGCCAACATGAGTCCAGGTAGGTTTATCAATGCCAGAAAAATACTATTCTTCTTCCCAAGCAGCTTCAGTGAGACACTGCCTCTGCAAAGTAAATCCTGAGCCTGCATAGCAAAAACTGCATGACCAAGGTCCTGATGTAATTTCATAAGTGAGAGTAGATAAATGTTTTTACATAAAAGACATTTACATTTACATTTTGAATCCAGTGGGACACTCACCATACATGAGTGATGTAGAATTAGGTTTCCAAAGAGTCCTGCTGCCATACAGTTTCTACAAAAATGTCAGATTGCTAAATAAGATGATGCTAATGCTTAAATTTCTTCCACAGAAAAGTTCCATTAAACTTAAACTTCTGTCAAAGAAGATTTCAAAGGATACTATAATGTTTGATGGATAGAAGCTAAGGAAACAAATCAAAATGAACCAATCCTTAATTTGTTGCATGGACTTGTACATGTGATGGAGAAGAGGGGATGAACTGCAGCTCACAACCAAGTCAGAATGCTGTAAGCAACTGTTTGCTTAAATTTTCAAAATATTTTCTTTGATTTCTGATTGTGAGCCACAGAGATCAGTCAAGCACTACCAGAAACTTCTTAGTTCAAAAGAACAGGTAATAAATATAAATATATATATATAGGAATAAATATTGCCTTTCTGATGCAGTCTCTTTCCAGGTTCTTCTAAACAAAGAGAATTCAAAAGTGTTTTCCAAGGAGCTGCTTCTCTTATGCAAATAAGTCCTTTCACTCTAGACTTCAAAGGAGAATGCAACATTATGAGCCTAACAGATTCCTACCTGTGCTGTTTTACTGAAACTGCCGCTCAGAAGCCAGCCAGTATTTCACTGTTTCCTGTTTTTGCATTATACCTTACTGCTCAATATACTCTCACACAATCTTCCTGAATTGCTTCTATGTACTACATAGCAACTTGCTACATGTCATAATCACTCAAATCAATCAAAACTCACATGCATTTCATTGCAGCAACCATAATTGGGTCTAAGTTGAATTAAAATATTTAAATGATGAAAAAAATCAAAACTGCTGTAAGACAGTTCAGTCAAACACTTGTCTGAACACGCAGTGCTTTTAAAGCTACGTCTAGAATATTCTTTGTTGAAGCTTCACCTCATGCAGCTCTTTCCTAAGAAAATCCTGGACGTGTTAAAGCTGATGTGCAAGCAAGATGGACGTGGGAAAACACTTTGAATAAATGGTACTACAGATGTCATGTACTGACTCCATGCTACTTATTTTGTCAACACATGCCAGATAAAAGGTGCCTATAGCAAAAGGGGCGTAACAAAGTAAGTGAATGTATGTTGTATGGAACAGCATGCTTACCTAACCTGTGTGAACCCGCAATAATGAGGAAGAAACTGGTGACCTACAAATTCTGCTCATTAGTCTAACAATGCCAAGTAAAATGATACACCTTACACAGAGATGCCAGCTTGGACTAACTTTCACAAGCGTATTAAACATTTCTGCTAAACACACAACAAAAGTAAGTAGGCACTAAGCAAATATTAAAAAGGCATTTAGTCACTTTAGTTATCAGTGCACCACTGCACATAGCAATTGCCACAGGAAGCACTATGCTCCAACAGTCTATATGCACCAAACACCACACCAAAGACAACATAACTAAGCACATTTAGGCCTCTAGCTGTTAAAAAATTATTTTAAAAGATCCCTCATCATGACCTTGTAACAAATAAATTGCATGCAGAGAAAAAAAAACTATCACGTGCCATCACAGTTTGACACCACCTTAATAAAGTGAAAATGCTTCCTCATGAACTTAATAGTTCTTCCAGACCAGCAAGATTTTCTACATTTTAGGTATTCTTTAGTTCCCTAATTTTAGGCTTATTTTGCATTCCTTAAAAAGCCACTAGAACTTGGAACTTGTTTGCTCTTACTTAGTTTCTTTATAGAGAGCACAGTTAAATATATATATATATATATGTATGTATATACACACACACACACACACACTGAATCTGGAAATATTTTATTTAGTTTTGGTGGAGTTTTTTAAAGACACATAATATGAATACTCAAGTTTTTTTTTTTTTTTTTTTAACTCTCTTTTTTTAAATAATAATCTTTCCAGTAAGGCTATTCATAAGGCAGATGCTTAACCATTTGCAAGAGCTAGACCGGAGCCTAGAAATTGGACCTCATGGAGCCACTTAGAATTCAATTTTCATGGGATTTTTATCTGCACAGCTGAGATTCTGCTGAAGTAATTGTAAAAAGAATCAAGACATCCTTTCATCTCTTATCTTCTTGAGCAAAATAAGAACTAGTAAACCCAAGGATGACACATGGTTACTACTGCACTGATCCTTACGCATAACTCTATTTAACAACCTTTCAAGGATATCAGTGCAACAGTGGGTGCGACACATTTTGAAGTATTCAGCTACCTTTTTTTTTTCCTGTTAGCCTGTACCATATTGAGCATGTTGGCTCATCTAAATTCATTGCCTAGTACACTGTTAAGAAATAATTTTCAGTCATTTACCTTCTTTCCATCAGGAAGCAATAAGGATGCATGGCAGAATTTCTTTCCTATCTCATAACAATTTTGACCTTTAGACCATGCTACATGTGGCTCACATGCTTTTTACCTTGTATTTCTGCCACAGTGCAGTCCTTTCATTAGCACTTGAAGTATACTTACAAAACACTTGAAGCAGGAAAGGGCAAAACTTTTCTTCTAGTGCCAAAACAATACTCTTTTCAGCATTTCTGAGTTTATTTGGAGCAGATTTGGCAACTCAGATTTGAAAAGAAAGCTACTTATTTAACATAACGGGAGACAACGTAATCCCTCAGTCATGTAAAAGGGACAATTAATCTATGTTACTGGAAGAATCCTACTTACAGATTCTTAAATTAGAAATTCCAATACAACTGCTTCACCTTTTAGAAGCAACCTAAAAAACTCAGCTAAGCAATTCCTAGGTACCTTCCTGGCACTTCTGAAAATAAAAGGTTGGCTTCAGATGAAACACACTGGAAAAGACATTTGTGAAGCTACGTTAATTGTCACCATGGAATAAGAGGAATATATCTCATAGCTTTTGTAGAGCTTAATGAAGTGACAGACTTGGAGCAGACTTGCTCAGAAGGCGACAATATCAGCAAGGACTAGGACGCAAGGAGTCCAATAATGGACACCTCAGAAGCTTTGCTTTTTTATTTTAGACAAACTGTATCTAATGTATTAACCATTTAACTTACTTATACCTGCTATTTCTAATTACAAGTACATTCTGTAAACAACGATATGAATCTCTCTGGTTTATAAATCATCTCAACTAATGACTGAAAACATACATTATATCCCTGATCACAGCTGTTTAAAAGAAGCACATATATAGAATATAGAAGATATACAGAAGCACATTCTCTCTCCTCTGATGTAACAAGGGATATGCCAACAGGGAGACTACAGATTAGTTGGCACTTTTCTCCCTCAGTACCATAAATTTGCCACTGAACGGTACTCTCAAAGATAGCTCATTTGTACTGTGCTGAATAATGCACGGAACAGCTTGCACGATCAGGGTCCTTGTGTATCAGGATAAAACACATTAAGGAGATGCTAAACTATACTCAAGGGACAATAAAATACAGACATTAGTATCAACATGTAGTACATAGCAAATCTTCTTTTTCTCCTCCCACAACACAGTGTAGACCCTCCCCGTATCTACAGGACACAAACTGCAAAGGGATAGTGCCCCACTTTACCAACACATTTCACAGGACACTGTGCCTGCGCCTTTCTTACTTTTGATTGGGAAGATTGCTGTTTGGGTTGGGCTCGGCTATCATTTCCACTACATTATTTCAGCGCCGCAGACAGCAAGCTAATGTTTCCTTTTGAGGAAACTTCACCAAGAACATGATTAATAATGAGGACGCAACTTCGCTGCCTTGGCTCTTCTGGGTGAAACGGCAGCAGAACACTGACAAGAAAATAAAGTGAAAAGAGTTAATTCTAGTCATCTCTTAAAAAAAGGGGGGGGAGAAGAAAAAATAAAAATAAAGAAAAGGAAAAAAATCCTGTAAGAAAATAAAAAAAAAAAGAAAAAGAAAGAAAAGAAAAATGAATGCAGAGAGGGAAATCTGGACCACAGCTAGACGGCGCAAAGATGCCCGCTCTCAGAGACGGGGACCGCGAACCGGGCGCAGGGACTACGCCCCGCCGCCGACCTCCCCTCCCCTCGGCCGGGACCCCGCTCCCCGGCCTGCCCTGCCCTGCCCTCGGCCGAGGCCCCACCCGTGCTTCGCTGCGCCCCCGCCCACCCGCCGCAGGTGCCGGCGCACCAGCCCAGGCCCCCCGCACACCTGTACGTCCGCGTAACGCCCCGCGCCCAGCCGTGCGCAGGCGGCGGCGGCGGCGGCAGCAGCAGCAGGTCGGAGCAGCGGGGCGCGAGGGCGGCGCGGGGCAGGGCGCGGGGACGGGGGCGGCGCGGGGCGCGCGCGCGCGCACCTCCCCCCTGCCGCCCTCCCGCAGCGGCTGCCGCAGAGGCCCCCGGCCCGGCGGAGCGTCAATCACGGGCGCCGCGGGACGCCGCCCGGCCTATCAGAGGCCCGGCTTGCAGTCACGTGCCCTGCGAGCGCCGGGCGGGCGGGGCGGTAGGTGCCGGCGCGGGGCGAGTCGGCGGGCGGAACGCGGCGGCTCGCGGAGCTCGGTTTCCTCGGGGCCGCTCGGGCGGCGGGCGCGCGCGCGCGCGCGGCCGGAAGGGCGTGTCCCGTAACGGTCTCTCCTAGCCGTTTCCGCCGCGGGGCGTCGCTGGCGGCGGGGCGATGAGATCCGCGCTCCTCTCGTCCTCGCTCCTGCTGCGCTGTCGCGGGGCGGTGGCTGCCGCCGCCGCCGCTGCTGCTGCTGCTCTCAGCGCGCCCGCGGCCTGTTGCCGCCCTCTGCCCGCTCGGCCGCTCGGCGCGGCGGCTTCCGCCCGCCTGTGGGCTCCTGTGCGGCCCCCGGGCGGGCAGGAGCCCCCGCGGGCGGGCGGCGGCGGCGAGCCGTGGGAGGGGGTGGCGAGCGCTGGCCAGGAGGAGGAGGAGGAAGAAGAGGATGAAGACGAAGCGGAGCTGGAGGAGTTGCTCGGCCCGTCTCCGCTCGCCGTGGGTCCCGGCGCGCAGCGTGTGGCCGTGGTGCACCCGGCCGTCAAGTGGGGCCCGAAGAAGCCGCAGCTCACAACGGGTGTGTGGGGGCGGGGGGGGGGAGGCGCAGGGCTGCGCTGCCGCGGCGGGCGCCGGCTCCTGGCCGCGGCTCGAGGTGGGCAGCGCCGCCTTGCTCGCTGCGGCGCGGGTAGCCTTAGCGCGGTCCCGCTGGGCAGGATGCCTCTCTACCTCTTCTTGCCCGTGTCACTCGCTCTTTAGTTTCCTATACGGGTTATAAACCCGTAAGGTCCGCAGGAATAAACTTAAGGAATGTCCGCAGGGTGCGTCTGTAATCATCTTGCAAAATGTAGACTCAGAACAGGTGGAGGTCTGGATCGGTGGGCTCTTTGTAAAAGAGAATGAGTTCACATCTGTTTGCAGATCTGTTCTTTGACTTGTAAATTGCACTAACCTTGAGTTTTAAACTGCAAAACAACTTGATGCACATAGTGCTTAGCTTGTATCAGGAAATAGACAGCTTTCTCCCTTATTAATTTAATGTTAGTCACCGTCAGTTCTCAACCATGCTGCCTGTCAGATAGGCAGGGGCCTTTTAGCCTTAAGATATGCCTTGAAGGTGGCTTAAGAGCACTGAAAACAGTGCTGTGAAAGCATATTCACTAATTCATAATTCCTTTATCAGGATTTTATTTAGCAATGTTATTCTTAGATTTGTAGCTAGCTAGCAGATACATAGGCATTTTCCTGCATGTTTAAGATTTATGAGGAGCTTGTCTCTGATGATGCCTCTCTGAACACTTCTCTGATGCAAAGCTCTATCAGAAGGATTTAAATATCCTGTAATTTACATGTATGTATATTTATACATGTATATCTCAGTTCGTATATGACAAATCTTCTCATACTTGCTTGTATTCAAGTTTATTATGCTATAAACCTAAATTTCATTCTGTTTTGTTAGTACTGTGAACTGTAACAAATTGTTGCTATGCAGAGTAAAATCTGTAACCTTTTCAGTATTCAATGCTAAAATAAAACACACTGAACAGGCTTTTTCAAATACTTTGATACTATGTTCCCATTTTACAACTGGAGCAAAAAAAATTATGGAGCCACCTTTCTGTCCAGAAATACAGAACAATAGCAGTGACCCCTTTCCATTTATTTAGGCCCTCCAGATGAAGAGCCTGAAGTCTGAACAAATGTTTTGGAATGATTCTTGAAACCCCTCAGGTACAAAAGAAAATGAGTGCTTTTTAAAAGGAACACTGACAAAGTGAGGAGAAAGAGTCATGGTTACTTTAATAATATATTACCTTTTGGACCAAGGTAATCTATTTAATACATCAAATGTATTGTGCTATCTAGAGGAACATGATTAAACTGCTATGAAAAGAGGATCTTATCCTGGCTTGGCAAAACCAGCTCGATCTAGTGATCTGATTTGTCCTACTAGCCCTTCTAAAGTCCCCTTAAATCAGTGCTATGCAATATAAATTTAAAAATATGTATATTGGAATTTTCTATGTTTTTACCAAGTCAGAATTCAGTGTAGGTGCTTTATGAATAAGCAGCAGTGAAATTCACAGCAAGGTACACAGTATTAGGAATTCTTTAAATACTGTTGCAAAACACTAATGAATTATTCACATGGGACAATACTCATTAAAACAATAGAGTATGCCTTTTCAGTTATTTACTTCTTTAATTTTTTTGAGAATGAAATAGTGTGTTGAAGCAAAAAGCTAGGTAATTCCTATGTTGACTATGCAATTCAAACTTCTGCCAAATCAACGTCCCTAGAAATAATTTATACTGGCAAAAAGATGCTTTGTGTGGTAAAATTGCATCAAACTAGGAGTTTAATTACTGTAATTAGAGATAAAACACTTCCTGCCCTGTACTACTAGTTAAAGGAAATACACTATTAGAATTTCAGTGTACTTCAGGCCTTTCCCTGTTCTACAAGGACATGTACAGTTATTGGGAATCTATATAGAGAGTTATGATACATTATAATCTGTCTTTTTTTCTAATCCTGAAGCTGAATTACAGATTGCTGAAGCTGTTGCTCTTGTAAATACCCTTCAGAACTGGACAATTTTAGATAAAATAATTATTCCTACAAAAAATCCTGATAAGAAGTTCATTTTTGGCAAAGGAAATTTTCAGGTTTTGACAGGTAAGGATCATGATTTTTCAGCAGTGCATTATTCTAAATGTTAAAACTTCTGTAAGTGAACTAAACAAAGATCAGTACAAAAGCTGAAGAGGAGTACAAATTTGTTTATCCATTAGGCAGGTTTACAGACTTCAATGATACTTGTTTAAAGACTACAAAAAGTACACAGAGTCGAAATAACCCATAACTGCTTAAAAAGTGTAGGCAATTTAGTACCTGCATTTGAGTGGTTGGCTTGAATGAAACCGGCAGCTGTTTTTGACATTGTACTGGATCAATACAAATATGTCTGTGAACAAAGAATGTGATAGCATTTGATATTTTACTACCACTGTTTTCAGTGGAAAGTGGTTTTATATTCCATATATTTTAGAAAGAGATTTGATATTTAACACTCTATCTTGTAATGGTTATCCATCTTTTAGAAAAGATTAAAAAATTGCCCCATCTGACAGCTGTCTTCTTGAATGTGGAAAGAATATCTTCATTAACAAAGGTAATTAAATATAATATCAAATTATATTCTTTACACTGATACTGTTTGAAAAAATATTGATGTTATGAAAAGGAAGGTCAGTTATGACTCTTAATTTACAAATGGTAATATTTAAAGCCAGCTGGACTGAGTTTTATTGTGTTGAAATGAAACATAGTTCTAATTAAATTTGTTTTGTTTTATATTCAGCTATAGTGCATGCAATTTTATAGCTGCCTGATAGCCATTTAATATAGATTCTATTGCCACCTTTGCCACTGGCTTCATGTAAAATTTTGGAAAAGTAGCATATGGTCTTTCTTACAAAATGAAGATAACAACAGCTTCTACTGTGAAAAATGTCGAGATTTTGGATTAGATATAGGCACGTGCTTTCGATAGCTATAATGACAGTATTTATTTTCTGTAGCTATATAGATGCTGTACTGCATTTTGAATATCAATTATAATTTCAAAGCAAGCCTGTATTTGAATTTTTGAAATTATTACACTTTCATTCATCATCCTTAAAAAGAAAATGTATTTTAAATAGACAGATAAATTGAGGTCAGGGGGAGCATGCTTCACTTTTTTTTTCAAAGTGTATGTGGCATTAAGACAGTCAATGCATGAACTTTATATGCTTTTTGAAATACTTAGACAAGCACTAAAAAATACATTTTAGTTCTGCATGGTTCATCATGCACGGTGTGAAATGCAAACACTACAAGCAAACATTAATTCTTTTCAGGTAGTTTTGAATGCTTTTAATGACTTATAAAATGAATAGAGGTAGTAAACTATTTTGAACACTTCAAATTATTGATGAATTTATTGATGGAATGGAATTTGAAAATCTGTACATTAAATGTTCTAGTTTTTCTTTCCTACTTTATAGTATGAGTTGTTAAGAACTCAGATCTTAAGTACAGCTTACCAGGATCTTAATTCAAGAAAGTTTGATAAGACATTTTTAAAACATAGCATTTTGGATTGTAAGGATAAGGAAAGGGAACTACTTGTATACTTTTAAGTGTTTCTTTGATTTTTTTTAATGTATTTCCTTGAGGGGCTGGTTATGAAATAATTTTCCTGCTTTCCTCTCTTTCCTATTTTTTTATTGCAGTAGTCTCTTCCTTTGTTGTCCCTATCCTTTTCTATACAAGCATTTCATGTTTATTTTTTTGTAAAGATTTAACCATTGAGATTCTTGATTCTTCTGATGCTATGAGTTTTGCTGTAAAAGTTGTTATGAGAATCTATTAAAGACAATAGCGGGATTTCCACTGAAATACCTCAGGATGAAAATTTAGCTTTTAAACTCACCTTTCACCTTTTTTCTTCCTGGCCAACCAGAATTTTGCTTCTGGTCATTACTAGTGCATTGAAAAGGAATCCTGAGATTCCCCGAGCTGAAGTCTCCATCAGCTAACTATAACTACAAATACAATGCTGTATACAATTTGATCAGCTTATATTATTGGAGGAAGAAAACATTTCGATTATTTTGTCTTACATGGCTAAAGAAAGAACTAGAAGATGCCTGGGGCGTGAAAGTTTTTGACAGATACACTGTTGTACTTCATATTTTTCGTTGCAATGCCCGTACTAAGGAAGCAAAACTTCAGATAGCATTGGCTGAAATTCCACTTCTCAGGTACCTGTAGCTGTGCAATCACATACTGATATTTCCGTATTTTAATATCCATTTCTTTACAGAAACAAGAATGGTAATGCTGTGCTGTAAAGAGAAAGGCTGCTGTTTTGGTGTTTTTATTATGTGCTCAGTGATTAATTAGAACATAGAAATATTTGCTTTAATGTCATTGCTTTAAGCTCCAGCAATACTGACAGGCAAAATCCCATACTGTTCAGTAGATAATCTTACAAAATACATATCTATAGAAAAAGGTACTGATTCTTTCTAATCTGGAAGATGGGTTACAAGAATGTGTAGGAATTGGATTAAGATTTGTAGGTAATTTTGTGTATTTCATACACAATATTGATAGGTTTAATACGGAAAAATAGGGACAAAGAGCATTAGAGGCCTTTATTTATATCTGTATTTTCCACATTTCTTTATGACATGGTATAGATCCTTAACACTTGTACATGGAAATAGGTGGGAATTGCATGGTTGTAACTAATGTATCTTTAGCTCCCTGAAATTTCAGGGCCACTATTATAATTTGCTGAGAGAGTTATATAATTTGACAAATTTCATTTGGGGAGACAGGAAAATCTGGATTTTTCACCAATCTTGTAGCTTTGGCCAAGTTTTATTTACACTTCTGTCTTGTAGCGTTTTCATATATCCTAAAAGATCATCACTACTGTTTCAGATTTGTTGGGTGTTTTACAATAGATTGATTAAAGAATATTGCTTCTAACTAAATATTACTCCACTGTCAGGTCAAATCTGAAAAATGAAGTATCTCAGTTAGATCAACAGAGAGGTGGATCGAGATACATCATGGGCTCAGGTAAAATCTAAATACATTGTCATGAATTATAGGATTTTTCTCTGCGGACCTTGAAGAGGGAGAGGCCAGGAGGAATTATGTGCTGTATCTTACTGAGTGAGAGTATATCGGAAAGTAACTTAAATTATGACTATAATAAAGTTCTGATTTATACTAACTCAGTGAGTTAGTCACGGATAGAGAAGAAATTTATGATAGTTCTATGTTAAATATTTACTGCCACAGCAGTAAATGTGCAGTATGTGCACATGATTATTCTAGAGCACTTAGCATATCTTTTTAAAATTATTTATCAATCTGAATCTGTTTTAGGTAAGAATATGTAGTTTTAGTTGCATATTTATAACTTCATATTCCATACCATTAACTTAATTTCCAAATAGTTACACAACATCACTTGATTTACTGCATCTCTTGTAGATTATTCTGCCAATTATCAGTTTGTATTTTTCAGGTGAGACGTTCATGGAGACACAGAACCGTCTCTTGAAAGAAAAAGAACTTAAAATTAGGAATGCCCTGGAGAAGCTAAGGAGAAAAAGGTCTATACTTAGAAATCAACGTAAAAGACGCGAGTTTCCGATTATCTCAGTGATGGGCTATACTAATTGTGGTGAGCAAAGACTCATGAAAATTATTACACAAAAAAGCTTGCATTATCTAGTTTTTAATTAGAAACTTTTGCCATAATCTTATTTCAGTGTGAATAGCCTGTGTATTTTAATTAGTTTTTAGACTGTGTAATGAGTATATGTAAATGAGGACCTTGTTAGGAAAGCAAATGATGCTTGTTGTTCTAGTAAGTAACTGCTGGGCTCCTATTGTGTCAAAAGAATTCTACACATAGTGAAGAAAAGGGTTGTATCCCTTAATACGAGTTTTTATTATTTGCTCAGAATAAGTAGAGAAAAGTACATGGGTTTTTAGATCACTGGAAAGGGTTGAGGCACTTGAAGAAAACCAAGGAGAGCTGCAGTTGCTCTCAGAAGTGTGCTCAAGAAGCACTGTAGTTTTTCATTGACTAACATATATTGTTTTGAGAAGTGGGTTAGATGAGTGGACTGTGAGGTGGATTGAGAACTGACTGAATGTCAGAGCCCAGAGGGTCGTCATCAGTGCTGTGGGGTCTAGTTGGAGGCCTGTGGCTAGTGGAGTCCCCCAGGGCTCAGTTCTGGGTCCCATCCTGTTCGACTTCTTCATCAATGACCTGGATGAAGGGACAGAGTGCCTCCTCAGCAAGTTTGCTGATGATCCCAAGCTGGGAGGAGTGGCTGATGCACCTGAGGGCTGTGCTGCCATTCAGAGAGACCTGGACAGGCTGGAGAGCTGGGTGGAGAGGAACCTCGTGAGGTTGAACAGGATGGGACCCAGTACTGAGCCCTGGGGGACGCCACTAGCCACAGGCCTCCAACTAGACCCCACACCACTGATGACGACCCTCTGGACTCTGCCTTTCTGCCAATTCTCAATCCACTTCACTGTCCACTCGTCTAACCCACACTTCCAGAGCTTCTCTAGGAGGATGTTATGGGAGACAGTGTCAAAAGCCTTGCTGAAGTCAAGGTCCACTGCTCTCCCCTCATCTACCCAGCCAGTCATTCCATCATAGAAGGCTATCAGATTGGTTAAGCAGGATTTCCCCTTGGTGAATCCATGCTGGCTGGTGTTGCACTGCAGACAACATACAGATGACAGAATAATCACAGACTGGCAGAGAAATCCCTGTTGTGTAAGTGTCTGTAACAATATAAATAAAAACCTGAAGTTATTTTTCTGTTTATTTCTTGTAGATTACACAGTGAATTTTTTCAACCAGACTCTTCCTCTAGTTACATTATTTTAAAACCATTTCATTTTACTGTTCAACATCTTTATAAAAAAAACTTACCTTGCACTAATTTTATTATTAGTCGTATACTCGTAGATTTTGAGTTCCACTTTATTGTTTTCTTAGCTATCACACTTCTATGCTTTTAAAACTGAAGATTCAAATATATTGTAGTTTTGCACATGTAACTGAATTACTTTAACTAGAATATATACTGAGCCACTTTAGTTTAATAACTCTGAGTTGTGTGAAATACTCATAAACAGTTAAATCTCCTTAGTATTATATTGATGATGAACCACCTAATAAAAGCATAAAACGTCTAAAGTAAATGTAGTTAGTGCTTCTGATTTTTGTTGGATTTAGCTAGTAAAGTTTAATATGATTTATTTGAGAACAGATGCATTAAGAAGTGCATCATTGTAAGCTTCCTAAGCTGTCATGACAGTGTTCTTCAGTCAGTCTTAGATATGAGACATGTAGACAGGTCATTTTCCATGTCAGTTCAGTCTTTGATCATTGTATGATTTAGCAGCATAGCTTCCAGACATAACCTTAAATCAAATTCTAAGTCACAAAAACCGTACTTGTCTTCTAACTTTATAACATCATGTAGAAGACTAAACACAGGCTAGATTTAAATCAGTGAACTAGAGATGTATCATACACATACCTGAGCCTTACAAATTAAAATTTCACTTGAAACAAAGCATTAACTTTTTTTTTTTTTTTTTTTTTTTTTTTTGGTATAGGAAAAACCACCTTGATCAAAGCCTTGACTGGGGAAGTGGGCCTTCAACCTAAAGATCAGCTGTTTGCCACTCTTGATATTACAGCCCATGCTGGCTATCTGCCGTCACATATGCCAGTTATTTATGTTGACACTATTGGGTTTCTGTCTGATCTTCCCCATAATCTGGTTGAGTCTTTTTCAGCTACGTTAGAAGAAGTTGCTTACTCAGTAAGTAGTTGATTTCAAAAATTGAGAACACATACATATTCTTTCGGAATATATAATATTCTTTCCCTTCAGAAAAGGGGAAGTTAATTGGAATATCTGGCTGACTGTAATAGTCTTCTAAGGTATTTAATAATATTAGGTAAATATCTTACTATAAACTGCTTTTCTGACACTTGAAGTAATGCAGAATGTATAAATATGAAAAGATTTTAGAAGTGCTTATTTAGAGTTTGTATATCCTTTTCCATATTTCCAAAATAAGATTCCAATGATTAAATGTATGAAAACCTAGAGAGTGCATTGGAATAAGTTTAGTCTAGCATTCTTGAGGAAAATAAATAAAGCCTCTGTAAGAGTATATATTTTACATAGGTTTCATACAGCACTAAAAGTGAATGATGGTGATGTGATGCAGTCAGCATGTAATAACTGTTAATGTGCTTTTCCTATCATTTACTCACAGAAGTGCACAAGGCAAAGTATAAAGCTGCCTGGCACATAGCCATTTAAACAGCAAAGCCATATTCTCAGAGGTAATGAAATCAGTGGTAGCTGGATGTCTGAATTCTTCTGAGGATTGGATTTTAACCATACAATGAAAGGACTTTCAAAAGCTGACTGCAACTATCCCTTTTGTCTTTTATTCTGAAGTGTCAAATTAAAGGCAAGAAATTCCCTTTTCACTACAGTTTTCAGATGTTTGCAGCAATACCTAAAGCAAGGATGCTGAAACATCTTGAATATAAATGCTGAGCCTGATTGCCTTTTTTTTTTTTAATCATGGCAGACTTTCTATTTACATTTGGCTTAGGTTTGCCACATCTTTGATCATATTTGTACTTGAAACTGGTAACTCTTGTATGAAGCTTTTCTAAGTGAAGCACCAGTAGTAGTATAGATCTCAGGAGCTAAGAATAAGGATAAGGAGAAATAATCCTCTGTATTTTGAATGTAGAATTATAAACTGAATGTATTTTCTCATTATTTCTGCAAGTTTTTTTCAGCCTATCCTCCTATAAAAGCTTTCTAAAGTGTAGATTATTTTTCCTCTCCAGTATTTTTGAAGCACTATTGTTGCACAACTTGGCTTGGAAAGATTATTATTTGAAATAAGTGAATTATGTAATTAGCTTGATAAAGAGGATTTGTTTCAGGATCACTGGAGGCACTTTACACTCACTGTGGATTGAAAGACTAAGCCACCTACGAGTAGCATAATGATTATAAAAACTGGTACTGGTTAATACTATTTTGTTAGTTCATTTGACAATGTCAGTCTGACAGTATTATCTAATGGATAGAAATCTATCATCTTGTATGAAATAGCAATGCAATCATAAAATCCACAAAACTTGATAACTGGAATGTTTCATTAGCTGACTGTCTTGTATATTGATGCTTGCTAGGATCTGATAGTTCATGTGAGAGATATTACTCATCCAGAAACTATCCTCCAGAAAGCAAGTGTTCTGTCAGTTCTGAAGAATCTTAATCTTCCCAGCCACTTATTGGAGTCAATGGTAGAAGTTCATAACAAAGTGGATTTGATAGACAGGTAAGCAGGAAGTGCTAAGTATACTTAACATTTCTTATGTTCTGAAAACTCTTTAATTCTTAGTCTGGAAAATAACTTGCACACTTCTGCATATACTTAGTAGTGTTTCTCAATCTTTTATGTATGCAAATAAAAAGAACCTCATCATCTTTTAAAAGGAATCACTTGAGTAACAGAAGTGGTCGCCATAGGAAAGCACTAGCATAAAATAAACAGGTAGTCTGTGTTTGGAATATTAAAAGATTCTCATCCTTAGAGTTATGAGCAAGTCTGCTGGCAATTTTTGCCTTTCAGGTATAAACCCACTGAAGAAAATTCTCTAGCCATTTCTGCTTTATGTGGGCATGGTTTAGAACAACTGAAAGAAGAAATAGAGAAAAGAATTTTGAAAGCAACTGGGAAGAAGATTCTGACAGTTAAGGTCAGCTTAGATGGACCTCAACTAAGGTAAATAATTTGAAATCTTTAGTCTTGCATGTCTTAAAATTACCAAATTATATCATACTTATTTTGATCTATGGCAAGAATTACAGAGATAATTTTCAAAGCTTTTTAACATACTAAGAAGAAATGTTGACCTGTGGACACTATAGAGCCTGCTTCTGAAAGTGTCCTTCAGAGTCCTGGTGTTACTGCACTAAAATAAACTTCCTAAAAGACCATTTCACTGGTCATAGAGCCATATTTCTGATAAAAACACAAATCTGAACGATTGATGAAAACATTAGGCCTTATTTCAGAACAACGAATAGCAAATTAAAAGTTAGCTGAATCATAGAATCATGGAGTCGGTAAGGTTGGAAGGGACCTCCGGAGATCATCTAGTCCAACCCCCCTGCTCAGCAGGGTCACTTAGAGCGTGGCAGACAGGGTTGCATCCAGGTGGGCTTTGAAGATCTCCAGAGAAGGAGACTCCACAACCTCTCTGGGCAACCTGGTCCAGTGCTCTGTCACTCTCACAGGGAAGAAATTCCCCCTCACATTCAGGCGGAACTTCCTGTGCTTCAGTTTCTGCCCATTGCCTCTTGTCCTGTCACATGGGACAACTGAAAAGAGTTTGTCCTTGTCCCGTTGACACCCTCCCTTCAGGTAGTTGTACACATTGATAAAATCCGCCCTCAGTCTTCTCTTCCCCAGGCTAAACAGGCCCAGTTCTCGCAACTGTTCATCATCGGGCAGATGCTCCAGCCCTCTGATCATCTTTGTAGCCCTACACTGGACTCTCTGCAGTAGCTCCATGTCTCTGTTGTCCTGGGGAGCCCAGAACTGCACACAGTACTCGAGATGAGGCCTCCCCAGGGCTGAGGAGAGGGGCAGGATCACCTCCCTCCACCTGCTGGCAACACTCTTCCTAATGCACCCCAGGAGACCATTTGCCTTCTTGGCCACAAGGGCACATTGCTGGCTCATGGTCAACCTGTCATCCACCAGCACTCCCAGGTCCTTCTCTGCGGAGCTGCTCTCCAGAAGGTCAACCCCTAGCTTGTACTGGTAAAATGTCATCTTTCAAAGTATGAAATTATCTATGTTATAATGTATACAAAAAATGTCATCTTTCAAAGTATGAAATTATCTATGTTATAATGTATACAAATATCCTCTAGTAGGCATAAAACAAAGACCACATTTTATGAAATACGGAATACCTTGAAGATGCTGATGAGCTTTTATTTTTACAGTTGGCTATATAAACAAGCAACAGTTCAGGAAGTAGAAGTCACACCTGAAGATGGCACAGCTGATGTGAAGGTGATAATCAGTAATTCTGCCTTTGGTAGATACAAAAAACTCTTTCCCAACAGTAAGTTATTTATCTCATGAAACTGCATCCTTTTCTGGAAAAGGAAACTGAATTCATTAAGAGCATTTGAAATTAACTTAAGGACTTGATAGCCCAAATGTTGTAAAGAGTGTATTTCTTATTGACTTGAGGCTTTTGATATACTGACATTGTCCCATTTTTCAGAATAAAATAATATTTATTACCTCCAACATGTCTCAGTAGCTGGTTGGGAAAAGAAAATTAACAAAGAGAACATTACTGGCCATTTTTAAATAATCATATAGATTCACGCATTTTGGCTGAACACATACTCAGTTAAAACAGCTGCCATATCTAACTACACTGAAGCAGGAAACAGATTTGTATAGTTAAAGCAAAAAATAAAGTTATCTCTGAACATTTTTCACTCCTACAGTATTCTCAGATACAGTAATTTATTTGCAACACCTATTACTGTAGCAGTTCTTAAGGATAAAAGATTTAAAGTACAGTGAGGCATGGATTTTTGGTAAAAGTGGTATTTCACAAAAGAAAATACCAAACCTGATCCATTACCTGAGTTATGAATTACTGGGATTGGGACCCAATAAAACAACGAGTACCACAGAAATGAGAAACAAAACTGTATTTCAGTCTGTGTTACACAAATAGATCAAACTTTATTAGGTAAAGTAAGAAGACACTTTAGGTACAGACGATATACAGAAATACATTCTGAGTATATGTAACATAGCACTGCATGCAGGTGGTGACTCATAAAAAAGTCAAATTGAATGACTGCTCTACATAAAGTAAACAGAGGTGAGAACAAGGATAAAAAGCACTGTAAAAAAAGGCATTTTAAAAGCCATTATTCTAAATGGAATATTTGGTTTTCACTCCCACGTAGCCATTAACTGTGGGAGCTTGCATGAGGAGGTAGCATCTTAGCCTTTCGTTTCAAGAAGCCTAAGGTAAGTTTAATTATTTAACGTCAAGTAACAGTTCATTTCAAATTTGTGCAAATATCTACTGCAAATGTGAACATCTTGCCAGAAATCTGAACTCAGATTTTGCATATAAAGTGCATATAAAAAGTGAGGTATATTGATGAAGGTGCACATTGAACTTTTATACAGCACCTGCTTCATTTTATTCCTGACACTTGCCAGTTCGCGTACCTTCATGATCATCTATTATTGCACAGTTCATTAAAAAATGAGAGAAATAGAATTAATGTGCGGTGGAAAGCAGCATAAAGCACTTAGTTTTTACATAAGCATAAAACATTCATTGGGATGTAAAATAACTTTAGAGCTATTAAAATAGATAGATAAAGGAAAATCAGTTATAAAATGCAAATGAGCATGACAAAAGCCAAGACTTTTTAGAGCAGGCCCTGTGTACATTAGGCACTAGTTTGGTGTGTGTTTGTTTTCTGTGTAAAGGGTCCTTAGCAGCTCCTAAAACAATGGGCAAAACTGTCTGGGGGCCTACTTCTAGTATCTTGAGATCAACAGTAGTACTGGCATTAATGTATAAAAAGTGTAACAATAGTTTTCAAATATATGCATCTTTTATAAATCATGAAGAATATTTTGACTACCCTTTAGTAAAGTGGTTCACAGCTGACACTCAGCACACAATAGTACTGCCTTTTCTAGACCTCCAATGCTAATGATGTATTGATGTACATAAAAATCATGTCATATAGGATTGCTGATGAACTATCTTTGATACATCAAAAATATTTTAAAACTATATATTTAAGACAAACGATGAAAGCAGACAAGTCAGTTTCATGCTGATATAAAATACTGAGAAACAGATCTTGTGAGTTTGTGCAGAATATCTTTGAAGTTATTTGAAGTTATAAGAAAAATAAAATCTGATCACTGAATAATTCATACATATAGTGACATTATATTTATCCTTCTTGCTCAAATGTAAAATAAATCAAAACAAGATTAACTTGTTGGGACTGTCAATATTAGCAATTGTGCAGAAACTAAGCACCTCCAAATAAATTATACCTATGTTGTAGTTCTCTAGAAACTTCAGCAAGGTCTCTACAATTTTCTTTGAAAAGACTTAAATCCTGATGATACTGAGTTCCCTTATTGAGTCTTAAAAATATCCCTAGTTTTAAGTTAATTGGTCTTTTGTGTAGTCTAGGATGTTTAAAGCAGGAAACATTAAATGCAAAGTTTTTCAAAGGTGAAGACAGAATGAAACAGTATTTCCTCCAGCCCCTTTGCTGTGACAATATAATGGAGGATTAATTTTTGTGTTAAGTTTTATCACATCTTTCACAAAATCATCATTTCCTATGAAGTCTCCAGCAATGATGTTAATACATTCTTTTTTTGGTCCTGGATACTGTTGCTTTACCCAGATTTTCAGGTATGGAAGATTCTGGAGTGTCATTTTCTTCAATGATCCAAATGGGTGTGCAAGAATATATGCTAAATTTTCAGTAAGATTAATCCCTGCTACAAAGAATCTTTCTGAAACAAAAATCAGAAGGTGACATATTAAATATTCCTTTGGCAAGACTGTAAACTGCTTGGCATTGCATTAACTCCAGACCTAGTTCCTCTGGAAATCACTAAAATACTAACTTTAGGATCTTCCTGTATCGATTCACTGTATTTAAAAGTATTTCAGTAGATTGTCTTCCTTTGTTGCAGCTGTATGCCATACTAAATAGTTATTAAAACACAGCTCATGCACTGAGGCATTCCAGTTTGAGCTATATCTAAATTATTCATTGCAGACTAAACATTCTCTGTTAACTAGTCTTCCTTTGTAAAATATGTTTTATAAAGGTTGCTTCCAGGTGACTAGCTTTCAGGAACACAAGGTGCGTCTACATTAGCATTTTTCTTTGGATCACAGGAGTATGCTTTTGAAGCAGTTCTGCCCTCCCTCACCCCTTGTGTTCACATCACAGAGCAGCATCAGAGGTTATGAACTCAATTCCTTTCAGCTTAGACTACACCAGCATCTTAATGAGGTTTTCAGTCCACCAGCTGGGACTGGACAGGTTAATAGTCCAAACTGAACTCTTCCCAAAATGACAACAGCAGGTCCAACAGACCGGACTGTTTCACTGTACAGACCAACTCTTACTGAGCTCCACCATTTGCTAATGTAGCTACAGTCTTCATGTGCCATTCTTTTAGCAATTTATTTTCACAAAAATGATAGCATAATACACTTCCCTCATAATAAGAGCTGTTTCAACAGGTATAAAACTAGCAACCACTAGTATTGGGAAGCGGTCTCTATTCAGTGTTAATGGCATGAGAGTTCCAGCTGTTTTGTGTTGAGGGGGCCCTTTTCCCTGTGATTACTACGTGAAGTAGCTGCCACAAGTTACATAGTCTGTGTATGCACATATGCTTGTGCACATACTTACATCATGAGAGAAGACAAAATACATGTTGCGCTCACCTGTGGGTGAGTAGACCACTTACTAACATAGCAACATCTGGTGCACATGGCATTTAAAAAGCAGCTATTACATTGCTTAATGTGGCGAGCTCCCAGCTCCTTACTTCTAATTGTTTTGCAGTATTGTATGCGCCCCTAGTTTCCTTGGAGAGAATCACCATACGTACCTGGACGGCCTATCTGCTTCATACGTTCTAAATACTGGATAAGCGCACGAGTGGCAGTTTTGTTTCCCCACCAGTACGGAATTGCAGGCCACAGTTCACAGTGCTCCTTCACGAGGGTCTCCTCTTCGTACGAGACTATCACCTGATAGCCACACTGCCACATGGTCCGTAGTGTCGGCACCACCTGAAAGAAATTGCATCCATGCTGAAGTCAGCTGGGACCTGCAGGATAACTCTACAGCATTTTTCCCAAAGCTCAAATGTGACGTATAGTAAGACAAGCTAATAAGACACTGGTCAGTTCAAATAATGCTGTTAAACTTGTAGCCAGAGAGGCTGTTGGCTGCATTACAAGCTGCTTAATGCCAGCCAGGTTCTTAATGGCAATAGGAGCTTGAGAACTTCAGTGGTATGTGGAAAACTCCTTTACTTAAACAATTCAACTAAGATAAAGTACATATTTCACATTTGTACACCTGTTTGATAGGAAACCATCCCTGTGTTCGCACTCATGCACATACCATCTCGAATAAATTTGGCAGACAAAAACAGACATTCTGTAAACGGAGGCAGGAGGAGGGTGAATCTGCACACCCTCCGCTATAGGAATATAGATGCAGAGAACCAGAAATAATTTTGGCAGCTGTTACATAAGTGATTCAACTGTTTCATAATTGGACATTCATGAAAATTGAACTGTTTAGACTATATAACATGAAATTTTTTTTTTAATCACAATGCACTTTTTCATTAAAGGCAAAATGGTACATGGAGATGTGTTAATTCTGATTTCTGTAAGGGGAAGGTGTCTAAAATTGATAATTGAGTCACAAACCCAAGAAAAACAGACATTCTGGTAAAAGTCTGTAATTAAAATATTTAAATGTGTAATAAAATTGTCCAGTCCTCAGAAGTTGCCACCAAACAGAACTGTGGCCCTCTGATTATATTATTTGCACTATGTATGTGTGTATATATATATATATGTATATACACACACACGCACACATATTAAAATAATAAACATTTTTAAGAATTTTGATGGTGAAAAGGAAATTGCTTGTGAAAAGGAAATGGTGGTTTTATTACAGTCCAATTAAATTATTAAATAAAATAAAAGCCAATGTTTCAAATTTTTCATTTAATTTTAATAGAGCCAGGGATTTAATGAACATAGGAATTCCTCTACCTTCATCCAAGAAAGAGAGCATGCGAGTCCAATTAGGTCAGAAAATGCTGCACGAATTAAGGCACAAGTTACTCACAAGCTACAAAAATCTGTGGTTGACAGAAGCCTTTGCTTTACTATAGCTGTCATCTTGGAACCTTTTTGAGGGCAAAAGTAAGGTAAGAAAGAGCCCCTTCCCAGCCACAAACCCCCGCAAAAAAAAAAATAAAATAAAAAAAAAAAAAAGGAAAGAAAAAAAAGCTACCAGAAATGTATACATGACCACTGGTGCTTACTTAACTTGCAAAAAAACCAGAAATGAAACTGTAGATGCCTGACAAGGGATTTTTAAACCCTAATAATCCAAATCAAAGGACTTGAACAGTGAAGGCAAATAAAATTTTAAACACAATGTAATATTGTCACACTGTGGCCTGTCCTAGTACTGCATATTGAGGTTTGCTTATAACATTGCTTCATAGGTACTTTGACACTTACTTTTGCACAACACTAGAGCTGTGGTCTTGAAATCCAACAGATTGTTAAAAAAAAAAATGGACAAGTACGTGGTATTCAATGAAGGATAGATGAAATTTTTGTGATTTTGAAAAGCCCAGCCGCTGCCTAACATGCAAAAGTTAACACTTAGAAATACAGCAAGATCTGTTGTGCTGGTCACAGACCCCCCTACAAATACAGTCTTCAAGCATTAGGGAAACACTTCTCTTTGCAGTGCGCTTCCTCCCTCCCTTTGGACACCACTCAGAAACAGTCTCCTTTCCAGGTCAGGTCATTTCAAACCATGTGTTATCACCTTTGTTCAACAAACTCAGCAACAGCTTGCCCCTCTTACAGGTAGTAACTTTCAGAACTAACCATGTGTCTAAATGCAAATTTAAATTAGAATCCTCTAATTTTGCTGAGAATTGTTCTAGTTTAATTGTACAATTTTGCTGTACAAAATGCTTTGAAATGGTAATGCTCAGCCCGTTAGTGATGTACTAACTTCAAAGGCTTAATTCGAATCGCAACCAGGGTCATCATTATCCTGTACCCTTCGTGTCTTCAGAGAAAACTCTCTGTTCCTGTACATCTTTGAAATGTTAATTGTTTAACTGCTAAAAGCTCCCACATATAGTATATAGAGGAAGATGATTAAGTTCCTAGAATTTAACAAATAATTTTTGACTATTTATATTAAGGTTTTGCCTCAGGTTTCAGCAAATGAAAGCACATTAGGCTGGTTGGAAGGTCAACTCCAGCTGAAGTCCAGTCAGTCAACGCCACCAATGCAGTTGTTGTGTGACAACAGCACTTGTTGTCAGCCCATTCTCAAGTAGTGAACACGTGTACGGCGCATAAACCTTGGTACCAATTAGTACCTTGCTAGCAGCTGTAGCAGTGAGAGCCTGATTCAGAAAGCAGAGACTGACCCTGTCGTTTATCTGCTGCCTCTTCTGGCTTACAGGTGGCACAAACTGACAAAGCAGCATGCAGAAAAATCTGCTATAGCTTATGGTGTACACTAACTCCAAAGCTAAACAAACAAAAAAAAGCACTAGACAGCCGCATTGTAGGGTTGGCACAAGCATTAGAAACAAAAAAATGCACTGGAATGGCTGCTATTTAGAGGGACCTCAACAGGCTGGAGAAATGGGCTAACTGGGACCTCACAAAGTTCAACAAAAGCCAGGTCCTGCACCTAGGATGGAATAACCCCCTGCACCAGGGCAGGTGGGGGTCAAGTGGCTAGAAAGCAGCTCTGCAGAAAAGGACACAGAGTTCCTTTTGGACAACATGTCAAACACTGGGCAGCAATGCATCCTTGTGAAAAAGGCCAACTTCTGACTCTGCTATATTAGTAAGGACACACACAACAGGTCAAGAGAACTAATTCTTCCCTTCTATGCAGCACTTGAGTTAGTGTCTCTCGAGGACTGTGTATTGTTTGGGCTTTCCCAGAGCAAAAAAGTCATTGACATACTGGAGCAAGTCCAATGGCAGGCAGCCAAGGTGACTGGGGGTTAGAGCACAACATCTGAGGATGGGCTAAGAGAAACGGATCTGTTCAGCCTGGAGAAGACTATGGATGGACCTCATTGCTGTCTGCGAATATTTAATGGATGGATGTAGAGAAGACAGAGCAAGACTCTCCTCAGACATGCATAGCAAAAGGGTAAAAGGCAGCAGATAGATACAAGCTGAAGCAAGATAAATTCTGATTAGAAGTAAGAAAGCAGTCACTTCACTGAGAAAGTGGTCAAACTGCACCAGGCTGCGCAGAGAGGTTGTAGAATCGCCACCCTTGGAGTTGTTCAAGGTTGGACCAGACAGGGCCCTGAGTAACCTGCTCTAACTTTGAAGCTGGTCCTGTATTGCATGGTGGGGTTGGATCAGATGACCTCTAGAGATCACTTCCAACCTAGGTTATTCTAAAAAGCTAAATTCCATTGCAGTTAACTCACAATTATTGCTGTAAAAAGGCAGAACAGGGATTGCTTTGAATCCTATCAACAGGACAAAGAAGTAAATTCCAGCTGGGACTGAATACCCTTTCCATAGTTTGGACTTTATAACAATAGTTTTTTTTTCCCCCTCCTCCTTCTTCTTTTTTTTTTCTTTTTTGCAAAACTCAGACAGAACAGCGGATGGCAGCTGTGTCCCTTTTTTGTCCCACAAGTCAGTAGTTCCCTCCTCCACACCATGGTATGTGGGTTTGTTTCATCTCCTACTTTGAGTGAGTGAAACCCCAGTCATCTAGGGAAGGACACTTATTAAAAAAAGACCTTATCTCTGATCCAGCAAGTAACACTTGCTGGAGGCAAAGGTAGAAACTATATAAAAAGCCTGAATCAGTTAAATATCTCTTCATAATGTATTATATCATCCTTTAAAGAAAAAGGAGGAAAAAAAGATCTCATACTTACATTTCTGGGACACAGTTTGCACTGGAAAATCTCTTTTATACAGGCAATGAGATGACAGTGAAGCTTCTTGGTTAATCCATCAAAATTCCTGCAGGCTAAGATAACAACTTCCTGAGGATGAGTTTCCAACCACTTTAAGACTTCACACAGAATATCCTACAAAAGAGAATTACGGCAACTTAGAAAATATTCTGTAATATGCAATGGAAAGGAAGTGAAACAAACGGAGCATTCATGACAGGGCAGAATCACAGTAATAAAAAAAAAATCAGTGTAGGGTTTTGGAGAACGGCTGTCTGGCAGTCCACAAGATGTCCCACAGAGATACATGCCAGGACAAATCGCTTTCGGCAGAGCAGTGCTGATTTGCTCTGGGCATGAGTCCAGCCTGGTATATTTAGTGGCTTTGCATTTTTATAATATCCATAAATCTTCTACTTCAGCGGGGCAGGTTAGCAGTAAACTCATCTTCCCAATCTTTTTTAAGGACAAAGAATGTGTTAGTGGCAAACTCAGAAACTAGGAAAAGATTTATGCTTGCTCAGTCACAAGAGGACCTGGTTCCCCATTTGTTCCAGGAAAGGAGATCTTCTTGTAGAACACATGCAATTAGTCATACAAATGCAAATACATGCTGTGTAGTCAGAGTTTATAGGAACATGCCAATCAGCATGAAATGTTAAGATGCAAAGGGCTCAGACTCAAATTGGCTGTACAGATCCCAGCATATTCAAAGAAAATGTAACCTAGTCCTCAGTGAGAGAGCACATGCAGAAGAGCGACACAGTAATTTCTAATGGCAGATCATGGAGTGAAGACTTGTCTCTGCCTTTCAGTGAAATACTTTTTCCTTAATTTTTTTTTCTGTGATTTTTATTAGGCATTTAACATCTTTTTAATAACCTTTCTCCTTACTAGAGAAACAGGATTGTCCCTGGACAGCACTGGAAACATCAGCTGCTTGATAAATGGCTGGTGGCAGAGAGCAAGGCACAGCAATGATCAGGATGATCGTGACTGAGGATGAGAAATTGTCTGGTGCTGAAATGTTACTGGCAAGTGTTGAAACTAAATTCTAGTCCAACAACCAGCCCTGCAGATATTTTCTAGTTTGAAGTCCTCACATTAGGAAAATAAATAACCTACCTTGGGCCAGCATACTCAGAGTGAGATGGTTCTGTTTTAAATAAAATAAGCAGCACTATCTTTATATATCTTTTATATATATATATATATATATATATATATGTATGTATGTATGTATATGTTTTATTCCAAAGGTAAGGACAATACCTGAACCGTAACAGTTGTGTAAAGCATATGCACGAAGTACAAATCCGAAGACAGATCATTAGCCTTGTGGGCAATTCTAAAATCCAAGTACCTAACTCCGGCCTCGAGTTGCTCTGTCACACTCAGTTCCTGAATGGTTAAACAGAAAACAAAGATCCTGAGAGTTTGGAAGGAATATGTTCCTTTATTTCAGAAACTGAAAGAAGGAGGTGAAGTTGGCCCTGTGACATTTTTCCTAGGTCTTTCATCTTTAAAATGACACCATATGGCACCAAGTCGCAACTTTGACTTCTCATACTATTCGACATGAGGGATTCTAATAGCCCTGCGGAATATGCCCCAGGTAAAGATCAGACTCATTTCAGACCTCTGCCTTTGCTGCGTTCTGCAAGTTTAAGATCCATTAACCTGTGCATAAGCACACACTCACTGTTCACAAAACTATTCATATCGTCAGAAACTGCAGGATCAGCATCTTAGAAATGCTGTATTTATTTTATTAGATCAAAGATGCTATAGTGGTTGTCTCTGTGGAGCTCACAGATCCTCAACTGAAGAAAAAATAAAAATGGGGAAAAAGAAGTATTGGTTATCATTCTTTTTTAGGATAAAGTCTATCAAAAAGTTTGAATTATCTGGTAGCAGTCCTGTAGAACAGAAGTCCTATACTATTTTAACTTTGCCTTAGACCTGTCCTCCTTGCTTTGAGGGCTGAATAGAACAGATGATATAGCCGAGCTTCCAGGACAAAAAGTCCCAAATTATGTCTCTTTTATTTGCACAATAAAATAGGATCAGTTTAAATATGTTTAAAAACTCATTTGTCTCAGTTCAACCTCCTTGTATGAACAACACTTTAAGAAAGAACATTGTACTGTTTTAAGTCAGTAGGTATTCCACTAAAGCTAAATGAATACAAGACATTGAGCCTGAATAACTACATTGTTAGCTTTAGTGCCACAACAGTGCTTAGGTACACTGCAGGATGTTCACCCTGCCTAACTTTAACCAAACGTACTTTCTAACTTTCCATTCTTAGGCTTTGGGGAGTTTAATCTCCCTAGGTGGTGTCTGAGCTGCAGAGCCAGGGTGCAGCCCCATGCACCCTGGAGCGCAGCTGCTGCAAGTGCTAAGACCAGCAGCCCTGCGGGAGCTAGCAGCAGCTCCCTTCCCTGCCTGCAGGCCCTGCTCTGGCTCCTTCAGGGTGCAAAAGTTGCAGGAGTGGTGCATGCTGAGCCCACAATTGCTCGCAGTGCACTGGAGCTCTCTGTGTATGACTAGGTCATATATAACCTTTGTAGCCATGAGAGAAAGAGACCTATACAGAGAGAGCAAGGAGAGCGTCCAGTGTAGGGCTACAAAGATGATTAGAGGACCAGAGATATGAGAAACGGCTGCGAGAGCCTGTTTAGCCTGGAGAAGAGAAGACTGAGGGGGGATCTTATCAATGTGCATAAATACCTTATAGGAGGGTGTCAAGAAGATGGGGCTGGACTCTTTTCAGTGGTGCCAACAGATAGGACAAGAGGCAAGGAGCATGAACTGAAATACAGGAAGTTCTGCCTGAATATGAGAAAGAACTTCTTTCCTGAGAGAGTGACAGAGCACTGGACCAGGCTGCCCAGAGAGGCTGTGGAGTCTCCTTCTCTGGAGATATTCAAAACCCTCCTGGATACAATCCTGCGCAATGTGGTCTAGGTGATGCTGCTTGAGCAGGGGGGTTGGACTAGGTGATCTGCAGAGGTCCCTTCCAACCTCAACCATTCTGTGAGGGCTTCTCTACAAAGCAATCTGAGCACCAGACTAATTAGCTGCTCTGAATTGCACTTTGGACAAATTTCTTTCTTTTTGTTGACTTAATGGAAAAAAAACAGAGAGGTTAGACTCCTTAAATGATCACCTGAATTTAGATAGTAAATTGAATAGTGTGAATATCCCCCCTAGAGACAAATTTAAGAAAAGGCCTTAGGTGGTGATGCTGCTTAGTGCTATAATCTCATGTTAGACATCTAGGGCAAGAGTGGAAGCTACAAAGCTGCCTTGAGTATCTTCATATCATAGCCATTGTACAGAAACGATGTGCACTTCTGGACTGGCACGACAGCCAGAACTGTAGTTAGACATCACCTAGAAATTGGGACATCCAGGAATATGTGGGTCCTACCACGAGTAGGGTTTCTTGATCTGTAGTCTGGATAGCAGTGTGTGGAGTCACCTCCTTGCAAACATGACCTGAGCACTGAAACACTAAGGAGGGGCAGGATTGCAGCCATGCCTTTCTCCAATTAGTGCTGGGCTGTTTCCAGCTCAGCAAGTTGGGTTCAGAGCAGAAAAGGACTACAATGATACAAGGAGCTTATTTGTCTCCATCAAGGTCACTCCATCAGCCAGCAACCTACAAGTCAGTAGGTATCTAAATCTTTCAGTAGCTTAAAAGTCATAAAGCAAAAAGCAATTCAAGGAAAGACACTGTGATAAAAGAGTGCCATTCCATATCAGTTGATTATTTCTCTTACGTATTTGACATGTCATAGCATCTAAGACCCCAGTTTGCCAGGGATGCTCAAACACAACACAAGAAGGCTAGGCATAATTATTGCCATTTATCAATTATTCAGTTTTGATTCACTAATAATGAACTATTTCTTCAATAAGAACAAAAGTGAATAGGTTTTTGATAGCTCTTTGATGCCCTGAAAGTCTGTTCTTTAGAAAAATCTTCAAAAGCATCTAGTTCTTTAGAAATATCTTCAAAAGCTCTAGTTTAATTTGTGATTCCCCAATTCTGTCTTTAACAATACACTTGTGAGGAACAGGAAGAGATAATTACTAACTTTAAATGTAGTAATTTTAAAAAATGAATTAAGACTTATGTGGGGTTCCACATGATCGTTCTCTTAATCCATAAGGGGGGGGGGGGAAGATCTTAAAAAAGAATTTTGTCACTGCTGCTGACTGCACAACAAAGCAGGGGAAAACAACTGACTTCTTACACAATAGTAACAGCAAAAATGACAAGTATTACCTTGCAGGTATTACCCAGCAAAAAAAAAAAAAAAAAAAGAGAGAGAGAGAGAAATCCTTTTTCTCTAACATCTTTTGAATACAGCAGTATTATATGTTATCTATAGTGATAATAAACGTGACAGAAACATGAGTTTCTATGTACAAGTGGCCAATTTTAAATAACATCTTCATTTATGTCCTTACAAAAGAAGATCGGGTATGTATTGCATGCTTGTTTATATATATATATGTATTTTTAACCAGTGGTACTTAACATAAACCCCCAAAACAGTATTTCCTAGTATTTCTTAGTGACACATTTCTAGGCAGCAATGTATTCTTTCATCGGCATATGGGAGAACATGACCACTGTCATCACTGCAACACAAACTTCAAATTTGTTCAAGCTTGAGAATGCTGGACAATAATTACCTGTGTTGTGGACCACTTCATAATAATAGGATGCACAATGCAGGGCATACATTTATTTAAAAAATTCACCAGCTTTGATTCATTGTCACTAACAGTAGAGTTTTTATCCAAGCAGTAAGTCATAGTGTCATGACTCCCTGTAAAATGCAAAAATAAATGTGAAGTGAATGTCATCTCCTAACTCCTCAAATAGTACGATACACAGTCACATTGCATGCACACAGCTGACATTCTACCTCATTACCAAAATATGCAGGTATATTGCCTAATAGCCTATCTAGTTGTGGTGAAAAGGTAGGCTTTTCTACAGAGGTCAGTCACTTGACATTGATAGCTTAGTGTGAAATCCTGGTGAAGGAAAGGCACTGAGGCTTTTCAATTTTTCTTGATAAGGTAGTTCCCATCCAAACTATACACCATTGCTGAGATTTGCCTCAACAAGCTACCATTTTTGACTAGCATCTTCCACTGAAACAATTATCTTGATGTGAAAACTCATTTTTTTGCAGGGAACAAACAGCAGGTTTAGCTCAGTTGGTTAGAGTCTGGTGCTGCTAATGCCAAGGTCATGGGTTCAATCCCCATACGGGGCTATGCTGAGGGTTGGACTAGATGACCTCCAGAAGTCCCTTCCAACCTTACCATTTTATGAACAGCTCTATGAGCTGAAGATTGAATCTATCTGGAATTTGCCCAGATTTCAAAGTTGTTCAAATGCAGGATTTCCTACTCCAAGCCCATCATCTTTGCACAGGAAAATACATAGAACCAAGACTGAAGGGTGAAATTCATCTTCTTACACCTTTAATGGGGCCAACTCCATCTAACTTGGCACTCTAAGCTTTGTATTTTACATATGTAGCAAAAATGCCCTCCTGGAGCAAACACCCCTACACAGACAATGGAGAGACGTAGATGCTTGAAGGTTTCAGACACAATCCCCGGTCTAAGTTTACATGTGACAGATGGTCACGATCTATCTTTTGGTAGACTTTAGAATTACCTGACTCTTTCCAGCACAGGGAACTGAAGAACATTGCTTCATCACATGCCCAAAACACAGGGGCAGGTTAAGTATCACAGTCAAGCAGAGTATAGCCTGTGCAAACCTTTGACTTCAAAAAAAAGTCTGAATAAATTTCATGTATCTCTTATATCATCTTTAACTGAATCTCTGCTGCAAATTACAATTTCTTCAGGACAGGCAGCCGGTGATTTTGCTGGTATTTTATTCCATTATTTCTTCAGTTTTTGTAAAGCATAGGTAAGAACAGCTAACAACTCCATGAAGTGACTTACTGGAATTATTATGGAGTATCTGTAGAGAATTTGCATATCATTTTGGTTTTTAAGCCTTCTGACAAACAAGTTGTTCACTGATGCTGAAACTGCCTTATTGAAAGGTCAGTCTTACTGGTGCCAAAGGCAATACCTCAAGTGGCCATCAAAGGAAAAGAGCAAGACTGTATCTGAAATAAAGAAAACTCTTTGAAGCAGTTAATAATAGTTTAATGGCTTACTCTGTTTTTTTTTTCACTTTTTAAAAGCTGGTTTTTTCCTAATTTCCTGCTTAAAAGCCCAAACTGAGGTTATTGCAGATCAAAGATCTATAATAACAGAATTAAAACAAAGAAGTTTGTTTTAAAAGTTGCAAGGGTCGAATCATTAAATACCAATGGACCAAATCCAAGTCTGAGGGAAGTTAACACGATTTGCATCAAGGTGTTGTGTCTACTGATGCCAGTCAGCCTATGGATAGTTAACTTTAATTTAGGAGTCTGGTTTTCGCGATGTCAGCGAGTTGCAGTGATAAAAGGAAGATGGATATATCCACAGCATCACACAATACGAGGCAGACAGAATGAGCTAGCACCAAACCAGGCAGCTTCAGAAAACGATATTGCCTTGGCAGCGCAGGGCTGGACCTGATGCAACACAGCATTAATGACGGGGAATTGCCTCTGTCTTCCTATCGCGTTTTCTGAATGTGTTTTCTCAAGTTTCTTGCAGGCCCTGGTGTCTTCTCTGTTCTGACCCATGGAGCCTGGTGTTTCTTCTGGGACGCACCCCGGGACATGATGCTTTCTCATTCCCCGCGGACAAGAAGGGCAGGCTTGGCTTCTGCAGGGACGTGAGTAACCTCCATTTCTAAGTGGGGCTTCCCACAGTCATTGCTCCCTCTGAAAACCTGCTGGAGCTGTCTGGATCTGGTTGGTCTTGATCTGGTTCGTTCCAACTCAGGCCAAACCAGTTTTAGGTCAACTGGAGAGGCAGCAAATCTTCCAAGTTAGATAGCCTGCAATGCTGTGTAAGAGTCCTCTGAACTATTGGCTTGCCTTCAACTATTCTTTTCCTTCCTGCCTATTCTCTCTGCAACCTCCTGCAGCTTTAAACAAGCCTAATTCAGAAAGTATCACAAGAACTAGAACAACGTATACAACTTACAAATTAAGCAGCAATCCCATCTCAAAATTAGCAAATGTGCAAAACAAATGTTCATGAGAAAGAGGTCACTGTTATAAAAAGAGCCAGGAAATCAGCCAGAGGTACACATCAGCAGGCTCTCAGTTTTCTACAACATTCAGGAAACAACATCTTGAAAGCTAGTCTAAAAGCTCGTTAGAAATAATATGGTTCGTTTTCCATCACAAAAACACTAAGCACACTACTAATTTTTAAAGTTTTTTTGTAAGAGGAATAGAAAAAAAAAAAAGAGGAGAACTGGACCTTTGTTTTTCTGTCACATATAGAGATAGGTATCTATTTTCTGCTCTTGTTGGTTAAATAAGAAATCTAGATTCTCTTTATCCTATCTGTACTCGAGTACTTTTACATAGGTTTTACTCAAAACTAACACTCATCCCCACTGAGCTGAATAGTTGTGGGTCAAGCCATCTTGTTCCCTTTTGCTGTAATTCCAACAAATGGAATTATATCATCTCAAACTCCTGAAACTTCAGCAACTGAAAGGTCCACTTGCTTTGCTGTTTAACATCGATTTAAATTAAGCATCTGAAAAAATACTGTGAAATAAGATTCTGTTTTTCAGTGTTAGTTACCCTCCATTAGTCCATGGAGAGCAGAAAAGCGGTCCTTTAAAAGTACATTTCTCAGGTCCTCCCTGGAGACCCACTGAAGACAAGAATTGATTCTCCCAGCATCTCTAAACATATGTCTTTGCTGAAGTTAATCTAGGATCTTGCCTCTAACTTCACAACCAGCCACCTCCATAGAACTCCCATCTACATGCTGTGCTGCTTTCCACTCAAACTACCTACATCTCATCTAAAAGTGTAAGAGAAAATGTGGGCTAGACGTTTTATTAAGCATCATTGTGAAGGCAAAGTGAATCACTCGAGAGCTAACATTTCTCCAGTGCCTTCCCAAATGCCACTGGTTCTCTTGTAATTTCTTCACACTGAATGAAAAACAAATTCAGTTCAAGGTAACAGAAAGAACCAATAGTATAACCAAAGAAAGGTTAGTGGTGCATAAATCTGAGAGTAGTACCAATGAGGTCACCAGCTATGATACAACTGTATTTACTCGTACTAGGATAAATCTATTTTTCAGAAACAGTTGCCAGTGACGATGCAATGAAGTCAGACTTTATATTAATAAAAACATACATTAATTAAAAGCCACATCTTGCCCTTTTCATACCTTCCCAGCCTATTTTAAACTCTATAAAGAAACAAGTAAGGTAAAATTCTCTCCTTTTTGAACCATTTTAGTATGTATCAAATAGCAGCCACATAACAGAAAAATCTCACCAAGCCCAGACAGACAAATGCTCGGATTATTACCTTTGGTCTCACAAGATGATGCACAATGACTTTTGAAAGAAGTCCCCTCTTTTTTCCATTCCCTCAAAAAAATCCTTTTTCACCTCCCCATCAAAAAAAACCCCAACCCTTGCAGACTGAAACACTCACATACACACTGGTGCATCACACAAACACTCCCCCAGATGCTTTTCCCACACACTGACCCAAATGATAAATAGAGTCATCCTGAAATGGAACAAACAAGATGTTTCAATGCTTAAACGACATGTTAATAGAACAGCAGCAGAGAACAAAAGTTAATCTTTACCTGGAAGAGATAAGTTATAGAGAGGAATATCCCAGAGATTTTGTGGTAATTGTGACATCCACTGACCATTTTCGTGGCACAGATGCATGGACGTTTGCAAAGGGCCTTCCATTAGTACTTCTCTTAAGACTTTATAAGATGTTCTGTGGGAAAAAGAAGAAAAAGAAGAATTAAAATATTCCATGTATTTCAGTTGAATTTACACCTTTTTTCATGTACAGAATGTATTTATACATTATATAAAGGTCAATCCTTTGCTCAAGCTGTTGCAGTAAAATGTCAAGAGTTTCTCAGCTACAAAACACGCTGCTTTTGAAAACACTGTCTTCTGACACAATGCCAAAGCCACGTTCCAGTTTTCAGCCTGTAAAATGGCCATCTGAAAGAAAAATACAGTCAAGACAAGTATGTGCAGCTTAGCTGATGTGGAGAAGTCACTATCTACATCGGCTACTGCAACATCTTACCGAGTAGTCTCTTCCCAGTGTGAAAGAAGATCCATTCTTAGATTCTCTACAGCTCCCGGAAGCGTGGTAGTGGGACTGATGGCAAGACCAGGGTAGGGGCCATGTCTGCACCCCTCCAGGCCCCAAGCTCACACCAGATCCTTTGTTTCGGCTGCTACAACAATACCCCTATGAAAAGTCTTGACAACTTCTACAGGACACTGGATTTCCAGAGAGTGCTGGCTCCTTGGGTCAAAGAGGAAAACATCAGTCTTCTTATTCTCTTGAAGCAGCAAAGTTTGTTTTGAGAAAAATTTCTTGATGCCTATCCTAAACACCCCTACTGGTCCATCATCACGGGTACTTTAGTTTGGTCAGATCTTCCAGAAAACTACTCTGCAACCGCTCCTTCTTGAATATGAATCTCTCTGGGATCTTCTGCAAAACTTGTAGCTATGACCTAGGAGTCCCAGTAAGTGAAACCTGACTGAGAAGTCATGGACTTCACCAGGGTCTGCTAGACCATGATGCTCATTTTTCACTTTATGTTCTCCTGAACAACACATAATGAAGACAAGCTCTCCATGCTATCTTTTTCTTCCTAGGATGTTGTTGAAGTTCCAGCAGTGTTTTTGAGGGTGAGGATCTTCTACTTTTTCAGTGATTTCAAGGCTTTCTCTGCTTTCTCACAACTGGCACAGCAATTACTTGTAATAATATCACACCCTCCTTTTTATTCCTTTTTTAAAAGTTATCACTGAGAATGTTTTGTGTTTGTTTGTTTCAGAGACAGCAGTCAGTCATGTATCATGTGGCTTTCATGCTGACCAAACTTCCTAAGAGGTCCCTGTGTCCTTTTGCTGCATCTTGACTCATTCATTCCTAAGATTGCTTCTTTCCAAAATTTTCTTTGGGCTGCTTTTGGGGTACTATTGGTTATTTCTGGATTAGAAATGGGCCATACTGCTTAGATGAACAATCTGTGGTTTTCTTAAAGGCAGCATAATAGATTTTTCTGGTAATCACATCATATAATCTGAAAGGCAACTTTATAAATTGCTTTGCTAAATTTTATGTGCATATCACACATAACGGATGCCATCTGCTTTTATATCTGCCAGTGTGTGTAGCTTCACCAACTCAACCTGCCTTGCTGTGCCTCTGGTCTCTCTAAGTATGGCTGCCCTAGTTAAGATAAGAATGGGATCATGTAGACTGAGGGAAATGTCCAGCCATCCTACTTACAGATTAAGGGTCTTTTCCTGAAGGTGAAGAGACCTGGCTGTACTAGGCAGAATGAAAAACTGTGACCTATGAAGAAAAAGGCATTTACTGAGAGAATCACAACTTGGAAGATTTGTGTCACAGTGATCCCAAATCACTACAGCTACCAGTGATGGTGGTAGCAAGTTGTTGCAATGGCAACAGAGGATTTTAAAAGGGCCGAAAAATCTTTTTACCTAGGTCACAACGACCACCCAGCACTATCTCCTGGAATACTTCCTTCATGCATATGATAACATTAGCTGAGCCTCAAGGAATCCCCACACGAGCAAAGAGAATCTGACATTGATTAGTGCAAGAAATTGAAATTGAAACTGTTTGATCAAAAATTCCTAACAGCATGCTTCTGTTTACCTGTCTTCAACCTCAACTAGGGCATATCACCTATTGGAGGAGTCAGTGCTCAGGGCAAAGCTAGAGTGGCTGGAAGCCACCTTTGAGCAGATGAATGTAGCACCTTATTGAAGTCAGTTGGAAGCTCCAGGGCAGAAACTATTGCCTGAATATCCTGATGCGCTTGTGCTTACCATCCTATATGAAAGTACCTCCAACATATTGGACAGCAAGGCACCATATATGCTACATGCAATGCTGTTCAAGAACATACAGCCTTCTGCTCTGATATCAGCTTGCAGGAGCAGTCTCTAGACCACAGTGCATGTCTCCTTCTTACGAGTCCTTCTGGAGACAACGACTAGCACAGCTCTGTCATCTCTACTAAGCCAGATGAGTAGCCACAAGTTCTAGTATCTTCTGGAGACATTTCAATAAATGCTGCTGTGCCACAGTCTGCCATGGCCAGAGTGACCATGCCTGGGATATCAGGACAGTCCTTCATGCATCCCTTGTGCCATGACACAGGCTGCATGTGTCCTGGGTGTAACTGAGGGCTTCCTTTTGTTAAACCACAGCTAGCTCAGAGGTTATCCATATGCACAAGATCACTGCATAGGCAAGAAAGAAATTTAAATCATGTCTCACTAAAGAGCAGATATGTGATAGGCCTACTGTAGAGCCCAGTGGAAAAAAAAATCATGGATTTATTAAAAAAAATCAAATTCCTTTATCCTGCATAAGCGAATGATCTTTACATATCATATCTGATGTTTACCCTTACTCTTCTTGGAAACAAAGGTTCAAATCCCAGGTAGATCAACTCAGCCTTCTTCTAACTCTGCAATTTAACATCAGGTTTCTGCCTTCTGAAGACCCCATGTTCGACAACAGAAGACTGCAACTAATCTTGTCCCCTTTTCCTATGTTTTGTGCTTTCTGACTGCACATCACTCCTCTCCCAGGACCACTCTCCTCTAATCTATGTACCAGGTAGTATTAGTGCAGATAGGGGCTGTAGAAGCTTAAAACAACATAGTAATCTATTCAGCAATTGCAGAAGTCAGACAGTCTTTCTACTTCCCCAGCTATAAAGCCAGCAGGAAATGTAAGGATGCAATATTCCAGCATATGAAAGCATTTCTGTAGGTGTTGTACACTGATTAGAAGCCTAATTACAAGCACTGGGTGGGGTTTTTTTGTTTTTTTTTTTGTTTTTTGTTTTTTGTTTTGTTTTGGTTTGGTTTGGTTTGGTTTAGTTTGTTTTTTTTCAGTTCTCCTCTTGGGACCAATAGCTCCTTTTCTGGATGCTTTGAAGCTGCCCAATTCCTGTTCCCCAAACCACCAAAGTACCCCAAAGCAGGTATGCAGCTTCCCAGTGGGTTCCCCAGTAAGTCCTGCTGACCAAGCACATTGGGCACAGCCCTCAGCCTGTCACAAGCCACTTTGTAGAGGTAAAGCTCTAAGGACACCTTTACGAAACATCACTTTGCTCTTCCTCCTTTCGTTGAGCATTGGTTTCCCATTGATCCTCCAGATCAAAGAGGCTTAATTGACAGAGCTACCCCTACAGAAAGAAAAGAAAAAGAAAAAGAGAAAGAAAAAAAGAGAAAGAAAAAAAGAAAAAGAAAAAAAGAAAAAGAAAAAAGAAAAAAAGAAAAAGAAAAAAGAAAAAGAAAAAAAGAAAAAGAAAAAAAGAAAAAGAAAAAGAAAAAGAAAAAGAAAAAGAAAAAGAAAAAGAAAAAGAAAAAGAAAAAGAAAAAGAAAAAGAAAAAGAAAAAGAAAAAGAAAAAGAAAAAGAAAAAAAGAAAAAGAAAAAAAGAAAAAGAAAAAGAAAAAGAAAAAGAAAAAGAAAAAGAAAAAGAGAAAAAGAAAAAGAAAAAGAAAAAGAAAAGGTTTTCTGCCATTTTAGTCCCTCAAACTATTTCACCACTCAGTTAGGAAAGCCCTGGCACTGGCCCATACTGGGGGTGACTCTTGGCAGCAGGGAGAGAGCCTTTTTGGGAGCAGTGAGCCATGAGATTAACTTTGCCAGGTGGTAAAACTGATCCTTCAGCGTTAGCAGGCCAAAACCCAGAGGAAGCAAGGTCTCAGCTGGTGTGAGCTGCTGTTGCTGCCCTGACCTCTAGGGAACCAGGACACCTTATGCATCAGCCCTTAACTGAGAAACATGAGGAGCATCTTGCCAAGCCTGAGAGAACCAGCACAAAGCACAAATAGTGAGAGTTTTCTGTGAGACCAAACCTGCAAATACAGAAATGCAAGAGCTTCAGTTCTCTTCCTCTTTCCATCTTCCTTCCAAGCATGCTGGGGCCATGTGATGTACTGGAGGAGCAGCGAGGGCACAGGGCTGTTGCTTATTGAGTCTATGCAGAACCAACCCAATCAGATTTTGGTCCGATCCCTTGTGTAACACAAGCCCCAGCTCCTCACCTCACCATTTCCAAACTGAGCTACTACCTTGCATTTCAGATGTAGCATATCTTGCAGAGAGAAACTAAGGCTTGCCTGGAGGGATGAAATTACGGTTGTAAGTTAGCCCTTTTTTTGAGTTCATCTCAAACTCTGCTAAGGAGAACGGTGTCTTTATTGCCATCTTCCAGACCAGGAAACAGAGGAATTCCACCATATACTACTCCCACCCCTACAGTGCTGCTTTCTAACCTGGTCCCAGTGGTCTAAGTGCAGACACTAAACAAGCTGTGAGGATGCTACTGGGGCACAAAAAATAAACAAGCACTAACATATGCAAACTTACACATAAACTAAAGGTCTTTGACATAGAGCCCCATCCTCTAACTTTAGGAAGCCAAGAACTTTGGGCAGGATCTCTCCCCGGCGAGGGTTATGCCCAAAGCACACCTTGCACACGCAGGTCCCATCCAGACACTTTCAAGTGCCTTAGGCGCTGGGTGATAGCCAAATGCCACACAATTCCAGGAGGAAAACACGATTAATGAATGTTTGATGATGTAATTAAAACATTTTCTGCAGCCTACCTAGCAACTAACTAATGCCACAGCAATTACAGGAAATATTTTGATGTGAATTAAACAAACTGTCACAATGAAGAGTAAATTGCCAGTCTCACCAAACATAAAGGTAAAAGCACTCACTAACTGGAAACAATTTCAGTATTGTAGATCCAACTAGCAAGCTTGCATTTCTGCGTATGAAAAAGGACTGCAGCATTTCTGATCTACATTATAACTTGTTATTCTGTTCTTAAGGGGGAAAAGTTGCTCTCTCCCCTTTTTATCATTCTACTTACTCGGATGAATGATTTAGTTTCCATTTCAGCTCTCCAGCTCTTCAGAGAGACTTCCACACCTCTAGATCTGCCTGGGTTCCTGTAAAAAGAGGGCACTTCACACACCGAAGCAGGAAATAAATGCAAACAAGCACTGCACACTACCTGCCATTGGCCAGGGTCTGCAACGCCCAGCTCAGCTCGAGTAATAGCAGATTTTGTGAAGGTGAAGGAGGAGCGAGGGAAATGAGAAAGAAGAACAGATGTAATCCTGGTTAATTGGGGCTGCGTAAAATGCACAGATGAGACACTTAGCGGCCTGAAGACGTATTGCTTCAGGAATGACGTGCAGGCAGGGAACAGAAAAAGAAACACCAGTGCAACGCTATGTAGAGACAAATGTTCAGCTCTCCAGTGAATTTTTGCAAGCAGAGTGTCTTCTCAGCCTCCCTGGGAGCTCTGTGACGTGGGGAAAGAAATATGAAACTGAAATTAAAAGAATCAATGAAGGAATGAAAAGAGAAAATGACCACCTCTCCCCCTTCCCGGGGCATTCCCAAAGGGCCGCCTGCAGGGGAACTAGGCACGTGTGGGGCTCCAGGATCTCATCGCTGCCAGGACCAGCAAAACTCGGGTTACTGCAGCGCCGTGCTCCTCAGTGCATAAATGTAATTCCCAGCCACTCCTTTTTCACCATCTCATTTCGCTTCAGGCAGACCAGGAGGAACGGCAGCGCTCTTGCGCAGTGCCGACATTGCCGGCAGGAGCGTTCACTACAGTGAAGTGACAGTATCTGCTGAACTTGCACAGAAACAACTCTTGCAGGTCTCATCACAGTGGAAATACTCAGAAAATCTCTAGCCATCTCTCATCTGTAGCCTTTCTAGTCTGAGTTTGGGGCTCAGTCCTTCATCTGCAATGGAATTACCACAGATGTCAAGAGAGTTATTCCTGATGTAGTCCTGAGGTCACAAACTCTCCAGAGGGATTTAGGAAGCCAGTAAAAGGAGGAAAGACAGGAAATTAATCAGCAAGAAATTAAGCCCTGAATAAGTATGTCTCCCAAGGCAGGGTCAAGGCAAGGATAAATTTTGCCAACATTTGCAGAAATAATGATAAGCAGATTTCAAGATGAAGAAGCTAGGGGAAGGAAAAAGCCGAAGATTTCTGACCATGGTTGCAAAATAAACGTCTACATTAAAAAGACTGGTAGTAGAGTTCAAAAACATTGGAGAAAGAAGAATTTCTAGCCCTGAAGGAGTTTTTCAGATTTTGAAGCATTCAGCAATAAGAAGATTTGAAGCTGGCAGCATCTGAGAGAGTCGAAACATGCAGATACAGAAGCTTCAGCATGTGCGTTGATGGAAATACAGGTCTGATGTATAGCTATGGATCTAAGTGAAATATTTCTCACTTGTTAATTAGAAGGACGCTAAGCATAGTGCTAAAGGGAGGGTTGAGCTGAGATTCACGCTTTAACAAATCTGACTGCTTTGTTATGCCTGAAATACACTACATTCGCTCTGTGCAAGATCGGCAGATTTTTCAAGGGACTTAGGGGTTTAAGAGGTTTTTTTGAAAGGTTAAGATACACGGGATGTTGCATGAGCCTTTTTTCCTCCATTCCCAATTCTTCGGTTTCAGACATCGCACGCCTGCTCGAAACAGAGCTGCACGCTCTCCCACTGTTGTGCATACAATAAGTGCTTAAACATTTTTTTTTCCCCCAAGACTGATGCTCCTTACTCCATGCAGTAACACACAGAAATGCTGCTGTTAAGCACTTAAACAACCTTAACTGAATCCCCTGGGCTTAGAGTGTTTGCTCTGGGGACACTTGCAACACGCTGGCCATGTGCGTGTTTGTTTCTGCTCTGACTTACTGATAAGCCCTCTCAACCCTCACCTAATTTTGGTCTTTCTCTGGGAAACGAACGGACAGCGCAATATTTCTGAGAGGACGTGGCAGCTAGTGGCAGCGGCCACGATGGCTCTGAGAAGGGGGGAAGTGGCAACACCAGGGAGGGAGGCAGAGCTGGAGGGATCTGCTGGCCACACAGTGGGCTTGTCCCATTGCAGTAGGCCATCAAATATGAGCCTTTGTAGCATTTATAGACTGAAGACCTCCAGGTACCTCCCTCTAGAGCCTTACAAAATCTCCTAATAGAAAGAAAAAAAAACCAACATCACACCAAGAATCCTGACTGCGCTCATGGAGGCAGCCTGGAGGGTCCCGGTGCCTCCAGCCAGACTCTCTGGGCAATCAGAAGAATTGGAAAGGGCTTCAGCACAGCAGCTACACAGCAGCCCTATGTCCCAAGGACAAAATGTAGCCTAGAGAATCTGACTGGGGTTCCCCCTATTTATTTCTGATGTTACCAGACCACTATGGCTAACCCAAATGGATAGTGTTGCAAGTGGGGACCATGATGAGCGCTTGGGTGGCCACAGTTAGGAGCCCTCATTTCCACTCAAGTCCCTGTTCTTGGTACTGCCTTTTCACAAGGTGCCTTTGGTGACCTAGAACAGGCCAGCAGGAAAGCTTAGGCACAAGTGTCTTGCGGGATTTAATTTGCCCGAATGCATCCCAGCATCTCAATGGTGCTGTGAAGAAATGCTCCTGGCTTTATTCACAGCAGGTAACCCAACATGCTGGCTGATAAAAATACTTCTGTGTTAGTTACACACCAAATACAATATTGGTCCCTTGACATGACGAATTCCCAGGAATCAGGGCTATGTGAGGTAAGGTTTTTCTTCCTCCTTCTATTATCAAAAACAGAGTTTTGCAAGAGGAAGGATTATTTCTGGCTTATTTTAAAATAACAGAAACAAGAAGGAAAATTGGGTTGAACATTGTTAACAAAATTTTTAACTGAAATTCTTGAAAAAGAAAAAAAACAATTGAAACAAAATAAAATTCCTCCACATTTGATCCAGTCCCACCAATATTGAATGCTAATTCAGTGGGTTTGGAGCAAGGTCTAAGCAAATAATTTTCCCATCAAATAGAAGAAATTTTAATTTCAAATTAACTGTACAAGTCCTAGTGAGAAGGGTTAAAAAAAACCCTAAAAAACATTTACTAAAGCCATTCTTACTCCAGTTACACCTGAAAGGGAAGGTGTTTTTCCTCAAATAAGCAAAAATTCTACTTTAGCTCTGGTGCCACTAGTATTTTAAACAAGACACTTCAAAACCCACTTTATCATTGACATCTAAGAAGACTTGAGCTCCAGAGATGCATGTACTGTGAGGAGGAAAAGGACTGAAGAAGTGAAATAGGCTTCCTAACTACATGGGAGAAAGACTCTTGCAATCTTCTTGTTGTAATAGCACTTCCTTGTGGCGCATCTTGTCCAAGGACGAGTCCTTCACACTCATTCCTTTTCTTGATATCCCACTGATAGGTGATAAGCAAATGTCCATTTTGCCATTTGCATTTTTAGAGCTGAGAGACCGTGGGCAAGGACGATGAAAGTAAGAAGCAAAAGGACACAACTTGCAGATCCCAGGCTGCTCTGCCCCACAAACACACTGCCTGAATGAATTTGCTGCCCTTGAGATCAAGATTTGAAGCAGTAACACATATCTGGCAGGGATAAAAGATCTGGCACTTTAGGGAAAAAGATGAAGAAAGTCTTGCAACAAACTATTTGTTCATAGCCAAATTCAGCGACAGGGGTCGATTTGCAGTGTCAGCCATAATTTGCCATGGAGCAAGAGCTTGTAAGGGCTGCACTTCAGCACAGGCTTGATTCATCTATCAAAAACAAAGATACAGGTCAGATAAATTAGGTCCTCAGTGCAGAACCAGCCCTGCTCTATGCCCTACAAAGCCACATCTGATCCTGTTACGTAGACCTAGGGCTCACACTTGGTATTGGCATGTATGCCATACATATCTGGGTCATGAGAAAAGCATACCAGAAGGGAGGTCTCAGGTAGTGCAAGCACAGTCTGAGGCAACCCACCACAGAGGTTTGTTCTCCAACAGGACGTCGCACTGCGAACAGTACAAGCCATCCGTGGCAGAGGCTACAGCTGCAGGGCTGGCTACAGTTGAGCTCAGCATGTCAGTTTAGGTCAAACATTGCTAGTATTAAAGGCTAAGGTCTAGAACAGAAAAAAAAAGTCACATTAAGCAGTTTCCAAAGGGGCAGACAACTTTACAAGGTACTTTATCCTCCAGAGCTTTTCCCCCTTCACCTATTATGTCATTTACACTGGAAGAGATCAACTGTTGTAACAGAGTAATAAAACTCCCACACTACCAAAAGGCAGTAATTTATAGTACAGTCACTTGTAAACCACTGAATATATATTAGCGAGACTTTTTTTCCCTATCATCATGGCCTAAATCCAGCCACTCTTTGGTGAGTTGTTTTCCACGGCTACCCAAAATGGAGATTTCAATTGCTGGTACTGGCTGAAAGCTTGTATCAGGAATGTGGAACTGAAAAGTTGCACAAGAGCCCAACATATACAAGAACTGCAGCTACTGAGGTCATTCCAGTCTTGCATACTCAGGAAGTATATGTATCTTGCATATGTATATATCTTGCATACTGGAGGTGTATGTAAAAACAATCCAGTCAGTATTTCCTATTCACAGTCCAATTTTGTGTTATATTTTATTTTGTGTGAACTTATTCATCAGTATCTAGATATACACTCAGCATGACCCATCTTCTCCAAGGTTTCTAAGAATGGTATAACAAATATCCCTTGAGTTATTACGTTGCATTCTTGTTAAAGGGGCCATTACTAGCGCTGCTGTGCACAACACACAGAATACAATGTTATCTGACCACAAAAGCGGATTTACCTCACCTTGAAATATAACACGAACAAACCACTTTCTCTTAAAAGCAGTGGTAAACAGCCACCCCAATGCGCTGGGAGCTCAGCAGCTGTTCAAATGCCACTGTTTGTCTTTGATGAACACAAGGAGGGGCAGAAGCGCTCAAGCAGCGAGCAAACCCTACCTGGCTGTTTAAGAAAATCAGCTCGTGGGAGGAAATAAATGACAGTTTTCTTTCAGCTGGACTTAAGAGACTTTTCAAACCATGCCACGCTGTGTAGGACTTAGTACACCCCTCTCCCAGAAGAAAAGATCACTGTCTCATAACAACAAAACAGACCATGCACAAGAGCTAACTCTAACGACTGTTTTGTTCATTTATTGAATTTTTATTGATTAGGATGTTCCTGACTGCCAGGTTTTGCTGTAAAATAAATAAGTATTTTTTTTTCTTAAATTGCCAATACCTCTACATTTCCTCCACCTGTAGTGGTCATGGCAATGGTAACTAAGCACAAGCTTTTCAGGAAATAACACTTATTTATAAGAGCCTAGGAGCTCATTTATTACAGTACATGTGTTAGAAGCTGCAGAGAGTGAGCACATTTGTGACAAGTTGAAATACAAGTATTTCCTGTTCCCAGGCCACAAGCAGAGAACATTATGGTGCACCCAATGTACACTGTTACAAACTTTCTCTAAATGGATGGTTGCATTATCGGAACAAGAGAAGCTCATTCAATTTGTGGCTGTGATCAGAACCATCAACTACAAATTCAGTCATTGCTGTAAATATACTCGATGCACTTCTGGTCCTTCAGTTCTTACAGGGACCCCTGATGTTGAAAAAAAAAAAACTTTATATCAGAGTTAGATCCTTATTTTCAATCTCCTGTCTGTACAGAAACAAAGCTCACAAAAGGCAAATGAAATGAGTTAAGTAACCCTGGCACCAGATGAGGAAGCCAGGACTCTACTAATGGGGAATTGAAAACAGATTAACACAAAGCTAAGCAATTGGCAGCTTATGGAAAATAGAACTTGCCAACTAGCTTTTTTTTTTTTTTTTTTTTTTTTTTTTTTTTTTTTTTTTTTGAGGAAATAAGATTTATGCATTCACATTATCTTACATCTCTTTCTTCCCATCTTCCTTCTCCCAGTACTTTTTAAACCACAAGCCGAGTTCAACCAAAATGGTATCAGCTATAATATGTACTTCTTGCAAAACGCCCTTCTTTAATCTTTTAATAATTTGATTAACAGACCCTTTCACTTTGTGCCAGATCCAAAGGACTGGACATTGCTGCATCCCACAGAGGTTACACCAGGAGCACAGAAAGCTCCAGAAAATTCATTTTGGGTTTTTTTCCCCTTGGCCATAGCAAGGATTACCTTGCAGACAAGTATACACCATAGGACATCAACAGGACACAGTCCTGAGCACTCTGGTCAGACCCCAAAGCTGGTCCTGCTCTAGGCAGCAGGTTGGAGTAGAGACCTTCCCATGTCCCTTCCTGCCTTAGTTAATCTGTGAGCCTACGGCCTTGGTTGCTGCTGGCCAGGAAACTGGAACTGGACCAATAGAAAATTATGATGTTGCTAATACAGTTAAAGCCAAACAGTTATAGCCTTATGAGAGATTGGGTCAGCCAGACTAGGTCGATTTTTAGACTGGGTTTCTTTTTAGCAAGTGAGGTATAATTCAGTCACACTGTCTCATATCCATCTCTCTTCGTGTCATGTCTTCTCTTCCCTCCCCCAGTTTCTGAATGCAAACCAACTTCCTCCTAAATCAACAGAGAGATAAGGGTGCCCGCATGTAACCAGCTTCAGGTTGGCTCAGAGACATACTCCTACCAGAGTTTTCTAGATGGGTTCCAACCCCCAAAAGTCCTCCCTTAGGGCACTGCAGCAGTCCTTACATTTCCTTACATCACCACATTCTCCAGCCTCATGTGTCTTCCCACCGATTGTCTCTTTCATTTTCACTGCTGATATCTCAGCTCAGTGAGGAAAGCTCAGTCATCTTTCGAAATATCTGCTTTCTTTAGTGCAATCTGCCTCATACATGTAAGCTCACTCCTTCACAAGCTTCCTTTCTCCCACCTGATCTGCAGGGACTATGTCTACACCTTTGGACACACGAATATTTCTCAGCTCCGAGGTCAGGGAGCACTGCAGGGCTCCATCTCAAACCTACGTCAAGGTGATGCACCAAGCGTACTAGCCTCTGTGCTCCTCATTTCCATACAAGGCAAACCTCAGCAGGTCCCCTAATCTGGGTAATCAAGAGAGCAGAGCCTGAACTTCAGGACAGAGATGGTCAAAGACACTGAAAGCTGAGAGTTTTTGCCTATGATGGGAGTTACGACAAGTTTTAAGCACTCACTGTGGCACTGTAGGAGGGTAGGGAAGCAAATAAGCAAGATATCACCATGTTAGGTTGGAAGAAAAAAGAGAAGCAGCATGCAGGGAGCAAGCAGATTGCTACAACTGAAATACAGTTCTCATGTCTGTGTGTGACCCACCAAGCAGACTACTTGGAAGCGAAAGTGCTGCCCTGTCCCTACTACTGATGCTTGACAGCAGATTGTGAGATCACTACTTAGAGCTGTCATTTCACTGTGGGGCTCGGGAGAAGAGGAAAATAATGGTCCTAGAAGGATGAAATTTGTTCCAAAAAATATAAAAAATGAGAAACATACCTCTCGTTACCCAGTAGTCCTGAGCCTCCTTATTTTAAAATGAAGGTGAACATGAAATCCCCTAAATGATTTCACACTTGTAGCTGTTAGCATTAGATGAGAAACGTCCTGTCCTAATTTCTGTCTGTAAGAGCACAAGGACGAGCATTTCTCGATGGGAATGCTGGATAACACCTAAATAAGTGCATTTAGGCAGCAGAGAGTGCTTCCTTTTGTTGTCGTGCTCACCCGAGTGACTGCTTCTTAGCGATCCAGAGTGAGTGGCACAGAAACGCTTGTGTGCAACAGGATAACCGCAAATTTCCAGCAGTGTCTTTTCTCAAGTGTTAGTTATGGGCTCTATATACTATGAGCCCATATGAAGGTTCACCCTGAGGTCAAGAATTAATGGTCAGGATGTGTGCTTTTTTCCTCAGTTCCTCCCAGGTGTTTTCAAAGAAGCAATCAAGAGTGGTGCAAATAAACAGACAGGCAGAGCTGCTGTCTTAATATGATGCATTAGTGGAACCATAATAGTAGAAGTCTCCAGCTTGTGCAAGGCCTTGGCATGACACCATGGCTTAGCAGAAGCATTTGCACAATCTCCAGTTATTATTTAATCCAGTGCCTAGGGCTAAATGAAAGACTGTTTTCTTGCAGCTGTGCAGAGCGATGTCAAAGCCATAGAATTTCTTACACAAGCTTTCTCAATTCAGGCCAAGAACACAAATAAAAACATGACGCTTGTACTCTGACAGAGCAGCAGACTTCTAGCTTCCACTTCCAGCAGAACATGAGCAGGCACATCCCCGCATATTACAGTCCTTCTTGCATTGATTAAGCAGATTTCCTTCCAAAACAAAAAAACTAACAACTTTGTTCACTATACAACCAAAGAAGGAAGCAGAGCCCATTTCCTACTTTAGTCTTCTTTAAAAGAAATCTCCAGGGCAGCAGGCACAGCTTTTTCTAAAAAAAAAGCACACAAACTGTCAGAAGTCCAAATGACAGTAGTAATTTTTTTCTACCAGTTACTCAAGCAGCCTAAAAGTCTCTGGGGAGTTTCTTAAATCCACAGAATATTCCTCAGGTTGCGGGTGCAGGTGCCCACAGAGGGAAGAAGAGGAATACAGTCATCTCCTAAGCAGAAAATGCCATATAGGCCCATTGCAAAGGAAGGCTCCTAGTAGAGGGGCAGCCAAAGTTCACACAGTCATCTCCTACTATCATCCCTCCTTACACACAGTCTTCAATTTCCTGAGGATACCGGGCTCTTTAGCATCATTTTGACTACTTCACCCATCAGATCTTGGCATCAGCTGGAGCTTCAACCAAAGTCAAGTTTAACATGCATCTGGAAGTCACTCCCACTGGAGGTTGGCAGCCATATGGTGTTGCAGCAGCTGCTGCTCAGCTCCAAAGGGAGAAAATTCATCTGACACCCCCACTGGAGCCATCTGTGTAGCACTTCCAGAGACCAATTTGTCCTATCCTCAACTAAATCAGACAAACTGCAGCCTAGAAATGCCTATTTCTCTCCATCGGGATCTCTTATTGTTAAAGGCAATTATCTCCTGTGACAAGTTCCCTCTGGAAGAGATCAAACTTCCATTATAAGGGAGATATTGGTCCAAGTTGCTTTAGGGTATTGCTCAGAAAAAGTTTATTCAAAGTAGGCAGATACTGCATGATCAGGCATGACTAATCCTTACACAGAATGGTTGAGGCTGGAAGGAACCACTGGAGATCATCTAGTCCAACCACCCTGCTCAAGTAGGATGACTGATAGCACATTGCCAGGACCCAGTCTAGATGACTTCTCTCCAGTACTCTTCTAGATGACTTCCAGTACTCTTCTAGATGACTTCTCTCCACTACAAGAGAGACATGGAGCTGCTGGAGAGAGTCCAGCATAGGGCTACAAGGATGATCAGAGGGCTGCAGCATCTGCCCGATGAGGAACGGCTGTGAGAAATGGGTCTCTTCAGCCTGGGGAAGAGAAGACTTAGAGGAGAGGCTTATCAATGTGTACAAGGACCTGAAGGGAGGGTGTCAAGTGGATGGGGCCAAACTCTTTTCAGTTGTCCCATGCGACAGGACAAGAGGCAGTGGGCAAAAACTGAAGCACAGGAAGTTCCGCCTAAGCATGAGGGGGAATTTCTTCGCTATGAGAGTGATGGAGCACTGGACCAGGTTGCCCAGAGAGGTTGTGGAGTCTCCTTCTCCAGAGATCTTCAAGGCCCACCTGGATGCAACCCTGTCTGACATGCTCTAGGTGACCCTACTGAGCAGGGAGGTTGGACTAGATGATCTCCGGAGGTCCCTTCCAACCTTACGGATTCTATGACTTTTGAATATCTCCAAGGAAGGAGGCTCCACAAGCTCCCTGGGCAACCTGTTCCAGTGCTCTCAACCTTTCCTCATAAGAGAGATGCTCCAGTCTTCTGATCATCTTCATAGTCCTACACTTGACTCTCTCCAGTAGTTTCACCTCTCTCTTGTATTGAGGAGCCCAGAACTGGATGCAGTATTCCAGATGTGGCCTCATCAAGGATAATTTTGGTTCAACATACCACAAGATCGTATAGCAATGCAAAAGTGCTTGGAGGCCACAATTGGCACGCAGTCATCATAAGCCAGAGCATCTGATATAGATTTTGCGCATATTTTATGCTTTTAGACTGGTCATATGCCCTCTGCAGGAAGACAGGCAATACCTGGTCCATCATAAAGCCTAGTAAGACAAAAGAAACTCAGTAGCTTTTCTAGCGTATTTAAACGATGTGTTAGATTTACTCTGGCATCAGAAAATGGCTTCATCATTAACATTGTATCTCAGGTCTCATCTCAAATATATCAACCACTTTCAAGACGCCACCATTAACATTTAAAAGCATCTTCAGTAAGAAGGGATGACAACAACAGAAGTCAGTATATCACCAGAACTCACTCTCTCCTAATCTTACCTGGTAAAAATTGTTCAGCTCATTGATAGTGATTTTTTGAATGGGGGTAGGGACTAAAAGGAGATTTGTGAGTGACAGCTTTTAAGGGGAATTGTCCTAGTCATTAGCTCATCCCCAAAATTACAATAGAAAAAGAGCAACCAACAAACCCCCACTGTTTTTGTATTCCTTTTATGGAAAGATCTTTTGTGAACATAGCAGTTTTTGATGTTCTTCCTCCTCTCCCCCCCCCCCCACCCACACACGAGCTTTTAAAGCAAATACTTAAAATAAATGAGAAGCTTATAAAAATACCCTATTTGGTTTAATTATTAGAAAAGTTATTAGCATGATAGGAAATATACCTTACAAACTATTGCTCACCTTAGGACATTCCCTTTGCATCAACAAGGAACCATACATAGAGTCTTGAAACAAATAAAGCCATTTGTTAAGGTAAACAGAAGGTTTGTTTTCTGCACTGTTGAAAAATCTCTAATAACAAATTACAGAAAATAACAACTCTTTCTCAGCAATGTCCCTCTTAATGAATCAAGGGAAAATTCCTAGGATACTGACCTCAGAACTGCCCCTACCAACTACTGATGCAGAGAACAGAGATCACCTGGACTGGATAAGTGATAAGGACACACTCAGAGCTGACTCAAGTTACTCCCACTGACGCTTGTGAAAGCAGGTGCAGAAAGGTCTCATTCGCATTTGGAGTGAGTGGGAGGAGGATGGAGCAACAGCATAAACCAGAGGAGGAAAGATGGGGTTTGCAGGGATTGTTATCTGTTTTCCTGAGCACTAATGTTTTTGCATTCCTTTTTCTCAGCAGTTACTCCCACAAGTTTCCATCACTAATCCATACCGTAGTTCCCATGTCACCAAAACTCACCATATGTTAGCAAGCTGAGGGCTCTGCTGGGGCTTTCTAACTCTGCTAAAGATTTCTTAAGCGATCCTGTCTGCGCTTCAGTTACCCAAGAGTGGAGATGATAGTGCTGATCTCTTTCTAGCTCCTCCAGGCAGATGGACTTTGCATATTCATACCATGCTCTGCCTAGCCAGGTATCAGCTGCCCTCAAAGCTCTTTAAAAAGTCCTTTATTCTATTATAATGCATGCAGTGTAAGGAACATCACATGCTTGCAGAGAGGGGTGCTAATCAAGAGAAAATAAAGTTTACATCAAATCAAGTTGAACAATGACAAGGTCCAGTCTTTCTTCACTAAGAGGACTTCCAAGCCAACCTACAGGTCTTCTCTGGAGAACAGAGCTTAGAGAAAGCCACTAAGCACCAGGGAGGCAAAAGTTAAAACTGGCACTACTTAGCATTACTATCCAAAGGCACAAGCCTATGCAACTACTCAGTGACCTCCCAGGTAAAATTTTAGCCCTTTGGTCAATGGCATGTACGTTTGAGAAAGGGGGGAAGGTCACCAAAACGTTGAGGTAAGCTTTGGTTCACCCAGCTCCCCAGATACCTGCTGTGTAGATGCATATGGAAGCCTGTGCTACCCAGCTTAGTCTCCCTCTGCAGTCAAAGGGAGTAAATAATTAAATGGTACAATTCATCAGCCTCAAGTAGACATCTAAAATCAGATCAGTTACACCCTAGAGCTGCCTGCTTCTCTCCACCACACAGTGAAGAAATTGTTGATTTCAGAGCAATAATCTTTCATCAAAGAGCACAAACAGGAGGTAGCTGGAGAAGAGTGGGAAGAGGAGGGAGCCCTGGCCCAGGCGTAGTCTGCCAGAGAGAACAAGAGCACCTAGGTGTAGCTAGTCATCTCAGGAGCGTTGCCTGCAAAGTATTTAGCATTCTTACACTGGAAGACACAATTCCCGATTCCAAACTACTCCAGGCTAGTGAAGGCAGCACTTTTCCCTAGCCAAGGGAGCACAATCAAGCTTGTCCATAGCGTTCTAGATTTACGGACAGAAGGAGTAATTTATGCTGAATCATTCAAAAAATAAACAAACAAACAAACAAAAACCACACTGCCCCTGAAATCTTTAATGAAGCAGTATCACCTCAAGCTAATACTCATGTTTCTTCTGCTCCTGTTCCCCACAGCCACATCCCAGCTCATCTGGAGCTTGCATCTCTGCTTTATATCTCCTAAGCGAAAACAAGCAGCTCCTTGAGTCTTTCTGTCTATGCACTGGAAAGATCATTGCATACCAGATTTCCAGTGTTTGTGGCTCTCTTCAACTCCCCTCACATGACCAAGTCCAAGTTGCTACAAAGGAGTGTGGGCGAGTGATGGGCCAGGAGAGAGTAGAAAGAGGGCTGAAGGGGGATTCAGGTGTGGGCAGGAAGCACAGCATAAGGCAGCACTGGCCAGAGTTAGTCTGCCCTTTCCCTGCCACATCTGGCAAGACACTCAGGAGTTGGCTGTGTACCTCAAACCCACACACAGGCCTCTACAGAAGGAGAAGAACAGGAGTAGGAAGGCCACAGAGCAGGTTTTCTAGCAGGAGTTAGTAGCACCAGTAAAAGAGAGTTTCTTGGTCCATACACAGCCTTGTTTTCTTAGAGCAAAATTAAGCACTTTCAGACTAGAGAACCCATGATGTCCAGCACCCCAATATTGCCAAATGCCCATATTCCGCCTTCCCTAATTGTATCCAGGCGCTGTGAAACACAGAGTTGGTTTTTTTTTCTCCAAGAAGACAGGAGCTGAGTAAGAAAGAGGGCCTTAAACCATCTCAAGACTTATTACCACTTATGTTTAAAGCTCACATAAGCCTTATTTTGGTGCAGGAGGAGAGCCATGCTTCAACACCAACTGTTTCTTTGGTGGGCAGCAGCTGCAACATGCAGCACAAACAAACCCAGTACGTCTTGTTTTTAAGCAACTCAAATGATCTACCATTCTGGACAAAATCAGTTCATCTACAGCTATTCCTCCCCTCAGCCATTTTTATAGGACACCCACTTACTTTCCATTTGCCTGCCCAAGGAGATGCCTCTCACTGCTGCAGCTGTTTTCCCCACGAGGCCCATCTGCTGACCAAAGTCATCCTGCAGGTCATCTGATAATGTTGTTAATAGTTCATCAGAGCAATGACTTCTCATTTTCCAAGAGTATTTTCATGTGAATAGAGGATCAAAGTTCAATGGCTCATCTTTGTGTATTACCCTCTGAAATCTTGACCCACATTGACACGGAGAGATAGCAACAAGAAGACAGCAAGGATCTGTATTCAAAGTTATATTTGTAAGAAGTCTGACACTAAGATGAATCTGTAGCATGATAGTGTCAAGGTAAAATAAACAAATTCTCCAAACCCTCCTCATCTCACCAGGGCAGCTATCTCTTTGCTCTGCCAGGGACCTGTTTACTCACAGTATGTAGCTCTAAGTGAACATTTGATTCCATAATTTTGTAATTTCATCCCCTCTCTCATTAGCAAAAAGACCACCTTTAGAAAATGAACTCTTTGAGATGAGGTAGACAATTTAACAATTAATAGATAAAAAAAAAAAAAAAAAAAAAAGATTGTTAGGAAAACGATGATGTTTCCTAACCCAGAGTGAAGAAATTGTTTTACACTGCCTTAAGTCCAAAGCACAACAGTAAAAAACAGAGGAGCAAATCCTACATCTCTATCCTTGCCAGTTCCAGGCCTGTGATAGCACATGGATGTAGCAGCAATGCCAGCACAACTATGATGTTTTAACAGCTTCATTCACCTCCTAGCTGCATTTATGAGTATTTGGAAACCCTCAGTTTGGACTAAAGAGATTTTAACAAAGAAGACAAGAAAGGGCACTACAGTTGTCTCACAAGAGCTAGGAAATACAGGGACCAAAATGTTCCCAAGTGAAGGCCTATTCCCAACATTCACAAAAGCATGTAAGAGAAAAAGAGCGTGTCCAGCCCAGTATGCATTAAGGATGATAAACACTTAGAAAAGGCAGGGTATATAGAGCCATCCCTCACAAGTCAAACCAGCTTCCTGCAGCCGCTACTACTGCTGTCGATGAGCTCTTTTGTGCTCTTCTCTCACCCCACGCTGGGGAGACACCCCATCAGCAGGTGAGCCCTGAGCAGGCAGCAGCCTCCCTGTCACCTATCTCATGGCCTGGGGCTGACCCACACCAGCCCACATACTCGGTCACCCAGTAACAATCTCGGAGTTTATCCTCACTGAGGACTATAGGTACTATTTTGTTCCCAAAATACACAAAGGCAAAAAAAAAAAAAAAAAAAAAACTGTCTTGTACCCACTTCTTCTGTGCCATCCTTCCGCACAAAGTAAAGGGCCTTTGCCTTACATGGACTAATGAGGCTAGGGAACAGCCTCACCATGATTTTTGATAAACACTACTTTTCAGGAAGCAAAGCTATAAAACAGTTCTGAAATCTGAAGAGAAGTGAACAAGCAGACTTTTGGATAAGAGAGCAAAATTCACCTTTGAACCTGTCTTTATCTTGTGAAGCCCTGCTATGATGATGGAGATCCCAGAGCACTGAAACGTTGGAGTTTGCATGTGGCAAATAAAGTATCTCTCTTTAGAGACGGGGGAGAGGAGTAGACTTACATGCCAGTGAGCCTAGCTTGCACACCTGGGGAAGCTGTAGAAAACATGTGTGAGGAACCAGAGGGCAATAAGGATTTTTCAAAAACAAATTGTTTCAAAACAATCTACTTTCCTTTTCTGACAGGCCTAGTGGATAGGCAATTTTGTAAATAATTGATTATTTTTTATTAAATGAAATGCCTACAATCACTTCCTTCTATTTTTTTAATTAAAGGTTAGGACACTTGACTTGCCTCCAAACATCCTGCTTCACATTCCTGTCCACACTGGGTAAACAGGAAATCTTGCATAATTGTCAGTTCTTTGTAGCAGTTTGGCATTGACATGGTGCCACAGGACATTTAACTCCATGGCTCTTAAGACCTGCCAGCAGCTTAATTACCACTGGAATTATGACTAAGGAAAAAAACAGCAGCCTAGTTGTTGAGCAAACATTAGAATGAGCTGAATGTTTTATTTCTTAATCAAGCTGGCTTTGCGCGGCTGTATGAACTCACCTGCCTTCCAGGGCAAGGTAGGAATGAAGCAGATTAATGGGCCAAGAGCTTTTATCCTGTTTTATCAATTATCAGGTCAAGTAGCACCGGAGCAAAGTGCTTGTTAATGACCTAAATCAATATCTAGAACAAGAACTGGAAAAGTACCTAAAGCAGGTTTTACAGTGGACTTTTAAATATGTACCCTGGAAAACCCTATTAAGTGACCAGGCATATTCACTAGTGCCTCCTGAATGAAGTTGCCTTCTTGGACCCTTAGACCTCAAATTTTTTCCTGGACTTTTCACCCAGAGGGCTCAAACATACCACTAACTCAAGGCTCTGAAGAGGGGAATTTGGAAGGGCCAGATTCCTCAGAGAGAGACCCTGAAATATCTAATCTGGTAAATGATGAATATCATTGGCCTCTTTGTAACATCACAAAACATCAGCATTAAGGATCTGAAAACGTATTGTGTTGTCTGTCTTTCTAGGTGATAAAAAGACACCAATTCAATGCAAAGGCTAGATTTCACTGGAAATCTACATGTCTTAATAGTGAAAGCAAGCCTTTTCCTAGAAAATAACTGGAGAAATACAAATGAAAAGACAGATTAAAAAGGAAATGATTTAATACAGAGTTGTTGCATGTGTACTAGGTTTTCCTGAAAAAAGCTTCTGGAGCTTCTCCTGCGGTTAGGCAGATCCACTAAGATTTAGACCCTCCAGTGGGGCAGAGCCTGCTGCCCTAGCTCGGCCTGGAAGAATTTGAATGGTTCAATGGATCCAGCATTATTTAAATAGCTTTAAAAAATACATTTGACTGTGTGTTTTCTGTGCCTCTGAGGTACAACTAGCTCCTAGTCACAAGGAAATGAGCTGAAAGTCATGGAGTTGTAGGAGTCAAAGATAGTCTTGTTTGGGTGCAAGTTTGCATAAAGCCATCTGGTGTCAGGAAGCATCAAGAGACCCCACCATGGCACTGGCTGTTTTTACACAGGCTCATCCACCAGCATTATCCAAAGTGCGTTTCACCTCCTCCTGTGCAAGATGCTATTGCTGGCCTGCTGTGGCTCTACCAGTGCTTCCCTTGCAATAACTGAGGAAATGAATGGACGTGGGGACATTCAGCAGTACGAGCCACAGAGATCCTGTGACGTTCATGGAAGGGTTGTGAAATGAGTTCACGAAATAAAAACAAAAAATAATTGTAAAAAACATTCTAAAATGCTTAATGGCTACCCAGCCACATGCTTTCTTAGTGATCACCTTGTTGACACGTTAGCACTGCCAGAACTGAGGCTGTGTTTCTAGGAGTGCACAGAGAGAGATGGCTGACAGTCTGTGACCAGGAGTGGCTGCAACATGACACTCGGGAATAGAAGTGGAATAAGAAATAAGACCAAATTGCTAATTATGTGCCGTTCATCTAGGCCCAGCTCAGGACTGTCTTCATAAATGGCATGGGCTGCACCCTCATTCCTCTTTCACTCCCCCCGGCAGACCATGCAGTAGAAACAGAGGCAAAAGGCAAGCGACTTCACTTCCATCACTTATCTCCTCGGTCTTGACAGGGTTTGGACTGGATCCAGCTCACTGCAGATATGCTGAGGCCTTTTAAAAAAGCCCATACTGAAGAGTCCCCTCAACAGTCCCCTGGCTCCTGGCAGATGCTGTTAGAATAGGAATCAAGAGCCGAATACCAAAGAAAAAATATCTGACAAATATTGGCGGATGCAGTCTGACTCCCAAGACTCCTGATGCCACCTTTTGCACTCTATCACCTTCCACTGTGGGACAGGATCAATAACACCAGGTTTACTTCAGAAAAAAGACTCCAAAATCTGCCCCTGAACAATTTCTGCTTTAATTTTAAGATATTTATTTTTTAAGAATAAACCCCTTTTAAATCATGACGACCTATATTAATATTTTGGATGGCTGTTAGGATTTACTGTAGTTGTTTAAGTAACTTCAGGGGAAACAATAGCCAAGCAGTATCTGTTTCTGACTGAAGTCTTAAAAAAGTCAGCCTACCAAATTGCCAGAAGTCACTAGGTAAGCACCTGGACTTAGAGTTTGTGAAAGTGCCCCAGTCAGCTTTTGGCTTCATCAAACTGACATCATCTTCATCTCTTCATGAAGTTGGAATTTTCTTCATTTCAGTTTGTCTAGATTGGCTTTGGTTGACTGAACAAGAAGTCAATGGAGAATTCAGCCTCCAGCAGGAAACTAGTCCAAACTAGGTGAAAAGTCTGCAGTCTTCTAGTTGAAAAATTTGGAAGGAAGACTATCCGTAATTCTGCCTCTGTTTGATAAACCATTTTTTAAATGCAAAATTTGCTTTTCCCTTGTGTATATAGCATATCTAACAGTTTTATTTAATTCTTAATCCTTTCAAATGCTGCATTCTTCTGCATTTTTTAGTGTAATCCTAATTTCCATCTAAGAAGCACGGTTACGATGAGCAAATTCTGAGAGGACAGTCTTAGCTTTGGTGTAGACAGTAGCACGTACAGTTTGGCAAAGAGCAAAAAAGGCAAGAAACCAAAGCAGCCATCTCAGAGAGGAAAGATGAGGTGAGGGTAATGCAGCAAGAAACCTGAGCAGATACATGCAGCACTGAAGGCAGGGACAAGGACTTTAAACTTGCTACTGAGTGATATGGACCACAAAGAAGATGATTGACAAAAAGTGAGATTACTTTATACTGGACAGAGAAACTTAGGGAGAAAAGCACAGAAGAGAAAGGCAGCAAAAAGAAAACATAAATGGGAAAAGTGAAAAGGAGGAAAAGACTTAACTAGAGAGGAAGAGAGAAGCCACATGTGCAATTAGAAGGTACGGAAACCAAAAGAAAGTACAGGCATCTGTGTGCAAATATGTCCTCTGACAGGAAGACTGTATGGAGCATCAGGTTTCAGTATCAAAGGACATCCTGGTAGCTCATAGACTGTTTGTGCTCTGAGTGTATGTGGTTATTCAGTATTTTCATGGAAATATCTGGATGTAAAAAAAATACTTATAAACACATTTTAAATATGGTTGCATAATTTATTTTCAACTGCATAAGCGAAGTCCTAAAGACAAGGCAGAAGAATTCAAGACAAAGCAAATGGAAACAGGCTATAAAGGGTCTAAAAATTAAGTCTGAATACTACAAAGAAGTCTGATCCATAGTAAAGGAGCAGTCTAGTTCAAGTCATCACTCTGAAACTGTTTATTAAAATCTGGCATACTGTTGCTGTTCCATCACTGCAACATGAAAAAACAAAGCAAGAGTCAAACTCCGCTTCTGGAACCACAGAGATATGAAAATGCAGAGCTGGTCATCAGCACAACAAACTAAGCTGGAGTTTAAGGAGATTTGGATAAATTCACAACAGATGTCAGGAGGTAACACATAAGCTTTGCCTCTCTAGCCCATCGTATCATACCACAGACCCAAAGAAGAAATATCTTCAATTCCAAACATGCAAGTTCTCAGATGATACAGATTTAACAATCCTCATGCAGATAAATTCTGTAATTCATTGGACTTTCCCTTGTCATAATTACTCCAACAAGACACAAGCATTTCTTGTTTGTCATTTAGCGTCAATATTCAAGCAGCATAGAAATTCTGTGGAATCCCTTTCACACCCAGGCCTGTTATCTGTTTAAAGAATAAAAGAAAGGAAGAAGATAAATTTCTGACTGGTTAAATGGAAACATCCATCCATCCATACATCCATGGAAACAACAAACATCATAGCATCCAACCCCTACATCTGCTTCAAGAAAAGCCCCCAACGAATCATTACCTGACATACTTCAGAGCAAAGAGTACTCAGATGTTATAGTGACTGGCAACAACACAAAGCACTAAGGTTAATCTTTAAGATCATCAAACATCAGTCAACAATTTTGCTAATTCACCCACTTTCTGTGGCCCTTACATATGGTTCTTATCTCCGTATTAGCAAGACAAGTCATGTTAACCTTTAATGTACTTTGCCCATGCAATACAAATGTGAGTTTTGAAAATAGCAGCTCCCTTTTATAACAGGAGAATTGAGGAACAGAAGTAAAAAAGGCAAGATTCCTAATGACGTTCTTGCATTAGGAAGATTGTTGCCAGTAGATCAAGGGAGGTGATCCTGCCCCTCTACTCAGCCCTGGGGAGGCCTCATCTCGAGTACTGTGTCCAGTTCTGGGCTCCCCAGGACAACAGAGACATGGAGCTACCGGGGAGAGTCCAGCGTAGGGCTACGAAGATGGTCAGAGGGCTGGAGCATCTGCCTTATGAGGAACAGCTGCGAGAGCTGGGCCTGTTCAGCCTGGGGCAGAGAAGACTGAGGGGGGATCTGATCAATGTGTACAAGTACCTGAAGGGAGGGTGTCAAGGAGACGGGGACAAACTCTTTTCAGTTGTCCCAGGTGACAGGACAAGAGGCAATGGGCAGAAACTGAAGCACAGGAAGTTCCGCCTGAATGTGAGGGGGGGGGGTTTCTTCCCCGTGAGAGTGATGGAGCCCTGGACCAGGTTGCCCAGAGAGGTTGTGGAGTCTCCTTCTCTGGAGATATTCAAAGCCTGCCTGGATGCAACCCTGTATGACATGCCCTAGGTGACAGTGTTTGTGCAGGGAGGTTGGACTAGATGATCTCCAGAGGTCCCTTCCAACCTTACCCATTCTGCGATTCTGTGATTCTGGTATTTAATTCTCATGTGAGCTCCTAAATTCTGCTGATTCAAGAATCTATTGGTTCTTGGCTACAGGAAATCTGTTCCAAGCACTGCTTTGGATTAGAAAGTCCCAGTTCCCAAATTAGATCCTCAGGTGCCTGCTGGATCATGCCTTTATCCTATTTCCAAACTAATATTAATGTTTTTGGTTTTTTCCTTTTCCCCTCATTTACAACCTTTCCCTTTCACGGTATGGTCACCTCTGAGGGACTGCTACTAATTATCTTTTCAGAACTCCTGGTGTGCCTTTCACTAATGCACTAGAAGAGAAAATCAAATAACCAAGGAAGAAGCACATTTCGAATTCAAGAGCCTTAGACAAAAATGTGATTAGTAATTACTTAAAATATATCATCCACTTTTAATAGTAGATTTTAACTTTTTAAAAAAAATCCAAGCAAGAAATTCCTTGCAAAGTTTCACCCTGGTGAACTTAAATATCTGATTTTTAGAAAAGACAGTCTCTGCTGTAAACCCTTAGATATTCTGGCACAATTAAGAAATGAAAATCAAGGGAGTGAAATTTCCAAAACTGATAAAAGCATACTAAGAAACAGGAAATTTTTTAGATGTATTAAGGAATACATCAGGAAGGGCATGGCGGATGCAGAACCACCAGTCGCATGCCTCGCTCTCAGAGTGCGAAGCTTGGCAGATCTGATCTGTAGAAAGAAAGAAGATCTGGTCACCTTGAAAATCTCTCCTGCCTGAGGTTCTTTTGCTAAAGCCATCTCGTCCAGCCCATCATATGCAGAAGTCACATACATTTCTGAATAGTCTTTTCCACCAAAGCAGCAAGAGGTGATCCTGGAGGTAGGCAGCGTCACAGTTTGAATTCTTTGTCCTGGGAAAAATATATAATTGTTTCATAATTTCTATTTTCTAGGAAGCATATAAATATTAATTCACTATTAATGAATGCGGTACAGGTGTGACATTTACACAGAGCACGAAGAAGGTATTTTCCTTTCGGACAGGGGCTATATCCAAAAGGTCAGCTTAAGGGGAAGTGAAAAACTTCCATTTGCTTCATGCCTAATTATTTTTCAGCCCCTCTCCCATAACCAGGAGGCCTGGCGATAGAAGACGCCTGCTTATCTTACCCTCACGGGCAGCCCTCCTGGCGGCCTCCCCTGCACCCTGCTGCTCCGCGACACCTAACTTAAACCAAACCACTGGTGCTCTCCTCGCGCATCACCCCCGAGGCGGGCACGGCCCACGTGCCCAGCGCGGCTGCGGAGGCCGTTTCTTGGGGAAACGCAGTCCCCGAGCACCACTAACGTTCCTCTCGAGCAGGTAGGGTAAAACCCTCGACTCTCCTGCTTCGTTTTGCCGACTCGCGGTTTGCACGATGCAAACCGAAAACGTTTCAAAACCGGCAACCGAACAGGCTCGCCGCCAGCAGGACGAGCGCGCCCGGCCGGCGGAGGCCTTACCCGTGCCTGGGTCTAGGCGGATCACCCTCCCGCCGTCAATGCAGGCCACCCAGAGCTTCCCCTCCGCGTCAACGCACATCCCGTCAGGCATGCGCTCCTCCTCCTCCAGCCGGTACACAAGCTTCGGGCAGGCTGCAGGGAGAATCGCGAAGCCGGGGTTACGCGAGCCAGCAGCGCTTCTCTACCAGATCCCAGGCTAACGTCTTCCACGCGCGTGCAAGCGGCCGCGTTCGTTTGCTACGAAGAAGACGCGCCGCAAGATGTGTGTTACGAGCGCGCTTGGCGGATAACTGCTAAAAGCATAATTTAGGCTGGCAGGCACAAGCCCCCAGTGGAGCCGTTGTGGTTTGAGATCGTACTGAATTAGGACACTTATTATTTTATCAAGGGGAGAGAACAAAATGCCTCTGTCCCTGTCCTTAACCTGCGAGCTGCATGCCATACCATGACTGCCACGAGCCCAATAACTTTTGCTAGGCTCAAGGCAGCCTGGATGTCTCCTTATGAGCAATAAATCACAGAAATAATGAGTCCAATTTAAATGATGGCAATAAATAATCTCTCCCGGGTGAGGATCAAGAACTTTATTTATTTTAATGGCCAATATAGCTACTGGTTTTAATTAGGCCTGGACACGAGCAGTTAGAAGTCTAATTGCGATGCAGAAAATAGTTCTTTCGAGGCTGGTGGGTCCACATGTATGCAGCCCACGGAGCTGTGCCCGTGGGCACACTGCTGCCTGCTCAGGCCTCAGTGCAATATTGTCAATATACCATTCTAAAACAAATACTCACCAGCATAAAACCAAGCCTGGGAAAACTCAAGCTCGTTGTAGTATTTATTTGGGAGAAAAGGAAATTACCTTCAATCTTCTTTATAAATCTTATGTCTTAAAAATCTATAGAAATAGACCGCAGAGGAAACGGAATTCTAACTGAGTAATTGTAATTAATTTGTGTGATTTTCACTTATGATCACACAAACTTAACACTGAGTGGAATACTAAGGGAGTGAGTTCAGTCATTTAAATGCCCATGAATGTGATATTTGTCTCAGATGAATTTTTGCCTTCAAGACAGATGGATATCACAGAAAAAAAATCTCATGGAGTTTTGAAATAAACTTACATTCGTTTTGTTTACACTTCTATTTCCTTTTTGCAAATGCTATAATTATTCTTTCTTTTTCCCCCAGAAAGTGAATTTAAGTGAAAACTGCCAAATAGCTGCAGACGATTTAACTTCAGAGTTGAGAAAACTCAGTCACAGTGGTAACTTGATTTTTTAATATACTTCTGCGACATACTTGCATATGCCTTCTGTATCAGTATATATGCAGCTGGTAGAGTCAAAGTGCTCCAGTAGATGGCACTCGAGAATAAACAGCACCTTGTAAGCTAATGTTCTGGTTCTGCAGTACCAAGGGCTTCCTTCCTGTAACTCCTTAGACAGGTCCTCACCTCTCTTCGGGTGTAAGTGCTTGCATTTTATATTTTCACACTACAAAATGCGAAAAGATTGTTCGCCAAGCGCATCTGCATTATAGCTAAATTTGAGAAAAATCACAATCAGCCTGCTAGTAAACTGTAGATAGAAGAAAACATGAAATCTATCAATCAAATGAATCAATCATGAGCCCTTACACAACCAGGTCTTCTGCAGCAAGAGAAATAGTATTGCTTATCACAAAATTTTGAAAAGCATTTGTACCAATCTTGCCAGTGTGCACATCATAGCTGAAGGCGTGCACGGCGTATGTCAGGCTGTCAATGTGAAAGAAGGTCCTGTGATCCAGGGACCAGTCTAGACCGTTGGAGATGTCCACCTGGTCCAACTGTTTCACCACAGAGTAGTCAGGGTAAAGGGTGTAGAGAGCCCCTTGCCTCCTCGCTCGCACCCCGGGTGCTGTCTCCTCAGCCATCGTACCTGAAACAAAAAGGGGAGCATTGGTCAGAAAGGAGAAGCTTGTTCCTTGTGCTTGATCCAAAACCTCCTCTAAGTTTGAGCAAAAAGTCCTAACACATTTTAAGCTTTTTATTACTCATTCAACATTGAACACCCTCAGCATACATTGCCTGGGCTGCCTAAAAAAGGGGGAATGACAGCTCCATCCCAAAGTACTGCGCAGTGATGAGAGGGCTGTCACAACGACGGAGAGGTGGTAGAAACGGGTCCTGAGAGGTCCTGAATACCGAAGGATAGCAAAGGCCCCATGGGAAAGAGCAGGAAGGTGGAAGAGGAGAAAAATCCCCTTGATGGTGAGGAAGGGGTGAGGTGCTGTCAGAGTGATCACATGAAAAAAAAGGGAGAAAGTCAGGAGGAGCTATCTTCTGCAGGAGTCATCCTGGCCCCAAAAGGCTGAGTTTCTGCATTTTGGTGAGGTTTCAGTTACAGATGCCAACGACAACACACCAAGGATGGCGGTTTTACTCATAGCCCCCAACAAGACAAAGCAGCGATGCAGGCACATGCCAAACGCTCCGTCTTTTTGCCACTTTTATATTTTACTGTTTAAATGGGCTGAGGCCTTAAAACGCAGGTTCTGTAAGTAAGTCACACAGTTATCTCAGAGCCAAGTAAAGAATAACCGAAGAGAGAGATTTTTTTGAATTAATTTGTGCCTCTCTGTTATGTTCTTTATTTAATTTTTGATTCTCTCTGCTCTGAAAATGACAGAGCTCTGCAATGACGTGTTTACATTTTCCTTCAACAGTGAGGAACTGTTTCTGTTGGCCTCTCTTTTTAGAAGAGCTCCTGAGCTTGCTTTACCTCATTTGGCCAAAACTGCGGTCCAGGTTGTTCATTCGTTATGCACAGCTAGAAACAAGCGTGCAAAACAGTTTTTCTCCAACTTCTCCCTTACTCTTCCTCTTAACTCTAGCAACACATCTAGCATAACCATGAGTCAAATAGTTTTGGCAAACTTGAAATCAGAGGAAAAGGTTGGCTGGCAGGACATATAAAGATCCAACTCTGGAGCCATCTTCACTCACGTCAGTTGCTTTCTGCTTCACGTGCAGATTGCTGTGCTTGGGTCGTAATTTTATGGGAGAAAAGATAGCAGATGGGGGGAGGTCCTGGCTGCATTGAAATTGATGGAAAACGTCCCACTTGCCTTCAAGAGGCCAAGGCTTTCTCCCAGCACCTGTTTCCCACAGCCCGATGAGCAGGGCTGCATGGGAATCAGGCAAGCCACCGGGTGAATTCTCCTCCGGAAGCTACGTCCTCCTCTGCACCTCCAGAAACCTTCCCACCTGTGTGCTCCCTTCACTGGCTTTCGTGTCCCACATAGGTAAACTTCTGAAAAACAAGGTCAGTCCAGTAACAGCAGAGCCCTCTTGTCAGACAGCCACGACTGACAGCCTCTGTCCTCATTTAGATCAAAGGATTAAGGACTACTTCTCCTCCTCCATCAGGTGATCAGGGACTTCAGCAGTAATTGCAAAGAGAATTAATTCACAAGGCTGCTCACGTCGCTGCAGTGGCTGTCACGGGGAACCCGACAGAGGAGCTGAGAGTCAGGAATAAAACACACCATGATTAGTTCTTCTTTTCTTCAGGAGAAATTTCTGCCAGGAACTTACCAGCAAAAAACCTCCCCTTTGGATCCACTTTCCCATCATTGAATCTGTTGTTGGGTTTATCCTGCTCAAGCTCAAGGAGAGTGGTGACTGACTGGGTGTCCCAGTCCAGAAAGGCGAACCTGGTTCCCAGGGCCATGATGTAGCCCCCGTGCCGGCGCAGCGCCACCGAGCCCACACGAGCATCTGCAGGCAAGAGAGAGTGGGAAATGGCAGGGAATTACAGGGCCATCGGTCAGCCGTACCCTCCCCACAGCACCGAGTGTATCAGAGCTTGATCAGGGGATGCCTGACCCAGGAACAGCTGATGTGATGCTAAGAGAGCAAAGGTAACATTTTTCAAAACTGTCACCTCTGTAGCATCCCCCTCCACCGAGGTCATCAGCACATCTATATGCTCTTCACGCCTTCCCAGCTCCCAGACAGACACACCTATAAGGACCGTAGCTTTTCCCCCGCAAACGGCAGGAGAACAACACGCCTCCCTGTTGGGCTTAGCAAAAGCCATGTACACATGTACCTCCACGCTTGCCCACAGTCCTTCTCCAGTCGGTCAGCTTGGGCCACGCCGTACTCAGCAATACGTTGCGGGAGGACAGGGCATGTGGCTCAGCGGAAAGTAAAGGAAACTGCGATGTTCTCATAGCAGGAGAGGCAGACCAGGAAGGATGCAGGGAAGGGTCCCGAGGTAAAGCAGTGAATGTGTTTACAGACTTGGTAGTGGACTCGCTTACCCACGGAGACGCTCTGCACTTCGTTGGTGGCAGCGTTCCAGCGGCAAACTTTCTGCGAGTGAATATCTACATACACGAGTGCATTTTCCCGTTCTTCCCAGACCGGGCACTCTCCCATCCTGTTCTTCTCCTTCACAACAGATTCAATTTTAATGGAGGAGGACATGGTCTGAAGGGAAAAGAGTAAATAATTTATCTAATATAAGCCTCTTGTATGGATTTTCGTAGCTACAATGCTTAGAAGTGGAATCTAAAAACAGCAAAGCCCCCCCAGATCCCACACAACACAGTAACTCAGCAGGTTCCTCTGATTTTTCCAAGGCTTCTGGTTTTGTCTTATCTGAGCACTTCTCAGCCTGGAACTGAGCTTGAAGAACTGAGTCTTCTATTTAGAAAATCATCCCTGGATGAGAAACACAAGTAAAAGCTCAAGAGAAAATAATAAAATTTATAGCTCACATTTTTTTTCCAAGTACTTTTCTGATGTTTACTCAATTTCCCTCCCTCAGCATCAGTGTTTCTGTGAAGTTGCCGTGCTTTCTCTTTAACAGGCCGCCTAGCGATGCAGTCACACTTGTATTTGCTTATATATATATTTATATTTGGACCTTGTTTTGTGTTTTTTTGCCCTGCTGTCTAAAAATACCGTGCGTGTTGTGGAACACGGGTGTCCAGGTATTCCAGCTGCTGGGGGCTTATGTGAGAGATTCATTCCTGAGCAGGTCAGCATCAGCGAGAACTGCAGGGAAGCTGCTTCCTTCTGTGATGGGTGTCCAAGAGCTGAGCCAAGAGGCACCGCAATGGGGGACTAGGGAAAACGCTGGGGCGAAAGGCATGGCAGGAGGCAAGCCGCTTCCCATCAGTGGGGTCAGTCCCAAGATTGCCGAGCTGGGCATGGGGCACCCACCTGCAGGCAAGGTGACCCAGCCTGGAGTTGTGACTGAACCAGCAGCTGGGGAACGATTCCCTAGGAAAAAGACCAGCTTTCTTCCAAACTGGGAGGAGGCACCAGTGGGCAGAAGCTGGTCTTAGATGGGTTGAAAGTCTTGTTGCAGAAAAACAAGATTCTGCCTTGTTTACATATATTTATTAACTTACCCCGGAAGAAAGCACATACGCCCAGGTAATACCGACTGCAATTTGTCGGTACCAAAGAGCCATCTAAGCCGCTGCAAACCAAATATTTGTTCCCACATCAAGTCGATGTAAATACGCAAATGCCAGGGAATAGGCCTGCCTTTGAAACCCGGCGCTTTGTTTCCACTCCAAGCTTTTCATGTCCGTCGGCCCCAGCCAATTTCTGCGGCAATGGCTGGAGCAGTCTAGTGAATTTTACTGGGTGCCGTGCAGGAGGCTGTAATTACATGATCGGCTGGCTTCGGGGGCAAAGCTGCTCCTGCGTTTCCCATGCTGGGCACCTGCTCCCACCTGGCTGCCTTCGTGGTGGCCCTGCTCACCCACAGCCCGGGCAGCAGTGGGCCCCATGAAGAGGACGTTGGCTCCATACACCTGCAGACAGGACCTGCTTCCACCAGCCCCGGTGCCCAAGCACTGTGTAAATACCTCTTCGGACTTCTTCCCTGGTGGTACCACTCAAAATAGTGCCTGGCATGGCCAGGTCTCCCTGAGGTACAAGTTTGCTGGAGAACCATTTTTGGCAGCTCCCTGAGCCCCGACTAGAGCAAATAGCCAGCTTTCAGTCCCGTCGGCTATTCCAATTCAAACGAAGAGCCAGTGCTGCTTTCTTCTACAAAAAGCATATGCAAACACCCTATTCCTGTGCTCTAACTCCCATCCCTCGGACGCAAGAAGACTCAGATCAGAGGCAGGTTCCCTGGTGGCATTTCAAGGCTGCTTTCCAAACAGCACTTGAGCCAAAGAAAAAAATAAAAGAAAGAAAAAAAAAAACACTCTTGCCATCTCTCTGGCACATATCACCAGGTTGTTTTCTTGGCATTCAGCTGCTGTCTGACTTGCGCCCCCCCCCCCCAGCACCTCCTCACGCAGTACCCGACCCTACATGTTTGCAGCCTGTAACAATATCCCTCCAGTTTACTCTTTTAATATGGGCATCGTTCCTTAGGGGGTGAGCTGGGGATAAGGTTTACCTCACGGACGATTAACTGGCACGAATATGCTTCGATGTAAGTGGGAAGAGTCAATAATCGAGGTGAGGGAGAAAGGCAGCACTCAGGGACCGGGTATCCTTCTCACTTTCTGGGTCCCAGGGCACGCGTAACAAGGAGTCACCCAGTTGAGGGGAGGTCCAAACAACTGGTTTACCAATTATACCCCTTCCCACCAAATAAACGATGTCAAAGGAACATTGCTGAGGATGCAAAGTCAAGCATTCTGGCTAAGAAATGATTTTATACACTGGCATTTTTTTGCATGATTGCCCCTTTGACTGCATTACAGTAGCAAATAAACAAGGCACTGTTTGCACTGGCCCGGGATTGTCCATGTAGTTATTTTTTCGGTGTGTTTTTCTGATCTGGTCTGTAGGCACGTGCCAGGTCACGCTCTCCCCAGTGATACTGGGGCCGGGAACGGGATACGGCGAGATCTCCAGCAGCAGAGTTTGGGCTTTACTAACATAAATGCAGCCATTTATATGCCCCCCTCCAGCCACGAGAGCTCAGCACACCTCTACATCAGCGTGGTTGTACTCAGCTCAGCTCTGGTGGCAGCTGTCACTTGGCTGCGAGACGCCAGGCAGCGACCTGCTGCTGCACAAGATAACGCAGGCAGGCAGCACCAGGCCCAGGCTAAATAAGGGTATATGGACCCAGAAAAATTAACCTCTTAAAATCTGTTGAGCAGAACTTGAGCTGCAAGAATGAGTTTTTATCTTTTGCGTCATATAGCTGCAGTATCTGTGACCGGATGCTCGGAGCTCAATGCTGACTTCATTGCACTGTTGAACCATGAGCTGGAAAACACTGAGCCACTCGTGCACCTCTAAGAAGACTGATTTCAGCAATGAGATCAGCACTAACTCCTACTCCAGCAGAGGCAGAAAGTTGCCAAATCTCCATGAGCCAGAGCGTAATTGTTTCATTGACCGTTTTATTGCTTCATTTGGTTCATATTAAACCTTTCTGTTCCCACCATCTCCCGTTTCATTTACTGCCCATTCTTCAGCTTCTGTAAGAACAAGGCGAAGGCTCTGCAGATAAGTGGCTACAAAACACTGATTCACAGAGCCATCCTGTGCACAGAGGAATATGCACTCAAGTAATTAACAACTGTTTTATAATGCGCTGGCAGGAGAGGAACGAACCTGGGTTGCACCCACTGCCATTTTTACTCCTTTCTGGAGCTGGGCTGCTTGAATACCCTTTTAAAGGACTTTTAGCTTTGCCTTCTTAAAGACATACTGGAAAAAACATGCAAATCTCAAAAACACGCCATCTCCTCCCCGAGACACAGAGGTATAGGTTGAAGCTCTCCATGGACAGAAGTGCCGCACTGTCCTGAGTGCTGCTGCCGCTGCACCAGGATGCCCCAACACGGGTACTGCTGCCCAAGGCAAGTGCTCCTGCGGAGGCCCTAGGGCCAGGCCCTTGGTGATGCATGATGCCGAGGGCCACAGTGCAGATCTATGGGATCCCTGACCCCAATAAATTGTAACAGGAGTTTCATCAAACTGCTAAATGCTTCAGGCTGCACCCTTCACAGATGACTGATGCGACCTAATAGCTCATTGCCTTTGTGAGGCCTCCTACTCCCCCTTTTTCTCCCTTCTGCTCTGGTCCAGGGTGACCTCTCTGGGCCAGGTGCTGGCATTTCCCCAAAGAGCCCTGTACCAATTCAACTCACTGATCTGGCAATTTTTTCTCCCCTCTGGGGAGACAGATACTTGCTGATGCCTTCAAGGGGTGAGGAGAGGGGCCCCATTCCCAGCCCACCCTTCCCTCATACCCAGGCTCATGTACACCATCTTTGCACCAGTGCGGTTGTCCCGTTGGGGTTAACACTCCTCCCCATACAAACGCTCCCCTTCAGTGCCATCACTGTCAAGACAGTAGCTCCTCCTGCCTCCCATCCCTGTATCATCTCTGGTCGCCAGCACCCCTGGTCCAGCTCCTCACCCCGGCTGCCTCTGTGCTTCCTTCTCATTGCCTCCTGGGCTCAGGCCATCTCCCAGCAACACAGGACCCGACCCAGGTCCCCCATGAGCCCCCCACACCATGGATGACTGCCATGTCCCGCAGAGCCTCAGTGTTCACCTTTCCCAGCTGCATGCCCGACTTTACTCCCCCCACCAAAATAGTTCCCATATTTTTCCTCTAGCTGCATTCCTTTTTTTTTTTTTTCTTTTTTCTTTTTCTTCTTTTTTTTTAAGGCACTGAATGTTTGGCCTCAAAATTCCTTCCTGTTCTTCAGAGAAGAGCAACCAAAATGGGAGGCTTGTGCCTTTGTGGCTGGGTTTTCACTATTTTCTACAAGCATCCGAAAAGTGACTCTTAACAGGAAGGGTCACGCAACCTTAACAGGCATCTACCCATCACAGCACTTGTGGCCCACTGACTTGTGGCACAGAAAAGCCAGTGAGTGCCCAGAAAGCATCTCCAGGGTGCAGCCCCACTGCCCCAGCACCTGCTTCCAGCCCCCTGCTCCCTCCACCCCCTTCATCCTCACCATCCCTGCCAGCACCACGCTCCTCCCCAAAGCTGCCAAGGGCAGGTCTGAAGAAGACAACATCTCATTGGGAAAGGATAAACTGCCCCCAGAATTTTTGCTCAGGACATCCAGGGTTCACCCCTTCCAAAGCATCCTTCTGTCTGGCATCTTTCTGTACAGCACCTTGTGCTCTGCTTGCCATGGCACTAACGGACCAGAGATAAATGTGCAGGGGAAAAAGGTAGCAATTCCAAGCAGAAAGCAGCAACTACTGCCATATTCTCCCTAAGTGAAACACACCAGGATAAAAATATCATGCTCACCTTGCGTACATCCTCACTACAAAATTATGTTGATATTTTTGTCTCCTGGAACCAGGCTTAAATCCCTTGCAGAGAATATGTGGCTAAGAGGTATCACCACAATGTTTTCCAAGATAAACAGCTTAAAGTCATCAGAATTCTGAGACTGGAAGAAATATTTCCTATTAGGAATGAAAGTCTAATGGAAACTCTCTCTCTCTTTTAGGAATGAAAGTCTAATGGAAACTCTCTCTCTCTCTTTTTTTTTTTTTAAGAAAGTCTTTCTGGTAGTTATTTGACAACAGCCTTTCTAGTCTTTAATATAGATTGCTTTTTAAAATGATCTTAGCAAAAACTGATAATTCCAGTACTCATAAGACACAGGTAAAATTGCCCTTAGTGTTTCTTTACTGTTGCTCTCTCCCATGCAAGCACACATTATTTTATTTTTAATTTCAAGCCGAAGCTTTGAATAAGGCAAGCAGTTAGCGCTTTAAAGTGTGTTCAGTGAAGCAAGTCTCTCTAAACCAAGGAATTTTAAGAACAATTTTACCTCAGTCCAATTGATTAATATTTATATCAAGCTGTAGGGCACCCGTGCAAAACCCTGCAGTTAATCACAACAACACACCTGCTGAAAAAAATATTGCAAGACCTGGGCTGATGTCTCTTTTCCACTGCTGGTCCGATGAAACTGGCTGCAGTTTTCAGCGATGATTAAAATGTGCAATAGCTGATGTTATCTGCACTGAGCAGGTAACCTTTCACGTTTTCTATTCAGTCAGCAGTCACATGAAGGATGAGGCATGAACCAAACCCCTTCTAAATGGTCTGCTTTGTAGTGCCAGCAGCAGAACATGTGATATGGAAAAATCCTTGCTCAGTATTTTTCTCATGTCATAAGAGCAGAAGAGACCTGAGACATTGCACCACTCATTTGCCCCAAGGGCTAGCCCAAACTTCTCAAATTTAGGAGCAAATGAACATCTAGGATGACATAAACGTTGAAGGAGGTTAATAAAAAACGACGGGAGGGGGGTTGCGCAGGACAAGTCATTTTGAATGATAAGGAAAAATATTCATGCGATTAAGACGCATTACCATCGTTAAGACTTGGCTTCTATTGCTCCGCGTGGCACAGCCTTCTGGTGCTCAGCCACCTGCTCTGCTCGCCTCTGCTCTGCAAAGCCCGCTCCCGGCCGGGCGAGAGCGGCGAGGCTGCGCCGAGCGGCTGCAGAGCGTGCAGGCATCTGCGGGGATGTTTTGGACTGCAAAATAGTTATGGTTTTGTTGGCTTTTGAGACTTTTTTTTTTTTTTTTTGCCTCTCTAGTGTGTTTTTTTTTTTCTTTTGTCCATGGGAGGTGAAGGTGGAAGACGCCAACTGCCCTCTCCACTCGTCCTCACCCAGCTGCTAAGGTAGGTGACGGGGGACTCCCAGCCCCAGCCGCCGGCCGCCCTACCCGGGCGCCATGGGGAATCGCACAAGGGAGGATGAGCCTTGTGCCTGCCGCGGGGGCAGAGTCCGAGCGAGGTGGTACGCCAGGGCCCCGACGGCTTCCCTGCAGCAGGGAACCTCTCCAGCTCGTCCCCGCGCAGACCGGAGGCATATTCCTGCCCGCGTCAAGTCACCCCACTACATTCAGTGAGGACAGAAGAGGTCTCAAACCAGCAAGCAAGAGAAATGCGTTTCTTTGCTCCTGTAAACATTCAATGCATGTTGGTACTCAACATGATTCATGGGATAAACATTTTTCCTAGATAAGTGAATAACAGGGGTGGAACGAGTATTAGCCCACTGAAGTCATCATAGATCCAAATTCAGAGACTCGAAAATTACACTTCCAAGCTGGAGACAAATTCAAACATTTCTAGGTAATAAATAAATAAATAAAAAGTAATGTTTCAATCTCAAATTCCTGCCAAGATTATTGCGTTATGAGCAAAGCAATTGTGCACAGGTTAAGGACCTTTCTTAAACTTCACGTCTCAACCCAAACTATAGTCTCAGTTTTAACTTCAGCTCTAACTCTGTTTCTGTCAATGTTTTTCCTACTCCTACTTTCTTTCCTTTAATCTAAATAATAACTTTGAAGTGAGTTTCATGTAGACATGGATGAAAATTTTTTCACAGCTCTCCTTCCTATGAAATGCTTTTTCACCCAGTAGAAATATTTGAAAGGAAAATTCTGCTTTAAGATCATTTTAATTTAATTTAATTTAAAAACAAAAAATGCACAAAAAACAAGCAGTTGTTTTTCTACTAAACATTTTCCAAAGCATTTTTTCCTAGAGAAAGATTTAATGGCAAAAACCATATTTCCCATTCAACTCTCTGGTGACTTGACTAGCTCCACCATCATAAACTGCAGCAAAGTAAAATCAAGTCACACCAAGGGATGGAGCATTAACCTCAATATGATTTTAAAAAAACCCATACGCTGCTTTACTGGAGAGTAGCTCAAATGAAATATAGTTGGTCATACTATGCATACCTAAGAGGTGTGGAAACAGTATTGGAGGACGTCCTTCTGATTTACTCAGATGGCTACAAACGCCCTGCAGATACACAAGTGGACTGTGGCCACCTCTGCGCCTTGCACCACCTCTCAGCCTCGCTGCTATTCCCACCTTGCGGGCTCCTAGGTCCCCAGTGCTTCCAGCACCCTGCCTCTCTCCCGCCCTTGGCAAGTCCTTGAGACCTCCTCCAGCTCTGCCTCCTCAGAGGTCAGTCACTGTCGGAGGAGACACATCTCAAAGGCTTTGTGGACTTCGCTTGCCAAGGGGTGCAAATCTGCAACAATAGGTTGATGCATTCGTTTCTAGGCAGCCAATTATTTTAATTATACCCACAAATTAGATAGAAACAAATGAACTCAATGGGGACAGGCTAATTTTATCAATTTGAAGTTTTCAACAGAACTGGCTGAAGGCAGCCGTACTCCTCTGTTCCTCTGCCTGGCACCTCCCTGCTCCTCTGGAGCGTTTTCTTCTTAGTCCTCTTGCTCTCTCCTTTCCCTCTTCTTTTGTCCCCCCACGGTGAAACCATTACTGTTTTCTTTTTATTCTCTAGTTTTTATAAACATAATATAATTGGGATAGCATATCAATGTATTAGTGTAATACAGATATTAATGTAGACCATAAATATACTGTATACTCTGTATATTAATGTAGTTCGCATTGTATTTATCTTCTGTTGCATAGAGGCACACACTCAGACAATACCACCAAATGCTACTGTGACTTTGAAAATAGTAAGTTATCTCTTACCTCTTTTCTCAGAAATCCCTACAGTTCCCTTGTGCAGCTTCCCCCCCACGAGTATCCAGCCTAACTATTTACTACTCTAATAACTTTACTTTGCATGCAATCTGGTGCCCTGATCACTTAAAGCCATTCTTCAGCTAGACGCAGTTGTTTTCTGCATTTATCTTTCCCTCCCTTTCGGAGACAGCAGCAGACATGGTTAGAGTTAATGCAGACACAACTATTAAAAACCTCCAGACAGGCACAGATGTAACTACTCACCTTGGCAATATCCCAGTCCACAATGTTGTTCAAAAATCAAGTAGAGGCTTATCTCCTTGCAGCTTTGCCCTTCTGTAGGAAGGATCTGATCTCTCCTCACTTCTTGAATTGAAAAGAACTGGAGCTCCCCAAGTAGCCAATACTGCCTGCTTTTATTTTGGTAGAGCTATTTTGCCTGCAAAGGATTATTTGAGTTTTCTCCAGCTTCGTTAGGAATAAATACGCTTCACCTATGACTATAGATTTTGGTCACAAGGGAAAAAAAAAAAAAAAAAACCCTTCAAGGCACAGCAGCTACTCCTCCTGATACTGCTTTTCCTGTCATTGAGTTCTTGCTCAACCCTAATTGAAATCAGTGCAAGTCGTTGATCAAAGAAGCAAGTTTCATTAATAAATGAGGGATTAAACAAAAAGCCAGGGAGCCTTCCTAAATGAAGGAGCTGGCAGGCAGAAGAGAAAGGCCCAGGAGAGGTGATTGCTCAGTTCCAGTTTGCTGGATCTGCTCCATCATGAGACTGGAGTCAAAAAACACCTGTGGTGCCTGTCTGGGCTCCTCCAGGCGGGAGTGCTGGAAGCAGCTCCAGCCTCTCAAGTGGAGGCTGATGAGATCTGTGATCCTAGTGTATTTTGATAATACTAAAAATGCAACTCCCTAGCACATTCCTGGTAATTTAATACCTGTGAAACCAGGGGTCAAGCCACCAAGTCCTCACTGCGTCTGCCAGGTGCCTCTTGGCTGGTAATGAAAAACTAATCTTTGGCCAGACCTTTCTTACTCTTATGAGCTGTTGCTTTTATATTTCTAGCACTAACAGAAAAAAGGATTGCCACTTTGCTTATGCCAGGATGGAGATAACCTTATTGCCACCAGCATATGGTGGGCGGCTGGTTTTCCAGTAAGAAGCCCCTGTGCTGTAGTGGGCAGGCACTCCTCCCAGACTCAACAGGGAGGACACATATTCCACAATTTCATTAACCAAAAATGATGCCATTTGTTATCAGTATAGGCTACTGTTTTCATTCTTGATCTGCTGTTCCTTCCAGTGCTTTTTCACACACACACATGAATTTCCATTCACACCCATCTCGCTATTTCTGTCACAGGCCTATAGAAATACCATATCCAAAGCTGTAGAGCAACATTGCCCCTATGGGCACCTAAATGGGCCTGGAGATGGCCAGAGCGCACCATGGCCATGGCATTGGAAGAGCAAGCTCCGCTGAGTGAGATGAAGAGTGAAGGAGGAAGGAGGGGAACACAAAAGCTACCTTTTCTCCCCTTCTCAAAGCACATCGGAGCTGGTTGCTACATTTAGAGTTATAGTACTGCTCTAATATTGGTTCTTGCACCACTGCTGAAACTCTCTTCTCTGTATCCTTGTTTTTCAGATAAACAGAAGTACAAAGCGAGTGTAGAAATCTCTGCAACCTGATAGTGATGATACAGGGAGCTTAATTTGTGTTTGCGCCCACTTACTTTCTGTTCTACCTCTGAATGTTAATTAGCTATCAAGCAGCTCATGCTGCAATTATTGCTAGGTTTATGACTTTAGCGAGAATGAAGCTCTAAAATTGCCAAATTCTCCTTCTCCCTCAACTCAAACTTTCCTTCTACTGTGTTTGAGACTGCTTTGAAACACATCAAGCAAGTGGAGGCATGATGGGCACTCAGGGAGGAGCCCTCTCCTCTCCTCACATCCCATCTTCCAGCGCTGACTGCTAAAGGGCTGCTTAAACCTCCCCTTTGTCCAGCTGCTGGGACATATCACTGCATGCTTCGAAAAGCAAAAGCAGTGACTCCTGTGCAGGTATTGTTCTCTTTTAAACACAACTGGCCAAGAACATCTGGTGCTTTTCTGTCATCACAAATCTCCCTAAAGCAGGCAGAGACCTTCAGAGGATGGACAAAGATATGGTTCTTGCTCCAAAAAGTTTCGTTTTATCTGTGACAAAATGAGTAACAATGACATGTAATGGGGAGAAATGATGAAAGCTCCAGCTAATCAAGTGTTAATTTAAGCACATCCACAGCTGAGGGTCTCAAAAATGTAACATAAAAAAAAGCCACAGATACACAGTAATGAGTATTAATGATTCACTTGTCGAGAATTTCACAGGACAAATGAGGTTCCAGTTAAAGCAGTAATAAAACTACAAATGGATGTTTTACAAGAAACTTCGAAACTATGTGAAAGAGAGAAACTACAAGTAGTTTAATCAATAAATTATTAGAGCATAAATCACAAATGAGACAGGAGAACAAACAAAAAAACACAGGACATTAAAACAAAATTAGTTTACTATTGAAGAGAATTACAATACTCAATAGTTTATTAGGGTGAGAATCTTTTTAGCATAATAGGAAAAGTACCAGAAGATATTTAAAGTAATAAGGTTTAAAAGGAAAGATAATTAGTTTTAAAATATTCCATGTATTTCAGTAGTTCTTCTTCTTTTTCTGATGGGAAATTACAAAAGTGTTGTAAAAGATGCCAAATACCAGATTAAGACCTCCTAACTCATCTTGCTTAAATCAGTCCTCTTTAATCTAATCTGAAGAGTGAATATTTAACCTGCAAACGGATACGGTGGGATTCCTTTGACCCCTAGCCCAGTTATCTATTAAAAGAGAGAGAAAAAAAAAGATAAGCACAATAATTCATCACTATAAAACATTTTTCTTTCACCACCAGATACCTCACCAGACACCTAATGTAGAAAAGGACTGTGCCCAATTTGATACCCTACTATACTTTGTAGTATAGCCCATTATAGCCATTAATGTCCACCCACACTATTTTTCAAACTTCAGGAATCACAGGCCATAGTTCATTCCCCCAAATCCTTCCTCCGATACTACTAGGTCTTAATCCTGCAGTTGACACTGTAACCTTTGATATGTGTCTGTATGGAAGTGCAGGGTGACCTATCTTTATAGGAGATAATTTAGTTATAATTAACTAGGGAGTAAATAAAGGATCTTATCTGCCTTTGGTTAAGACATAAAAGTATTTACACACTTCCCTTGTAATAAAAATTAAAATGTGTTGACAGAGGAAAGAGTAGCAAGATGTTACGGCATAAGAAATTTGCAATATCAGCATTGTTACAAATTTTCCTATCTCTAAAAACATTCACCTTTCCTCTCCTGCAATAGGAAGCAAAACTATGAGCAATAACTTAACATACTATATGACTGATGTTCTAGCACCCTCTTCCTGCTCCCTACTACTCCCAACTGTTTGGCTATCTAAATGAAGGACAAGAGAGGAGGGGGGAAAAAAAGAAAAAAAAAGGCCTTTAAAATGAAGGGGAAAAGAACAAAAGAACTATTCACCTTGAAAACCCCACCAGCCTTTGGCTGTCGTGAAAGCCAGTCTTTGTCCATTCCTTGGCTGGCGGAAGTCACATACATTTCTGAATAATCCTTTCCTCCAAAACAGCAGGACGTTGTCTTGTCAACAGGAAGTTTCACAGTGTGGATCCTTTTTCCTGGAGGGAAACACACATGCCATTCCTGGCTTATCTCCTTACTACAGGGAATTTAAATAAATTATTGACAATAACCTACGTGGAGCCAGGTGTTTCACACCAACAAATACAAGGCAGGGGGAGCTCCCATGCGTCAGACTGATGAGAACCAGGACAGAGAGAAATCAAGACTCCTCTAAGTCACACTGTTGCTGACAGTGTATCATTTGGAAAGTTTCAACCTCAGTTATCACAAATGAATCTTGCCCCAAAACCTAGTGAGTCCTCTAATTAAATGCTAACATCTATAGCACAGTCGCCTGTATCTGAGCTCATCATCTAGGCTGCCCATATAGTCAATGGAAATGAGACATAATTTCTCCCTAAAATAGGTCACCTGAATCATGCCTTAGAGCTGCTGACCTCCCTGCTTGGACTACAAAGAGAGCCTGGAGCAAGGAGGGACCATGCAGCCCTCTTACACCTCTACTGCCTGAAGCCAACGAAGATGAATTCCTTGAGATTCAATAGACTTTCAAATCAAACCTGCATAAAATAGGGATCATGGGACACATCTGAAGTTTACAGAACACTTAGAGCTAACAAAATATGCATTTATTATACCATCAAATAGCTACTAGTCCAATGATATGATTAAAGAGACTGCCCCCAGCACTAACCTAAAGACTGCTGAGACACCTTAGCGCGTATTTTTCCAAAATTCCTCCTACAAGTGGGCAGTATGTGCTTATACCCATTAGGCCTATTTTATTTGCCTACAATTAATTTTTTCTTTCTGGAAATATACTAGGTATCGTATCGTATAGTTACAAATCTCCTTATACATATGTAATTCCCCTTGCCTCTCATTTATGTGTGTAAAAGGCTTGGTCTCCTTACAGTTACTACCTGTTTAATGGTGCATTGAAAGAGCAGGAAAGGGCACTTCAAAAAGAGAGGAAATGGAAAAAATAATAATAAAATAAAAGAAATGCATTGCCCATTTTTTGGCTTACTCTCAATATCTATGAGAGGTTTTTGGTCAGCTTCAGAGTGGGGCAGCATTTCTCAGGAGGCATTTCTCAAAGCACCCTTGCCTTCCCTTTTATTGCTACAAAAGCTTTTGCCTTCTCCCAACAAGTGTGCTTTTGTCTTTTGTAATGAAGCGGCAACACTGCAGTGAATTGGCAGAAGCACAGATAAAGTGGCACCAATCATCTCTACCAGAATATTTAAGCCAGGCATAAGCACAGGTAAAAGCAGGGCCACAAATCATCCATATTATTAAGCCATTGGCGCAGTCCAGGCAAAGTTTTGGCTCAGGTCCACCTAGTTCAGCATGCCATGCCCTTGGGGCAGTTTGGGCTCTATTTTGAGTGAGAAGACAGCCCCAGCAGCATGACATGAGTTATGACATGCCACATGACGCAGGACATTCCCTGAACTGTTTAATTTACTAGCAGGGGCCTAATCAATACAACCAAAACATGAGACAGAGAGGGAGGAGTAGAACTGCCTTTGTTTCATCGAAAAACCCTTACAGGAAGGCTGGATAGTATTAAACTGTCTTGCTTTAGTCACAAAATAAATAGCAGCAGAAAGCAGGTCAGCAGCAGGGGAAAAAGTCTCTTTTATATAACAGCTGGGACAGTTTGAGGACTTTGGCATTACTGATGATCTATGATAAGCATTATGTATAATAAATGGCATTAACCCACAATGGCCAAAATAAAAATCAAACTTTTTAGTGTAATGAGATTTAGATTGGCAGAGATTACTTGCATGCCAAATTACATGTTGATTCCCTGAGAAGAGCAGATCTTTCAAAATATGTGGAATACTGGGAGAAAAGAAGATCTGTCTGTTGCTTGGGAGGGATGAGGACAAAGTATGAGACCTGAGACACAGCTCCCACCAGCTGGGTCTAGAAGCACTTTATGGTTATTCAGTCAGCTGGAAACAGAAGCATGGCATGGCCTGATAGGTGATAAAATACTCCAGAGGCCACCCTAAAAACTGGCTGACATCAAGTCTGGGAGAAAACAGGTGGGAAGGACATTTTAAAGCAGAAAACAAGCTCTGTAGGAGGTGGGGTGTGAGCCCCAGAGATACTCTATTTGCTGAGTGGTCTCAGCAGAAAGGGGCCCCATAGATACTGTTTACAAAGGTCTAAGATGAGAAATGTCTTCCAGGAGGTACAAGAAAAGGTGCATCTGGATGCTCTGAAATCCACTTGAAGAAGTACTCATCTGTACTCTGCATCCATAGTAGAGATAACTGTAGCAAATCTTGTGGACACTTTGCACCCAAGGATTATAGAATACATCCATAAGGAGAAACTAGAAGATATTTAACTCCTAATTAAAGGGTGAGATAGCACAAAACTAACAGATCATTAAGTGACTGGAAGGTAAGACCAGACTTGGCAATATGAAAGTCAGCCATCACTTTTGAGTCCTTCGCACACCCAGTGGGGTCAGTCATCACAACCTGCAGTGCATCCTGAATCCAATGACAGCTGCCCGTCCAGAAGTGCTTTAAAAAAAAAAACTGAAAAGCCACATTATCCTAAACTAATTCCATTATCTCAAAACCTTTGTTTATAAAAGATGCCAAATAAACAAGTTTCCTTGACCATCCCCCTAAAAACATAATTCAAGCTTTTCAAGTTTTCAGTGAATACTTGAGAATCCCTCACATGCTTTAGATGAGCTCTTTTGTCATTGAATATATCTGCAACTGGCTAACAGTAATTCAAAGCCATGCTTTATAGCTATTGTGCTTTAAGAGAGATTTTCATGAAGTTCAAACCTGTCAAGATCATTTCCTTAAATAGTTAGAATTCAGCAAATTACAGATTTTACATATTGCTTGAAGACAGCACAGAGAGGGCAGATGAACTTGAGTCGTTCACAAAAGAAGGTGACTCCTTTGAAAACAGACACTTGGCCTGGGAAACTTTTGCTACTGTCCACTGCAAATGCTAGGAGTCTCACATGGAAGTCTTGAGGGAAGACAGGACAAGTCCATGGAAGAGAAACCCACCAGGAGTTACTAAATATATTGAAGCCCCATCCAGTTCAGAAAGCCCTAAGCTGAAGATTGCTGGAGGATGGATATGCATTATGGAAATATATTCTGCTTTCCATCTTACTATGCTCACCCTATGTTTCTGCCTATGCTCACTGTTTCCACTAGCTTTCCCTTAGGAAAACACTTTCCATCCCTTCAAAAAAGGGAGGAGAAAAGGCACAACAAATGAAAAAAGGAAGAGGGTAAGGGACAGTGGTAAAAACAGAACCAGAGACGACAAGTGGTAAAGCTCAATGCCCCCCAAGTGTATTCATGGGGCTGGTAAAGGCTGTCCAGGAGCGCTCTGCTCACTGAAGAGAGAGGATGCAGAACCACAAAAGCCAGTATGGCCTTGGATGGGTACAAATAAAGAGACGAGGGGAAAAGCCCAGCTCGAACCTCAGCTAAGAGGTTCTGGAGGAGTCAGTAGAGATGCTGGCACCTGGCCCACTCTGTTTGCATCTGTGCCAGGGTCTTCTCCATGCTATGAAGGGCACGACACCCCTGAAACCCTGCCACTCCTACACCGCACTGTGCAAACCGGTGCTGTCTGGGATCCGTCAATGTGAGTCCCCGCTCTCATCACCTGGCCCCTTGGAGACCACACAGTTTGGTGTCTGTAACGGGCCTTACAAATGTTTTTCCATCAGCCTAAATCATGCCTGGCACACCACTGAAGCCCAAATGTGAGTAGCAATGTGGCTCAGACAAGGGCTACATTCAAAATATTACTGTGGAAATGATAAAATGCTGTGGGATTCATTAAATAATTTTTATTATTTCAGCCGTAAAACTTTTTATGGTGTAAATCATTATCAGCAATAAAAAATTATTCCTGCATCAGTGTTACGTGGAATTTGTATTAACCTTGGTGTAATGTCCAAAACAATAAGCCACATTAAATAAACAAGAAAATGACAGGAGTTAGCTTTGCCATTTCATGGTTAATCCATTTTTCACCAGTGACTGTAAATTTGGAAGATGCAACAAGATGCTAACTCAAACAATTCATAGGAGTAACGGTAAGCCCCTCAGCAACCTTACCTTTTCCAACACAGCAGAGGCTGAGAGCAAAGGAGAAATATTTCCAAAGCTAAGTCATAAGAGCAGGAAACTAGGATAAGACTTAATATTGCTAACAAAAAAGTAATGTTTTAAAAAGAATAGATATACCATCTTTGTGTTGAGGAGAGAGAAAGGCTCTCATCTTCATTTTTGTTTCTTCCGTTTTTTAAATGCAGAATTCCAGTTCATCCTTTGCAAGGACTTACCCGTTTCAGGGTCAAGACGAATCACTCTCCCACCATCATAACAGGCTACCCAAAGTTTGCCTTCCGTATCAATGCACATCCCATCAGGAATGCTCTCCTCTTTTTCCAGTTTGTACATAGTCCTACGGTTGCCTGCAGGGCAGGAAAAAAAACACAGCAAAATTGGGTGAGATATTTGTTAAAATTTTCATTAGTCACAGCCCATCTGTGTTATTCTTACTATAATTTTCAAAAGCTGAAAGAAGTAGTTGGATCACCTCTACAGCCCCATTTGTTTCCCGAGCTTCTCAGCACGCAAGCCTGTAGACAGGTTTCCATCCAGTGAAAGTACAAGGCTTATTCTTGGTGCTCTTTTCTAGTGTATTACTCATGCTTCCCACTTACAAATTAAATGAATAACAGAATAAGTTAATTGTATAGCTATTTAGAACATAAATTACTTTTATAAAAGCAGTTTGGACCACTTCAAGTATGTCTCTCTCTAAACGGAGAACTAGAGACCTTTCAGCCCCATTGCTGAAACACGCCAATAATCACTGTTCCAGCACAAATCTGGCCTTCAGACACATAAACTGAGAGTTTACATAAACACAGAGGTCGAAAAAGCACCGACTTCAAAGGCATACTGTCAGCTTCAAAACAAACATTTCTATCTGAACTTTTATCCACTGTTATTAAGGAAGATTAAATCCAACTTCCCAACATTGTTTACTTTATGCTCTGACAGCTTCAGTGTTTCTCATTTGTAGAAAGATTTTTAATGAGTTTCCTTCATGCTCCTGGGGACTGCCAGATTGCCCACAGAGAAAGGAGAGGGGGACAGAGAAAAAAAAAAAAAAAAAAAACATAGGATGCTATTTCCTAAAGAAAAACTCAATTGTAAACCATAAACATAGCAGAGACATAAACATCTTGCACATTGGTGCAAGATGCTACACCTAATACAAAATTTTCAATTCAGTTTTAAAATTAACTCAATTTCAAATTGACAGGGTTCTTTCAAAGCAAAATGTTGCCGTCTGTGTACTTAAAAGCAAATTATTAGTCCAAGCTGTTGGAATTTTTCTTTTGCCCAAACTTGCAAAAGCCCTTAAGGGTTTGTTTTGTTTTAAATAAATGAAGAAAGAGTTCTGAGTTGCTGTTTCCCAGCTGTTGCTCAGCACTGTCTGCAGGATCCTCCTTTAAGAGTTTGTATTTTAGAAAATAAAATAGAGGGAAAAAAAAATCTAAAGAAGCCTAGCACCAGTTTTGTAAGACAGACTACAAGCTACTCCTTTTACTTTGCCTACTCTGTCAGTCATAAGAAATGTGCAGCCACAGAAATCTAACCATACAGAAAACACTTTGCTCTTTTTGCACAGAAAGATCAGATACACATTGTGTTTAGTTACAGTATTCCAGATTATCGCTTACACTCCAATACACATTTTAAATACTTTATAATAGAGCCAATAGCCTCCGACTAGTTTGAACTAGGAGCTTGTGCAGGCAGATTAATTTTAGTATGGTTTCTGCTGCTTTGTCCCAAGGAGGATTCTGAAGAAGTGATCTTGAAGCATAGATCATAATTCATCTTCCATATAATAACTGGAATAAAAACAAGCATCATAATACTTAAGACAAAAAATATTTTAAAATGCAATGATTCATACCAATTTTTCCAGTATGTAGGTCATAATCAAAAGCATCCACAGAGTAGGACAGGCTGTCAATATAAAAGAAGGTTTTGTGATCCAGTGACCAGTCCAGCCCATTAGAAATGTCCACACGGTCGAAGTGCTTCACTACTGAGAGGTCAGGGAGGAGCGTATACAGAGCGCCCTGGCGTCTTTCCAGCACAGCAGGTCGAATCTCCTCAGCCATCGTACCTGGGGGCAGAACCAAGGGGGAAAAAGCAGGTTTAGAGTGAACAGGCTCTCCCCCTGGTCTGGTGGGCAGCCCCTCGCTATGGCCGTGCCCATTGCTGTCAATGCAAGAGGGAGCTGTGGGGGGAGCCTCAAAAATTCAGGGGAAATTTTGAGCTAAAAACAAAAAGGAAAGGTGGTTCTCAGAAGTGCTTGTATTAGCAGAGGACGACAAAATGAAGCCTCTGTCTTTTGTTGAAGTGTGGCAGAAAGGGTGTTCAGAGTGTATTCTGCAGAATATTTGATTCAGTCCTATCAAGCAAGAAGAAAGGTGTGCTCAAAATATAATTTCTATATATCTTAGCATTTGGTATAGTAGTGCCATTGGAAAAAGTTTCAGCATCCTCTCTCAGAACTAGTCTTACAAAAGCCTTTTTGATAACAAATCTCATCTTTGTGACTCTAGGTTGTCAGTTTGAACTGGTTCTTGGGAGACTGGGCAACAGGAAGCCTGGGACCCTAAGCGCAAAGCAGAGACACCAAATAGTGTTTTTAAAACTAGGAGAACCTCAGAATCACTGAGGTTGGAAGGCACCTCTGGCACTTCTCTGGTTACTGAGGGCCGTTCCCAGTCGGGTGTTGAGTACCTCCAAGGTTGGAGGCTACAGAACCCCATTGACCAACCTGTTCCAATGTTCAGACTGGAAAAAAAAAAAAAAAAAAAGAATTTTCTTATGTTTAAATGGAACCTCCTGTGTTTCCATTTGTGCTCATTGCTTCCTGTCCTGTCACTGGGCATCTCTGAGAAGAGTCTGGCTCCATCTACTTCACCTTCATTTATACACGCTGGTAAGATCATCCCTGAACCTTCTTGAGGCTCCATACCACATTGTTCTTAGAAATACCATCTATAAATTCTGATTTATGATGAACGAAAAGCATGATATCATAAATTTCTTACCGGAAAATGACTTCTACTGGCACTTGGCCAGCATTCAAAACTAACATGCCAACAGGGAAGAGACAAAGACAGTACATTAGACTAAGCAGGCTCTAAATAACAGATCTCCTTTTAGAAATACAGTTTTAATAAGGTGATGACAAGTGAACTATATAAATTTATAACTGGAATTAAATTCTTCTTGAAGATCAAAAGGTCCCCACCACTTAACAAGGAACATACACTTGCTGAATCTAACACTGATCACAGCACGTTGACAGTAAACCTGCTAGGAGGAGCAGGGCAAACACTGAGCAGGAGGGAGAAAGGAACCGCAGCCATCATACCTGCAAAATACCGTCCTGCAGGATCCACTTTCCCATCATTGAATCGGTTGTTTGGTTTATCCTTGTCAACGTAAGTAATGGTGGTTACCAACTGGTCTTTCCATTTCAAAGCAGCAAACCGGGTTCCCAGGGTGATGACATAATCCCCAGATTTCCGGAGAGCCACAGAGCTCACAGGAGCATCTAGAAACAGGACAAAATAGAAAGGGGAAAGAGATATATGTACTATAAGTTTCTTTTCTACCTATCTGCTGCTCGCTTTAGACAGTCAAGCAGGCACATTGAACTCATCGGGATCACCAGCGTAAGAAATTACCTACTTCTGTAGCAACAAAACTGATGTTCAAATATATATAAATATATTGCATGTCACCTTACCCTTGCATGTCACCTTACCACAGCTTCCAGGAGCAATATCGTTACCAGCACCCAATTCTACTAGATGCTTTAAAAATCACAAAAGGAGGGACAGATACAGTGCGTGAATACTTTGTATGGTGCAATGTTGTACAGGACCCAATCCCTTCCAGGGGAAAATCGACGGCCACAAGAGCTCTGGAGCTGTTATATATGTATAGTGCATGCTGTACATATATTCAGCCCTGCACAGCTGTTCAGTGCTAACTCACAGACTGAGCAAGTTGATCTCGTCACCAAGATGGGTCACGCTATGTAGGGGAGCTACTTCCAAGATGAGCCTGTGCACTCTGCTGTGCAGCTCAGACATGCCTCTGACAGTAGTAAAACACAGAAAAAGGATGAGCAAAGCAAACACTAAGGAGTGGCAGAGCTTTCTAAGAGTTTAAGCAAAGCAGAAAATTAGTAAATGCTTCATGGTTACTCATTTGAGCTATTATATAAGTAAGCCTCAATTATAGGTTATTATAAAAGAATTAGTTGAAAAAAGAAGAAAGAGAGAGAGAAGGAGAAACAAATGTGAAGACAACATTTTGATACTATCTACATGCTGTGTATGGAACAATAACTTTAAACAGGGCAGTAAAACCCGGGATAGCATTTAACAGACAAGACCGCCCTGGTCCCCTACCTGCTGCAGTAATATGCATGAGACTAATTACCAATTTTTTTTACTTAGAAATAAAACATTTCTTCTATTTGTAGCTTTGCAGCGATGTAAGCAACGTAACAGTTTAATGAACACCTATAACTGCCATACGCCAGCACTGCAACCAAACAGGAGCAGCTCCACCACCTTGTGATGCCGCTTCACTTTGCAGCCCCAGCAGTGGCCACCGTGCAGCCCCGCGCCTCCTGGATGCGGCACCCCACAGGGACGAGGAGACCACCAGACTAGGACAGATGGATGCGGCCACCCAACCGTGCGGCTGCACAAACACAGAGCAAGGCAGCGTGTGAGCCCGCACGCCCGGCTGAGCCCGCCGCCGCTGCGGAGGGTTTCGCTAAGCGGGAGCCTCAGGAGCAGAGTCCATCGCAATGCCGTTTTACGCCAAACAGAAAACTGACCGCAAGCTCCGCACTGTTACGTGAGTAATCGTATTTTCCCTGCGGAGTAGAAAAGGGCAATTTGAAGCTGTTGCTAACCACAAGCTTTTCTTTATTCCCTATAAGCCTTAGTAGCACGTAATTTCTTTCTCGGTTTCCACTTTGGACATCACTCACTATTTTAATCACGTGGCTCTCTTTAGGTGTTTTATTCCCAAGGCAGAGCCATTAATTATGACCATTTAATTACTAAACAGAGAAATCTGAGGCAGAAAAAATAAAAGAGCAGCTACTTCAGCTACTATCCTGTCTATGTCTCCAGAGAAACCACATAGAAGAGATTATTCCTCGAAGAGTAGGTCCAAGTTGGAGGAAAGGGAGAACGGGGTGGAAGGAAGCAGCACACTCTCACAGCTAAAGCAAGAAGAAACAAGTTTGGGAAGCCGTGTTTCCAAAATTTGCATCAGGTCTTCTTTCATTTAAGAATTGATTTTGTCTCAGTGCAGAAAAGTCCAGATCAATTTATTGTGGATAATGTGAACAGCTTATGGGTGTGCAAAAGCAAGCAATTTTCACCAGGTTTTATTAATAATTTCTTAGATTTAAAACCTGGTTACTTATATAATCCATTTAAGGAAATTTCTTGAGACACAAATAAACATTTTGCAGTGTTATATTCAACAGTGAATCTGTAACTCCTTTAGGAGGGCTAGCACACATACCTTCCTTTCTGGAATAAACACCTAAATTACTCAGACTTAACTGATGACTCTGTTACCTTAAAAATATCTTCCTAAGCAGTTGTGCACAGCGCAAGTTGCAATGTCCTCCTTGGCCTAGGAAGGACAGGTTTGAGGAAAAGGTCTCCTCCTACTAGATGTTCATTATATAGCTTTTACGGAATGCAACTGCATCAAGCGTGTGTCGGTGTTTTACTGGAATATCACATCAACTCGGGGTGTGCAACTCAGCATCTCAGCAGAATATTTTTCAGTAGTTTCTTACCCACAGAAACAGCCTGCGTTTGCTGGGTGAGGGAATTCCACTTGCAAACCTTTTTACCGGTGATGTCCACGTAGAGGAGCGAGTTCTCCTTCTCATCCCACACAGGGCATTCCCCAAGCTTGCAGCTCTCATTGGGGAGGCACTCGATCTTGACGGAGGACATGCCTGAGGGGGAAATAAGTTCAGATTTACATCGATCTGTAAAGAGCAAGCCTGCATAAAATTAAGCCCAAAACTTCAACGCTAACAAATAAATATTTATGTTTGCATCTGGTTTAAGCATGCATTCTCAATCTAGGAGTTTTGTGGTGATCAGCATAAATCAACAGGTAAGTTTATTTCTGATTATACTGATAGTTTCACACTCTTTTGACGTCTTAATATTTTTTTACGCGTGTCCGAAGCGTACCAAAAAAAAAAAAACCTCCCATAAACGCATTAAAACTATTTAACTGTGTGATAGCATCGTCCTCCTCTTGCCGCGCTTGATAAAGCATTAAAAAGAGGCAGGCGGGCGAGAGCGCCGCGGCTCCCGCGGCACCACTGCCCCCGCGGCGGCGTTTCGGCGCGCGGCTGCGCAGCCCTGCGAACCTTTACCCCTACCGGCGACTTAGAAATAAATAAATTAATTAATTAAATAAAATAATTAAAATAAAATAAAGTAAAATAAATACAAAATAAAATAAGTTAAAAAATAAATTAAAAATGAACTAAAAAGGGGAGAGGGGGAGGTGCGGGCGGCTCCGCGCCTGGCCGCGGCTGTGCGCGGCACCGTGGCCGGCCGCTGAGGCGGGGAAAGGCCCGGCCGCCGGGCCGGGCCGGGACTTTGGCCCCGCCGCGGTGCTTCGGGCGCCGCTGCCCGGGCGCCCGCACTGCTGCGGGCCGCGGAGGGAGTATTAAAAGAAAAAAATTTTTTTTTCTTTTTTATGAGGAAAATGTTTTAAAAAGCCCGACAAACCCGCGGGGAACCGCCGCGGCCCCTACCTGCTGCCAGCAGCCCGGGCTCCCGGCTCGGGCCCGCCCGCCGCCGCCGCCCCTCTTATAGCGCGGGCAGGGGGCGGCCGCTCCGCTCCGCGCCGCTCCGCGCCGCACCGCCCGCGGGGCCCCGGGGGCGGCGGCGGCGGCCCCCGGCCCGGGCAGGGCACCCCGCGGAGCGCCCGGCCCCTGCCGCAAGGCAAGCGCGGAGAGCGAGCATCGGAGGGTGCCCAGCGCGGGCAGCTGCATCGCGCTCCGCAGGTCGAAGTAAAAAGGGAGACGGGGAACTTACGCTTCAGGCGCTGGACGAGGCCTCTCTCTTGGAGAGCCACTGAATCTCCCCGTTCCTCTCTGAGAGGTAAAACTGTACCAAGGCGATGATGAGAACAGCCAGGAATACGCTTAGGGCAGATCTGCTACCAGCTTTTGGATGCATTTCCCTCAGGAACCTGCAAGATTTCCTTTCACAGTGGCCAAGGTTTTGTGCCCCCGAGGAGATTTGCTTTCTAAAAAGCAGCTCGTGTTCCTTCCACTTGCTGTTTCAGGCGTGTGCTGAGCCTTCACGCTCACCTCCCACACTGCAGATCAAGGCCTTCTTTTCTCAGCTTGTGTTATAGTTCCCTGGTTTTCGAGAAGTCTGGAGACTTGAGCTTGCTCTGCCTTCCTTCGCTCTCCTCACTGTTAAGCCTCAAAAACTTCCTGCACTGGGAATGCTAGAATGAAGCTAGAATGAAGTTTCTCCGTGGTGCATACCTGTTTCCATACAGCATACCAATCACTGCTGCACACAGGGCTGAAGGCATAAAAAACCCCACTTCATAAAGCTGGGCAATACCAGCTCGCTTCTCCAGCATCCCAGGACGAATTACTTCATGCCTCTGATGCAGTAGATATGCGTGATATAAGCATGACTTCTGCTTCACTTCTCTGTATCTCACACGTCTTTGGCAGCCCTGGGTGCTCTAGGTACTTGCTGACTTACTGCAGTTTTCCTGCAAGCCCGTGTTTTGTGAACAGTGCTCCAAAACCTGCCTCTCCCGGGAGCAAGACTCTTGGTTCCAGCTGGGACCTTTAATAGCCCTTTTAGTCTAGTGGCACCGTGAAGCGCATGGCACAACATTGCACACTGGTGACTGAAGAGCATCTGCTCCCACGGGGCGGCCCAGCCACAGCTTCCACTAAAGGTACCTGGTTTTATCTGTTCTTTACAGTTTCTTAGTTGCAGTTATCTTCTGCCAAGCATTTTTAATGAATTACCTCTATCCCTATACCAGGCACTTGCACTGCAACGCTCATTGGATCTGGATTTTTTTTTTTTTTTTTTTTTTTTTTTGATATCTTTGGAAAATTCATAGGCTAAATATCCTTATCTACACCTGTTTCATGCAGATGTTCATTATCTTATTGTCATCATGCCTCAAACATCACATTTACATACTCCATCCCCTAATCCTGTGGAGCTGCCTAGCAATTAGGTTTTTGTTTTACAGGTTTGCATAGCATTACTTTAGCACGCGCTTAGCATTGCTTTTTCTCCTTCTGTCCCCACTGCTGTGTTGTACGACACATAGCAGGATTTCATCTCAGACCTGAGGCAAGCAAATTATCACTGACTGCCAACGAAGAAGACAAAACACCCAACCAGAAAAATACCACAGTTGCACTGGCTTTTTCGTGTACTTCACAACAAGGGACGAAGATCCTGAGGTTTAAATTTTATATAATATATGTATATAATATTATATATATACACACACACACATAAAAGTAAAGAATTCAGTGAGAATTCAGAAGTACAGTGAGAATTCAGTTGTCACTTCACAGAAAGCATGGCCACGCTTGCTGCTCTCCCAGTCCTTGTATGCTATGAGATGGTTTGGGCTATGCAGCTAACAGCAGCTCGCAGAAGTCACCAGCAGGAGCTACTCGCACCCTCAACCCACCTGGTGAGTCTCGCTGCTCCTTAGGCGTTTGCCAGCATGGTTTGGAGGCAGCAAAACAGGCTGGTTGTTGGCACATACCTTGGGAGAAAATTAACACCTTCCCTGAGCTGCGCGTTACAGTACAAACTCTGTCTCCTTCCAAAGTGACAAATATTTTGAGCCTGGATCTCTAGTTACGTGGCAGGATACTCTGTTGTTTCCATAATGGCTAATCCAGGCTTGCTGAGCGGTAAAACAGGGCAGCCTTCGTGGGAGGCGCTCAGGTTTTCTGGAAGTTTACTGGGGAGGGAAGAGGGCAGGGAAGGTGGAAACAGGCTGCCCATGGCAGTGCTCTTTGCACTGATCTGAGACGCGGGGAGGCTGTAGGCTTTGCATACGCTTGCTACGAAGCACAAAAGCCACGTGTCAGACGCCCGTTTGCTTAGGGCTGCCTCAGAGCACCCAAGGGAGTCCGCGTCAGTCCTCTTCTACGGCTGGGCAAGGTGAGGCCGAGCGGGGGAACACGACTGCACCAAAGGCACTGCAGCCCGGAGAGCCAGCCACCCCCCGGGCCCCCATCTAATCCTGCCCTGCTGTTACGCTCATTAGAGCGACCCTAGTGCCCGCTTAGGAATTTACCACCAGCAGTTAGTATTGTATTTTAGAAAAAAAAGAAAACAAACCAGCAACACTGGTGGTGGAAATTTAAGATCTGTCACTGTGATCAGTTGGCTGGAAAGCAAAAGATAGCAGTGCCAAGCACTCGCTTTCAGCCAAGTACAGTTCTTGGAAGGAGCCTGTGTGTTTGGATCGCGCTTTTGTTTGTTAGTAAGCAGCAGTTAGGTCCAGGAGAGATCAAACTGCTGAAAAATCTTAACTGTTTACTAACTAGCCTGGACGATCACAGTCACATGTTTAAATGCTCCTGCAGTCGGAACACTTGCCAAAGTATAACCATTTACCTGCTAAGTTATATTGAACTATTCAGCCTTACAGGCCCAGTTTCTCTCACGGAACTAGCAAAAGTATCCTCGCTGGTTATTAAAATTTGTTTTGCAGACCTTTTTGAGCATTGTTTCTTATATACTGGCCACGGTCTTAAGAAATTGCGCCTCACCTAAGAACGTGGTGCTCTAAGAAATCAGATACAGTGTTATGCCACCCACCCCAGTGAAGCCTGGTTCTCGAGAGTTTCGTGTGCCTCACACCCCTATACGTGCACCTCCAACTTCTTGATCATCAGAGCACGTTTGGGAGCTAGTGCCTGCCATGCTGAGCAGTCTCAGTATGCCTGAGTGTCTGCCTAGCCTGGGCCTGTCCTGCTACGTTTCCAGCAGCAGGGGGAAAAGGGCACTCAGAAACATTCTTCAGGGGAGCGCAGCCAAGGAATTTCTCATTAATGTCTTACTTTTCTGCTCTTTGTACCCCATGTGACCTGGATTTCTATTTTGCCTCCCTCAGCAAGAAAGAGTATTGATACATTTAATGGCAGTTGCAAAATTACAGCCACAATGTTCTACAGTTAAAGGGAGCCAAAGACTTCAGGGAGAGGCAGCGTCTTACATTCAAGTTACTCATCCAGCAATGTTGTTACGATTTCCAGCTTTTTGGTGCGCAAGTCCTTCTTCAGGCCCAAATCTGGGGCAGCTAGGTTCAATCAGAAGATTTGAGAAAAGTCTGTTTCCTGTATTACCCATTTGTAACCAAATTGTAAGCCATTGCTTTGCTTAGGCTTTAAGCCAGGAGAACCTGTTGTAGAAGGCAACAGGAATAATGGGAACTGGCAGCAGAAAGGCCATACCCATACCCAGTCTCAGAGGAGACAAAAGAACACTGCTGTTCCTACACATCAGTTTAGGAGGAGGGGAACTACCTGCCTGGCTCCTTTCGACCATCAAAGGGAAGCCTAAAAGCACCGGTGACCCCAGGGCAGGGCTTCCCCAACTACTCTGCACCACCTTTGCGTGACAAAGAGAGATGGACAACAGAAAATGCAACTAGACTTAGTTGCTTCAGAGAAAGGAGGGGAGGGTTTTTAGGAGCAGGCTTCCCCCCACCCCCAGCCACACACATCTCATTCTAGGGCCTATACCTCTGACTGTATAACCACAGTATATAAAACGCTGTTTTTACACATACTATCCCAATGGATTCCCTGTTGTTGCCGAGACCACAGAAGACAAAAAGAGGGGCACATCTTGATGATAGGCACAAGCTCAAATGCTTTACGCTTACCAGAGCTCTCCTGAAAATGTCTTCATTTATACCTCGTGTCGGGTTTGAAACTCTTCTGTCAGGACGCTGGCTCACCAATTTGGCTGGCAGAACATCTCTGAAGCTGTTCTGGCACTGCCAAAATACGCTTTTTTTTTCCCCCCAGCCTTGCCCAGCGCTCTTCCCCAGGGGAGGGCGGGTGGAGCAGGAGCCAGGAATGAACAACAGGGCCTGGAAAAAGCCTCTTCAGGATGGTCAAGTTAAAAGAAACCATAAAGGAGCCACTGAAGAGCCTGCTAAGAGATTTAAAACAATGTGTCAGATAAGGCAGCTTAGGCGAGGCAGACACCAAGCTTCAGGGCTGCGGAGAAAACAAACGGCCCAGGCACCGAGGCCGGCCGAGAGGACGCCCAGGCCAAAATAAAAGGCAAGATTCCCAGAGAAAGGGCAGGGCAAGGTGGACAGAGGAGGCAGCCAGAGCCAAGAGCTGTCCAGGCAAACTGGAAAAGAGAAAGATTATCTGGAAGCTGTACTCAGAGAGGCAGGGAAACTAATGGGCAAACATCCCAGGCTGCTTCTCCTTACACAACAAACGAGACAGACTTACAAGTAAGCAGCAAGACAAGCTTACCTAAGCTATAGTCAGGGAGATTAACCACAGCACACCTGATATTTTAAAACAACTTCTAATTGCTGTCTAGCTCTTGGGAGGAAAGAAATCGTTTTGTTTCAGAAAACTGTGCTCGCAGTCACTCAAATCCACTCTGTCACGTCGCACCAGAAGGTTGTCAGATGCGCTGACCTGGTCAGGAACGAGGGAGTCCTGGCAGCGATTTTCCCGGGACAGCCCGAGCAAGTAATCAGAAAGGACAGAAACCTCTTCAGCACGAGACTGCCATGAAGGAAGACTCAAAAAAGACAGCAGGGCTCCCCTGCTGTGAAACCGGGCAGCATCGAGGCATGACATCTGGTTTTCCATCTCTTCTTTGCCTTTCCCCTTGCACGCCAAGCTGCCAGGTTGTGCAAGCAGCTTCCTTCTGCTCATTAGTTCACATGCCAAAAGCATGCTTTTCCAGTACACATGTCAATTCCCAGTAGTGCTAAATCTTAACAATCATTAGGATGGTCAAAATTCACACAGTCTAAGATTTCATTGGATCGTCTTTGCAGCTAACAGCATTTAGTAACTCAGGGACAGTCCAGACCGTCTCCATACTCATCATCCTTCTCGTCTTCTACATCCCTAGACCTAGCAATCAGTGAGGTATCGCTTCAAAAATCAGGTGTGAATTTTAAGGTTATTTTTAATAGCATATTAAAATAGCATAATATTTTTAATAACAACATTTGCAGTTTCTCCTTCAATAGGTTGGGAATCATGCAAAGAGAACATCATAGAGATGACAAATACAAATAGAAAAGCCAAAGCACAGGTTATAGCTGTGAAACATTACATCATTTTCTCTTTGGGCAAAGACATAAATCCAGTGATCATGATGCTTCACATCATGATCACTGCACAGAACCTATTAGTGCTTTTGAGAGTCTGGCCCAAGTTACCATCAGCAAGCAGCCAGACCTATGTGGCTGTCTGAAAATCTGATCTGTAGACTCTACAAACCAATAACAGCTGTTTCCAAAACAAAAGGGGATGGTAGTTTCCTTCCATGGCTCCCTCTTTCCCACTCCCAGCCACAACCAGAATGTATTCAAAGGGATTAGGAGGCCATTAGGCAAAAAGTCGCAAAAAGCCAATCTGCCTGGAAATAGCAAGAACACCTTTTAGGAAGGAGAAATCTTGATCCTGAAAAACGGCTGACACTCCATCGCTACTGCTACTTCTACTTCTTCCTGCCAGGGATATTACAGCACTGGCCAGTGGGTGCAGCAGGAACTACAGAAAAGGCCACACAAAACCTACACAGAGCCTCAACCTGTGCTCCCATTTGTCTTTTCCATGCACAGCATGATGGCTTCTAACTAGTATGTATTTGTGCACATACGTGAGTGTACAAGAGGAGCGTTGAGGGGGTAGGCCTAGCTACAGCTATTCCTCTATAACTTAATTTGCCCAGCCAGGGAAAACACACTCATACAAAGATAGAAGCAAGGATATTAAAAAGTGAGACTGGAGCAGCAAATGGTCTGTTATATTTGCTCAGACAGGCAGAAATACATGCCAGACTTGGACTATTTGCTATACACTGCAAATGAGTTTAGTGTCCAATCACCACCTCTGGCATTTTTTTTGGGGGGAGATTGAAGGAGAAAATTTTTCCTTGACATTTCAGCTTGTTAAAATATTGCTAACTCTGCAGAAATAATTTATTCTTGATGGACACAATATTGCTGTTAGACTGATACTTTAGCAATCTACCAGAAACAAAGGGTAAAGCCCTGAATAAATCACAACAAATGAAAATACTGTTAGCAGTTTCATAATTTAATGAAAAAGTACTTGTAAAAAGGGGACATCTGAAAAAGATCGAGTCCATCTTGGAAAATTGAATATATATATATTTTTATATATATATATATATATATATATATAAAAAACAAAATGCAAAAACAAAAAAAATGACAAATAAGGTTAAGAGGTAATACTTCAAACAGTTAGCCACCAAACACACAATTAAAACTAGCAAATGCACGCTGGGGACAGTACTTGAGAACTACATAACCAAGGGCTCCTTCATATGTCTATTAAAATCATGTAAAAATTAGCAAAACCATTGCCCAGACTGGAAACAACTGAATTGATAGCCCCAGAAGAGCAGAAATGCTAGTTTTGCTGCAGCACCATTTTCCCTCTCCTCTGCCATATACTTCCAGCCACGAAACAACATGAATGCTTGCTGACCTCCAAAAGTAAGTGTTCCTTCCCAATATGAGCTCCATAAATTTTCATGACCCACTGAAGGAGAACTAAGAGAATCAGAACTGTAGTACAAATGATAAGACACTTGTTTACTTATTCTGAAGGACCCATGGCTTAGAACACAAAGCATTTCCCAGTAAAATAAAGTATGTGGAAACCTAAAATGCTACTGCATATTTACACCAAAAGAGATAATTTTGAAGATACAGCTCTAGAAAGACAAATTACACAAATATACATAAAAACAAGAGATGAAAAAAAAAATAAGATGCACAAAGCTAATAGAGCAGAACTGCCAAGTATACTTTTTTTTATTATTATTTCATTACTGAAAAGTCCTCCAGCCCCTGACCTGCTAGTCCTAGGGAGCTTTCAACATTTAAAACAAATCTCAAAATGCTGCTGCAATTTCCCAAACTAAAAGCAATAAAGCAAGTTAAGATTATGAAGAAAACCAAGTTGTCTTTTGGATTCTGCATAGTCCATCTTTACATTGGGTGGTGAACCTTTCAATTTTAGACCAAACAAACCCTCCAACAGAAAGCAGCATTTGGTATGCCCTATACAACTTATGCCCTGTTTCAGCTAGTGATGTAGCAGACAAAGGATTTTGCATATTTATGAAATGTACAGCATTTCAGAGGAAAACAGGCTTTGTGTAGGTTACTTTGTTGATCAATACAACAAATTCTGGAAATCAGTTTTGTTTGTATTCAAGCAAAAATCCTGTATCATATAAACAAACAGAAAAGGATTCTCCTCCCCTCTTGCTTCCTTAAGATTGGTTGAAATTTTAATACTGATTAACAACTGCTGATTTTAAAATAGGTAATATGAGTTTTAGTTTGGGAAACAGCAGGTTGATAAGCAGCTTAATATAACCATAGATCTTCAGCAATTAAAAAAAATGTATTCCAAATGATGACTGGCAAAAATTTTACAGCCCTAGATGCCAGAAGTAAGACTCAAACTAAGCTCTTATTTAGGCAACTAGGTTTGAAAATTTGTGCCTATATAAAAAGGTCAGATAAAATTACTTCAATTTCAGCTTATTTCAAAAGCACCAGGTTCAAACACCTCTAGACATGAAATCTCAGTTTCAAGAGGAACCTGGCATCACCGGTGATTGCCTAAATTTAAGTGTCAAATAGCATTTTTCTTTGAAGTAGTACATCTACTTTTGTAAACACTATCCACAAAATTAGCCATCTGTACTTGTTAGCTGGGTAAAATATTTACAAGTGCATCCCACAACAAGCAACTATGTACAGAGATTAAAAAAATGAAGCACTAGAAGTTGTATATTTACAATATAAGCAAATTATTGGTAAGGGAAACACAACCTTCAGCTAGAGCAGGGAAAGAGGACACATCTAAAGGTCAGCGAGTTTGGCAGCACTGGCGATACCTGCTTCCAACCCTCCACACGGAGTCTGCGAAAGCCACTATGGGTCTAAACCTCCTGCAGAACAGGATCGTCACTTAGTAGTCACTTTGGGCCTGATCCAGCAGAGCACCCCAGCACATGCTCCGAGATCCAAGCTCAGTCTGGTTCCCAGAGGAAACCAACAGTACTTTTCACGTGCTTAGTTTTCTAACACGTGCTTAAGCGCGTTGCTGGATCAAAGCCTCACTGCAGGTGCAGTTTCAATGTCTGCATTTGCAGTCTCCTGCAACACATTACCGACTAATGCAAGGACTCCTTTAAAACCTGTCCACTGCCACAAAATTGCCGTAATGTGAACACGTTGCCTTACACAAAAGCTGGCAAGGAGGAAGCAGTTTCCTGAATTTATGCAAAGGTTAACTGCTTCATGCTTCCCCAGATGTTAACCTTTAATAAAACACATCAGTTTCTACACAACTTTGCAATAACTCAATTAACCTTCCAAACACTGTAAGCCAATTCACAGTTGAACAAAACTACTCCAATTTCTCTCCCCTCCCCCCATCCCCGACTGCAATTCTTCCTAACATAGGTCCTGTACTGTTTTCTGGAACCTTTTGATGCTGAGCCTTGCACAGGTACACTGGATTACATAGAAGCTGAGTTACCCCGTAGGGGCTTCTAATCACCTTTGTACTGAACTGTGAGAAATCATATTCTTTTTGTTTCTATTGTGACAATCTCTTCCAAAGTCCTTAGTTGGGCTTTCTCTCTCTGAGCTGCTTCGCCTTAACCTCACTTGCTCTTTATTTTCGTCGCTTTCTGCTTCAGAGTCACTCAGCTCTAAATCGGGACAGTACCCGTCATTGTCCTGGTATGGAGCACCTTCCAGTGTCTGCTTGCTCCACAAGCGATCTTTTGTAGCAAGTCTTCTCATCGGCTTTTCACAGCACCGAAGGTCTTCTGTGGTCCTCACCAAACTGTTGGTAGCCTCCTTAAAGGACCGGCTAAAATGTTCTATGGTGGATTTCCTAAAACCACTCTGGCTGGCCAAATGAGCTGTAAGCACAGACTCTTGTTCATAGGGCGTCTGGCTAGAGCTGTCTCTCTGGCTTACATCTCCAGCCCTGCCCATCAAACCATTGGACTTGGCAGCCAGCCTCAAGTTCTCCTGCTGCATCCTCCCATTCCCAATGGAAGTCTGACCATGCAGAGCAGCTTGAAGTGCCAAGGGTTTCCCTGTGGGCTGGCCCCGGTGAAACTCCGGCATCTGCGCAGGGCCAGAATCTTTTGCTTCGCTCCTAGGCTTGCCGATACCTCCCAGCAACCCATTACTTCGGTTGTCGTGCTGATACCTGGAGTAAGATTTTGCTTTAATTTCAAATGACTCCTTTGACATCTGCATGCTCCTTTTGCTGTAAATAGTGCTATTATTGTCAGGAGAAAGTGGTCTGTTGCCAGGCTTCAGTGAGTTATTTCTGCAATCTCCTAGTGCTGATTTGGGCATTTTTAACTTCAGGGTGATCCTGGGAGGTGGGTAGAACAGTGTGTTCTCTAGTGCACTTGTCAGGGTATGGCCTATAAGAGAAAAAGTGGATGGGGCACAAAAGCATAATTATTATCTGTAACATGTTTTATAGTTCATTAGAAGCACATTCAATAATAAGCACTTGCAAGCAATTAGCATGAAACTACTTTAGGACATGAAAGTCATGAAAGTGAAAACTGTTCTAAATTATCTATTATTTCAGAATTTAGGTACGCATTTTAGCACTTCCGTTAAAAACAACAATGTGCCCTTTTAATAGGGCTTTATGCCAGCAAATTGAATCAGTTCTGAGATATGACTGAAGTTATTCCAACAAAACTTTTTTAAAAAGGTTAAGATTCAGTTTTGGATAGAGAAAAAACAATGCTTCAAACTGAGTTTTATGGACTTAGTTCAATTCTCTGCTTTGTATTATAAAATTCTCTATTCTTTAAAATGCTTTTCATCCCAATCCTTTAGAGTCTTTATGATAGCATACACATATACCATCATTGCAAAGTGCCTATCAAGCTATCTGAACTTAAAAAAAACCACCTGTATTTGTAAAGACACAAAATAAATTTAATAGATATTTTTAAAAAATTTACAAAAAACACAAATTACTTTAGAGTACTGCTGCTTCCACAAAGTACTATTCTGATCTAAAACAGTTTTTTTAAAAAAACTGCTCTTACTAATTAAACCTACTTTAAGTGGCGGAGAACAGTATAGATTTCACTCTAAACATACTAGTTACAAAAAAATACATTGCTGAGAATTTTTCAAGGTGGATTTAAAATGTAAAATATATATATATATATGCAGTGGTATGAAGAGTTATAGTTTAAATACATTTTACATTTATATGATTACCTGCAGCAATTTCCTGATTAATGAGCTGGACTTGCAAATTGAAGACCTGTTCATGTACTTTACTGTGAGATAACTTTAGTTTCTCTCTCCTGCTGACCATATAGCAGAGATTTCTTACCTATAGAGACAGTAACAAGAGACAATAGAAACAAACAAAAAAGTTGTATGTGTAAAACCTCTTTGCAAAGATCTTAGGAGTATTACTGAACATACGTAACATCACCTGGAGGGGGTAGCAGGGGAAAGAAAAACAATTTCCTGCACTTTTGTTTAAAGCACCAATTTAACAAATGCTTTGAATATATTCTGCAAGACAGTGGACTATACTTCCATCTATTAGAGTAAGCAAACAAAATCCCAGTTGAAAAAAAAGCACCTTTCAAAAACATTCTCATCTGTAAAACTGCTTCCGCTATATACTATGCTGGGGATGTTATTGTAGGCAATACTAGATTCTCCAGGAATTTCCATGGAAAATGCTTCATAGAATGATTTATTTGCCATTACAGTGTCACATAATTCTCCTCTCAACTATTCGCTTCAGTTTATAGCAGTATTTCCATCTAATGTAAAGAAAACAGGAAAAGACACTGAAAGGTCTTGACAAAGACTTGAAAGAACTTGCAGAATGGCAAAGCAACATACGAGTTGATTGAAAGGTACTTTCCACTTTTTCCAGCGTTCAATCAACTCTAGCTGTTCAGAAACTGGAACCTCTTGCCCCAGAACAGAAATCCAAACAGTCCAAAATTGTTTTCATCTCAACACAAAACTGAGTGGAAAAACCCTGCAGCACAAGTTCAGAAAATTCTGGCCAGGCATTTCAAACTATAAAGAACCTCAGTTGAAAATATTTAAGCCAATTTCAACAAAATTTGAAGCAAATCAACAACTCTAATACAAAGAAAAAAGCTGTTTTACTGTAAAAAACAAAAAACAAACAAACAACAACAACAACAAAAAAAAATGCAATTCCAAGCATGATTGGATTTTTTTTTTTTTAAGGATTTATATCCTGGATATTATTTTTAAATAAGGATCTTTATCTATGTCCTGGAAAAGAAAATCTGAGCTCAGCTTTGACTAGACTGAAGAGAATGATTAGACTGACAAGTGCAAGTTCCAGGTCCAGCACTTATCTCTCTGTATTTTCATGATATTTCTCCTCTCCCCACTATTGTTTTCTCTTTTCCTACTGCACTGTATTTTCTGTTGCCTATTTGTCCTTTTCCCTCTCTCTTCCCAGATATCTCAGTATCCCATTTAGCATGCCCAATTTACTTTGTTACCTTCCGTACGTTCACTGTCACGAAGCACTTTAAAAGTGCACGTGATTACCAGCCAACAGACTGAAGTAACGGGCAGCCTCCAAGTGGTACCAAAGCTGTCTCCATCAGCCGTCAGGAAAAGACAAACTGTACAGTTTTCTAAGAAATTCCCACCCTGGATTTTGTTCAAAGACTCCATCTTTTTAATTCATCTCCTAGCTGGCAGTCTGATACACCTAACAGCCCCAAGTACTGATAAAGATAATATCCTTTTCATTCTACTCAGCAAAGCCACAAGCAGTAGTAGGCTCAGTGGGTTGCTTTCAGACCACTAACGGCACCTACGGCAGTTCTAGGCGCAGTTAAAGCATCTGGTTAAAGAGAGCAAGGAGTGATTCAGTGTTTACAACGCAGACACTGGCAGGCTAGCAAAGAAGAAAGGTGAGCATGACTCTTGAATCAGATGCCATGGGAAGTAGTTTGAGTACACGCCAGCATTTATTTTTTTTTTCCCGTGTGAAGTCAGGACTTAACTGCACAAATTAACCATCTAGGATTTTACCTAATTACCTTCATAGAGGTGAGAAGTTCTGTTTGGATTTAATATATATTTCAGGATTCCTCAAAAGCTTATGGCACACTCAGAGAATACTTATTGCTTCCTTCAAGCAAATTCATTTTTCCAAATTCAGAATTGGCTAACAGCATCTGCGTTTCCTGAATTTATAACAGTATCACTAGCATCTACTAAAGCTGGTTCAAATAAGCATTTACTAAACATTTACTCATGAAGATAAAAGCAAAGAGTCAATTAGCAAATATGCCCACTGTGCATAGAAGCATGCATCTTAAACTATATAAAGGAGATGCCTAAAGCAAGTCAGGAGGTACTGTTTACATATTAGATCTGTGACTAGATTGAGAAAGGACACCTCCTGAAATCTCTGCAGCAGGCAATACAGCATATCACAAGATTGGAGTCAAAGGCCTTACCTATTTATTTTTTTAAATCATCTGCCCATGCTTCTCCCATTCCCCCTTTTTCCCTTGTCCACAAAGACTTCACTCACTTGCAGATTTTTTTTCAAACGTTTACCACTTAAACTCTTACCCTCTCTAGGTCCTGCCTCAAATGCATGAACATCCTCATGCGAGTATGAATGCTATCTTCTTTTGGCTGAACCAAGCCATTTTCTTCATCCTCCTTGGGAGGAAACAAGGGTTTGTTAAAGTTACTTTTCCGCTTTAATTTCCAGTAATTGTAGATGAAGTCTACAGCAAGTTTAGGTAGGCCCAGTTCTGCTGCAACATCCTCTACTTTAACTAGTGAGTAAAATTCTTCTTCTAGCTCTCGGAGTTTTTGAGCTCGCAAACTGGTTTTCTCACTCTCTGTTTGCTTCTGGTCTGACACACTCTTGGGGTGCTCATCAATGTCAGGCAGAGAATTTTGTTTGTTTTTGCTGTGCTTTAGACAGTACGACTTGAACTTGACCTCATCCCCATCATCCAGAATAGTTTTCATTTCTAAGCTATGCTCAAAGGCACAGGTGACATGAAAGGCAGTGATGCAGCTTTTCACAGAGCACTACAAATAGAGAAAATAAAGTAAGTCACCAACAGTAGCAACAAATCAGAACACAATCATCTCAACTGTATAAAAGTACATTCCTACAAAAACGTTTCTTAAATACTGTTAGAAATATCTATTGCACTCTTAAGTTAGTTCCACCAGATTTGGGGAAAAAAATAAAATAAAAAGAGTAGCAGTCCATTTCTCCTTTCAGGATAGTGACATGTAATTTCAAACGCAATGTCTGAAACGTGTGTTTTCTCATTTGTCAACGGAGTGCTCAATAGAAGAACATTCCACCCATCTCTGACCCATGTACTAGCCATGCTTACACATTTTCATAGCTTTAGCGGAAGATAGCAATTCTAGTTAATTCCCAAGTCTCTATGCTATAGGGTGCTTAGTGAACTAACACGAAGAGTATAAACAGCTATGAGGATGCATGCAGCTATCCAACAGTCTTCATTATTAAGCATCACTGAACACAGGAAGAACAGAACTTGGAAACTAAATTCCCCTCCTCACATAGACTCAAGAGTCACTACTGGACAAATACATACCTGAATGCAAGCACCGGTTTTCAATTTGCATAAACTACATACTAAAGCCCATCGACTTGGTGGAATGTGAGACACCTTTGTGATTGGTTCCATCCTCTCTGGACAAGCAATGCTAACCTGTTAATAGCATGGAAAGCATTTGTCAAGACAGTAAAAACAAACTAGCCATTAATACAACAAGAAAAAACATAATCACATGTTTATCTCGCTGAAAGATCTCCATGTGCTCATACTTCTTAGCAAATGACACTGCAAGATCCCACATGAAAAATACTGTGGCATACCTACTGGTTTAACCTGGTTGCTAGAAATTGTTTTTCTTCAAAGTATAAGGCATTTACAGTGTGCCTAGTTATGAAACAGTTAAAGAAAGTGCAGGAACTGTTAAATTTGTTTCCTTTCAATTTTGTATTTTTCCATTTTAACAGGCTCAACTTAGCAAGTTAATCAAAGTTAATACCAAGTTAATCAAAACAAACCAGGAGTATTTCCTCATTCTTACCTGAAAAGTTTCTCTGTTTGGGATCCACAGATCCGCTACAATAGCTACTTCTGCCAGCTCACAATTTGGAGAAGAACTAGATCTATCAGGCAGCAGCCAGACAAAACCTAGCTTCCCTGCGTTCCCTCTACTGAGCGCTCCCAATAAAAGAGGCAGTTCTAATACACTTCTATAACTACAGATCATATGATTTGAGAGAGAATACAACAAACTTCTCTTATGGCAAAGCATGGTATATTCTTGTGTGCCAGTTTTTGCATACTTATTCTGGATGATCCATTTGTCTCTAGTGGGCCAGATTATGAACATTAAGACTAAAAGAAACAAAATTCAGTTAAGCACAAATATCTTTTCTCCTCTTCTTTACTGCACTAAGGTCCATGTATCCTTGTGATAGAAATTTCTCATCTGTGCGCTCTCCGTACTGGGAAGAAGAAATATCTTTCATACAAGACACCAAAATGGAGACAAATGATCCTTTAACATCTCAGCAGCACCCCTAAAGAGATGGGATGTATCCAAGTGCAGGAACAGAACTGGGCAGCTCTGAATAGTCAACATTCAGAACTGGACTAATACCAAAATGAAGGCCACGTGAAAGAAGATTTCAGAGAGACAACTATTCTGCCAGTCTCCAAAAGTTTGGATTTTGATGCTTAAACAAAGGAGGAACACTTCCTGAATTTAGAGGTTGTGTGCTAAGGAGGACTACCTGCATATAAAATGCAATACTGTTTGTAGGTAAGGAGATCCCCAAACTTCATATGAACAATTCACCTGAACGGAGCAGACCCCGTTATGACTAGTACTTCCAATGGATGGGACAGGGACAGGTCTCAGAGTTCAAAGAAAGGAGATTCCTAGGTCATGCTCTGTGGCACTGTGAGGTCAGAATAAAGTTGATTCCTTAAGAAAGGAGTTGCGATTGAAATTTGAACAGCAGTATTTTTCTAGAACACTTTACAAGCACTATCGTTTTTCACAAACTGTTCTTCCAATCTCCATAAATAAGACTCCCTTAAGAAACTCCAGATTATACAAATTAGCTTAACATCTGATAATTCAACTACCACTTTTAGAAGAGCCAGTAACCTAGGCTGAATTTCCTAGCTTTGCTTCTGGAGCACATGAGCAATCACTTGGTGTAAGCATTCATTTCAGAGCCTGTTTAATCACAGAGGAGGACAGTCTTTGTTTTGGGAGACTGTAAAGCAGACATTCTCAAAGATAGAAATACTGAACTGATCAAGCCTGGCATAAGGCTCAGAGTATTATTGCTACTCTGTCACTCTCATTTTTTACATTGCCCCCAGAATCAGTCAAAAAGATGGGAAATAGAGCTTCACAAGAGGATACTTGCTTTATCATTTCCACATTTTTTTTAAAAAAAGGCTAATCCATTTATAAATTAGTGACAGAAGTTGACACAAATACCATTTATATTTGCTATACTATTTCACTCTCCACTCCCCCAGCTGCAAGCTTTATCTTCTGGAATACCCTGAGGTCAACTTGGTGCTGGATGGTGTTTCCACTCAGCCCAGTAACAACCACAAGCAACTGTCCTGAACTCATGAATTCAGAAGGCCTGCTACGGGCACTGGGTCAGCCTTCTCTTCGGTCAAAATCAAAGGGAACCAAAAAGAAAAATTCCCCTGGGGAAAGATGAGAGGACTTTGCACTTAAAAAAGCCAACATGACTGTCATTTTGATGCTGGAAGAAAATGTCAGCTCAAATGATAAAAAAGTAAGATGAGGAAAAGAAATCTATGTGCAAAGAAAACCCAAGCTGTTTCTCAGAAGTCTTCATGAGAAAGATAGCAAGATGTCTCAGAAAGGGCCTACTTTTCACAAGACTAGAAAGAGAACAGGGAGGCAGTAAGCAATGTTCTCCTCAGGAAGAGATGATAGCCAATTTCATCTGTTGTGGCCTTCCTAAAAATTGGTGGAAAACGGCCAAAGTTCTCTCAAAACTCTTGTGTGGTTTCACAGAATCACATTCAGGACTCTCATTAAAACATCAAAGGCAGCTTTTTCACTTTCAAAATGAGAGCCTCTATCACTGGTCTAGCTTGACCTTGCTCAAGACAGAGCTGGCTACAACTTGCACAGGTATTTCTGAGGAAAAAAGCCTGGCCCCAGCTCTTGCTCCAGTTACCACTTGCCTACAAGGCAAGATCTCTTTTGGGAATTAAAGGATTGCCTCAACTCGTCCTGTTTTCTATGTTCTCTTCTAAAAAGAAATCAGAATCTACAGTAAATTTTTTTGGAGATGGACAAGTACCAGCTTTGTACTGTGCTTCCCAGCAGTAGCTGGGAATTGACAAAGAGTTTCTCCCTGGCCCTCCCTCTGCCCCTTTTACTGCTCTCCCCACTCCATCCCCAGAGAGGACTCACAAGGCCAGGAAATATTTATGCCAAAAACTGTCCATTTGGCTTGTAATGCTGTCTGTTTATATTTCTTCACTTTATGAAAGCTTAAAGAGGAGCTGAGTCAGGTGCAGTTTATTTATACTGGCCTCATACTGCCTGCATTTTTCTAACATTCAGAGAAAGAAGTCAAGGCAATGCCTGTTTGAACTTGGCTGTCCACGAGGGATCCACAGGGCAACAAGGCAAATCTTTCCACCCCAATAACCTCTCTTCTCAAGACAGAAGTGATCAATCTGCCTTAGCAGTCTTTTCTGTGGCTTTCTCCGCTATTTCATCAGGTTGTATCAGGTTACATTTTGACTGCTGTGTTCTGAAAAAGTTTTAACAGTTGGAGAAGGTGAAAAACGACCACTGTTGAAGCCTCTTACTTGTGACTGTTATGCCTGTGAGCTGACATCTCTCCCATGACCCTGCCACTCTTCTTGGCTGGTGACCTGGCACCAGCAGCTGCATATCAGTGTGCAAAGATCTGCATGTGCAGCTGGGAAGGACAATGGCTAAAGCACAGCCACCGACAACTGCAGCTAAGGATAGTCACTCGATACCTTTCCACTGTATCAAGGCAAAAACTTTTGTTTCACCTGACAACACAATTTTGAGGGAGGACGTAACAGTAACGTGTTATCGAAAGCAGAGAAGAACGTCTGAATTTCAAAACACTCAGTGTAAGTTTTCTGGTCTCAAAGTCTTTTTTAGAGGATGCCCTTTGAGAAAGCATGAAAGAAAAGAGATATTTAAGTTAAAAGACTATAATGTCAGAAGAATAAAAAGATATAAACCAAAAATAAATACTGTTTGGAAAGTAAAAACCTTCAGATTTCCCAGGCAAGTGCAGTTTAAGAAAGCCTTTCAACAGCATTACCTCAGAAGGGAAAGGAAGGAAAACCATATAAGAAAGTGCTGAACAAATTAATGAAGGAAACTATCCAGTGCCATTGCCTCCAGCAACAGTAGCCTATAGTGACCCATGAGGTCCCTCTCTCAGCCTTTTACCAGGAGGCATACACACATTCACGGGTCATTCTTCCCCTCATTCTGCCTTGCTCCCTTATGTTACAGGGGACTTCTGTAGAAGGGACTCTCCCCTCAAAGAGGATTTCATTAGTCATCTGGTTCCCTCTTGGGAGGTTCCACTGTGCTCTGCCTTAGGGAGAAGAGTAGGTCTGTAGGGAAATGCATACTCCCCTCAAAGTATCTCTATAGCTCCAGGTCTTCAAAATCTGGGTCCTTCTTGTCCCTGCACCACATAAAACCATGATGACTCTTTACACAGGAACAGAACAAGGTGTCAGCAGAGATTCCCAACGCTTGCTCTGGATTCCCTGGTGACTGAATTGCTCTTGCTGATCCAAGAGACATTTCCCCTATCTGCCGGCAGCCATCACCGCCTTGCTGGGCCGACGTGCTTGGTGGAGATGCAGAGCTGCCCGAGGCTGGCAGCCACCAACTGAGCTGTGGGTGCAGACGGACCTGTGCTGCCCCCAGCTTTACTCCCTGGGCCAGACAGGGCAGGCAGCCAGCATGTGCTGCCTGCCCAGCCGTCAGATGGTTTCTAAACCTCCTCATTCTGCTCTTCTTAGGTTAAGCATCACAACAAATATGTGCAGAAATGACCTTTTAGGAAAAGGTCCACTCAGAACCAGGAGAGCTTCTAGCCAAGATACTTCAAGTATGGGAGACAAAGTCAGCAGACAAATGGGTTTTTTGCAAACTCTCTCCCCCTCTCCCCAAACTCCCTTCTCTCCATGAAGACTGAGGAGACATCAACAACTGCAAGCAGGCCTGACAAAAAAGTGGAACTGCAGAGACAACCTCCTTGGAAAAATTAAGTATCTTCTTGGGACACAGCTAGGACATATACGTTGTGTATACCGAGGAAGTTTAAACCCACAAACACACACACACTTACACACACACACACACACAGAATCTTAATATCCTCCTCAGAAATTGCTTTGTAAAAGTGGGGCCTGGCTGCTCTTGCGAGCAGAAGGTTCAGAAAATAAGGCATTCCCCTGATGTCACTGTGCCAACATGCTCAGGCTAAATCATCTGCCATGGATGGATTTGTGGATCTTACCAGAAAGAGCGTGTCATTACTGAGCACAAATTGAAACACAAAGCCTCCTTGTAAATGAATGAATGTTCTGATTTCTAGAATTGTGATGCTAAATTTGAGTCAAAATACAGAAAAACAAAGGTTTCATTATTAAAGTAACTAAATACACACACACACATTTTAAAATCTTTATTTTCAAAAAGAAAGTATAAAAAACAAAAAGCCTCACCTCCCTAAAATTCTGAAAGCTTTTAAGCCAAAAAAGTAAATTAACTACAAATACCTTCCCATTTTAGCATCAACCATATATAAATAATGTATTTTTTCTTTCTTTTTAAAGAAAGTGGCCATATTCATGAAAATTACGTGTCTGAGAGCACATAAGTGTATCAGAAAATAAGAGAGACAATGAAGCTGCAGTTGTACAGTGAACACTAACTTACATCAGTAAACCTTTCCAGCAGGTCACTCAGATGCCACAATGATACTAAAGTGCTTGCTCAGTAAATGGAGGGGACAAAGTGATCAATTAATTAATGAAACATGAGCTGGACTCTCTCCCATCTTCATAGATTATGCAGACTCATCAGAATGAAGTCTAGTATTAAGCCACACAGATGCCTTAAATCACGAGAACGTAAAAAGGCAGAGGAAAGAACAAGAACGACGACAGGGAAGAGAGCCCGCAATTAAAAAATAGAAAGGAGAGAGAAAGATGAAAAAAGGACAAAAAAAGGCATAGATTAAGTTTTACCTCGGGAATCCAGAGGGCACAGCTCACATGTGCCCACTTGGTCCCCGTCCTTGTAGCTTTCATGGCACCTCCTCTTTTGGGACATAAGAGACATTGAGGATGTATTCCCAAGACGCACGTGCGACACAGCCAGCTCCCTTCGGGGACCTTTAAGATTCCGTAACATGCCTTGGAAGAGAACATGTATTGAAATCATTGCACTGGTAAGATTTTACACACAAATGTTCACACTAATTTTCAGATGGCACAAAGCTTTCAAATACTAACATCACAGCTTGGCACCACAGATTGGTATTTAATCCTTCTCCAGTTTCTTCACACAAAACTAGTCAAGTGATCAAAGATAAATAGACTATAAGAAGTCTTTTATGTCCATTTCTTTTCAAAATTTGTCCATTGGTGCTTATATATAAAAACATACCCATTGTGACTAGAAAATAACACTGATGTTAAGAACCTCAATCTTCACATTTACTGGCTTTTACATTTCTGAAGCAAAAAATGCAGACATCCCTTCAAATTAGCTTCTGCATATGATCTGCTTTTTAAATTGCATTTTCCCACCATTAGTAACTTTATGATCTAACATTATTCTACTTAGATATGAAGGGTTACAAGCTGTTTGACTGAAGACTGTTTCTTACAACATTACTTTTATGGTTACAGTTGTGAGAATTGTTTGTCACTTTAAATATTTATACAATACTGCAACAAAAGTTACAGCATGGACTGATGTGCTGGGTTTTATGCCTTTTTCCTCAGAATTGCATTTAAATTTCTCAGTCGCTGGAAGGTTAAGTGTTGCTAAATTTGAGAATTAAAAAAAGTCTGTTTTCTTGTTTAAATTCATAGCTGTTCATAACGTAACAGCTAACTACACATGTACACAGATATATTCTGCTGCACACACTGAGCAGTAAGATGTGTGTACCTCAAACCACTGCCTGACAACAAGGTCTAATTCTACAAAGCTAAAATGAAAGTTTTATCAATAAGGCGTCTTTCCTAGCATATCTCACCATTCCTAATGTTGTATTCGGGAGCAGTAAGATTGAAAGCTTCAACAGAACAGGATCATTAACTGTAACCACTGTTTTAGTCTCAAATATAGTATACGTTTCCTATGCTCACTTTCCCAGATTTCTAGGATCTCAGTATTTAACAGAAAAAAAGAATCGTGAAATACTGCACATTTATGCCATATCCTGTGGAGTGGGATCTTCCTGAATTAAATACCATATAATGAAAATTCCAAGACAGTCAGACTAATCAACATACTCTTTTGATGCAACATTACCATTGTTATGAAAACCCAGCAGAGGGCGACATAATGTAAATTTTACAAGTGATTTTTTTCCTATTACATGGTTTAGTCACACCTACATCCTTACTATTAAACTAATGCAAAAGTGGCATTATACCTAAGTTCACAATATATTCAGAAGTTTGAAAATGGGCAGAAAGTATATTCTAATTTAATCCAGTCAGTTAGTCCAGGAGGCTTAGATTAAAACAGCAGTTTCATGATAAATTTCAGCCAGTCTGAGAGGGTACTATGAAAAGGGAAGTCTCACACTCCTCCCTACCTCCAAGTTGCATGGAGACAGACAGACTTGATACTATTGTGAACCAGAGCTGCTCCAGATCATAACCAAATAAAGAAATAATTTTTTTGCTTTGCTAGGCTGAGCTTTAACCAACACCAGTTCCACAGTTTGTTTTGTGTCCTGGTCACGTGGAGTGTTCGGCAGCACGTACAGAAGGTATAGAGGGTAATGCTCTATAGGGGATTAGGAAAAGGCATAGGACTCACAGCACCATTGCTCCCTGCTTAAACTCACCTCAAAAAACAGGTGTATTTTGTCCTAGGGCATGGGGAGTCAAACAACCCACTTTTTCTCTCTGCCTCCCAAGCCTAGGGCACGAAGGCAAGTGCTCCAGAAGTCAGGACCTCCCAGTCCAGAAAAAGGCATGGTGAAGGAGCAGGCGTGAGAAGGCAATGGGTCATCAGCTCAAGCTCAGCTGTCAGTGGGCATCTGCAAGCCTCTGACTGTAAATCCATCGTTATTTTCAAATGGGTATAAGCATGGGCTGCCTCTGAAACAGGCAGCCCAGCTGCCAGTCATACGCCTGTCACTGGCCTTGTTTCTGGCATTCACATTCACGTGGCTGCTTCATGTGGTGAAGCAGAACAGCAAAGTGGCCCAGCTGAGAGACAGCCAGCTGCACATGAGGAGGGGAAAGCTTCTTTTTCCGCCAGATAAGTTTTCTGAATATTACGTGTACTTACCACTTTTTTTTTTTTTTTATTTATTTACTTAAACCTCTTAGTCTCTTTAATTTATTGCGCCACCCCTTCCAAAACAGGATGCATGTGACACCACAGGATTCATGTCCTTTTCTTGACTGTAAGGATACCTGTGCTTGACTCTGCTGAGGTCAGGCAGCATGAAGTCTAAGCTACATTTGCAATGCTAAAAACCTGAGAAACATTCACTCTGAAAGCACAGTTGCTGCAGGTGCTCATGCCTTCTAAATCAAAATAAGTCTGTTAAAGCACCTACATGTGTTTTGAGATGCCTAAATTTGGACTGATCATGTCTGGCCAATTAACTAGGCAATTAAGAGGGAAAAATCCTTGCTCTGAAAAAAAAATGATTCTTAAATTCTTTACATATAGGCAGGAAGCATTCCTGTTTATAAACCTTCGAAAGCAGGTTCAAAAGTGAGAGAAAAAAATTGTGTATGGTCACAGAAGTGCACACAATTCTTAAGAACTCACCTCATGTTCCTTCCTCACACTACTGTTGTCTACATATTTACTGTGCTAAGCCACTCAATCTACTGATAGCATCAGAGAACAAAAATTTCACTTAGTGTTGCACCATCCTTCATATTAAGCAAATCTCAAAGCCCTCCAAATAAATATTTATTACTAGCTGAAACTCCTTACTTGCCAAGGTAAACTAAGATCACAGGACAGTGTCAACATTTCTGCAGGCACTAACCTGATGGACACAGATATTACACTTGTCACAAAACACCATATCATTCCCATCTTCACTGTCAGGGGACCGGCACACATCACAGATGACATCTTCATCATACTCTATACCTAATCCTTCTTCAGTCTCAATAGCATGATTCATATTCTCATGACAGTGCCGTTCCAGCACTTCAATTGTCTTTTCCATTGTGTTTTCATCCAGGGGCCCGCATCCTACAGTGAGGAATAAGGAGAGGAAATTAGAACACAGTCAGGCACCTCAGACTGAACCTGAGATGCAGAAAAAGAACCACCACCTCTAGCAAATGCAGCAGTAAATAATATCTGCTCTCCCATCACTTATTTAAAAAACAAACAAATAGAACACTTTTTTTCACTCACTAGTTAATTTCAGCATTGCTATATAAATACAAATAGACCTACTACTGGAATACACGTTTAAGTTGTATACAATAAAAGACTGCCCCTAAAAACACTACAAGATATGAGTAAGGCAGCAGTTTCTGTAACTACTAGCTATTCTGATACAACTCTCACCCCATCTCCATCACTTTAAGAAACATTAATAACATCCAAAGTCACCCACTTAATGCTCTTCACTTTGAAGAGTAACTTTCTAGGAAATAGAAACTACACTTGCTATTTTATGAAAATACAGAAGTTGCCACCACTCAATATAGTATACTAATGAGTAATCAACATGAGAATTATGAAAAACATTTTTCTTTTCTTTTTATAAAATAGTAGAAAAATATACTGTTAGCAGTAAATAAAAACCTGATTAAATCCGTATTGTCTGTTTCCTGGAACGCTACATAGATGCTAGACATACTTAGCATATCTGAAGCTAACTGTAAGTAGAACCACTTAAAAATGATTTGCTACAAGACCAATCCTCAATCTGCAGTTTCAGGATACTACAGTTAGCATATCTGGAACCTATGATGTTCACACCTACAGAAAGTCTCTAAATTCCTCTCAAAAACCTCAGCCCCAAATGATGCTGCTGCTGACCATGGTACACTATTTGCTCAGACCAGCAAAGGTTGCAACATCCACGCAAAATTAGTATCAGACTTGTATCATTTTAAGTGCAATACTCCTCATATAAAAAAATATGGCTACTGATTTTCATTTCTCGTTTCAACTGCTGAACAGGCAAGTTGAAAAGGTAAAAAATGATTGCTGATAGAAAATGTCTTCCGTTATTGAACTAGTCGCTTCAATTTCAGGGTATTTTTTCACTCCCTGAATTCAAGAAAAAATTAGAGATCATTCAGGTGGGAAGGGAACTCAGCAGGGCTTTAGTCCAGATGCCTGCTCAGAGTAGGACCAACACTGAATCTGGACTAAGCTGTTCAGAGATTTGTCCAGTCAGATCTCGAATATCTCCACTGGCAAAGATTTCCCCCTGCAAACAATTTTGGCTTTGCAAATACCATGCCTGTATGCCCTGGTAAGCCTATTCTTGCTTTTAACTTTTACATACATCCTTCTGCACTGGAGCTCAGTCATAAGTTCCCTGCTTCACCAAGCTGGTCTCCTGACGTGTCTATTTTTCTAAGCATCGGCATTGACTGCTCTTGTACCTGCAGGAGGTTGTCCTTAAAGTCCTGCTAGCTCTCTTAACCTGTCCTTCAGGGCTGCCTCCCATATGCCACCCACCAGTTCCCTAAAAATGCAGAAATCTGCTCTCCTGAAGTCCAGACTGCTTGCTCTCCTCACTCCTCTCAGCATCTTAGTCTCCACTATTTCACAATTGCTACAGCCAGCACTGCCATTGATCACACTGATCACATCCCAACCGAGTCTTCCTTGTTTGTAAACAGCAAATCCAGGAGAGCTTCAAATACCATCCTTTCCCCCATTTTTCCTACCTGTCTTTCCCAAAGAATCTGCATCCATCCATGGCAGAACACTAGCCATACAAGCTATCGCACCATATCTCAGTTATTTCAGTGGCAACTCCAAGATATTTTCCACAGTTCCTTCCCCCTCATAATCACCCATACCCATAACTTTTAAGGAAAATAAAAGTTCACTTAGCTGCTTTAAAATCAGCTAAGTACGTGTGAAACTTAATAACCCAGCATGCAAGCTCCTCACAACTCTGTATTTGGGAGCAATAATATGTTCAAGTTTAAGAAAAGGAAACACCTGCATTTTCCCTACATAATTTGTTTTTTAAAACTTTTTTGGCCCTAAAATTAATTCTACCTGATGTGGGCTTTTTACTTCCTGCCTCAGTCTAGAAAAGTTGCAAACGATTTTGAATGTAAAGTTTTTAGACACAATAGGTAAGACATTAACTGATTTAGCACCTCATTATTTTAAACAGCTTTATGCCATTACCTCGTATTTTTCTTAGCATTTCCATTCAGTTCTCAGACATTCTTAAAAGATCTCACACAAAAGATTACAACTCAAAAAACATAAATTAATTGCTGCTTTAAGAACTAGAACATATTGTGAAATTACCCATTTCTGTAAGCTCCTCATTTAGTTCCTGAAGCCAGAAGATATCCATATCATCCAAGTCATAGCGACACACAGATTCTGCCAATTCCAAAATGTTGATGTAACCAGGCTCTGTGGGCTCTTGGCTGGAACAGTGGATATACTTCCTGGGTCGTGTATACAGTACTTCCTTTACCTTTTCTGCTACAATCCTATTTTAAAAAAAAAAAAAAAAAAAAAAAGAGAGAGAGAGAGAGAGAGAGAGAGAGAGAGAGAGAGAGAGGAGTTAGCTACAGCTTTTTTAGATCCATTCTCTAAAGACAAAATGTTTGTTACCAGGTGCAAACACACACAGTAGTTCACAGATTATAAATTAACCTGTAAGTTTACCTGGGGTGGGGGAGAAGGGATTCTGTAAATGTAATTTCTTCATACAAAATATGTTAAGATTTACTATGAGTATAAAATAGTTTTTGAAATATAAGACCGTGCATGTAACTTAAACTAGCAAATGACTGAATTATTTTTGAAACACATAGAACATAATATGCACAAAAAAAATTCTACGGTCTTTGCTTTTTAGTCTTCCTAAATAATAGGAAGAAATCTTGCCACTTAACCTTGAGGATACTGGCTTTTTCAGGAAAGCTTGATTTATTTTATTGCAGTGGGGTGGGAAAAGAGATGCTTACTCTTCACTTAGGATAAACAGTCTACCTTACTTTGTAAGTGACACTGTAGCCACATTACAAATGTATTATTTTTGCTATATAAGAATCATTCTGTTGCTAAGGAAAAACAAGCACAGGAAAAACAGCTAAAAAAATCATCTATGAAGTAAGGGAGAAAATATCCTTGTTTTAGACCTCTCTATTATTTTTAAAAGACAAAATTAAGTGTGTCATTAGGAAACACTAGCTTATGTGAAGGGAAAGACTGACCTTAGGTAGACAAAGTCAGTCTTTCTCTGAGTCAAATGCAAGAGCCCTGTATGTCAGAGGAAGTCAGAGATACTGAATGGAACAGTGCCAGGCATGAACAGCACTGCATGCTTTGTAGAGTAAATCCTTCAGAGTACAGAGAGGAAAGAAAAATTGTGGGAAACGAGGCAAGATGAATAAAGGAGGAGTAGGCAGCAGTCACACAGTATTCCACACAATTCTTACTGGACAATGTGGGTTGTCAACATTGGCACAAGCAATGTTCTTCTGTCATTATTCCTCCTTTACCTTGTTCATTTTTTCCCTTCATTCCCCCATGAGCTTTGCTTTTCTCTGCTCCAGTCAAATCTACAGCAATTTTTTTCTCTGATAAAATACTGGCAGTATTAGATGCAATGTATTTATTTTTAATAACTTGGTACCGACAATAGCCCCAGTGGAAATTAAGTTATGCTTGCATTAGCACTTTCACTGGACAATTCATTTATCTTGGTCTTGAAAACTAAGCTGGCAATAGTACTTTTATGTTCAAACACAGTGTCTCCACCAGCAAGGGTTGCAGGAGTGCACTGTTATGTTTTTCTAGTGTAAGCACAGCAAGAGAGAATGAGAAGTTACTTATCAATCTCCTTAAATTGAGATCACTCAACTTCTATAACAATATGCAGCAATTTATGGAGAGAGAAGGCAGCAAGGGTTAAAGCTTCAGAGGGACAGGGGAGAGGTGTTCCACTGTGTTTAAAAAGAGTTAAATATAAAAAAGGGTAATGTAAAAAAAAAAAAAAAAAAAAAAAAAAAAAAAAAAAAAAACCTTAAATTAAACTCAGTCTAATAGGATTATGCATATAAAAGGTGATAGCTTCAAGAACACCCTGATACACAAGGACTGCATGATAATTAACGCTCTTAAGTCATTTAAGGGATTCTTGAGAGTTCAGAGATGCTATGCACAGAGTTTAGTAGTGTAAGTTTGATCGAGATGAGCGATTTTGTAAAAACAGACATCTAACATTCACATCCACTGTTTATTAAAGCATGCACTCTATGTAGATCTTCACAGCTCGAAAAGAAAAGCTTGATTTTTTCCATTCTTTTTAGGGGATGAAAAGAGCATTTACAAGATGATTAGAATTTGTTATAAATTACAAAGTGAGCAAATTCCAGAAGCAGTGACCTCAAGTTGAGAAAATAAAACAAAAATGCAAGGGAAACACAGGATATAAAATTCTGAAGTGCATTTAAGGCCAACTTCCCCTACAGACCATTCAAGCACAGCTTCCTAGTTCTCTGCTTAAGGGCACAAAGAGGTTCTCAGTTTTGATTAAGAATGGTTACACTTCCATATAAAAGCAATCTGCACAATGCTACAAAGTTCTGATTAGCCTTCTTGCAAACTGTACCAGGTATCAGCTATTAAAGATTAGATCCTATTGTTCTATATTACCATGTTTTATAGTAATGCTTTTCAAGTAACATGAAAACAGTGAAGTTGTTTTTTTTTCTTCCCCTCCATTTATTAACCTCAGCACACTCAAATGAGAAGACTCATTTTTATCTGTAAGTTTTTTATCCACAGCAGCATGTGACTTAGGGCAAAAAAAATCCCCTTTTTTTCATTCACACTACAGCCATTACAATGCTGTACAGAAAAAAAGCTGGTCTGAAGTGCCACAAAAGTCATTTCCAAATTGGTCCTGGTTTAATTTAAAAACATAACTGAAGCTTGGAAGCTACTATATTGTAGCTTTAATATAATAACAAGGAAATGCTGACTGTATTTACACAACCAATTTTCTTGGGAATGAGAGACTATTTTTTCTGAGCTGATGTTTGGTGCACATGATCTGTCTAATTGCTGTTACCTGAGAGAAGGTTGTGGAATAGTTTCGGGACTGGCTGGAACTTGAACTCCTTTCTCCCATTCTTGCTTCCACGTGTCCGCAAAGATATAATATTCATCAGGGTTAACATGGTGAGAATCTGGTAATTTCATGGCACTAATGAGATCCTTACGGAACACCTGCAAAGAAAACCCAGGGAGCTTACTTGAGAAGAGAGTTCCACCAAATAAGCTGTAGGGCTTCCCCCTCCAATCTGCGTGGAAATAAGGCATATATGTTGATAATTTTTGAAAAAGAGTACAAGACACACAAACGACTAACATGAGATTATCTAGATTATGCAGCATGACAAGCAGTTTAAGCTAACGCATAACCATGCTGCTGCCCAAAGCAGAAAGAGGGAAAAGGAAGACTGCATCTGATTTAAGTAGCTTTAAGAATCCTCACAATATTATTTCCAGACAGCTTGTTTTACTTGCTATCGTGTATGTTTTATCCCAACATAAACACAAAGTAGCATATCCTTTTCTTTCACGAAGTTAGGCTACCTTAAATTGTCATATTCATCACTGAGTGAGAACATTTGCAGTGACAGTTACCATGGAGAAACTGATGCATGGGAATTCGCTCATCTCTGAAAACCCTTTTAAGTTTTACTGGTCAGTATCTTTGGGATCAAAGATGAACAACTGCCTATATTAAAATAAGAATTCTGTTACTTTATTCCTGACTCCCCATGATGTGAACATAGCAGTACAGTCTGGCTTCAAGATTCTTTAGCAAACCTATAAAGATGAAACATGTCATCTTAAAACAATACGAAGCCAAACACCTCTACCAAAGACATTCAAATCTCTAGCTGAAAAGGAGTAAGTTTTTTTTAAAAAAGCAACCATGATTATCAGTTGTCTGAAAGCTTTCTTACTATAACTGTCTGTCAAATACATACACAAATATATAAAGGACATAGGCACATTTTTAATCTTCTTTACTGCTCCACTGCATCAGTTCAACATTCATAAAAATCAACCATGGCTTGTGCTAGGGAGACATCAAAACTAATTAACTGTATTATCATAACGAGAAATCAAACCCTCAAAGGATAATAAAATGAAGAAGAAAATATCTCTGCAATGGCAGGTGGAACTCTCCTTCTTACTAATTCAGAATTTTATAGCCAGAATAGCAATAAAATACTTCAGAGGTAAAGATCGTTTTGTACCCTTTTCAATTTGACAGCATCAGACCAACTATGCCTACTCCAAAAATTCTCAGCTGTTCTTGGAAAACATCAAGCAAGCATTTATAGTTAAAGTCACTGTGTAGTTTTTTTTTTTCTTTTTTTTTTTATTTAATAAACAGGTATCAATATAGCCTGCTGGTAACCTGGAACATAGATGTTGCATATTATGCACTATAACTGCATCTCACACAGGCTGCCGGGAAAGCAAGCTAATCTGGGAACTCGAAAATATTGTCCAAGTCTTAAGGTTTTCTTATTTTGCTACTAATGTGTCACTGCTTTGTTTTAGATCAGATTGTTTACAGTAATTTTGCATGCAAAACTCAAGTACCTAATAACCTTATTAAAATCCAGATGACAAAACAGAAAACATTAAGATTGTAAAAATCCATTTTTTTCCAAGCAGTATGCATACACAGAAATAAAATGTAAAGTGATTTCCCACTTGAAATATGCTTTAATTTTCTTTGTTATAAATATAGCATCAGGTCTATGAGAAACACTAACATGGCACAAGTCCAGAAATTTCCAGAAGGAAGAAAATAACCCAACAAATCAGAAATGCAATGACTGGTTTAATTAATGGAAAAGATACTCTTTGAATCCTATCTGAGATAGTGCTTTGCAAACTGCCTTTTAAGTCACCGACTGAATATAGAAATAGAATGCTCCATATCAAAACCACTACTTCTTAATACTAGATGAAAAACGCTACTAAAGGCATCAGTATTCTAACCACATTGCTTAGCAGTAAATTCATCTTCTCATCATCCATTATGTATGGAACTGTATCATCTTTATTTTTGGAGTACAAATCCCTTGGAGCATGGACTATTTTTTTTGGTTGTTGTACAGTACTGACCACAACATCACCATGCTGCAATGTTAAGTACTCTACCTTGGATTTCTAAAATTCACAATAGTGGTATCGTTGAGAGTCAAAGATTTAACCAATGCAAACACAGCCGATGAAACCTTAAGGAACCTAATACGTGACTAAGATTTCCTAAGAATACACTTTCTTTCCACTCATACTTAAAATAACAATGTAACTGAGTATCTCCAGCCACTTGGAATCATTACACAGACACCAGCAATTCACAGCTCTCATCATTCTTCATTTCTTCACATGTGGTCTTCCAACAGTAAAATACACTCGGAAGACAACGTATGAGAACACGCGTATTTATCACATGCTCTAAACTTAATTTTGTTACGGAGGCAAACCAAAACACTTAGGGGAACCTAAGACAGTTTTCTTATGAATCAAGTAAATTTTACTTCAGCAGGCAGCCTCAAAGCTATGAATTAAGCCAACTCAAAAAAACAAAACAAAACAAAACAACCCCCCCCACACACAAAACACTAGACATATATTCAGTACTTTGAGCTTTTTCTTGTAGTTGAGCTTTCGTGGACACTTAACGGAAAACCAATGCAAACCCTTTATTAACTGAATCCATAAAGTAACAGTTAGTCCAAGCTATAGCACAGTCTGTCCTCTTGAAAATGGTCACCTTCACTTCCCTGGTTAGCCAATACAGTGCAGTAGTCATGTTTCAGTCATCTCAGTGAATTACAGATTTATGTGGTTCTTAGATCCAGAACAGAGAAAAACTAAAATCTCCCAAAGAGCAAACAGCACTGTATCCTAAATATCTATATGAGCTGCACATGCAAGTTAACTTGAGGAAAACACTATTACAGATGCATCTGAACCGTAATTATTTCAAGTAAGTTTCTCATACAAAGATGTCATAATGCAAGGACTTAGAAATACAGAATTATATCACTGGCACACCAAGGCAAAACTCACTGGTTAAGCAGTTCTTTTCTGGGCATGTATTTGTTTTCTGAATTCCTGCATGTAACCAGGTATTTATCAAGCATAGTGATCTCATGAAATACAATAGTAACTCCATAGATTATCATAGGTTAAAAACAAGTGATCAGATGCTTTTCTTAGCTGAACTCTATTCAGCTTCTGCCTATTCAAATTCGATCCTACACGTGTCTGTAATCATACAGGTGGTTGTTGGATTCATCCCCCAGCAATATCTTCACCACATGTTAAAGGGGTGAAATCTGAAATACAGAGTTCAGTATTTTTCCAGCGTATACTGTTATGCCTAGAAGAAGTTTCTAGTGAGGGGAGAAGGGAGCAAGCAATCAAGCTGAAACTGAAGATGAGAGAGGGGAGAGTAGAAAAGAGGAACATCTTCAGAGCCAGCCTGTTTCCTGAGGCTAATCTTCCCAACCACAAGGATTCAGGGGCAAAAGCACAAGGTTCCTGCCTTGACAAGTTGTTCTGCTCCTTCTGAAACCTAGAACGTGGTATTAGTAACCTCAAAGAAAAAGATGATGTCTAACACTGAAATGCTGCTCTATCTTGAACACAAAAAGCACAGTAACTCCTTGTCACAGGGAGAAAAGACAAAGATATTAATCAGAGAACTTCCTGGCATGTAAAGCTAAGGACACATAGGTAGAACGCTGTATTTGAGATGCACCTTTTTGGTTAAAAGTGTACAACTAAGCGGTATTTTTAGATTCCCCAACCGCACCCCACAAAGCGTTTGCTCTTCTTGCTAAAAAAATCAATTCACCAGAAAACAAAAACTTGTTGCAAGCAGCCATTCTGACAACCAACAGAAAAAAAGATTAGCCAATCTTTTCAGAAGACAGATATCAAAAAATGCTGGCTAAAAGGAGAAAAAATGAACTGTTTTTCTCTACCAAAAAGCTAACACCTTCAAGAAAAAAAATCACTGTTCAGATCATTCTCCACTGGATAACAGTTAAAAAAACTTCTTTCTGCTAACCTTTTTCTTTCTTTTTTTTTTTTTTTAATCTTTTCTAAGACATTCCTTCCTACAAGTTGCCTGACAAGCACTTTCTGTACTCCAGTATCTTGCCAGTTGATCTAGCAAGCTTTAAAGAAACAGATTTCCAGAGGATGACCTTGCTCAAAGAACTGTAATGCAAATTAATGAAAACAAAATGCTGCTACATACTTTTCCAACCAGCACTTTTACTGAAATTATTCACTTGATAATCTCTGCATGAAACGAAAGGAATGATATTTACATCACCAAAGTCCACCTAATGCCAAAGACAGGGGTAAATTCTATATTCTCCTTGAATAAATCCTCTTACTTTACTGAACTATGAAGGATAGTAAACAGCAGTTTATCAGTCACCCCAAAATAGTCATATTTCTCACTATACATAAACTACAAGCCTTCAAATTTATTAAAATATCATCTCACAGCATGTAAACTGAGAAGACTTGAAAAATTAGCATGTCTAGTCTAGACTAACAGGGCATTCCCATCCATCTAAGAAGAAACATCTTTCTTTAAGAAATAGGTTTAGCTAGTGGTGGGTGTCTTTAACTTCACATACATTTTTATATGTAACAACTACAAGGAAGGTCTTATATAAAGAAGAGATGACGTTTAGCCCTGCTTACCATACAAAGCTGTTTCTGACTGAACTTTCAATTTCATTTAAGTACCTGCAATTTTTAAGGTTTCAGGTGAAAATGGTTCAGCAGTTTGTCTAAATGAAGTCAACGAAAGCTTACATGATCTTATAAACATTTTGTTGAGAAAGAAAGACTTCCTCCATACTTCAAAGCCAGGGCTTGAATCTAGAGAGGGATCCTTGTCCTTTGGAACACTTCCACTCTGCAGTGAAAGCTGGACTAGATTTGCTGAAGCAATGATAACTTTTTTAGCTGCCTTTGCAGAGATGCGCTACTGTCTCTAAGCCCTTCCAAGCTACGTTGCACAAAGTTTCTCCGGGAATACGCACGTTCTGCCGCCTCATGCCACTAACACCAAGTAATAATGGTATCACAGGGCTGTGCAAGGAAAGATATGGTTTATACCCTTTATTTGTTGTTCAGACTTCTGAGAATTTTTCCTCTTTGGAAATTATGTTAGAAGAATACATCCAAGGAAAAACTAACTTCACAGAATCAGAAGTTTATAAATGCTTAGCCAAAAGGCTGTCTATGACTTTAACAAGGACTCCTGCAAACAAGGACTTACACACTCTGAAAATTCAGTTCCTCATCTTCCTCCCAAGACTCTCCTGTGCTTACTCTAATAAATCAAGTCTGTGCAACAAAGAACACATCCCCATTCCCCCCCCACCCCCCGGCAGGATCCTTATCCACTAAAGATGTTGGGAAGGATGCAAGTAGCGATATAGAGCATTACAGCAAAAGATCAGCATCAAAGAAAGAGAATGTGTTCTTGGCTATACAACAGCCTTCTACAGGCTCCGCATTTTCCAAACAATTCAAACAGCAGATTTGCACAGACACTGGGGCACCTTTTGCTCATGACCAACGCAAGCTTAAGATTGCATTTCCAAAATGGAAAACTAGAGTTCAATACCTTTTTTTTCAAACCTCTGTCAGCTTCTGCTGAAGTTGACAGATCCTATTGCTCATTTCTGTTGTCTTCCCCCAACACATGCAGGAGGGACAGAAGCAGAACTTGAACCAGTTGCATTGCCTCTTAAAAATGTGGTAATAAAGAGTGCTCCTTCTAGTGACATCCTCTAAGCTTTCTGGTACTTTGACCACCTGCTTACAACAAAACACCACAAGGGTAAGCCTCTCGCTATGGCCATTTGGGCCAGGATTGGGAACCATACCTCAAAACTTTAATAAATTATGTGTTGATTGCTCTTCTGCTGTTTGAATCAAAGTAGGATTTATCCTGGATTGCATCTAATTGCTTCACTCCTTAGACTTCCTCTGGTGCCTCACAGGGCCCCTAAATGAATCAGCAAAATACATCTCCTTTCCTCACGTCCACTATTTATAGAGTCAGAAAGCCCACTCTCTGGGAAACAAAAAGTAGTGATCTTTCTTCTTCTTCTTCTTTTTTTTTTTTTTTTTTTTTAAATAAGGACTACACTCTTAAAAATCTTTTATAGAAAATAACATGAGACAAAGGTCAATCAAGAGAAAGCTGAAACAGCTAGTATTTTTCTGAAGTCTTATTCACAACCCATCTCAAAGGCCAACAATGAAATTTCATATGCCAAATACTTATACTACAGTAGGCATTTTCAGCAAATTACACAAGAGTTTTTCACCATGTTTTGGGTCAAACCATCTTTCCACTCACTTTCAAAAGGACCTGGTAATTTTTTATTTGGAAGTTAAATCACCTACAAGCAGATCAGGCAGCTTGGACTAGATGATCTCCAGAGATCCCTTCCAACCTCAAGCATTCTGTGATTCAAAGCTTACTCTATCTCATCTCTCAAGTAAAACATCCTCAGCAAAATTTAAAGACACTTACAAAGCAGCAGTCTACAACTGAAATCACCACATAAACAACAAAATAGAAGCCATATTGTAGTAAGAGTTACCAGAAGTGTAACTCTGTCACATAATACTTAAATACGTCTAATCTTCATATAGATGTTTGACAATGCATGCAAAAGACTTCCTGCTTCCCAAGGGTGAAGTTCTAGGGGACGCTACTTTGCAAAATTTGGTGGGTATGTATGGGAAAGGTAAAACTTTTCTAGTTAAGGTATTGCAAGCTGGGCATGAAGCTTCTGAATTAAGACACCTGTTACAAAGAAGTCTAGAGTCTCAAGGCAGTTCTGTTCATTTTTTGTAGTAAAATAAATAAAAGGCAAAATAATTTAAAAATAGAAATGAAGTTATAGTTCCAAGTACACATACCAACTGGACTGAAAAATTAAAGATGTTTAAAAAGCTAAGGCAGATGAAAACAGAGTGTTGAATTTGTACTCCTCAAAGGAAACATTCAAATAATTTGGACACGTTCCTGCAGTAAAACCTCATCTATGAACTCGTATTCCCTAAAACTATTTTTACAGATTATTCAGGCCTCAAGCAAATGAAATATTTTACTTTTTTTTCTGGAAAGGCCACGAATCTTCTGAGTCTCCTTTGGAATGCCAGGAAATCAGATATAAAATCAACCCCACCTAACATCATGTCTCTGACAGTATCTCAGGAGCCAGAAGAATATGCAAGAATTGTGTAAGAACACTTTTCTGCCTGCTAATCAGAGATAAGCTTTAGATTCAGGGATTTAATTCTTACAATTAATTTTAAAAGCCTATTACTTATACAGATATTTAGAAAAAACTGTACCTGTTTTCATCTGTTCAGTTCCTGTTTAAATCTTGTTTAATTTTCAGTCTCAACAACTTCCTGTGGCAGATGAGCTTCATAGTCTAATTACATGATGCTTAGAAAAGGAAATCCTTTTAAATTGCTCCATATTTCCTAACTTTTAACCTCATTCATTCTCTGCCCACCCTTCCTCCCCAATTCTTCTACCAAGAGGCCAGGCAACACTGAAGCTCTAGTTTTACTGTTTTCATACCATTGATACTTTACTATTATGCCTGCTCATTCAATACCAAAGGTAGAACAGCTCAGCCTTTCATGAGAAAGCTTTTCCATGCCTTTATATGCTCTTGTTAGCGTTTGCTAGAGTGTTCAAATATCCTTCCTGAGATAGTAAAAAAGGCTGATGAAAGTAACCAGCAAGGTTGCACCTCTAATTTATATAAAGTATTGTAAATTTTTGCATCAACTAATCCATGAAGGCAAAAAATGCAGCTTATTAAAATGTATTAAGGCAAGTTCACCAGAGGTCTTGAGAAGCCTATACAGATATCCAAGCTGATGCAGTTAATTCAGAACCTTTGAAGGCAGGCATACGTGTAAAGGTAACACTCTCCTGTTATGCATAGTGCATGTAAAGCAATGATTTAATCATATTGCCCATTCATTCACAGAACAAGCTCTATCCCTCTCACACCAAAAAAGAAATCCATTCTCTGCTGAGAGTCTAGTCTTACCAGGTGCTCCTCATGGTCAAGACCCGTGATGAATGTGGCAGATAAGCACCAATTCAAAAAAAAAAAAAAAAAAAGAAAAGAAAAAAAGAAAAGAAAAAAGACAGAAGAAAAAAAGAAAAGAAAAGAAAAAGAGTTTCACACACCCAAGTTATACCCAAGAAAGTAGAAAGAAACTTGTGAAAAACAAGTTACAGTTCACATGATAACACAGCTGTTGCTAGCAGCAATATGGGATATAACCTACTATTGCTGCTGTAGGATTCAAAACCCGATTTGCAAAAACAGGTAAAATACTACCATCTTATATGAACAGAATTGAAAGAAAGCACAATCCTAACTTAACTATTTTACAGATGTAAGAGGGAACAAGGACTTAAAAATACATGTATATAAGTTTGAGTATCACAAACTTCTATTCTCTTCTGTGCCCCCACAAGCCCAAAGGAAAAGAAACAGTCATTCAGGATGGTCCAGCTAATAGGTTCTCCCTGTAAAAACGATTCTAAATAGTCTACCATCGTCTGCTGCAACTTCCTCGGAGACAGGAAACAGCGAAGTACAGGTTTCACGCTGAGCTAGACATCCAAGTGCCTCCTACCCTACTACTCCCACACAGCCTAGTGTTTAGATCTGTGAGTGACTCCTGTCTGAGTTTCAATCCGTAAGGGGCAACACTGCAAATGGCATGTGGCCAAAATCATCATAAAGTTTTTATACTGTATAAAAGTTTTATATTACTAGTATGCCTGTAACCTTAACAAAATTCAGTTATTCAAAGTAAATGCTAAAGCTAACTAGCTAGTAGAATTTCGAAGTCACCATTTGAGTGGCTTGCAACACATCAAAATCTAAAAGCAGAGCACAAAGAAACAGCCACAGTCTTGCCTTTAAAATTACCTAGGGCAACACAGTATTCTGAAGTATCATTATATGCTTGCCCTGTTCTCCTGCTCTTCTCCAAGGAGTATAATGGGATAAACGGACCTCAGGTCTGACTCGGTAACATTGCTGTGGCATTCACACGGAGACCTGGCAAACCAGGCTCTGCGAACGGGCTTTGACATTTACATTCCAACAATAAATCGCTCGGCTCCACAGAAGTTAGTCATGTGCCCACCTCGATTCTGAAATAAATACGAAGTAATTCAAGGTAGAATGATCCTCAATTACAGCTACTTCGCATTTTTCACAGGCTACCACAGGGGAGCACAGCACATACAGAGAAGTCCTGTGAAGCAGCTGGCAAATATAGTAACTTGTTTGTTGGTCACAGTACCAAAAAAAAAGTGGACTTTTTTGGAAAGAAAATTCAGATACTCAGGAATACTTGAGCTGTAGAAGGTTGAGGAAGTTGAAAAAATTCTAAGCATCCATATGCAATTTAATTGAGAAAACCAGGTTTACTAGCATGAAAAAAAAATTAATGAAGACCATGAGCAAAAATATTCCCAAACAGTTATTTATAGCTTTGACCTTTTAGATTTTTTGCATCACTAACTCAAGAAACAGTCTGCTGCCTGGTAAGCAGAGGTGAGTGAAAGGAGACCAAAGCCCACTTGCTAAAAGAGATCTCTTGTTACAAGGATGCGGTCAGTCTGAAATTTTCAGTTTCTATAAAATACATGTTAAGTAACTATTATTACAATAAATTTATGGAATTATTATAACATGTTTTTTGGAAGGGTGTGTGGTGGTGGGTCTCTCTTCAGTCTTTGCTTTACACCCCTATCAGCAGTTTGTGCATAAATAACCAATTTTGATGCTCTGCTGATAATAGCATTTCATGTAATGCCCTGTCCAGTATATGCTTTTCTAGAGGTTGGAAGAAGTGTTTGTTTCTAGCAAACAAAAAATGGAAAGATAGCCAAAGTCCTGCGCACAAAGGGTATAGATTATTACTGTCACCCCCCCCCCTTCCCTTCCTTAGGGTTTTTTTTTCTTATTTATTTATTCTTTATTATTATTATTATTATTATTATTATTCAGGAACATTCAGGGCATTCTTCCAGAACAGGAAATATTCTAAGGTTTGAGATTTCTTTTCTCCTTTTTTTGTCTTAAAGAAATCCCATAAAACATTATGGGAGTGAAAGTATTTCAAAATTTGATAATATTGCTGGAATGAAATTAGGAATCACTTCTTTAAAATTCAGAGTATATATTCTAGTTCTTGCTCCACAAAGTTTAGTATTTTCAAACGTTAAAGGGCCCAAGATTCTATCTTGGAATAGGTATAAAGCAGCAAAGAAGATCACAGGAGGAGGAACTGAAAACACCGCTCATTTTAATTCCTAGAAGTTATGTAAATAGGAATACTGTATATATGGGCTACATCTCCATAGTTAACTCTATGTACAGGCACACGCAAAGACAGACCACATGAAGCAGAGGCAAAGAATCCAGTAACAGGACAACCCTTAAGAGGAAGAGGTGCAAGAAGCAGGCCGGGTAACTTGGCAGGGAAGTGGAACTGGTAAAGGACTGGCACCGAGGTACACTTCAAACAGCAGCTTGCCTGGCAATGCATTTGTTTCGGTTCCCGTTTGCTCAATTAGGCAAATGACAAAGCTACTGCACGGACAAACTGCGAGCACAATTACAAGATTTCAGTAGCTGCAAGTTGTTTTTAAGATTAAGGATTATAGTTCTGTAAGAATTTTAAAGACCAGAATTTTGCAGGTAAAATAGCAGAGTTTATTAGCCTTCTCAGTGTCATAAAGCATTACATAGCTTTCTGGCCAATTTTACTTTTGTTGAAACAGTCATACAATATTCTCTTTTAGAAACAAATCAATACATTTAATCAATCTACAACAAAAATTAAACTTCCAAGAAAAGGATCTATTCTGTAATATTTACCTTGTTCTTACCAAACTAAATTCACTAGTAAGCAGCATTTAGAAAGAAACATAAGGTAAGTTTGCTAAATAGCTCTTGCTATATAAGTACAATCTCTATGTTTACACAGTCTCCCACAGTAATATCCAAGCAGCTAAAAAGCTATCATTCGGTATGATACAGAAAATTACTTCTGGGCTATAAGTCTCTGTATTAAATTCTAGAGAAACAAAGTGTTTTTTGGTAGATCTTTTTTCAATAGCCTCAGGCATCAACAGTCACACTAACATGTTGAAGGACTCATTTAGAGGGAACGCGATAGAAAGCAAGGGGAATTAACTACAAGAAACACTGCCCATTTATGGTTATTTTCTGACTTCGGTCATTAAGAAGCAAGCATCGGATGTGGAAAAAACAGCCAATAAATCTCCCCAGAAGAGGGCTACTGGAGTAATGTCTGAGAGATGGGTTTGAGCACAGAATCACACAAAAACACTAAAGGAAAGAGGACTCAGTTAGGCTATATAAAATCCAGTGAGAGTGGTGAAAAGAGTATATGCAGAATGGTCCTAACAGGTAAGGACAGCAAACTTTATTGAAAGTAACAGCTCAAAAGCAGAAAAAAAAAATCCAACAAAAATGAGCAAGCACTGTTCATATACATCCAGTCAACTGAAGCATCCTGCCGTTTTATCCTAAAGCAAAAGGAAGGTATCCTTCCCATATACATACAAACCACTTTTGACATGATCTCAAAGCACAAGACCATCCCAGTTTTTCAATTTTAAAGCAAGACTAACTTCCAGGGGAAGAAAGAAGTATGTGTCATTGTTTGCAATCCAGTAAGTCATTTTGCGACATCAAACATGGGTCCTATAATATGCGTAGAGCAGGAAGAAACAGATTCATCAGGAAACTGATAGGCAACGAAAGGCCTCAGTGGCACTAGTCTAAAGCTCACTATTTTAAGGCTTCGAAACACGAAAACTACACGACAGAAAGAATTATGAGCAACAAGTCTTGAACCCCAGTTCTTACCTCAGCAGGTTTCTTTTGTTCATTTGCTGGTGTTTTTGACTTGCTCCTGTATTTAGAACAAGAAGAAAAGGAAGTGGAAGGACCTGTTTAAAAAAAACAGAACAAAAACAAAAACATTATAGCTCATTTCAAATCATTTAAGTGCTCAGTAAAACACAAGGCACTCTAGTCTCTTGAATTATCACAATTCTTGACAAGACGTGGGCAAAAAAACTCATGTAATCTGTAGGCTTGATTACAGCTCCTTCTGTTCCGCTTGTTCTTTGCAAAACCACAGCATGTTGATTTTAGAGGCACATTCTGCTCTACCTGATACAAGTGTAAGTAAACAGAAAAACAAGCATGTGGATCACCTTCCTTCATTTCCTTTCTAGCAAAAGTAGTAGGAGGAGCAAAACTGAGGATAGAAAGCCTGCAAGTTCTAGAAAAACAAAAGCAATGGTATTCAAATATGCTGAAAAGATATGCAAAAAAATAGTATCATGTCTAGACATTTCTGGGCAAAATGCTAGTTCAGTACATGACGCACTAACGACTTCCAATAAATGTGAGAATGAATTATCATTATGTATAGAGTTATTAAGTGGGCTTTAGATTTAAAAGAAACGGACCAGACCACTGCCATACAGTTTTATATAGCTAAAATGGGAAGGTGCAACCTCAGCCAGATGTCTGCCAAGGAACTTTCAAAACATAACTTTACTAATGTATACAACAGATTGAAGTTAGAAAGATCAAGGACCAATATAAGAAACCTCAACAAATGCATGTTCAAACAGCTCTTCACCTCCAGTAATTTTAAAGTGGAGGCTCTGCACACTACAAGACAAAATGACTTTTTTTTTTAACAAAATAACTCTAGCTGTCTGAAAACTTTGAGTGAAATTTCTTCTGAATTACAGACTTTTTTTCCTAAATCCGAAAGGCAGAGACATGCAAATTTCTACTGAAATTGTGAACATTCAAAATTCTCCCCTGAATTCATAGGATTCTCAGCTTCATTTCCCTCCAGTAAAAGCATTCAGAACACCAAAGACTAGAGAATGCAGAAAACAGAATCAAGCAAGAAACATTTTTTTTTTATTTTTTTTTTTTAGTTATAACAGGTGAAACAGTTTGCCCTCAAACCACAGAAGGAAACCACAAGGGGGTGATAGACCAAAGAAAAACTAGTACATATTACTCACTCTCATTGTCTGAACTGTCACTGGTGCTTAGATGCCTGTGGCGTTTCATCCTGACGCATCCTAAAGAGGGGGGAAAAAAATTTTTTTGATGGCAACCATTCTAGTGGGGAAGGAGGAAGAGAAAAATACATATAAAAAAATCCCAAAGGCTGCATGGACCCCGCCGGTACACAGCAGGCTCCTCGCAGGACAGGCAGCCTTCCTCTGAAGAGCCTGGAGGCACACACATACTCCAAGCTTGGCCACTGTGTTTTACTTCTGTAAGCCACTGTCAGAACATGGTATTATTTACGACACGAAGCACCCTTAAATTGGCGCGCCTCTGATGAGCAGAGCTTGCTTTAAATTTTTCAGAAAGGAGCGCAACCTGCCAGCTGATTCTCGGCACAGCGTTAGCGGCGCTCCACGAGGAGCCTCAGTGTCCCATCTGTTCAGCCAAGGGAAGAGTTGCTATGGTGGCAGTTGCTAGCCGAGAAATGGGTGGAGGCCTAGAAATAAGATGGCTGCACAATGAGGCAAGGATTTAGAAATATAACTCACCTTAAAAAGTGCCTATTTAAAACAAAAGGCAGATTTTAAAAAGCAATAATTAGAGAAAAATGGCATTAGTCAGCCTTAAGACACCTGATCGTAGCTTAGTTCACATAAAACGTGGCTTTCAAAAGTTAGAGAAGTGACCGAGTGCATCAGCGAGAAGCAATTCTGCAGTTCCAACAAGAGTTTCATAACTAAGGATTGGGCTTTTCACAATTTAAACATTTAAGATGCATAGAGAATGGCAAAGAAGGTAATTCTGCACCATTCCTTAAAACAGAGATCACAAGAGAGAACAACAATATATTCTAAACAAGTGCCAACAAAAGTCCATATACATTCTCCTAAGTCCTGCCATTGAGGGTGACAGTATTATTGCTGCATAAGAATCAGTAACAGTTAACACAAAAGGAAAATTGTCCCTATCTTTTCAACGTATTGAATGTGCAAATCATTAGAGAAAATAATTCAAAAAGTGATCCCTCAAGACCAGGCAACAGTTCAGGTTTTTGGAAAACAAAATAGGCGCAAGCAGGCTGCAAACTTAATGATCAGAAATACCTCCAGAGAGCTGCAGTAGAACTGCCAGCCTGTCCATGTCTGAAACTTTAACAAAAACATAGTGTAAAAAAAAAAAAAAAAAAATGGATTAACCCTCCTTGTCGGTTATTGTAAATTGAGATTATCCAAAGCCCCTAGGATAAATAGGATTTCCAGATAGGAGAGGTCTGTCAGAAGGCTTTGAAGAGATTGCAATGGAATTGTTTGCAGTAGAATTACTTAATTCACTGGAAATTTTCCACTGCCTTTATATTTAAGAACCTGAGTTTACTGGATCTAAACGCTTCAAAAAAATATTTACCCACATTCCTGGAAGTTGAAAAAGAACTTGCACATACATTTTCCAACTAGATATAAAAAAAAATCCAAGTCAGGATATATGACCTTTTATGGGCAGGTGGGAAGAGCAGGACAGGCTATCAAAAAGTGGCATTTGTATCATTTTGTAAGTGAACTATGAACTCTCATTACATAAAAATGTATTTCCTGCCAATTCACCTTCTCACACCTGAAACAACACAGGGGGAGCAAGGCAGCCATGCTGCACACGAGGCCAGCTCCCAACAGAAGAGCTGCACGAAAAAGCAGAAAACGTAAAACGCTGCAGGATTTTGCTTCCGCCTAGCAAGTTAACATGGCTTGTGCAGGCACCAGTCAGATCAAGAAATTTCCACGAATCTCTTAGGCAAAAGCAGTTTGACAGGTAGAAAGTACTTGAACCAGATGGGCTTTTCATTAAAATGATTTGGGGGACCCTAGACTTCAAGTTAACTGCCGTGTAGTGAGCAAGGGAGGAGGAGACTACTTTCACCTTGCCACCTGGTGTAGCTGAAAGGGATGTATTCAAAAATCAAGAGCAGATCAAATGGCGCCGAGAGGTTACCTCCAGCCCAGAGCCAGACTGTGCTTCTCCAGCCACTACATCAACTATCGCGTCCTGAAGGCCACAACCCTCCCTAAAAAGGGGCAGGTTGTGCCCACGACAAGGCTTCCCCTGCCAGCAGCCTTCAGCTCCTGCTTTGCAGACCTCCTGGGTGCACTGCAAGACCTTGGGAGAGGCGGACAAGCTGCACCTAGAGCAGCACTCCTCATTTTCACTCCTTAGCAAGAAATGCAAGTGCTCGCTGCTCGTTTTGTTTCTACGTTCAGATGAATTTCTGAGCATTGTTAGAAGATGTTGAAAGCTTGAGGCAGGCCCTTCTCATCTTTCCTAAGTCTATAAAAACACATAGCAATAAAATCTTCTTGCTCCGCGTTAAGGACATAGCTATCCAAAAAGTACAGCATAAGCAATCAATTAAAATTGGTTTAAACATCAAGTTAAAAGATACAACTGCAGAAGGTATCATCCAGGAAGCCTGGACTTCTGCCTCTGCAACTAGGAAAGCTAGAGGGGGAATGGTTACTTTGAAGACAGTTTACATAAAAATGGCAAGTTTTAACAGGTTTTAAAAAAATTAAGAAAAGGAAGTACACCTCTGGGAACAAACCTGCAGTAAAAACCATTTAAAAAAATATTATTTTGGAAGTGGGTTTGCATCAGCCCAGAAAAGAAATTTATACTCCTGTTATAGCAGAGAGAAGCTGAAAAAGTAGTCACCCAGGTTAATAATCCCACACTGGATTCCAGTCTGATTTTTGCGGCAATATTAACCACAATAGCCATGAATAAATACCCACAAAGCTGCAACAAATCACACAAGTACTGCATTCAGGAAGATAGTTATTAAAATGATCAAGATGCTACAACGTGTCCCTACAAGACATGGGAATAACAGTCTTAGCACTGTTCTGGTAGTATCACCTTTACAGAGGGCTTTATTTATGTTTTTAATACGACAGACCTTCCTTTATGACACTCTTTTGTAAGCTTATATACTGAGATTGCCAAACAAGTTGTAGCTCAAAGTGGATTAAATGCAATCTGTACTACTGAACAACAGTTTGAAGAAACAGCCAACCTGCCATCTCTCATCTCCTATTCAAAAGCCATCTCAGATTCAGCCAGAAAGCTGCCACCGTCATAACTGAATACATTTCCACCCCAAAGTGTAAGGTCTCATCAGAAAAGCTTACTTAGGCAAAGCTTCAACTCCCAAGCCGTTACAGAAGGATCCCAAAGTCTGTAGGTGAACAAGCGAGACAGGAACTTTATCGGTCTTCAGAGAAAAAGCAACAGCTCAGTCAAGAAAGCAAGCAGACGTAAAGCCAGTCGTGACAACACAGAACCAAAGGTGAATCTTTGCAGGCTCCAGTCAAGCTCTCTGAAGCAGGCGGGTGCTCTCCAGCGAGCCTGCTGGCTTCAGAGAACGATGCTAGGATCTAGGTGACGTGGTCAGGATCAAAAGAGAGTAAGGCTATCAGGAAATCTGCGCCTGACTATCTCTGCTTTTCCAATCACATTTACATTTTAACTTGCTGCTGCTTGCAAAGAACTGAAGAAACTAGTGAAAACAAAACAAAAACAAACAAACAAACAAAAACCAGAAGGGCTAAATGTAGAAACAAGGAACAATTTCCACCATCCATAAGTGTAATAAACCCAAACCAAACAAGCAGAACCAAAACCTGTCACACAGATGGGTAGAATCTCTCAAATATTCCAGAGTTTTTCTGTTCCATCCTTACACTCTGAAAACTATGGTGACAATAAAGCCTATAAAAATGAGTCGCAATTCATTTTTTCCAACAACATGCATCAAGATTGAATGAAAAGACATTGGAAAAGGATCAGATGTTAACACAGGATATAACAAATTCAATGAGATTACTAGTGAGTGTCCTTTCCAACCTCAGTGTATCAGCTATAACGAATGGTACCTGACAACCCTAAAACAATTGAAAATAACATTATTTTTACCCACAAAATAAAAAATTGATTCAAGATTTTGCATATTGGATAAGAAATACTTTTTTTTTTCCCAAAGAGGAGTTCAAAAATAACTTTAGAAAGGGGCCTCAAATAGATGTTATTAAAAAAAAGATCAAAGAGATGAGACATGAAGAAATGAGCTGTCATTAAGAGCTTAATGGAAATGCCATCTACTGAGCTGATAAAAAACATCATATACTTTCAAATTCCTTTATCTTCATTCAGGTGTTTTGCAAATTTGCATGCTGAACTTTTCTTCTGGATTTTGAGAATTTAATTTTAGCCTTTAAACTAAAAGAAGTTCCAATATACACGAAAATAAAGTGTAAAGTAACTTAAAACTTAATATTGTTGTAGAGCAAAGGAATCAAGCAGCTCCAAAAAAAAGTCTCATTTCCCAATCATTGAATTATGATTTGTGCTACTCTAATAAGTAGGGGTGCTTTAGCTATGGATTCAAAATGTTCTCACCTCATAATCAAGTACAGATTACCTTCAAGATAATCACTAAAAACTAGGATCATATTATGCGCTAATAATATACTTCTAGCAATGAATCACTTGCATGACAACATATACAAATTCTCCCAAAGATCTATACAAAGATGCTCACCTTCAAGGACCTTTTACATGAAAATCAAATACAAAAGTCACATTAAGAAATCAGAGTGTTGGCAAGCAGAAACACTTGATTGCCCATGCAATTCCCTATGCCCTTTGGGTGTTTAATCAAAAATAACCTCAGGAAGTTGGATTCTGCTCAGCCAAAGGCAGCAATCTCACGCTGCCAACATTTCCACCACTCCCCAAACACTGCCTGTATGAAGCCAAAACTCATGCTGGATCCAGCACATCATTCCACATTCAGGCAAAGCAAGGAATAAGCCAACTTGCATTCAACTGGCAGGAATTAAATTCAATAGCTTAATTCCCTAAGCATAATCAACATATCAGACAGCATATGCAAGAAGCTGGTTAGAAGGGTAGTACTGATGTTTCTAAAAATATCGGAGAGAAGTTTTTATAATTAATGATTCCTAGGTTACATTTGCTCTTTTTGCTTATTTGCAAGTTATCAGCACTAAGTTAACCCCAGTGTTTTCACAAGAAATATCCGCTCGCTTCTACCACCATTCTCTCCTCTCCTCCACCCCCCAAAACATTCCCTGGGCTTACTAAGAAACCTCCTACCTCTGAAGAGCTAGTTATCACGCATTACTCAAAAAAATCAGTCAAGCAGGATACGTAAACAGCAATCAATTAACAATTTTAAAGCCTTGTTCAAAGCAAAGAGGTTTCAAAACCCTTTAGAAACAACAGTAACATTTTTTGCTTTTCAATTTGCTTCAATTTATCAGATAAAACATTAAGAATTTATCCCCTTGTTAAAATATCTCCCAGAACAGTTTATCAATAACAAAGTTAGCAGACAGAAGGATGATGAATCTCACAAAGTCTGAACTCACACAATGTGTTAGGCAAGACGTCAGTGACAAGTGTACAAAATGAATCCTTAAATCCAGCCAAGATTTCTGAAAACAGTACTTCGAAGGAATAACAGTCCTCTCTTTCCTGGCTTCATTTGTTGAGAGAAAGGTTAAACATATAAATGAGATACTCAATACCTGTTAAGATCTACAGGGAATGAAAAGGCAACCAAGATATTCAAGGAACTGTAACGCAAATATATATTCTAGACCTGTGAGATTTTGTTTCTTCAAATTTTAAAATAGACCGACAAAAATGGAATTGGCCACTGTACCAAGGAAACTTTCAAGTGGGACAGAAAATAACCTACTTTCTCTATCTTATTAAAAAGAAAAACAGCATCTATGTATATAACCAAAAGACAAGCTACATGCAAATCTCAGATTAAAATTCTGTACTTACATTTTTACAATATGGCTTGCCTAAAAAAAAAAAAAAAAAAAAAAAAAGCGCAGAGGCAGTAGGTAGAAGTTTCCAAGTCTCCAAAATGTGGTTTATGTAACTGTTATATTTAGATTAGGAAGCAAATTATCTTGAAAGGTCTCCAGGAAATCTAGTACAGTAAAACCATTTAAATAGGTCAAATTTCATAGTCAACTGCCAGGGAAATTACAAAATATGAGCAGCATTAATACAACCTTTCAAGTAACTAGAGAAAGAGAAATCACTCATGTTTAGGTTTTTTATTTTTTTAAAATATCCTATCCAATCTCACAAAAACACTATATACACTGTGAAAAACATCCACTCAAAACTTGGGTTAGATATATTTGCTGCATTAAAAAGGTTTGAAAGGTTAAACAATTCTGAGGGAAAAAAAACTTAAGGAAAAAAGTAACTTTGTTTCTTTATTCCACTTCAAACTGCAGTTTGGAAAGTTAGCAGCACACTCCTACTAAATTTACAAACCTTGCACCAGAACAGCCAGCCACTAGCACACCCGTTCCTCTCCTCACCCTGAAAATAAAAACTTCAGGAAATATTCCCTAAAGACTGTACTGGGCCTAACACAATAAAACTTTTATTGCTGAAGTACTGCTTTTGTAGAGAATTTTGGTTAAAAAAATAAAATCTCATTCAACGAAAAAGGAATATGCCCCTTTTCAGAGGCAGCACTACCAGCAACAGCCAATTCCTTTGGTATTAGGTAAATAAGTAATTATACTGAACAACAAATTGAATAGTGCAGAGATCTGGCTAATGCTATGGGCCTATATTAAATGCAATATAGCAACTAGAAATAGTCTCAAGCTCTATCATCCTTATATAGCCAGCCAGCAATTGCCAGAAGAATACTGTGGATTTCAAAATGAGAGAAAACCATGCAAAACACTGTCTTCCAGTTTAACCTATCCCCTGAAATGGTTAAATCCTGAATTTAAATCAGCTAATAGATCATAAAACTAGCCTGAAGAAACCCCAAATTTAATTCCCATCTGCCTCAATTTATAGATTATGGGCCAGAAGGGAACCCTGAAATCATTTAGTGTGTGCCCTTCTAGAGGATGATTCATCACTCAGTCTAGTGCAAAGCACTTAATGCCCGTCATTTTGCTTTGTAAGTATTAAAAGAGGTAAGTGATGTTACTTCACATTTATAACATGCTTTGAAGATAAAATAAGGTACATGTTCCAAGTATAGCTGCCTTTCCTACCTTGAAAACAAAGTGCAGCCTTTTGTTTCTGGTACCAGATACATGTAGTTAGCTGTCGCGAGGGCAGGAAGGAGAGACTAGCATCAGAGAACTTCAATTAAATCACCTCATGCCAAACAGATTTTTGAAAAATCAAAAATCACTCTTAGAAGAATGACTTACTAGCAACACACATACTTTCAAGATTACCTTAAGAGAAACCGTCCAAGAGACTAGAAAGAATTAAATCGCACTCTCTTGGTTCATTTTCTTGACACGAGGAGACGAAAGGAGGACAGTCTTATTTTAGTCTAAGGAAAACTGCACATGCTGGCCTGTACACAAACCAGGTAGGTGGGCCAGCCTGATGCTGAAATATTCCTGCCCACAAAACAGTACAGTCAAAGGATCAACATCCTGAAGATGATACTAATCTGAACAGAATAAAATAAAGAAATAAAAAAATAAATATAACAGACAAATGTTAACTCAAATACACAAACGTGTACACCGTTCTGCTCCTTTTTGTTTTGGTCTTCAATATCGTGTGCAGTATCGAACAGAATATTGTTTTAACATCAACTGTTTAATAACAATTGCTATTAAACATCTGTAACCTCTAAAAAAAGACTTCTAAAATGTCAGTAGGGATTTGGACAAAAAAAAAGTCATTTTCTCCAAAATATCATTAAGCCTGTTTTAATTTTTTTTTTTTTTTTTTTTTTTTTTAAGAAAAAAGGTATTCTTTCCCTGAAACCGCAGTCGCCACTACACTGCCTTCGAGTCCCCATGCTCCCCAGCCCGAGAGGCACCCGCCGCCCGTTAAGCCTCCTCACCTACCTTCCAGCGCTGCCTCTCAGCCACGCGAAACGTTAAAATTAGGGCACAGCACCTGCCGGGTCCGGGATGACACGGAGCAAAGCGAAACGGCGCTCTCGGCACGGCAGCCTCCTCGCCGCCGCGGCCCGCGCATCGCTGCGGGAGCGCGGGACCGCACCGGCGCTGCCTCGCCGCCACCGCGGCGGTCCAGCACAGCGCCGCACGCCCAAGCGGCCGTCGCAGGGGAACGGGCAAAGCCCCGAACGCAGTAAAACGGGTAACAAGTTTTTGGTAGGAACGTCACGGCTCTGATAGGACCGCTGCTACGGTTGCATTAAACGTGCAGGAAGCCTGTGGATTAGTCCGATTTCAACAAGCGCACGTTAGATTTACCCTGCGGAGGCCAGGCTTTCTGCTAGGCAGGTAGGCAGGAAACGTCTGCAGAGAAGATAGCTGGAGGGAAGCAGCTACAGCTCTCGCTTTCTAAGGCCGGTATTGCACAAACTGCTTCTTGTCAGGCTGTTCGAAACTGTACCACAGTTAATTGATCCCTGAAGGAAAACCACCACGAGGTAGAGGCTAGCTGGAATACAGCCCTCTTTAACTGCACGTATGCAAGGAGCATTAAACGTAACAGAAAGCCCGCTATCCTAGCTATACGTGCGCTGGGAATTCATTCGCACCGAAGAACTCTCAGCAGAGGAGATGCAGGAACTTACTGTTTATTATCTGTTTTATAGAGTTCCCTCAGAAAAGAGCTTCTGCCTGACGTTAACACCAAGGCATCTAATAAGCAAGGGGCAGGAGGGGAAAAAAAGAAAAAAAGCCCACAACTAAAAGCCCGCTCAAACTCAAAGATAAAAGCTAAGGACAACATTTCTGACAGAAGACTGACGCGCGATATACTAATGTAAAGGGACAGTGTCAGGTCATTTCGCCTGAAGTGGGGCAAATAAGGCCTCAGCCGCCCAGGAGCCCCCGGGGTTTATCACCCGCAGGCGAGCACGTGCTCCGTGCCTGCAGTGAGACAACAGCTACAGGCTCACGGAGCACAGCCGAGAAACAGAGGGAGCAGAAAACCTCCGAGAGCACCGAGCGCGGTTTTCTGTTTCAGAACTCGCGGGCGCCACACCGTCCCAGCTCCAAGCGCGCTGCCGTCCTCAGCCCATCTACCCGCACAACAAGCTCGTGCTAAGCAAGCACTAAAACCCCCGGCGTTTCAGAAGCGCGGCACAGAGCGGCCATACATCACGCAGGAAGTCTCTGACAAAGCAGGCAGCTGTAGCCAGGCCTCCTAAGCGCCTATCCAGTGACCTCACCACTAAACTCTCTTCCTGCTGATATAGGCATAAAGTCGAGCAGAAAAAAATCCCTGGGATGCACTAAGTCACCGAATATCGTCGCGCCGTTGCACGCCGATGAAATCGCACAGTATCAAGAACAACAAACCCACAGAGTCAGAAGTATTACGTAGCTCTACGCAACCAAAAATTACACAATAACCAATACTACACTGGTTCAAGCACACTTTGCTCTGCCTGCCTCATACTCTGGCACCCGCCCCTTGGTACCTAGCTCTGCTCTTCAGCAGAACTAGTGCGTGCTTTCACGATGACACGCAGGTAAGGATGGTAGAGCCTGGTATCAAAGGAGCTAGACCAATATGCACTATAATCAGTTAATTCTTTGGTATTTGGTAAAAAAACATTAAAGTAGGTTTTGCTGGATTTTGCTTTGTTTTTCTAAATTTCAAATGATAAAAGAATTAACTATAGCAACTTGCATTAAATATTTCATCTAACTCTTTCAACTCTTGCTATAATGTTTTGAAGAGCCTAACCATTTTGCCGAAGCTTTGCATAATTAATAAAATCTAAAGGACTGCAAAAGGCAGAACCATAAGGTTGTATCTTCATATTCTAGTCAAAGGATGAGAGAAACCAAGACCACAAAAATATTTTCCTACTAGGAAACATCAACTTGATAATTTCTTTCCTTATCTGACAGGAAATAGTTTTCATTTACAGGTTTGGAAAAAAGAGGGGAAAAAAGAGGGAAAAAAAGTAACAAAAGGAATTAAAGGGATCATTGTGTAAGAAAAACTAAATGAATACTTTCACAATCAGGACTCAAACTAGTGTGTGCCATTTTTCAAATCACCAGTTGAATACAGAATTCTACTATATTTTCTAGCATTACATATTACGACACATGGATCTGCAGCTTCGCTATTATTTGTTAGTTCTCATACATCAAAACAACAAAAAGTGAGCAAAAAAATAGACCGGAAAATTGCTAGAGCATTTCCTTTTCATTAAAAAAAACCCTTTCTTTTACAGGACAAAGATTATCTTACTAACTAATGCATTTAAATGAACTGCAACAGCCAGACAACTAACTTCATGTTACGTGGTACAGTCTTGAGGTGTTTTGATGGATGGTAAAAACATACAAGACAGACTGAGGTCAGACACATTTAAAATAGATTTATTAAAATGTAAATAGCAGCATCCAAGCATCCCTAAATCACCCAAATTCAGGTGGAAGATGACATGTTGAAAGAGACACCGTGACCAACTGATTTTTGTCCATTTTCAGGTACAGAGGTTAAAAAAAGAAAAAAGTAGTTTTGGGGTCATAATGGAAGGTGCAGCAACACAAAATAAATTGTATACTTGACTACTGGGCCCAACATTGCCCTGCAATGGGCCAAAGGATGATCACACCTGCTCAAGGTTTCAAAAATGCCACACCTTGTTTGAGAAAACACCAAGGAGATGGGTCCAAAGGACCACATGAAGTTCAACTTGTCATTCAATGGCCACTGTTCGGCCAAGGTGTTTCTACACATTTTGAATGAGGGAACACACTTACTAGGAATGACCATCAACTCTTCTCTATTTCTGTTCCCTCCACACCTCTGCCTGTTAACTAAGTTAACAAGATTAAAATGAGTAAGACCAGATCATCATCTTTCTACTACACCTAAAGGAAGTGTGTCCTATTCAACCTATCCTAAAGCCAAGTGAGAGGATGGAGAGATTTTTTTTTTTTTTTGGGGGGGGGGGAGGGGGCAGGTGCATGGGAAAGGTGCTGCCTGCCTCATAGGGTGGATCAGAAACAGTACAGGTACTTGGATAGGTGCAATTAGAAAGTAAAATAAAAAACAAACAAAAAACCCACTATCTTTTCCATGCTGTGAGGATAAAGGGCTATTGCAGCTGACCTTACAAAGCTTGCAGGGTTGTGTGATACTGAACCTGACTGAAACAGGTTCCTTCGTCCACTGTCCACTCTTGTACTGGGAAGAATGGAAATGCCCACAAGCTATGGATGTAGCGGAGGCAGGGGTGTTTCAACACATCTTTTTTCATAGGTAAGAGCCCCAAACATGCTGCAGCTGCTGCACCCAAATCCCATATCAGAAACAGCAGTAATAAGGTATCTGCTCAGAAACTGGGGGGGGGGGGGGTACAACTAAAAATGCATCTGTAAAATTGAAGAAAAAAAAAACAAAAACAAAACAAAAAAAGCCCCCAGAATTCGTATGGAGCCTAGCAGATTCGCATTTAAAGCGGAGTTGCACTTAGGACTCCATGCCACAACGGAAATATGACAGGGAGTCCGTATGTTTCATATACGCCATTTCAGTTGGTTGTGGGGGGGCTTTTCAAAACCCATAAGGAACTCTGCTTCTCTGCAGGCTCCTGCTCTGAGCAGCCACAGAGAAGAGGGCAGCCTGCAGCTGAACAGCTTATCAGAGGCTCTGAAACTTAAAAGAAAGCACAACTGAATCTGCATGCCGGCTTTGGTAGAATAAAGTTTTTCAAGATGCTGATTCCACCATCTGTTTCCCTGTTGCTCCCCGTTAGTCGACGGCAAAGCTGTCCGGTTATTTGTGTTGAAGTTTATGGTCTATGAGCAGCTCAGGTACAGGCAGTTCCCTCCACCGTCCCCTGACGGGGAGGCTGAATGCATCTGCTCGCGCCAACGTTAACAATGGCTCCAAGTTAACACACGCACAGCCACATCAAAGCATCTGAGGGACACTTTTAGGAGGTCTTATGTAGATGAAAGTAAACACATTAACTGAATGCCTGTAAAAATGAGGTCCTTGAGCATTCCCAAATGAAAAGTAGTAGAGGCTGTTTTATGGGGAGAACGCCACAGATCACTGCATGTTGATACAAAAGAAGTTCTTCTGACAAGGCCCAGAACAGTAATGAAAAGCAGCAGTGATACAAGCTTCTCTACTTTCATTTTCTAAGTCCACTGAGCCACAAGGAAAAAGCTTTATGGATGAGCAACACCAGTTGATCGATCACTCCTGCAAAGAGCAAGAGAGTATCTTCTCCCCCCCTCTGGTAGTACTGGAGAAAAAAGTATTGTAGAAATAGCAGAATATGAACCTATATAGCTACATTTATATCATAAGCATTTCATATCTTTAGAATGAGAGATTAAACGGATTGAGATTATCCAGAAAATAATCTAGAAGGGAGCAGGTTTAGCTCAGTTGGTTAGAGCGTGGTGCTGCTAATGCCAAGGTTGTGGGTTCAATCCCTGTACGGGCTATGCTGAGGGTTGGACTAGATGACCTCCAGAGGTCCCTTCCAACCTTACCATTCTGTGATTCTAAGAGAGGATGCAGAATGCAAGAGGAACAGAGAAGTGAACATGGTGAAGAGACCACTCACTATTTCTGACAGCCCAAAAGCTAGATACACATAGAGTTACAAAGCAAAGGGAAGTCATTAAAAGTAAAATTTATTTTGCACAGAATTAAAGAAACTCACCACTATGGTTTCAAAATCACATAGATTGAAAAGAGCTGTGCAAATGGAGGATCAGTCAATCTTCCACTCAGAAATCACACGGTCAAAAATTTACAGGAAACTAAGTGTATACTGACTTTATAATGCTTGCTTTCCCTAGGTGTCCACTGTTGATCATTATCAGAAACAGTAAGTGCTCTAATTCACCAGGGAGCTCATATGAAACAAGACTTGCTCATCACAAGTCACCTCTGTCCATAGGATTTTCATTTCTTTAGTTTTGTATTTGAACTAAAAATAGTTGTGCATAAATATAACATGCCAGTTCCCAAACTGGACTCTGCAGACTGGACATCAAATAGCTGGTCTACAGGGCCATAGTGAATAGTAAAATGAGAATGCTTATCAGATAAAATTTTGATCAAGATGAGCACAACAGTCAGATTCTGATGGTTGACATACTGTTGCCCTGAAGTTTCTTAACCATTGTTCACTGTAGACAACTATTTTGGTCAAAATGATTAATTTTAGGTAAAATATTAGATAATTCCCAGGGCGTCACTATGTGTTTTCAATGCAAATTAAACACACTACGCAAATACAGCCGATGTACACCTTAAGGCATTATCCAGTCTGGATTTTCTTTTGGAGAATCCAAAGGAACAAGAGGAGAAAGAAAAAGCATCCTAGAACTACCCAAAACGTATGCATGCATGTGCACATACATATTTGTAAGGGTTTTTGTTGTTTTTCTTTTCTTAAGACCGTAAATTGAGGAAAAGGAAAGCATTGGTAGCCTGTCTTACAGTACTACCTCTGGAGGCATAGGCATGCCTTCTATATATTAAATACATTAGTTTTAAAATTATCACTAAGAATCATTAGATTCACTGGTGAAATACCCAGTGAGTTCTACAGAGTTATTAAGGAACTGTTTTAGGAAAACAAGTGCTTTGAAATCTCTGTTAATCCAGCGTTTCATAACATTTTTTAAATTAGCCACAAAGAAGCAGAAGCACACCTATCAATATCTATTCCCACCTCCTATAGTCATCTCAGGATCTAACATGAATATCTACTTTTATGCCTACATGCATAGTTGCAAACCAGGGTGTTAATCTATTTTTCAGAGGTTTCAGTCAAGCTTCATTAATGCATTAGAGAACACACTACAGTGAATGTGCTGCAAAGAGTTAAAAATAGCTGGATCAACTTTAAGCTAAGTAGATTAAAAAAAAGACTGTGAGAATTTCTCAAGACTCGATCTTTCAAAGTTTCCAAATTCAGAAGACGAAACAGCTTGATAGTTAAAACTTTTACAAAGCTTTAATTATAGCATTCCTAAATTTGACCAATATGACATTTTTGTAAGTGGTACATTAGTAAGCAAATACTAAATACAGAAAAACAAACAAAGACTTATACCCATTACTTATTCTTCCTTATTTTACTCCAAGGCTCTTACTCTACAGAGATTTAACTTAGCAGAGCTTTCAGTAATTACATTTGCAATTCCATATCTGAAGTGCAAGAATCCGCAATACCTTCATTTCCTGATGGAATGTGGATACCATGGTGTTCTTCTGCGATTTCTTATACCTTTATTAACTGAACCCTTTCCACAATATATGTCTTAAAGTTATTTTGTCTTTCCTCTTGCTCGCAGAGAAATAACCCAAACATACTGCCAGCATTACGCTGTTCAATGTCTGAATGCAGTAATTAGTAAACTAAACTCTTATTAACCCACTTTAACTACTAAATATGACCTTGTACAGATCTAACTAATAAAATCCATGTCTCTAATTAGATTGACCACCCTTTTGTTGGGCTTTATAAACAAATGTTTAAACTCAAGTTACAATTTTCTAACTAATGGCAAAATACATTACATTTTAGTCCTGCTAAAAGCACAGAATCAGTTAAGAATAGAGAGACTGATGCTATCCATTTTTGTGTATCAAAATAATTGCTGAGTTTTATCCCCATGAAGACAAAGGGATGATACAAGAGTAGTCAAGGCCAAAGCTTTATTTGCAGAAAATCCTGGGATGATATACAATAGCAACTGAACTCAGATGTTCAGAGGGCTGCTGCAATCTGTAGAACTGATCTCTAAAATCAGAATATCTGACATTATAAAACAGGAATACCACTTTTTTCTTTTTTAACCACTCAAAACAGAAGCAGGCTTTGAACTGAAAATTCTGAAACTGAGTTGACTACATCCCTTTTCTTCTCCACTACTTAAAATCTTTGGTAGTCAACCGAACGGCTCAGCTTTGCTTTACTTTCCACATCAGTCTAAGAGTAGAATAGGTAGTATAACTTGCATTAAGAGAGGGGTTTATAATCACATTAGAGACATACAACAGAGATCAGCTACCTCGGTTCACTGGACAGCTTGAACAAGGCTGCATAATGAGGTACAGGTGTTGGCACTAATTAGGAATACCCAGCTCGCTGCTGACATCAGCCCCTCAAAGCAATGACTGCACTTTAATCCTTTAAACCACATAAAAGGCAGGCAGAGAGCAGGCAAACAAACAAACAAAAAAATCTGAAAATGGCTGGCAGAAAATAGAAATATTTTCGCTTACTTAAGGGAAAAAAAATCTGAAGTGTCAGAAAATTGCAGGAAGTTTCCTGCGAAGCATCTGAACACAAAAAAGAATCTAAACCTTGTGCACAATTCAAGTTTTTGATTTTAGTAAGCGTATCAGTGTACAATATTTATTCATCACAACAATCAAAATCTGTATCCACAAATAAAAGTACTGAATAAGAAGCAGTAGAATAAGAAGCAGTAGAAGCAGCACATGTAAATGCTGTGATAAATAAAATTAGTCCCTCTATGCCTACAACATCCAGGCATTCCAGGATACAAGACAAATTGTAACTGAAATTACTACAAGCACTTCTGCTGGAATCTCATTGTTAACAGCTTCTTTTATGACTTCCTCTCCTTTAAAAGACTTAATATTCCTTTAAAATGCACAGTTTTCATTTAAAAATGTGGTACCTGAATGTTGAGGGTATATAGGTTCAATTTACACATTGTAAACACCAACACACACATTTTATTTTAAATATCAGTTCCTCCTTCACTTACATGCCAGGTCATGAGGTAGATGTTTTCGCTTCAGCTGATGACATCACAAGCTCCTAAAAAAATGAAAGGAGTGCTATTTAGGTAGTAGGAGTGACATCAGGCATTTCACATTTGAGCTGCAATTTATTTTTTGGCAAGTAAGTGAAGGGTATATTTTTATTACAATTTTCCAAAGAAAATTATAAATCTGTAATATAGATTAAAACCTTAGATTCTGTAATTCACACTTAATACATAGAAAAAATAAAATGTGTCAAGTGTACATACCCATTATAATATGAACATAGAAAGTATTACAATTAAAATGAAATTAAATACAAATACTCTTAAAAGCAAACTGCTCTTCTCTTAAGATGAGTAGGAACCAACTTTAGCAATATCAATAGAACAAAACTTGTGTGAGAATATTCTATTTTGGGAATATGAAACCAAACTTCTAGATAACTGCAAGTCTATACAGGTGATTTATGGAGTTGACACGATCAAAACATTGAAACTTGCCTTCTTCTATACGATCATTTATGAACTGAATATGCTTATAAATTCATACAAAGGCAGACCAAAAATAAGTTTAGAAAGAAAGTTCCATGTAGCTCCTGCCTTAATTCCTCAAGACATTCCTTTAGACTTCTCCTTGACAATCCTGGATAGCTCAGCTTCCTTAGCAGGACTTTTGCTTACTTACTCTTTTTAATCTAGTAACTACCCTTGAACAATATTAAGTGTGGGAATAGAAGGAATTTTTTCCTCCACTAACTGCCTACATTCCCTTCTTGTATGGTTATGCAAATCTATGTTTTGCACCCTATTGTAACAAACATGAGAAAAAACATTAAAATTGTTGCATCAAACAGATTTGTAACAACACTTCTTGGAGATGTCAGCTGTTATATTAGGGTCTGTCCTGGCAGTCAACGCACACCATGCCTTTGAGTAAAATAAAATAAAATAAAAATATTAAAGAAAAAGCGAACATGCCTTTGAGTAAAATAAAATAAAATAAAAATATTAAAGAAAAAGTGAACAAAACTAGCATCAATACAAGCTAAAAAAACAAAGTGTTAGAGAGCAGAAATTCAAGTAAAAACCAGGAACCAATAACAATGTATACTACCAAAAGAACAAGAATAAAGAGAGGGAAGGGGAAAAATAGCAGTGTCTTTCTAACTGAAATAAGACAGCTTCTCTGCCAAAGTGTCGGCACTATGCTGTAACATTTTTGTTTCCTCACCCTTTTGCAGTACAGAAAAAGGATACCACCACCCATCTACTAAGGAGTGGCAGAGATCCTATTACTTAAGAACTATTGTTGCTCAACTTGCTCTGTGGCAAAGGAAAATATTGCTTGTAATGTGTAGAAAATATGTAACATTCATTATAGCTCTTGTATTTCAACCTGACACACTTTTAAAGTTTTAGCTATGCTCATTTACTTAAAAAAACAGTTTCCTTTTACCAGCTCTCTGGCAGTCTCTGGCTATATTTATGTTAAGCAATTAATTTTGAGCAATGTGAGAATATCCGTAGATCAAAGTAGTAGCAGTGCCAAGGTGAATCATGATACGTGGGTCACATTTTTACTTCAGATAAGCAGATACAATCAGCCCCCACCACACACAGGCCCTTTTGGATAGCTTCAAACCATATCACTGGGAGATAAAGTGCATTTGGCAAAAACTTTGAATGGAGCCTCCAGTTTCCATCAAAAGGAATCTAGCTTGCATGCAGAAAAACACTGCAAATTGAGCCAACACGCAGTAAGTGCGGATGATTGGAAGGACTCACTTCAAAAGCACACTACTGCTCTGCAGCAAAACCCTAATACCAATGCAGCCTCCACCTCCCAGGTAACCAATACAGAAGGTCTCATCCACAAAATACACTGGGGGAGAGAGGGCACTGGGAAACGAAACAAAAATTAATCAACGTCTGGATCAATTTTTCAAATGTGACTTTGAATAATTTTTTTCTTATGCAACAATTCATTACGGTATAATTCTTCAATGTCTCTATTAAACCCCTTTAATGTAAGTTTTTCACAAAAATACAAGCAAAGCCCTGGCAACAGCAGCTCAAATGGCATTATTAAAATGCAAAACAGCTTACAACTTTTAAGTGTGAACAAAACCACAGCTTTTGCCTTACAGCTGAACCACAAAACTAATACATTTTTGAACTCTTCATCAAAAACAGATTTGTTTGCTCAGTTAAATGCCAGGATGAACTCTGAAATACCGAAAGGTTCAACTAAAAATCTTCTCTTTCTCTGTTACATAGCATGGAAAATATAGGTAAAACCACTTCCCTCCTTTGTTTGATAAGCAGTCCTAACATACTGATTCAAAACCAGTGAACTTAACCATCTCTGATTAACGAGCAGGGGGCTCTTCTCCATTATGTAAAAACCAGAATGCTCCCCAGTCTGGAAAGGCGCCAGCCCACCCACCTCCCCTTCAGTAGCAAATTCAGAGGAGGGAAATTACTGGAGAGAAAGAATACGCAAGAGAGAAATATCATCCTCTCTGCACACGCTGTACCAGCCAACTCTGGATTTCTACTCCCTCGGCACATTTGAAAAAGCAACTGGGCAGTGACTGAAACAGAGACACAGAGGAACAGAAAAGACAACGCAGAAAATTTTTTATAGAAACTAAAGAAAAGATAGATAGGAAAACTTAGAAACGCACAATAGCTTTTCATAAATATTCCCCTGAAACTAAGCATCGATAGGAGGAAAGAAAACATCTGTAAGATTTATTTCTTAAAACGTAACTTTTAAAAACAGAAAGTCATTTGGAACAAAGATCTATTTTTGGAGTTATCACTACTGTTATGCTATAATTCCTTCTGTAATTTACTCTACTACTTACCAACAGCCAAGCCTCCAAAACAAAAACTGCACTGGTTGAAAGCTGCGTTTCGTGCTTCTTTCCTTAACCATCCCAGATGCTGCACTGCCATTTGCAAAAAAGACAACAGAAGAAAGCTCTTCCAGGATGCTGGACAAGGGCATCAAGACAGGACCGAGTCTCTGCCATTCCCAAATGCCTGTTCAGACTGTGTTTCACAGAGACTCCTGAGCCTCTCCAAGCAACCCACTTCTGCCTCATGCTAGCCTTACTGCCAGAAAGCTTTTCTTGGTGCTTAATGTGAATGTCTCTCTTAACACAGCTGAAGCCCTTTCCTAGTTAACATCATGTTTGAATGATGCTCTTAACATTTTTGTTAGGAGGTCTCAGCCTTCTCCTCAGACTAAATATATTCATTCTTTTAGTCTCTCCTCAAAGACAATATTTTCTGCGTATCTGCCACCCACTGTACTCCCTAGCGCTGGGCCACAAAAACAACATGGGGTTGGGATGCCCACATCTGGGCCAAGTATTCCAGCTGAAACCCTCCCTACGCAGGAAATATTCTTTTCCTGTTAAAGAAAATCATTCTTTCCCTGTTACATGAGTTAGAGATGATTATTTTGTTTACACATACTACTATGCTTTCTGCAACTACACGATCCTGTTGACTCACATTGTGCCTGTGACCCATTACCACCTGCACAATCCTTTCTGTAAAGGGCTGGGTGCTTCACCAGTCATTCTTGCTCCATATACATGCAGCTGAGCGCTCCTACCTTGTAGTGCAGGACTTCCCGTTAGCCCCCTAGTAAACTGCACCCAATTTCTTTCAGACTATTTCTCCAGTTCGTCAAGATAGCTATAAATCCAAAGCCTCTTCTCAGACAGATGTACAGCTCCACTCAGTTTTATCCAGAAGTTTATTAAGTGCAGTTGTTATTTCTTCATCCAAGTTATTAATGGTAATATTAATATTGGACCTAGGAGAGCCGACTGTTAAATCCCACTCAATTCATCTGTCTTGTTGAAGACTGATGAGTTACTACCCTCTCAGTTTTCCAAAAATCTTCCAGCATTCCTATAAGCAATTTCATCTTATCCACATTAACTTAGCTTGCTTCTGATAACATCATACATCACCTAATACACAATCCCTGTCTCACAAACAGCTCTCAAGACTGCATATCAGAAAGTTGGTCTTGTGATGCTTCGTATCTCATTCAAAATAATCCCACAGATGAAGCATCAGCTTCATATAAGGGAAAGGCAGTAAAAAAATCATTTTATTTCCAATTTTTTTAGACCGTTCTAGATACCTAACACATGTGGCCAGTTTCCCAAGGACCACCAAGTTATGTCCCACAGACATCTCACAAAAGGCAGATCAAGATTTAGTTCTATCAAGATAGCATGGGAAATAAAGCCAGTATTCCTCAAGATTATATACAGATTGTAGTATGAAGTAAAGAGGCAATGGCATTATTCCCTTTATAGTTCTGGAAAAGTCAGAACAGGAACAAGTATCCAAATATTAAAATAGTATTCACTGTATAGAACTGAAGAGATGTGTTCAAGCAATGTATTTATCCGATTAACGAGAAGACTCAAAATAGAAAATAAAATCACTAGGCCTTGAGAAAGACTTCTAAACTCCTTACTAAGTATTTGTAACAAACAGGATTGGATTTTTGCTTGTTTTAAACTGTGATCTTGCACCTATTCTTCATGAGTAGGTAACAGCAGTATATACAATGGATATTCAGAAGTCCTTTAATTTTTACTCTTTCTTCTCATTGGCTTAAGCATGAAAATCATTCAGTATAAATACACCATCTTGTAAAAATCTGAAGATATCCCACCTTTCCTTAATGTAGGCCAGAAAGGCAAGAAGCATGTAATAAAGCCTGCAGTCTTCTATCATCTTCACTTCCTTCCACCATCACAAATATATTTCATTACACCTTTATGCAATGACAAGCCTAACTTTAGTGAAAACCAGTAACTTAATAATTCCCAGTAACCAATTAGAATTTGCAGGGAAAACTATTTCCCACAATAACTTACCCCATTTCAGATAAATAATGTAACAGGATGTCTAGAATGGCAGGTTTCATAAGACAACTAACAAGTAACATCAAGCCATTTAATGAAACACTGTGGAGTCTTGGGCCCCAGGCATTCAGATGGTGACCCAATGGAAGTTATTTAGAGTGTACACAGTGCCAGTCATTCTGCAAAATACTCAAAACTTCTTATTCTTTGCTTGAAATTACTTGTTTCACAATATAATTAATATGTACATGCAAAAAAAAGTGATTTGGCAGCTGAAACAACTGCCTTACAGGGAAAAGTTAAGATGACCCAAGTATACCCAAAATTTTAAGCTAAGCACCCGAAGTAAGGTGCACATGAAGCTGTTTACATTCTTTATATACTGGAAGAGTATTAACATTAGCAAAACAAATAAATTAGTCTGTAAAAAATCAGATGCAATGAAATAAATCTAAGAAAAAAAAATTAGGCTTAGGATCAAGGAAACTTCCTGACACTATTGGTCTGTACCCTCAAGGGAAGAAATGGAAGCTGCAGCTTTTAACATTTAAACAAAGACTGGACAAAAGTACTGGTAACTGCACTGCCAAAAGAACATGTTCCAGTTCAGGGTTTCTCAAACCAGCCTGAGGGAAAGGCAACAACAAATGGGACCCAAGTATAAAAAGGAGGACTGCACAAAGCCATTTGTTTCGCCTCTTTGGGCTAAGGACTGCACATAAGCATACAGACAAGTTTCCATGGAGTATCAAGTCCTGTGCATGAGCTACTCCATAGCATATATGCATACTGGTACATGTTGATGAAAGCAAAGTAATCTGAAATAGCTTATTCCACCCTTTACCTCTCCCCCCACCATCACAGAGACACAGATTTTGCATATACGGAGCAAAGCTATGATATACAAATGTATACTAGGACAGTTACTATGCATCAGTTCAGGTCCAAGTACCTGCCCACCTACTTCAATATCAAATTTTAAGTAGCTGTATTACTTCAGCCTGGTATGGGACGTTCCTCTCTGAGGAGTGCCCATTGCCAGAGGCAGGTTACACTGCAATACAGGAGAGTGCACCAGAACAACAAGAAACATGAACGCACACAGCAGAAGCCTGCAGGAGAAGAACTAAATTCAGGTGAAAATGTTGGGAACTCACAGGACACTTCCTGAATCCAAGACGACTAGAACAGAGCAGAGGCAGACACGACAACTGTATTTTGGTGCTACCTACTACAAATAACCATAGAAACAAACTCTGAGCCACAGATCATTAAAAACAGGCTATTTATGAAGAACTGGAGCCCCTACAAAGCTCATTTCACTCTCTCAGGAAAGAGAATACTACGTATCTTCCTTCTGGCCACAGACTCTTGTTGGCAAGTCAGTCTTTAACAGTCAACTCACCTCATTCAACTTGCACTTCCTGTTCTAAATAGACACAGTTTTACATCCATTTCCTAAAGTTAAGTGAGGAGGATACTACTTCATTTTATCTTCCAAAGCAAGACTCAAGTGAACATTTCAGAAGCACTAATCTAGATGACCTAAAAGTATCTTTTCCCATAGCTAATTTCCATTATTTAATGCAACTATATTTATGCACATTTATGGACATCCTTAGTGGAGATCTTAAAATAAAAAATAAAATGATTCTGCAACTGTGAGAACTTCTAAAATATCGTAACAGATGTTATGTTTGTGATGGCACAGCCATGCTGTTCTCATACACTCTGAAGAAAGTCTCATGACCCTGTAACAAACACAAGAGAGTCACAAACGCTAAAAGGAGTATCACTGTTTCTCGTTGGATCCTCCAGACACTGACTACATAAAAGACAAAGGGCCAGATATGGGACCGAGGTAATACCGAACTATGCACTTCAGTGCCTCCAGTCAGATCTCTCCATCTGGAGCTTCAAAACCAAAGAAACAACCCTTGCCCTTCCCCCCACACACACACCATAAAGCTTAAATTCCCCACATACCAAACAACAGGATTTTAGAATGGGACTCAAAGTACCCAGCACATCCAGTTTATACACTAAAGAAGGAACTATGTCTGAGATCCCTTCTCTCTTGGATTCAACTGCTGGTGTGCAGCCCTGTAAACAGATGCCTCTGGAAATTCAGATCCATTCTTGGACCCTTCTTCCCTCCTCTCACACGCTCACTCTTCAGGCATCCAGTTCAGTTCTGCATAAGGCATCAGTAGTTACTCCCCTTGCACAGGCAGTCCCTCATTTTACAGCTCATCTTCCTAGCTCTCCTTCCACTCACCAAGATTCAGCTCTTCATCTCCACGCTCAACCCCAAACTCCTCCTCCCTCCAAATTCCAGCTCCCAAACCTCAACTCCTTTTCCCTTGCCAGATCCCACTGCTGCTGCAAGCATGGAGCACATGAGCATCTGTAGCCATCTCTAGCCATCTCCACCTCTCTGCTGGAAGAATGGTCTGTGCAAGCATTTTCTAGTCTGTTTCAGGCTGCCTGACTTCAACCACCTATGCACAGGATGGTCACAAATTGATAGCTAGTGTCAGGCAGGGCTGGTACCTCAAGTTAGAGGTTTACAAAAATGAATGGTGGTGCTGAGCCCCTGTTCCTCTTGTAGTTAATGTATATAGGAAAAAAAATAGCTGATGGCCACCATGAAAAAGTAACACAGTGTCCATACGTTTGATACCAGTCAGAGCTGGATGACAGTGGTCAAGCAAAGATTACACCTCCAGTTCTAGGTGGTGGGTGCTGACCAGCGTATAACACACTGGTACATAGAGACTACAAAACATAAGATTTCAAGAGAAGAGAAAGTACAAGAAAGCTATCAGCATCTGACACTTAAGAACTGCCGCATTTTATTTTTATGGTTATTCCAATGAGCCACTCACTCTGATTAAGAACTAATTTAATATATTTGGTTCCTTAAAAAATTCTTCTAGTCTCAAAGGCATCTCAGTGTCCACTAAAAAAGAAAATCACTCTCATGAACAGCCCATGTCATATCAGAAACTTTGGTCAGTACTTAAACCAAAAAATGAACAGTTCCCATAGAAAAAATATGGGCAAGAAAAAGAAGTAATAGACCTTTAATTTCACTTGCTCATCCCAGTGATTTAGAGTACTTTCAACACCATTCCTCAAACTGGGATGTCAGTATTTCTGGGACTTCACAAGGCAAGGCTCCCTGTTCTCTCTTGGTTAGAAATCTCACCATCACACTAGCACTCAAATGACTGCCTCCCACTACAAAGAAACCTCATAAATAAATAAATAAATAAAAGTACTCACACTTTGTACTCTGACAGCAAAAACAAGGGTTGGAGCACAATCAAGATGACAATTAATGAAGCAGTAGACAAGAAAGCACAGTAAATGAGATGATCAACTTCATCCTTTGTGGCTGCAAATTCCACAGCAACAACCAAAAAATGAATTCTGCCTTGCAGATGATCTTAAATTGTCAAAGAGGGCTTTTTTATTGCTATGAATGAGAAACCTGTGTCAACTAGTTCATCTTTTTCAAAGCCATTCCTGCTCAGTCAGACAAAACAAATGAGAAGTTCTGAGAAACAAGCAGGAAGATTTTGGCCTCAGTGGAGTCAGAAGGAATTAAAGTCAGTGCCAAAACAGAGTCAGAAATTAGCAAAGATATTCATCTGATGAATTTGTTAGAACTCCTACGAGATGCAAGTGATTTTATTTCTTCTCCAATTTTCCTGATTCACATGGATCCTAGCCAGGGGGGAAGGCGGGGGGCAGGATTAAGTTATAATGTAAGAGAACTACTCTTTTAAGCATCCTCTGCCAGGAAAGCTTGCTTTCAAAAGAAAAAATGTGACCTTTAATAAAATTGTCTAGAAGGACAGACCTTTAGAATTTCTTATATTTTATTAAAGTTAAGATTTCTGCTTTCCAAAGCTGCTACCTTTACAGACACAAAGTTTTCGCTATTGTTTAGAAAGGGTTTTAAACAAAAAAATATCGGGAGGCTTCAAATCAAGTTCAAAGAAGCACCTCCGTCAAATCCAAAAATGACAGCATGCAACACTGCCCCTCAGGATCCAGAGGTACCTGCGCACTTCAGGCACTCAACAGCAACAACAGCCTCTACGCAATACCCAAATTCTACAGGTAATCCGGGGGGGGGGGGGGGGGGGGGGGGGAGGGTTTGCTCCCTGAGAGTCTTAAGTCACTTCTGCACTCCTGAAGCATGAAGATCAGTTTTCAGTCCTGAAAGGCTCAGAGAGAACAAACACCAAAACTGAATTTTTTCTCTTCTTAAAATTGCCATCACACAGCTAAAAGAGCGTTCTGACCGATGAAACCTCTAGAAGCCCGTGAAAGAGCATGAAGAGGTGCACGTGCTACAGAATATCCTGATGCAGGACAGAAGCACTTAAAAGATAGGTCTAAACATGGTTTACTATGGCTAAAGAAGCCTGATAAGAGAAAAAACAAGCTTAATTTCTACAGTCCTTTTTGCAAGGGCTGATACTAAGGCTATTTCTTCCAAATAAAATGTATACGACCAGTCTGATCATCATAATGTAGTTACACTAGCACAACTCTTTCATCAAATGGTTAGACAAGTAGAGGTTTTTTTGACAGAATAAACTTAATATAGATTCTCCAAAATTATTTTAAGGCAGAAAGAACACAGTATTTTAACAAAAATATTATTGTAGGGTTAGAAAATTTGGTAAAAGCTTTGATAACAAGTGCCTCTGAAGGCACTCTGGGGTGTTCTGAAAGTTACTCAACTAAGCCAAAGCCTTGCCAAGCTCTTGTTTTTCCAACAGTTCCTCTCGATTCATGAAAGTAAGTTTTTTCACTGTTGAATTATTTCTGCACAAAGTAAAGCATACACCAACACATAGTACTGAAGTCAAACATACAGATTCAGCTAACTTAACCAAACAGAACTTGCATAGGCACACGCGTAACAGTACTTAAGAATTTTGTGATAAATAAAAACAGCGTGTACATTAATACAGATGTTCACTGAAAGAGTTTTGTATCATATATGATTTAATTTCTATGAATAATAAAAGAAAAAAAAAACACAACTTGGTTTTTCAGTGGATGATGCTTGTATATACACATACACCAGCCAATAAATATCACCTCACATAAAACGCACAGGGGAAAACATTTTTATCAGACCTAGCAAACCTACAAAAATGTTGTTCAAAAAAATTCCATAAGGTTTGCCAAAACATTTTCAGACTGCAAGCAATCTGGAAATCCATACCATCTGGAATTTGGTACAGGAAAAAAATAAATAAAAGTAATTTGACCCAGCTGATTTATTTGGTCCCAAGAAGACCATTAAGTCACTCACACCAGAAATGACATTCAAGGAAGAAGCTTGAGAAGTTAAGGGAAAGAAGATACCGTATGGACATCTAATGAGAATCCAGAAATCCAAAAACATTAGAGATGTGTTTGGAAGAGGTGAGTAGGTGCTACAAAATCAAACTCAAGCTGTATATACTTCGAGGCTTTTTTTTCCTTTTTAATTTACTTTTGACTTTCCCCCCCAACTCTTACCCCATTCGTAGCTCTACATTTCAAACAGCCTACTTGAATTCAGGCATACAGAAGCAAACACACAGAAAACAAGTCTATTTCAATAATATTAATAAGAGTAAAATAGCACCTGCAAAAGCTATTAGATTCTATCAGTCTAAATTCGACTGCTTTCCCAGTTTGCTGTTACATAGACAAACTTCTGAAAATCTAGAACAACTAAACAAAAGACATTGAAAAAATGATCTCAGACAGAATTTAACCCAGATTAATCCAAGTAATTGGAGTGAAGGTGTTCTAATACTGAGCTGTCAGGAATGCAAACTTTCTAGTAACTTTGAATTCACCTTGTACACATGCTCCATCTTGTACAATTTCCTGACATTTCTACATGAAGAAAAACAAAATCACACACACACCAGCTTTAGCAAAGTATTACATATATTCAGTTTTAAGCAGCAGAAGACAAGACAGGATACACTAAGGATCAGCAATACAAACTGTATTTTAATCTCTTCCTCTCTTGTTGATTTAGCCCAGAGCCCTTCTATTGGCAACATTTGTTCCACAGTTCATCTGAGCAGTTACTTCATCTCTGTATAGCTCTGATGAGAGCAAATCAGCTCTCCATCAAAACTGCAGAAGCATCCACAGATGCAATCTGCTAGTCACTAGCAAATCTTAATCATCACTGTAAGCAAACTCTCTTTGTACTCTAGCTATATTAAAAGAGGCCTGTATTTTGATCAAAAATACCATGCTTGCTGCCAACTTCAACACACTTAAACAATACCTGAATAAAGAAAAACTTCCTGAGGTTTCCAAAAACGTCATTGGGAAATTATAGTATTAGATATTCAAAAAAAAAAAAAAAAAAAAAAAAAGTCTGGTGTACGCCAGTTGCAAAAAATAGTCCGTATTTTTATTTATATTGGAAATTTTGAATTATTTCATCTATTTAACTATTTACCTGCAATATGAACAACATATTTTGCAAAAATAATTTCCATAGGAGAATCAACGCCTTTAAGCAGGAGTAAGTATTTCTTCATACGGATGTCAGTAGCCATTATAATATGATGCTTGCTCATAAGCAAGCATCATGTGTTAATATCAGCTTTTTAGTTCCTCCTTCACTCTTAGCACATTCTGTTGTGGAACTGCAAGTTCAAATTTGTCAGGCAAAATGCTTCACTTGCTCCTTAAGATCGCTCATTTCATGCTACACTGGAAATGATTATGTTGTTAACATAAGGAAGACTGCAACTTCATTATCAAGTTTAAGTATCTGCCTTTCAGTTGCTTAAATGACAGTCAATTTGTTTTTTGGTTTTTTTCCTCCTAGTAAACACAACTGCTCTTGAATTAAGCTGGACGTTGAAGAGTCACTAGAATCTCCCCTAAAGCGGGTTAATACTGGTCAGTGTTGCTGTTTTGATAGTATTCTTTCAGTTGTTGTTTCAAATTCAGTGGCTTGTGTTCTCAAGAAAAAACAGAAAATTATTTTCAATGCTTGAAATGAGTGTTACTTCTCCTTCCTATAAAACATTTCACAAGGTTTACATTTCACTCCGAATTATCACACATTATCACCACTTCATTTCAGTCAATTACCTGCAGTGAAAAGAACCCACATGCATAAAAGCAACAAGAGGACTACAAATTCACTGCTCCTCTTTCATTACAAGTACTAGCAAAGTGGAAGAGATTACTCCTATTCGTCTTTCTGCCAAGGCTCCTCCTCACAACATAATTGCTGAGCCTACATTTTCTCGTGCATTTTCCTAACTCTCTCATGTGCTGCCTACTTAAGCTGCCTGAGAGGATTCTGTGTTCACTAAAGCCCAAACCTGTGTGGGATATGGCACTATTTCAAATGATGAGTCCACTACAGCCACTTCAATACCTAGCCTGCAAATCAACACTAGAAGGATGTTGAAGAGATACAAGCTTAACAAGAGTTACAAGTGAAATAAAGAGAATTAAAAACCACAAGAAATTCCACTAGGGACACTTCCTTTTTCCTCCTTTGTCAGGATACACAATTCCATATGTTACCACTATGCATGCAGTAGCTCAAGATTTAAGAATTTTGATGAGCCAGCAGAAAGATAAAATATTGCCATGCTGTTCTCCTATACATGATACACAGAGATTTAAATATTTAGTAAACTGGAAAAAAAAAGAGCATGAAAGAAAGGACCTGGGAGTCCTGCATGACAAGTTGACCATGAGCCAGCAATGTGCCCGTGTGGCCAAGAAGGCCAATGGTCTCCTTGGGTGCATTAGGAAGAGTGTTGTCAGCAGGTCGAGGGAGGTGATCCTGCCCTTCTACTCAGCCCTGGGGAGGCCTCATCTCGAGTACTGTGTCCAGTTCTGGGCTCCCCAGGACAACAGAGACATGGAGCTACTGGAAAGAGCCCAACGTAGGGCTACGAAGATGGTCAGAGGGCTGGAGCACCTGCCCTAAGAGGAACGGCTGCAAGAGCTGGGCCTCTTCAGCCTGGGGAAGAGAAGACTGAGGGGGGATCTGATCAATGTCTACCAATACCTGAAGGGAGGGTGTCAAGGGGATGGGGCCTAACTCTTTTCGCTGATGCCACATGACAGGATGAGGCAACAGGCACAAACTGAAACACAGGAAGTTCCACCTGAATATAAGGAAGAACTTCTTTCCTGTGAGAGTGACAGAGCACTGGACCAGGTTGCCCAGAGTAGTTGTGGAGTCTCCTTCTCTGGAGATATTCAAGGCCCACCTGGATGCGATCCTGTCTACCATGCTTTAGGTGACCCTGCTGAGCAGGGGGGTTAGACTAGATGATCTCCAGAGGTCCCTTCCTCCAGAGGTCCCTGTGAAAGCTCTGAATTCAGTTGGTTCTGATTTTCAAGTGCTTAAGAACATTCATGTTACCATAGCTACTTAACACTGCCATAAAATGTTTTTAGATTTGCAAAAAAAACTTTTGTCTAAAATTTGTAGCAGATATGCCTATTTAAAGAATTTCAGTCATTCAATATTACATGAGGAACCATATACCAAAACCAGTAAGTTATTTAATTCACAAACATGTCCCATACAGAAGTTTTCCTTCTGCTACTTGATAATTCACCAGCCTCAATATTCCAAAACCAGAACTAGTATAAACGTAACACACTTTGGAAAACATTGTGCAACACAGTTGCACAAAATTAGCTATTTGTAATAAAAGAATCCAGCAGAAGCATTTGTTTTGCACATTGTGGTAAGAGCACCACTGCTCCTTTTGCATTCTCCCAGATCTCCACAGTGTCCTCCCCCAACACAGCACTGACTTAAGGATGCTGTTGGACTTGCTGTGCCTCAGATCACTTGCACACACATAAAATTGTTTTCTAGGATGTAGGCAAGAGTCTGAGCCTTTCACTGAGCAAAGGCTACCACACACTCAAGTGTCTGAAGTAAGTGTGACAAATCCTCAGAATAAGATTTTTTTTTTTTTTTTTTTTGAGTGTAGAAAAGGAAAAAAGAAAAGTGTCTGGTCAGTAGAGTAGTTCTAATAATAAACAATTCTGTCAAGATTGTGACAGACATATTCATTTTATCTGTCAGGCATGCACATAAACATTTTTCTTAGCATCTCCCTACAGCTCTAATTAAAACACAAGGCAGTATTAACAACATGATATGTTATGTCCAGCCTTCAATTCAGTAAGAAATACAGCTCTGTTATGTAATGCTGCAACAAGTGTACTTTAAAGAATGAAAGCACTCTTAAAGTTCTCAAACAAAGTTTAACAAGCTATGGCAAGTGTATCAGTATTTAATCCAGGAGAAAGTTATAATAAATGGCACCAGCAATCATAAGCTTATACTCCCACCTTCTCCTGCTACTCTTAACAGGATAACTGCCTGTTCAAGCTCTACAGCCATGTAAACAGCTCAAGGTCTCCCCCCGCCCCTTTAAATCAAAGTAAACTTTATATTACAGCTCTGCAAATGCAGAGCCCTTCATTAAGCCAAAGATCTTATATCCAAATATCCAAATACTGTCCCAATCTCAAGATTGTTAGTCTCCTACACACTGAAATAAGATCTTGAGTGCTGTAAGTTCAGATGCTGTCTAGAGAAGGGTGGCTTAAAAGCAAACAAATATGAAAGAGCCAACAGCCAAAGGAAACGGAGCTGGCTGGTTATTATACAGAGACAGGGAGGCAAAGAGAGCAATGTGAAAGTACGACCTCTCTCCATACAGTGTGAATACCTGGGCTGTCATAATACACTTCTCAGACTTTTTTTTTTGCCAGATATATCTTATAGGTGTAAAAATTTGAAGCACCAGTAAAAACATTATTTATAAACACACTTCTTTGGCATTCTGGACAACAAACAGTTGTATCCAGAAGTCAGACTGCAAAGGACAGACATTTTAAAATGACAGTATCATTGATTATTTAATATAGATAAATATGAAAGAAATCCAGAAATCCTTCCCCCTGCTTTTTATAAGAGGGCAACATTAAGTTATCTGTGTGCTAAAATGCAAAATCTTATACAATTATCTCACTTTTCAGAAGTTCCACCAAGCCCTACAGATCTCAAGAGTCTCCAACTCCTACCTGACCCATCTTCCACCAACACAAAATCTGCCAGAGGTCTGACATAACATTTTGTACATCAGCTTTTGAAGATTTGAGTTAACATCTGTTGGCTCCCATTACATAAATACCCCTGGCAAGAGCTATTATTAACTTGTTGGTTTCCATTTTAAGTAAAGTATGCCAAAATTGCATTTATGTCTCCAACTACATGAAGCCTGAAGTGTTATAGGAACTTTAAATCTTGAGAAAACAAAGAGAAACACCATAGAATTTAAGGGGTATTATCTCTTTCTAGAAATTGCAAAGCCATTGAATTCCCTTATCTGTAGTCGTCCCCCCCCCCAAAAAAAAAAAAGTGGAAATGGGGAGAAGTTGAACTTGCATGATCAAATGGCAAGTTTGGGCTAGGTCGATTTCTATCTTCAAGGCAAGAATTAAGCTTTGCTAGAACTAAGATACAGTGCAAACCAACCAAAAAAGCACAATGATACCACTGACCTAGACAAAACAGTAAGTTTTCAATTATAAAAAACATCAGAAGTATGCTATCCATGCTTAATAAGGTATTCACATTTCAGTTGAATATAATATACTTAATTAGCAAGCTGGCCTGTACTTTTTGAAGAGCAGACATAACATTTTACTATCAAACCTATTTAGGTAACAGCTCCACAAACCATGTACCAGCTTCTAAGGATTAAAGTAGAAAGACACACCACAGGTTAAACAGAAACAGATGTTTATACAACCTTTTTATCTATGGATCATAAAAGACACACTACAAGAATGTGTACACATTCCCATTCAGAAGATATCTGTGGTCTCACCTCACTATCTGAAAAAGTACAAAGACACTGTACCATACTCCTAACCCTCTGGAGCATGATGCTTAGAAATATATTTCAAAGACTGAAATAAGCTACCTCAACAGACCATGAGGAACATCTTAGAGATATAAATTCAGAACTCAAACTCAAGGCAGCTTGTATAGGGTTTAACTTTGTTTCTCATCAGAATGTCTTACAAATCCAGCAGGTTTCACAATAGCCTGGGACACCTGCTTTCACACCAGCCAAGAATTCAAGTCACTACTCAACGAAGTCCACATACTAGCTATAGCAAGCTCTTTGGGATAAAAGCTCTACAGCACTCAGCATGTGGTAGCTCGTACAGTAACTAAATACTTCCGTGCCTGTGTGTATGCACATATATAAACAAAAAAAAAAAGGGTAAAAACAGTACTCAAAAATAGCCTTTGTATAGTTTCCGGAAGAGAATCATTTAGCTCCACAAAAACTATTTGAAACTACGTGTATGAAAAAACAAACAAAAAAAGCCACCCTCACACAATCTCAGGTATCCCAATAAAACAAAGATGCAAAGATGCAAACGTGCTAGTCTTCTGTCACTGAAACGTTGCTAGAATCACATAAAAGTTGGGATTATCCTAATATTATATTGAGATACTGTAACCTAAACTCTTATATTCACAAAGGACTTTCATGATTTTAATGAGATCCCAAATGAGCGTGTACCCTCGCGAATAGATGCCACCGCCTATGTTCTAGCCTCAGCTCTTTAGCAAATCCTTGCAGGTATCTGCTATGTTAATAAAATAAAATCAGGAGAAAAAAAAAGAAGGAAAACAAAACACACATCCACACTTGTGCTAACTGACCCAACTCGGGATTTTTTGCTGCTAGGGATAGACAGGAGCACCTGTTCTGTAAAAGGAACCTAGAAAGAAGTAAACAGCAAATGAAGGACAGGTAAATAGAAGCAGCTGTAACTATTTTGATGACTTTTAATGCATACAAAGCCTAACTTTCTCAGAAGAGAGGGTTTTTTCCTGCTCTCCTTGGAACTAAAAACAAAGCATGTCATGTCTAGTCTGGAAGGAGATCAGAAGTTCATGTAAAAAAGTAATTTAGATCATAAAAGCACTAACTCTGTTTTAATTTGGAAAAGCACTTTCTAAACTGACGAGACTTTAAACTGCATTTTCTCCGTCTAATATACACAGTTAACGTTTTTCTGGTGTCCTGATAAGAGACTTTGTGGCACGCTTGAAAGTTATGCCAATGCACATTCAGGCCTCTCTTTCTAAACCCACCTGCATCTCACATTTTCAGGTTAATTCTGCTATTGCTCAGATACACTCTCACTTTGTCTGGATTAGCAGGTGTACTTGAGATGCTTTTTAGAACAGACCACAACAAACATCACAGTGATATAAAAAGTTGGCAGCAGACAAAATATCTCACACACACCAAGGCAAAACACAGTTCTATAATCTTTCAGTTTTAGTGTAATGGCTCTTTTATGTTAACAGAGGTACAATAGCTTTCTAGTCTACTTTAATCACAGGATTTTCAATCAAAACTGTGTGCTGTCTCCTGCATCCCATTCTTGTGAATATGAAATAACATGGCTTTAAAAATATAGCGCTAATTTAGTGGTACTCCTTTATTAAATATCCAGAATAAAGTCAACTGGAAAAAGAATTTGTCAATAATGGTTCAGCTTCTCAAATAATCTAAAATGCTTTTCAGGAAGTAACGGTACTTTAAAAGGAAGAAGAAAAAAAAAAAAGTAGGATTTACTCCTCCCATTAAAATGTATTGTAAAACATACCCAACAACTTAACCTTCTCCCATTGTTCATCAAAGCGTTATTTGCAAGCGCCACTTTTGCTACACTCCCAGCCACTAATCTCACCGGCTGTCACGAGCGCACAGAACGAACCCAACCATTTTACAGAAAGTCCTTCGCGTTAAAGCGAAGGCCATCTGAGGGAGCGTTCATTTACCGGAAGGTTTCATTTACAGAAACCCAAAAGCAAGCGCGCGGACCTTCCAATTCCTAAGCCTACAGCCAAACGCGGCATCCGCTTCCCTAGTGTGTAAGGAGAAAAGGGGGGGGGGAAAAAAACACACAAAAAAAACTTACCTTCAGCACAGCGTACGCATAGGCTATGAAAATTAAATAAGAAATAATAATTAAAAATATTAAATAATTAAATTAACGACAATAAAAGGCAATCCACCGTGCTAGCGTTTTATTGCCAAAGTCACTTCTAGCAAGTTCCTCGAGGTATAGGCGAAGGGGGGAGGGTTATTTTTTTTTTGGGGGGGGAGGGGGGTGCATCCGGGGGTGCGCGCAGCACCGAGTCGCTCCCTTACCGCCAAGCTGCCGGGCGCGGAGGGCGCGGGGGCGGCCGCGGCGGGCGCCTCCCGCCACGCCCGGGCGCGCTGCTCCGCGGTGAGGCAGGCTCATGCAGACACCGGCAGGTCCTCACATCTCCTCGCTGCCGCTGCTCCCGCTGCAGACAAAAGGGGCATTTCACCCGGGGCTGCCTCCCGCCCGGCGCGGCGCGGCGCGGCCCGCGGGAAGGCGGCGACCCCTCGGCGCTCACAAAGCCCCGAGCCGGCCCCGCCGCGCCGCCCCACTCGTGTCCGCCGCCCCCGGCCGGGGAACCACCGCCAACTCCTCTCCCTCCGCACCAGCCCCCGCCGTCCAACTCCGCGACAACTTTTCGCGGCAGCGCGGCCCGCAAGGGCCGCCTCCTGCCACGGACACGCGTGGGGCGGCGGCCCGGGCGCCCCCACCACCAGCACCTCCGTCCTCCCGCCGCCGCGGCTCCGCGCCCCCCTCCCGGGCGCACCCACGTACCCGGGCCCCACACCCGCGCCGCCGGACCCGCTGCCTCCCCCCACACGCGGCTACTTCCTCCTCCTCCTCCTCCTGCCCGGCCTTGGCGCCAAACACCGCCGCCCGCGTCCCGCCCGGCGCCTCCCCCGCGCACAGGCCCGGCGCGGCGCGGCACGGCCCGGCGCCCGCCCCCCGCCCCGCCTCCATGCGGCCGGCCGGGCCCGCGCTCACCTCTCGCCGGCCCGGCCCGGCCCGGCACGGCCCGCGGCGCCACGGCCTCGCCGGCGTGGGCGGCCGCAGCCGTCAGGGCTGGCGCTCCCGCCGCCGCCGCCGCGGCCCCTGCTCCTGGTGCCGCTGCTGCCGCCCGGCGCCGGCGCGCATCGCCTCCGCCCGCCCGCCAGCGGCTAGCGGCCCGGCCCCCGCCCTGCCGCCGCCGCCGCCGACCGCCGCTCCCGCCGCCCGGCCCCAGCCCCCGCCGGCCCCGCTCCCGCTCCGCCGCCTCCTCCTCCGGCAGCGGCGGCGGCGGCGCCCCCCGCACAAGAGCCCTATTGTAGTATTGACACCGCTGCGCGCCAGGCTCCGCCTCTTCCCCTTCCCTCCCGGCCCGCGCCGGGCCCTTCCTGCCGGCAGCGCCGCGCCGCCCGGCCTGGCCGCCGCCGCCTCCCCCGGCGCCGGGGCGCGGCGGCTCAGCCTGACGGACCGCTCTGCCTCGTCCTTTATTCGGGGCTGGCCGTCAGCCACCCTGCCGCCTCGCAGGCCGGGCACGGGGCGCGGGGAGGTCGGGGCGCAGTAAGGGGAGACGGACAAAGGGGCGGGGACGCGGGGACGCGGCTCGGCGCGCCGGGGCCGGGGGCGCCGCAGGAGGCCGCTCGGGGCCGGCCGAGCCCCGCTCTCCCCCCCGCGCCGCTCTCTAGGCCCGCGGCCTCCTCGTCCGCTTCCACGTGCCGGCCCACGCGGGCACCCGCGGGAAGACGCTCCCGCCGGGCCCTCCGCCAGCCGCGGGCTGCTCGTAGCTGAGGAGGTTCCCAAGCACCGTGTGGCTCGGTAACTCAGCGGGTGGCTTCTCCCCTGCCTGGCCAGATAAGCTCTGACTGCGCCCCTGTAAGCCTCTCCGCTGCGTAAAAAACTACTTTTTTTTTTTTTTTTTTTTTTTTTTTTTTTGCTTTTTGCTTTTTGCTTTTGAGTATCCGGTTAATACTCCTTTGTGTAATATAAAACGTAGCTTTCTACAAACGCAGTTAGAGGGCCGCCCGGCAGTGATGCTGACATGCATGGTGTTCTGCATGCACCGGTGGTCACCTCATTTGCCTTCTGCTCATTAACACGCGCTTGCCAGGAAAACACTCCGAGCCGCTTCGGAAAGCCGCGCCGTCGAGTGAGGATGCCAAGAGCGCGCCTTCGCCTCACACGCACGCTTGTGGAAGCTTCTGTATCGAACTGGATGGTCCGGGCAGTAGGGCAGGCAATATTAAATCTCCTGCCTAAGAATGCAGAAAATTCAAAATGATAAAACCAAGTTTGGGCAGTATAGAAGACCTGTTTTCTAGTCATAATAGGAATTTTAAATCTGATTGAGTTACACTTAACAGAAACCATTTTCAAGTATATTTAAATATATTAATTTGGACTTTAAAATGATTTTTGTTGTTGTTTCCATGTCCACAAAAACCTGCAGAGTGGCATATATAGTGCTTAAAGTATCAGTCATTCTGAAAAACAACAAAGAATGTATGTTGCCATCAGTAAAATAAGCATTCCTATGAGAAAGTTTTCTTTCAGATTATTATTACTTTATCAGGACCAGATGCAGCCCAACCTAGGAAAAGGTGTTGTGCAGCTACCTTCATTTCACATGCCTGGTATCACCCCCCTCCTCCCCTTCACTGGCTGTCACATGCCAGGAGAGCAATACATTCCAGCATTTAGTTCTACAGTAAATCCACATCTGTACGTGCGAGGGCTGAAGATACGTGACATGGAAAAACTGATAGCATAGAGTCAGTGGGGCTACTAAATTTTAATAAATGCTTTTATGTGCAAATACTTCATTTTCTATTCCCATATTACTTATAACAAACTATTTACGTTTTGATAAGAATTTACAGAGAATTACATTTACATTCTCTACATATATAGGAAAATGCAACAAGATGAAAAATAAGACACAGACTGTGTATTTTTTTAAAGACATACACAACACAGTTTCCACATTTTCTTAGGAAAGGATGAACTACAGATGCTCCTATGCACCTAGAGAATATGAGGTATTTGCAAAGCCAGATGTTAACATGCTGATAAAATATAACACAAACACAAAGTCCTCCCAAGAGAGGAATGCTCTGGAAACTAGAAATAGAAATATAAGAGAAATGGTCAGGATGAAACACATGTATACATGTATACCATACACAGGTTGAACTAAGTCATTACTCAGCTGTATAAAAGCTAAGGGCTGCACGTAGTATATTAACATATTAAGAAAGTTACCCTGAAGTAATGTTTAACATCTGAGGTGTAGGGTCACTCAGAGTTTAACCCAGATTGGAGCCACAAAAGATGTATCTAGAATTGAAATACCTAGAAGTATTTCAGTGAATTTCAACAGAAAAATGCTTTTTCTACCAAATCCGCTACCTCTGATCAGATGCCAGGGACACAAACCAGGCAACAAACAAGTTGTGGGGCTACTGAGGGGAAGCAAGAACCGGAAAGCGTTGGGAGGTTATACAGTTCGTATCTCTCCCTCCAAGCCTTTGCAGCATTCCCAGCCGGCATATGGAAGTCTCCCAGGGCAGCTAATTCTGCTCAGCTCCGGTAAGAAAAGAAGTACGCAGATACCGAAGCCTGTCATACCTTCTTTCTTTGAAATCTCTAAAGGTTGTATAAAAGTTGAATCATTGGTAGATCAGATAGATAGATACCTTTGATGAAGCCTTGATACAACGTCCCCAAAATCAGAGCAAACATGGACAGCTACTGGCAGGAGACAGAAAAGCCTAACTCCCTTATTTTCCTTTCGCAGTGAACAAAATCACTGAAGTGTTATAGTAAAGCACAAACATGCACCTGCAAACCAAAGAGCTAATTATTCCCGCAGAGTAACTTACTTGCTGCTGCTGCTTCGAAAAAGCAGAATCTCATTTAAGGATCACTAGGTGTCTTACAAGCATCCCGTAATTAAAAGTGTTGCTTTCCGATACGCACTATTACAAACAGAAGCAAAGACCGCTCAGAGTTTCAAAAGATTATCTTTGCTTCCAACACTGAACCCAATCCTCTAGCACCTGTTGGGGCAGCTATCAAAGGATGCCCTCGGGTCATAGCACAGCCCTTCCATTTAAGCTGCAGAACCTCAAAGGAAAAGCATCTGAAGTCCTTAAAAAAAAGAAAAAAGAAAAAAAAAGTAGGAACTTCAGAAATCAGGGGATAGGTCTCCTCTCTTAAGAGGGTCAGCACGTTCAGACAAAAAAAAAAAAAAAAAAAAAAAAAAAAAAAAAGCAGCTTCCACAATAATGAAGCATTTCCTTTTTTCAGAGCAAAACGATCGTGCCAACTTCACTTCCCGGGATCTGGCAAGTTCAAAGTTTTAGGCTTAGGCAGAACTTTCATTTATCTTTCTCCTTTTAAGATAGTAACACAGAATGGAAAGAACTGCCAGCAGCTTTTAAAATATCTCAGTACTATGGGTCTGTATCTTTATTTAAACACAAACAAATAAGTACCTAACACAAAAGAATCAAAGAAAACCTATTACGCTTGTATTTGTGAGGAACCAATTGTATCTCTTACCTAGAAGAATTGGAAAGTTCGCTGCCTCTGTGTTGCCTTATATGCAGATTTTGGGGAAACTCCCTACAGCAGTTAGCATCCATGTTAAAAAAAAAAAAAAAAAAAAAAAAGCAAGACTGACACTCTCTTAAGTGTTCAGATATCACAAGTCAGCTGCTTCTCCACCCACTCACCCCTGTTCTTTTTTTTTTTTTTTTAAGATATACAAATTGAACAGCTCAAAGAGCAAAGACTTTTCAAGTTTTCTTCACTATTATAAAGAGAAAGGTACCTAAAAATGGAAGCAGAGATTCTTACACAACTTTAGGAACTTGGACTTTAGCATCATAATACACATGATAAAATGAGGTTGAAAAAGCAGACGGATGTGTACTATCGGCATCCAGACACTGAATGAGCCATTTGAGCACTAGTACTGCAGAGAGAAATTTACTTTAGCCTTGTCTTTTTAGGAGAATTTGTAATAGGACATTAAGTTAAATGCATTCCCTTCGCAGTTTGGGAACATCAGACAAATACTTGTATAGTCATTTAAATATGTTGCTCAAGAGTCTCTTAACTTAATTTCCTATACCTATTGACTTGACCTGGTGCTTCTAAGGACAAATTTCCTCTAGTGGGTTCATCAGAGGGATCTGAAAGAAATCCACATGTTGTTAAAAGATCCCCTTAGCCAACTCTTAAAACTTTGTGCAACTGAGATAAGGATGACTCGCACTAGACCAGTGGCAGTCACTTTGCTTAATGCACTCCAGGAAGGTGCTCAGATATCCCAGTGCATAGCTGGGGAGAAACACTGGAGGAATATATATATTTACATATATAAGGAATAGGCAGATAGTGATAGAAAGTTTATCTACTGCCTTTCACTCAAAAGGACCCTTAAACTTCAGCGGGATTTTTTTTTTTGGTTGGTTGGTTTTTAAGTTTCTGCCATCTGCCCCTCACATTTGGGGGCTTTTTTGTTGGGTTGTTTTTGGCTCTTGCTCAAAACCAGCCATGACTCCACATGGATCAGGCGTGACAGCCTGACCACAAACGCTCAGCAGCAGCCGCCTTATGGCAGCCAGGTGTTCCAAAGGGATGAACAGCCAAAATATTGGTGTCCGGCCTGGTAAGTCTCCATGACTCCCAACCACATCACTGAAGCGTCTCATACATCCTGCTTTTACCAGGTTTGATGCTTCTAAAGTTTTCAGTATAGACACAGTTGTGTTCTCCACTTTACAGACATGGGGCTCGGACTAGACAGGTTGAAGAGAAACTTTCAGAAACACCCAAAAGCTAAAATTTAAAACCGGAGAATATTCAGCTGCGGAGCTCTCTCTCAAGCAGAAGTCGCTCATTTTTGTCCCTATTAGTCAGAATGACTAGCACACATTCTGTAATATCAAGTTTCTGACCGCTTTTTGAAATGGAAAAAAATTGTCCTGGTTATGTAAGTGCAGCCTGGTATTTGGATTAGTTTTAAATCCATGAATTTTATGCATGACTATTTAGATCTAACTAAAGAAACTGGGTGACTTCTTAGGAACTGGGGCACAGATACAAAGCTTGTGCACGTCAGTATCTGAGGATGTGCTTACTAAAAATTGTGGAAGTATATAAAAACAGTTTTGCTATGACTTAAATATGTAAATTGATTACTAGGCAATTCAGATGCAACTGGGTTATAAGATTTCTTTAAAAAAATTAAAATTGTTGTAATAGTAATGAAGTGTAAGCCAAAAGCTTTTACTCTTTAAAACCATAATTAGGCTCAATAAATTAAAAAAAAATATATTGATACAGTACTTTAATGTAGTGTAAACATTTAGAACAAAGTTATACTACATTACCTCTAACCGGGAAATTTTCTTTTCTGATCATTTAAAGCTGAGCCCTGGAAATTTCGTGTTACCGATACGTGTTTTTGGACGTCCATAGATCTTAAATAGAATACATATAGCAACTGTTTTCTAAACGAACAATTCTACTAGTGTAGCTACCACAGCCTGTTTTTTGTGTGAGCACATCATTAGCATGCATCTAATATCCAAGGATGTAAACACAGTTAAAAAGCATAACTCTTACAAATTACAAGAAAAAAAATACAACAAAAACCAAACCCAAACACATACCCACACATATATCAGGAAGATGTGCTTAGCACTCACCATCCATGAAATCTCTGTACTTGTATCACTACAACTTGATATAAGAGTATCTTCCTAAATATTTTACTAGGAAAACTGCACTGTAAATTTAATCATATCTTCAGCAATTCTGACAAAAAAAAAAAAAAAAAAAAAAAAAAAAACTCTGCTGTCAAAAATCTGTCTTTTTCAGAGAATTGGGCAACAGCAGAGAGTTCATATTTATTTTCAATTAGCTAGGAGTGTCTGACTAAAGTTTCTGTTTAAGTATGTATTCAGTTTTAATATTAAATAATACTTAATTATGTTATGCAATAATTTACAATTAAAAAGAATTCTTCCAGAATACAGAGTTTAGATTTTCAATGTTTATTATGAATCACACGTTCACAGTGCAAAGCAAATTACATAGAAAGCTATACAACAAACATACAAAGACTACATAAAGCACGTACCATTCTGTAATACATATGATAACCAATGCAAGTTTATTTAGGCTAGAAGTTTTCTTAAATTCTGCTAGCAAAAAAGTCAAAAAGATAAATAACTGGATTGAGGAGCTCCTTTGTTATTCAAATTTTAATCAAAAAACCTTTACCTTAAAAAAAAAAAAAAATCACAAGAAAGTATGCTGTCAATGTAAAAAAAAAAAAAATCCCCAAAACATGCTCTTTATGGGGGGGAAGGCGGCAGGGGGGTAGTGCTCTCTGTTTAAAGCCCAGGTTAACAGTCAATAAATCATCTCGTTGTCCAGTACAGTCACAAAGAGATCCATTTAGCATTTTCTTTCCTGATCAAGTTGAAGATAAAAAAAACACTATAACATATATATATATATAATCATATATGTCAGCAGTAAGCAAGCTTGGACATATCACATGTAAAAGTTTAGCAACTGAGATGGTCCAACATATTTACTGCTTAGGGAAGTTACATGATGACAGTTTTGAATTATATTACACAAAATTTTAACGTACTGTTAATATATCAGAAAAATACATTTACTGCATGTAGCTAGAATAATTCTTGCAGTGTTTACTGACAGATCCTCCTAATATTTAGTAGACTGATCTAATATTTTAGCTATTTTCACAGTCTGCCCTCATACAATATATATATAAAAAAATCTAGCTTACTAAGTGCAAATACATATGGTAATTTCTTTTACCAATCAGATTTTGGTGCCCATTTGATCTTATTTCACTCTGTCAAGTAAAGACATTTCATGCAAATTACATTTTTCAGATGCTCTTTGGCGACTTCAGAAGATACTCTTTCTTATTTAATCTATACATAACTAGTATGAGGTCCTAATGGCATATTTTTGATACATAGTTTAAGGGCATACATTTTCCCAGTGGAAACAAAATCAGAACATCTCTTGAGCATGACAGAATTATGAATTTCCGAGGAACAGGCAGATTTATTCATGTGGTAAATCCTAAAAAGAATAAGAGAGGCATTTTCAGCCACCCAATCTTGGAGTTCTAGAGCAGCAAAACCAATGAGTCAAGAGACTCGCTTTCAGTTAAGATGCAGAAGATCTTACCTTTGGATGGATGACCCTAACAAGGAAGTTATTGCTTTAGCAACACAGCTCAAGCGTGTTCAATGAATTGCAAAAGCTACATAAATTGGCAAGCCACCATTTTAATTAAGAAATGTGGTACCTCTGGGCAAACAACCTGTTCAAGTATCACAGAGGGCATGTAAACCCTGTCACGTATTTCATACCTATACAGATAGATATGCACACCAGTATGCACTGTATAGCAATAGGCATCCTTATTGATCACTATTCAAATGCTTCTCCTAAAATGCAAGTAGCACTTTCTTAGTCTATTTTTTGAAATTAATCCAAAATTAGTTTTACAGCACAGTGCAATACTTTACAGCAAAATTTTCAGTACTACTACTGAGTGTAGAACCCTTCTCCTTGGGGACAGCAAAGAAAAGCTCTTTTAAAGCCAGAGCCCTTCTTTGATGCCAGGTTGCTCTATGTACCCTGCAACAAACCAGGATGTTGCTGATGTCTCATTAGTCTCAAATCCAAGGGAACCTCGTATCTCATACGCTACCAGAGCCATCTATAATATTGGACCAGGCCTGAACAGAACCTTACAGCATCTTCTGCACAGCACTCAAGCTCAAAACTCACTTTGGAGCACGAGAGCCTAGGAAGAGTTCACTTCTCAGAATGCCATTAAGACAACCCTCAGCGTAAGTGAGCTCTATTCAAATGAGGCAAATAAAGATGCTGAAGCAGAATAAACCAAACGTAGGTTTTGTAAGAGGGTAAGTCATGCACTGCTCCTGAAAGCATGCTATAAAAGTAATTTCAGGCTAAGCTTTCAGAAAAAGTCATTGACTACAGCTTCCTGCCTGGCCCCCAGTGAAGACGAATTTGCATGTGGGAAAGTTTTGAACAGTAAGTTTCATATAAACGCACTTTCTATAAAATGTGTCTGTGTTAAGTTTACAATTACTAATGCATCAGAAGTGGACTTGCATTGCACTTTTCAAATACGACTTACCATTAGTTATTGACAAGAAACGCTCAAGTGTCAATGAAAGAAAGAAATCACTATAAAAACAATTTAAAAAAAAGCCTCCATAGTTTCTGGAGTTGAAATGTAAGTATCAAACAACATCCATGGGGAGCTATACCATTTACTGTAGTTCATGTAATATGGTATTAAAGTCATCAACAGCTTTTATAAGAAGGATATAGAAGCAATACAAAACCAAATGAGAAAACTTCTCATACTACTGCAAAATTCAAGTCAAATAACATCCAAGTGCTGGGACAAACCATACGCGAGCACATTAGGCTTCACATTCCCATCTGCATGTCAGCAAAGTTGTAGAAATTGTCTACATCTCGACACGCTGATTCTTTGCTCTCCGATACAAAAACCTATTTTAATAAACAAGGAAATAGTTATGCATTGCTAATAAACAAGTTCAAGTAGTCTTTGTTTATTCAGTGAGTAATGAATTTTACTTTCATGTGTTTCCCGAGCGGCACAACTTCTTGATTTCTGTCATATTTTAGAACAGTTCTGGAATCCTGAGCTCTGATGCACCCCGTGTTACAGTGATTTGTCCTAGCAAACATGCTGGCTACAGTAATCTTGCCTTCCATTGCTGAGAACCTAAAGATTTAGGTTGGACTATTTAGAGGTCACAGCTTCAGCTACTGCCCGATTTCATGTATTTTGCTTTGTAAAGTCAAACTCTGTCCAGAAGAAAAAAACAAAGCAAAACAAATCAACCACCACACATACGTACTGCTTTAAACTTTCTTTTAACAGAAACACAAAGCCTGTAAGAAAGACTCCCTTGCTGTACTTTCCCCAAAGCTTACACTTGCTTGTTCTACAGATGCTTTGTTTTTTCCTACAATAACATTGATTACACTTGTGTTTTGCAGAACTGATCAATGTATGTGAAAGTTCTAAGTGCTAGAAAATCATCTTTGAAAGCTTTTAGCAAATTTGCTATCGATGCCTTACACACTGCCCAAATAGTTCAACGTAACAGTCAGCACCGTTAAGGCTGTCTGTCAGTCTCACTGTTAGCAAACCTCAACACACAAGTGCTGTCCTCAATCAAAACTTGAGTTCTGCAACTCAGAGAAAAGAAATATTCTCACTTTCTTAGCACATCAGTGTTTGTACAGCAAACTGAACTATTCCAAAATGCATTGGAACTGCAGAAGTGAGTTATCGCAGATAATCATGCCCATGCAATTACTACTTTTCTGATTTAGCTTGGAATACCATATAGATGTAAATTGGAACAGCTGCTCCAATTGCTTCACTTAAACAATGTCTTCAGAAGAATATTCTGTTGTACAGCAATTTTTTTATTTCAAAATAAAAGATTATTTTAATCCAAAGCAAACAGTTTCTCAGACTATTGTTTGGAGGCTTGGTAGACTTCTGTTTGAAGGGACTTGAGAACATCTACTAAGTATTTTGGCTAAGTATCATGATTTATACCACAGTCGTAACAGTTCACTACCTTCTTTCACTATCCTTCTCTCCCAGCATATCACAACCTTCCTTTTGCAGAAGACTTTAGACACATAGCAAACTGCATAAGATCACACCAGAAAGAGTGTCAGAAGTAAGGAGTGCAGATCTATCTAGTCTGCAGAAATAGGAAGTTCACTCAAGCGTGAGGCCTAGAGGTCTCCTCCTAACACAGTTTTTACCAAGCAGCTCCAAAAGCCGTTACTCTATTATTGCAGAGGTGGAAAAATTCTTCAGTTACAGTATAGAGTGGTTAAAACAAGCTCATTAGCTGATCGAGTTAATCACTTTTATCAGTGGTTTCAAAGGCAAATGTAATGACCTACTGAAAATCAGATTAATAACTCACAAAACGTCACAAGATAGGTGTTTTCCTAAGAGCCTTTGTTGTTTCATGATCGGGATACTCATGAGTCTCTCCAAGCACTGTAACAACTCTCAAACAGGATAAGGGCAGGCAATAATGAGATGAAAGCATTTCGCAGAGCATTCCTGAAACTTCCAGTAGCATTAAGTTTGAAGTTTGTTACTCTCTAAATTATTTGTAGGGTATTCAGTGCTACAACAGCACATGCCACTCCTTTTAGTATAACATTCTACTTGTTCTAATAAGTAACAGCAGCTCAGCATTTGAATAGAGAAATTCAGATCTAGGAGAATAATCAGTGAATATCAGCTTTGCTTAGTATGAAAAAATAAGCTAAGCTCACTAAAAAGAGACACTGTAGGCTCCTGCTTAAATAGGTCATTTTATGGCAAGACTTGCAGTAATGACTTTTGGGTCACAAGAAATAATTGGTAACATCACAAGACTCTCCAGGTTGTAGTTCTAGTAATCTCCAGACCCAGAGATCCAAATTAAGACCTATTACACAACAGGGGTTTGCTGATGCAATAGCAAATAAGAAAAAGCAAGTGTTAGCTGTATTTGAGATGACTTCTTACAAGAGAACTGTTTTCCAGAAACTAGATGAGCTAACTCCTGGAGTAATTCATGCTTTTGAGAGGAGCGGAAAGATGGTGAGTAGCTCTTCACCGTATGTCCCAAATACGTGCTAGCCAGTTTGAACAGCTCCCTGAAAGCCAAAGGTTTATCACTCTCCTGTATCATGAATGCTGCTTCTTTGGAGTGCTCTAGCTGTTTCAAGACACTTCCTCAAATTCACTATCATTCAAAGAAATGGGACAGCAAGCAAAGACGAGTTGTAGTATAAGGAAGCTACAGTAAAACAAGCTTACAGAATAGAAAAGCAATATACCTCTGAAGGCATACTGCAATATCCTTCACAGCAAAAGTAAATCTTGAAAAAAGTTCAAATCCAATCCTATTTTTGTCAGGCTTTAATAGATAGGAACATCACAAAGTAGACTTTAGTATAAGACTTGCAGCAGAGTTTGTCCTACTGTAATTATGCAACTTGCTTTTCCCTATCATGAAGGGTAAGGGTTTTCAGTGGAAATGTTTATTCTTCATTAGATATGGGAATTTAATATTCTGTCAGCTTTCTATGGAAATTCTTTGATCTCCTATAAATAAACTTGACTTTTGAATAAAAAACTAGGATATTTAGATTTTGTTATTCAGAAATTTAAAAGAACATTCAATACATCAAACCTACAGCTTGAACATGAAGTATTCTAGATGTTCTGTAACATTTTCTGCTGATACAACAATACAGCAACTTACCTTGGTTCCACTGAAAACATCATTTACAATGCTTTGACATCCTTCCACAGCACCATCTCCATTGAATTCCAAAGCAACTACAGGGCCTAGAAGATAGTTTCATTTAGAATCAATGCTACCTTTAAGCTTGATTTTTTAGATGTTGGATTTCTCTCATCCTTTCGGCTATTACGAAGCTTGCAGGATGGATTTCTTGTTTTTTGCCTGAGCAGCCATAATGCAGAATAAAGAATTAAAAACACTTAACCATAGCTTTGAAGTACTGCAGTTATTTGAAAAGAAAATATTTGCAATTCCATGCTCACTTTGCAGAGGCTCTGGCAGGGTTCCAGTTTTATTTCTTGAAAGGCAGTAATGGCACAAAATGCTAAAGAGTGGAGGGCATCATGGAAGTGAGTCAGAATACACTGTTCAAATAGCGAGCCATTTCACAGACATCTGGAGCAGGACTGAGTCATTCAGGTATTTTTGTCTCAGTCTCAAGATAGCAACCAGCCTGGCTTTTAGACCTATTCGCACCCATTAATTGCAGATCCCCTTTCTCTGGTTTCACTCTGAACATGTTATTTCCTCCCATCTGAGTGCAAAATAGCCCACAAGCTAGCCTGTCATCTGATAAGTACAAAAACTTTTGTTCTATTCTCATAATGAATATCATACACCTTTTAATGTTGTTATGAAAAAATGGCATGTTGCTACTAAGTTTGGGAGCATGTAGTAAGCTTTAGCATATAACAGATGGCAAGATGTCGGTACTTCTACAGGAACAGACAAAAACTGATTCCAGTAAAACTTAAGAAAAAGCTTTTGAAGTATTTTGACAGTACAGCAATTGTAAACAGGAACTTTACATTTACCTGCATTATTCACATCATCTTTAACTTACTTAAGAAAGCATACAAAAATATTGAATATCTAGGTAGATCATCAGCAATGGTGATAAGCTAGAAAAATTTCAGTTCTGAAAGGATGAGCTCCTTTTGATCACCCAGACAGATCTGTATGTGCCATAGTTCCCAAGCTGTGCAGCTGGGCCACTAGAGGTGAGAAGCAGAGCCATAAAGTGCACACAGATTAGCTCATTTCCGAAGTTTTCAGGCCACTTCAGTTAAGGCCCAACTGAAGCTTCCAAGATCAACCTTAACTGACTTCACACTATATCCTGAAAACATGTATTTCTCCCTCGCTCCCCTTTCATCTGCAGAGCTCTCCTTGATACAGACATCTAGCTGTCAGTGCAGAAAGGAAAGAAATGAACACATCAACTTGCCTTTTTCAAGTAGTGGAATGAATTCTGAGGCACACTGCTGGAAAACTCTCTGAGCATCCTCCACTTTCATTGAGACTTCTTTTGTCTGTACCAGCTGAAAGCCTTTGCCAGTCATCTGTTAATAGATAAAGAATTAATGTTAAAAATGTTTCTAAGGCAGACAGTTTGAGTATTCAGTTTATACAGGAATATACCCATTTTGCCCATACACATTAAAACAGAGCTAAGGGACTGTTTTTTTTTGTTGTTGTTGTTTTTAAGATCATTTGCTTTTCTGCATTTCTGTTTATTTTTATTCCATTCATCCAGATTTTCTCCTCTGCCCTACTGCACTTAGATTAGTAAATGTGAATATTTCTCTCTTTTATATTATAGCCTAGGGTTGCATTTTTATCCACAATCCTTCACAAGCTGAAGCTAATGGGAGTTAAAAGCATTCAGCATCTGGAGTCAAGCAGTTAGTTCTCATTAGTCTGCAATAGTTCAGTCAAGCATTAGCTCAAACTCATCTATCCATGGCTGATGTTTTCTATTTGGAAAAAAAAGTTACAACTTTTCAAACACACAGCTTTTACTTCAAATCTGGTAGGAAACTAAAAGCACATGGAAAAGGAAGAATTCTATCTGTACTTCCAAAGCATTCATTGGTCTATAGAGCAGGAAAAATTTCCACAGTACTTCACTAACTAGTCCTTTAGAATCTTCTTAACCCAAATTCCTTAAAGACCAATGAGCACAGAAGACTGCATCTAATAGCCTCTGTACTGTAGCTATCCCTTCTTCAAATAAAGGGATAAGTACAGTTATCTCCCTTCACTCAAATCACAGAATGGGTAAGGTTGGAAGGGACCTCTGGAGATCATCTAGTCCAACCCCCCAGCTCAGCAGGGTCACCTAGAGCAAATTAGACAGGGTTGCATCCAGGCGGGCCTTGAAGATCTCCAGAGAAGGAGACTCCACCACCTCTCTGGGCAACCTGGTCCAGGGCTCCATCACTCTCACAGGAAAGAAGTTCTTCCTTATATTCAGGTGGAACTTCCTGTGCTTCAATTTCTGCCCATTGCCTCTTGTCCTGTCACATGGGACAACTGAAAAGAGTTTGTCCCCATCCCATTGACACCCTCCCTTCAGGTAGTTGTACACATTGACCAGATCCCCCCTCAGTCTTCTCTGCCCCAGGCTGAAGAGGCCCAGCTCTCGCAGCCGTTCCTCCTAGGGCAGGTGCTCCAGCCCTCTGACCATCTTTGTAGCCCTGCGCTGGACTCTCTCCAGTAGCTCCATGTCTCTGTTGTCCTGGGGAGCCCAGAACTGGACACAGTACTTGAGAAGAGGCCTCCCCAGGGCTAAGTAGAAGGGCAGGATCACCTCCCTTGACCTGTTGGCAACAGTTTTCCTAATGCAACAAATAGTTGTTAGTAACTCAGCTCCCTTAAGAAAAATGAATAAAAAGATCTAGTGGTGGTGGCAGGACAACAACCGGAGGGTTGCTTTTCTCTCTCTTTTATTTCCTCTCCCCCCGCCTCCGAAGATGTTAAAAATCCAAAGGAAGGAACTTCATCAGCTGTCCTGTTGCCAATACAACACTGGGGTCAGCAGCTTCTGCAGATACCTCTCTCACAAGCAGCCGCTCTTAGTTATTGGTTGGCTTCCATCTCTCCATAATGTCGACAGCAGCCGCTGCTGGATTTTAGCCTCAGTAAAGCCCAAATGCAGCCAAGCTTGGGAGATCCACCAACTATCTTAAATAATCAAAGACAGCTGACCAGCTGTGTCAAATATTCAAGATGCTGCTTCTTCCAGAAAAAAGATTCCAGCACTGGGTGGCAAGGAGGACACAATTTAGTTATTCTTGAAAGTCTCCCAGTCTCTGCTGATAGTAGTAAACCTTTCAGGACAGACTGCCTTGCTAGCTGTGACTTTGGGGCCAATAAGCTAATGAGTAAAATGGCTATACTCCTTTTACAAGCATTGATAATCATTTATTTTAAATTTGTCCAAGTTTATTGATCCAAAATATGTTTTCTTCAGTGTAACTTCGGTGTGCTGTGCTGGAAGAAAAACACTCAAAATATCAAAGGAAATACATGCGAATCACAAGATGACAGTTTTAAAACTACTGTTTTTAATCAAATGAGCTCCATTCTCTTACTTTGTTTTAAGCTCAGAAAACATAGTTTATTAGTGTAGTCAGCAGACATGCAGAACCTCTGCATTTTCACTACTGTAAGAACTAAGGTTATCCAGAGGAAAGTTCGATTAGAAATTTGAAAAGCTGAATGCAGAAGAAAGTCACTTACCTCATCAATTAACTTTCTGGCATTTGCAGTCGTGTAGTCACCAGCAAAAAACACTGCCAAACACGATTCATCGCTGCTTCTCTGTCTCCGCCCTCGCGTTATTGGTATTAGGCTCCTCATAGCATCCGTAGAAACCCTGACAGCTTTCAGCTCTTCAGAGCTTGGCAGAGGGACGTAATCTTGAACCGCCACATTCTCAGGCAAAAGCCCCCAGTTATTTTCTCCCGACAGAGGTGTAAAGTCATGGATGTTGCTCCATGTGTTATTGAAGATACTCAGTCCAGCATCTTTGAATTGTAAAGCAAGCTCAGGGTAATAGTACTGGAAACAGCCAAATTTCATACCTGTGGAGGACTCGATAATGGGTTGGGTGGCGCAACACAAGAATACCTCCAGCCTTCTGCAGTCCCGAGTCCGAAACTGTTGGCAGGCCACTATGCATTTACAGTCTTTGCAGTCACGGAAGAAAACACTGCCTTTTATTGGTCCTAGAAAGATCTGGCAGTTTATACAGTCATCAATAGTGATTGTAGCAGAATGATCAAATATGTAGATACTACAGTTCTCACAGTCCTGAATGACAAATTGTTGCCCTGCTACTTTTCCAGGCAGTCGACCCACGGTTTCATCTTTAAGTCCAGAAAACGTGTAGTCTTTCGGGTCAATCTAAAGGAGGAAGAAAAAAAAATTTTTCATGTATGGAGAATATTATAATGCTAAACATTAATCTGTTTACATAACTGTATTACATGTTACAGAATCATACAGGATAGGCTGCCAGGAGACCCTTCAAAGAATAACTGCAGTGAGGAAATCCAGAGAAACTTTTAGCTAAGTTCCTGGAACATGCAGTAGTGAGGAACAACAATAAATTAAATTTCTCAGACACACCAGAAAAAGCCCAGCTCAGTTTGTCCTCTAATAAAGAAAGAGGGGAAAAGAAGAGTTAACTTGCATATTACTGTAGTAACTGGGTATTGCTGTTAGTTCCGGGTATTCCTGCAATAACTCTACTACTCTGGTAACAGTAATAATGAATTGACTGGCATACTTAATGAGTCAGAAAGCTCGGGACAGGCAGTACTTCTCTGCTTTCTTGGTCTTGTTTCATCACATCTCAACACATTGCAAGGGAAGCTGGATGACTTTAAGCAGCATCTCCTTGACTACGCTTGCAAGCTACAAAGAGCTTGCTCATCTCCATGCCATCATTATCTTATGCTAACAGCTAAGAAATTTGGGGGCTAACAGCAGCAAGGAGACTGTTTTAGCTATGAACCGTTCAGCAAACATTGGCAGTGCTGGTGTCCAGGTCATATTTACAGACCTCTCCTCCTCGACTCCCCAGCCCTCCTCCAGGCAGGACCTGCTGGGGCAGCCACGGAAAGGCCACGCAGCACCGGGGCCGGTGTATGACACAAGTGGATAGCCTGGAGACAGCAGCTGGTGGCATAACGCCGAAGGAGTCTGACCTGGATCATTTTTAGCTGATGAGAGTTAAGACAATTAAGTTTCCGAGAGCAAATTCTACTCTGCCCCCTTGTGAAAGTTTATTAAAATAGCACGTATAATTGTACAAGTACCTAATGCAGGAATACGCTGAAGCAGTCTAATACAAGATCACTTCAGAAACTTATCTGATTGCCTAGCACAGCCCGAGCGCTCTGAAGCTCACCGCGTCGTAAGCGGTGTCAGCACGTTACAGCAGCGTCTGTACAGCCCAGGCAATGAAACATTGCTCTTCCCCAATAAACCAAACATCCAGAGGAGATTAGAGACCAGAAAAATGTGTAAGCGAGGTTATGCTAGCATCAAACACTTACCAGAGCAGCTCAGTCTGAGTAGCTTTTTGTCCAGAACAGCTAAACCTAAAAGTCTCTACTAACTGATAAACCATAGCCTTTGAAAGCATCCAGAAAGTTAGTTTGTTCAGTGTTGACAATGAAAAGTGTTTTATAGCAAGTAAGAACAGCCACAGAAGAATGTAGGCCAGCAATAAGTAGAGAAGCTTACCCTTGAAAAAACTTGGGGGTTTTGGTGATAGGTTATATCTTGTTTATAAGCTTTACACACAACAGATTGGACTTCCTGAGAGAGAAGTATCAGTGCGCAGCTGATGAACCTTGCCAATAAAATGCAAGTTCAGACCATGAAGATGGCTTCCTAGAAATCTCCTCCTCAGTCATGTTCACTGTCACCAGCAGCCATCAAGGAAAGTTAGGTGGAGGAGTTGCAAATAAAATTGGGAGACTCCAATAAGATTTATTACAGCATTGAGACTCAGCTATGCTGTAAGATTAGGATTCAAATCCTTTAAGATCTTAAACAAGTATCATGTGGTATTATTACTTGATCCACAGGGGACTTTCCGGATGTTCAGAAAATGTAAAAATCAAGATTAAATCTGTACACTTTCCCCCCAGGCATTTTTACATGTATTAAGCTTTATAACCTTGGGAGATGGACTTACTGCCTCAGAAACATGGTACAGAAGAACAGTTATTTCTCTTAGGAAGGAGACATTGAAAGTTGCTGGAGCTTGAAGTGTTATTTGAAACTCAAAGCCTAAGTATGTGCTGATAAATCAGTCTGTTCTAAAAGCCTCTGAAGCAGCACTGCTTCATCCTATGCTGAGGTCTTCAGAGAGATGTATGAAAAGTCATCACCTTCCAATTTTAAGTAGGCCTAGATGAAATACACTGGTTAGTCAGCTAACTCCCAGGTTACAGGCAGTCTCAAATGACAGTGCTTGAGAAAAAGAGTAGTATTTCAGTTTGACAATAATCTGTACTGATTAAAATTGGATGGAAAAAAATCAGTTTATTTCCAGACACGAGAGTTCAATTCAATTTCCCCTACAAGAATTAAGACTTCTGTACTGATGCAACTCTTACTTCCAAGTTTGTTCACCTTGCCAGAGAGTTCCCTTTAGTTTTGTTCTGCAGATTTCCTTTTAAAGATTAAGGTTATTGATTATCAGACTGGAGGGACCCGAGTGAAATGGACCTTGGCATTCTCTCCTCCCACTATGCTGTTGCCCCTGACAACAGGGCCTAACTTAAGGCCACAGCAGATCCAAAGGTTTCACTTCCCCTAAATAAAAGGAACATCTTAGAGGAAGGAGCATCAGGGTACAGCTACAGTGTGAGTTTACAGGATGCCTTCAACTGCTGTTAATATGCTCATCATTGAGTTTCATGCTTCTACACGAGTCTCAAGTCTACAGCTATCACCAACAGGTTAATATTAACATCACTACATCTACCTTCATTCTCCTGACAGCACTAATTGCTTAAGTTCTGCCTTGGCAATGTAGCAAAAAAGCTACGGAAAACAAGCAACAGAAAGATGATAACATCTATAGCTTCATAAAACCATAACCACAGCTATTTAGATTTTCTGCCCACTTATATTGTGCAGCTTATGCTGTAAAATCTTGAGCGTTTGGCAGGCCAGCAATAAATAAATAAATAAAAGCTTGATGGTGCATCTATTTCTTATTGTTCACATTCTGATGCAACTTCTGAAAACTCTTAGTCCAAATCTGCCCATCTCATCCAGACAGCTGCTTCACCCCTGCCAGCCTCTAATAGATTTTTTTTTTCTTTTGCACCTCTCAAGTTTTGGTATAAGTCCAAATGATGACAGTATCTGTAGAAGTTCTAAAGTTTTCAGCCAGGTTTAGAGTTCTGCATTAATAGATACAACCACAGTTCAAGAGTCAGAGCCCTTAAACTGAAATACTATGCGTAGGTTCAGGAATTACTTCACAAAATAACCTTAAATTAACCAGGTATGCTGACTCAAAGGTAACCCCCACCTGCAGAACATTCTTCCCCCTTATCAGAGTTTCAGACCTCTTATCTTTGGTTATTGACAATGACACTGCTGTTATGTCTGCCACAAAGGACCAGAGAGAATTGTAAGGAAGAAAGGTGGGAAGCAAAGGCAAACAAAAGTTTGTCATACTTGCTTTGAGCTCCACCAAATTCTGCTGCAACGAGCTCAAGGTGTATGAGGCAGCTTCCTTCCTACAGCCACCTGGCTCACAAGAAGGTCAGAGGCCAGATATGAAGGCTGCAGGTGAAGTGCATCTCTTTAGCCACTGTCACCCCAGTTTAGGGCTATCTAACAGCTATTTGGAAGATGACTTACAGGTAACTGGACTCCCTGAATTTTCAGTGGCAGCAGTCCTCATAAATATCAAGGATCCCAACAGCTTCTTGAATGCTTTTTGGTATGTGCTCATGTCCTGACAAGACTTTTTCACCTAGTCCATCAGGAAAGGATTCGTAGTCAGCAATGATACGCCACCACAAATATGAGGAGGCGCTACAGTTCCTGCTGCATTATGGTTCTCCCCTAGTTATCTGGTCTAGCCTGCTAAGGGAATGCTAATTTTTAAAAGTCTTCCTAAACTACTGACACTAAAGGCCTTTTCTCTTAAATATTTTCAAAGTCATACCCCATTTCTCTAAATCACAGCAGATGACAGTTCAGCTAGAGACTCTCATCCAGTGAGGGCATACAAGAGCTGACTGCTGACACAGAGACACTAAAAAGCTGCAGGTAAATTGGTGTGCCTACCCTTCAAGGCTTTTGCATCAGTAGGGGAGTTATCAAGAGAGGAAATAAGCAAGAGAAGTGTGTTCCCAGGCCTTGGCATTTCTGCATATTCATATCTGTGGGATTGATGCCCTTCAGCACTGAATTGCAACATCTTCTGGAGAACGTCTATTGAAGTTGCTTACCTCTAGCAGATTTCTAGATTCTTAAGTAGTGAGAAAAGGTAGAAAGAGGAGCAGTATGCGCAAATCTCGGACATTAGCACACAGTTTTTGTCTTGCAGCATCTCTTGCTTACTTTGACTCAAATCCACATTTGACTCCGTTCTTCATAGCCTCCCCCCTCTTTCAGGGTACTGATAGCTGTATAAATCAGTTGTCCTCACACTTTTCTGAGCAACAAACTATTGTCAAATACTGCAAATAGGGGAAGAGGAGGAAGAAAGGAAGGGCTACCACACCTATACCAGTTTTAACTGAAAACACTGTTTAAAATGAGCTATAGACTGTTTCACAAATTGATGCATTACATTTCAAGAAATACTGCAGCAGATCTCCAGCCTAAGGAAGACACATCAGTTTTAAGGACAAACTATTTCACTGTCTAGTTAGAAAACAAGTTAAATGCGGGCTTTTTTTCCCTGTATTCATCTATAGAAATGGCTAAGTAAACTAGGTCTAGACAGTTCAAGTTGTCCATGCCAGCTCAGACCAAGACAGCAGAATCCTCACATCTAACTATGTATCTTTTATGTGGAAGGTTAAAACTCTACATCTTCTGTTTGAATACAGCCATTACAGCTGGAGAGCCTGTCCCACAACTACCATTGGAAACATGACCTTCTTATGCTTCCTGACAACAAAGGTAGTTTAGTTACAAGTTAATAGATTTGCAACAGTCTTGCTTGATTTTTCCTTTTGGAAGGAACACCTTGGGAGAAAAGTCCCTGTAAGATTTAAAGGGTACTGAAATTAAAATAACTCATGTAACCCTGCTTTGAACATGAGAACAGCAAAAAAGGAGCACACAGACTTTTACATCTGCAGATCCTTACTTGCAGAAGACACAGCACATGGTTATTATCAACCATCACAAGACAAAACACGCAGTTACAGCCTGCATATACCCCTGCTCAGTTACTGTTATAGTTATCTTTCTGGCCTTGGATTTAAACAACATTAGTCACACAGAAGGTAGTAAGGCAAAAAAGGGGGAAAGGGAGATGGATTAGATACACAGTCTTCTGTTCCAGGTGGAATCCCAGCTACAGGCTGAGGAGGGCTGAGCACCACCGCGCTGCTCTCTCACTCGGTCAGAGGGAAACTCGTGACAGCCCAACAATACCAACACGCATCAAGTCTCCAGGATGTAGTGCAGTGGTAACAGCGTGCGTAATAAGTTGTGCTCTACTTGTTCACATAGAAAACAAGTTCCACTGCTGTTGTGGTTGTGCAGCCAGATGCCTGGATGGAAAACACAGGCTACAAAGGTAAAACTACAGACAGTTGTGTACTGTTTTATGGTACACATATTGAACGGCTTATCACTTCTGTGGTTTTAGTACTTTAATATCAGAGAGGTTCTGTAGTGGAATCAGAATAAAATCTCACTCCCTCTGAGGGTGGAGGAATGTCTTGGAAGAAAGGTCTGAAAGGACAAACTATTGTGTCTCAGGAGTCAATGACGGAGTTGCAACTTGTTATGATGAGATGTAAACATGATTCTATTGTCCATATGCTGTTGGCTCAGGTGTCCTGCATACATTCAGTCAGCTTAATGGAAAGTTTTCTGATTGCAGCTAGTTTTTTTATTTAACAGGTGCAGAGGCATGCCTGTGGAGGATTAGTAAGATGTACCAGAGAGGTTGTGGAGTCTCCTTCTCTGGAGATATTCACGGCCCACCTGGATGCAACCCTGTCTGCCATGCTCTAGGTGACCCTGCTGGAGCAGGGGGGTTGGACTAGATGATCTCCAGAGGCCCCTTCCAACCTTACCCATTCTGTGATTTTATTCTTCTGGGCTAAGAATCCCAAAGAAGCAAGAAACTACCTACTCCTCCTTTTCCCTCCTTCTTTCAAGGACAGAAGCTGACGCTTTGATTTTTGTACTCACCGTAAGTGATCGTCACACAGTACTCTTCTCTCAAAGGTCAGGAAAGATTACACAGATCCCAGAAGAGCTATGATACAATCTACATTTGATCAAATTTTTAAATATACTTAAAAAATACTTCTGTTCTCACTTAAATGACTTCATGGAGAGAACAGAAAAGGCCCCTTAGATTCACATACTTTCCTTAATTTCAATGCAATTATCAGTATATTATAACATTTTTGTGGTTAATTAAAAAAAAAAGAAACAACAACAGTGCTGTCCATTTCCAGGCTTTAAACAACAGTTACGTAGCCATAAGGATTTTGCCATATAACTTCATAACTTTTTGGGTAGGTCTACACTGACAGTAACAGTAGTACGGAGATAATCCTTTGCCACTAGAACATGATCAGTATAGTCTAGACTAATGATGAGTATCATAACATCACTATATTTTTCATCCTGACCAAGATATACCAGAAGAAATAGTTTTGCTGGTGGAACTGCTCAGGTTCAGAGCTTCTTCCAGCACAATTTTCAGCTAGGAGTCACCTCTCTTCAAAGCCTTAACAGACTAGCATGCACACAGGTATGCCTGTATTTCTTTATATACAATAAAAGCACCAGCACAGTATTAGTTTGCAGGAAGATGACTGGAATCTGTAAGCAGCAAGACCTACCAATTGGTAAAAACATATGGAGAATATCTTACAAGAACTGTAGACAATTGCCAGCTCCACTTGCAAAACTGCACTACATAACCAAAAATGCACCGCCGAAGAGGACAATCTGAAATTAGAAATCCCAATTTTGAACTTCCCCATCCAGAGGATGCATTAAAACATTATTAAAAGTTACAGGAAACGAACATCAGAAGACTGCTAGCAAATCTGTTAACAGAGTTGAGGCTTACAGGGTTCATAATATACATTTGATGTGCTTGATGAACAAACCAGAGCCTTGATTCTACAAGTTTTCCAATTGACTTCAATCTACTTTGTGCACAAATTTTCAAATGAAGAGTATCTGTGATACATGAGAAATGAGAAAGCAGTAAGGAATGAGACAATGCAGCACAGACAGTATCTAAAGCTACTTCATTAAAAACAGACATAGTATCACTTAGTGCACTAAATTTGTCGATCATGGTTTCTATTAAGTGCTCAGCATTCCTTGATCCAAGACTAGATGTCTCAATACTGCTTTCCTGGTTTATTGTGTTAGGAATACACTCAAAAGCCCATTGGAAGATAAGGCTGTAAAGGGCAGCTGATACGGGCTTTCACATGAAGTCACTGTTCTCGAGCTGGATTTTACAACATTAAGCAGCTAATTTGACGTCTTCTGTAGTTCAGTAGTACAGCCCAAACGCACCAGTTCTCTCTTCTTCCTTTTTTTTTTTTTTAATAGAAAGAGGAAGTGCTTGTACACTTATTACACACTTTTTCCTCCTTGCAGAAACAGATTGCATTGTAATGACCCAGTCTGTTAATTTGAACCTGCTTAGAGCAAGTTAATAGTCACCCTGCTCTCTGAATCAAGTGTTTCTATGTCCTGACTTTCTTCCTGTTACCATTTTAGAAGTTAACATCAAACAAGTAGAAAGCAGTAAAAGGTCTCATATTCACAAGTTTCAGCTGATGCATTTGCTCAAAAACAAAATCATACCCTTTCAAATGCTCACTTAGTAATATACTCTCACATAGAGAGAATATTCACTCTGCTACTCTTGATCATGGTTCTGGTCGAGCATCCTCCCTGCGAGAGCAGTAGGCAATGGGCCTGCCAGTCCTGCCCTTCTCTTCCTCCACAGCTGCGCTGCAAATGCCCAGTAAGAAGTCAGAGCAACAAGCCCAGCACAGATCAGATCCCTTTATCCTAAGGAACTGATTCAGGGCCGCACGCACGCTCATCTCCATCAGATCTCATCTTAATCTACTTGAAAGACTTAAATGAAATCCCAGAGCACCTAGCAAGTATAAAAAAACCCAAGCAAGCTAAGCATTCAAATAAGTTCACACAATTTCTTTTCTATATTTCCTTAAAAGATGGCCTAAAGGGTGGTGGGTTTTTTTTTTTTTTTGGGGGGGGGGGAGGGGGAAGAGGAAGAGCAGGGGGTCTGTTAAAATCGTGCAAGTGAAGTGCACTGTCTGCCCTGTCTTCTCCTTCCCCCACGCAAGACCGGTAGAGACTAGAGAGCCAGTAGGATTACGTTGTCACAGCAGCTAGGGTGAGAAACTCCATGGTGGGAACAAGTACATTTAATTCAGGACTAAGTACGTCCCTTCATGGGGGAATTTGTCTTTACCCATCGCTTCATGGGTAAATGTGCTAGTTCTTGTCTTTCTAGTATTTTCCAACAAAAAAAAAAAAAAAAAAAAAAAAAGGAAGAATATTTTAATATTACTGATAGTCCCAAAGCAGCAAGCAAGGCAGTTCTTTAACAGTTTTCTCCCTTTACCAAAATAACAGTTGCAGGGACTTAGGCTTGCACAAAAGCGTATATGCACATGCTGTTCAGCTGCCTGCTAATTGCTGTTATATTAGCTCGTTAAGATGAGGTATACACCTAAGGGACTGCAAAAACCCCAAGGGTCGGAAGGTGTAAACTCGCTGCCTGCTGCGGCTGTCCCGGCCCAAGCTCAGAGCCAGTATCTGAATCAAAGCAAAGCAAAAAGTAGTAAGCTCTCCACAGGCAACGCCTGAGGTAGCATCAGCTCAGGGGGCAGATGAAGCCAATACTACGGGGTACGACTTAGCAGGAAGCTGGCACAGGACACAGCACTCGCCAGGATCAGCCTCTCCGTCACTTGGGCAATTTGCAACTACTTCCTAAAAAAATCCTACGGCTAAATAGCTCTATATACACGTGTTTATTTTAATGCATTTAACAGCACGCACGGGGTCGGAGTCCTGGGGCGGGGGGTAGGAAATCGCCTCCTTTCCGGAGCGATCCCAAAGCGCTGGCTACCAGCGGGCGCCCCCGGGGGACGGGCCCCCGCGGGACCGGGGCTCACGGCTCCGCTCGGCCGCGGAAGGAGCTCGCACCGCAAGATACAGATATTTTCCCCCTCTTCCCTCCTGGCGCCGCAGCCCGCAGAGCCGCCGCCGGGGCCGCGCCGCGCCCCGCCTCCCCCGCTGCCACCGGGGCAGCGGCTGCCGCCGGGGCGGTACCTTGGCTCGCTGCTCCCAGCTGTACCGCGGAGCCTTCTCCTCGCCGGCCGCCGCGTCCTGGCTGGCCCCCGCCGCCGCGGCCGCCGCCTGCTCCCCTCCCTGCGCCGCCTTCCTGCGCCTGGAGAAGAGGCAGCCCATGGCCCCGGCAACCCGCCGCCGCCGCCGCCGCGCTCCAGCCGCTCCGCTCCGCTCCGCCCCGCCCCGCCGGCGCGCGCCCGCCGCCCGCGGGCACCGGCCGGGAGCGCGGGGGAGCGCGCGCCGCCGCGCCGCGACACCCGCCCCCCGCTTCCGGCCGCTCCCGCGCGCGCGCCTATCCCCCTCTCCCCCTTCTGCCTTAGCGACGGCGACACTTCTGCTTCCCCGCCCCGCCCCGGTAACCACGGTCACTCGGCGGCCGCCGGCCCAGCCAATGAGCGCCGCCGGGGGAGACCGGCCCCGCCCACGGCCCCGCCCACGGCCCCGCCCACGGCCCCGCCCACGGCCCCGCCCGGCAGGGGCGCGAGGCGGGAGCGTCGCCGCGCGTTGGGGGGGGTGGGGTGGGGGGCGCGCGCCTCCGCGGGCCGCGCGCGCACGAGTGTGCGAGTTGTAGCGGGGTGAGCGGCGCGGCGGGGCGCGGCGGTCCGTCGCACGTGCGCTCCAAAGTGATCGCGGTGACGGCGGGCCTGGCCCCGCCGCTCTGCAGCGGAGGTCCCCGCCTGGTGCTGTGCGGCGCCTCCAAAACTCTGAGGCTGCCCCAAGCGCGGCGGCGGCGGGCAGGGCCCTCTCCTCCCGCCATGTCCCACCCCCCTGAAAGCGGGGCTGCAGCCGCCGGGGTGCCCCGGTACGGCCGCCGCAGCCCCCTTCGGCATCCGCCGTGTGTCCCCGCGGTGGGGGATCCCGCAGGCCCTGGCCTGACCTGGCACTGGCCCCTCCGCAGGGAGCAGGGAGGGAGGGGAGGTAACAACAGGTCTCAAAACAACCCTAAAAGGGTGAAACGGCTGTCGTCCGCGAGGATCCGTGTCCTGCTCTCGTCGGCTGGGCTGCGGAAGTCAGAGGTAAAACGTCAGGTATAGCGCGTGAACGCCAACCCACGTCCCGTGTACGCGTGTCGCAGGCAGGGGCGCTTCGGGGCGCGTGAGCCCAGAGGTGTCGAAGCCCTGCTTGCCTGCCGGCGAGGACCAAACCAGAAGCCCCAACCTCCCGCTTCCCGCAAGCGTCTCGGCGTGCGGGCAGGGGCGCAGCCATCTGCTCGCCTGCAGCGGCGCGCAGAAGGAGAGACCCACGCTGCGTCCTTCGTGCCTTCCCTCGCAGAGCGTCCAGCCCTTGTGCGGGGAGGGAGCGTGCCTGTTAGGAGACTGCCCGGCCCGCTCAAAGACAGGCTTTACAGATTGGATGTGGCGGCAGAGGGAAGGAAGGCACTTTGACTCGCCTCTGGCTTTGTGTCACCTGCTAACAAGAATGTAAAGCCACGAGAAATAAAGGAAGGTGCTCGCAGCAATACGAGGACAAGGACGGGCTGTAGGAATGGAAGAGGAAGCAGCGAGGAGAAGCCACAGAAAAACAGCAGGCGGCTGAGCAGGCTGAAGGGGCGCGCAGCACGCCGGGGTCGGGGCCAGCCGAAGGAGGAAGCACGACCGAGTGGCCAGGAAGGGCTGCTAAGGAAGAGGAAAGTGCCGCTACCCCTTTTGGTGTCACGCAGCCGTGCTGTGAATCCTCACCCTTCGGCAGGTGTGAAGCCTGCTCTGGGGGCATCTGGTGCTACATCATCTACCAGCGCTCGCCCAGGTGATCGGCTCAGCTGGTCCTACCAATGGTAACACGAAAAGGACAGCCTTACACCTTAGCTGCAGTGCAGACTGACTCTACTTCAGTGCTGGCTGTGTTGCTCCTGTTTGATCAGCGTGTCCTCTGTGCACCAGCTCTGTCCACAGTGCGTCTAGTCCAGCTGGAGAGGGCTCGCAGCTGCAGAGGGTTTGATATTGCCTCACCTCTGCCAGCTCACTCGCTTCCCAAATCTAACAGCTGTCTAAGTCACTGTGCGATTTATACACGAGTCTTTTGGCAACCAGGTTCCTCTTTCTGTACATCTGTTTTAAAATTTATGATCATTTTTAGATAGAAAGAATTAAAATATTTGATACATTTTTGTTACAAGTTTAGATATCAATTAGCTAATCTATGCAAAACCTAAAGATTCGTTACCAGAACATTCTTACCTCACATTTATGGATCTTCTATACATATCCACTATTGTAACAGATGACTTTAAATTTCCTGTATATAAAAAGGCTACCTCTTCCTCCTGAGATGCAGCCACTCTGAAATGGAAATATCTCATCACTGTTGTCAGCAATACTTCACAACGATGCTTAAATGTGAGAGAAGATAATTTCACACTTTGAGAGAGCAAATAAAGAGTAAATGCAAGTTTCTGAGTTAGGATTTTTCCATGCTGTCATGACCAACTTAGTCTTGCATATTCATCAGTCCCATAAAAATATGGGATTTTTATATAGCTACAGTTGATCAAGACAGGCAGGCCTTGGGTTTTCTCTCTCAATCAAAACACAGTCTTAAAATTCCAGGGTGTTTACTGACACCAAAGTACCAGAACATATGTTCCAGGCCAAATCAGTAAGAAGCGTGTGAGTTCTTAAGAAATCACAAATGTCAAATTCAGCTCTTCATTTTCTATTCCTGTAGCATCCAGGCCCCACCCTCTTGGCTTGTGCGGTTCGATACAGTCATAGCCTGAAGTGTAGCAATACAGGATTGAAATAATATCATAGTCACTAACTAGTCACTAACAACCATTATTACACTTACTTTAATTTCAACAAACTGCTGTAATTAGTGACTTTCCTCATGGGAATGTTGTGAAACACATCTAATTATTCTCATACAGAACTTTATGATTCCCAGATAGTAGTTTCTAAGGTAACTGCAAAATAAAACATTTTCAGTACTCTGAAGTTTCTTGTAAAAGAGACTTGGCACGTCCATACCTTCCAGGCACACGCAGCTGCAAGGAACATTTTAGATTCCTGTTGTCCCAGGACGTGCAATGATTGTACTTCAGTAACGAAGAATTCACTCTTGGCCAGACAGGCAAATAGTGTGCAGGGGCCGTTTCGCTTTATGGGCTGGCTTTTATCCCTGCAGAGCTTTGTAATGCCTGCTTACCAGCACGTGCAAAGATCCCAGCTTCCTCTCCGTCTTCTCTCATTTGACACTCTGTGTATCACTCTAAAGATGCAGGGAGGGAGTTACTTGTAGTAAACATAAGGACCTGGAAAGCCACGTGGGTCTTCAACGGGGACCATGAGGAAGTGGAAGCGCGTGCTGTGCGCATCTACTCTTCAGTTAACACCAGGCAGAATCAGATTCTTTCTGAATTTTTGGAAGCTTGCCAAAACACATAAAGCCCAACTTTCACAATCTGTTTGTGGGACTTGTATTCTCTGTGCGTCTTACAGCTCTTGAAATCGTATCATTGTGACAAAATCTGAGGGATGTCTTTTTTGAAGCAGGTTTTTAGTCCTATTGGTGATAGAGAAAACCTTGAAAATGCCACCTCTATGAACTAAAAATCAGGAAGATAAAAGGAACATAAATATTAATACTTTTTAAAAGTTCATTTTTAAGGAAGGGTCATCTTATATTTTCTATCAGAAAAGGATATTAATCCTAAACTTGAGACCCTGGCAGCTTGTCTAGATTTGGTATAAAGCTTTGAACATGATTCCTAGTTAAGATTAGATTCACCTACGCTGACACATGAAATTGTGAATTACAAATGAGCCAAATTACACCTGACGGTGGTAATTCCTCATGCAGTATTCAACAGAAGCTAAGGGAAGGATATTTTTACTGCTGGGCTCGCTCTCTGAGGCTATGTTTTGACACGCATTTAACACAACTGTTACCAGAAAGCATGCCCTGCCTCCGGCTGCTTATTTACATCACCAACCACCTATGCACTGGGACAACACAAATATTTGTACAGACCTGTGGTAAACTGGTTTGCGGAACTGATGAATGTGAAAAATAGCCATTTCAATTAGATAGCTGTGCATTTGAGTCTACACAGACACTCTTTTTCTTCTACAGAGGCAGATAAGAAATATGCTGCATAATCTCACCAGCAGTCATCACATACTCCAAAACCATGCTGGCCTTTTTTGGTCTCTCTTGTAGGTTCTCTAATGCTAGAGACTCTTGCCAGACTGAAAACTGACAGAAGCTGGCACTGAATTTGAGACAAGGATGAACAAATAATATGGCTAATTTCATAATTAAATGTCCTAGAAATTGTTTTGCGTTGGAATTGGTCATTTTGGACTATCTTCCGCTTGTTTTTTTTTTCCAATAACATACGGTTTTCCAGCATCTCCTTTAGCTGTGGTCATCAATGACTTTGCTCAACCACAATCCTGCTAGCGCACAAGAGAGTGTATTTTCTATAGCTGTCCTTCAGAAAGAGGCTGGTAACTTTGATATATATCTTCAATGCCGGAGTTATTTAAGTAGGAACAACAGACAGGTGTGGCTGTGTCCCAGGTTATGGTAATCTCACATGAGATGACAGTGTAAAGCACAAATAGCAAAACTGAATAGTTCACATTTGCTAGATTTGTTTGTTCAGAAATGACCTTTCAGAAATGACCAGATTGCCTTCCCCATAATTGTCATGTCCACAACCGTGAGCTGAGCTCTGTGTGGTACATCAGGCACAGACAGGAAACATACAGGAAACATACCATTTAAAGTCACTCTTTAAGGGCGCTACAAAGAACTACAAGTCATTTCAGATTTTTTTTTACTGAAGATCTAAATCATCAAAAGCTTTTTAAAAGCAATGATTAAAAATCATTGACCAAATGAATAAATTATGGTAAAGTAGAAGATAATATATTTTATCCTAGAAAGTTGAAGAGTGCACCCCTAGTATCAGGAAAGCATAATGTATGTTACAAAAAAAACATATTAATTCTGAACTTTGTCCCAAGCCATCTTTATGGCACAAATTCTGTTGTTGAGAGGTCATGATCTGCTTAAGGGCTGCTAACGTAGTGACTGTAGCTATTCAAATAGAGCAGAATTGAGTTTGCAGCTGTAAAGAATGTAGCATATTCTTCTTTAGTGTATTACAAGTTCGTAGCTCTTAAACAAGAGTCTATACCCTAGATCCATTTTTGTGGTATGAATGGAGCTGCCACAACTTGGGTATTACCCAACATGAAACTTTGCCAGAAAAGCTTGTATTCCACCTCAACATCCAGTTGAGCCAGGCAAGACTCTTCAGTTTAATGTTATGCAGATATAATATAATGGCAATAAAATTTACAGAGTTTATCTTTTGTGGTTTATCTTTAATATAACAGCGATTCAAGTAGCAAGCTACTTAATTCAGCAAGGCATGTATGCATGTGCTAAAACTTACAGATTTCAGTGGGATTTAAGTAGTAGCAGAAAGTTAGGCTCATAGTTAAAATTAAGATGAGCTTTAACGCTTCACTGAATCATAGCCCAGAATCCTTTATATTCTTCCCTGAGCTTAGCTGTCTTTAAGGGATTCTTTTTTTTTTTTCCCCTTCCCTAAAGAGACACTCCTGTTCCCTTTTGTATCCCAGTGAAAACTGTCAAGGTCCGTCTGTCTCTAGGTATTTTTCTTTATCCTTTACATGAGTCTTTAGCACCTGAAGTAAGGGGTGCTCAGCGGAGCACTGTTCCAAATGTGGGCTCTTAGGAAGCTTCACTCTGTTACAATCCTGATGTGAAATAGGAAAACCGAGATTACACTGAGTAAAGGTTCCTTGCTCTTATCCTTTTATATCCTGCCCTTTTTAGCACCTAGATAAGCTTTGGACTGCAGAAGGACAAAGCTTTGCTTCCTTGCTTAGTGTCTGACATAGCATCAACTCTCTTTCACTGCTGATTCAAACTAGTGCTGTGGCACGTGAGTGGGATTGTTGAGCGCTGGCGTATGCACTGTCCTCATATTTCTGTTGTAATAGATAGCCAAGACAGGTAGCTGGAGGCAGAAGGATGTTCATTTGTTGCATGCTTCACAGAGTTTTTCTATCCAAAGTCTTCTCTTATGTTATTGCACAGTCTATTGATGCTCATCCAATATCAATTTGTTACATTAATTTTGTGGGGTACCTTTACCCATGGAGGCATGCACATTGCCTTCATGTGTGAGAACTGTGGCTGACTGATGCTGTCAGGGCTACTGGAAAAAAGTAAGAAAAAGGTGGTCTTCAGCAAAAGATCACTCCAGAAGACATCAGTTATCTGGAACTTTGGTTGAATCCTGGCAAAATATACTTGTGGACTGCAGCTGTGCTGGAATCAGTCATGTAAGCAGACATGCTACATTAATTTTAGGTGATTATGTGTTAGGATCTGTGTTCATGAACAATTTTGCCATACACTTAAGGGGATCAGGAAAAATCTTTATGGAACTTCATATACATTAGCACAACAATGAGCCAAGGAGTCAAATCTAAAGAATGTATTTTAATATTCAATGTTAAGTTGTAAAAAAGTCAAGATCAAAGGTATTGATCTGTTTCAATAGGTATGGAAATCAAGAGGCATGGATGCCTCTCGATATTGAGAGGTATCAGTGTCGATAGGCGCTGATGCCAACTGGTAACAAAATCCTTTCGAGACTGAAATCTGTATATCTCCCGAGATCAAGGGGTATCAGTGCCTATTGATAGCGACTGCTATTGATAGGTATTGTTCCCGCATGATACATATACAAATGGATACTCATGGAGGCCTCTTGATATTGAGAAAGGTTAGAGTTGGTAGTTGCTGGTGCTTATGGAGAACAAATCAGTCCATGAAAGAAAGCTGGAGAAGCCACTGCAGATCAAGAGCTATCTATGGCTATCGGTAGGGATCAATATCCAGAAATGTCATTCCCTAGAGATACATATCGATATCAATACTCATCAAGGCCTCTTGATATTGAGAATGGTCAATGTCAATAGTCACCAGTGTGTACTGAGAGCAAAACTGATCTGAGAGTGAAAGCTACAGCTGTCAGTCGTGACCGAGAGGTATCAACGCCTATTGAGAGGCTTCCAGTTAGGAGTGCAATTGGTTTACAGATCCCTATGCATTGCAGGGTTTTGGTACCAGTCCTATATACAGTCTTGGTTGTGTGCAATCTATTGACTAACAATTGCCCTTGGGCTTTTCACAGAATCAAGAACAGCTGAGGTTGGAAGGAAATTCTGGAGATCGTCTAGTCTAACCCACCTGCTCAGCAGGGTCACCTAGAGCATGGTAGACAGGATCATGTCCAGGCAGGTTTTGAATATCTCCAGAGAAAGAGACTCCACAACTACTCTGGGCAACCTGGTCCAGTGCTCTGTCACTCTCACAGGAAAGAAGTTCTTCCTTATATTCAGGTGGAACTTCCTGTGTTTCAGTTTGTGCCTGTTGCCTCGTCCTGCCATATGGCATCAGCGAAAAGAGTTTGGCCCCATCCCCTTGACACCCTCCCTGAAGGTATTGGTAGACATTGATCAGATCCCCCCTCAGTCTTCTCTTCCCCAGGCTGAAGAGGCCCAGCTCTCGCAGCCGTTCCTCATGGGCAGGTGCTCCAGCCCTCTGACCATCTTCGTAGCCCTACGCTGGACTCCCTCCAGTAGCTCCATGTCTCTCTTGTCCTGGGGAGCCCAGAACTGGACATGGACTCCAGAGGTGGACTCAGCAGGGCTAAGTAGAAGGGCAGAATCACCTCCCTCCACCTGCTGGCTACACTCTGCCCAATGCACTCCAGGATACCATTGGCCTTCTTGGCCACACGGGCACATTGCTGGCTCATGGTCAATTTGTTGTCCACCAGAACTCCCAGGTCCTTCTCTGCAGAGCTGCTTTCCAGCAGGTCAACCCCTAGCCTGTACTGGTGCATGGGGTTATTCCTCCCTAGATGCAGGACCCTGCACTTGCCTTTGTTGAACCTCAGGAGGTTCCTCTCCGCCCAATTCTCCAGTTTGTCCAGATCTCTCTGAATGGCAGCACAACCCTCAGGTGTATCAACCACTCCTCCCAGCTTGGTATCACAGCAAACTTCTTGAGAGTGCACTCTGTCCCTTCATCTAGGTCATTGATGAATAAGTTGAACAAGACTGGACCCTGGGGGACACCACTAGCTACAGGCCTCCAACTAGACTCTGCCACTGATCACAACCCTCTGAGCTCTGCCTTTCAGCCAGTTTTCAATCTACCTCACTGTCTGCTCACCTAGCTCACACTTCCTGAGCTTACCTATGAGAGTGTTATGGGAGACAGTGTCAAAAGCCTTGCTGAAGTCAAGGTAGACAACATCTACTGCTCTCCCCTCATCTACCCAGCCAGTCACTCCATCCTAGAAGGCTCTCAGATTGGTTAAGTGTGATTTCCCCTTGATGAATCCATGCTGACTAGTCCTGACCACCTTCTTTTTCTCCATATGCTTGGAGATGACATCCAGGATGAGCTGTTCCATCACATTTCCAGGGATGGAGGTGAGGCTGACTGGCCTGTAGTTTCTTGGGTCCTCCTTCTTGCCATTTTTGAAGACTGGAGTAACGTTAGCTTTCTTCCAGTCCCCAGCTACCTGTCCAGTTCTCCTTGACCTTTCAAAGATGAAGAAGAGCAGCCCTTTCTCCTTCCCTTTTTTTTTCCTACCCTTTCTCCTCCATAAGCCCTAGGAAGTGGAGGCATTTGGCAGACTATTCAGGAGAAACTGCTGTGAGTCACAAGGGAGGTAAATTCTCATGGGGACTATGCATTAAACCCACAATTGTGGACTACCAGGCTTGTCTGCTGGGCATCAGGACTCGGGTGATGATAGAAGCAATGCTGCCCAGAAGGTTATCTTGCAGGCCCTAGAGCCCTTGCTTTGCTTAAAGAAAACATGCAAGAGTTTCAACTATGTGCCCCTTACCAGACTGGCCAAGGCAACTTCATGGGAGCACTTGCAAGCAGCATTTTCACCAGAAGAAAATCCGGTCCCAGAGGCAAGGGATGTTTTGTGCACCAAGGGAGAGCAGTAGGCTTCTGAACTTGGCCTCCTAAGGTCCAAAGAGTCACCTGACAGGTGGGTTACTCTGTGCACGTGGTGGGGATATTTAGTTATTGTAAAGCCTGAAAGAAGCACAAAGCTCATGTGCTTGTGACTTTACCATCCCTCCCAAATTCTGTTTAGGAAAATGCAGCTCCAAAAGGACTCTTTTGGCCCCTTCCCTGAGGGATCTGTTATATGATCCTGGGTGTTTCTAGAGAATCCACAGGCCAGAGACATCACACAAATGTCACCCCGGTGGACAAGTTCCAGCTGAAGATTTTGTTATTGTTGGTGCCAACAGGAATCCAGACAAGGCTGGAAAGCCGGCTTCAAGGCTCTTCTCCTGGCAGTGCCTCTGAGCATGCCAGACTTACCAGGCCAAAGGGCTGCTCTCTTATTCTGGCTAACAAGGCCATGAGGTGCTGGCTGTACGGGCCTATGACTGTGCCCCAAGTCACTACTGAATGTGTGGTTTTTTTGGAGCTTTGGAGATCATGGCTACCTTTCCCAGAAGATGCAGAGACATGCTGGCACTTTGCCATTTGAGCAGAGCAGGAGCTACAGCCACAGGGGTCTGTCTGCCTGGAAGTCCAAAGCAGCCCATAAAGTGTGCGCATGCTGCAGGTGAGACTAAGCAGGGTGTAAGCAAAGGAAGGGGTCCAGAACAAACAGACTGTGGAGGTGCAGCGTGCATCTAGGATCAAGTAGGCCACTGTAGGCACATCCCAGATTCCTTTATAAAGGTTTTTCAGCTCTTGTACCGGCAGCAAGAACTTGTGGCTGATCTAAAGCTCGGCCTCTAGCTTAACTACTGCAAGACGCTTCTGCAACGCTGTGGGACTGAAAAGGAAATCCAGCATGCTAATTTCGGTATGCTGATTTCTTTTGTTTCCTTTCAGGGCATGTTTAATGTCAGTACTGCTCTTCCCATCACAGTCCTTTGGGCTCTCTTCCACACCCACTCCCCCACACTTTTCCCTCATGGTAGACTTGCAGGTAGACTTTCAGGCAGCAAAGACCTTTGCTCTAACCCCCAGCAGCCTCTGCTGTCACATTAGCACTCCTGCCAGTCCTTGCTCAGAGCTGGACAGTCATCCTTTGCATCACCTCCTTCCCCTCTCGGCCCCGTATCCATCCTCCTTCAGTGCAGCAGTCCCCTCTCACAGCTCCTCTCTCAACCATAGGTGCTGTGCGTTACACGCAGACAGAAAGCACCAAAACAGCACAACAGTTTTATTATTCTATTTAGAATACGCACCGGAATCCAACTCGAGCTGTTGTGGAGATTTTCATTTTCCATGGCAAGCTCATCCTTTTTCTTGCTTTTCCTGAATGGGCTCTGCCTGCCTCTGGGCTTGGCTCGTCTCCGCCGGAGGCAGCAGCAGTATTGGCTAGTGCCGCTTCTCTGCAACAGGGACAGCGGGTTTCAGGAGACAGTACTCACTGCTAAGAAGGAGGAATCCCATCAAGAAAGCTTACAGCAGACGTCTCAACAGAGCTCTCTCAACAGCTAACCAGGCCTGGCCTCCACAAAACTATCACTACAGCTGCTTCATTGCCAAGAGCAGCCATCTGGTAAAGAAGGTTGGAGAAGAGCAACTCACTATTTTCTCTTCTTCCGCAGCAAAGTAACTATACAAGCCTACAGCATCACAAACTGTGGGCAAGTCAAGACGGAACCACAGACTGTGGCAATGAATACCCAGTGGTTCTTTTGTAGGTCTCCATGACCTGCAGCCTTGGCATCCTGCTCACCACCGAAACCTGGAGTAAAGGGGACCATTCCCTACATCACTGTGTTCTGCACTGCTGATGCTCTCCCTCCCATGTGGCTGGCATGCCCAGGAAATCTGATACTCCTCATTGTCCCTGTCACTGATTCTGGTACCTTAGCACAAGAGCACAGAAAAGACCATTCACATGCCTCATGGACAGGAGCCCAACGGCTAGGGAAAGCCTGTATCATCACTACTCCTAATGGTGCCTCTGGGCTTAAGGGAGGCAGTGTTTGCTGGGGACCCTGGAGTCACCTGCCATAGAATAGGAAAACAGAAAAAATAGTCCAGAACGCACAAGGAAAGGAGGAGGCACTACTTACCCATGAGGTCTCCCTGGGGCTCAAGGGAAGGATCCAGCTGAGAGGTATATCATCTCCAAACACCAGAGACAAAAGTCATCTTCCAAAAGCCGCTCCCACCTTGTTTTAGAACGCTTCCAATGATGCTCTAGTACTTTCAATAGGCTTCTTAAGATTGCAGTGACACCGAGTGAGCGTGGGACGTATAATTACACCAAAGCACTTGTTTTGCCCTTCCGCTCACAAGCATTTGGCTAATGCTTAGCAGGTGCCTGCACAGGCTCCAACGAGGTACAAATGGAGCATTTGGGGAGATGCTGGGGCTAGGATTCCCTGGACTTCACACAAGCTGTAAACTCCACCCCAACAAGCCGGCTGCCTTTGCTGCAGGCACTGTGAGCAGCACAAGGTCGGAGCAGCTGGCAAACACCGCTTTGCCATGCAAACGCCCCAGGGCAGATCTCCAAAGCCCTCCCTCCCCAATGCCTCTCAGCTCTTTTGCATCTAGGAGCATCGTCCAAGGACTTCAGACATTTGCCTCATAAAGAGAATATTGAAAAATCTTGCTCATTCCATGGAGTGAGTAAATCTTGACCTCTTATCCCTGGCATGCCCCTGAGGACAAAGATGGCACCCAGCTGAGAAGCTGGCACGCCACTGCCTACAGGAACACCTGTAATACAACACACACAGGATTTCATTACAGTTACTATGTCAGATGTACAGTTACGTTACAGATTAATTACAATTACTACATTCTGCAGCAGTGAATTGCAGTGAACGGAAGGGACATGGGGGGCACACATGAAGGCCAAGAGTCTGCTGGCTGCAGAGGGGTCAAGGGGACTTGTTGGCTGCGACCTGGCACCTCCCAAAATCCTCTGTCAAGGTGCTATCAAACACCCCCCAAGCAACCCCAAGACAAACGCATGGCCCCTTCACACTTTCTTCGAGGGAGGTCTCTGACGTACCCTGGGGAAATCAGAACTCAACACACAGGGAACCTTTAGCACCGGAGGACAAAAGGGGTCGTTTACCTTCCTCACGTGCAGAAGCCCACTGGCCAGTGGAAGACTGAACCAGCGCTACTACTAACTGTTCCTCTAGCCTTCCAGCAGGGTGTTGCAGACCTTGGGATCGCCCGGAGGGCACGAGAAAGTGAGGAAAATGCTTATTTTGTCAACGGATCCCCTGCTGACTGTTCACCTCCACAATGTCCCAGAGGCTCCAATGCAGACTCCAGAGCAGGAGATGGATCGCCATCCCATACGGCCACAGCTTTAACCAAACTCGCGTGGGAACGGTTCCCGTTACATATATTGCCATATACTTCCTGCAGATTTGAGTGCGAGTGAATGCTCAGGCCACTTAAAATTACCCCAAGGCACTTGTCTCGCCTGTCTGCTCACAAGCACCTTGCAAATGCTTATGGGGTGCCTGTAAAGGCACCGTATCGGTGCAACAACTGAAAGGCTGCCCAGAGCTGCCGGGGGGAAGGATGCCCTGGACATCATACAAGCTGTAAACTCCACCCCAACAAGCCGGCTGCCTTTGCTGCAGGCACTGCGAGCAGCACTAAGACTTCCCAAGGGAAAGCACACCGCAGCCGATTGCTGAAGGCCTCCCAAGTCCCACTCTACTCTTGGGTGTGTGAGCATCAGCCAAGGACTTCCTCAGTTAGGTGCCCTATGTAGGATGTTGGAACGGTAAAAGCTTGTTCTGGGAAGTGAATACAGCTAGACTCCTTACCCTGGGGATCCTCCCGAGGCACGAGACCCGGATATGGCCAAAAAGCTCGGTGACCCTTGCCTACAGGCAGAGCACAAACCCGGCACATTGCTGACAACTTCTCCCCCTCCGCACAGCAGTTGCACTGAACAGAAGGGGGTCCAGGCAATGACATGAGACATATTCAGAGGTCAAGAGTCTCAAAGCTGTGGAGGGGCACGCATCACCTTTTGCTTGGCACCTGGCAGCTCTCAAAGTAAAGAAATGCTCACAGACTACCCCTGGCAGCCACACAGGCCTCAACAGCTCTAGGATGACCCGTAGAGGAAGCACGATGTACAATTGCACGTGAACTAAATACTACAAAGGACGTTCTTATTCTTGCAGACATGTAAAAGCGGACTACATACTCCTGGGAAGAACGCAAGCCTCAACCATAGGATCCAGACGAGAACCGGAATAATGTAAGGAAACACATGTGGAAATAGGTCTCGTTATATGCTGCCACACTCTTCTTCTGTTGTGAATGGTCATGAATGATGGGGAACCTATAATTACACCACACTTCCACTCATGCACATCTTGTAAACACTGAGCGGGTCCCAGCAGTGGCACCATGTGGGCATAGATCTAAGGTGGCACAGAGCTGCCAGGGGCAAGGATGCGCTGGAGTTCACACAAGCTGTAAACCCAACCCCATCGTGCCTCCTGGCTTTGCAGCAGGCCCTGGAAGCAGCACAGGGTCAGTCAACAGCACTTGGTGAGCCAAACCTCCCTGTGCAGATCTCAGAAGCCTTCCCAACTTCCCCTCTGCTCCTTTGTGCATCTGAGCACTGGCCAACGACTTACTCAGTCCAATGGCACTGGAATAAAATACTGAAAAGCAAACAAAGCAAAGGCTGCTTCCATGAAGTGAATCAATCTTGACCACTCACCCTTGGCATCTCCCGTCGGCTCAAAGACCAGATCCAGCTGAGAATCTGGAAGAGCACTCCCTGCAGGAACACAGACAAGTTCATATCACAGGCTGCAGCAGCCTTCTGCAGAAGCCAAGTGCAGTGAATAGAAGGGCATCATGGAAGCAGCTGGAGAGGGACTGGTGAGACCTGTTGGCTGTGACTTGGCACCTTTCAGAATCCTCCATTGAGGCACTATCCCAGAGCCCCCCAAAACCCCGGGACAGCCCCTCAGTGCTGTCTTCTGTAGAGGTCTCTAACGTACACCGAACAAGCCAGAACTCTGCAAACTGGGAATCCCCCGCCCCTGCCCCGTGCTCACACCATGCTGCCTTGCTGCCCATCCCCAGCAGCTGCCACCCAACAGTGCCCAGGAGCAAACACGTGTGCGGAGTGGTGTCTGCAGGGCTCGACACTGCATGACACAACACGATGCAGTGCAGTATAGAGCGAGGCAACATAGCACAGTGCAAAACAGCACAACTCAGCGCAGTGCAGCCAGTGGCAGGGCCCCTCTGTGAGCTCACAGGCACCCTTCAGCACCCCCACCACGGCCCCCATGGGTCGCACCCCGACTGCACCCCCCACTGCCTCCACGACCAGACTCACTGGGTCATGCCACTTCCTGCTGACAGCCTGGGCATGCTGCTGCCCCTGCCTGCTGCTGCTGCCCTCAAGGAGCCCCTCGGGGGCAGCCTGGCTTGCTGCCATCATGCTCAGCCCCTGCCCTCCCCTCGCTGTGCTGCACCTCCAAGCCAGCGCTGCAGGCCCTGGTGCTGTGCCACCAGTGCCTGCTCCAGCTTCGCTCTCTGCTCTCCTTCCTGACCCCTCTGCAGCTGCTTTGCTCCAGCCCTAGTTCTGGGCTTCTGCAGCTGGACAAGGGGCAGCTCTTGGCAGGCCTGGGGCTCCAGTGCCAAGCCTCTGCCCAGCTCTCATAACCCATCAAGCTGTGATCCACACACCTCCTTTCCCACTGGCACCTCTCCCTCCATACACTTTCCTTTTGGATGACCATTTTAGCCTTGCTGACCCTTGTGCACTATCTGGAGCAACCACCAGTCTCCTGTTCCTGTATGTTTTTCCCTTAGTGCTCCTGGTGGCTTTTGATGCTCTCAGAAGGCAGAGTTCCTGCTGCGCTCCCATTTGCTGGTCCTGGAGGCTAGACTTTATGCAAACAGATTGAGTATCTTCCCACCCTCCCCTGTTCGTGTTGAGAAGGATAAAACAGGCCAGTTGTTAAAAAAAAAAATCAGGCATGTAGTCCACAAGCAATACTGCAAATGCCAGTGTGTCTGTCTGCGTGTGTCTGCCTGTTTCCGTTATGAGGTCCAGCAGACCAATTTACCAGGTCACTTTTGGAGAGCTCGGGAGATCCTGGATGCAATCTGAGTTGAGGAGAAACTGTAGCCTGTGATTCTGGCCTGGCCCTACTCATGGCTGTGTAATTTCACAGCTAACAACTGCCCTGGGGAACAGCAGTTATCAATATCTATTGCTATTGATGCCTGTTGATAAGGCATGGACCACAACAGGCAGCAATGCCCTTCTATATCAAGAGGCAGCGATATCGATAGGTATTGATGCCTACAGAGAGAGAAAGTGGTATAAGAGTGAAAGCTAGAGATGCCTGTTGAGACTGAGAGGTTTTGATGCCAATCTATAGCTATTGTTCCCTCAGGATACGGATGGAAGTGGATAGTCATTGAGGCGTCTCAATCTTGAGAAAGGTCAGTGTTGGCAGTTGTCATTCCTCCCCTCAAGTGCTCATGCACTTGAGCATTTAGTCCATGGACAGTACGGTAAGTGGTACAGACAATGAGTCCTGAGAGGTAGAAACCCAGTTGAGACAAGGAGTAGGTGTAACTTCTGTACCTGTGTGTGCGCTTTGTAGACCTGAGGCTTCCTTTTTCATTGCCTTGTTTAGTAGTCTAGATGCTCTAGTCCTCAACAGGCAGTAAGGCTGATAGCTGCGAGTGTCTGAATGGATCACGGATGAGCTATACATCCCATGTCTGGAAAGCTGCTCCTTCGCAATATGTGAGAACCACATACAAGAGCATACCAATAGCTGTTTATAGTCTCACCATGTGAGATCACGCACATGCTGCTCTGACAAGGGGGGACAGTCTCTTTGTTCAAGTCTCCTTCTTCTCCCAGGAGGGCAAGCAATAGGTGAGTTTCCCTGCAACCTGACAAAATCCATGTCCTACCACATTCCACTTGTTTTCTCAGCCTTTGCAAGCCATTGCTGTTAACAGCTTGGAGAAACATCAGGACCTAATGCTTGCATGTAAGCTCACAAAGAGGGTCTGTGGGTGAGCTGCTGGAGTAATGAGCATAGAGTTCCTTCTTTGGGGGGCATTACTCTCCCTTTGTCTTGCTTGCTTACACCTGATTCTCAAACTCCCCTTCTGCAGTGAAACCAGCTCTTAGCTTCCAGGGAAAATGTGAGAAAGACGGGAAGAAGTGGACTCTGCCTTAGAGCAGAGACCAACCACAGCAGCCTTTTGGGATTTGAATTCAGGTCCACTGGCGCCCGAAACTCTACCTGCAGCTCACCTCTTGACCTGCACACATGAGAAACTCAGGATGGCTAGTGAACCATGACATCCTTCAGCACGTGCATTGCCAGAAGAGTTCAGTTAGTCCAGGCAAGGTTAAGGCAAAAGAGAAGAAGGTGCCCAGGTGAGAAAAAGCTGGTAGCTATTGTGGGAGGCTGCAGCAATCCTGGGCTTTGAGGCAAGGGCAGGAAGAATTTGCCTTCTGGGTCCCCATACTGCGTTTTCCCTGCATGTGAAAACTGGTCCTAAATTCCTTTAAGACTTGAAAGTCCAGAATACATTGCTGTTTGCATGCTCAGAAGAATTGCTAGAGGTTGGCAATTTAGCTTCTCTCTGCTTGGATTACATTCCTGCTCAGCCCCCTGTGCATTTCCCAGGCAGCCTCTCCCCAGGCAGCTGTTGGCATGTCTGAAGCTCATTGGCTGTTTTCCCTATGGATCCATCCACAGCAGCATTTCAGCGGAGATCCAGAGTGAGCTCCACAAGTGAGCCTTCCTGTCTTCTGTACCTCTTGGGCTTTGCTCCATCCTGTGGAGAGCTCTAGCAGTGCCTTGGCTAGAGCTGACGGGGAAGATGGTTCCAGACACATGCCTGCTGCATCCTGACTACTGCCAGGTGCACTCCCTGCCCTCATGGGCAGATGCTCAGCTCTTCTACGGTGCTACCTGCAGCTATAGGTAGTGCCTACCTGAAACACGTAGTTTGGGAGCAAGCTGTGGTTTCAGGCTGGTTTGGCCTGCCTTGTTCTTGCAACATGGGAACATGTGGAAGCATCCTACTTGCATGGGTTAGGTCCTGAGTGGTCTCTCAAGTCCTGTGGGGCTGTCCTAGGTGGGCCAGGACTGTGGGTCAGGGGCAGTTCCGCAGCAGCCCCCACTTTGGAAGGCTGGAGAGTCCCAGCAGATGGAGGGGGCCACTCTGCTTAGCAAGCTGAGCTAGGCATGTTAGAGATGCTATCAATTTCCCCCACTGCCTTCTCTGTTGTGGAGCTCTTTTGGCAAGGGGATGCAAATAATGCTTTTACACTTCTCTATCCTCTTTCTCCATTTTCTCCCTCCATCTTTTCTGTACTCTTCATTCCCTGCTTTGCTTTTTCTTGATTCACAACCTGCTTCCCTCAGCCCTCACAGGAAGGAAAGCCCTTTCTGTGGAAACCTCCCTGCTCCTTCAGAAGCCTGGGCACTCTCATCGTGCTTTAAAACCCATGTCCTGCAAAGCTCTGCCCAACAGGGCTTGAGGATGGCCCAAACAGAGCCCAGAAGCAAATGAAAGTAACATAAGTAGCACTCTTAGGTTTTGCTTTTAACTTGGCAAAAAAAAAAAAAAAAAGAGAAGTTGATTTCCCTTCTCCCACCGGGTAGTTGAGGTATTATTACATAATCCTCGGCTGCCTTCACAACCAGACTTCAGTGCCAGATGCCCATCACAGCGTGGCCTTAATAAGGGTGGCCCTGGCACAGCCCACTTGTCCCATCCTGACTGGATCCAGGTGATCCCAGTGGGACAGGCAGGAGACACAAGCCAGGGGACAGGGGGCAAGCACATGGTTTTGGAGGGAGCCAAACAGCAAAAGGCACAACAGGTGGCTGCCTGGGGCTGCGTGTGGGGCATGCCCACTGGGTTCTGCTACCCAGGTGCTGGGGCAGAGCTGGAGTGTGGCAGGGGCTGTGGTGGGAGCAGGCAGATGCCTGGGTGGGAGCAGCCTTCTTCTCTGGGGCACAGGGGCGGGGGGGATAGTTTTATATGCATGAGGGATGGATGCTGCCCTGGGGTCCAGTTATCCAAATGCCGGGGTGGAGGGAGTGGTAGTCCAGGTGCCAGGGGTGGCTGCTGGTGCCCAGTCCGGATCCCAGGGCTGTGTGGCAGTGTCTACAGGGAGAGGTGCCTGTTGAAGACACAGGGACTGTGGGTGCCGGGGCAGAGGAGAGCCTGGCCCTGACAGAGGCACAGTGGCCCCACAGAGTGCATGGGCTCCAAGGGCTGCAGCTCCAGACCCCATAGGCCGCTTGGCTGGGCGAGGCCATAGCTGATGGGAGGGTGCTGGGGAGCGGCATGCAGCCCCCATGGTGCCTGCTGCCCTGCCTCTGAAGAGCAGCAGCAAGGAACCAAAAGCTACAGGTCAGAAACGGGGCACACCCACACCCGCGCAGCTTTGGGTTTGCTCGCCTGCACCAGCCACCTGACTCCAGTATCTTCTCGAGTCTCAGCTGGCCCGTACCATGTTGACCTGCCTTCTCTGCCCCTGCTGGGGAGGAGAGCTAGCTTTGGGAAACAGCAGGGACTGGGGTACTGCACAGTATGCCAGAATCTAGGAGAGCCACGTAGTCTGTCTTCTCAATGTGCCCGACAAGGACCAGTACTCAACTTTGTGGGCCATCCCTGGGGAGGCAAGATTGCAGTTCTGCCCCACTGAATGCTCCTAATGCTCTCTTGGCAATATGTTTCCAAAGCCCCCAATCCTTGCCTGTGCTGCAGACACGCATACCGGGAGTGTCCGGGCAGAAATGCTGCAGAGCCCTTTTCCAAAGCAATGCCTAGAGCTGGGAGGGCATCATCAGCACCAGCTGACAGCCAGGCTGAGGTGCACAGTTGGAGTTTAGGGCAATAGATAGCCTGGTGATTTCTGTTGCCAAATTCACTGGGGGAGGCCTGTAGCCGTCACAGTTTTCACACCCTACGGCAGTCTCACCCTTCCTGGTTTCTCTTCTTCACTTGGCTTTGCCTTCAGCACTCATTGGCGCTTCTCTTTAGCCACCCAGTCAGTATTAGGGAATACTCACAACAGCAAGAACAAGTTTCAGAAAAGAATGCTCACCGACATGAACCTTGAGGCAAATGAAAAACCCTTACACCCAAAATTGCAGTAGGATACCATCCCCGCACACCCAAAACCACAAGAGAGTACCGTCAGTACCTAACTTTGCCCTCCAGAAGACAACAACCGTAAACTGCTCATTGCTAATAGCAGCCGCCTAATGTAGAGTTGTAGGAAAGAAAGCCAACTCACCGTCTCCTCTTCCTCAGCAGCAAAGTAACTGTGCAACACACCACCACCACAGCCAGAAGGAAACCCAAGACTGTTTAATGCCCACTACGTGATGCCTCTGTACATCTTTTGGATCCTTAGCATCTGTCCGTCTCTCACTAACCACGCCTGGAACAAATTACACAAGGCCATGTGCTACACAAGGCCATGTGTTGTGTGTTCTGCACTTCTGAGAATCTCACAACGTGTTTGGCGTTGCCAGGAAATTGGTCTTTCACTTTCTTTGCAGCTCGGAAGGAGTGAAACCTTGGGGACTGCAAGGGTTCCTTGCTTTTGGGAGCAGCAAAGGGAACTCCCAAGTCATTGCCAGTCAATGTGCTTCGGAGTCTCTCTTTAGCCTCTCAGCTGTGTTTACCTTCTGGGATGGCCAGAATCCAGTTTCCCAAAGTTGATGGCCTTGCTCCCCCTTTCTGGTGATCCTTTACATTCCACAGTTTCTTCTGGGCTCTCTCACCTTTCTGTGGCTCAACAGTGCTGTTTAAAGAGGCACGCTCTGACCCTTTGCGACAAGTCGTGCCACTGAACAGGACTCACCGGTCCAGAAGGAGGGCACACGAGAGAGCTCATCTGCTTTACCAATAGCTCCTTTAAGTGATGTGGTCAAAACCCACCCTGGAGTACTGGCCTGGTTCTTCCTCCCCAAGGTCTAAACCCTCACCCCAAGGGGACGGAGCCAGGCTATCTTGGGCTCTAGCTTCCGTAGCCAGCGACACTGCTAGTCCCAGCTACACGGCAGCCCAGCTCCCATCAAAACGGTGCTGGCTTCACTCTCCACACCAGCAGCCACGGCCAACCTCTCTGTGGTCACCTGTGGCATGCAGGAGGACAGGCGAGTTTTCCTCCAAACCCCTGCCTGACCTGGGAGTCAGGGCATCACTTTGGGCCTCCTTTCACAGCAGAGTTCCCGCTCATTGCTCCCTTTGTGCCTAGGGCTCCTAGGGACTCTCTGCCACTTCTGAGATGCAGGTATAGCACGGGGTAGAGTTGACTAAAGGTTGTGTTTCCTAAAATGTGCTCACTGAAGTTAAAACCGCTTCTGTCCCAACATGTTAAAGCTTCAACATCCCTGCAAACAAAAGTATATATGCACATCCCTGACACACTCATTGCAATCATCTCCACACACCAGAGACAAAAGTCATCTTCATAAAGCTCTTCCTGGCTTGTTTCAAAACACTTCTGAGGAATTAGAAACCTTAAAATTTGGCTGCTGATGTGATGTCACGTGGTGTCAGTAGCAGCAGGCACCAAGGGAAGAGTATGCAGACAAGCATGTACTTTGATTTGTACAGCAGGTGGCAATGGACAGCCAGTACCAAGAGGCCTGTTGCCAAAGCAAAACTTTTGGATTAGGAGAAACTGCTCCTCATCACAGAATCACAGAATGGGTAAGGTTGGAAGGGACCTCTGGAGATCATCTAGTCCAACCTCCCTGCTCAAGCAGGGTCACATAGAACATGTTAGACAGGGTTGCATCCAGGCAGGTTTTGAATATCTCCAGAGAAGGAGAATCACTTCTTCATGGTATCCTCAGGAGGCAATACTTTTTCAAAAGGCTTCAGTAAAAAGCTCATAAAAAAAGCCTGGGATTTTGGGGGTGCCCCTAGTCACCAGCCCAAACAATGTGTCCTTCCTGGAGAAAAATGAAAGCACACAACATTTTCCAAGTAACAATACAGACACTAACACCTGATGTGAGAGGAGGCTACGCCATTGCATGTGATCCTCTTGTTTCCATTCCACTTGGTGCCTTTTGGGGCAATGGGCAAGAGGACGTTGTATCCTTTCTTTCAAAGAGGTCAGAACTAAGCTGTAGCCTCTTCAGCTGGTGACAAAGGCCTTTGGAGAACCAAGGATTATGCCAACTCTGCCATGCAGTACATACACTGAAATATACTCACTCTTTATTTTCTCCAAAGTGTTCAAGATCTCCTTTAGCACTTCTAGAGATTTCTGAAAAGACACGCCTGTTTTGGCATTATGCTTTCTTTGAGGAGGACCTAAACAGAAAGCATGAAGTTAAATACTACATGAATAAGATATCCCAAAGGAAATGCTGCTTCTTTCAAGTAACCCAAAAAGTAAACAGATATTCACAGCTCCACTATGGGATTCCCCACAGACTCACACAGCTGAGAAGCTGCAAAACCATCATCTACAGCCACATCTGTAATAAAAGAGAAGGGCTCCTGCTACGTATTTTGGTATGCTTTTTCAGATTTGAATGGTAGAGAAGGAGTGCAGGACATATAATTACACCAAAGCACTTGTTTTGCCCTTCCGCTCACAAGCATTTGGCTAATGCTTAGCAGGTGCATGCACAGGCTCCAAATGGAAGCATTTGGGGAGATGCTGGGGCTAAGGATGCCCTGGACTTCACACAAGCTGTAAACTCCACCCCAACAAGCCGGCTGCCTTTGCTGCAGGCACTGTGAGCAGCACAAGGTCGGAGCAGCTGGCAAACACCGCTTTGCCATGCAAACGCCCCAGGGCAGATCTCCAAAGCCCTCCCTCCCCAATGCCTCTCAGCTCTTTTGCATCTAGGAGCATCGTCCAAGGACTTCAGACATTTGCCTCATAAAGAGAATATTGAAAAATCTTGCTCATTCCATGGAGTGAGTAAATCTTGACCTCTTATCCCTGGCATGCCCCTGAGGACAAAGATGGCACCCAGCTGAGAAGCTGGCACGCCACTGCCTACAGGAACACCTGTAATACAACACACACAGGATTTCATTACAGTTACTATGTCAGATGTACAGTTACGTTACAGATTAGATTACAATTACTACATTCTGCAGCAGTGAATTGCAGTGAACGGAAGGGACATGGGGGGCACACATGAAGGCCAAGAGACTGCTGGCTGCAGAGGGGTCAAGGGGACTTGTTGGCTGCGACCTGGCACCTCCCAAAATCCTCTGTCAAGGTGCTATCAAACACCCCCCAAGCAACCCCAAGACAAACGCATGGCCCCTTCACACTTTCTTCGAGGGAGGTCTCTGACGTACCCCGTGGAAATCAGAACTCAACACACAGGGAACCTTTAGCACCGGAGGACAAAAGGGGTCGTTTACCTTCCTCACGTGCAGAAGCCCACTGGCCAGTGGAAGACTGAACCAGCGCTACTACTAACTGTTCCTCTAGCCTTCCAGCAGGGTGTTGCAGACCTTGGGATCACCTGGAGGGCACGAGAAAGTGAGGAAAGTGCTTATTTTGTCAACGGATCCCCTGCTGACTGTTCACCTCCACAATGTCCCAGAGGCTCCAATGCAGACTCCAGAGCAGGAGATGGATCGCCATCCCATACGGCCACAGCTTTAACCAAACTCGCGTGGGAACGGTTCCCGTTACATATATTGCCATATACTTCCTGCAGATTTGAGTGCAAGTGAATGCTCAGGCCACTTAAAATTGCCTCAAGGCACTTGTCTCGCCTGTCTGCTCACAAGCACCTTGCAAATGCTTATGGGGTGCCTGTAAAGGCACCGTATCGGTGCAACAACTGAAAGGCTGCCCAGAGCTGCCGGGGGGAAGGATGCCCTGGACATCATACAAGCTGTAAACTCCACCCCAACAAGCCGCCTGCCTTTGCTGCAGGCACTGCGAGCAGCACTAAGACTTCCCAAGGGAAAGCACACCGCAGCCGATTGCTGAAGGCCTCCCAAGTCCCACTCTACTCTTGGGTGTGTGAGCATCAGCCAAGGACTTCCTCAGTTAGGTGCCCTATGTAGGATGTTGGAACGGTAAAAGCTTGTTCTGGGAAGTGAATACAGCTAGACTCCTTACCCTGGGGATCCTCCCGAGGCACGAGACCCGGATATGGCCAAAAAGCTCGGTGACCCTTGCCTACAGGCAGAGCACAAACCCGGCACATTGCTGACAACTTCTCCCCCTCCGCACAGCAGTTGCACTGAACAGAAGGGGGTCCAGGCAATGACATGAGACATATTCAGAGGTCAAGAGTCTCAAAGCTGTGGAGGGGCACGCATCACCTTTTGCTTGGCACCTGGCAGCTCTCAAAGTAAAGAAATGCTCACAGACTACCCCTGGCAGCCACACGGGCCTCAACAGCTCTAGGATGACCCGCAGAGGAAGCACGATGTACAATTGCACGTGAACTAAATACTACAAAGGACGTTCTTATTCTTGCAGACATGTAAAAGCGGACTACATACTCCTGGGAAGAACGCGAGCCTCAACGATGGGATCCAGACGAGAACCGGAATAACCATCAACAACAGCCACATCTGTAAGGAAACACATGTGGAAATAGGTCTCGTTATATGCTGCCACACTCTTCTTCTGTTGTGAATGGTCATGAATGATGGGGAACCTATAATTACACCACACTTCCACTCATGCACATCTTGTAAACACTGAGTAGGTCCCAGCAGTGGCACCATGTGGGCATAGATCTAAGGTGGCACAGAGCTGCCAGGGGCAAGGATGTGCTGGAGTTCACACAAGCTGTAAACCCAACCCCATCGTGCCTCCTGGCTTTGCAGCAGGCCCTGGAAGCAGCACAGGGTCAGTCAACAGCTCTTGGTGAGCCAAACCTCCCTGTGCAGATCTCAGAAGCCTTCCCAACTTCCCCTCTGCTCCTTTGTGCATCTGAGCACTGGCCAACGACTTACTCAGTCCAATGGCACTGGAATAAAATACTGAAAAGCAAATAAAGCAAAGGCTGCTTCCATGAAGTGAATCAATCTTGACCACTCACCCTTGGCATCTCCCGTCGGCTCAAAGACCAGATCCAGCTGAGAATCTGGAAGAGCACTCCCTGCAGGAACACAGAGAAGTTTATATCACAGGCTGCAGCAGCCTTCTGCAGAAGCCAAGTGCAGTGAATAGAAGGGCATCACGGAAGCACTTAGGTGCACATAGAGGTTGAGAGTGTCCCAGCTGGAGAGGGACTGGTGAGACCTGTTGGCTGTGACTTGGCACCTTTCAGAATCCTCCATTGAGGCACTATCCCAGAGCCCCCCAAAACCCCAGGACAGCCCCTCAGTGCTGTCTTTTGCAGAGGTCTCTAATGTACACCAAGCAAGCCAGACCTCTGCAAACCAGGAACCCTTAGCACCAGAGGACACAAAGGATCATTTGCACTGCCCAGACAAAACAGACCAAACCCTGGCCAGGCAAATCCAGAAGCAGCATGAGAAAAGCAATGCTACTTGTCTTTCCAGGGAACATTCCCTGATGGCTCACCTCCAGCATCTTCCTAAGCTTCCAATCCCGCATCCCTCTGAGAGCTGTCATGACCACTGGCACAAGGCACTGCCTGGATGCAGTCTGAGTTAAAGAAAAACTGTAGCCTGTGATTCTGGTCTGGCCCTAGTCATGGCTGTGTGCAATTTCCTGGCTAGCAACTGCCCTGGGGAACAGCAGTTATCAATACCTGTTGCTGTCAATGCCTGTTGATAGGCATGGACCACAACAGGCAGCAATGCCCCTCTATATCAAGAGGCATTGATGTCGATAGGCATCGATGCCTACAGATGGCAAAAACAGAGCAAGAGTGAAAGCTAGAGATGCCTGTTGAGACTGAGAGGTTTTGATGCCAATCTATAGCTATTGTTCCCTCAGGATACGTACGGATGGAAGTGGATAGTCATTGAGGTGTCTCAATCTTGAGAAAGGTCAATATTGGTAGTTGTCATTCCTCTCCTTGCCTCAGGTTCTGCTGAGGAGCCACTACAAACATCTCTGCCTGTCACCTCCCTCACAGTGGAGGAATGATCCCACTGGTTTTGGAGGGTTGTACTTTGAGACACAGTGCCTCAGCATCTTCCTGTGCAAATTCCTTCTTTTGGGAATGGTTTTCCTAGTGCTTACCTGGCTGACCCTCATAGGAGGAGGCAACTGCTTGAATCCCTGTCCTTTCATGCAGTCTGCACAGTGAATCCTGCAGGACTTGTCCATCATGCAGGGAAGATGGAGGAGCTGGTTCTTCCTATCCCAGAGGCAAAGGGTTGCTGGCCCACCTGAAAACATCCTTAGAACTTGACTCTTGGCCTTCCTGTCACATGCTCTTCCCTCACCACGCTTCCCATAGGTGCGTGAGCTTCCCCAGGGACATTGCACATGGTGGGAGTGCACCTTCACATGGCATTCGTATTGGACTCTACAAGGGACTTCATTCCTTTGCCTCTCTTTGAAGCTGGCAAGAGGGCTGGAAAGTGTTTTGGGAGTCAGAAAATGCTTTCCTAACTTACTCTCTCTGGTAAGATTCCCTCTAGTAAGGGAATAGTCAACTCGGGTTCACTTTAAAAACAGCTCAGAGCATCCTGTGCTTGCCTCAAATACCACTGCTGACCTGTTCTGCCTTACCTCTAGAAGTCATGGCTGGAGTGGTTGGGACCAGAGCAATGCCATTCATGTGGGTCTTTTTGTTTCCTTTCAGGGCATGTTTAATGCCAGTACTGCCCTTCCCATCACAGTCCTTTGGGCTCTCTTCCACTCCCACTCCCCCCACACTTTTCCCTCATGGTAGACTTGCAGGTAGACTTTCAGGCAGCAAAGACCTTTGCTCTAACCCCCAGCAGCCTCTGCTGTCACATTAGCACTCCTGCCAGTCCTTGCTCAGAGCTGGACAGTCATCCTTTGCATCACCTCCTTCCCCTCTCTGCCCCCGTATCCATCCTCCTTCAGTGCAGCAGCCCCACTGAGTGCAAGGACAACCTTTCATGCTCCAAGTCTCATCTGCACTGCCACATTCTCATGAAGGAAACCTCAAGGACAGCCTGAGCTGGGAAACCATGGGACGATGGGACCTTAATGGAGGGCAACTCTCTCACAGCTCCTCTCTCAGCCATAGGTGCTGTGCATTACACGCGGACAGAAAGCACCAAAACAGCACAACAGTTTTATTATTCTATTTAGAATATGCGCTGGAATCCAACTCAAGCTGTTGTGGAGATTTTCATTTTCCATGGCAAGCTCATCCTTTTTCTTGCTTTTCCTGAATGGGCTCTGCCTGCCTCTGGGCTTGGCTTGTCTCCACTAGAGGCAGCAGCAGTATCGGCTAGTGCCGCTTCTCTGCAACGGGAACAGCGGGTTTCAGGAGACAGTACTCACTGCTAGGAAGGAGGAGTCCCATCAAGAAAGCTTACAGCAGACATCTCAACAGAGTACTCTCAACAGCTAACCAGGCCTGGCCTCCACAAAACTATCACTACAGCTACTTCATTGCCAAGAGCAGCCATCTGGTAAAGAAGGTTCAAAAAAAATAATTCACTGTTTTCTCTTCCTCCTCAGGGAAGTAACTATACAAGCCAAATTGTGTGTCTACCTGTTACTTTTATGAAGTCCAGTAGCCCTACTTACCAGGTCACATACGGAGACCTCAGGAGATCATGGATACAGTCTGACTTGAGGAAGAACTGTAGCCTGAGATTCTGGGAGGTCATCTTACTCTAGAAGATTGTAAGAGCAGCTGTAGGAAGAGAAACTTCTGATGCTGAAGAGGTGAGGGGACAGCAGAGAAAGTCTCGTACTGTCTCGTACTGCCTCATCGTTTTCTATTCCTTTGCAGCAATCTTCCTGGAGGCCATCCCACTGTCCCCTGTTTTTCTCTGTTTCCTGTGCTGCAAGGAACAAGCTTCATTGAGGCACCCTTCCATCTTCTTAGCTTTCCCCTCCATCATTCCCTGTGCTCTTACTTAGCCAAGGACAGAAGAGGCAAGGATAGGAGGATCAGATGTTGTAGGAAAAACTGGAGAGTCTCAAGTGTAGTGTCTCTGGTGTGCTCGGAAGGGATTGGGACTTCCCACTTTTTAAGCTGAGAACATCAGAGATCTCTGAGCAAATGTACCGGCTCAATCTTGATCTCTCACCTACATATGTTAGGAAAACATCACTACAGAGGGAAACACTTCTTTGTGGCATGGCAATGTTTACAAAGATGGAGCTATGTGTTTAGAATTAGGATCTTTCTTGTCTGGTAGGAGCAGAAGGGTAAAGTGGAAGCTTCAGTGGCGATGGCCTTGCTTGTATCAGTTTTGCACAGCTCTGGTATCACAGGACTGCAGCTGCTAGAGGCGTGCAGTCTGGGTCTTTTCACCCATGTCCCTCTTCATGCAAAATCCAAAGCAGTAGCTCCTAGAATGGTGTGCAAGCTTCACTTCACCACCCACTGCCTATTTATTTTCAGTGGAGCTGACTCAAGCTCCTTGCTTGTCTTTCCTTCCGCTAGTGAAAGCAAGTCTTCTGCTTCTTCGTTAATTCTTTAGGTTACATTGTGATCAAGAGGTAACAATGCCTATCAATAGGGATTGATATCTATAGATGTTACTCCCTGGAGATACATATGGAAATTGATACTCATTGAGGCAAATCAGTACGGAGAACTGTCAGTGTTGATAGTCATCGATGCGTGCTGAGAGTGACAGCTATTGATGTCTACCCAGATGGAGAGATGTCCATATTGATAGGGATTGGAATTGACAGGCACTGATACCTCTCAATATTGAGAGGTATTAATGTCAATAGGTGTTGATGCCTATCGATAGCAAAATCAGTCTGAAACCAAAAGTAAACAATTAAAAAACTTTAAAAGTAAGGACCATGAAAGTAAACGACTGTAGGATTCTGTTTCTTTTGCTTTTTTCAGCTTTCTTTTTATTAGTAGTGTATGTAATACACATTCTAGATACTGTTTTTGTAAATACTGCTACATCACTTTGAAACCCTTAGGAATAAATTAGTCAAACTGTTGATAATACAAAATAGCAAGGGACTTTTTGAAGGCAGAAAATGGAAAGAAAAATATCAGTGATTACTCGCTGGAAGAATTTAAAGTTCCCTGCATACTGGGAAGACTTGTTGTACTAAGAATCTTGTTTTCAAAATGTGTAATTTGCACTTAAGGAGCAAAAATGTTCAAGTATAGAAATTAGTAGACTAGATGGTCTTATTTTAAGGAAATGAGCTGGAATGAAAGATACTTTCTCCTGAGGAGCAGAAGCATTTACCAGAGAGAGGTATGAGTTAGATAAATTTGACATGTAGAAGGACTTTCAGTCCACATAAGTAGAAATACAGATTTTAATACTATAAACTGATATTCAAAGGGAATTCTGTGATCATATACAGCTGTATATACTACATGGAGCCTACATATATCTTGGGCATATTGATCTTTTCTTAAAAGTCAAAAGAGGAGATCTGATCTACCTCAGCTGTCTATTTTTCTTTGAACTATAAAGTCAGCCCAGGGTGATGAACTCAGATTTAGAAATCAAAATACTAACTAGCAAAAGCTGAATTTTTAAAATTGCCTTAAGTGAATCTCACTTTTTATGAGGAACTGTTTATCACTGATGTTTTATTTCCAGAAGTACCATGTATGTAGTAAGTTGTATACATAAATGAAACCAAACAGTGTGTGTCATAAAGAACTTGTATTGGACGAATGGCTGAGTCTAATCAGTTTACACACACATTAAAGAGATGCCTTACTATAGCAACTGAACTTTAAACAGTTGTCTGAATTATACTCACAATGAATTGTTAATTATGAAGGTGATGTACATTCGAATAGATAAATAAGATACATAAATAGCCGTGGATTATACTTTGAAAGAAATCCATTAAAAGTCTTAGTTGGGCATAAGAGAAGAGCTCTCATTTTAAATAGTTCTGTAATATAAGGCAAACATAACATTAATTTTCTGGAATTATTAAACTGGAGAGTGACCAAATTTGTATATTGCCTAATTAAAATGATTTCCTTTTTAAATAATTTGCTTTGAAGTTCCTCCCTCTCTTTATTCCACACCTGTTTAAACACCAAAGGACTAAACAGCAAATAATATATTAGAAAACAGCAAGAAAGCAATCAGCTGCCATGAATGTAAAGGAAGCACACAAGAGAAAGTCCCAAAACTCCAGAATGTGAGTGAAACCAAACTTACGTGCAAACGAAACAAAATATATCTTCCATATAGTATGATTGCACTTTGTCAAATGGTCTATGCACATCTCCCTGTTTTGGCAGAACACCGAAACTTTCTGCTGATGGGCTGTTGGGGACCAACTCATTGCATATTCAGCATGGCTTAAAGGCTGAAGAATATGATAGATGGGATGTGGAACCATGAGAACAGGCCCAGAGCATCTGAAGAACGTAATTTGGCTGTCTCCAGATGACCCATGATATGTTAGCTGTCCTGCCCAGCAACTGCATCAACAACTCCCTGTGATAATGTTGATCTTCTCCCAGCAATCTTGTAAGAAAGTGTTGTTTCCTAATCACACAGTCATGTTCACTGTTTTCTGTTGCCATGTTTGCTTCCATTTCCACCACATCTTCGTGCTAGTAGCCACTTTCTAGCAGCCCTACTCTTGCCTCCCCCTCCAGGCAGAGGCCCATAATCCATGCAGCAGGTCATTCCTAGCCTCCTTCTCTTGCTGTGGGAACTCTGGACCCTCCAAGGGGATGTTAATAGTGACTGCTTAAGCTCTTCCAGGAGAAAGGACCCACAAAACCTAGGGAGATAGATCATTATTCTTCTGTTAAGCTTAAAAGTAGAACTTAAACCTCTCTATCTTTCTGAGTCACTGGAGAGCAGATATTGTAGATTTCCCCTCCTTGTACTTACAGTCATTCCTTCCTGCACTGATGCTGCTATATTCCGTATTTCTCTGCAGGAAGACAATAGCAGAGAGGATTAATGACTATGTGGAATTAGTTGACAATAAATGCATAGCTGAAAGATGTTTGCTCTGCTGAAAGTGTTTGGGATTCCTGCTGAACTAAAAGCTCTCCTGAAAATTACCCTGGCCATGGGACAAAATCTGGGCCAGTACAAATCTGATACTAAGGTAAGATACAGCAAAGTAGAACTACCACATATGTGATAGTGTCTCTGTAACCTTGACTTTTTCCCCATTGTGCCAGATTGCTATAAGTAACTTTGCCTTGGGCTTAATACCACTAGAGGTCATGCAATGTACTTATTATCTAAGCTGCTTTTGAAAAGTCCTCAAATACTCCACATCTAGTAGATATATTTATACTAACTGTATTTGCAGACATAGCTTTGGGCTGCTGAACATCGCTATTTTGTGTGCATGTAGAAACATATGACACAATATGTTTTCTGTTGCCCAAACTTGGAATATATATTGAAGAGTGTACAACTGGGGAAGGATGAGAAATGGAGAATATGCAAATAAGATTAGCATTAAAGGCCTTCTTTAAGAATGAAATATCCTACCTACTAGAATAAGGAATAAATAAGGAAAGGCAATCCAGTATAACATCAGATGCTTCATTGCAATAGCAAAATGGTGACGTGTGTCTGACCTGGCTACTGTGATGTTGATTCCTGTAAGATATCTAGCTTGGACTCATTCCTATCTTGGGTGTAGAACTCAAGATAATATTAACTGCATCTTGAAGCAGTCCACAACTGCTCTCTGCCTTTTAACTTTTTTGGTGTCTCTTTCCCCTCTGTACCTTTGGCCAGTAACCTAGCAGTAAACTAAATAAAAGCATCCCTATCTGTATAGGCATGCATTTAGGGAGCTGTCAAACTTCAGGTTCTGTCATAGGTTGACTCAGCCATATTGTAGTCATTCATTTTTGTAGATAGAGCTATTGTGAGAGGGTTCAACTGTTGGATCCTCTTCCCTTAGAGGTTGCCACTGGTATTAGTCCATATCCATCAGGCACACTAATACTTGCGCAGTGCCACTGCTCTCACCAGCCCAAGTTTGCTTATTCCTGGAAAAGATCAACCAGCTCCCAATATTACTGTTATCTGATCTTATTCTGCACTTGCATTTGGTCATTGCCTCTGAGCTAGGCAGCCCCTTCTGCCTCCTTAATTCAAGCTTTTCCCAAGCTGTGGGGAATTTGCTGCATGTGTAGCCTTTTAAAAAATATGTCTCCAAATTTCCTGCATGATTTGTCAGACCTTGTAAGATGAGATGAATAATAGCTAATCACTTGTTTAGTTTCCGCAGTAGTAAAAATTTATAATGAAATTGTTTTTATCCTTTTGAAGTGCCATCCGCTTTTGCAAGTCTTGGAAATGCTGGAGATAAGTACTGTTACTGGGCTAGATATCACTGGCCAGTTAACTGACATTCTGTCACTCTGTTAGTGAGTAGTTTATTATCTATGTACAAGATCATTATATTATACAAGATGATTATATTAATATATTGTTAATAATTCAGCATTTTAAGCAGAAAGGGAGCCTCAGGAAATACAACAGGCAAATTGCAACTTCTTACCAAGCTGCTAGGCATCTTCCAGAATTGCAGAGCACAATGTGTAGCACGATGGAGCCATTTATCACCCAATACCTAAGAGGATGTTTTACGAGCTAATATTTATAGGGGAGCTTGTTTTCTTGTAGAAGTAACTAGGAGCTTCCTGATGTTTTCCATAACAAGAACTGGAATAAATAGATTCAGATACAGGTTCCTAAACTATGTTCTTTTTTCTTTCGTATGTGTAGACATACATCTGTGCTGCCTTCAGGTGAAGCCAAGATACTTAGCATAACTTTAGTTACGAAGATTCACTTTCCATCCTATGCAATGCCTACAGACATGGTATACTAAATGTAATCAAGATTTAATCAAACATCATTTTACTTTCTGTTTATGAAGAATGAAACAGTAGGTTTTTCCAAGGAAGCTTTGTCAAAAGACTTGATAAAATCGCACAAATATAGAATAGAAGTATTTTATACCAGAACTTGCATGTGAGAACACTGTACCTACATTTTTTCCCATCTTTCTTCCTTTGTGCTTTAGAACTGCATCTTAAGGAACCTTCCTTGTTCATAGACACTGTTTCTGATAGTGGCCAGCTGATAGTTGACAGCACAGAACATACATTTACATGTTTGCAATTTGGATGTTCTAGTCTCACAGGGCTAAACAAGACTTACTTTGCACAAAAGGAGTCAAATTATAATCCACATGCATCAAACAAGGCTGATTTGCTCTTTTCCAGAGTCCTTTCAGATACTTCTGGTACCAGATGGGCCCTGGTGCTAGGATATCCCCTACTTTCAATATTATGGGGGATGTGGTGGGGAGTGATAAGAGCAGATCAGTGATCACTGATCACTTTTTTAAGCAATTCTAACACTGAAAGACATAACCATGATTTGCACTGCCAAAGGTTAATGAACTATCTACAAGGAATAAGGGGAAAATGGCTTTGTTCCTAGCAGAACAGCACCTCCTGAAGTTACATACATCTAGAAGCAGAAAGCAGTCTCACTGGGAATGTGGGAGATAGCAGAGCATCCTTTTGTTACTAAATTTTTCAGTTGTATCCTCCTGAGGTGCTTTTAAAGTTTACTGTACTGTAAAAGCTGAGATGTGGCTGTATTGGGAATAACAACATTTGTACCTTGCCAGTAGCACTGAACAGCTTTTACTGTAGCTAGACTTTTGTCTGTTAGACAGGCTTATGTTGATTTCTACATTTGCACTAGCAAAAGATGGCAGTTTTGAGATTTTCACTGTTCTACAGAAATCAATGAGTATTGTTAGCTCTTGCAGCAAACTGGAGACACAAACAAATTCCCCTTTAAATCAAAATATGACATGTTCTTTGTAATTTAATTACAGAACACCTAGTTGTTTTTAAGCACACATCTGCAATGCATGTTTTCTGGGCTCCAAGGATGTTGGGATGCTCTATGCTGACGCAGGAGAATAGCCTACAAGGCAGGTCAACTATTGCCAGAGGTGGAAATGGGTTTCCATTTTGAAAATGCAGTGATAGAAATTTTTGGCTTAAGTTGGAATAAAAAAGAGAAAGGGAAGAGGTAAGGGCAGTGGCTAACATACTAGGTGCTGCAGGGTTATTTTGTCTTGCTAATCAACCTGTTCCTGCATCATGGATGAATGTGGGGTGGGCTGATCTGTGTCTTCTTCTATGATGTTCTGGTCAGAATCCTGTAAGACGGTATCAGGTACACAGTTCTTAATATCCCTCTGTGCATTGGCTGTGTGCAAATGTACCTATTTATTAGCTTTTAATACCAATATCTTCCTGAATCCCTTCATGTATTGCTGAACTTTGTTTAATGATCAGATTTTGTCCTTTGCTACCTTTAAATGCCATCTCATAGCTTACGTTTTAAGTCTCAGATGCCTCTGTTGTGATGTTACTTGGCATTGTCTTAAATTTCCCGAAGCACATCCTTGCCTCTGCCACTGGAACCCAAGGATCCTGCAGGATGACCTCTCCAACAGTGAGCCTCCACCTGGGACAAATTAAAAATATAACAAGTAGGAACAAAGCAGAACAAAATAACAGTTTTGCCAAGTGGGCAGGCTGACTTTTGGAGCATAGATGTATAGAGCCTGCCTTTTGTGGTGGCTATAAACATAGGAAACATCCAGGTACCACCAAGTAGTAGAGAATACAAAGACAGCTGTGTGCAAACAGCGTGAGCATAGGAAGGTAGCTGAAGACCTGCCAAAAAAAAGTTTGGGGCACAACTGTAACTGCAGAAATATTACAGTGAGGAAGCTTACGTCGAGGTGAAATTGTGAATTTGCCCAATGGACTGAAAATAACACTGCAATCTGCTAGCTACACTGCTGTAAGGAACTGACCAGTGTGAACACAGCTCTTCTATAAGGATGCAATCTTGTTTACAACGGTATAGATAAACTCCACCTGATACCACGTTTTTTAGTCTTGGTAACTGATTCTGCTGTGTTATTCATGCACCATGGTACCAATCAGTGAGTGTAAGGACAGCAAATTTTGGCCTTCAGGGACAAAACATAATGTGTTGGCAAGCATGTATTAAATCCCCTGGCAATAACACATTAGACAAAGCACAGAGTTATATGGGGAGACCTTAATTATATCCTAAATGGACAGAAACAATCATATTCCCATTACCAATTTGTATATGTGATTTAGTCACTTCCATGTAGTGCCAGGTAAGGGTGGCTTGTACCAGATTTTATATGCAACAGCAGTGAAAATAAATCTTTATTCAATAAAGGTAATTTGGAACAGTATCTACTCATGTATTGATTTCAGTGGAGGTGTTCTTGTGATAAGACAATGCTTGTGCAGAGGCTACAAGGGCAATGTAGCAGTCAGAGCCCACCACGAAGTGGAATATGGAGGTTTAAAAGTCACACTAACAGGTAGCATGCCATACTACTGATGAATATTTCCCTCCATAGACAACATAGTTTGAATAAAAAAATGTAAATTTGGCTATTACTTACTTTAAAAATTGCCTAGATACTACCCATTTTTTGCCTGGAGAGCGGGAGGCATAATGCATAATGTCCTATGTGGATGTTGAAGGATAAAACATGAGTTACTGGTGAAAAATTTTGCAGAAAGAAACTTCCAAATCTGACAGTTTGCAGCTCAGCTGAGAGGCAGCTGAAATTGCAACATACATATAAATTGTTTTTTAAAAAGGAGTTGGCATATACTTAGAAACAGACTCCACTCAGCACTATCCAGCACATGATAAAGAAAAGAAAGTCTACTATTGCTATTCTGTTCTTATTTTACAGCTTTATCAGTGTTACAAATATTTCCCACTGTACTGCACGCCTGTAGTCTGATGTGAGGCCTGAAGATTTAGAAGTATAAGGCTGTCAATGTACCAGAAATGTTAATTTTGAACATGAGAATCAGTGTAAGACAGTCTGGAGGCAGTAATTTTTAATGATTCATGTAGGTTTAAGAGCTAGTACTTTAGTGAAAATTAATGCTTTTCATCCCTAGAAGGTTTACAAATGACGCATTATGAAAGCAAACTTTCACTACTGCACAATCAAATATTTACAATTAATTGTATGTAATTATCCTGGAGTTTGAAGGGTTCAGGAGGCTGCATAAATGACATCTTAAAAGACTGCATATAAATAAAAATGTTGATTTAAATAGGTGGTATCTTGAAATGTTTCTAAAAAGGCTATGTAAGTTCTAGGTGAAGTTACGTTTTGAAACAGGACATAATATATGTATCAAAGCTAATATGACTTGAAGACCTTCAGATGATGGCAGCTAGAGTATAAAGGAAATGAGAAGGGAAAAAGACTAAGAGGAGATATTCAAGATTATTGATGAATTATAAATACCTTATATAGAATAATGCCTCAAGCCAAAACCAAATATTGCAAAGATATAAATATTGTAGTTCTCATCTCTCTGTATTTTCAAATTAGATCTCTTAAAATATATTTTGACTCTCCTAAACAAAGCATATGTAGTAAGAAAAAATCTGAATTCAGTAGCAGGAGGAAAGAAAGCTGGAAGAGACTCTTGTAACTAGAAAATATCCCAATTAATATCTACACAAATGACTATGTAGTAACATTAAGATGATAGCACTAAAGGAGATAGGACCAGTTTTAGAACTAATTAAATATGTGGCCAAAGGTTTCCTGCTTTCTTTTTTAATGCAGAAAAATGGCTAGAATACAACTGTTAGAAGTTGTGATTGAAAATTAAGCTGAGAAGCACATGCCAACACTGCTTTCATAACCACTGGCAAATGAGAAACTTTGTAGCCAAAGTCAAACTGTGATCCAGGGTTCCTATGGAAGTTGATCAAAAAATACCTGAATTTTACAGCTTTTTTAAAAAAAGAACAAACAACAACAACAACAAAAATTTGGAGTATTTGGAATTCCCCGGGTTTTGTTGGGGTTTTCCCCCTTTTTAAAAAGAAGTTTTGCCAGTCATTAAAGAAAAAAGTTAAAGCAGAAAGTTTTGATTTTGGTTTGTTTTTGAAAAGCAAAAAGTGGCTTTTCTTTCCTTCCTCCAAATCCGGATGATCTAAAAACAATAGGTAAATGCTCATTTTTCAGGAAAATAAAGTTCAGATGAAACATACTGACTAGTCCTGTTAGTTTCCTACAATTGTCTTCCTTCCTAGAACCAAATCTCCAGTAAGATGTATTTTGATGGAAAAATCCTAAGATAGCAATTTGTATTTTCCGTATCTATTAAAAAAAAACATATGGGAAGAACTTCAGCAATTCAGAAATCTCTGACTTTCAGTACAACTGTGTTTCTAACGCTTTTATGAGAACTTTTGAAAATTTCATGGAGTGCAGTGCCTGCGTTATTCCCTTTCGGATTTCAGAAATAAAATTAGTTGATGACCTAGCTCAGTTATGGAAAATGACAAAGCAGGCTCTGGAATGGTTATTTTTATCATCACATCCGTACAGCTGTTACCAAATAGTTTGTTTTGTGGGGAGAACAAAAACGGTTCCTTAACGCTGCTAATGCCTCTGAAATGGTACCTAAGGTTTCCAAATAAAAATCTCTTCCCTTCACGTGGAGAAGCTACTGTTGCCAACACCATCAGACTGAGATATTTAAATCCTCCCCAGTGGAGATGGTTATTTAGCATTTTCCCTCAGAATTTCACGATTAAAAGCGATGTCAACAGTAGTTCCGCCGTGCCGACAAGGGCACTTCACAGCGCTGCCACAGGAACCGGTGGCCGAGCCGGACGCAAAGGGGGGCGGAAGGGAAGCAGGCCGACCCTGCGACAAAGCGCCGCGGCCTCACGCCGGCCGAGGAGCCCCGCGCGGACGGCAGCACCCCCGCCGGCGCCACAGGCCGGCCGCCGCGCCCCGCCCAACGGCCGCCGCGCCCCGCCCAACGGCCGCCGCGCCCCGCCCAACGGCCGCCGCGCCCCGCCCAACGGCCGCCGCGCCCCGCCCAACGGCCGCCGCGCCCCGCCCAACGGCCGCCGCGCCCCGCCCAACGGCCGCCGCGCCCCGCCGGGGCTGCGCCTTTGATTGAGCTGGGGGGGAGGGGGCGGGTTCCTGCGCACTGGAGCTGCCCGCTCCGTCCCTCCCTCCCTCGCTGCCAGGCGGGCAGCGGCAGGGAGGCAGGCAGGCGGCCGGCCGGAGCCATGGCTCTGCCCGTGCGCCGCCGGCTGCCAGTGCTGTCGCTCCTGCTGCTGGAAGCCGGCGGGCTGCGGGCGGCGGAGCGGAGCAGCAGCGCCATGGAGGAGATCGCCACGGAGAAGGAGGCGGAGGAGAGCCACCGGCAGGACAGCGTGAGCCTCCTCACCTTCATCCTGCTCCTCACGCTCACCATCCTCACCATCTGGCTCTTCAAGCACCGCCGCGTCCGCTTCCTCCACGAGACCGGCCTGGCTATGATCTACGGTAAGTCCCGCCGGCGGCGGCGGCGGCCGGGCGCCCCGCGCGCCGCCGCCCGCCCCGCCAACTGCCGCCGCCTGGCCCGGCCCAACGGCACCGCGTCTCCGCCGCCGCCTCGCCTGGCCGCGGGCGCCCGGCCGCACCCGAGAGGCGCTTCCACCTTCCGCGGCCACGGCGCCCACTTCCTTCCCCGGGGAGGCGCCGTCGCCCCGTCCCCTCGCGGGTGCCGGGCCCCAGTGGGGCTGGAGCCGGGCCGCCCCGGAGGCGCGGGGCGGTTGGGGGTCCCTCGGCCGCAGCCGGGGCCCGGCAGGCTTCGCCACACACACAGACACCGCTCCCCCCCTCCCCCCGTGTGTGTGTGTGTGTGTGTGTCTCGAGCATGTTGCTTTATTGCTATTTTCTGAGGAAAGCCAGTGTCAGGCCAGGGGCATGTGGTGCTGTGCTGCGGTGGTGTGACACCCCTCCTAAAGCTTGCAGGAGGCCGTTCACTAGCAGGCCTTACCCCTGCTGAAGGGAGCTGTGCTATGTGTAGTAGGGGAAGAACAGAGTTTAATATTGGTGCGTGTACTTGGCCTTTATGGTCACCCTTTTCCCCCCTCTCCCTTTGCTAATATTGTTCCTTGGACTAGAGACCAAAGGAGGGGGGGGTTATATAGTCTGTCACTTTGTGCATGCCATAGCAAAGCTAATGTGAACTGTTTTCTCTACAAACAGTATTGTGTCTAAAAATATGATCTGCCATTATCCTCTGGTATTAGTGCCTAGTACTTGAAAGATGTAGCACTTTAATACACCTCTCTGCTTTAGAAAGCTGGCTTGCTAAGAGATATTTTTAGCAATTTGAAGTACTGACTATGCAGGCCATCACAATAATTACTCTGAAGCATATTATCTAAATGTTCTTGCAGCGCTGTGGCATACAGTCTGTAAAAAGGAGTGTATTTAAACTTTGATGCTTTTGGTCTTGCTGTCAGCAGGCTGCTGCTCTTATCACTGGCAGCCTGAATTTACTGGTTACCAATTAATTGCAGTGAAACCAGATAGCCTAGAACGCTCACACAGCTTGTCTTGAGCCCACTAGCTTGAATAACCATTGTACTGAGTGGAGTCTGTCCTTTCCAGCTCTCATGAATATATGTAAAGTGAAATAAATGTCTCAACAGAACATATGTTCTCACCTGCTTTCTGTGGAGATGATGATTCAGATAAGGTGGGCTCTGTGCTGTTACTATTAATGACTGGTGCAGAGAACTGCAGGGAGCTTGAACTGATGTATGTAGTGCTCTGCTGTGAACTTAGGCAATTGTATCTGTGTGCAGTTTGTGACACAGAATGTAGACAGTTCTGATAAGAAGCAGTCATCCATTTAAAAAATGATTTGTATGACTCTGATTGGTTACTGCCATAGTGCCAGAGGCACCTCTTCTCTTTCATTAGTTAGATCAGTTCTTGCTGACAGTGTGAAACACCTACCCAGTATTGGTTGGGACTGCATAGGGTAACCTAGGTTCTTCTGGGTAACCGCAGATGAGAAATTCTGCACTCAAGGGGGAAAAAATGAACTGTTTCCTCTGAGTAGTACTACTGCTCTTCATCTATGTGACTGTTTTCAAAGCAGTGGAATTTTCCTCTGCTGATGTTTCTCTTAAACCATCCCAATTTGCTCTTAGTCACTGATCTCTTTGCTGCATTGCTGTATATTTCATGTATGCTTGTTGCTGAAAATTGATGTGCTAAAGATTTTTTTATATATATATAAATAAAAGTAAATGGTGCACTATCATAACAATACTATGCAGTTGAATAATGCTCAGGAGAGATAGATTACTCTAGAAATGCTAACTGGAAGAGACAGGATAAGGTTGTATTGAAAATGTTTAGGTATTACCCCAGTTTAGTCACCTTCAGAAATTTCACTTTTATTTAAAAATGTTTCAGTGATTTAGATGACTTATTTTGTAGGGGAAGTCTTGAGTACGTAAGGGGTTGAGGTATATAAAACAAACAACAGGACTCAAGGGCATTTGGGTATGCATTGTGATGAGCTGTGATAGAAAATACAAAATTTTTTGTTTTGCTTCTCGTTAAGCTCAAATGAGCTTTACTGTAATGTCCAGTTCCTGATATTTGAAATGGATACTAGATTTCTAATTTGACTGAAAAAGTACTGAAATTCTGTATTAAAAAGGGGTACTATGTTATGGCTCTTTCTGTATCACAGGCAATACTGCCAGATCATTCCTCAATACCTACTAAAAGAGTCCCTGTAGTATCCCAGAAGATATGTTTCTCTCCCTCCCAAACAAACTGACTTTTGCCATGTCATGGCAAACCTCTGTGGAAACATGTTTAGGGAGTTTGGGTTTTTTTGTTTGTTTGTTTTAAACAGTTAGTCCTCATGGCAGTAAAGCTGCATTGGGGCCTGGCTTCACTTAAATTTTTGCAGGCCTCCTTTAGAGGAGTCAGTGCCATCGTAGCTGTCTTATGTTTCTGACAAGCAAGTTTTATCCTTCAGATAGGATTTTCTCCTCTTCCTTATTTAACTGCTATTCATTAAATGACAAACTGAGAAATGTTTGTCTTTGCTGATAACTCATTATCTGAGAAATGCACATTTTTCAAAATGTACATGTATTTAAAATGTATTTAGTCTGACTTACACACAAACATACAGCAATATTTGATCCAAAGAGCTTGTAATCCTATGAACACAATATCTAGTGTGAAAGAATTCTGACTATGATGATAGATGTTTAGGTGCTCTCATAAAAATGCATTTAATAATCAGTACGTTAATAATGTAGGCTCCAAATTCTGCATGCTAGCTCACTCATGTTTTTAAGCTCTGGTCTTCAGAACTTATACCTATTTGCATTGTGAATTACCTCACAGTAAAATCAGTCTTTGTATCACAACAGTTTTTGTACTACCTGAGTAAATGGCTTTCATTTGCAGGAGAAGTAGGCTAGCACTTAAATGCTGGGTTAATTCTTATTGTAGAGAAAATTAATCTAGGAAAAAAGTGGCTTGTTGTACCCAAGCCCAATGCAGAATAGTTGATTTTAACTATTTTTTTAGAGGTTTGTATTAGGTCAGAACCTGATAGCATGACACATTTCATTTGAGCGGCTTAGAACTGAAGATCTTGAAGATTACTTGCTCTTGTTTGTTTGTTTTTAATCTAGCCACATTTGTTTACAGTAATGTGCACTGAGACATCTATCACTAGGTACAGTAGGAATCGGGTGGCAGGACACCAGTGTGAGACTGTTAGAGCAGGAGCTGCTCCCAGACCATGCTTTAACCAACAGTTTTCTCAGAATCTAGATACAAGCACATCCTGTTACGCTTTCATGGTGCTTCTGTTGTTGATTTGATCACATTTCTGGTAAAGAAAGCATGCATTTTTACTGAGCGAAAAAGACCTATGGCCCAAATGCTCCTGCTGCTGCCAAAGCTTGCATTTCTCTCAGACTTTGAGAAGCATGCTTTCTGTTGTCAGTTGGATGGGAGACATCTGTCATGCCTCACAGTTTCAAAGTGGTGGTCTAATTGCCCTGTCCTCAGCAGAACAAGGGCTACTGCCATGCTTAATTTGTTGTGTTTTATATAACTTTATAATGCTAGTTGCTTTGATTCAAGATTAAAAAGTCACTGAAGTCATTATATAGTCTTTTCATGTTTATCATTTCCTGAGCTGTGACCATCTCTTCAGAGCTACAACTTGCCTGTCTGTAATAGATTCTGATGAGTTAATTAAAAAAAAAAAGCCTAGGATGTGAAATAACCTGAAGTTTGCATGTGTTTAAAAATTTAATAATTTAATACTATTTTTTGTGATGTGCAGTTTAGAATTTTATTTTCAGTTAAGCAATTTGACAGTCACAGACCTTAAATGCACATATGGATCTGACAATTGCGTGCATGAAAGCGGAAGGCACTAAGCCTTTCCTGAACTTAAAATATGCTAAACCTGCAGCTTTAGATGCAGTTGCAACGCTGATTTTAACTAATTATGCATCATGTCATTACACCATGACTATGTATAGGTTATTCCAAGAGATGCATTTGGCTTATGAAGTGCTAAATACAAATGACTTGTGGTCTTGAAACTGTTACAAGTTGTTGCTCTAAATGTTTCATGGGGCAACCCTTCAGCAGCTGCTCCAGTACTCCTACCTCGTAGTGTTACTAGTGCAAGTCATATATGGAGCAATCAAGGAATTGAGACTGCTGATGCAAGTAGGCCAACATGTGGTAGTGATCATGGTGCTCACTTCTTGCATTGGTCTGAATCCCAAGGGTAAAGTGTTCTGACTTATGTTTTTCCTGAAAAGGTTCAGCTGTGTAAGGCAATTTTAGCATACTGTGGTATAGCTGTTTAGGAGCATTCCCCCGTGGCAGGGAGCCACAGGAAGTGGTCTGTACACCTTGAGAGCTCTGGGAAGAATTTAAGGATGGGAAGTGATGGTGGTTCCCCAGCATCCTGCTGCTTTGGGGAGCTGCTCTCTGGATATGTAGATATACCCCAGCTGGTTCATCAGTATCAATGCCATTAGCATGTTAGTTTGTCCTCCTTCATAAAAGCGAATTTGGACACCTGACAACTCGCACATCATGCACTAGTAGTGTCAATCATACCTGGTAACTTCTTGACCATAACTGAACTGTGTGTGAGCCACCCATTCTAGCACTACAGACTAGCTATTTTGGTTTTCACTACTTATACTTCTGTTGCTTGTAACTGTCCATTCTCAATCATGTTGCTTTCAAAGACTGCCTGCTGCCTAAACAATTCCATCAATCTTTCTTGATATCCCATAGGCCAGCCTAGGCAGCAAGGTCATTTGTTATACTCTTTCTTGAAAACTGCATTCTATCCAGATAAAAATAAGAATAAAACTGGACTTGCATACAGAGAAAAATACTTTAGGAAGAGGTGCATAAAATTCCAGTTATCTTTCAGAAGTAAGTTCAGGGTAAAAGTGTCAGAGTTTGTCTGATACAGAGTGTATTAAACAAGTTTCTGTATCCACAGGATAAATACAGAAGAGGCCTATTTTTCTCATATCACCACAGTGCTCTGTCATATCTCTAGTCTCTAGACATGCGAGAGATGACCTAATGCATCTCCGTGGTCATCAGAATAATGGTGATGTTGGTGTTTAACAAGGTGATTTCATGTAAGCATTCTGCTAATAAATTTAGGAGCATAATTCTAGGTGTGTATTTTTGAGAATGCTGCTCTTTGGCAATCTGCATGTGCTTCCTGGCTGTTCTTTTGTGTCCTTTGGTTACAGGCTTTCGAAGTGGATCTTGCTCAATTTCTTGGCATGTGAATTATATTGCAGATATTGTCTCTAAGCCTCTTTCTGGCCTGAGACTGGATGGAATTTATGAATGCAGACATATCTGAAAATAAATACTATATCCCTGATACTAATATATGTGTATTTCAAATCAGGCAGAGTAGCTGGATAACTTATAATTTGCTAATGTTTTTCTGAAATGTCTGTGGAGTACAATTTAGCTGTAGCCCTTATAGTGGTGCTTCCCTCTGGCCTCCAGCAGTGTTCTTAATAGCCATTAGTGTAAATCAGTTTGCTTTTATAGTTGTCAGCTTCAGCTTTTCCTTGTTTGTTTTGTTCTATCAAGCCAGTACTACAATATCCTTCTGATTAGTGGTGTGAGGGAAGAGGAGAGGAAAAGATAACCCTGGATTTACTCTATATGAGGAGTCCTTTGGTGACATAACTGGCTTTTAAAGCCAGTAACTTCTAATACTCTAGAGCACCAAATTGTTTCATAGGAACCAGCTGGAGGCTGAAGCGGAAAGTGTTCCTTTCCGTATAGCTTAACCCTCATCTGAATTAGAATATGTCCACAAACAGATGCCAGTACTGTAATGTTGCAAAGCTCACACATGCCTGCCTTCACACATGTGCCTGCCATCTGTTCATGTGTGTCTGCACAGTGCATGGTTGTATTGGTAAGAGCATGTTGAACTGAGGGCAGGTAGCCTCATGCCTGGTTTACAAGTTTGTTGGGTCAGACAGTGAGAGTCTTCTGCAGCACACTAGGTTACTGTTGCTGATGTCTGGGCTCCGTAGGGGCCTGAAACTTTCCTTAGTCCATTTTAGAATATTTTTTGCAGTCTTTTTTTCCCTTCGACCTTGTCAACAGAAATAAATTCAAAACAGATTCTCCAAGAAATCTCACTAAAATAACACAAGGACTGAGTTCCTCTGCAAATACAGAGCTTCTGCAGCAGCTCCGGTAGCCTCTGCCCTCCAGTGCAAATGAGAAGACTGAAGAAGAGATGAGGGTAATGTATAAAAGCTGCAGAATCTTATAGGTAGTTGCTGTTCAACTGTGCTCCATTGGCACTACTGAGCCTGCTGGGACAGGCAGTGTGGTCATGGTGGTGGCAGCAGCAGTTGTCTGGCAGATAAATAATGCACTGCCTGCTATGGCCTCTGATCTGTTTGAGTAAAAATGGCTACATTCTCAGGGTTGTGTGCCAGCCCCCTCCAGACAGATGCATCAGAAATGAACATGAAGAGCTCTTTTCCAGGTGCTCAAAGATCCACATAATTGCTTCTCAGGTGAAGACATTGTCCCCATCTTGGTGCTGCTCTACTTAGTAATAGTGGCTTGCTTTATCTTTGGAAGAAGATAGATATGGCAGAACATGTTTAGGTTTTTAGCTGTCACCTTTCCCTGTGGTAAGTTAGGGTTTTGATTTATGGGTGATCATAGAAGGATAATAGGAAGCTTCTTGGCCATGCTAACATTTTTTTTAATGTAATGACTGGCATGTGATCCTGTTCCTAGGTGTAGTCGCAATCCTGTGTTAGTTTATGCCTTGTTCAAAATAAAATGAGCAATTCAGACAGTCTTTCTGATATTTAATAAAAAAATCCATGCTAGACTGAAGTGCTTTGAACTGTGGGTTCTTGCAGTGTCTTTTGTGTGCCTTTATTTGTTGTGCTATAGGAAGACTAAGGCATCTTAACACTGAAGTCACCTTCATCCAAAACAATTAGGCACACAGCTGGGTTGTCTCAGAACTTCTGTTCACTTCTACAGCCAGTCTTGGGCGGCATTTAGGTGCAAAAGCGTAACCTACAAACTTCTGCCTCAAATCCTGTGTGTCTTGGTTTCACTAGCAAAGGTGGAAACTTTAAAGACTTCTGTATGCTTCCAGCTCCTACTGTTGACAAAGCTGGTACGACTGGAAATGGGCATACTCTTTGCTGTGTACTCAGAAGGGCTCAAACTCTCACTTCAGGGCCTTGCCTCCAAGCTATGATGGTTTCCTGCAACATAGAGAGATAGTTCTGGAAGCACTTATGGGAAGGTATGCTTCCATATGACAGAAAAGTGTCACTATTCATCTAGAGTTATGTTTCGCCTTGTATCCTCTGTCCCCACAAACATCATTTAATGTGCATGATGGCCCTTTTTTCAGTCCTTCCTTCTGAAAGTTGGCTCCCCTTCCTAACCTACTTTATAGAGTAGTTCAAGACATCTTAAAGGGTGCAGTGAAAACCTTTCCCTTGCTTCTGATAGAGAGATTTCCCCACTCCACCCTGGTATCTAAACAAATGCTTTCTTTATTAGAGCAGGTAGTACTTACCACTTCCCACTTATTTAGAAACCAGGAATCTGAAGCAGGAACTAGAAGTCAGCCATCTGCAAAAGCATCAAGAAAATCTCAGAGCTGTGATGCATTATAGGAGACTTGCTGTAGTCCAGAGCTATGTATCTCAAACTAGTAGGGACTGGAGTAAAACGTATTTTGCACTTTCTGTCTAGCCCTTTAGCACTTGCCATATACTGTGGATGTTCTTGCATTGGTCACATGCTGACTACTGTGAACTCTGCACTGAACTGCTGAACTATTCCTATATATTCAAGAGAGCACCTTGGTATCTAACTCAAGACTGTTCTCAACTGGAGGGCCAGAAATGTCAGCTCGTAATAATAAGTGTTCCAGAGAGTCCTTATTTGTGATTCTAGATTAATAGCTTAGCCCCATTTCAGATTGAATGCAAGTCTCTCTTAGTCTAAGTGGTGTCCCTTTTGAAAGAATTTGATACAAGCAATTATTTTTTAGAAGGTTTTATTTGAGTGCTTTCATTCCTTTTACTAATGCTGTAAGATATAAACAGTTTCTCTCAGCAGATTGGATCTTTTCTATTTGTCTACCAAAGATAGGTAATTTAGCTCAAACATGGGGCCTTTTTTTTTCCCAGTAAAATGCACTTCAGCCTGCAATTAATTAAGTGTGAAGGAACAGAAGATAAATGGTATAAAACTACTTCCCAATGCCCTGAAATCATACAATTCACTTTACCCTAGAAATGCCTGTAGGCCCCTGAAAGCCACGATGGGAGAAGTTGATTTTTATCGGGGAGAATAGTCAGTAGCTTACCTTCAATTAGAGTAGAGAATTCAGGAAGAACTGTGCCCTTAGCCAAAGGAGGTTCATGGTTTCTCTTCTCTCACAGCTTCAGTATTTCATGTTCAGTTTAAAATGCTGCATTTTAACTGTGATTTTTTTTTCCCTTGTTAAGGATGTAGGTGTAAGCAAAAATCAAACCCTAACCTGGCAGACCTATCCTGGCAAAGCTCTTCTAGGTGCAACACTACTGTCAGAAAGTATGTGTTGGCTTAGCTGCTCTGGATGTTAAGGTATATTGCCTGGGTATGTTGGAGCATCTCTGCCCCCACTGGAGGGTCTTCCCTGTAAAACCGTGCTAGTGGAGCAATGCAGCTCATGCTTTAAACAGAGAGTCTGGGCTGTTTCTCCATGACTGACATTTCCTCTGCCTGCTGGTTTTTCAAAACTTCTCTCTGAAATAGGTCTGTTACAAATGGTTTAAAGGCAAGTGGGGACCACTGGAACACCCAATGCAAACTCTAAATGCGTATAATGCCTATATTACTAGTTCCTCTTCTGTTACCTTGTAAGCCCCTTTGGGGACAGTTTGCACAGCAGAGCTCTGAATTTATGAAAATATGCTTTTGAAAATAATAATGTAGCACACTTATTTTGAATGCCGTACCTCTGGGTAGCCATCTGCACCTCTCACTTACGTTTTAAAACAAAATGAAAACACCCAACCCTCCACAGTAATAATTCAAGTTAGTATTCCTTTACTTGTTCTGCTGCTCTTCCATTATGAAATTGGGGACTACTCTTAATAATAATAATAAAGATAGAAGTATGGAAATAAAAAAAGCACGGTATAAATGTATTTTAAAATGCAGTTAACTTATGTCTGTGTATAAAATGACAAAGTGTTGAATGTGCTGGCTGTATGTGTGAATGTAAAGTGTACGCACGTGTGACTCTTAGCATCAGTAGTTACCTTAAGAGAAACAGTTTTTTGTGTGCCTGATGTCTCATGAGCTTTTGACTGCATTTTCTCTGCAGAATGTCATGCTCAGTGCCAGCACACTGGGATTCTTACTGTTACCGAGGCTAGGATATTATCCGGTTAAATCAAGAATTGGGTTAAATATGGAAACTACTGCTAACCTTTGCCATTGTTCTGAATATTGGGCAATGTTATTTATTTTGGACCTACCTGGCTTGTGGAATTGTTCACAAACTGGAGGAAGAGAGAGTTTTAAACTACCATCAGTTATAACATCCTTCCATTACTATTAAGAGTCTTGTGAGGACATGACCAAGTTTTTGATTTGTACTGTTGAAACAGACAGCATCTATTCTTATACTTATTCTGAGAAGTAAATTATTTTTCCCACTTAGCACTTTAAATGTGAGTTTTCTTTCACTACTGAAGGATTTAGGTTGTGTGTCATAAATATTTCTGCTGTTTTACTGCTGTATGATGCTCTCTATTTGGTGTCCCCTTCTTGTCAGTCTTAACTATGCTTAATGTTTGTATAATAGTCTTTCTTTTGGGATAGTTTTCTTGCCCTTATCCATGAGACAGCTGACTGTTATTCTTTAAATTGCCTTCGTTGTGAGCAAGAATTGACAATGTTTAGCCCTAGAATCCCCCCTCTCCTGTGGCTCGAGAACTTGCTTTACAGACTTTACAAAACAGGATTACTCTGCTATAGAGCTGAATGTTTCCCTTATCTGAAGCTATGCCGAAAATGCAGATCAGGTATTTAAATGTTCCATGTATTCAGTAAGAATGAAAAAAGTAATTTAAAAACTAGAGCCACTACTTGTAGTCTCGGAATCTGGCTATATACAGGTGAATTAAAAACTCTTTATCTTTTTGTGCTGTTAAGCAAAACCCCCCAAACCATTTGGAGAAGTGCTAGCTTGTAGAGGCTTCATCTGCGTTAGAGTGATCTGGATTGACTTTGTTTCGCATAACAGCAGTAATGAAAGACCGAGCTAGGTTCTACCTAGTAGATACTGTATTTTCTTATCTTTTATAGGCAATAAAATTGATAACATAAAGTAGCTGAGAAAGACAATAAAACTCATGCTTTTTTCTTAGTGTTTGCTTGTAGATAAGTATTTAAACCTGTTGTTCATGGTCTGAGATAGCAACTAATTCCAGCTGGCTCTTAGCTTTGCTGTTTAAGTAACTAAATTTCTAATTACCATTCAGAAGTTGGACTTGATGGAGGCTTTGAAGAGGTAAATGTAGAAGGCTCCTTAGCTAGACAGGAGGGATATGCCACATGAGGTGGAAGGAACATTCATTGGAGAGGTGGAGTTGGCATTGCTGGCTAAACTGGAATTCTGCAATGACTAGAGAATACTAGAATAAGCATGGAGGAAGGAAACTTTTATAAAGGCTCATTCCAGTTGTGGAAGTGCTATATGACTTTTCCTCTTGAGTATTTTTCAGTATTCTAGTTTAATTTTACATAGCCTTTGTTTATCAAGATCAGAGAGTATGTTGAGTATACATGGCCTCTCACATGCTTGTCTGGCAAGGTGGCTCTAAGGTCCTTCTCTGGTTCATGGAGTTGAAGCAGGCATTTCTGCTCATTTAGCTTATCTTAAAGCGTTGTGCTTTGGCAGTCATACCTGTTTTACAGTGTAAAAGATATGGCCTGGTCATACCTATCTGCAAGAGAAATCTCTCTCAGGAAGCATGTTTCCACTGGACACTGTTTACTGTGAATAGTTTTCTGAAGGAGGTAAGTATCTCAGAATCACAGAATGGTTGAGATTGGCAGGAACCTTTGGAGATCCTCTAGTCCAACCCCCCTGCTCAAGCACCTAGAGCATGTTACACAGGGTTGCATCCAGGCAGGTTTTGAGTATCTCTGGAGAAGGAGACTCCACAACCTCTCTGGGAAACCCGTTCCAGTGCTATGGAGACGTAATGATCTGAGTGAAGTAGCCTTAACTCCGGAGTAAGCGTTCATATAGGCAACTGACTATCAGTACAGCTTTGGCTGTCTTAGCTTTAGCCACAACGATATGTAACTTGACAAATACCTTGATTATGAAGAGTTTATCTCCAGAAACTTCTAATCTTTCTTCAAACCTTATTCACACATGTCGGAAAATGTGTTTATCTGCTCAGTCCCAGACATTCTTTATTCTTTAGGAACACGAATAAAGAATCAAATTCATGAGGGTTTTAGTTTTTCTCTGAAGTTCTGGCTTGCTAAGTTCTCAACGAATTTGCCCCTCTCAAATGTGATTCTCTGGGAAGCAGTATCTTTACAACACCTGCACAGATCTCTTGAGTTTCTAAGAACCTAGTGAGTGACTATTCTCCTAACTATTATTTTTCAGAGATTCCTGGGATATCTTTTTTATTTTCTCCCCGGCATGACATGAGTGAAGTGCTAGTGAGTGGTTTTGTACTGATGATCTGCTTATTAAGCTGAAGTAACTAAATATAAGTACAGAATAGTTACTTTTAACCTGTATCTGCCTGAAACAAATACATGTAAACAAAGATATCTTCATGATATCTAGTACTTGGTATGTTGATTTCTCCTTCCACCTCCTTCCCAAAATATTAACCTCAAAGGGCTGTAAAGATAACTTATTGCTCTTGCTGGCAAATACTGGAATGTATTTATTTCAATATTTTAAATGTTTCTGACTGTAATGGTTTGGGGGGCTCTTCTAAAACTTACAGCATAGACAGTCTTATTTTTTGTTCTCTGTATGATCAAACACAAATGCACACTTTAAGCTTGTGAGCGCATCAAGCAGTATGATGCTGGATAGGTAAATATTTCTGTAAAGTGTTTTTGTCAGCATAGAGTAAACTATGCACTAGATGTTGTATACAGATGACAATCCCCTGTCCTGTAGACTGGAAAGTCAGATACATAAAAGGCAGGAGGTGTAAATGCAATATACTTGCTGTTTGTTAACACTTGTTAGCCTATTGAGACTAAGGCCTCAAGATTAGTGCCTCATTATCTTAGGTGCTGCTTAAATTCAGTTATGTTCTTAACTATATTTTTCTTTGAAGTGTGTGGTTTGCTGCCCTCCCCAGCCGACTTCAGAGTTTGTCTTTTGTCTCCATTACCAGACCACAAGTTATTTTTTTGCCTTAGTTCTACCTCTACCATGACTCCAAGAAAACTCTGGGAATCCCCAAAAATTGAAGGAAAATGACTATATAGAATGTGGTAGTCTCTTTTCCCCCCCCTTCTTTCTTTGTACTTCTTCTACCCAAGCTCTTTTTTTTTTTTTTTTTTTTTGGGGGGGGGGGGGGGAGTCACCTAAACCTTTATCCTTGACCCTTCTCTCTGTCTAATCTGGAGTTTCTCTGGTAGCTCATGTTAATGCTGCTAACTTGGATTCCTCTCCAGACATATGTTTTTTCAGCCTAAACTAAAAATATTTGCTTGTTTCTCTGCCTCTTTTGAATGTTTGGTAATTGGCTTATGCTAAAAACAGCTGAAAAATCTTGTAGTCTTTTATTTTTATTTATTTTATTTTTTTTCCTTCCTGCTGTTACCGTTTTGTCCATTGCTCAGGTCTGTTCTAAGCATTGCTGGAAAGAAAATTGTCCTCACCTGCTAGCTATTTAAGCTGTTGCAGGTTCTTTCTGGGTAACAAATTTAAGATGACTGTCTTACCTATCCCTACACAGCTACAGTTCAGGCTGTCATTGCAGTATTGAGTCCTGCGACATTGTACATCCAAAGCAAGAGAAGAATTGCATTCAGAGTACATTTTTGCTGCAGTGTTATAAATAAATAACTTTCCTTCCAGACAATTTCTTGCAATGTTGCCCTGTTCTCATCTGCCCCCCCCCCCCGCTTCTATGGAGGGGGGCAGAAATTTTTAAATTTTCGTTGCTTTTTTAAGTTCATGCTATGTGATTCAATATTTCTGTACAAAAAGGGAAAGACAAAATTACATCTAGAAAAATTTAATTCTAAGAAGTATTAAAGTAACATGATTTAATTTGCTAACACACTATGTCAAAAGTAAGACCTATTTCTCAAGCCTTTGATTCCAGAGAAGATTTAAAGTCTGCAAGGTACTGGAAGAACCTTGGCTGGTTTGTAAAGTACAAATTGCTCAGCTGTAAGAAGAAACCTCGAACCACTTACTACTATTTATTACCAACATTGTTATCACACTTCCTTGGAGTGATAAGTGAGGAAATCAATTTAATTTGTAAACACTGGGTTACATTGAATTTCTGTTTAAAAAAAGGGGGGGAGGATGAAAGTATTCTTTGGAGATCTGCTGGAACCTTAATTGCAGAAAAACTGGCTACTTCTGCAATGATGGCAAAGTGCCAGAATCCAAATTTTCACAGTATTTGGGTAGTGCCCCAGACACTGAGATCCTTGAAGTGGTCACATTTTTGACCCACTTACATGCACCCATGTAATGTGCATGCCTAAGATTTGAATTAGTTGCTTTCACGAATAGCCTGTTCCTGTAATATTCTGTCTCTGAACAGAGAAACAAAGTTTTCTGATGCTTCACTTACACTGCAAGCAGTATTTTCTTTGTATCTGATTGTTCAATGTAGTAAATACTGTTTTAAATGTAGAGATGGTATTTTTCTAATCTCAGCAGGAAAACATCTCAACTAGAGAAAGTCTGCCTTCTTTGTACTGTTCTAACACATAATAAAGAAAGGATATGTTGTTTCAAAAATATAAGCATATCTAAATCATATAGTGAAATAAAGATCTGATTAATGGTATTCTGATGCTTCTTAAGTAATTGTTTGGCATACTCTGAAATTTGAAAAATCTTGCTATAGGTGATTTGCCTGCTATGTTTTATTTGCCTTGTGCTTATTGAGAAACTTGAAACATAGCAGCTACTGACAAATACAGATTTCTTAGAAATACTACGCAGGAAGCAGGAATTTGGAATGGTCCAGAGGCAGACTAGTACTGTCAGAAAGTGCCTTCTGGGGCTGTTAAAAAGGATTGGAAAGACCTTACTGTGTATGATTAGATTCCTGCTAGCAGCTGTCTGCCATAGTTCCATTCCATAATGCTGGATGTGAGGAAAGTTAAGCTTGAAAATAATCTTGCTTTCAAAATAACTATCAAACTCTCACTTTTTGTACCATAACTTGAACTAATATTATTCCACAAATTTGGAGCTAGTCCTGGTAGGTTGTATTTTCATGGTATGTTCTGCTAGTCAGGTGGCTGTGATGACCACTAAAATCTGTGTATGATTTAGGATTTGAGATGCTTGAGGGTCTAGCAGTTTCACTGTGAGCGTCAATGAGCAGAGATTCAGCTAATACTGAAAATTGCACCTTACTTGTCTAGAAGAAGTTGCAGAACAAACTGACAGGGCAACAGATACCCCAGGGAAAAATGCTTGCCTCAACATTATCTAGAGAGGGAGATCTAGCTAAGGAGAAGGCAGTGGATTCAATCAGGTTTATTGGAAAGGGCTGAGAGGTTGTGGAAAGACAAATTTTTTATGAAGGGGATAAATTTTTTGTTTGTTTGTTTTGAGTGACAGAACAGTTTCTGGGAAGGAGAAAAAATGCTGTGATTACGGTCTAGGGATTTCAGTGCTATATTCCTGTGCTATCTGGCAGACCTTTTTACGTAGTCTGTGGGTCACATTTCAGTGACCTCACCTATTTGAAGTTACAATAGAAAATCCTGAACAAAACATTGCCCCAGGAACTTACATGGGGCAGTGGCTTCTGGTGGGATCAGGATTTATGCTGTTGATATATGTGTAAGTAAGTCACAGAAGACTGCCGGTTGTGCTCTTAAACAAACCATATCTAAACCCAGCACAAGTATATAGGTCAGCTCATAAAGGTGCTTTTGCCTGTTTAGCCAGCTCCTTGTTTCTTCATACTCCTGCCCTGCTTGGCACACCTAGTGCACTTGAAGAGATGATGCAATAACAGGAACAGGGGAATGGCTGGGTAGCTGCTACTTAGCAAATTTTGGCTTAAACCTAAGGTTCATTTCAGCTTACTACAGTTTACACTTGTTTACGTGGTATGTAATGAAGTGGCTTGTGAGTATAGACAACAGTTTTACAAAATTGCTTTTTTCAGTAGTTAAACTCGTGTTTGCTTGAGATTTAGCCTTTATTTTGCTTTGACTTTTTTCACTGAGCAGTTAGGGATGACTTCTGTTGAGTCACCTTCTATAGCCAGGAAGGTCCACAATGAAGTAATGAAATGAAGGGAATGATAGTTTGACAGCTCAGAAAAGTTTTTTAAAAAGTGTATGTATCTGTATCTCCATGAAATGTACTATTAGTATTAAAGCATCTTGAAGCTTTAACAATGTTTGCCTCCTAAAGATGGAAAATAGTGCTGAGGAACTGAGGTGTGGAACAGGAGAGATTTACTGAAGGCTGCTCAGGAAACTTGCTGCTAAGCTTAAATCTTGAGTTGTGCTTCTGCTTTACTCTTAATCATTTCCACCAGCATCTTCCCTTTTTTCATTGGGGGAGAGTGGTGCCCTCCACTGTGGTGCCATCAATGCTGTGTGTGCTCCTGCTCCCAGAGTGATCAAATATTGTTCTGATTAAGAATGACTTGACTTTGCATACCTTAGTTATGCTGTAATCTGTCCATCACTTCTTGCTGCTTTTTTTTTTCTAGCTAACAGTTATAGGGGGAGTTGGATTTTGATGAATGTCTGCGGTAAACTTTGTTGTAATAGCAGTGGAGTTAGCTTGTTTTTTGTGAGGTATTCAGTGTTCACCTTGACTGTCTTGATATCAGGCATTTTGTGTTTTACTCATCATGTAAGAGCTGCATAGTCCTTTATTTCTGTTTAATGCAGTGTAAGTGTTTTTTTTTTTTTTGTTTTTTTTTTTGTTGGCACAACTTGTTAGCTTGTAGTCAAACTTTATCATATATCTTCCACTTAGACTGCTGAGAAAAACAGTCTTTTGCTCAGATGGTCACCAAACCTTGCTTGAACCTAGAGCTCGAAGTGAATCTTTCAGTAGAGCCTAATCATTATAATGGATTCTGAATGTATTTTCCATGTATTTAGTCATAGTAACTGGGTTTTTTTAAATCACTACATTTGTGGTCTAAAATTTTCCTGATTGCAATTTGATGAATGTTTTCCCAATGATCTTGCAGTTCAGTCTGTCAGCATTTAGTGAATAATTGGGCACACCTTTCTGTCATACTTTGTTTTTGTAACTTTCAAAAACCTACATTTTCTCCTGAACCATTTGAATCTAAGTAACCTCAAAGATTATTCTAACAATGAAAATACTGTACTTTTCCTCAAAATTCTACTGCTGGTGCTACTGAAGTATTACAATGATTTATGCCAGAAGAAAATGGTAGTATAAATCTTCTACTTACTCCTTTATGATGATTAGCTCTGATCTCAAAACTTGTAATTTATTGTGGTACTGGTAATTGTGCATCTAATAGGTAAGTAACATTTAACTGTAAGGAGCAGCTTTCCAATTTGATCTTCCATTTATTGTTGCTTAACCAGTTCATATTTCATAACAAGTTTTCTTGTTTAAATTGATATAGCCTTATTAAAAACATTGCAAATAATCCAATGAATGTGTATTTACTGGGTTGCATCAATTGTATAATCTCTTCTTAGGATTTGGGAGGCAATTTCTTTTTTTTCAAATTGGGTTGTAGCAAAAATACTGTACTATTAGTTTGCTTGCTACTAAGGGAAGGCTCACTAGCTTTTCCTTGTCATGAATAGGCAAGGAAGGCAGCAATTTTTCTTTTTTTCAAGAGCTACTTTAATTGCTAATGCTTTGGAACATATTGTCAGGAGCTGACATGAACGTACTTTCTGCATAGAGGCAACACAGTGTTCCATAATGCACTGTAACAGCGCTTCAGCAAATCAATAACCTCATTTTCTTTTTTATCATTCCTCTTTTCTGTAAGTCATTGATATGCAGATACAAAGAAGTAGGGAAAGGCAGCCCCCTTTGGGAGGGAGGGTGTGGAATAACTTTACTTGCACAGAAACATTTTGCAGCTTTTCACATCTGAATGATCCAGTGCTTCATCAGCACTTTTGGACTCAGTTTTCACTATTTTCCCTATTTTATTTTGTTTTAAAGTGTATGTATGTTGTTTGCTGATTTGTATAATGGTCAGCCAAATCTTCAGTGCGTGTTTTGAAAGCTTGAATTTTTTTTGGATGGATTTTCATTATAGCCTTATTGCTGTTCTTCACAATCTAAAGAAAGCCTGCATTCATAAGGATTACTGCATCTGTGAAGGATGAAGAATAAGTAGTAATGATGAACTCCAGTGCTGATGAATGGATGGATTGTCCCAGGATTTTGTTCAGTTGGCAGTATGTTGTGATATATTTTGGCTGGCAAAAAGCGTTAGCTTTAGATAACCTACCAGTTTTAATAAAAGCATTAAAGAGTAGTGAGAGAGAATGTATTTCAAGACAGCACGTGATATATGTGCGTATCTCACGTGTGATTTTGTTGTTTATTTCTCACTAAAAGCTTGTAACTTTAGATTTTAATTCTACTTCCTATTGCTAGCTGTACTTGTCTTATCATACATACAAAATGCTGCTTGTGATTCCAAGTGGGATGATGAATTTTGTTGTACCAGAAACACTGAAAAAAGAAAACCTTGCCATATTGTAAGAGGATTAGTTGATTTTTTTTTTTTTTGAGTCTGAAGTGATCTTTGATCTCTTTGCAAATAGAAATAGTACTGCAACTTCTATGAGTTGCAAGCATTCAGATTCTGCTTTATTCCCTCAGTCATGTGTCTTTAGCCTCTAGTGGTGGTTGGTAGTAACTGAAAGCTTTACGCTGTTCTGATAAAGCAGTTTAGTGGTTCTATCCTGTGGTATTAGTCTCTTCTAATTACAGTGATCAGGAAAAAATGGCCACTGGGCAGTTGCTGTACTGTTACATAACATGCATCGCTTCCTAACGCTCCAATACCAGAGCAATTAAATAACATCTCATGCTGTCAGTGTGCTCTTAATAGACCAATCTGATTTTAGCTACTGCCAAAACTTTGAATCGGTAAAATATTAGAAAGCTAGTGAAATTTAATTTAAAATGTATAATTAGAATGAAGTTGCATAGTAATGTATTATTCAGGGTGTGGGTGACTTGTGCTAGGTACTGAATGTGCAGATTGGGATGGAACGGAAGCTTTTCATGACTTAGGTGTCCAAATCCATTATTACTAGTTAATTTAATACCTGCATGAGCTAAATATAACACCTGGGCAGTAGCATTGTCTACTGTGCCCTGTACTGATATTCTTATCTAAGTAATGGGATTTTTGCTTTTATGAGTTCTCTGTGATACCTTCACTAGGGAATGTGGGCACTTTAGCTGTTTTGGTTGAGTTAACAGCAAACCCAGAAACTTCAGGTGCTCACACAGCTGCTGACACGGCAAATGTTGGCAGTGCTTTTTGGAGACATCTGTAGCTATAGCCTCTTAGATGCAACCTTTCCTGAATGGTAACTAACTTGTGATAGTTTTGTTCTTAATGACAAGCCCCACATAAAGAGTCTTTAAACAGCAAGCTAAGAGCTTGAAAATGGTAACTATTTAACCAAGAGAGTGAGAGATATGCATATTTATTTATATATCCCTTGATGAAGGCATGATAGTGCTATGTAGTCCACCTAGGTGTGCATATTTTGAATATTGTTCTCTTGATTCTTCAGTGAAATAATCTTGCACGCAGTTGCCATCTTCAAAGCCTTCACTAATCATAGACTTGAGCATATAGCAATATATTTTCTGGAGATCTCTATTAATGCATATGTTTTTATCAGTTTGGCAGGAATCAGTGTGACTGCATTTCCTGACATCAGGGTATCTATGATTGTTGCTGGTAGAAGATGCTAGTTGAATATTTGTGCTTCTTCTGGCATCAGCTGCCCAACTGCTATCTGTTAGGCTCGATATTTGTTGGTATATTTATGTCACAGGTATTTTTTTCATGTTCCTATTTGATTTTGATACTACATACTGAGGGAAGTGGCCTGTGTAGTGTATTCATGCTAGCAAGCTTCCATGCTGCTTCCTGCATAGAAAAATCAAATGAAGATGCTCAATATTACTATGTTTCATGATTATGTGAACTTTGGAATATTTCATCAGGTCTTTTGGAAACCACAGAAGCAATGACTGTGTCACATGCAGAGCACAGGTTGATCTAGTATCTTTTCAGTATACATCAATTCTAAGGAAATTACCATCTCCTTCATGGGTGTATACTTTTTCTATGCTCCAGCTGCATAGCCCAATTTGTGTTTTTTCCTTGGGTTTGAGGATACTGTGGCTCTAGCAGTGATTAAGAGAAATTTCCCTGTATTGTGTGAGACATAGAGGGTATCCAAAACAACAAATATCTACATCCTCCATGAGATGACTTGCAAGGTCTAGTTTCCTCAGTTTTCTCTTCTTGGCTTAAAGAAGAGAGCTTGTGTGGGATATGTGGAACTCTCATGTAACTTTTCTGTAAAATTTTCCTCCTCCCCTCTCCTATTCTTTGATTGGGTATGTGAGGCCCAGTCACTGAGGGGTCACCGAATTCTATCTGTTAGATCCTATGACTTACAGGGACGTGTTTGTAGGGGAGTGCTATTATGCCATCTTGCAGGTGAGGAACTGTGGCAAGGGGAAAGATCAAAGCATTCCTTGTGTTTTTTCTTTCAGTTGTCCCTCTCAATGTCTAGGGCTTCTTTAAAATTAGAAAAAAAAAATCTGGTGCTCTGTGATATGCTTTTATAGCCTATCGTTGCAGCTTGGAAAGCACAGTGCTCTTGGAAACCAGGCCTCTAAATACCTTCTGATTCAGGAACGCACAAGTCATGACCACTTGTGAGGAATGTCTTTTGAGTGTTAGCATCACCAAGAAGACGCAAGCCTTGACTCCAGCTCTACGGGCTTCACCACAAGCCTTTATCACTTTTGGAAAAGACCCATCTTGTTAATGTCCCTTCAAATTTTGTAACAAGCAGGATGGGGGCCTAATATGCAACAGCCTCCTTTGAGTCATAAAAAGTCCGTTCCTAGAGTAAATCTGAGCTGTTTATTAGAATTAAACTGGGTTTAATTTTTGAGCTGTCTGGTCCAGTGCAATGCTCTCATGTTCTGCTTGCTGTTTCTTGAAATAAAGAGGTAATTTTCCAAGCAAACTGAAATGAAGTTTATTGTGCTGCATCTGCAAAATGGGAAACTTTAAATGCTTTATGTAAACATCTGGTGTTCAAGTGAAGGTAAAGTAAAGGTAGTAGTAACGGAGGGAAAGCACAAGTGAAGAAGTGCAGCTCCATTTAGTGTTGGTTGCAGCCTCTTCTTTGTAGTTAGACTGCTCTTGGTAATCATTTTTCTTGTCTTTTCCTGTCTGTCACAGTCCTGTCTGTCTTCACTGTTTGAGCTATCTCGTTGTGCCCTCCTTGTTCTAAGATCTCTGTTTGATTTGTGTTATGCCATGAATCTCTTCCTTGTACTTTTGAGTAAGGTAAATGTGGTAACCTGCAAAGATATTCCTAGCTTTCTAACTTTCTTAACAAATAGCAGAATTGTGATGGACACCTGTTTGGAGGTACTGATGAGCTAATTCAAAGCTTTCTTTCTAGTGTAATAAGTGATTGTTTCAATAATAGCTGCAATACAAAGTCATTTCTCTCTACTATCACTTTTTCATTCAAAAGTCTTGACTTGCTTTTCAAATCTCTTTAAAGTAAGTTAAATGAAGGTATTAAATTAAACTCTTACAGTAAATTGAATTTAAAGCACAGGCACTAATAAGGCAAATAACTCATACAAATTTAATTTGACAGAAATTGCCTTTATTTTGTGAGACATTTCCTTAGAAATTGGGAGTATGAAATGTCATTTCTGACAAAAATATTTTCTGCCTTTTATTTGCAAAAAGAACCCCAAAGTTAGACTCATACAAGTGTGCCTTTTGCAGTGTGCCTCAACATTAGGGGAGGATACTATAGAGACCACTCAGTCTATCAGTGTTGAATTGAAAACAGTCTTGAGTCTTGTTGACATCTCTCTAATTTGTCTGGCCTTAATATTTAATGAGACTGATACTGTGGTATCCAAGTAGTAAGAAGCAGTTCTTCAAAAATTATCTTGCAGCTTTGCTATAGTTCTCCTCAGACTCTAAATTTAGAGGTGTGCTTGCAACACTGTGTCTGATGGATAGAAAATCAGAGAGGTAAAGCTGCTTCCGTAAGTGAAATGACAACATTCACAGCTGCAGATAAAGGTCATCTGGAAAAGGTGGGGCTGCTCCATGAGGACAAACTTAATCTTTTTCTTCATCTAGCTGGAGGGTTGGGGAATCCCACAGAAATATGGTTTAGGCAGCATCTATGAAAATTAGAGCTTTTTATTTCCAGACTTCTGAGTTGAGCTCTCATTTTGTCTTTGGATACAGAGACATCAGTTTTCAATATTGCTGACTGTCTACAGGTTCCTGCAACTTTGACAGGGGTTATTTGTGCTAATAGAATTTCTTCATCCTCTGCACCTTGTAACCTAAAGTTGCTAGCTCAAGTTGGAGGTTGCTATTGAAACAGCTGCCTTTTCTGGCTTTCAGGCAGTTTAAGCAAATATTCTTTCTTGCTTCCTTCTGCAGAGCCTTACCTAGCAAGTTATTTTCTCTCAATTCTAGAAATTCATGCAGAAATTATAAAAATGTTTGTAATTATATTCAGAAATCTACATTCTATATATCACAGAATTAGTAAGGTTGGAAGGGATCTCTGGAGATCATCTAGTCCAACCTCCCAAAGATTTCCTGGTGCTGGTTCCACTGGGGCTTGAACCCAGGACCTTCAGCATGTAAAGCAGATGTGATTACAACTACGCTATACGTTGGCATAGTTTACCAAAAAAATCCATTCTAAGCATTGTAATGCTTCCAGATTATTTTTTGAGTAAGAAGGTGGTTACCTGAGTTTGAAAAGTAGTACTCTAAGTTATATGGTTTGGTAGCTATTATTTCAGTCTTCTGAAATTCTTCCCCCTGCATCTATTTTCTTATAACCCACGAAAGTGGCTTTTTAGGTCTTGAAAGTGGTTTTAACAAGTAACTAACTTTCTTTGACATCTAAATGAAGAAGATGTATATTTTCCAATTTTTATGGAGGCTTGAGTCAAAATTTGATTTCCCCCCCCCCTCTACTCAGTTATGCATCAAATTTGTAAACAGTTTGAGATCTGTTTTTACTCCTAACATGTCTTTAGAGTTTGAACTTAAATGTTTGATTTGTCAGACTTCAGTCAGTGCTTATATTTGGACACTGTAATTTGTTTTTCTTTCCAGTCGATTACTATTCTTTTTCCCACCTATCTCAAAGAACTATCTGAAAGATAAATATGTGGAAGCTGTTGCAAACTGCTAATGGCTTTTAAAAGGCAAATCATTAAATAAGAACACTTTTTGTAAAGCGCACCAAGTACTTTCAATGTTTGCAAAAATTCAGCTTCCATTTATAGCACTTCTGTGGATTTCTGGTTTATACAAATTACACAGAGCAGATCCAGGATCAGCCTATGGGCATAAATGAGCTCAGTTGTAATACTTTGAGACTTATTAAAAGGTAACACAGGCCCGAAGACTCTCACAGCTTTTGGGATGTAGGAAGTATTCTCTTGGGCTGAAAATCCCCCACCACTTGTGCGCTTAAAGCCTCAAGCGTATTGGGATTAAAGGAAAAGTTATCTTCTGATTTAGGGGCTTGGAGTGGGAATAGGAGGAGCAGGCAAACATAGGCTTTGACTGTTTTTTCTTGTTAGCCTGTAAGCTCGACTGAGTGGAAAAGGATGAGGTAACAGCTGTTTCCTGATGGCTCTGGATTAGTGCCATTTATTTATCCTAGTGGCTTCTCTGGTAAATTGTACAGAATTATTTTACCAAAACTGAACTTGGTGGAAGCAAAATGGAAGTTTACAATGAGTTACCCCAGATAGTTTACCTCCAGTGAAGCGGATATATGGTCTCTGTGTACTGAGGCAATTACCAAACAAATTTGTGGATTGTAAAGATATTAGTAACCCCCCCACACACTGCCCTTTTACCAGAAAATTCATATGGTGACCAATCTTGGAGTAAGTGCTACTTGAAGTTTCAAGAGATGATTTTAACTACGTTGTCTAAAAACAATAGTACTACTATGCAATTTAAAAATGAAAAGCCTGTAGTAAAGACTTGCATGTTCTCTGAGAGCAACTTTTTGGATAATCTTGACACATTTAGGTTTTCTCAGCATTCAAGTGCAAGGTGGTGTAACCTGTTACTGACACAAACCAGTGTGTGTTTTCTTTTCTTTTCTTTTCTTTTTTTTGTCTGTTTTATGGTAGATGTAAGCTAGAGAAAATGTACTGTATTATATTGAATGTTATGACTGGCATGTGTATTACTCTGTCAAGCGTTTTGTTAGTCTAAGAAAAGAATATATTTGGAGAACTGAAAGTGAAGTGAAACCAGAATTAGCTGATGCTGTGTCTTAATTTCACTTGAAAAATCTAAATGGAAAAGTAAAATTGAGGTCATGAGTGATGCCTGAGCAGTAATGTGATTGATGAATAAAAAAAAACAGTGTATGCAAAAATGGTAAAGGACTTGCTTGCATGATGGGCAGCAGTGCTTGGTTTCATGGCCTACTTATTCTCTGTGTTACTTTGCATGCGTGGGTGCAAGTCAGTCCCTTGCCCTCTACAGAGTTTTACAGAAAGTAGGAGTTGTTTGTATTTTCTGAGGACAAATGTACAAGTTACTAGTTTTTAACTTTTATGCATACAGCATGCAATTTAACTTTTTTTCACATAAAATTGTTGAAGTCAATGTAACTGAGCTAGTTAGATGTAGTTATCTCCTTGTGACTGTATTGGCAAAAATTATATCACACAAAACAATGTGAGAAACCTTGGAGGATGTTGTGATGGTTATCTGAAGCAGCCTTAAAAGTACAGTGCTGTAAAGTAAGTGATATAGAAAGATCCTTCTGGTCTTGGTATCTTTCTGAAAGAGTATCCACCCATCTTGGGATGTAAGAAATGCTTTGTAGTGATTATTTTGCATATGTTTAAAAACAAGTTTTATTTTGTTGAAACAGCTGGTGTGGAAAACCTACTGATTCAGTCTGAGAATCTCTGATTTTTTTGTTCTTGAATATGCATCCCTTTAAGAAAGAGAAGCATGTGGGGAAGAGGAATGGATGCCCAAAAGACAGTTTAAATACTTACATGTGTATAAAATGGCTTAGCTGATAGGAGCAGTCTCATGGGGTGCCTGCACTGTGATTCTGCTGCTGTAAGACTAGCCTTTGCAAGGATGTTTCACTCCTCACCTTTTCCATCCTGCTGCCAGGAGGACTACACCAAGCAAGCTGCTGTAATATTATCAGCTATCCTCACAGTTAGAGAGTCAGATGCTTCTGCATAGCGGGGGCCAACTGCTGTTCAGCTGTAATAAATCTAACTTTATTTGGTCTCCCCACAGCCTTTGGACTAGGAGGGCATGTGAGGTCATAGGTTCCCAATCACTAGTGAGAATAGCAGGGTTAGAGTTGAGATGGAATATGGAGGAGAGCTCAAATAAATATGATTACTTGGACACCATGCCAGTGCCATTGAAACTAAAAAGGGAAGGGACTGTGAAAATGGCACACAAGAACGGCATCTGAGATTTAGGAAGGTGGGCAAGGAGGCAACAGTCTGTAGTGGGGGCAGAAGAAGAAGGTAGTGACTGGGACCTGTAGGGTGGGGTAAGTTTGAGTAAGGTAAAACTGGTAGCAGTGTAGGGGGAGGAGGAGGGTGGTAACAGGCCACTTAGGTTGGGAAGCTCTCCACTGGGAGCTCTGCACAACAAGCATCTTGGAGCCTGTATGGGTTTAGGATATCTTATTTTTGCAGCCCTAAGCACATTTTTTCCTCTCTGATTCATGGGAATTGATCAGAAAGGAGGAAGTCTCATAAAGCTGCTCGTGCACTACAGAGTTCTGCTGAAGTCATGTGCCTGGTTGGTTCAGTTAGTACTAAAATAACTGGTTAAAGTTTCTGCTATATATGAAGGCAGAAAAGGCAGTCTTGATCAAGAGGTGGTAGTTCCTGGCGTGTAAAACAATGTGTGTCCGAATAGCTGGGTCAGCCAGTTAAATAGTTGTAGAGTGGGAGAGATCAAGAATTATGTTGTGTTTGTGGGAAGGCTATGGCAACCAAAGTGCTTGTGCTCACAGCAGTCACTCAGAAAGGCAAAATAGAGGCAACACACAACTCCTCAGCTCTGCTTTAGAGGAGACTTCTGTAAGCAGAATGTTATCCTTACAAGATGGAATAGGTTTTCTGTTGAGGTGTTGGAGGAAGGGGAGGTTGTAATAATGACTTCTATGATCAAACAAAATGATCACAAGAAAGGTGGCAAGATGACAGCTCTGTGGCTCTCTGTCTTTTGGATCGGTGTATTTCCCTGAAAGTCACAAATTTAGCTTATTTATAAGCACCAGGCAGTCTTCTGCCCACAGCTACAGAACTTGGAGCTTGCCTCAGCAAAAAGGATTTCCTCTGAAATTCCGTCAGCTTGACTACTTTATCTGTCCTACAGTTAGGAGATAGCTCTGTTGGTAAATGGATGTGGCTTGGAGCAAAAAGACTTTAGGGAAGAGAGAAATAAGTTCTCTTCAGACAACTTAAAACCTGTTTGATGTAGCGTTTAGTGCTGTCACTTTGCTCCAACTTCTTTCCATTCTTTTATTCCTAGCACTTTGCTTGGGCTGATGTCATAATCAGAAGCTCTCTGAAATATTTTTTTTTTTAGGATGTAGGACTCCATACATTTCCATCTTTTTAAACCTGTAAATATTTATCAGATGAATGAAGGCCTGAGACTGGGATACTAAAATCCTTTTAGCTACAGAACAGGCTTATCTATGGTTAACAGCACTCTGCAGCTGTCATAGAGACTTTGAAAACAAAGCCTTGCAGAGATGGGTATGTTTCCTGCTCCTTCCCCCTCCAGTCTCTTCTGCCTGTCAAACTCTCAAAATTAAATGACATTGTCAGCAAAGAGATTGCTGCTGCTTAATGAGTTTCAGCTGGAAGCCTGACTCTGTGCAGTGACAGATTAATAACCCTTTCTGCTGAAGTTTTATGGCATATATGTGAGTGGCAAGGAAAGGCACAAAAACAGTTATTGGCTGGGTTTCTTTAAAGCATGGAGGTTTCATTTCTTGCTAATGTCTCAGCCAGGTGATATTGCTGCAAAGCTTTTTGTAGCAAATAGCATGGGATTATTCTTTTTTGGAGTCTGAGGAAGTTGTAGCCTCCTGTGTGAGATAGGCCAACCATATCTACTATGCATATGCAAATCATGAGAAAAGCAGTAACACAGTAGAATGAATAAACAAAGTTCTTCTGTTACCTAACATAGTGCTGCTGCTCTTGCTGTTCTTTCCCTCAGCGCACCTGCTGGTACGGTTGCAAAGATGCCCAGGGGAAAGCATCTGAGTGTTCGGGATCTTCATCATGTTTAGAAGCCTGCATTGAAAGAGCTCTCTTCCTGCAGCTGGGGACTGGGACTAGTCACAGTTGGTGCTCTGTTAGGAAGCCATTTCTGTATGGAGTGGGGAAAGAGAAGCACAGTGTGACTGGAGCTAGTGTTTTTGTCATGGCCCATTGCTGCTTGTAGTTCTAGTATGCGTACAGCTTTCACTGCTTGGGGTTTTACAGCCAAGAGTGAATGCTTCTATTTCTGGAAGAGCAAAGCGTTTTTAAAAAATTTTGTGTCAAAGATTTTTACAGCAAATGCTATAATATCTGTGTTACATGAAACAATAGTTATGCAGTTACACTGTAAATGAACTTGAAAACAAATTAGCAAGGAGAGTTGAGATTAGTTACAGCCTCTAACAGTCTTTGTAATCTGACAAATATTTGTGCGTTTTAACTGTGATATCTAATTTCTTTAGGTTGAATGTCTATGAATTGTTTTATGTGACTTGTCCTCTTCCACTGAGTCATTGCTCAAGTTGGGAAATGGGTCAGAAACTCTGACTCACAGTCCCGTGCTTAGGCCAGAGACCACATGTTCTTACCACAGGGCATCTTTTTCTAGGGCTAAGCTTTCAGTTTAGGCTGTTGGACTTATGGGTGTTTTTCCAACTCAGTCTTTTTCTTGAATGTTAGATTCCAGGGAGGAATTCAAGGTGAATTTTTTCCTACTGATCATCACTTTGCCGTAGACTTCTGTGACTACCATCTTGCTAATAGTGTTTTACTCATCTCTCTAAGTTATTTGGAGCACTTAAATTTTTCTGGAGTTATAACTGTTTTGTGTGAAATGTTGTAATTCTTGATATCAGTGACTGCTGAAATTTGCCAAGCAGTCTTCCGTTTAAGATAGTTGTGTTTTTTAAATGACTTTTCTCCCTATTTTAATCATCTGCTTCATTCTCTAGTGCACGATGTCTACTTTTTTATATGTGGTTCACAAATTCTTATAATAACATGATCTGAAAATGAATTAGTTCTCCTAGGATAAAGCAGAACAAACAAGGAGGTTAGTCAGAAGGCATTTTTGACCATCACAGCCATTTTCTTGTGACATTTCTGCAACTCAAAGCCTGAGGAAAGGCAGGGATGTGCATGGTGTGCACATGTCCTCACAGTACCAACTGTTGAGTTAACTCATTGGCTCTACATTGCCATTCATTTTTTCTTCACTTCATTTTTTTCAATAATCTTTTCGAACTATAACATGCTGCTAAGAAAAGTTAGTATTTCTGAGGGCATCCCTACCCCCTCCTCCAACCCAGTTATCAGTAGCCCAAGGTATAAGAAGAGAATAGGGTGATCCTCTGTCCTTCACAGAGGAACTGGGCCTCCATCTCAAGCTGTGAATTGACCAAGAGCTCTAATACAACTATATGCAAATCCATAAAAAATGGTTATTGCAACCCAGATTTCTTTGGGTGCTTGCACAGCCATTACTAAATTGTAGTTACTGCAGTTCAACTAGATGGGAATCAAAGGGGGTAGGGGAGTTATTTGTTTGTTTAAATTCAAAGGATGTTTAGTCTCACTTTTTCCTTAAAAGCGGAATAAGTTGATTTTTACAAAGATGTCTGAAGCACAGATGCATGCATCTACATGGAAGAATTAGTGCAGAGCAGCATTAATCCACACCATGTTTACTGCGCTTTAACTTCCCTATCTAAACTAGCTCTAAGGCAATGAGAAAGCATTACCTTGCATCTGTGGTGGTCGGCATTTTAGATTCTCTATATCCCCAAACCTTCCTGTAGATTTCAAGAATTATCATTACCTGCCTTCATTCCCTGTCTAAAAATGCTCCTTTACTGAAATGAAATGAGGACTTGTCTTGCAGCTTATGATCAGCAGTGTAAATACCAAAGGCAAAGACTGTTTTCAAAGCAGTCTTCCCATTATTCAAGGCTTGCATCTTTTGCAGTCTGTGCTGCAGTGTGACAAGCTGACACTTCCCATGCTGGAAGTATTGTATTATTAAGAGAGTAGTTAATGGATTAGCGATACTTAGAGGTCTGCAGCACAGCAGCCACTTGCTTAACCCTTCTTCAAGGGGTGGTTGTTTGGTCTCTGGATTGCTAGCTCTTCTGTAGGTGATATGTAAAACTCTGATTTGATTACTTTAAATACAACATTACTGGCTCAGTTCTGGATCAGGAAAAGCTCTTGAATAATTTTGTTTGTTAGAAACTTTGAAACTTCCTAATAAATTGTTGTCAAAATTGGAGATATGGACTCCAAAGTTCAAAGGTTGACCCTGTATTAGACAAATGCTTCCTCTATTTGTATTTCAGGTTTATTTTAAATGAAATTTCGACTGAGGTATCTTGATGCACACAAATAAACATCCTATAGTAAAATAAGTGTATAGTATATGTATAGTAAATATAGTAAAATTGTTATTAATATTGTGGTTTATTATTATTGGACTTCTGCCTTGGACATTTAAGCATGATTTTCTTTCATCTTTCTTGCCAGGCTTTTCTTCATCTTTGATTCCTGGTCATCGTGCTGGTAAGAAGTTTAGCTTGAGAATATAAAGGAAAGATTTAGACTTTTAAATGTTATAAAATCCTTTTTACAATTTCTTTGTACAGCTTTTCAAAAGCAAACAAGCCTTTCACCCACCATCATCTTTGGCCAGTAGGAAACTGGTGTCCAAGTACCCAAAATAGGCTACACTCTCTTTCTCTTTGCTGGGGAAGGCAAGCCGTATGCAAGGTGAAATTGAGTCTTATCCCCAATAGTGTTGCCAGACTTGATAAACTAGGCAGTGATCTGCTGTGGTATCAGTATCAAACTTACTTCTATCACGTTGGAAGAAAAAGAAAAGACTACTAGGAAACTCTTCCTCTGTTACTGTAGCACAGTATCTGCTTTTATGTATCTGTGGCATTAACAGTACTTGAACATCTCTCTGTCATCCTTTTCTGTGTGCATCCCAAAGAGGAAGTTGTGGCCCTTGTTCCTCTGACTTAAAAATTCAGAATCAGCAGTGCTGTATCTGTTATTTCCTGGGGATGTGTCAGGAATTCTGGGGCTTTGTATTTTGTTCTTTCTTTAAATCACAAAGTTACTTCTAAAGAAATCTTTGCAGCATAAAGTACCTGTCTGAGGGGTCTGAATGTTTGTAGGAAAGA